>NW_026913425.1:4067500-5510000 GCF_034315485.1 Pezoporus occidentalis | reverse complement strand
TGGCAGATCAAAATGGGCTGTGTTTTGTTTGTCTGCTAGAGTTCACCTTAAGTTGATGCTAATAGTGGTTGCAAAATTGATGTGTCTGCGTGTTATGTGCATAAATGCAAACGAGATCAGAAAGAATAAATATACAGCTAGATCAAAAAAAGTGGGATCTTTTTGAAAACAACTCAGAGGAAGCCAGAGGGAATTTGTACTGATGATTAACAGTTTGAGGAGATGGTGCACCATGTGTCAAGCAGAGGATATGTGGAAAGGGCATAAAATGACAGTGTCAGTCTCTGTAAGTAGCTGGCACATACAGGAAAGGAGAATTTATGCCAACCCTGTGAGCACGGTCTGCCCCAAAGGGCATAAGGAAATGCTGATTTCCTACCGGGCAAGTCCCAGCTACTCTGCTTAGGGCTGGCATCATGCCCAAGAACAAAAGACTCCTGCAGGGATGCAGGAGGAGCAGGGAGGCAGTAGGGTAGGCATGGAAATATCCACCAAATACTCACAGAAGTATATTCTGGTGCTCTAATCAGCCTCGCCCTCTTCCTGCTGCTTCTTCTCTTTCATTCTGTTTGACACAAGCACCTCCAGCCTCGGGCTCATCTCACACATATCGAAACTAAGCCCTGCTCCAAATGAGTTCAGTTTCAGCAGCTTCCTTGGCTTATGTGCTTGAAGATGTTTGAATTTCCTGTCAGTGTGGGTGCTGCCAGAAATTTCTTTGGCTTTATTTCCCCTAAACTTGTAATTAAAGCACAGTGGTTCTTTGTAAAAAGGCTGCTTTCAAGATTCTCAGCAGTCAAACAATAGTACAGATGGTGCCCTGCAGATTTCAGTTCTTGCAGTATTCTAGGAATTCAAGACTATGCACTGTCTATAACTGGCCCCTTTCTATTTCCAGATGCTCTTGTGAAAAGTTAATCACAAGTTAAGCACAAATTATAATCCTAATAAATATAGACATAGTCTTTTTTAAAAAAAAAAAAAAAATTCTAACAGTGCAAAATCCTTTTTCACATCTTCTGATGTTTCCATTTATTTTTTGTGTGTTGCAGGATGAAATTGGTTCTTTCCTGACCAAAAGACTTCAACTGAAATATCATTTCACTTGCGCTACGTTTTGCTCACCACCACCATGTAAAAAGATTACTAAGAAGGCCAGCATGACACAAAAATGTCATTAACAAAATCTGCCACTTCCCAGCATCAGTAAGATTTTAAAAAATCCATTATACTATCACTACAATGAGAAAAGGAAACCTGCCTGAGATTTCACAGTAAAGGAGGTTCAGGGGGTATTCTGAAATGGCTGAAATAGAGGATTGGTGACAGAAAGTAGAAAATTAATGAACATAACTGTAAAAGTCTGTGAGATAGGATGGAGTAATGTCCTAAAATAAGATTGGAATATATTTCTGTTCCTCTTCAACTTTATGCAGGGTTTGAATGAGACTTTGCACAAGGTTGATGTAGTTTACAGCTCAGATCTGAATAGAGACTAGGGCTAATCTCTCAAAATTTCAAAATCTGTGTGTCAGATTTCATCCCAAAACAAAAATGCCAGGGAAATTGTTGAATTTGTGAGAAATTTGCCACCTCGAGAAGCAGAAAGCCTCTTACACTTCCTCCAATTTTGATCTGTATCTAAATGAGAAACATACAAAAAGATTGAACTGTAGCCATAAACTGAGGAATTTTTGGCTCTAATCCGGGCATATTGTTGTGGGGTGGGTGCTGCTTGGTGCCGTGAAGAAGTGATTAGGGAGGAAGGTCTCAAAAAATTAACACCAAGCTTCACATGGCTGCACGAATACAAGCATTGAGCTGGGACATGCACACAGCCTATATTGTTGCTTCTGAAGGAACTCTGGTGTTTTTAGACTTTATTTCCCTCAGTGTTTGATGTAGACAGAACAATAACCTCCACACATCTAAATAATTGCTTTCACCAAAAGCTCTGAGAGCACTCAACTATTAGTTCATAGATGTTATCATAAAATTAATCACATTCCCTAAAAGGCGCCCTTAAAGTTGATGTTGATGGCTGTCTTATTGATTGGCTACTGAACTCTTCATTGTGCTAGTTCACCAAGGTCTCAGCCTGATTCTATGCAGAACACTTTTGCCCTGGGCTAGCTGCCAATCTCCACACAAAGCACCTTGAAAAGTTCAGGTCTACCAAGGCTAGCCAGGGGTGTACTTTAGCTCAACTGAAAAAGGACTTCATTAGGACAGAAATAACATGTTTGCTGAATTTCACGATGTAGTTATCTAGCTGATGAGTAAATTCAGGAGGCAGGCTATCTGTTCTCACCCCTTTTAGGGATTAACACCGAAATCCATAGCTTGAAAAAAAACTAAAACCCGACAGCAAGGGAGGGAGAGGAGTGATGGCAAGGGGAGGTGAACACAGAAAGCATAATCCCAGTCATTGGGCCCCATAATCAGACTTCTCCAAGAAGCAAACTGCTTGCAGTTCCCCTTCAATTAGCAAGTGGCTCTAAAATGGAAAGGAAAGCACAAGAATGTGGTTTTCAACATGTCAGGCACAGGTACAACTACACTGTGAAACAGAGGATGGCAGGAGCAGCTGGGGGGAAGACTGAGTGGGCAGGGAAAGCACTGGGGGAAGCACAGGGCAGCATCCAAGGTGCAGGCTAGGCTGTGCAGGGCTGGTGGTGCTCACCACTGCTCTGACAGTCTGGAGTTCAGATAATAAGTCCTAATTTTTGGAAGGCTTTGTCAGCTTGGGACACTGCTAAGCTAAGGGCTACTTCACCTGAGCTGGTGTTGAAGCAAGAGCTCTGGCATCTCAGTTTCTGATGCAGACATTTGCCCATGCTCCCAGGTAACCCCTGGCCCTGGTCTCTCAATGCCTGGCCTCTGCATCCCTGCTAGAAAGCCCTGGCTTTTGGTGCCTCAGCAGGCAGTGCCTCCTGCACTTTTACCTCCTCTACTCTGCATGTCAATATTCATGGACAAATAGCAGAGTGTTATGTCCTTTTTTTTTTTTTTTTGGCTTCGGGACCACACATTATCAAGATTAAGCTGTCAGTTAAAAGTTGTCCTGTGCTCTGTATCTCACCTCTGTACAGTATCTGAGGTATTTTCCACACTACAATTACGAGCAGTATTTTCACACGAAATTCCCATTCTAGCCATGGCATATTCTATAGTCAGGTTTTCACAGGAAACTCCTTATGACTCTCTGTTAAAAACAGGGAAAATGTTTATTTTTTGTACATAGTTCCTCAGGACTCTGATTTTCCATTACCACTATGGGCTGGCTTTCACCATCTGCTGGAAGTTCCTGAACAAGCAGAAGACCACAGCCAACCTGAAAGCCAAACAGAAGCAGATGCCTACCTGATTCTACATGTTGATGGCTGTCAGGAGCCATTTGCCCGTGGATTTACCTATTTAACTGAGCTACCTTGCAGGGTTGTTTGGGCCAGAAGAGTGGGTGCAGAAGGCATATGAATGAAAGGCTGCAAGGAGAGAGGATGCAGGAGAAGTGCTGGGGGCTGGCACAGGAGGTGAAAGTACATCACCCTGGGCAGAAGAGGATTTGCACAGTGCCAGGAAGAAAACAAGGTCTGTGTGTGTACATGCAGGTGGGTGCACGGGTGGAAGGAAACATGTCACACATATCTTCTGCCAAGAAGTAACTTCATCCGCATCCTGGAGCAACAAAATTCTTTGTTGTCCAGGGACACTCAAGCCCTTCCTGCTTGTGTAATATAATTCAGTGACAGCAGTCTGAGGGTGAGTTCTATCTATGACAGCAGGACTGCCAAGTGTCATCTTTCCTTTGTCGGTGCTACCAGCATGTTGAAGAAATTTGTGATAGCTATTGGTCTCATTTGCAGAAAGGTCAAATGACAGTGAGTTGAGAAGTTATTTTTGTAGCCATCCAAGTGACAGGGGAAAGGACATCTCCTGCTTGGTTGCCCTTCCCTAGCACGCAATGATCGTAATGAAATTGTGTGATTTCATTATCGTGCTGGTTTCCATTCATCCCTGCATTTCTGAACTTTGACCTTCATTACATCCTGTATGGTGAGTCCTCACAAGTAATTTTTCTCTTTACTATTGTAGCATTTTTTCCCTAAAATTAGAATATTAATTGAAATCTGAATTAGAATCTGATTGCAATCTAAATTGAATAGGGAGCTGTGACTCCAGTCCTCTGCAATCAAAATGACATGGCTGAGAGAGCTATATCTAATTGTGTGGGGATTTTTTTTTTCTAAATCTCTTTCTGCTTCTGCACTTGTTTTTTTATTCTAATAAGCCCAAACTCGGGAGGCATTTCTAATTAAATATCTAGAATTTCATGTCTGATTATAGATGCATATTTATAAGAAGAAATAATCTGGGAAACAACTAGGGTTGGAGCAACATTTCTAAATGATATGTATCTATTTTCTCCGAGCTGATAGAATTTTCAGCATTTCTCAGGTCTATTGCTTTTGTCTTCAGCGCACAGCTTCAGATTTCAGTGGCCTGAGAGAATGCATTACTGTTTCTACAGTAGAGCAGTAAAATTGTCAGCAGCAGATTTGATACTCGGTAATATAAGTGGCGCTTCATGAGGAAGCCCCAGTGATACTGGTCTTATTTCGGACACCTATCTGCTGAATACTGCCTGCTTCTAAATGCACATGTAGTCCTATTGATTTTATGGAGAAAAATGTGCTGGAGAAAATCCACAGGAAGTCCCTCAGTAGTGGGCATGGGGACTTGCTTTAAGCTGCTGCTGCATTTTGTAAGGTGGGAAAGACACTTTACAAAGACTACCTTATGTGTACTTTCAGTTTTGTAGTGTCATCTGGGCAGAGTGGTGCTGGTGGCAAAGTTACTTTTTATTTCATTGATAGCACACGACAGTTGAGGTCTTCATCTGAAGTTCTTGGAAAAGGCTTTTGTTGGCTTCAGCAGGTAGACAAAGACTGATCCTCCTTTTCTTTGGTATGTGCTTATTTGGGGAGTTTGGTGATGCTGAGCAGTAGTGAATCTGAAACGGGCACGTTTGGAAGTTGCTTGAGCCTGCAGCTGAGATAAATTCCTTTCCATCAATGCTTGTTTCTCTTATCTAGGATGGCTGGGCCAGATGTGTGCCTCACTCAGGTGGCTTGGTTTGTGGGTATGGCTCAAGGGTGAGAGAGAATCTCACATGGGAATCCCCAGCTTCACTGTCTATTTAGTCAGTGGAAACCCAGAGACTTTGGCAATTTAAAAGGGGTGTAGAATCCCCCTGTGCCTGATTTCTATAGGGAATAAAATGAGGATTACTGATACAGGTTCTTCATTAGTTTTTGAGCTTGAGGAAAAAAATGTCATTGACTAAGGGCACATAAAATATGCTAGTATTAAGGAGACCTGTCAGTTCCTTGTAATTTGTATGCAGATTTACTGTACTGTTATTTTGCCATGTTACAAAAAATGTTATTAAAAATAGGTCTGTGTAAAGATATTCCTGGGGTGCTGTCTGCATCAGGTGAGAGTCTTGCTTCGTATGAATTACAAAGGCACAGGTCTACCTGCCAGTGAAGGCAGAGAGCACTGTCTTTGCTGAGCAAGCGTGCTGGTGATCATAGCCTCTGTCCTGCTTCGGCTACGGTTCCACGCAGCTCTAAATTGGCTGCTATTGGCAAAGGTCACATTATGGTATCAATTACTGGCTACTACCTGGAAAATTTAATTTCATGCCCTGCAGTGGGTCTGCTTTCTTCTCTACTATGATTGGCAACTGTTTCTCTTTTGGTAACTAGAATAGCTCATTTACTTGCAGTGATTAAAACCCAAAGCCCACTGATTTGGAAGGACAGCTTCGGGTTGCTAGCACAGCACAGAGAGCTTTTGCACAAATGCAGTTGGATGAATAGAACAAAAACTACTTCTTGCCCCTTACAAGGCCTCCTAAGAAATTGTATTTTTTGTGATTTGTGTCACATCAATACACTCCTTGAAGTCCAGTTGGTGTTTAGCTAATGAACTCGGTTATGAAAACCAGAGGAAATTAGTGAGCTAAGAAGTTCCTAATTTCAGATAATCAGACATCAAAGTCTTGTTAAAATTACTTACTTTTTAACCTAAGCACTTTTGCTTGAAGTTCAATTGTCAAATCTTTTCTGTCTTTTAGAAGCCTCTGAGGAGCTTCTTGAACAGCTGGTTTGCATTTTAACAGATCTTAGTGCTATTTCTAAGATCCAGAAAGCTGGCTGTTCATTTATTCTCAGAAATGGTTTCCTTCCCAAAGGATATATTATGTAATTGATTTTAAAGTGCAACTACTAATCAAAGTAAAAGGGGATTTCTGCTTGAAAACTGTTTATGTAACATAGGCAGTGTCAGGAATTAAAAACAGGCAAGCAGGAGTGAATCCAATACTTCTCCATGTGTCTAGAAGATCTTAGTTTATGTTTTTCTGTATGTGTTTGCTTGAGATACAAGGAGCTGTTCCAGCTTCATGAGGAGCAAGGATTTGAAAGGAAATATCTGTGAAGGATATAAGGAATTATTACCTATGATTTGGTTATGAAAAGCTTATTTTAAAATAATTGGCCATTACTATGACAATGGAGTTTTGCTAGACCAAGTACTCCAGGACTCTCACAGTTCAGGTTAAAGACAGTTCAAACAACCATAGTATGGTGACTGAACTGGCAGTCTGCAGTTTGCAGATGCCCCACAGAGGCCTTCCTCAGAGGACACATATTTCACGTATTTTGGTGTAACACAAAACAGCTAAACATTATTTGAAAAGTATTTGTGCAAGGTACAAACACTCCTGTGATGGAAGCAGGGTAAGAAGCTTTTGTTAAGGCTGCAACCTAAAGATTGCCTAACTAAAGAATACAGGATACTGAGTTGTGGGACCCAGTGTTTCTTTTAGTAGTAGCCAAGAGAGACTCAGCACCACTGCCCTCAGTAGGGGCCATGAAGCAGCTCCAAAGGAAGGAACGATCAGAGCAGATCAAACATTTCCTCCTCTGCCTGTAGGTTACACGGAGCAGGTAGACTCCATACTAGCCATGTCTCAGAAAGGCTGTGCTCTGAGTATGGCCCCAGCTCTGTTTCCGGGGGTAGGGGATGAAGGCATACACACTGTCAGCCTTCACACAGCAAATGTTATGGAGCTTACTGTCTACTTAGGATCTCTCCAAGACAGAAGACTTTAAGGCAGATGATCAAGCATTTTTACAACACTCAAGATAAAAATCAACAACTGTAAGTCAAGAGATAATCTAAATGCTAATACTAAAGATATATGTTCTTCAAAAGTAATGAGAATTTTCACATTCTAAGTAGGTATGCACTTATGTGTTCTGTTGGATGGCAGCCAAAATCCACCTTTTGCCTTATTTGGTGTTTTTTTTTAGCTTCTTAATGAGATCGGAAATGTGTCTGGCACACACCTGTTACAAATATTTTTACTTAGGATAATAAGTTAATATTGGCTACTAAAGCACTGAGCTGCCAGGGCCAGGCTTTGCTGGTAGGAGTGTAATGAGTTGCTAGTGGTTTGGCGTTACAGTACCATAGACAGCCTGGAAGAAATTTGCAGGTCTCAGAGAAATGCCACAGCTCTGGCCCCAAGAATGTCAGGCAATTATCCCTCCTCATTCCTTTTAGGGAGGCCACCCTAATGTCACTTCCAGGAGTTATTCTCATTCAGTAACTCTTGCCATTTCTTGTTACTTTGCAGTCAGCGTGCAGCTGGAAGGTATCTGCTCTGGCAAAGCCAGAGCACTACCACTCACAAAGCAATCTGGCAACTTCACCACTGATGCTTACTTACTTACAAACTGTGAAGTATCCCTAGAGCTATCTAAACTGCACACTGTCAGTGTGCAGTGACTGAGATACACTGCCTCAAAAAATAACAGGGTTAATAACAATATCATTAAGTACAATGCTTTAAACTGCATTTGTTTACTAAAGATAGTCAAAGAAGAGAGATGTAATGCAGGTCCCAATGTTTGTTTAGCTTTTAAATCCTTGGTGCAGTATGTGCCGCATCTCATTAAAGATTTAAAGAAACAGACACTTTTCATTTTCTCTGTAGACTGAAATGACTTAGACTTCCTGCAAAGTGTGGGCTGATGCTTTGGTAACTCTCAGTTTCTCTAACATTTCATAAATGTCACTAAAGTGAGCGCCTGCAAACCTGTGGGAACCTGCCAATCACTCCTTGATCTTTCTCCTCATTTTAACTTTTATATCGATTAATAGGAAAACCTCGAACAAAATTCTGTAAGTGACCCTTTTTGAAAGAATCCAAACATGAACCATAAATTCAGTACTTTGTCGCTGTTGAGAATTTCTAGTATCATAAATCCAGCTTCACATCTGGAAATGGGTTCTTCAGAGTTTGTTGGTTATTAATCTAGGAAGAGGTCTCCAGTGGCACAGAGAGGATTTAGGCACAGGGTAGGAAGTAAGTACCCAATTCCCTTTTGCGCCTTTGAAAAGTTTGCACACTGATGCCACTGATAAAAAATATTGGAATAGCAGACCTTACCACATGCACTCTGTTAGGATACTCTAGGCATCCCCCATATTTTTAACATCCTAAAAAATTTCAAGTGGAAAAGGAATTCCTCAATAGTGCATCTTAAATATTTGGAGAAGGACAATAACTGTGCGTATTTCTAGGGGGAGGCAGTACCTTGCCTGAATTTAGAATCATAGAATCATAGAATAGTTAGGGTTGGAAAGGACCTTAAGATCATCTAGTTCCACCCCCCCTGAGAAGGGCAGGGACACCTTACGCTGAATCGTATCACCCAAGGCCTCGTCCAACCTGGCCTTGAACACTGCCAGGGATGGAGCATTCACAACCTCCCTGGGCAACCCATTCCAGTGCCTCACCACCCTAACAGGAAAGAATTTCTTTCTTATATCCAACCTAAACTTCCCCTGTTTAAGTTTAAACCCATAACCCCTTGTCCTGTCACTACAGTCTTTAATGAACAGTCCCTCTCCAGCATTCCTATAGGTCCCCTTCAGATATTGGAAGGCTGCTATGAGGTCTCCATGCAGCCTTCTCTTCTCCAGGCTGAACAGCCCCAACTTTCTCAGCCTGTCTTCATACAGGAGGTGCTCCAGTCCCTTGATCATCCTCGTGGCCCTCCTCCGGACTTGTTCCAACAGTTCCATGTCCTTTTTATGTTGAGGACACCAGAACTGCACACAATACTCCAAGTGAGGTTTCACAAGAGCAGAGTAGAGGGGCAGGATCACCTCCTTCAACCTGCTGGTCACGCTCCTTTTGATGCAGCCCAGGATACAGTCAGCTTTCTGGGCTGCAAGCACACACTGCAGCCGGCTCATGTTCATTTTCTCATCAACCAACACCCCCATGTCCTTCTCCACAGGGCTGCTCTGAATCTCTTCTCTGCCCAACCTGTAGCTGTGCCTGGGATTGCCCCATCCCAGGTGTAGGACCTTGCACTTGCCATGGTTAAACTTCATAAGGTTGGCATCAGCCCACCTCACAAGTGTGTCAAGGTCCCTCTGGATGTAATCCCTTTCCTCCAGCGTATCAGCTGAACCACACAGCTTGGTGTCATTGGCAAACTTGCTGAGGGCGCACTCAATCCCACTGTCCATGTCAGTGACAAAGATGTTGAACAAGACCGGTCCCAACACTGATCCCTAAGGGACACCACTCCTTACTGGTCTCCAGCTGGACATTGAGCCATTGACCACAATACTTTGCGTGCGGCCATCCAGCCAGTTCTTTATCCACCAAGTGGTCCATCCATCAAATTGATGTCTCTCCAATCTAGAGACAAGGATGTTGTGTGGGACAGCATCAAACGCTTTGCAGAAGTCCAGGTAGATGACATCAACTGCTCTAGCCCTGTCCATCAGTTCTGTAGCCCCATCATAGAAGGCCACCAAATTGGTCAGGCAGGATTTCCCCTTAGTGAAGCCATGCTGGCTGTCACCAACCACCTTGTTGTTTTTCATGTGCCTTAGCATGCCTTCCAGGAGAATCTGCTCCAAGATTTTGCCAGGCACAGAGGTGAGACTGACTGGTCTGTAATTTCCTGGGTCATCCATTTTCCCCTTCTTGAACATGGGGGTTATATTTCCCTTTTTCCAGTCATTGGGAACTTCACCTGACTGCTGTGATTTCTCAATTATGATGGCCAGCCGCTTCACACCTTCATTTGCCAGCTCCTCCAGGACCCGCGGATGGATCTCATCAGGACCCATGGACTTGTGCACATTCAGATTTTTAAGATGGTCTCAAACCAGATCCTCTCCTACAGTGGGCCGAAGGTCTTCATTCTCCCAGTCCCTGCATCTGTCTTCCAAGACTTGGGTGGTGCAGTCAGAGCCTTTGGCAGTGAAGACCAAGGCAAAGAAGTCATTCAGAACCTCAGCCTTCTCCAAATCCTGTGTAGCCAGTTCTCCCGAGAGCTTCCTGAGAGGGCCTACATTCTCCCTAGTCTGTCTTTTATTTGCTATGTACTTGTAGAATCCCTTCCTGTTATCTTTAATACCTCTAGCTAAGTTTAATTCTAACTGGGCCATTGCTTTCCTAACCTGGTCTGTCTTTTATTTGCTATGTACTTGTAGAATCCCTTCCTGTTATCTTTAATACCTCTAGCTAAGTTTAATTCTAACTGGGCCATTGCTTTCCTAACCTGGTCCCTAGCTTCTCGGACGATATCCCTGTATTCTTCCCATGCCACCTGTCCTTGCTTCCACTTATTATAAGCCTCTTTTATCAATTGAATTTTCCTCAGGAGCTCCTTATCCATCCAAGGAGGTCTGCTGCACTTCCTTCTGGTTGGGATGCAACACTCCTGAGCTTGTAGCAGGTGATCTTGAATATCAAGCAACAGCCTCAGGCCCCCCTGCCCTCGAGGGCTGTATCCCATGGAACCTTCCGAAGCAGGTTCCTGAAGAGGCCAAAGTCTGCTCTTTTGCAGTCCAGGTCAGTGAGCTTGCTGCACGCTCTCCTCACTGTCCTGATGATCTCAAATTCGAGCATCTCATGATCGCTGCATCCAAGGCTGCCCTGTAGAGTCGCATTTCCAACGAGCCCTTCCCTGTTGGTGAGCACGAGGTCAAGCATGGCACCTCTCCTTGTCGGCTCCTCTATTACTTGCAGAAGGAAGTTGTCTTCTACACAATCGAGGAACCTCCTGGATTGCTTGTGCCGGGCCGTACCGTCCTTCCAACAGATGTCAGGGTGGTTGAAGTCACCCATGAGAACAAGGGCCTGGGAGCATGAGGCTTTTCCTATCTGTCTATGGAGTGCTTCATCCTCGGGTTCTCCTTGATCAGGCGGTCTGTAACAGATCCCCACAGTAATGTCTCCCATCGCTGTTCTCCCTTTAACCCTGACCCACAAACTCTCTGTGGACTGCTCACCTGTCCCCAGACAAGAGTTCCATACTCTCCAGCCTATCCCTAACATAAAGGGCAACTCCCCCTCCCCACCTGCCAGGCCTGTCTTTCCTAAAGAGCCTGTAACCTTCCATTCCGACACTCCAGTCATAGGAGCCATCCCACCATGTTTCTGTGATGCCTATTATATCATACCCCCGTAGACGTGCACACATCTCTAATTCCTCTTGTTTGTTCCCCATGCTAATGGCATTCGTACAGAGGCATCTGAGCCGAGCTCCAACTGAAGCTGGCTCATTGGCTGGAGCGGCTGGGATATCTCTACATTGCTCCAGGCATTTATTATAGGTTCTGGCAACTGACTGGATGTGTTGGGATGGAATGATGTTCCTCTCCCCCAACACATCTAGTTTAAAGCCTCCTTGACCAGTCTGGCAAGCCTCCTACCAAAACTGCTCTTTCCCTTCTTTATCAGACCAGCTCCACCAGCCCCCACTAGACCTGGCCTACAACCTTGGGTCCCATGTTCAAGACACCCAAACCCCTGACTATGACACCACCCTTTTAACCAGTTATTAACCTGGCCAATCCTCCCAGCTTTTTTTAGGTCCTCCCCTCTACCCTGGAGAACTGATGAAAAGACCACCTGAGCTCCAGAGCCCCTAACCACCTCCCCCAGGGCTCTGTAGTCCTTCTTTATGTTCCCCAGGCTACTACTATCTATGTCCCTAGCACCCACATGTATCACCAGGAGTGGGTAATAGTCCGTGGGACTTACTAGAGCAGGCAGCCTCTCTGCAACATCCCTGATCTGTGCTCCCGGTAGGCAACACACCTCCCTTGAGACAGGGTCTGGCCGGCAGACGAGTGCTTCTGTCCCTTTCAGTGTAGAATCCCCTGCTACTACGACCGCCGCTTTTTCCTAGCGGCACCAGTAGAGATCTTCTTTAGCAGTGCACCAGCCGGCTGTTCCTGGCTCGAGTGCGCTTCCTCATTAGCCCCCTGCAGGACAGCAAAGCGGTTCTGGTGGGGACAGGGGATTTAGGGGGAAGCCCCTCGCTTTTGGTTGTCCTTTTCCTTCTTTTTTTTTTTGTTGGGTTTTTTTTTGTCACTAATTCCCAGCTTCCCAGGGTAACGGCCTCCTTCTTTCCTCCATGAGGTAGAGGGGAAGCTCGAGGCCCCTGCACAGTTCGGGCCAGGAACAAGCATTCCTGCTTCCTCTCAGCTTCCCTGACATCTCGCAGTCTATTGACAGCATCCCGCAGCTCAGCCCCTGCTGCAGGAGGACCTCCATCAGGGAGCACCGAGTGCAGCCCTGCCCATGGCGCACCCTCCCCTCACCGGACCAGTGCAGGCACTCTCCTCTCTACACCCCGAGCTCTGCACTGCAGCCTCCCCTCTCATCGGCTCTGTCTGGGTGCCTCCGCTGCCACCGCCGGGGCAGCCAGAGCAGAGCTCCCGGACCGGGCCCTGCTCATACAACGCGTGCTCACCATCCCGCTCGCCTGCCCGCGCGAACTGCCGCGCAAACTACCTCGACCTGCTCTGGTCGCCGCTCTCCTGGTCGCTTGCGCTCCCTGGATTTCAATTTCTTTCAATTATAGTCCTGTTTAGAGTTTCCTAACTCAAGAGCAGGTATTGACAGGCATCCTGCGGTTTTACTTTTTCCAGTCCTTCTATTGCCCTGCTTTTTTGCCCCCTCTTTCCAGCTGAAAGTCAAGACCCACAGCTGGAGGAAATAAAAAGGCTATATTGCAATGCTTTAAAATGAACATGGTTCAATTTCAGCTCAGAATAATAGAGCTCTCTGCAGAAGGCATTGAAGCTCTCTCTTTGTGCATCTGTCTCTCTTGTAGCGGAAAGAACATGAGCAGCTGCCCTATTGCAAAATATCAGAAAAACCCACCAGCTACCTATTCCCTGCACTCAGCATCCTGTGTTCATCCTAGCTCAGTAATGAAAGTTGATTCCATCCCCTCAGTATCACATTATCAAGTAGCTTCAGATTGTCCTTAATCACCTTATTATTTTTCTTTTTCAAAGTTTAGATTAAATGATTTAACAATGCCCATGTGATTTCCCCATAAAGACTGTGGAATTGGTACCCATATGCTGTAAGTTAGGACACACCACAATGGGAAATTTGAACATACTTCTTCTACTGCAGCAGTAACAGCAACCTCCCTTCCCTTCATGCTTTCCCCTGCCCTTCGCCAAACCCTCTTCTCCAAAACCACATAACCATATGGCCAGAGTTATAAAACATCAAGGCCTCAGTCACAATAGCAGTCCCAATAAAAAAGCTAAAGTAGAAGCCTTCACAAGGCTTAACCTTCATTTACAGCTGATCCCTGGAGTGTCTAGCTCTGCAGCTTTTAAACACTGCCTGTATCCCCTATTAAAAATGTTTCCTATTTAAATAACAAAAGATTTACTACATGAACATCCTTCTCTCACACCACTGGCTAACACCTCTCCAGGGACAAAACACCAATTGGGCTGGGTAAAACACCTGCCTTATTAATGCCGTTCATCAAGAAACAATACTAAAGAGCCTGACAGAATGCAAAAACCCAGCACCTCTTTGTAGCCAAAAGAGTCCCTGCTGGGCTAAGTGGACTTCAGTTAAGAGGAGCAGGTGCCCTCTCCTAAAATGATGCTTTTCTGCTTTAGGGTAGCAGAAGAATCTGGGGGAGTTGCACTGCACAGAGAGCCAATGTCCCTCTTCATGCTGTCCTGATGCCAGCAATGACAGCTGAAAGCATCACCTGAGAGCTCTGTCTGATGGGGCAATATGGGCTCATCCTGCCAGACCAGATGGCTCAGATTAAGGGAGGCTCCTTAGCTTCCCAAAACTGCGGTGCGCTCTCCCTGAGTCAGAGGAGCAGCTTTCCTTAGGCAGGCCAGAGTGGCACTGCTGACTTACCCTGAGGAGGCCAGACCTTACGCCTGGTCTTCACTAAGCCTGGTTAAGCACATGCTGTGTCTGCTTTAGAGGGTGTTTTGGGCCAGCCAGCATTTTCTTCTGCCACAGGCTTCCTCTGTTACTGATATGCCAATGGAGTTAAATATTATAGTGCTTAGACGCCCAGATGGGTTATATGGCACAAATCCTTATTCCAGGCTGCCTGCAGAAAAAGGTGGACAATTATATTTTCAAGGTGTGCTTTGTACCAGCTTGGGCTAGAAAAGGATATTATATCCTAAACACTAATGAAAGCAAAAATTAGACCCTTGTGAATCTGAAGGAGCTGGGGTCCTGTGAAAAACGTTTGCAGCACCTTTATTTTAATCCAGGTCTAAGCACAAAGAGAGACCTTCAAAAGTATCAGGAGGACTGTAGAAAATCTGTGGTTTTAGATGCTGGCATGAAACTGTCTCTACTGAGGCTTACTTGCTGCTGCTTTAAAAGACTAGCTGTCCACTAAAAATACCTTTTAACGATCCAGTGCCTTTTTTAATCGCATCAATTATATTGTTCAGTCCATAAAAACCTCTGGAAATCTGTGACATGATTCAGTAAAAATCTAGGTGTAGTTGCAGACCTATTTTGAAAACTTCCAGCAATGAAGCTCACCAGTACAGCTATAATCTTCCCCCTCGTTCCCTGTACTGTAGGCTGCTTCTGCTATTTCTGCACTGCAGTAGCATTTGCTGACATTTCCATGGGGATGTTGTATATTAGGTAGCACTCCAGGCTTTGGTTAGCAATACATGATACATCTTGAAGCAGTTAAATTCCTCATGCCATTTTGGAGTTAAAACCCTGTTTCATTTAAAAGCTGGACTCCTGGCTGGTGAGTTGTCTGGAATAGTGGGTGGCAGGTCAGTGCAATTTGAAATGTCCACAGCAGAGTAGGAAACCATGAAAAATGGAGCAATTACCCTGCAGGTCAAGGTTTGTTATAGGGTGGCATGGTTTCAATTTGGCACTGAAGCATGGCAACAAGGCTACTAGGCATGTTCATGCATTTTTGTTATCTGCCATTTGCAAGCAATATTTGAGGAGGGGGAAGGGGAAAAAAGTGTAGGAGGCCAATACAGCTATCTTGAAGGGCTTACAAGAGCTTTTTTTTTTTTTTTTTTTTTTTTTGAGGAAACCATTGTTAACCTAAAGTTTGGAATAAAAACGTCCATATGAAACTTTGAGAATTGTAAGCTGTTTGCCAAATTCTAGATCAAAGTTTCTTGAATGGACTGATACGATTTTTTTGAAGAATAAAAAAATGCACATCTGTCCTGAGAATCAGTTCTGCCAAGTCTTAGCCTAATGAACTTTGAAATCGGGCTGCTATTAGCAATCCTCTAGACCCAGGTTTCTAGTAGAGTTGCTGGACATACATTTATAGCCAAAAGACATTTGTGTAATGACAACGCTCTGTGCTAGCACCTAATTGACAGACTCCTGATACACTGTTGTTTCTTGCTAACAAAACTGTTTTTAATTTGTCTACCATCATTTATCAGCTGGCAGATGAAACCTGGATGTTAAAACTTTATCGCAACAGAACAAGTTAATGTGGCCGTGAGTCCAGCTGTGGAACACACATCAACAGTGATCTGTTTACACAGCACAGCTCTTCACATTTTATACCATTCTTTTTGCTTTATGATGCAGACCCAAAATTGGTTGAAAACTTAAAAAAAAGCTTTTGCTGAAGCTGGTGTTTGTTGGAAACATCCTTTTGTTCTGCACTTTCCTGATTGCCAGATGGCAGGAACTCTGAGAGTCTGAAAGAAACAAAAGATTCTTGCTATGTTCAGCCCAGAGAACTGAAGCCCAGAGAGCCAGATGCTCTTGAAAGAAGTATTTCCTACCATGACTAAAGTGCAAAGCATATTAAATAAACCCATTTTAAAAATATTTCATGATTTGAATCTCCTCTTGAAAATAGATTTCATGATGAAATGTAGTGGCTGTTATGACAAAAGGAGTTTGAAAAAACACTGTTGAACCTAGCCTGCACTTACAAAAGTCCAACCAGAAAGAGAATTTATGTGCACAAAGCTCCTTTGCCACCATTCAGGTTAACATGTACATGTTCAATATTCCTTTGACAAATGCCTCTGGCGTGGACCAGCAACACATCTTTGGAAATATATTTATCTCAAAAACACTTATGTGAACTCTGGCAAACTTCAGATAAGAAGGTAATAAAGCCTCAGCACCATTTGTTTGCACCCAGGTGTGTCATAGCACACACAGAATCCCTATTAATAAATGATGTATCTTATTGCTTCTCCACCATTATTAAGGTTGGAAATGTTTTCCTCCTAGCTCATTTGATACTAAAACTCTCTATAGTCCTAGCTACTCATATTTCTGAATTTAGAGAAGTTACAATTATCCTGATTTCATATTAGACAACTAGTTTAAGGCAAGATGAGAATTGCTTGAGACTCCATCCATTATACTATCCAGATTTCCACTGACTATAAAGACCAGATCCTCTCAGTCAGATTCCCTAATGTATCCTTGTGCAGGTGCAGATCTCTGTATCTGGAGACACAGGTATGAAAGAACTGTGTCCAAGGGATTCCCACTCTGTCACTGGTAGAGGATCCCCACAGTGCATGGTTCTTGTCTGACAGGCAGGATCTACCTCTGATAAACTCCTTGAACACATCCACCCATCTCAGAGCTCCAACACTATAGTAATTAACTCCCTCAGAGATTCTCACCTTACCCTCTGTTTATAGTCCCTATGTTTTAGGATATAAGAACTCAAAGACAGGAGGATTGGGGAACAGGATAATCCTGTGTTTCCCCAGAAGCACTGTGCAAGGAAATAATTGCAATTTTTTTCTGTAAACTACTTACAGTTTGTTGATGGTGTAACATGATTCTGAGTCTGTGTGAGAGACAAGGTAGGATGTTAGTGCTGTACAGGAAGATAAAGTATTGCATTTGGTATGTGAAATGCAGCCACACCATTTGTGTTTTACAGTCACAGCCTTTGCGAGACACTGGGAATCTAAATGGGTCACAGACCTTTACACTGGCACTACAGTGTATTCTGGCAAGTGACCTGCTGGTCAAACCCTGTTTGAGTGGTGCTTTCACCCAACATGCTGCTTTTTATTGAGAAAAAGCAGAAAACAAATATCCAGACAGCAAATGCATGTTTGGATAAGGTAGGCGGTGGCATCCCTCTCTCTCAGTGTAGGTAGAGAATGTCTCAGAGATGCTGTTTCTGACTTTTTAACATGAAAGTGGAAAGGAATTAAAAAGAAGTGTTAGGAAAGGTTCCAAAACCTGTTATGGTTATACTGTCCTGACGACTGTGAAGAATTTATGTTAGTGATTTCCAGATTTTATCAAGTTTCAGAACTGATTCAAATAAACAGATACTGTACCTTAAGCCAACGGCTCTCTTGTACAAACCCCATTTGTTAATAGATTTTTTTCTTTTCTAAAATGCTGTTGCTGTGATTCATGGTTTGGGCACCCCAGCGCTAACATCCATATTTTTAAATTCATGCTCTCACCTTTAAATCAGTTTTAAAACCAGCAACACAACTAAACTCCCTGGGCAGAGGCCTATAGGAATACATTTTCCGAATCTCTGTATGAGAGGTAGATGCACAAATCTTGTTTGCAGGTAATGGGATTTCTGCCCTCTCTTTTACACAGAGAAAACCATGCCTGGCAGACTATATTTTTGTTGAGGCAAAATGAGTTATGTGGTTGGTTGAAGTGACAGTGACAACAATGGGCTATGGTCAAAATAATTCAAGCCCTTTACTTCTCTCTACAGAGAATTACATTAAAAAACGCCAAACATTTGGCTCCTTTTATCAAAGTTATAGAGTTGTGTCAGCACCAGGTGACCAAACACATGTGAAAAGTTCAAAAAAGAACAATTGAAAGTTCTCCAAAGGAGAGAAAGTTTATAGTCCTGCTGCAGGCCTGTCCATCTTAGAACAGGTAACATATTAGTGCCATACAGCAGCATTTCCTCCTCTATATGCTGGTGTTCACTGTGCCGAATGGTAATTCCTGTGCTTTGTTATGCCTTTGAGTATTGTTAGCTGCAAGATACTCCTGGACAAGACAGTAGCTGTAAAAGAAAAACATCCTGCTCACATCAGGTATAAAATCTTCCTGGTTCTATACAGTTCTACAAGAATAGGCTCTTTTCAGCACCCAATAGATTTTACATTTAGATTACAGAGATATACCTATACATATTGCAATAATCTACAGTGTCAGCTGAGTCTGTACTCTGCTGTACTCCCAGGTGTACCAACAGTCTGTGGAACTTCCTTGAAGAACATATTGTTGCCCAGCAGATCAGAGGGGCAGATCCTCTGAAGGTGCAGACTAGATGGAAATGGAGCAATGATAATTTGAAAATTTGCCTACACAATTTTCTAAGCATTATAAAAGAGAATGATAATATAATGAGGGCTGGCAGGATTGGTTATCATTATTGGAAACACTTATGAACAGCTGTAGTAAGCAGCAATAACATATTCTTCAAGGGAAAGCTATTCCTATCTTTCAACAAATAGTATACCAGATGTATTGAAATCAAGCATCTGTAACAACTGTGACCATAATTTTACAACTAGTGCCAAACTAGTTCGTTTCCACAGAGCACCGACCTGCTTAAAATCATCTCAATTTAAACTTCTAGTAAAAATATCTCCTGGGAACAGAGACAACCAGTGTATGCAAGAACATTCTTGAGCGACTTCTCACTCTTCTAATCCTTGGGTTCTCCAGCCCTCATTCTCAGCTGGGTTATTCCCATCCCTTAGTGTGTTGTGAAGGATCCAGACTGGAAGCCATCTATGGTTCAGACCTTCAATTTTTTTATTGTCTGTAAAGCAACATGCATACCTCTGGCTTTTTATCAAGAACAATTAGACAGTTGCATAAACTGACCATCTGGCATTTTAAAGAGTAGCAAGAGATTTAGAGTTGGCAGTCTCCTGCCTGCACTGCTGCTGATATCAACCTTAAAATTTAAAGTGACTCTGTTTCACAGCAGAAGGCAGTTACCAATGCTTTCCAGAGACTTAGGAGAAATTATGCCAGGCTGCCTTGGAGACCCCCCTTAATGAATGTGCTGGGGCTCTGGGCTCCCCAGAGGTTGATTCTACAGGGTTGACTCTAAAGAGCTGGTGTCCATCCCTTGCTAGCAAGCACAGTTTTCTGGTGTGGAGAGGCAGGAGATACACTTCACCTCTTTCTTGCATCATTTTGGGAAGGTGTCTGGTACAAGATCCATGCGTGAACGCTGGCGGGGGATGCAGCATGGATGGAGACAAAGGCCACATCTCAGCTCTCTCTTCTTGCCTACAGAGCATGGTGTCACTTCTTCATGTTTGAAGTGTCTTTGAAAGAGCTGGTGAGATGGAAGTGTCTGCTACTCTGCAAGGACGCACATGGTATCGTAAATTCAGGAAATTCTACCTTGTGTTTATAAAATGAGCATCTCCCAAGATAAAGTCCCCATAAATATCTGGAAAATGTCACTATCAACTTACAGTTAAGTCAAGACACGAACCTTGGCTGACCTGCTTGTCTAGTTCCCTGTAATCCCTCACTTCCTCACAAAGCTGAGTGAATGGTCTGAGAAACCTGTGGATCTCTCAGTAAATCATAAATCCATAGGGCTGTTAGTTTGGGGGATTGGAGGAACAGACTTTGGGAAGTACTGAGCAGTAATGATGTTCTGGGATATTTCATCATTTTCTATCAGCAAAAGAGTTTACACATGCTGTCTGTGACTTCCCCAATGGATTTGAACTTCCTCCTTGGAAGGAACTGAACTATCTCAATGTTTCATTTTTGAGTGATATTAATCAAAATTGTATTCTAAATGATAGTGCTCTGTAATGTGAGAATTGCCGTACCTCCAATAAATAGGCTGATTGTACAAAGTGATAGTCAGACCTTCTTAAGACATAGTCCAGTAGATACATATTCTTGTCTGCGGCATTGTTATACCCTTTCATTTGTCTTCTGATACCTTCTTTTCTATGCTTCCAAGTTGCAAATGACTGGCCTGATTTAAATTGTGTGGGAAACCCAGAAAGTTATACAAGGATGGACATGCTGTGACACTGCACACATCATTGTCAGAAATGTTCACACATTTAGCCCATTTAGCTGCTCTTTGCAGCATCTCACAGCTCCAGGCACTCTGGTTGCCAAAGAACCCAGCTAAACAGCTTGAAGGTTTGTTAATAGGCTGTGGCACTTGTAGGCATGTATTAGATCAAAACCCAGACAGGGAGAGTGTGAGACTACGTATTTTCAAAAGGTATCTAGACAGGAAGCAAGGGACGGTGCAGAGAGTCAGAGGTATTTTTAAATTAACTGGTTTGAAGCTTTGTCATGGCAGTTCTGAGCTCAGTGCAGTCTAGTTCACCCTGCTCATGAACAATCGAGATGAATAATAACAATCTGAAATTTAATTCACCTTCCATAAGGTTCTCTGGATTATTTACATCTGATTGGGGTTTTTTTCTTTTTTTTTTTTTGTCAATAGATGCTTTCTCACCACCTTCCAGAGAGCAGGGTCCTGCAGTGTAATGGGCTTCTCCCTTCAGCATTCACAACTAATTAGAAAGGATATGCTGCAGCATTTTATCCCTGTGCCAAGGCAGGATTATTTCTGAGGAACAGCAATTGAGTGATCCTGCCAAAATCACATATCTGCAGCACTAGAATTGTCTGGGACCTTCTCTAGAGCTTAGGAGAGAGTAACACAATAAAATAAATGATGTGGGGAATAACAGATAGATGACAACTGACTGCAGAAACACAAAGGATGTGCTAAAGGAATATCTATCATGCTTCTCACTTAATGAGGTTACAACAAGAAACACTGTATTTAAGATACACCTGGGAAAACCTGTCATTTTTATTGGCCAACGTTTACAAAGCTTAATGGCTAATGCTGAGCTTCTAAATCTACTTTCAGGTATTTAGAGAAAAATTGTTCAGGTTTTCAGAGGTGGTGAAAAGTTGCCTTTCCAGCCCTCCTTTTCTACTGCACCAAGCACAAATCAGGCTGAGCAGAAAACTTTCAAAACCATCAAAACCTTCACTTCCTACAGACATTTCTCTCCTTTTCAATGGTAATACACTTCTTGCTCTGTCAGCTTTGTCTCATTAAAGGAACTTGAGTCCTTTTTGAAGCACCTGGACCAAATCTTTTCTTGGATGACTCCTGCTTGCTTCTGCAGTACTCTCTGAAGCATCAGCATGTGGTGACTTGACCAGCCCTGCTCTACTCTTAAATTGTACTATGGGACACTCTAAAACTGAGGGCTGTAAAACTCCCTCCTTTATAAAGCCATATTCTATAACCATGTGTGTACAATTAATGTGTGCTGCCAGGTTGTTAGGAACACTAAGCAAATGCAGAGTCTGATTTTGGACCCAGCTGGGAGATGAGTAAGATCAATGGGTTTATAAATTAAAAAGATATTCTGAGGTAAAAAAATCCTGCACAAATGTAGTTCTGGTGATTTTGCCTGATGATGTAAACACTGTTGGGCAGCCTAGGCTCCAGATCACACTGAGCAGGGAGGCCTGTAAATAAAGAGCTCCTTTATTTTGTGTAAGAGGTGGATGGATCTTCTCAGGATGTATCCTGCAGGGGTGACACGGAAACCAGGTGAGTACATGCTTGAATGTGAAGGAAAAACACTTCTTGACTGAAAGAATCCTCTTATCCTATCAATACATGGCCTGGATCCAGATTATAACACGTGTGAATGAGTTGATACCGTCATTTGGTAAAAGTGAAGAGAGTCACTCATAGCATAAGCTACAAGGGGGACAAGAACCAGTAAAAAAGTGGGCACAACCTCATGGTTTAGAGCAACCCAGTAACTCAGCACAATGCAGCTACTTGCTCATCCCTTCCTTTCCCCCACTTCCTGCCCCAGGCAGAATGGGGAGGAGAATCAAAAGAATGTAGAAACCACAGGTTGAGATAAGAGCAGTTTAATAACTAAAGTACAATATAATAATACTACTAATACTGCTATTTATAAGGGGAATAACAGGGACAGAGATATAAAACTAAAGAGGAAAAGAAAAAAAAAACAATAAACAGCAGTGATGGACAATGCAATTGCTCACCACCTGCTGACCAATGAGTGGCCCCACCTGACCAGCAATTGATCCTTTCCAGGTGACTCCCCCAGCTTATATACTGGACATGATGTGCTGTGGTATGGAATTAGCTTTTGGCTAATTTGGGTCAGGTGTCCTGTGTCTGCTTCCTCCCAGCTTCCTCCCAGCTTCCTCCCAGCTTCCTCCCAGCTTCCTCCCAGCTTCCTGTGCTGGCAGAACATGAGACTGAAAAGTCTCAGGTAAGATCAGGGTAAGCATTACTTAGCAACAACTAACACATCAATGTGTTATCAGCATTGTTCTCAGACTAAAGCCAAAAAGCAGCACTGTACCAGCTACTAGGAAGAAAATTAACTTTATCCCAGCTGAAACCAGCATGTGCAGCTTTCATCTGCTGAGGTGGACAGTCCCACCCCTGGTATCACAAATAGCTCTTTTGCTTTTGTGGCCTCCACTAACTCCAGGAAAGGCACTTTTCCCAACTTTATGGCCTCTGGGTGAATAGGGCAAGGACCTGCATCCTTGTGCTGCTCTCTTCAGTTGGCTTGCTTTTGTCTGCCTCCACCTAGCAGGTCACAATCTTCATTTCAGTCCCAGGTGATGCTTAGGAAATGGCAAAGGCCATTTCCCTTTCCCACCCACAGACTGAAATCCAAACCTGATGGTTCACTACTGCCTCAGAAGACAGCAGACCCAGGGTGGAGGGGAGCAGCCTCTGGGAAGTCCCTGAGACATGGGAGATGGCTGCAGGTTGGGTTCTCAGGAAATAACCCATGAAGGGAGCCGGTTTGCACAACCCTAGTGCTCTCTGGGAAACCAAGCTTAAAAAAAACAACCAACAGCTCTCTCCTCTCCCCTTCAGTGTAAATCCAAATGCTCTTAATTTTCGCAGATGCGTGCTTATCTTTCCTTTCTGCTGCTTTAAAAAGGGACTGTTGTTCTCCACAGCCCCTGGGCTGCTGTGATCAGAAGAGAAATGTCAGTGTCCAGATGCAGCAGGAGCTGAAGGTCCTGGAGATGTAAAATATTCTCTCCTCCCTTGATTCCCCTGCAGAGACACTCCTGCTGGTAGCACTTGCACTTCCTCCCAACAGCATGTGCATCCCCACCACAGCCTCTGCTCTCCCTGGGGGAGAAGTGCTGTAAGGGAGCACAGCCTGTGCCCTGAATTGTACCTCGCTGGCAGTGTTCTGTACGTGGAGAAAATCATAGAATCATAGAATCTTTAGGGTTGGAAAGGACCTTAAGATCATCTAGTTCCAACCCCCCTGCCATGGGCAGGGACACCTCACACTAAACCATGCCACCCAAGGCTCTGCCCAACCTGGCCTTGAACACCACCAGGGATGGAGCATTCACAGCTTCACTGGGCAACCCATTCCAGTGCCTCACCACCCTAACAGGAAAGAATTTCTTTCATATATCCAATCTAAACTTCCCTTGTTTAAGTTTTAACCCGTTACCCCTTGTCCTGTCACTACAGTCCCTGATGAAGAGTCCCTCTCCAGCATTCCTATAGGCCCCCTTCAGATACTGGAAGGCTGCTATGAGGTCTCCATGCAGCCTTCTCTTCTCCAGGCTGAACAGCCCCAACTTTCTCAGCCTGTCTTCATACAGGAGGTGCTCCAGTCCCTTGATCATCCTCGTGGCCCTCCTCCGGACTTGTTCCAACAGTTCCATGTCCTTTTTATGTTGAGGACACCAGAACTGCACACGATACTCCAAGTGAGGTTTCACAAGAGCAGAGTAGAGGGGCAGGATCACCTCCTTTGACCTGCTGGTCACGCTCCTTTTGATGCAGCCCAGGATAGGGTTGGCTTTCTGGGCTGCAAGTGCACACTGCAGCCGGCTCATGTTCATTTTCTCATCAACCAACACCCCCAAGTCCTTCCCCACAGGGCTGCTCTGAATCTCTTCTCTGCCCAACCTGTAGCTGTGCCTGGGATTGCTCCGACCCAGGTGTAGGACCTTGCACTTGTCATGGTTAAACTTCATGAGGTTGGCATCAGCCCACCTCACAAGTGTGTCAAGGTCCCTCTGGATGGCATTCCTTCCCTCCAGCCTATCAACCGAACCACACAGCTTGGTGTCATTGGCAAACTTGCTGAGGGCGCACTCAATCCCACTGTCTATGTCACTGACAAAGATGTTGAACAAGACCGGTCCCAACACCGATCCCTGAGGGACACCACTCCTTACTGGTCTCCAGCTGGACATTGAGCCATTGACCACAACACTTTGTGTGCGGCCATCCAGCCAGTGCTTTATCCACCAAGTGGTCCACTGTCCTGGGTTCAGCAGTAGCAGTCATTTTTCCCCTTCTTGGTAGCTGGTGCAGTGCAATGTTTTGACTTTCAGCTCGGGAACGGAGCTGATAACAAGCGATGTTTTGGTTTGGCCAAGGACTTTGTGAGCCTCATGCTCTGCCAGGGAGGAAGGGGAGCCAAGAGGAAGCAGAGACAGGACACCTGACCCAAACTGACCAAAGAGGTATTCCATACCACAGCACGTCATGCCCAGGATGTAACTGGGAGTTAGCCGGAAGGGCTGGGAGACTGCAGGGTTGGAGGAGGTATCGGTCAGAGCTTGGTCGGGCTGGGGGGGCGAGTTATCGGTCGGCTGGTGGTGAGATGATGTATTCTCTTCCCTTGTTATTTCCTTTATCATTATTATCATTGGTGGTAGCAGTAGTGATTTGTGTTATACCTTAGTTACTAAACTGTTCTTATCTCAACCCGTGGGAGTTGCATTCTTTTCGATTCTCCTCTCCGTCCCTCCGAGAGCAGGGGGAGGGCAAGAAAAAGGGGGGGAAGTGAGCGAACGAATTACCTGACTGGGTTTAAACCACGACAGTTCTTTTTGGCGCCCAACGTGGGGCACGAAGGGTTGAGATAACGACAGATCTGACTGGATTAATAGTCACTCGTCACAATGCTGATTTATTGGGTCTCAGAGTTGTTTTGCTTGATCTCACAGCTTCAGAATGTTGTAACTTACGTAGAGCCGGTATTTGCTGTGTTAGTGTTTATCAAGTATGGGGCCTGGGCTAAGGTTCTTGTCTCACTGTGCTTTATGGCAATGGCTTGTAATACGGGCGGGCTCCAGCAGCAGGGCGGGACGGACGTGGCCGTGGACTTGTACCTGGCCGTCCGGCTGCTCTTCACCGGCCTGGCCCTCACCCTACTCTCCATCTTCGTGAGGCTGCGGGGAGCCGAGGGGGAGCGGCCCCGGGAGCCGGCGGCTGCTGAAGCGGCCCGGGAGAGCGGCCCCGGGGACCAAGCGGCGGCGGGAGCGGGGCCGGAGGCCGCGAGGGGACGGCTGCCGGTGGAGGAGGTCGGGGCCGTCGAGGAGCAGAAGGAAGGGGCTGCCGAGCAGCGGGAGAAGGCGGCGGAGGAGCCGAGCCCCGCGGAAGAGCCGAGCCCCGCGGCGGAGCCGAGCCCCGCGGAGGAGCCGAGCCCCGCGGCCGAGCCCAGCCCCGCGACGGCCGAGAGCGTTTCCCGGAAGCCGCCCGCCGAGCCCCAGGAGGATGCAGGAGACCAGGCAGCATTTCCCAGCAAGGCAGAGGAGGAAGAGCTGGACTCAGGAAAAGAGAAGCTGGCGGTGGGAGAGCCGGCAAGCACAGCAGCTACACCAGCCCCAGTGACAAGTACAGCAGCATCAGCTGAGAGTTCTGAAGGTTTTGAATGGCCTTTGGGTGTCCTTGGGACCTGCCTGCTGATTGTGATGGGGATCAGCATGTTGGCACACACACAGGCTGTGTTCTACCCACGACCATTTTGTCTGATCTCAAAAGTTAAGCAGAGTCAGGTTTGGGTCTTGTCTGGGGTTAGACGAGGATATGGGGGGACCAAGAGGTTTTCCCCAAGGCTGGACAGCCAGGAGTGGCAGGGTGTGTGGGACAGTATGGGCAAGTATCTAGTCCACTGGGCCCCTCCAGTGCTTTGGAAGCATTGGAGATGGAAGGCAGCTGTATGGAGTCCCCAGCAACAAGCTGCAGAAACTGCTGAAGGGGACAGTGAATTATTTTGAGCCTGGTGGGCCCAATGCACTTCAGGCCAGCAGAGCAGGGATGCAACACAGAGATGGACTCATGATCGAGGGGTGGACTTAGCAATGGACACTATTGCCCAGGTTATTCATGAGTGTGAACACTGCACACAGTCTCTCCTGCTCTGGAAGACTGTTACAAGAGATGGAGCCTGACATCATGGACCAGATGGACACAGCAGCTTTATAGGGACTGGTCCATGCACTAAGATAAGAGTGCACTGAGATAAGAGTGATGGTATATTGAAAATGTGGGATCTGAGCATGACGTGAATGGTATGGAATAAGGGGTGGATAATGTCCTGGGTTCAGCAGTAGCAGTCATTTTTCCCCTTCTTGGTAGCTGGTGCAGTGCAATGTTTTGACTTTCAGCTCGGGAACGGAGCTGATAACAAGCGATGTTTTGGTTTGGCCAAGGACTTTGTGAGCCTCATGCTCTGCCAGGGAGGAAGGGGAGCCAAGAGGAAGCAGAGACAGGACACCTGACCCAAACTGACCAAAGAGGTATTCCATACCACAGCACGTCATGCCCAGGATGTAACTGGGAGTTAGCCGGAAGGGCTGGGAGACTGCAGGGTTGGAGGAGGTATCGGTCAGAGCTTGGTCGGGCTGGGGGGGCGAGTTATCGGTCGGCTGGTGGTGAGATGATGTATTCTCTTCCCTTGTTATTTCCTTTATCATTATTATCATTGGTGGTAGCAGTAGTGATTTGTGTTATACCTTAGTTACTAAACTGTTCTTATCTCAACCCGTGGGAGTTGCATTCTTTTCGATTCTCCTCTCCGTCCCTCCGAGAGCAGGGGGAGGGCAAGAAAAAGGGGGGGAAGTGAGCGAACGAATTACCTGACTGGGTTTAAACCACGACATCCACCTATCAAATTGATGTCTCTCCAATTTAGAGACAAGGATGTCGTGTGGGACAGCATCAAACGCTTTGCACAAGTCCAGGTAGATGACATCAACTGCTCTAGCCCTGTCCATCAGTTCTGTAGCCCCATCATAGAAGGCCACCAAATTGGTCAGGCAGGATTTCCCCTCAGTGAAGCCATGCTGGCTGTCACCAAGCACCTTGTTGATTTTCATGTGCCTTAGCATGCTTTCCAGGAGAATCTGCTCCAAGATTTTGCCAGGCACAGAGGTGAGACTGACTGGTCTGTAATTCCCTGGGTCATCCATTTTCCCCTTCTTGAAAATGGGGGTTATATTTCCCTTTTTCCAGTCATTGGGAACTTCACCTGACTGCCATGATTTTTCAAATATGATGGACAGTGGCTTAGCAACTTCATTCACCAGCTCCTTCAGGAGCCGCAGATGGATTTCATCAGGTCCCACGGACTTGTGCACGTTCAGATTCTTAAGATGGTTGTGTATTGGGAGCTTAAACGCTGGGTTTTGGGAGCTCAGGAGATTATGGTTAAGTTCCTTGTTCTGCTTTCATGATAGCAACAGTCTGAAGGCTTTTATGAGCTTGAAGGTACTCATCTATGCTAAGAAAAATGCCTAGCTAGGGACTTCTGGATAGTTTCACTATGAAACTAGCAGCCACTTTAAGGAGCTGAAATGCCTTTTTAAATGCCAGTCTTTCTTTAAGTCTCTGTGTTTCAGTTCCTTTTATGAGAACAATGTTAGCAATGGTTATAAAAACCTCACATGCTCTGTAATGAAAGCCACACAAATAGAGCAGCCTAGCTTTGTTCCCTTTCATTGCTCAGCATAAGGAATTTAAGAAGTACTTTTGTTTCAGATTTTGAATGAGCTGAGTTTCATTGTTGTAAACGACACGATTTGTATGGGGGGCTGTGGGATTATACCAGACAGAGCTAGGGGAAGGTCCCAGATCCCAAACCAGTGGCACTCCTACAGACCTCAAGCCCAAAATGTGAACCAAACAACATGCAAGATGGGGTACCTCCACTTGTCTGACCATCCGTCACTTTTTCCAGAGCCAGGAATAGGAGCTAGGTTCTCCTGTGCCAGGGATGTCTCACCTTGCCTATTGGGAATTACTCTGCAATTTGCTGACAAAAAGCACATCATCTTCCTCCCTCTGTCCAAACAGAGCATAACAGCCTGCCTCTGCTGGCAGCTGCTAGCAAAAGCCAACACTGGTGATCGAGCCAATCAGCATGAGCAAACCCACTACATACATACATATCCCTGAGAAATCTGCCTGTACTGACTGGGTGCCTTTAGTGATTTCTTAACTTTTAGGTGATTTTAATTGCAGTCCAGATGTTTAGCTCCTACTAGGTGGGTGAAAGGAATATCTTTGTGATAACTGTGAAGTGTTGCAATGGCTTTGTATTAAAAAAAAAAAAAAAAAAAGTGCAATTTTGTGGACAGAAATAAGCTATATTTTATTATTTATAATCACGTTTTTATTAAAGGAACGAGTACCTGTTTTTAGTATGTGTTCAGTCTAGCCTTTTATTCTACCGGCTTCATTAACTAATTTTAGTAAGGGTGCTATAAAAAAGGAAAATTCCTTTATAGAGATGAATATAGACAGAGAAAAAAGTTAGGAAAACATATACCCATCTTGGTCTCGAAGTATGAAAATGTACTGTCTTAAGCAACATATTTATTACAAGCAGAGGAAGGACAAGCAAATGTTTATTGTTTCTATCAGCATTAATGCAGAGTCCCTTTGGTTATTTCTTTAATCCAAACAGCTTCCTGGTAGATTCAAGATGTGAGGCCTTTCTATAATGACTTGGCAAGAGAAAGGGTCCAGAACTTCTCTGCAAACGCAATTAAGTTGTCAAAAACAAGTCCCCTATTTGAATTAAAACTATAAATCTTTCATCTGCACCTACTCTACATCAAATAGCAGGAAAAGAGGTCCTCCCATCTAACAGTCTTAATTACCAGAGCACTGCAGCCTTTGAGCGTGACAGAGCCAATGACAGCTGACCTTGTGCTCTAGGCCCAGAGTGGGATCAGTGTGATGAATGGGAATCCCTGCCTGAAATATCACAGCGAAAGGAATAGCCTCTGATGGCAAATTGAGTGCTTAACACACTGTTGGCGCTACACAAATATATAATCATGCCCTTTGCTTTGATCCACTTATAATGGAATGAGCAGTATGTTGAAGGCTTCAGTGTAAACATGTCAAGCTTTGCCTTGGCCAGCCCTTGCCACCTCCTTTTGCACAGAATGCATGTCAGAGTGGTGGCTTTTCTCCTCTCCATTGACACCGCAAGTTCTGTTGCACAGGGAGTAGAAAAGATAGACACTGTGGGTTTGTTAGGGTTTTTGCTAATACTTCACCGTGGCCCAAGGGTAGGCAAAATAACTGTGGATCTCCACGAGTTAGGAGGCTTCATTTTCCTTCTCACAGTATTCAGGCAACAGGTAAGTCATTGTTGTGGCAGCTGGGTGTTTGATTATCTTAGAGCAGCAGTTCCCATGTTTTGTAGTGTGGGTAGTGAGTGGACCTCAAAGTCCACAGGCTTTTTTTCCTCAAATTCTGAATGTTTTTAGCTCAAGGTTTGTGACAAAGATCCATGGCAGACCATGAGCAATGCTGATAGTGGTTTGTTGGCCCAAAACTTGACAAATGAATGCCTCAAGGCAAGGCCACATTTCCTGGGGTCATCTCTGAAGCAACTACACTTTAGGATGGGGCTGTCACATCTTCCAGTGTACTAGCATGACCCTCTTTGTCCTTCAAAGGCATTTCTGAAACTCTGTCTCTAATCACTATATTGACTGCTACTGAGCATTTTCTTCCTGACTTTCCTTCTTTCTACTTTTATATCTTGAAGTTTCATTATGTATTTCCTCCACTAATAGGTCTTTCTAGCTCAGTAAGTAACTCTGGCATGTACAAGATACTTTGCTGTTTAACTGGTAGTGTCATATATGAAGAAGGAACTGCATATGCCCTGCAGAAGAACTCATCTCAGATAATGGCATATCAAATATAGAGCATAAAATATTTTGATTTAAAAGATATATAAGTGCTGCTTCCTTTTTTTTTCTTCAAAAATCATTCCCAGGAAAGGTGTAATGAATTTTTGTGTGCAGAAAGCTACAAAAATCTGCCTGTGAAAACATGCTGTAGCGAATGCTTTACCCTCGAAAGTGAATTCTTCAGATAGTGTTTCCAGAGCAAAGTCCAGAGCGTGAACACAAAAATTTCTTAGCACAGCATGTTTGTGCAGGAAAATCAGCTACATTTAAATATTAAAATCTTATTTTATTATTTATTTTATTTATTATGTTTCTATGATAAATAGAATATGCTGTCTTGTATTACATAAAAATACATCTGTGTCTATATATGCATATGTGCTTGTCTTTCTGTATTTGTATTTGCTTCATGTCACAAATAAATAAGTCTTTGTGCACACTCATGATTATTATTTTCACAAAAACATTTGAAATTCCCAAGAAAAGCACATGAAAGCAACAAGGAAAATAAAGAATACTAACCCTGGAGAAAAATTATTTGAGATGTATTTTGAATCTTCAAGGCTGCCAGATCACACTCAGAAACATTACCCCCATGTCACACAGGAACTATTCAGCATAAGAGCAGATGGGGAAAATAAAAAAGGACAAGGCGATGGTGAAGTCTGCGCTGTCAGATCTGCATCCTTCTCATGTTCCTCAAGAGGCGCTCTGTTCACCTGCTATGTGTTTAGGCAGCGGTCGATAGGGGTTTGTTGGTTGCTCCAGGGCTGTCCTGGGGAGAGGCATCTCCTGATGGATGCTGCATGTCTACATCCAGAGGTTAAAAGTGCAGGAGAGACTGTGAGATTCAAAGGATGTAGACAGAACTACTTGTTTTGAGTGAAAATGCTGTAACTGTGTTTTAGGGGTAAAGACAGACCAGGCTTCCCCCCTGCCAGTGCAATTAGGGGAGATGCTTCGTTAGCTTGACAAGCAGAAGGGTGTGGTGGGAATGCAAAAATCCTCATGGGAACATAGCCTTCCTGAATGCCTGGGAGGCATGCCACTGACTTTATCACGGGATGAATTTCATCCTGTGAGCTTGTATTCTCTTGATACGGAATGTGAATAATAAGGATGGGAATGAAGTATATGTAACCACATACTGCCAAAAGGGGACACAATCTTATTAAAAGCAATCCACTTCTGGCAGAAGAATAGTTATTATGGAGTTTAGAACAGGAAGTTGTGTAATTAACTGCACATTTAGAGCAATATTATGCTAAATATAATAAAAATACTGCATGAAATAAGTGGCCCCAATCCTCAGGATATGCATGTGTAGAAACCCAATTTACTCTAATGCCCTGGTGGAACAATGTAAGTTTACATTAACTCGAGTGATTGCTGTGTGCCCTACCCATGCAGAATTCACAGGACATAAACTTGTCCTGCTGGGCACAGGTTCACTGTCGTCTGTCTTGTGAAGGATATTTTATGTTTTGTCTTTCTATAGGCTTTCCCCAATGTTTAAGTTTTAAGGGCTGAAACAGGAGAAGAATAACTCCAAAACAACTGGTAAAATAACCCTTGGAGAGAATAAGCATGGCTGAAACTGTAGAGCATAAACGGTCCTCTAGCATCCCTTGAACTGTTTAAACTTAAACTCTGTGCATGGACATGTGTTTCCTTGCACTTCTTATCCACACTGCCCCTGTACACAGGTTAGCAGAGTCTCTCTGTTGTGCATGGACATGATCAACATTTAATTTCTATATGTTAAATGATATCACTTGTGTGCCCAAAAGGTCTTTAAATGGAAACTGAACTATCTGGGGAGAACACTCCCAAATTTGTGCACACTTGATTATGAAGAGTGTTGAGATATCACAGACCCAGTGGAGCATTTGTGCAACATATTTTCCAGGACTGTTTTGGTGGCAGGTGCATTAGGAGTATTTCTAGGGTTATGAATATGCATGTGTCTGTATTTGCAAACATTTGGAGCTGCCATGTACATAAATCATCTTGCATTCATTTTGTGAGGATGAAAGTGTTCTCTAACAGAAAGGAAATTTCTCACCCAACTGTAGCTCTGAGCTGCCTAATACATTTTGCACAGTAAACAGAATTCTTTCACCCCGATTGCCAGTAAGCTGCCATGCTTGCTGTTTGCCTTAGGGAAGAATACTCAAGTAGCTGTAATAATAAAAAGTTATAATTGCTCTATAAGGTATGAAACATTGTAGCGGTAAGGTTGGGCACTGAAAAGTTACAGAGAGGATGTGAAATAAGGAAATCTGAGAGGACTGCACAAAAAGGCACTGACACTCATAAAAGGGCAGGCTTAGCTGTTACTTGACTACAGTCTACACTCTTCTTTAGTTTCCATGTGAAAGAATACTACTAAGAAAGATCCTGGAGAACAGTTAATTTATTTGTTATTTAAGCCCTCCCCTTCCCTATGCAAGCCCACACATGCTAAGTGTTTGAACAGGGGCCAAGACTCTAACCCAGGCATCCCTCCCTGGGAAGCAATGGATGAGCAGGAAGCTGTGCTCAAAGGGCAGCAAATCTTGGGTCCTGCCTTCTTCTCCCCTCCTCAGGGCAGCTGGCCAGGATGTAGGCATCAGCCCTGCCTCCAGTCACACCAGTGTGTGTGGCACAAGTATCAGGCTTGTGTTAACCCAGCTTGCAAGGGCTGAAACGTTGAGGGACAACCAAATGTTATCAGTTTGTTGGATGAGCATGAGGGGCCAGAAATTTCCAGCTGCTGTGGGGAGCAGCAACCAGCAGGCAGAGGTAAGAGCCAGGTTTGAGTCATAGAAAGAGAATGGGTGACCACAGACGGGATGAATGGCCCTGGGGAATTTAAAGCCTTTACTAGATATTGAAAGAATATTAGCTAAAATAACGTATCAGAAGGATGAGATGTAGCAATAGGCTACAGTTCAGGTTGCCTAAAAGGCCTTTAAAAGTCAGGAAGAGGGTACTCTGCCTTATGTGAACAGCAGCATGCAGAACCAATCGTCAGCAGTCATGGCAGACAGAGCATGAACTTCAGCAAGAAAGGGTTCTGGCCTATGTAAAGTATCTTGTTCTCTAGGAGTGAAATGACTGGGACAAACGTAAAAGTAATGATGATTTTCACAAATTTCTAAGCAAGTTCTTTGGGGATAGGGAGTGGGAGAAAGAGGAGTTAAAAAATAAACCAATCTTAGTTATCTTTTTCTTAAAACTGGTTGTAACTGAAACTGGAAACCCAGACAAACCATCACAAGGAAATTACTGTGATGTTTCCATTTGCAACAGAAGGTAGAAGCCTTATAGAGGTAGGATTGTGTGCATGCAATTTCCAGCCTATTCTGCATTCTCAAGCTATACTCAGAATCTGGCTGCACATCAGAAAAGCAGTCAAGCTGTACAAGAAAACCTTTTAAGTTTCACTCAGCACTGTATACTGTTGCATTCAGTGCCCTGGATAGAGGTTTTATTAGAGCTACATACTTAGTGAAGCAAAGTTTGTCTCACTGCTTGTCTTTCACTGTGATTGTAGTGGAAAAGGCAACGGGCAGCCAGCAGAAGCTCTGCCTTTCTGTGCTCCTGGGGACCTGCCCTTCTCCTGGAACCCCAAATTCCAGCTGGTAAGGACCAAGTCTGAGCAGGAAATTGTGAATTCATCTCTGAAAGCCCTTTCACTGAATTTCTTGTGCTTCTCTGACTCCTGATGTAGTTCGTGTATTCAAAAGAATATTGTCTGTAAAGTACAAAATGGATAAGCCTCACTTAGTTACTCTTAATCACTCCAACTTCTACAGTCAGTTAGTGAGTGAAGGGAAAATTAAAAGTTACCTGGCTGCGTATTAAGAGATGAGTTACACCGGCTGCCTGCTTTGGCTCTGTTTTTGGCGAGACCCATCTGTTCTGAGGAAGCTGAGAGCATTCCAAGTAAAAGCATTTGTAATCTCAAAAAATCCTTTACACTTTCAGGGCAAAATGTCAGATCTTACTTCAACAGATCTCTGTCCCTAGAGTCAGAACTTGAGTCTACCTAAAGGACATTAGTCATCTCATACCAAATGTCCATAACAAATGTCAGCAAAACAGTATATTATTTGGCTCAAAACAATTTATTAGATGCAATTGGATCCAGGTGGAATGGGCAGATCACCTGTGATTTCCCTTTCCCATTACTTTTTGCTTATTGAAACTCTTTTAGGGAAAAAAAAAAGACAAAACAACCCAAAATGTTCAGCTACAGCTGGTAGTTAGATTTGGGAATGGATTATAAAAATGTGATATGGTCCCCATTTCATTTGATGGTGCCTAAAAATCATTCCAAGGGGGATAGGTTTGTGTTCTGATGTTATGTTGATATGATTTAGAGTGTTATATTTCTAACAGCAATTGGATCTTGGGTGCCATTTAGGAAATAAGTTATTCTAATCAGAGCATGGTAGTCTCAACACTCATGGTAGTATGCCAAGGAGTTTTGTCTGGCCTGTAAGAAGAAGCTCGGTAGATGGTCCAACTTTTTCCATCAAGACATGTAAAGTAAGGATACTTAATTTTCTTCCTTGAGTAAAGAAGGGAGAAATCACTAGGCAAAAGTTGTAAATGAGGAAAAGGAAACACTTTATAAAAAATGAAGGATAAGAAAATAAGAAATTACTAAATCTGTGTAACTGCCAGTCCCCCCAATATCTCAGAATGGCATCTGCTGGTCTTGCTTGAGCTAGCTCCTAGGTGACATTGCTGGGAGCTACAGCAGAATCATAGAATAGTTAGGGTTGGAAAGGACCTTAAGATCATCTAGTTCCACCCTCACTGCCATGGGCAGGGACACCTCACACTAAACCATGTCACTGAAGACTCCATCCAACCTGGCCTTGAACACCACCAGGGATGGAGCATTCACAACTTTCTTGGGCAAACCATTCCAGTGCCTCACCACTCTTACAGTAAAGAACTTCTTCCAACCTAAACTTCCCCTGTTTAAGTTTGAACCTGAAGTAGTGAAGTAGTGAAGGTTTACTGCAGCTGGTGAAGCTTTACAGCAGCTGAGCCTTCAACATGAGAAATCACCTTTAACACTAGCAGAAATTGAAACAGAGCTAAAGCAAGCTGAAGGGCTTTTGGTAGTAACAGAAGGTGTAGGCAACATGAATGAGTCATTACAGGGTGAATAAGAAACTGAACTTACAGCTGATCCCCTGTAATTGCTTGTGTACCAGCTCCTGCTCTTCAAACACTAGGCATATTTCTCTTTGACTGAAAGATAAGCAATGTGCTTATTATTACTATCTGTCTTTTACCATGGGATAAAAGCTTGCACACTGGCAGTTAGTGGGGGTCATTCTGATGTCTGTTCAGTCAGTCTCTTTTTACCCCTACTACCTGTTCATGTGTCTGTACCCACAATCCAGCCATATCCCTATGGTGAGCCTTCAAGATGTTCTAGTCTTCTATACTGTGAAGTTAGAGTTCCCAGCCTGTTCTTCTCCTTCAGTTTATTCTCAATTAACTAATCCATTAACTGCATTAATGGAGTAGGGAAACCCTGGGGGTGCTCATTAAAGTAGCCACTTTATAAACAGTGTCTCTCTAGGCACTGCAAGGCACTGACCATTTCCTAGGCAAATTTATTGCAGCTCTCAAGAGGACAGAAGCTAGAGCCTCTTGAATAGAGAAACTGCTTTCTGAACAAGCCAAGAGGGTCCATGGACTGCAAGAGAGCATTAGGTGTGAGCTGTGCTTTTCACAGGCTTCATCCTCCAGCTTTCTGCCAAGTGATGGTTTTACCTGGACTCTGCACAAGTCCCTCCTGAAAACCCATCTCAGGATTTGCACAATTGCACATGCACAATTAATACCAAAGAAAATTAATATAAACTTTCTGAAAGGCAGCCACCCTGTTTTTTCAGACAGTGACAAGATTTATATTCCTACAGAGGACTTCCTTTTCTCAGTGACTGCTTAAGAAGTCAGGCTTCTGACTTCTTATGGACATAATTGCTTACTGCTGTCCTGAACTTGAACACTGTAGTAGGTGCATAAATCTGCCTGAAGCACCACATTAGTTTGTCTTCACACCCTGACATCTTCATCACTCAGCTACCTCAACTGAGATAGAAAACAGAAACTGACTCTATTAAGCTTAATTAAAATTTGTTTAAACTGACTTCTAGTCATCTTAGAGAAGCTTCCTTTTTCCTTTTGAGCAAACCCCTGTTCTTATTTGACAGTGCTGCATTGCTGACAATGCACTTTCTGGGAAGTGTTTTCTATTTTGAATGAAAATGTCAGGCTCATTTCCAAAAGATTTTCTTTTTCTGCTCTCTCCTTTTCACTCTTCTAATTCTGTGAATCTTCCTGGTTTATTCATATGTCTTGGTGGGGAAACCTCTGAGGAGCTGTGCTTGGGAGTTCCTACCCCTCACCGTGTTATCCCATCAAAATCTCGTGAAGGTTATGCTGTATGCTATTGCTCACTGCAGGAGAACAGAGCTCATGCCACAGATACGATCAGAGGGCTGGAGGCTTCAGGCAAGCTGGGAGGGCTGGGCTTGTTCAGCTTGGAGAAGACTCCATGGAGACCTTATAGCAGCCTTCCAGTACCTAAAGGCTGTTGCAAAAAATCTGGAGAGGGACCTTTTACAAGGACCTGTAGTGACAAGGGAGAATGGCTTCAAACTGAAGGAGGATAGATTTAGATTAGACATTAGGAAGCAATTCTTTACTGAAAGGGCAGTGAGGCACTTGAGCAGGTTGCCCAGAGAAGCTGTGGATGCCCCATCCCTGGGAACATTCAAGGTCAGGTTGGATGGACCTGATCTTCTCCCACCGCATCCTCCTTCTCCTCTGGTATTTCATACCACAGCTACTTCAGGTCATGACTAGCAAGTGCCATGATACATAATGAAAAAGTGGTAAGAATTTTCAGAGATCTTTTTCAGCTCTTCAGGAAACTTAAGTCCCATTTTGAGATAGAGACTTAAAAGTGGGTAACAATCTTATTTGGAGTTCATCCCAGCATACTGATCTTATTTAAAGAGCACTCTACTGCAAAATGGCTGCCCTCCATGATTTATTATTTGGGCTTAAACAGAAAGTATGAAACACTGGAATAATAACTTGGGCCTGAGATGGTTGGTCTTCTAATGAGCCTAAAAAGACCAGGGATCACAGAGCAATAGGCTGCTTGTTCAAAACTAGAAACTGTGGTATTTCTACAGCTCTTCCTAGACACCCATCTCCTTACTGGAAACCTTGCATGCTATTGACAACTGTCTGTTTCCAAACAAGTCATAGCCAACACATTTGAGGGACAGCCTGTATCTGAAGAAGAAAAGGCCATCAATTTGCCATGCATAAATATGAAGTTTAGAATAATCAGTAATCTGAAGCTGCCAGGCAAATATTTAAGTTAATGTGGTCATTGGAGCCGTCTCTTTTCACAAGAATGCAATGTTAAAACAGAGAAGTAATCTGAAACTGAAAGTCTTTGGTGATGATGTAGAAACTTAGATTTTGCAAGACCAAATTATTTTTCATTTTGAAAGAAGGTCAACAGCTTTTTATTCACCTAAAGCAATTAATGTCAGGGGTACTCCACTTTCCAAGCCCTTACAGGGTAATATCCATCTTGTCTCATAGGACTAAATTACTTAAAATCACTTAAAATGTGTCTTGGAACTGAAGACTCTGGTAAAACATAGGCTATGGTAAAACAATAATGTTGGATTACGTTATGAATGCTGATCTGTATATATTCAGTATATAAGGTGATTTGACCTAATCTGAGATTTTTAATATAAAATTCAGGAAGTTTGAGTACAGATACCCGGATTTAACTAGAATCAATGTAAATTGTGCCATATGATACACTTTGAAGTCAAATTCATGAGAATACTGTGAGAGTGGAAAAGTTCTTTTGTTCAACTTTGAATCGTCAAATATCTGTGCTGAAAGAAGCTCACACTGTCAGTGATCCAGCAGCTAGAGCACTGTCGTGGTTTAAACCCAGTCAGCCACACAGTTTCTACTTCCCCCTCTTTCTTTCCTCCCCTCCCCCCCCCCCCCCCCCCCCCGAGGGATGGGGAAGAGAATCAAAAGAATGCAACTCCCACAGGCTGAGATAAGAACAGTCCAGTAACTAAGGTATAACACAAACCACTGCGGCTACCACCAATGATAATAATGATAAGGGAAATAACAAGGGGAGAGAATATGATACCACCTGCCAAAATGAGCCCAGCCGAGCAGAGAGTGCCCTTCCGGCTAACTCCCAGTTACCTCCTGGGCATGACGTGCTGTGGTATGGAATACCTCTTTGGTCAGTTTGGGTCAGGTGTCCTGTCTCTGCTTCCTCCCGGCTTCCCCTCCTCCCTGGCAGAGCATGAGCCTCACAGAGTCCTTGGTCAGAGTAAACATTACTGAGCAGCAACTAAAAACATCGGTGTTATCAGCGCTGTTCCCAGGCTGAAAGTCAAAACACAGCGCTGCATCAGCTACTAAGAAGGAGAAAAAATAACTGCTACTGCTGAACCCAGGACAAGCGCCCAACAGAAATAAGTTCATTTTCCAATGAGTAAGTAGCTCTTTGTGCAGAGCAAAACAATTGCAACAAAAAAGGTCATGGGTTCACCCTTTCCTGTCCCCAGTGGCCCAAGGCATGGCAGTCTGATTGACAGGAGACCTGTATCCTGGTCCTGAGCACGTTCCTTAACTCAGGGATCTCTTACACTGCAGCTGGAGAGCAGAACCTGAAGCTTTAAGCTGGGGTTTAAAAAAAAAAACAAAACAAACTCAAACAAGAAATAAAAGGGTCAAATCTAACAATCGTTGATTTACTATTCCCATCCTTTTTCTAGCCAATTCGTATGATAAATTAATCCAACACAAACTTTATACATAAGAAATTCCTTTAATTTACATAGGATTAGCCAGAATGTAAGCAAACATAAAATGTGGCCCAGTATCTTTTATAGCACTTCTTAGAAAGCTTCTTGAATCCTGAAATACCTGTAGGCCATACATTTTCTTATGTAGATGGCATGGAGGATACCAAAGGAATGTATTAGTCACACTGACTCTGGTGTAAACAGGAATAAAAGCACAGAATAAAACCAGAAAAGCAGCCATTGGGACACACAAATGGTGGCTAACTTGGCCAAGGTCCTCATTTTTCCAAGGTCACTTATCTTTCAAGCTCTGAAACTTGACTTGAAGTATTTACAAACATTACTTCTACTCTTGTACAGTTTTGCAAGATACTGAATATCAATTAAGTTTAACACCACTGCCCATTGCTTCTGCTTGAATTCTTCAGTTCACAGAAACCATAAAATGCATGCATCCAGTTTATTTCCATATTATTTCAATCACAGTAATACCAGGATCTGGAGATGTCAATTTTCACAGAAACTGCTTTTATACTTCTGTCAAACAATCACTTTCCTAAACAACTCAGTACAAATAAGCAACACAGCATATTTTTTCATGTCCTTGATACGTTTTCCTTTTCTTTTGCAATGAACTCTTCATACAAAGTTTGCAGAGAAAACCAAATTTACTAAAAGTAGTGTGAAAAAATAAAATAAAAAAAAATGGATGAATTTGATGTGCCTTACAAATAGTTTGTGGGCAGAGAAGAAGGTGAAATACAATTTTGTGTAATCATTTTTGCATTCAGACCCTCTTCATACAGACTTTCATGGCTGCTGCCAGAGACTCAGCACCAAATGTTAGTTTCTAAATACCATAAATTACTTTGAAGGTGTTTTTCTAAAACATCATATGCTATCACATGATGGTATTTCTTATTTCTCACTAGTCTGACTTAATTTTACTTGCAGTGAGCTTTGAGCTGTGATTTACGTTGCTATCAGACTTAGGAAACCAATTGCCTCAAACTGAATTATCTAAAACCAAAGTGTTGTAAATTCCAAGTGAGCATTTGCAATTGTTTCCTTTTTATTAGCTGCACAAACCTGTTATTTCTCTGGCATGCAAATAATTTGTAACGGGCTGCTATATGTATTCGTTAATTCATTCACTCTCAGCTTAAACGGTGGCCTTCAGCAAATCCAATAGATGAAGCATTTAACAGAAACGGCCCTTGGTAGCATTGACTTGGGCCTTGTATAAAAACAATTTGGATACTTCAGGCTGGAAACAAGCATTTTGTTACAAAAGTTGATTGTTCCCTGCTGTAACTCATGCTAGCAATTTCTTTCAGAAGTGTCCTCACTTGAACATTCTCCTCAATCATAATGCAGCTCCGTGGAGCCCATATTTCCTCCTGAAATGCATCTCTTTTTGACATGCTGTCATGCAATACGTATCAGGAAAGTAGTCAAAATCATGTGTTTTACACATGCTTATAATGATATGCCCCAAGTGTGTCAGCTGGTACCATCTGCAGTGCCTGGAGCAGTGTCTGGGAGACTGTGACAACTCAATTGCAGGCTGGAGTTTTTGAAAAACAGTGGATAATTGCTATTCCTGCTTAGGCAAGAGCACTCCTATGGGCAGTGTTAGGGAGGCCACATCTGTTACAACTATTACTAAGTCACAGCCGACGACCAATCTTGCAATAAAAATAGCCATCAATCTGGTTAAAAATCACCATTTCTTTTCAGTTCTAGACCACTGATCTGATCAAGTTGTAACTAATAAATTGATGCTTTGTCACCCTGTCCTTTTGTGTGCTTTTAATTCGCGCTCTGATTGATTTTGGAAGCCATGCAGGATCCTGCCCCAGACAAATACTAGGTAGCAAAATTAGAGGAAAGAAAGAGAGCTGTAGTTTCTCTTGTGAAAAGGAGTTGAGTGTTTGAGAAGAATATTGAGTTCTAAAATCTTAGTTCAAGAATTTTCCGTAAAGCCATTGCTTTCAACTGTACCTGGGTTTACTTATCTTGAATAAGATCTTGTTTCTTAATTATTAGGCTTATAGTGGCTAGTTTGCATTTTTAGAACAAGTATAGGTAGTTATCTAACTTAAAGTTGAGAGAAGTATTGCAGGTGCTTTTGCTCAGATGAGTTGCTTGTGTTTTAACTGTGCAAATTCAATGCTTATTTTAATCAACTTCATTTTATCCCAACCTAAGACTTTACTGGCCATTCAGACTTCTTTCTGTGGTCTTTCTTAGTGCTAAGCATGAGGTTTGACAAACCATGCCATTCTTCATGGTTCTTGTGCAGAACTGATATGTAGAGACTTGATACGTGAATATTAGAAGATAAACACCAAATATTTTTACTGAGAAAATTTAGGTATTGTATGTGATACGGATTCCTTCCCAGATGGTCCCACATTTTATGTTAAACATAAAAAATAACATGGCAAAGCTAAGTTTCTAACAAGCAGAAATGAAATCTGAGCTCTTGGAAGCATGAAAGAGGGTGCATCTCGAAATGGCCAGTGGTAGAAAACATCCAAGGGAACTTCTTACATGATATGATACTGCATTGCCTTCAAACTGGTAATTGCTGAAAGAAAGTTTTCAGTGCCATATGAGATGCCTTAAAACAATGGTTGCTGCAGTGTTCCAAGTTTTGTTTTCTTGGTACAGTCTACCAACAGACATAACAACAGATAGATATCAAGACAAATTTTTTAATATCGCATTATTGGCAGACAAAAAAGATCGCTTTACATTGGAATGTTGAGGTCCTGCCAACCACCAACAAGTGGATAGGTCTGGTTTAGAGCTTACTGCTAGCGGGAAAAAATGTATGTGCTGCACAAAAACAGAAATAATCTGAATGCATCTGAAAAGGTTTAGATACTGTTCTGAGAGCCCCTAGAAAATCAGCCCTGATGACAGAATTTGAAAAATACAGCTTGCTTAAAGGCAGTGGCATTTAATTTTTCCATATTCTGTTACATCTCTGTAGTGCTCTGTGAAAAAGAACCACAGTGATGCTGGTAAATATTACTAGTCTAACTTAGAGATGCAGAAGGAAATTCATACAAAGACGCTTGGCTTACTCAAGGCCACCCAGAAGATGGTTGGATACCAAAAAATGATGGGTTGGGAAGTGGCAACATAAAGTAGCAGGGCTGGTTTGAGAAATATGAGGGTCTGAGATGGAAAATTAGTTTCAATGTATATAATTAAAGGCTGAAAACTTTTTAAATATGCCTTTATAGATTAAAAAATTTATAGAAATAGTTTTTTTATGCTGCTGCAAATATTTTTGGGCAGTGAATAGGAGGCCTTAAATGCAAACTCTTAATAGCGTGTGGATCAGGTAAGGGCTGAGATTTATGCTCGTGGTGCTTCCAAGAATCCTGATCCTGTCAGGTTGCTGACAGTGGTCCTGCAGAAAACAGACTTGGTACTCTGTAGCCCTCATTTAAGCAAGGATCTAGGAGGTTTGCTAAGTTAATGTAAGAAGGATGTTGGAAAGAGAAGAAGGACTCTGGAAAAGCTGTGTTATTGCTCCCTGCCCATGGGGGTCCATTCGTCTGTTTAGGGAAAGAGGCTGTACACCTTCCAGCTCACAACACCCTTTATACAGCCTATCCACTGAATTTCAACCTTTGGGTGATGGTAGCCTTCTTGAAAGGGGTGCCATAACTAAAAAGCAGGACTTCTTGTGCTTCTTGCTCTAGGGTTCTTTTCGTTTCCTGAAGTTGTTCTTTTTTTGTGTCAAGTCATAGATAGTCTTGTGGATTAGGTACACTAACCATAAAGATGATGAGAGAAAGCACACACTTAATGCAGGTTCCTGCACATACAAATAGGAAAAAGTTCATTTCCCTGCCTCTGTGAAGTCATTGGTAAGACTGTGACACGGGCATCATGTAAAAGCTTTGCTGTATGGGTCTTTTCCGTGGCATGTACACACACACACACACACAAACTGATGAAATAGATGCATTTTACAGCAGCGATGTATGGACTGAATCAAGAAGGGCCTGAGCCCACCTCTTCTTGGGACCTTCAGCCAGGAGACTGGAACAGCTCTCTCAGAGTGATCTCATGGTATGGAATAAGTAAGAATACATCTTACAAATTATTAGATTTTGGCTGCTTTTTTGTTTTGTTTTCTTCAAGCCATTAAAGGGAAAAAAGGAAACAAAAGGCAGATTTTGATTGATCTGGTAAATATGGATGTGGCTGGAGCCAGGAAGAATGCATTAGAAAAGTGATTGATGGCCTTGATTATGGTCAGTGCAGTAAGAACACTGGGTTTCACTGTGACTGCAGACTGCAATTCGCTGTTCCCTTGTTTTCTGTCTGGCACAGCTTGCTCTTTTTTCTAAAAAAGTCTTCAAAGACAAATACAATTGAATTGTGATCATACTGATTTTGCTAATGGTCAGTTGGTGTTTGCGGTGTCAAAGACCCATCTTTACTGGAGTTCAGCATACTCATACCGTGTATCCAGATGGCAATACTTACTTAGCCATATCTGTTTTTTTTTTAAATTGCTTCAGAAAAAAAAGTCAAGATTAATTTCTATGGTTACAAAGGAAGATATTTTCTGATCCAGTGTTACTACAAAATTTTATTTCCCTTAGATTTGCCTCCTTTACCATTTCCTTTGGGTTTTTAGCTAACATGACTTGAATACAACAGTTTAAAAGAACCTCCTGCATATATCTGGTCATGTCTTACCATAACCAAAATGCTTTTCTAATGTTGGAGCTCGATACCATAGGACAATATAGTTGTATGACAGGAATTTGTCTGTCAGAGTGTTTGGCCAATGAACAGACTGGAGAATATTGTCTATCTATCTCCTCAAACAAATGAGTATCTCTAGCATATACACAGCAAGTGAAGGTCACAGGCAAGCAAACTAGATGAGGAAGAGAAAACATGAAGATGACAATAATAAGAATAACAATAGCAAGGCAAATGGATGGTTTTCATCGGTTTTCTTCACTCCCTTGAATGCCAAAAGTGCCAGAAGGAGGTGGCTGTAGGAGCAGCTTTGGTAGGACAGAGAAAGGTGGGATGGAGGCTTTTGTAAAACAAGGGAGGTAGGCAGCATGACCAAGTAGAAATAGCAGGGTAGAGAAACTAGGTTAGATTTAGCAAGAGGAGCTGAACAGCAGATCTTCAAGACTAGGACAGAGTCCTAGATGTTAGATCTTGAAGACCTCTTTAGAGAGCACTGAGAAAACAGGCCAGCTTTCAGAGGGGCAAATGCCACAGCCAAAAATGGCTTTGGCAGCAACATCCTGACAGCCCAGTAAAGAGACAAAGCAATACTGTGAAGAAGAGTGCAATAGCTTAAAAGGAAAGTGATTAGGTGTGTGTAAGTGGTTTGGCTGCAGGGATGGAAAGGGTAGATGGCTAAAGTGCTGTAGCAGGTATGTCTCATTTACTCCATTTTCTCATAGAAGGTGGGCTGGGAATCCGCAGAAAAGGACTGAATCTTAGTGGGGTAAGGGCAGTTGAACACAGTGCAGGATGTTTTATACCAGATATTGTATTGTTCCTTTTGTTGCCTGCGAAAGCCATCCACAGAGAAGGATGTAGGGTATTTACCAGAGTAGGGGCACTCTGTCAAGGACTTTTTAGAGGCTCAGATCATTCAGCTTTCTTCATCCTGTTGGTGCAATGTCACATTCACTACATTGTTTTGCAGAATAAGCTTCTCATTATTTGTGCAGAACATGTACACGTTAACCCTACAGTGGTATAGTAGGTATCTGACATTTGCATGTAATTACTGTGACCTGATACTTGTGTAACTAGAGGATGAAAATGCTTTGCTTTATCTGAAGTGTATTTTCCATGTAATGACCATATAACTAAATTAGAGATGGATAAACTTGCTGAGATTTAATATGAGCTCATAGCAAAAAAATGTGTTTAAATAAACTTTATGTTCAGATAGGTCTTGACAACCGGCAAAAATGCCATTTCTCATTCTTTGCTAAGATCTAATCTCGTTACACATGAACAATCACTGCAACACATGCAGAAAACAGCACAAGAAACCCCTTTTCCTGATGTTATCTCTGGTTGTCAAGTGTTAGATGCAAGGCTAATGAGCTTTGATCCAAGTGCCAGCCAATTTAATTCTCCCCATTATCTTGGCTGAATAGGGTTATTTATTAGATTTCTCCACACGTGCTCGCTGTGGTATAAAAGCAATGAATCTTTTTTATGCCACAATAACAAAGCTGGGCTTGACTCTATGCACCAAAGACCAAAGGTCTGATTCTCGCTCTGCAGAAAATACTCAGAATACAACATTGCTCCCAAAAGCAAGTGTCCAGGGAGAGCCACAGCCAAGGGAATCTTGTCAAGTAGTGCCCTGGTTCATGCAGAAAAAGAAACTTGATTTACTGAGGCTGTAAACGTTGCTGCCATGATTCAGATTTTGTTCTGGATGCAGTGAATCCCAACCTTATCTGCATTGTGATTTTTATTTCTAGGTATGAAAATAACACCTTAGGTAAGGCCGCCCTGTGAGTCACGCTGCAGATTTGTTAGCTGTAGCAGCAGCTTCTATTGTGTGGTGCTTTTGATGTACACAGGCCCATCACTGGTGGGAAATCAAAGCAGGTGGTGCAATCCAAGTCCAAAGGAAGGGAAAAAGAGAAGAAACTTTTACCTATGCCACCTAGAAATAAGAGCAAGAAATGTCTTGTGTGCCCCAAGACCTACTTCTGGGAGATTGGAGAGGACCTCACCTTAGAAGGTTATGAACTGGCCTAATAATGCAGGGTATCAAGCTCAGTGGATCTGTCATGGGCCTCCCAAAACACTTGGGCTGACTGGAAGTTAGCATGGGTTCATGGGGAAACAGAAGCAAGTTCATTGCTGAAGTCAGAATCTCAGAACACACTCCTTAGTAAATGGTGCAGTTGCTAACTTTTACTCAGCTGGCTTGTAGTTTCAGTTTTCTAAGAGTAAGTATGGTCAGAGTGGGAACCAAGAACATAAAAAATACAGAAACTGACCTTCCTTTACTCGAAACTCTGCATTTATTTTATTTTTCACAAGGCAGTGTGGTGTCTTGGGAATGGAATGCCAACCCCAACCTTGCATATCTCTTCTCAGCTTCTGTCAGCTGTGTTCTCTAACATTATTTTAAGATCATTTAGGTATTTAACTCATTAGACTGCAAAATTCTGCTAGTCTAGCAGGGCATTTCCCAAGCCATTAGACATGCCTGTAAGTTCACGCCCACTTAATGCGTGGCTACCATTCACAATGATAAAGGTCTATTGGAGTCTTTTCAAATATATTCAATTAGTCAGATTCACTTGAATACTTTAAAAACAGCACCCACGATTGCAGCATTGTTCTCACCAGGTAGGAAACATCTCATTAAAAAAACATGCTCATCAGCAAACCATGATGTTACAAATGTTCCTCCACTATACTGAAAGGATAAAAAGCAGACTGTGGGATTTTCAGGACTCGACCATTCCCGTTACAATCTCTAGCCTCCACATTTTCACAGTGTTTCATGAAGTTTTATCAGTACAACGTGACTTAATCAATCTGACCTTTAGTAAACAGAGTAAAGCTAAAAACCTGTGTAATTCTTCAACAGTTAATCAGAGAGAATCAAAGGAAAGAACTTTTCAAAAACAAAGAGACAGAATAACAAAATACAGAAGATTCAGATAACTTTTCACCTGGGAAATTCCCCTGGAGGAGTCAGGTTAAAGAATTACCTAGCTATTGAGGGAAAGGCACCATATCTTTCCACATACCTAAGATCTTTCTGAGACTGCAGACTAGACACCTTTTAAATATCCTAGGTTTGACAGCAGGTCTAATATCTTCAATACTGAAATACTGTTAAAAAAAAAAAAAGAAAACAAAATATAAACAACAGCAAAAAAACAAAAGCAGAGAATTCTGCAGCTTCTCCATAAATTTCATGAGACTTACCACTTTTCAATTGCTTAGAGTTTTCTATGGAGACAGGGAGGAGACTCGATCATCCCTCATTCACCCTTATCAGACTGTAGGCAAACCTGCCAAGTTTTGGTCACTAAAAGGAATCAGATTTGAAAAATGTACTCTCTGAGTGATGGTTCAAATTTTCCATTTAAAAGTACTGTGAATCTTCAGAGTTTCATGCGAGACTGCTTCAGATTGCAGAAAACTCAAGCCAAAAATGGGGAGACACACTGAAACTCAGTGAGACTTGGCAGTGCATTGACTGCTGCGGCAGAGGAACAAAGGCTAGGCTAACAGCATATGCTATCTATTAAACTTTGTTCTTTATGTGTGTAGACAGAGAGAGAGAGAAAGAGTGACAGAGGTAGGTAAGGAGTCCAGCTCTCTCTTCTTTATTTCAGACAAAGCTTTTGCCCAGATTATTGAAAAGCTAAAGGAGTCTGGAGAGAGATAGACATTTTGGAGAATCACTTCACAATGCAAAGTTTTAATTTCATGCTCTCTCTATTTTGTAGGAAAGTTATTTATCCACCTCAGTCCAAACAAATTAATTAAAGCATATGTGAAAGCAGGCACTACTGTAGAAATTGTCTGCTTTGTTGTTGATCAAGAAACCTCTTTTGTTCTTTTGTTGTTGGAAGATAGAAAATATTTCCAATTAAGCAGCTCACCTGCATGCTAGAAATGTATGGGTAACCTAAATGTGAATGATAATGCTTCCTCAGATACTCCATGAAAATTATAACAGATAGGCAAAGCCCTAGAAGAAAGCCACTGACCTCAAAGATACTGCAGACAATGCCCAACCATGAATGTGATTTGACCCCGTGTCTTCTACTCAGGAATTAAAGTCCTTTCTCCAACTGTCAAAGAAAAAGTTTCAATGTGACAAAAGCAAAAAGCAAGCATGGTTTTGAAAAGAAAACCTGGAAACCTGGCCTAGTAAGAGGTAATGGTAAAACCACCTCTGATTTCAGTGCAGTCAAGATTTTACCTTTAGTTTCAGAACATTAAGGCTTAGAGAGTGAGGCAGTGAGGCTGTCTTGGCCTGACTGATCAGCCCATGAAAAGCCTTCTTTCCTCACATTTGTCCCCTGGCCTTTTGGGAAGCACTACAGACACTGGTAGAGCTACAAGAAAATGGAAGGAGTAGCTGATGCACCAGAGGGTTGTGCTGCCACCCAGAAGGACTTTGGCAGGCTTGAGAAATGGACTGACAGGAGCCTCATGAAGATCAAAATGGCAAAGGCTGAAGTCCTGCACCTGAATAACCCCACATACCAGTACATGGTGTGTGCTGACCAGTTGGAAACCAGCTGTGCAGAAAAGGCTCTGGGGATGCTGGTGAACAATTGGTTGCCCACTAGCCACCAATGCACCCTTGCAGCAAACAAGACCAACAGCATCCTGGACTGGAGAAGTGATTGCCACCAGGGTGACAAAAGTGTTCTTTTCTTTCTACTAGTGCTGGTGAGACATATTTGGAGTGGTGTGTTTGATGCTAGGCTCCCTGAGAGGGGAGAGACATGGGGCTACTGAAGCAAGTCCAGCAAAGGGCCACTAAGATGGTTAAGGGGCTGGAGCATCTGATATATAAAGGGAGACTGGGAGAACTAGTAATGTTCAGCATGGAGAATAAAAGGCTCAGGAGGTGCCTTACTGATATCAGTAAACATCTGATGAAGGGAGTAAGGAAGATGGTGCCAGACTCTTCTCAGTCTGACAATACAATAAGTAGGAAATTCTATTTTAACAGAAGAATAAAAATTATCCTAAGGTGGCCAAACACTGGAACAGGCTTCCCAGAGAGGCTGTGAGCTTCCATCCTTGGGACTGTTAAAATCTTCACTTATAACAGTAGAATAGTTTGAGTTGGAGGGGACCTTTAAAGGTCATATAGTCCAAACTCTCCTGCAATAAATAGGAACATCTTCCACTAGATCAGGTTGCTAAGAGCCCCATCCAACCTGACCTTGAATGTCTGCAGGGATGGTGCATCCACCGCCTCTCTGGGCAACCTGTGACAGTGTTTCACCACCCTCATTGTAAAAAAAATTGTCTTCCCTGTATCTAGTCTAAATCTACCCTCTAGTTTAAAACCATTACCCCTTGTCCTATTACAACAGACACTACTCAAAATTCTTGACATGGTCCTGGGAAGCCTACTCTCAGTGGCATTCTTTTAGAACAGGGTTAGGGCTAGATGGTCTCCAGAGGTCCCTTCCAACCTCAGCCATTTTATGAACCCTTGCAAATTCAGTAGGGGCATTGCCTCTACCACATGCAGGCATCTCTGGGTTTGCTTGTCTGAGAGGCTGAGTGACTGACTCCTGAGTTGCTCTTGTAAAAGACTGACCTTTGGGAAAATTGTCCTGCCGGGAGTCAAATCTAGTAGACCAGACAGGAAGAAGTTCAATACCACTATTGAGCTGTCTGGTAAATTGTGACAGATAGTCCAGAATGCCCATAGAGCTATTGCTCCATTTCTTTGGCAAAATCTGCGATTTTTTGAAATATGATTTACATACTGAAGTGAAAATATAACTGTCAATTGTGTGCACATGCATTCTGTGGCACCAAGGCCTACTGGAGATGGAGGAGACACTGATTTGAATCGCAATTAGAATGAAATGCTGTATCTCAGGCAAATCAAGGACTGGGATTTGATCTCCTATAGACCATAGTAATTCTCTGGAGTACCCTGGTAGAAAGCATTTAATTTGATATTTTATAAATGTTCCAGGCAGAAGATTTATGGAAATATTTCCCAAAATATCATTTTGTTTGGGGAGTGAGGGGGGGTGGGGGGGGTGGGGGGAATTCCAAACAGTTACAATTAACATATAGCTGTACCTCAGAAACGGAGATGATAAGATTGACATGCAACTGTTGAACTTCCTGTCTGGAGTAAGACAAAAGATGGACATCATCTCCAGTTATTGAACATAATTACTCCACCTGCGTGTCATCAAGAAATGCTCCTAGGTTTATAATATAAACAACTGTGTGTAGTTTATACAAGGACGCCAGACTTGGTAAAGTGATCCCGAACAATTAATTGCTGCACTACATCTGCTAGAGAACTTTGTCCGTACTCATTTAGAAAAATCTGAGCATGCATCTCCACAGATGTCTGGTCTCAAAAGAGTACTTCAGCCCACACACCACTTTATGCAGCCAAGTCTAGATAAGGCTACCATGTATCCAGTTTTTCCAGATGTTGCTCCCTTTTCCACTCAGAAATGATGTCTTTCTCTGGGTTTTTGGATGCCTGGTTGGGACACAGGCTGCTATAGAGCTGAATCTAGTGTCTATGCTGCAGTATAAGCCTATCAGTTATCACCCCAGGAAGGACAGACACACTAAGACCAATGCCTCTGGGCAGCACTGGACTCACTATGGACATCCAAAGGTGTTTCTGCCACAAGAATCTCAGATACGGCACCTTGGCACCTCAGCTTCTTCCAGTGCCTTAGTTACATGGCTTACACATGGCGCAGGTCTTGCTGTTCCATACCGCAGCACACAGTAGAAACAGAGCTGCCTTCAGTGTAGGAACTTATGTGGCCTATTCATTATAGCACCATGCTTCAAAGTCCGCCTAAGTTCTTCTCAGCAAAATTCCTCGTAAGGGTTTAAAGAGTAAAACTGGCCCGTAGGGGTAAATTGCTCCTTAACACCATTATTTGGTTTATGCCTCAAATCATACAGATGTAAGCCCTTTTGTATTTCTTTTCTTGTCCAACAAAATCTTTCTGTTCCCATTGCTCATGTAGATGTTTAACTCCCCCATTACACATTACATAAATGGGGTTGTTTTATTGGTTGTAAATGTCTTGTTATTCAGTTTCATGGCCCCATGCTTTTGTTTTGTAGGAAAGGCAATCTTGCTTACAGCGTTTATTTTTGTGTATACTTCTGGTATGCTGCCACTGCTTTTTCTTCTCTGATCTAACCATCTCTACACTTTCCATGTTTTCCCCTTACATTAAAAAACCCCAGAAACAAATACCAACATTTCTATTCCTCTAGCCATTTCTGTCATGTTTTTCCCCAGACTCTTAGTACTTTTGCAGTATTATTTTCAAGCTGAGTGACCAGGAAGGAGCAGAGAGGACATGTCACTGGATTATATAATTGTATTGTTTTCAATATTGTTTTCTATCCTTGTCCTGCTACATTCTATCAGTTTGCCAACACTTTTCCTGCACACAGAGCATGTGGTTTGGCTAAGATGTCTGCTGTGACTCTTTTTTTTCTGTACGGTGGTGATTAATTTAGAGCCAAGAAATATGTCATGTTGATTTTTCCTTCCAACTTGCATTAATTTGCCTTTGTATTCATGGAATTTAATCTGTGATCAAGCTATCTAGCTGTCTACCCCAGCAGAAGTTCCTCACAGACTTGTCTCACTTGCACTATCTTATCTACTTCCATGTCACTTCCAAATCTTACCTCCTTACTTTGTTGCTTGTTTTCTTAGTGAGGCTCTTCTCTGCCTTGTAAAACACAAATTTTGTCCCTATCTCAAAGTTTCTTTGAAATTGTCTGAATTGTCTAATTCACACCTCTGTCTGTGGTCTTTGTTAGTGCTTAGCTTGAGGCCACAGACACTTAGTGCGACAGCTACTTTCCCAAAGGTAGATTGAAAGAGAAACAACAGGCAGCGCAGATTAAGTACTAGTAATACATTGACAAAACTTTTCTTCCTTCAACCCATGGAGTTTTAGACTCTGGTGCTGTTTTTCTCATAAGGATGAGAATTTTCTCACCTTGTTCCTCAAAACAGGGGAGAAGATCTTTGTCACCCAGCAGGAGAGATACTGTGGTGTCTGGAAACCTCACGCAGGATTGCCAGCAAGGATGTCACCCTGAGGGCTATGAAGTCCACACACTATTGTGAATGTGACAGTATTAAATCTAAAGAGACTGATGTTTTATATTGCAAAGAGGAGTTGTGGGCACACAGAAACAAAGACCAACGGCGGATATGTAGAAACCAGAGATAAAGCCGCATGCAGATAAGCAAGCGGCAGTGGTGAGAAAAGAAGGGAAGCTGCCAATCACTTGCATTTTAGGAGTCCAGCTGGCTTGTTCCCTTCTGAGAAATGCAACTGGATTTTCTCTATATTTCCTTGCTTTTGATTTGCCTAGAGGAGAAGTGGTAAAATGGCCTTGTCCCTCCCAGTGTAAGCAGTCCATCCTACAGATCACTCAACCTAGAAGGTGAGAAGGGAAGCAATCCCAAAGCAAACTCCAGCCCCCGACACAGCTCCACTACCCTAAGTTCCTCTCCAGGCTCTCTGTTCACACTGAAACTTTGCTTATGTCTCTCAATAGGTCAGGTACTGCTCCAGGAGGGTTTTACCACATAGGACTAGGCAGGTGGCAACAGGGGTAGGCAAGGAGGAAGTGTTTGCATGGGTGGCATGAGGAGCAACACAGTCCTGATTTTTTTCATTCTATGTGACAGATAAAACATACATTGCCATTTGGGTCTTCAAGATAATTACTGATTTCAGTGAAGTCCTGGTTAAGGGTTTCAAATTACAAGGCATAAACTGTATCTGTCATTGGAATAAATTCTGAAAAGCTTTTAGACTTCAAGGGATCAAAGCTGCTTATTACTTAACATTATGATAATCTACCCATTGCAAACATTGCTACAAGTTCAGTTGTATCATTCCTTAATTCCTTTAAATCTCTGAGTGTCTTCAGTCCCGCCCTGGTGACTTTACTGTTGCTTCACATTTCTTCCACTTTACATTTTGACCTCTCAGACACTGTAATATATTGTAACGTTTTTCCTTGGAAAACAGTAGGTATTTCCCTGGTACAACAGTGATTGACTTTAGCAAATGTTCTATCAGAGTTAGCATGAGAACAGAAAAATTGCAGTATCCAAATACTGTGATCTGTTGCCTCTACCCAAACCTCTTTAGCATCTGGGAGTAAAGTATGTCTCTGTGTAAGCTGTTTCCCATTGTGGTTTTAAAGGTCTGCAACATTTTTATAGGCTCAAGGACCAAAGTAACTCAAGACTAAACTGTGTTGGCTCACCCTGGGGTAACCCCTATAAATGACAAACAAATCAGCATTTCACAGTTAAAAAACAACAGCAAGTGTTCTACAAAATCCCCCAGAAGTTTACTGCAGTGATGCTAACAATGCTAGACATTAAGGCAAGGAATTTCCTTTTTGCATTTCAAGAGAAAAAACACCACAGCTGTTTCTCAGCGGATTCCCAGCCAAGTTGAAAAGGTCACTGACCCAGCCATGATGTAACACCAAACACTGCGAATGACTCCCCCAACCAGTGTTTCTGCAGAGCACTATCCAATAAGAATTTTCACCCCACAAAAAACCTATTTATCCACTGCACCACTAAAGCCTCACCTAGAAAGGGTTGCAAGAGTCTTTGGTCTTCTGCTGGTTGAAGTATCTGCAGCAAATATTTGTTAACAGACTGGTAGGAATAGGGAAAATCTAGTCCTGAGAACTATATGCATTACCTTTAAGTACTGGGAAGTGTGAATGACTAAGATAAAATACTATCTTAGCCTCAGCACTCATTGTATAATCTATAGTGTACTTGATTAGAAACTGCAAGAGTAGTAATTTTATATTCCCAGCAAAACATCAAAGTCACTACAGCACCTAAACAGGAAAGGCACAAGCCAGGGGCTGCAGGGGATCCGATGCTGTGACACACACGATGGGGCAGTAATGGAGTCTCGTAAGTGAATTCATGGGCAAAAACCTCTGTGCAGGTCACCCTCGCCTTCAGTGGTGGCCCAGGCAGCGTTCTCATTTCCAAGATGCTGGGGAACACTGGAAGCCGTGGAGAGTCTGAGCAGCAGGGGAAAAGTTAAAGTTACTGGGAAGTGATGCTGATACTGTTCCCGCAGTCATTCCCCATCTGCACTGGACTGGCATCAGTGACAACACATGGAGAAGATATCCTGGGACCTGCTCTTAGCTGGATGGCTAGATTAAAGCTGTTCAAGATATAACCTTACCTCACTTAACTATGTGATGGTTTCTACTTCTGCAGCACTGGTCCTGCATATAACAAGGCACAGGGATTTCTGGAGTACAGCAGCAGGTAGGTGAGCAGGTGATTACGAGAGTGTGCATGGAAGAGAGAGAAAACTGCCACGTTCATAAAAGAATGACTGGTTCTGCAAAGGATAGAGCCCAACTGACTGTGCTGTCATTGATAAAAGCAAAGCCAAACAGTCATTATAACGTCTACATTTGCACACAGGGAAGGGGGCAAAATGTAAACCAAACTATTTGCTGTCTTAAAAGGGTTATTTCCAAATGTTCCCTCTCTGCTGCCAGCTAAACAAACCTTGGGTACCTTTGCACTTACTTTAGGTGCTCGATGGTAAGCTTTTCTTTCGCGTACATTCACATTGACCCTCCTTCCTTACTCAAATTACAAAAGATTTGAGGAGGAAGTATGTGTTGGTAAACAGAATATTAATAGCAAAAAGAAGTACTTTTGTCTCATTACATCTGCCCTTCCTCTGTGTCTAAAGCTCCTAACTCAGGCAGAACACGGGTTTATGGGGCAGATGGTAAGTTTTACTGTGTTTCTCATCTGTTAGGAATTAAGAAAGCTAGAAAGTAGTTTGTCTGCAAAATTTTTGCATTAGAAACCCCCACTTTCTTTTTCTGTGTAAAAATGATAGAAGTGGAAAGTCAGCGAGGGCACTCTAAAGACCTGGAGAGATGTTTAAAGGGAAAAGTCTTTAAGGTTCAGCTGGCAATGAATCTAAATCTCATTTCTGACAGGTGCTGGGAATTCAGAACCTGTTCATGCTGCACACTGCTGTGGTGAGCAAAGGTGCCACAATAGGTGTCAGCAGTCTGTCTGGATACCTGCTGTGCTAAAGCTCTGCTGACACAACACAAACACGGCTATGTGGATCTTCTCAGAGCAATGCAGAGTAGAAGCAGAAGACTTTGTGCCTGTGCATGCTTGCTTGTGTACAAATGACCCAAATCATTTAAGTGCTTCAGACTTGATATCCTTCATTTCCGGAAAGTACTGTGTACAGAGATATATGTATACACAGGAAACATCCAGTAGCTTACACAATTCTGAAGAAAGAGGATCGTTGTTCACATTTAGGTCGCCCACTTGACAACCCAGGTAGAAAACCATTCATAGGGAAAAAAAAACAAGTTAAAACCAAACCAAAATACAATTTCAGGCCCTTATTGTGTGTGTCAGAAAAACCAACACACAATTCCTGTGGGAAAAAAGAAATCAATTTTATGTCATTTAAGTGACTAACTTGTCAATTCATTCTGAAACTGGATTTTTTTCTATTTGCTAGCTGCCCTCCTTTCTCACGTACTTAACTTTTCTAAAGTTTACCTTTCCCACAGTTTCCTTATTAATAAGCCTTGCTTAGTGACAGATTAAGAGCCACTTTGTCATCATTCATGTTTCTGGAATTGAAGCTGGGAATTTAAAAGGAATCTACATAGATACTCCCTGCCACATTTTACTCCATTCTAATAGCAAATTAAAGAAGGAAAGATCACTAGATTACTTTTTTTTTTTTAAATAGTTTTGTATGCTATAATGAATAACACTGCATTAGAACTATGACACATTCTGAGAAATAAGAAAAATTCTTTTTCAGATGGAATAAGATTTTGGACTAAATACAGTAAAAAATGAGCCTGCTTCACAGGGAAAATAAGTTTTGTGATTATCAGTCTCACTTCAAACAATGACATTTCCAATTCATGCATTTTTGTAAACTGTAGGAATGCAGCTGTCCTTTGTCTGCTTCCTGAGTTAAAAAAGACTGAAAAGGCTCTGAAAAGCCCACTTATACACACACGTCAGCTTTTGCCCTGCATGAAACTGTAAAAACCCTTCTCACAGTTTCTCCACTCTTGCTGGAAGATGCCTGAAGGACAAGCCTGCAGTGGACAAGCCTGCTCATTGCTCGTCACAGGTCAACAGGGTGCCTCTGCCCATCTCAAAGTCAGTGAGGCCCCATCCAGTCCTGCTCTGGAGATGTGCCTGACACTATCCTTATGTCAATACTTCTAACTGCATGTTAGCATGGCCACTGTTTCTAAAGAGCTCTGAAAAAGAAATTTCCAGCTTAGCTGAATTTCCCTCCCTTGAGATGTCAAAGCTTCAGGTGCTGCTTGTGAGCAGATAGGAAGCCATCCCTGAATTGGAACATGGCAACCATTTAGGGATACACAGCAGTAGCACAGAGTAATTTGGCAAAGGAGGGTGGAAGAAATGCTGCATCCAATGGAAACTGAAGGAACATACACAGGTAGGAAGAATGCAATTATCCAGGCTGGAAGCAGGCCAGGATGCCATTCATACTGCAGACTTGGCATTTCTCAAAATGAAATAACAGATGTTTTTCTGATTTTGTGTCAGGAATATGTTTTATTAATTAAATCTGTAAGAACTACACTGCCTTTGGCTCTTTTTTATTTTTTTCTTTTTGCAAATAAATGCAAGAAACACGAAATGTCAATGTATACAGATAGATATATGCATATATATGTACATATACATGTATTTATACACATCCATCTTTTAGTTCAGAACAGATTAATTCACTGAAGCAGATGAAAAGGAAAGATGTTGCTCTGTGGGGCCCCATGATCATCTCTAGCCTCCAGTTACAAGAGAAAACCCAGACAGACAAAACATGAGAAGATATGCTCGGGGCAGCAATTTAGACTGACAGGGTGATAGACTAGGTGATCATATAGATTTTGCTGGTCTTAACCTCTCAGAGGTAGTGAAATAACTACAAGGAGGGGGATGCTGTACAAGATATAGACAGAAACTGTTTCCCAGCTCTGCAGCTGACTTGTGCAAGATGTACCTGAAGAATGGAGGTACACATTGCTGTTGCTGTCTGTGGACTCTGTAATAGGTAACACACACGAAAACCTGCTCCCTATTCAAAATCCCCTACCACCCACTTCTTTTAAAGGCCCTAACAATGGAAAACTGGGGGAAACAGACTTGCTGCCAAAAAAAAAAAAAAAAAGATTTAAAAACAAAGCACAAAACCAAAACACAAGAAGGCTTTGTAAGTATTAATCTTCTTTTGGCAAGAACTGACTATAAACCACCTACATGGTAGAATATTGGCTTTCTTAGATACCAAGCAACAGAGCTGACCTGTTCCCAGGAGTGGTAGGTTTGAGTGAGATTGAAGTGCAGTGAGACACTATGGCAACAGAAAACTGGAGTCAAATGTCTCAGTCTAAGTCTCCCTCCAGATCTCAGTGACTCAAATAACCACATTAATTGGTCTTCCTCCAGTGACATGGGAAATCCGGATGACTTCCTGCAGCCCAAGAGCTCAGTCTGTTCCGCTGGTCATAATAGATCGTGCACTTTCTCCTTTGCGATGCAGTGGTGTCTGGGATGAAAGCAAGTTCTGAGGGCAGCAATTCCTTCCACTTGAAAAGAAATTCTTCAAGCAGCACTAAAAGGGAAAGTCACCACGGAAGATCCCATGTCCCTGACCTTGCCTCTCCAATTAGGAGTTCCGGATTTGCAGAGCAAACTGAAACATTCATTTGCATTTTTTCTCAGCAAAGAGTGAGCACTTATGAACCAGAACAAACGAAGCCAGAATATTCATCTTTTTCTCAAGACTTATTTATACAGGTGACTAGAAGTTGGACAAATTCTTTGGTAAATAAGAATAAGTGAATTAAATACCAGTAACAGTCTCATTCTTTCAGCCAGGGTCATTAGTTTGATTAGGCTGAACATGAACATAGGGGAAAAGCAGACATTTTATCTCTAAGCCACTCAAGCTAGCTGAGTTATTGTTGTAACTTGACATGAACAAATGCAGTAGTATATCCAAATCCAGTGTTCCCACTTAAAATTGATGTTGAAAAATGGGGAATAGTTCAAAAGAGCTACATGACTCAGTGAATGAATGATCCATAAAACATGCCTCGTGGTGGGAAACTCGATACACTCAATTTATCTGCTTTATCTGAAAGCAAATCAAAAGGGAAAACTCTGCTGATAGCAGATGATTATTTAGTGAAGCAGAAGAAGGCAGAACATGAGTTCAGGGTGGGAAGTTCATCATAGTTGCAAAAGACAAAAAATAGACATTTTTAACAGAGAGGGTGATTAGCATTGAAGCACCCCTCCAAGGACAGGATTACCTGGTTCAGTGCAGAGTCTATCAGACTCCAGCTCCACTCACACTGGCTCATTTTTATGTCTCAGTGCCAAGCCAGGATGCTGCAGTGACACAGGACTAAGGCTCAGCAGTCTGGCTTCTCCTGGCTCCCTCAGTCTTTGTGCCTGCAATGTTGACACTCGGGGCTCAGAGCCCCTCGCTCAGCTCTGCTTTGCGCTGTGCAGTGTAGTCTGACGTTTTCAAGCCAAGAGGGATACTATCTGAAATGCCACCACTACACAAACGAGGCTGGGTTCACACTGAAGTAGTCTTCAGTTCAGGTTCAATTCAAAAAACAATGGTTCAGATCAGTTTTGGGTCAAGCTCAGTTAAGGTCTCTCAGGAAGGTAAAGGCTCTGGCTCACCATCTTTGATGGATTCAACAGAAAATGTAACTGGGCATAATCTAACCCACTTGAAACTGCCAGCATCTCTGTAGCAGGGGTCACACAGTGGGGCAGTAACCTTTGGCTACACATGAGGGCAGTTCCTCTTTTTCCTCCCTCTCCTCCAGCCTTGTAACACAGGAAAATCAAGTAGGGCCCCCAGCACTGTGCTGCTTTCTATTTGGTTCCCTCCCAAGGTGGCAAGAGCTATCTGGGTTCATCATAAAAGATAAATGCACTCTCCAGCTGCTTGGTGGACGTAGGCCTTGTATCTAAACAGGAAGAAAATTTGTTTGGAAACTATTGAGAAACCTAGTCATTTATGCCAGGAAGCCAGGTGGTAGCCTGGCTCAGGGGACAGTGCACATTCCAATAGACGTGGGAGATTTGCAAGGTTAACCACAGACTAGATTCTGTGTATATATCTCAGAGTACATAACTCAGCTGAAAACATCCATTCATGTTTGTTTTCATCTAAGCAAAGTCAACAGATTACAATGCTCCTAATTGCTAAAGAGCCAGTGCTGGGTTCTAATTATCCTGAGATCAGATACGGACCTAGTGGCTGTATGAAATGCCTCTCTCCCAGATGTGCTGTTTCCTTGGAAGCAGAACTGAAACCAAACTGCTTCAGATGTACAACCATTAATAAGAAGAATTTGTTCAGTTAGGCAAATGCCTGGGACCAATTATGAGCCACAGAATCATTCAGGTTGGCAAGGCACTCTGGAGATTGTCTCATTTGCCAGCCCTGCTCAAAGTAGGGTCGGTTAGGGCAGGTTGCTCATGGCCATGTTCAGTTGGGTTTTGTTTCTAAGGACTGAGGCTACCCCAGAGGTGAGGGAGGTCCTAAGCTAAGCAGGAAATAGCAAGGTGAGTAACAGAGCCTGACACCAACACCTCAAAAACGATTGGTACTTGACCTCTTCCGTTTGGATTCAGGGCTGGGAGCTGTGGCTGAAGCCCAGACCAGACTAGTCATCTTCAGCAAACGCACATGAGAAAAGCCTTGGCTAGAGTCCCACTCCTGCTGTCTTTCCTGGTGTCTTAATGCTCTTGCCTTGAGGAACTTGGTTGAGATCCTATTCTGCCTATATGAAGTAGGAATACGAACCCTGGTTTCTCTTTCCCACTCTCAGCTGCATTTTCTGTTCTGTATGAGCAGAGTAGCCTGATTATTTCATGGAAGAGCCAGTTTAGTAGGCAAGTTTCAGAGACACTGAGCAAGTCAGGAAATACATCTGTCAGTCAGGGCAAGAGGGAGACACCTTGTGAGCTATGCTGCAGGAATGATCAATTGACTGCACATATATCCAATGTGTGGCAAATGTGTAATCACCCTGGAGATTTTACTGGGAGAAATAAAAGAGCAGAGGAAATCTGGCTTCCTCTAAAGTTAGGCAGCAGCTGAGCAGGAGAATCAGAATTTTGGACACAGACAATTAAAATGTCAGTCTCTGTGAATGTAGCTACTGGTAACTAGAAAGGGATTAATTTAAATCTGCATATAATGTATGCTAGAAGAAAGGTGCTTTCAGTTCAGAGCAGGATTTAGCAACTGTGCATAATCCAAGAAATGTTGACAGACTGCAAATATTTTTGAATTATATTTTAATTATGTTGGTGATGCTACTGTAGGTACTAATAAAAATGCAAAGTGTATGGCTCAGAGCAACAATAAAAAAGGCATGAATTGTGAGTGAAATGGGGTCATATTCTATTCACAAAAGTACAAATACAGGTACTTCTGGAGAGTCAGAAAAAGCTTGGATACTTCAAAAAGGAACTATCTTGCATTAAAATGTAGCTTGGGCAAAAGAGATAAAATTTTTTACATATTTTATACTCTTTCTATGAGCAGATTATGATACAGTGAACCTCTTAATAGTTTTAAGACAAATTAGTCAACAAGTTATTTTTACATTTTGCACATGATTCTAATCATGCTTGTAGCTTTATGATGCTGAGTACAATGACTTTTTTATTTCTAGAATTCAAGTAATGCTTTTATAAACTTGTCTCATGCTTATTTTTTCTATAAAGCTGCACAGAAAGGTCAAAGAAAGGGTTGTCTTTTATATTATGACAGCCCCCAGTGGGTTAAAGAATAAAAGTGGTTTATAAATAAAAGCTTCTTTCATCTGTCATTTGATCCCCATCCCCCCCCAACAAAACCTCTCTGCAAGTATTTTGCTTGACATAGTCATAATTTCTTACTAGTTTCAAAATATCTGCAAGACAATGTTCAGTTATGGGTACACTCTGCTGGGACCAGAGAAAGTAGTTTAATGTGCAGAGATGGAAGAGGCCATACCCTGTTTCTGTCCATGACTGGCTTCTTGGCTCTTGATAAACTGGGCTGGTGGTGCCCCTTACATGTCAGGGCAGGTCCATAGCTGGACCTGGCTGGAATTACCTGCAAAGCTCTGTATGTTAGCAACATCCTTCATCCTCAATTGTGCTTCCAATGTGTCTCTGCGCCAATAGCCATGAAAATAAGGATTTTCAGGGAAGCTCTAGACATTCGTGCCAGGTGATTTAAGAAATTTGTGCCATTAGCTGTCTCAGGCAGAAGGAAGAGGTCATACATCATATGCATGCCTCTGCTTCCATATACCCCTGCTCCATTTCGGATCTGGCCTGGAGCCTGTGGTTCAGTGTTATGCCCCATAGTAAAGGTTGCAAGGTAGCAGGTTGCGAAGCTGATCCGCAGACTGTTCCCAAACTCCAGCAGGGACATGGGATGGAACATCCCACATCAGGCTTTGTGGGTCCCCAGTCCACAGACAGATTTGAGCTCCAAGGGTAAAGACAGCACATTGAGCTTCTCATTTTTGTGGGCTGGGAATAAAAGGGCCTTTGAAATGTGGAGAAACCCCTCTCTGTTAGAACTTCAACTTGGCCATGTGAAAGAGAAATAATCTCCCACGATGAAATAGATGAAAAAGGACCCTGTTTAACTCTGTCAATAAATAATTTTTCATATTTAACATTTGAAAGCTTAATCTGTTTGCATCTTCTTACTTACACACAGACTATGTGGGGTTTGTCTAGTCCCTTTTCTCTTATAAAATTAAAGTTTACAAATGTACTATTCATTTTTCATTTATTAAACCCAGTTTTCCTGCATAAAAGTAATTCCAGCTGATCATTAAAAACATACTTTAAAAGGCAAAGGAAAAATATTGATTGCACAGAATTTGGATGGTAAGAAATATGTTTTTAATTATTTTTATTTTATTAATGGACAAGCACTATCTTAGTAAATCTAAATTGGATGTGCACTGAGGAACACTAATGCAAACCATTCTGAAGACAAAAATTAAATACATGTTGGTACATAATAAAGCCCTCATGTATAATAAAGGTGGTTTTCAAAAAGATCTTTCAACTTTTGAACAGACCAGCATGCAAGTATTTTGTCATCTGAGTTCACAGTAAGGTCCCTAACATAAAGTATAGGCCTTAAAAGAGCTTGAGTTTTTTTTTTTTTTCTGTTGGGATCCTATGTTTGTGTAGCTCCATTAACTTCCAGGCTACTGCTTCAAATTTATAACAGTTCAAAACAAGATTTGGGCTGGAAAAGCTGAAGCCATCCAGTTAAAATGTAGTAAGGTAAATATAAACTATTAAACACTGACCCCAAAAATGCATTTCAATGCAATCAAGTTCCTGTGTACAGTATAACTCAACTCACCTCCCCAGGCAGCCATTCGGTTATAGTCGGGAGTCAGAGTAGCTGGAGATGTCTGTGATCAGCATTGTGGACCCAAGTTCACCCTCTCAGCCCTCCTGGCATTTGATTACAACTTGGGTTTCCAGTACACAGTAAAGTCTTCTTCCTCTTCAATTTGTTTTTGGTCCAACAACATAATAGGCCAATTGGAAACAGTCCAGGCCCATTCCAGGTGTTTCTTCTGCTAAGCAAGACTCTCTAAATCTAGCAAAGCCACAATGCCCATGTATGTGTTGCAGGTTCCTTTGTTTTGGGCAGGGACATTTGCTTGGGCTTTCTGTGTAACTCTGCTGTTGCTTCACTCATCTGCTTCCAGGAAAAAAAAAGGAAGCACATTTGGTTATTCTTTAATGAAGGAAGCTTATTAGATCACTGATTTAAGCACAAATACCACAACCCGCAGCAGCAGTGGTCTTGTCCAAGACGTATTGAAATACCAAAAAGGAATTTCCTGTATTTCCTTGTAATAAACTATTTTCTGCAACAAGTCTTAAGAGTATGAACACTGTTTAGAGTGAGAAGTTGAAGGCACGTAAACACAACAAAGATGATTTCTTTGTTCAAAAGGGAAGTTAAGGACTTCCAGTTGTTCAATGTTTCACAACCAGCTTCCTAAAAACTCTTAACTGGAGGTTCAGCCTTTCTGATTAGATGCCAAGGTGAGGGCACTTGTGTGGTCTAGTGGGAAGATCAGCTAGAATTCTCCTAGTGTCCTGCTGGCTGCATAGTACTTAGTCACTGCCTGGGTTTAAACCACGACACAGATATAGACACTTAAATGGACAGCAAGGTAATTGCATTTGGCTCACGGGTGAGAGGATCAAAAAATGCATGTGTAGGCCCTACTGGCTTGTCATGGAGATGGCATCATGAAGTGGTGAGGGGTGCTATGACATGGAAAGGAATATGACAGCAGCTCAGGAAACCTTGTCAGTCACTCCCCTGGCAAGTTTTTCCCTTGCTGCCTATGAAGGTGTGGAGATAGGTGGGCAGAAGGGAGTTACTGCTGTGGTAGACCTTTGCTATGGTGGAGCTTTGCATAGGTAGACCTATGATAGCACATTTTGACATCCTTGGTAAGGTGACAGATGACAGAGTGCCGCATGTAGTTGGCGACCAGTCACTAGTGGTATCCCTCAGAGCTTGGCGTTAGGGCCAATGTTGTTTAATACCTTCTTTGATGATCTGGATGAGGGGATGGAGCGCATCCTCAGTAAATCTGCAGACATCACCAACCTGGAAGGGAGTGCTGATCTGCTGGAGAATAGGAAGTCTCTGCAGAGGGCAGCCTGGATCAATGGGCTGTGGCCAATTGTATGAGGTTCAACAAGGCAAAGTGCTGGGTGGTGCACCTGAGCCACAACAACCCCATGTAATGTTCCAGGTCTGGGGAAGAGCGGATGCAAAGCGGCTCGTAGAAAAGGACCTGCCGGTGCTGATTGATGGAGCTGAACATGAACCAGGTTGTGCGCAGGCAGCCAAGAGGGCCAATGGCATCCTGGCCTGTATCAGCAATAGTGTGGCCAGCAGGGCCAGGGCAGTGATCATCCCCCTGTACTTGGCACTAGTGAGGCTGCACCTCAAATCCTGTGTTCAGTTCTGGGCCACTCATTGCAAGAGAGACATTGAGGTGCTGGAGTGGGTCCAGAAAAGGGCAATGAAGCTTGAGAAGGGTCTGGAGCACAAGTGTGACAAGGAGCAGCTGACGGAACTGGGAGTGTTTAGCCTGGAGAAGAGAAGGCTCAGGGGGGACCTTCTCACTCCCTACAACTACCTGAAAGAAGGTTGTAGTGAGGTGGGGTCTGTTTCTTCTTCCAAGTAAGAAGCAATAGGACAAGAGGTAATGGCCTCAAGCTGTGCCAGGGGAGGTTTAGGTTGAATACTGGAAAATATTCTTCACAGAGAGGGTGCTCAGGCATTGAAACAGGCTGCCCAGGGCAGTGGTGGAATCACCATCCCTGAAAATATTCAGAAACTGTGCAGACGAGGCCCTCAGTGATGTGGTTTAGTGGTGGTCTTGGCACTCCTGGGGTATTTGGTTGGATTTGGCGATCTTGACGGTCTTTTCCAACCAAGTTGATTCTGTGATTTAGAGGGTTTTTTTGTTTGTTTTTGTGTTGAGTTTGGTTTGTTTGCTGTTTTTTTTTTAATGCTTTTTTTCTTTAGGTATATTTCAGAAAAAATCCCCCAACAATTATTACACAAATTAAGCCAGCTCGTGATGATTTCATGCTGTAAAGCATACTGTGAAATCTGTGAAAGCTTTTCCCAAGTTAAGGCCTAATGGATTTTTCTTTAAAATAGAAAAAAGAGGCTTGCAAATTAACAAACCTTCCAAAATGCCACTTGACTGGCTAAGGCAATACAATCAGCAGATTGTGCCCAGAGTTTCTCTTCCTTCAAAGTTAGAGTTCAGCTGGTTAACAATTTAGAAGAGGTCCAATATCTTGTATAATACTTGCATACAACTGAGTTTTCTATCTGAGAATACCACAAATTGAAATCAAAAAAGCTCAGTAATTTCATTGTTACTGACCTTCACACCTGAACAATAGGTCAAGCACAGATACTCTATAACATATCTAAATTCTCAAGGACTGTACCTTGAGATGTCTTGGACTGCCTGCCTGAATTGAAGGCAATGAATTGAAGTTCCTTGCAGAAGGTATAGTTTCTACCAGTGATTACAGTGCATGGTTTAGCTACTGAGGTCAAAACTGATAAGGTTTCAAGGACTGTGCCTAAAAGGTTTTACGATTAATACAGAGTTAGGCTTCTTTGCCATTAGCCAAAAAACCCTTCCCTGATCTACAATGTTCTGGTCTCATAGAACAAACATTTCCCAGCATGATGAACATTTTTTTCAACCAAGAGAAAACAGCTTTTCAAATTTTCTTTGTATTCCACTATATTGGGAGACAAGTTCAGTCAAGAACTTACCAGGCACAGAAAAATACCGCAGAGACATGAGATCAGGTTTGCATGTAAGTAAATATATGTCCATCTGAATTTCATGAAACCACTACTATCAACAAGTGAACCACTACTGTGAACATGGTTGGAGTCCTGAGATGTGTTTGTGCTAGGATGAGGTATTTACACAGTGAAGCTATGCAGCTAAACTTCCCTAGCATATGCATCCTGAAACCCTCTCAAAAGAGCTGGTTAAACAGACTACTGTTACGCAGAGGCCAGTGTCAAGACTGCTGGATTCTCATTTTGAATGAAGTATTCCTCTGTCAGGCTCCACATGAGCAACAAACGACACAGTCCCAGCAACTGAGCAAGATAAAGAAACACAGGGAAGGAGATGGAGCCAGTAATTCTGCCAGAGTTCAAGGTGCAGACACACACAAGGCTATTTCAAACCATGGGCTTTTCATTCTGTACATTCAGTTACTTCATTAGCTTAACAAAGCAGCACACCACAGATGAGCCGTGGTAACCAGCAGCTTCTAGGAAGTACACAGAAAAGCACAGAAGTCTCCACCTTGGCACCTGTATCTGCAGGTGATGGGTGGCAGCTGAGAAGAAGGCAGTCAGCCTTTCTTGGTGATAACACTGGTGGCCAGGACACAAGATGTTTTCAATAGTGTTGGTTTCAGCCATAAAAAGACAACTACAAAACTGCAGTTCAGAAATTTCAGATCTACTGTAGAGAAATACACTGTTTTTAAACAGAAGCACAGAAATAGCTTGGGGTCAAAAAAGCACAAAGGGGTTTTAGGTCACAAAGTCAATCTTGAAAATCTTGGGCTACATCCCTAGATGCAGGGCTAGATTTCAGGACTAGATTTCCCTCTATTTCAGGGCTGCATCCCTGAAAAAGATAGCAATTGGGAACAGGACAATAATTCAAATTAAAGCTTCCAGGGAACCCAGACTTGGATTTTGGTAACACAACAGAAGACCATGATCACAGGCATTGGGGAATCTTTGAAAAGATTTGGTGCTGTGAGACTAAAACTAAACAAATGCAGATGATGAGAGAGTGTCATTCAAAGGGTATAAATGGGAGAGAAGAAACCCAGCAAAGATCATAATAATGCTATGGCCATCACTCTGTAATTGCTTGAACAAAGGAAGAAGGGGTGCAATGATTTCTTGGACCTGTGCTTTACATAGAGAAACTTATGACTAAGGTGGTTGTCTGAACCAGCAGCCTAGAGCATGACTGCTTAAAAACATTCAGAAAAAAACAGATGTAAACCTTAGAAGAATGTCTGAGAAACTGAAGGAGTTAAATAAAGAGGCCGTAGTCCTGAAATACTGTGACAGTGAGCAGAAAAGTAACTTGTTCATGGATGCATCCCAGGAGAGTATTGGCGCAACAGACTTTCAGTAACACAGTTGAAGCTGGAGACAAGTGGCTAATGTATCATGGCCACTAACAAAAACTGAATGTAAATATGCCGAAAGAATGAAGGAAGCTTTGGCCTTAAGCCATGACTGTAAAAAAAAGTTCCTTTATTTATGGGACACCACTGTTAGCTGAAACTGACCATAAACCACTTACTGCTATTGCTAAGACAGGCCTGATAAATACCTCCTGGAGAATACAGAGATTGTTTTTTTCACCTACAAATGTATGTTTTACAAATTGAGTAAGCCTGGGTGAGATTTGGTGGTTGCAGGTGAAGTTTTACAAAACTTTCAGACATTGATCATAAATGTGCCAAGCCTCCGAAAAAAAACCAACCAGAAACCCTCTCCACTTGTAGGCAAAATGTGGGCTCTGAATGCCAGTACCACTAATGAGTTTGAGATAATGGGAAAGGTAATTCAGGTTTGGCACAAAGCTGCCAGTGCCATATTTTAGCCCCCCATTGTACTCTGGCAGTGAGGCCTGAATGCTACACTTGGATTTTTGAAGAAGCTTGAATGGAGAATCATGAATGTATTAAAAAGAGGTACTTGAAAGCCATTAAGGGATAAGTATTCAAAGTAAAAGACCAGAGGATATTAAGAGATCAACAGTGACATTAAAGCAATTTGATCTGCCAGCAATACAGGACAAGTCCCTCTAAAAGAACCTATGAGGATTGTAAAAGAAGAAAGAAGTATGTGTAAATCTTGTAATTTTTATTTATTACATTAGTAATGATTAAACTGTGTTGTTATTGTTAGTAGTGGTGGTGGTGTTGTTTCTATTGCTACTATTATTTCCCCAACATGGCCTTCCTAGAAGTTACTGCAGCCAAAGACTCCACACACTCCATTTTAACTGAACATGACAGTAACATCTGACAACAGGCCACAGTGTAGTGGGAATCGCTGAAAACAATTTGCACTGAAATTCTGACTTAGGTTTAGCACCACTAATCCCCAGCACTTTCAAACTTTCAAGGAAAGCACCAGAAGAACATGGTGCTATCTGTAAAATAAAAGACTGGATGAGTGAGACTGATCCCCATTTAGTGCCAGTGTATGTAGCTGTGGAAAACTGGTCTCCTGCAAGGGCAAAATGCTAGTGATTACTGACTGGGCTGGTGATTCACACTCAGGGCAATGGGAAACACAGCTCCAAACTTCCTGTTTATCAGTGATCCCTATACACTTACTGTGTAGACAAGTTCTGTACTGTTAGAGACACATGCACATTACTGTTGTGATTGCCAGAAAAACAATATAAATATGCTACAGGATATCAGAAGGGTATTTTATGACAGTTTCATCTACATCTACACATGAGTATTTGCTGAGATGAAGTAACAATTTATAAACTTGTTGACAATTCCTGCATAAGGAACCATGCCCCGCAAAGGGATAATTTTTGAAGATGTCAATTAGCAAACCTAATGTCTTTTACAATTGCTGCCTCTAAGGTCCTGTCATTACTCAAACATCTGTTTTCACATTTAATGTGGACTTTATCCCTCACTGAAGAAAAGCTTGAAAACATTAGGCCTAATGGCAAATGCAAGGAACATCCAACGCACCATCTTTTTCACCTTTTGGGGGATGCCAAAGAGTCTTGGTTCTTTTTTTTTTTTTTTCCTCTTAAGCACAAAACTGGCATTTAAGACGTCTAAATAAACAGAAATCAGGAACAAATTCTTCTGAGCATCAGTGGGAACAATCACAGGGCTCATTTAAAGCCTTATCCCAAGCACCCTGTTGTGGAGGGGGAAGCCTGAAGCAACTTCATCGGCTGCACTGGGAGACCCTGGCTGTTTTGGTTGATGTTTGAGCACAGCGTTTTCCCACTCAGTGGGTGTTCGGGACTGTACCAGAGGCTATCAGCAGGTCATTAACCATGATAAGGATGACATCATACACAGAGTGAGCTCTTGAAAAAGCTGCCTGTTGAATCAATGGTAAATGATTATGTCTTCAGGGAGAGCTGGATGATTTCCCTCCCTTGGTTTGTTTTTGTGAGTGTGAAGGAAAGGAAGGGTTTAACGTACAAAGTTAGTGATTTGTTTTGTTATCATGAAGCTGCAAAATGCTTAGGCAAGATTTATTTCATGCTGCAAGTTAAGCTTACAGTTTTTTTTTTATTTTTGGAAGGGCGTGATGGATTTAGCCTGCAGAAGATAAAACAGACTCTATTTGTTGCATTTCCTTTCTCTGGAATGTTATTACTTCCTCTGTACTTATCAGGCTATTTCTTTAATACAGATGCCTTTTATTCCCTAAAGCATGTTTTAGTGGCCACCAATTAAAAAACTCCACAATATGCATTCCTTACACTAATTGATAAGCGTACAATTGTTTTCTATTATGCAGTTCATTTGCAGAGAGTAATTTCTGAATTTTCTTGTAAAAACAAGAAGAATGGATGGAGAATGGATGTACTATTCTTACCCTTCCTGCCATTCTACACTTAGCTTACTCATAGATACAGACTTCAACCTAAAATACGATTGAACATTACTGTAGTTCATTAACACAAGAACATCTGAGACCAGCACACAAAGGTAACTGCAAAATGGAGCTGCTTTGTTGAAATCTCACAGGTCTCCCTGGTCTCATACTAATAGTGGAGGAAAATGGACTTCTGGCCATCTGCAGGAAATTACTATAAAAGGAGGTAATCAGGACACTTGAGACTGCTTCAGTCGTGAGCAGAGTGAGAGGAATGCCAAGCAGTAAGCAAACTGTGTGTGTGCACTTGTGCCTCAAATCCTTCACATCGCTGACATGAAAAAATGGGACAATATTAAAAGGAGATGCAAGCTTTGTTTGCATTTACCATGGGCCAACTTTGTCTCTGCTGCAACTTGTGAACCCTGGAGTTTTGCTTCATTGTTACTGCTAATACACAATATTCAGAGAAGGTTTTTGTTAGTATTTCCTTGGGAAGAATTTATCAGCTGGGAGCAATTCAAGAGTTGTGGAAGATTTATACACTGGAATCCCATCTTGTATTCCTTGGGTAGAATCCCAAATTCTCTCCACTTTCACCTCCAAAGAGTCATTAGCATTTATCAGGCAATTAATCTGTAAATGACAGATAGATTATGCCCCTATAAATCCGTTATAATTACATTGGTTTTGAAAGTGTTACTGAAGATTTATGCCCATGTAACTGAGCTCACAGTTGGTAAACTTCCTAAGGACGACTCTAAATATTTCCTCAAGAGAAAACATCCCTTACCAAGTGCTATTTTTTTTCTGTTCTATATGTCCTCACCTTCCATCATAATGAAGTATTTTATATAAATGCAACATGAGGTAATGACACTAACTGAGAAGGAAAATAAATTCACACTAGAATATCAAGCTGAAGTCTTCCCATCTGCTTTTTATTAACACGGACCACAATCTTAACATTGTTTAGCATCATATTCTTATTTAACTCAGCCCATCTATGCCCTCTTTACCTTGCCTGCTTGACAAAAGCTTTCTTCTCTGTGCATTTTAATAAAAAGTTTCACCTAGCATCTTCACAGACTCCTCAGACTAAAATATCTTAAAGATATTTTCTGTTACATATCTAGGCACTAATGTACTATGCCAACAAACCATTTTGAAGTGTCAGCTCAGCCTTCTGTGAAGACTAAGATGTATTGTGGATACTGCTTTAGTGAGGCTCACAGGAGTCCCAGTTGCAGACCCTTGAGCCCTTTGTGCTGCTGCTCTATGGATAACATCAAGTCCATTATTTCTTGTTCAAAACATATGCATTTACTGCATTAAAACAACTTAAATACTCTAAATTAATGCAGAATGCAAAAGGCATTTATTCACTCATTGATACAGAAGGTCTAGTGATCCTAAGTACCTACATAATCTCAAAAAAGCATTAAAGTGTTGCTTCAATTATAAATTTAACTCTTCTAAGACTGTGTTTACAATAAGGCAAAGAATTAGTGATCATTAGAATGTTTATTTGTGTGAATGAACATAATTGTGACTTCTGTGGAAGGAAGTGCAGTCATGTTGGCTCCAATTTGTTATAGTTCAGGTTATTTATTCATGTAATGAAGGCATGTATAGAAACTGTGCTCCAGGCCAAGCTCCCAGAGGTGCAGGAAGTCTGCAACACCATAGGAAGCAATTGCATTTAACTCCATTCATCACAGTTCTAAATGCCCAGCCATCCAGCCAGCTTTTTACCCAGGTAAGAGTACAACTATCCAAGCCATGAGCAGTTGGTTTCTCTGGAAGAATGCTGTGGGAAACAGAGTCAAGAAAACATCTCCTTTAGGCTTTATTCTGTAACATGGGAATGGGTTTCTGTGAATGCTCTTCTTTAAATCATACCACAGTCAACCTGGAATACACCCATCCTCAACATGCTTGTTTCCTCACCCATATGTGTAATAATTTTCTGCTTCTCCTGCAAACCTAAATGTAATCTCTTATTTACTAAGAAGAAATGCAAATGCTGGGCTCCCAGTGCATGTTAATGCCTCCAGATGTTCTCCCATTTGCACTGCAAGGTGGTATGGCAAGAAGGCTAAGTGTGACTGGTTGCGCTCCTCTTCTCACACAGATCTCAGTTCTCAAATTCCAGCTTGGTTCCCATAGGAAAACCTTCTGAAAAAAAAAAAAAACCAACAAAAAAATAACCCAAAACCAAAACAACTTTCTGAGAGACTCCTTCAGCTCCTTGGAAGTGCATCTTTAATACTACTCGTCTTCCTTAAAAACACTGGGTCCACAATCCAGGTACTTCACCTTTTGAACTTGCAGATGTTAGTAAGTGGACCCAGGATGTTGTTATTATCATGGTGTTTAATACAGAGACTCTTTTCTGTGCAGGTGTCCCAGAGGAGCAGCTGAGGTATGACAAAGAATGAGCTTGTGCTTTGGCTGCCATTCCTACCTAGAAGTTCATACAAGTGGAATTATTATTCAACATTATTAACAGGTATTTAGTTACAGGATCATGATCTAGATGAAGCATAAGACCGATTTCAATAGCAAAACTTTTGCTCATGAACCTGAACACACCTGCTCAGTAGCAAGACATACTGTTTCGAGGCTGACTCCAGCTCTGGTTGGGAATCCTAATCTATCTGTGCAATGCCATAATTTTAGGATTTGCTTCATAGCCCTTTCTAATTATCTGCACTTGTTTTTTCTCCAATTGCCCATAATGGCCCTCTCTCTGACACAGTGAGGGACATTTGGGCTGTGTAACATGCTGGCTGTAGCATGAGTCTTCATGTGGTAACTGTGCCACAGCAACTACTAAAACACCTCAAAGGTTTAGAAGTGAATGCAAGGAAATAAAGCATGTATAATACCAATGGTAGCACATCTGGGGCATGGAACTCTTTACTGCTACTGCTGTTAATAATAGCTGTTCACATTTCTGCAGCCTGCCTCTCCCATGGTTCCCAAAGCTTTGCATAAAGTACGTATGTAAAGTGCCATGAGCATGCAGCTGCCTCTGCCCCATTGTGTAGTGACCAGCTAGAACAAAATAGAAGACAGAGTGGGAAAACTTATCTAAATGCTTAGGATTATCAAAATGCAAATAGTGTTCTCAGGTTGTTCTGATAATGCTCTGATTTCATCAGATGTGATGCTGGCTCTGGACACCCCCTTGACAGACCAGCACTGCCATTATTAGAAGAGGCTGTAAGTGTGTGAGGCAGCTGGGACCATGCTGATGCAGCACCTTACAGCTTCAGCTTTCCTCTCTGAGTCTGCAACCCTGTAGTTAAAACCTGGTTTTCGTCTCCTATTGAAACCAGATTTTGACATTCCTGGATTGTTTTGCATTCTCTCCCTCACTGCTCATGTTTTTGTTTAAGATGTTCATGCTTTTCTGTTAGAGTGATAAAGCTGCACTAATACACCAAATAGTCATGAAAATATTCCAAGACAACAGTATTATCCTTGTTCTATGTTTTCACATAAGTTTGCTGGAGATTTTTTTTCTTGTAAACGCACAGCGATAAAGGTTCCTGCAGGAGCTGAAGGTGCTAGTAGGTACTTAGGCCCCTCATGAAATGAGGCATACAACAATCTTCTTGAAGTTTCACTCTCTGGCAAGGTTTACACAGTCTGGTTTCATCTCTTTCAAAAGGTTTAACGAGACATGGGTCTCGTGTGTGTAAGTTTATGGAAAGAGAAAGAAAGAACGGCTGTCAAGTGCTAGAGAGCATGAGACTGCGGGAAACAAATAGGCTTTGTGGGCTGACCTTGGTTATTCCTCACTTACCTGAGTCTCCTGATGGAAAATAGGTGGTGCCAGAAGCCGGCAAATGTGCAAAAACGTTAATATGCCTCCAAGCTTTTGTTTCTGTGTCCAAAAAGCACTACCCCTCCTAACTAACGTTTCCTGCTTTTAAATGTTTTATTATTTTGATCCAGCCCTGAAAGAGTTTGTTCAGAGTAAATCATACTCTGTTTTCCAGCAGTGGCTGGACACTGGACTTACTTGTACTGAGAGACCAGACCTGCAAGCACTTCAGGGATACACAGTTGTGGAAGCAGTTGCTGGGAGCAGCAACGTTCTGCAGTGGAGGGGCTGAGAAATCCATGGGAAAAGAAGGTGCAGTCAGTGGGGTGGAGGGGACACAAGACCTAGCTGGGGTGCCCATAAAAAGACCTATATCAGAGAGAAATTAAATTAATTCAAGAACTGTGAATGAGGGCCTCAGTCTATTGAAGTTATCTTTGTACGGAATGAGTTTAAGGAGTATATTATAATCCTAATTAATAATACCTTGCCCCAGACTTCGTTCAGCCATCTACCCAGTTCCCTCTCTGTTGCATTTTCGCTTTTACATAGATTTTTCCAAGTCAAATAGCAGCAAGTACCTCTAAAAGCAAAGAACAGGGCTACTACTGAGTAACCACATCTCTCCTAATACTGAAAGACTTCTTTAGTTGTGGTATTCCAGGCAACCACATACTTAGCCAATGCCTAATGCTGTCTCTGCCAATAACAAATCTGTTCCTCCTCTAGATTTGCAGACATTTCTTCCTTGCTATTGAATAGCTTACAGAAACTTTTTTCAACCACTTCCAAGCGGCCAACTGAAGTGTGTTAAAATATCATTTCCATTCCAAGTCGTTAATATGAGGTTACCTTTGTTTTCACTCAGTTGTTCTAACAAAAGCTGCAGATCCTATGCTGCAAATACTGTGGAGGTACTTCCAAAGTCCTGGGAAGGAGATTCCTCTCAGTGATGCCATCTTGGATTACAAATTTGTGATCCCAAGACAGATGTAGTGGGAAATTGCAGATATTAGTTCGCTAAACTTCAGTGTTAAAGCTCCAACTGAAGCATCAAGGAAACATGATATTTACTTTGCATAATTCATTACCAGGGATCTTGCAATTTGGAAAGGTAACTAATAATGTGATTTTAAAAGTCAAAGGCAAATTTCATACTAAAGGCTGTGAGCAAGCCGTTAGATATGAACATTGAATATATTAAGGACTTACTTTTCTAAGCCACATTGTTTGTTTCTGTGCTCTGACTGGATAAATAGAACTTTTCCAATCAGCTTTCCTCTTCAGATACTTACAATCCTGAACTGGATTTCTACTTTGTACCCTAAGTCTACAATGCTTGCTTGAATTTTGCTGTGCTGGCAAATAGCTTTGAAAATACTTTTATTGGCTACAAGAGGCACTGCAAATGGATACAAAAGAGATATAAAACCATTTTGAACAACTGAAAAAACATGAATAATTCTTCTCAGATAATCTTCACAGTATGTTTTCATAATATTATTTCAGTGAAAAGTAAGGGAAAGTAGGCTTGCAAAAACTCTGAAATAAATAGGCCCCCTGGATGTACTGAATGGTTTGAGTCTATCTTAAAATTTCTTGCAGGGTGATAAATTTGGGAGCTTATAAAACTGGGAATAATTAGCATAATCATTTCACATATTTATTTTCTGTAAATGTATTGAGGTTGTCATCACTTGGCAAAGCACTTGCTGAATGGATTCAAAAATCTACACCCATTTATGCAGTTAACACTGAAAATAGCATACATTTTAAAAGAATGAGGATTTCAAGCTTTGCTTGCGAATGAGAGCTGCTAAAGCAGGAATCATAGAACATGGAAACATTCTCAAATTCTCCTGGTGTTTTGATTCCCTACCATCCAGCAAGTACATTTTCTTTATGATACCAAAGCCTGATAACTCCTTGCCTACCACTAGATTCTTTTTTGCATTGTCTTGCTTACAGTGAAGCACTCCTAGCCAGCTTGCCTCCAAATTCCCAGCAAGTCTGCTCTATCTACTGAGAACTCCATTTCTGTTCAGGGGATTTCCTTCATTTATTTATTGCTTGTATCATGGCTTGTGCACTGTTTCCTCAGAGCCAAGGAGCCCCAGGTCTTCTGCATTTTGATCATGTTCTTCTTAATAGGAATCTGACAACTGAAGCTCCTGTTGAGGCACCTGAGACATGGCCTCCTTTTGGAAACAATTACTTGAACTCCACTGTATGGAGAGGTTGTATGTACTCAGCACTCTGGAGAAGCTATTCCAATCAGAGTACATGGCCACTCAGTCTGAAAATGTTCAACCTGGTTTAGAGGTGGATCAGGAGGAAAAGTAGGTTTAGTGGACAATGTAAAAATATTTATACATTTACATTATACAAAATTACATTTGCATTTACATTGTACAAAACATTATACATTTACAATATAAACTGTAGTGTAGTGGGAATTCTCCATGCTACTAGGACATGGTGACCTCACACCCAATATATTGCCTATTTCTCTATGAGTGGGCAAAGCTTGCTATGTACTTGCAAATGCTTACTCTTTGTTTCAAAAACATTAGTTTTTTTCTATTGATTATAACACTTAAAACATTGTCATAACTGGCTTAATAACTCATTCTGGACATAAATAGTAATGGTAACAAGAGGATAAAATGCTGCCTCCCTGCAAATTAAAGCATATGTTCTCTTACCTTTTACTGAACCATACAAAAATGCCACATCCTACAGATATTCGTACAGGGACAGGTGCCTTACAGCTGATTACACATGCTGTAAAATGCTATTTCACACACATGAACTTTAGGTCCCTCCTCACCCTCACTCTCCTTTGCCACTCTTGCATTCTGCCAGGCCAGAGCAGCACAAATTTCCTTTCCCTTCCATTTCCCCAACAACGTCATGATCGCAAGATACATTTTCCTCTCATTTCTACATAATGGTAGAAGAGCACAAGGAAAGGTGTGTCAGTGTGCGGGCCTTCAAAAATCACACAGTTCTTTCACCACAATTTATTTCCTACATCTATGTCTTATACAAAGCAGCATTGAAAAAAATTCTAAATATATATTCCTATAAAATAGGAGATCACAAGAACTTCCTTTAACTGGGGAGTGGGTGAACTGAGATGTTTAGTAACAAAGGTGACTGAAGCAGCTGTAACAGGGAGCAGCAGATCTCTCATTGAAGTATTTCAGCGTACACAAACCAGGTGAACACAGAAGAAATTCAATTTAACTGTTAAGAAGACGCCTCAATTCTTAGATCACCTCTCAATCAGCTGCTTCAGAGCTAATCTGAAGGCATTTTTCCTTTGCAGATTATATGAGATGCAGAATCTAAAATACAGCTTGCATCATAGCCCTCAGTTGTGCAGCTGTCCCACAGGAGAACTGAGCCAGGGTTACAAGCTTTTGCCTCAGGCAAAAAGACGATTGTGAGAAAGGCTGCAAGAGCTGCCAGTGTCTCTTTTTAATAATTGGACAAAGTGGGAAAAAGCTGCAGGCAAAATGCTATGCTAATTCCATTAGGTGAGCTAATAATAGAAAACGTCAGCAGCTTTTGTGGTAAAGGGGTTATGTTGTGTTTCATTATGCTTACTGAAGCTGGTAGAATAGAAACTATTTTCTGTCCGACATAGTGAAATCTGGTGCTCTGTATTACACTGGTGGATATGTCAAATGGGGAGTTAAAAATAAAATATTCCCTTATTACACTATCCAGTTTCACAGATTAGAGGATTTCAGGGCAGGAAAAAACATTACGCTTATCCTGCTTGATTTGCGCAAGAGTCTGAGGATATTTACTTGTAATTTCTCTGTCAAGTCTATATCTTGTGGCTGAAATACAATGTTATTTCTGAAATATTCTTCAATTAGCGTCTTTGAAGTAGCTGAGAATTCCTCATTCCCCAGATAAACACGACCAGCATTCAACCACTCTCCTGGGTATCTCTGTGAATATATCCAGCAGCAGCCACTCGCCACAGAATCTTGTTATGTCTCTGTCTGCTAGATTAAAAGGCTCTCTCTCCCGTATCAGAAAATTCTTTTTCTGTGTAGGTATGCATCAACTGCAATAAGTCACCTCTTAATCTCCCTCTGCTTGATAAGCTAAGTAAGCCTGCCCATGTTTTTCACTGTAGGTCTGGCCTGACAGACCTTGGGGCATCTTGTTGATCTCTTATGGTCCCTTCCTAAATTTCCAGTGCTGTCCTGAAGTGCAACCATCGGATTGGATGCTGCCTTTCATTCTGTAGAAAAATAACATCATCTCCACAGTCTTGCTCAATACTCATGCTTAAGTATGCCCCGTTCTCCTAGCAAAGCACCAGGGAGGAGCTGATGCTGGCTCAGCACAAGCCCAGGTAGAGAGCAGGTGTTTTCTGGAGCACAGCCGTCTGTTCTGCAGGCTGGGATCTAGGCTTGGCTGCTTCATCCCCTTGCCTCTCTGGATGAGCAACAGCCCTGAGCAAGCAGCAGTTTGTCTCTGACATTGACATGTAAATTGTCAAATTTACATCTAATTTACACTTATTAAATTTCTGCTCTGCACATCAGTATACTAACATTCATTTAAAAAACCTGATATTAAAGCCAGAAAACTCAGGCTCTAATCTCTGCAAAAACTAGCAAACAAAAGCCCCAGTCCAGCGTACTTGTCCCTGTGGGAAGACACTCATCATTTTCTACAGCATGTGTTAAGGCCTATGGAGGCCTGCCCATGAAGAGCATTTGTAGAACAGCTTTATCTGGTAGCTGCACCATTAAAATCAACTGGACTTTGACACAGGTGGAATTATCCATGTGCATGACTCTTTGCAGTACCAAAGACAACAGTGCATGGTGAGAGGGAGTTCAGCAGTGCACTGGGAGTCTCTCCCTTACACTGGGGCTGTTCGGGTTGGTTTATGAATATGAGTCTCCTGATTATTCCGAAATAGACCTGTCTGAATCCCACCACTACATATTTCTCTGTAGGAAATTCCTGCACTAATGGAGTAACATACCACAGCTGCTACACGACATCTCTTTTAAGCCTTTATCAACTGCTGAAAATGAAATCCTTTGCTGAAAATATTAGTGTCATCCAGCTCTAAAATGAAAATTGCTGCCTATCCCACTCCGACTTCACAGGCTGGGAATTTCCCTCTAGCATTAAAGGTTTTGAAAGTCCTGCTGCTGCTTTGAGAACACATTCTCTTTTACTGTTCACACGTCAGGGCTTCAAGATAATGAGTTGTGAAATCATTAGTGTAGCACTTAGGCCATGTAAAAATGTTAGTGCTTACCTAGAAGGCAGCATGTATGGTATACAGATGCCACCTCCCTCATACTTCCCAAGCTCTTGCTTCTGTTTTTGTAGGACAGGAACTCACAGAGATCTTGGGTATGACCAGGACCCCTTTGGGCTGGCTGCTGTACAGAGCAATCCTTTTCTTCAAGGTGATATGCACAAGGAAGGGAATCTAACAGGCTTGTAAGAAGTGAAGCATAAAGTCAGTAGCAGACTCAGACGTACAATCCCATGACAATTTTCCCTTGCCTTTTCACAGCACATATTTTTGACGCCTTTGGTAGGGCCTTGCTGTCAGTGACCCTCAGCTTCCTCATTAGCTCAGCTTCTCAACTGTTAAACACAACTTAGGACCCAAACCCCTCCTGAAGTGAGAAATGTAGTGTGGCATAACAAACTGCTGATACCACTAAGTACTAGCTATGACGAATCCCTGTGTCCATGCAGTAGTGTGGCAAAGCACATGTCAGGAAAGTGGAAGGGGTTTATCACCCTCAAAGCCTCCCAGGCTGCGCAGGTTACTGATCAAAACAGCAAGCAGAAGAGAAAGAAACTGAGCACTGCACCAGCTTTCCTGCAATGAGAACAGATCAGTGAATAACTGCCTGCTGTTTCTCAGCCCTTGCAGCCACCCCTGCCAGTGCCCAGACTCAGGCATTCCCTTTAAAGAGATGCCCCTCAGCAGGCTGACAATTCAGATCCACAGCCGACTAGGAAGCCAGTACCTCTGCACCACTGCTCACAAATATACTGTGCAGAAGCAAACATGTGATCCAGTGCATGCTCTGCCCTGCTAGCATCCATACCCCATTCAGATGGTGCTCAGAAACTTCTCCACGGTTCATGCAGATGCTGTGCAGCGCAACAGATAATCTTCTTTCAAGGCAAGATCAGATCACCTCTTGTAGGCCTTTTGCTGCGTGAGCTTTCAGTCTCTCAAACATACACCTCACAGACATCTTCAAGTAACTTAAGAAACTAATTAGAAAGCACTTTTCCAGAAGTCCTGTGATATGCCTCACTGCCCATGGCAACAGGAGATATGTAAAGTTGTTACAGGATAATGATAAAAGGGTGAAAGCTGACACCATAATTATGTACATTAGCTGTACCACAAAAAGCTATTATGGGAACACAAGCGAAAACTGTAACATGGCAGATTTTCCACAGCATTCTGCCTCAGCATTAAGGAACCTAACAGAGTGTGGGACAAAATATTTGGTTACATTTAGCAGACCTTGGAGTGTAGCAGATAAGTAACACTTCCTAACGATGCGCTCTGAGGCCAGGTGCACAGCATTAGTGATAAGACTGTCATTTATGCCTCTGCAAACGCAGAACACCACACACTGAAAGCCACCATTAACCTCTGGAGGTTTAATGAGTTACACACCCAACAACAGAACTTTTGAAGTAGTTATACATCACATGGAGCGTGGCAGGAGTGTAAGGAAGGTCTCCTGAACACAGTGCTCAATAAAGTCCTTGAAAGGAATTGCTTTGGAGCAATGCCTGGGAGCAAAATGAAAGCCACCTCTTTGTTCACATCATAGAATCATCGAATCATAGAATAGTTAGGGATGGAAAGGACCTTAAGATCATCAAGTTCCAAGCCCCCTGCCATGGACAGGGACCCCTCACACTAAACCATGTCACTGAAGCCTCTGTCCAACCTGGCCTTGAACACCGCCAGGGATGGAGCATTCACCACTTCTTTGGGCAGTCTGTTCCAGTGCCTCACCACTCTCACAGTAAAGAACTTCTTCCTTATATCTAACCTGAACTTCACCTCTTTAAGTTTAAAACCATGACCCCTTGTCCTGTCGCTACAATCCCTAACAAAGACTCACTCCCCAGCATCCCTATAGGCCCCCTTCAGATACTGGAAGTCTGCTATGAGGTCTCCACGCAGCCTTCTCTTCTCCAGGCTGAACCGCCCCAACTTCCTCAGCCTGTCTTCATATGGGAGGTGCTCCAGTCCCCTGATCATCCTCGTGGCCCTCCTCCGGACTTGTTCCAACAGTTCCATGTCCTTTTTATGTTGAGGACACCAGAACTGCACACAATACTCCAAGTGAGGTCTCACAAGAGCAGAGTAGAGGGGCAAGATCACCTCCTTCGACCTGCTGGTCACGCTCCTTTTGATGCAGCCCAGGGTACGGTTCGTTTTCAGGGCTGTGAGCGCACACTGCAGCCAGCTCATGTTCATTTTCTCATGTACCAGCACCCACAAGTCCTTCTCTGCAGGGCTGCTCTGAATCTCTTCTCTGCCAAACCTGTAGCTGTGCCTGGGATTGCTCCGACCCAGGTGTAGGACCTTGCACTTGACTTTGTTGAACTTCATGTGATTGGCACTGGCCCACATCTCCAGCTTGTCAAGGTCACTCTGGATCCCATCACTTCCCTCCAGTATATCAACCGCACCACATAACTTACTGCTGTCTGCAGACTTGCTGAGGGCTCACTCAATCCTGCTGTCCGTGTTGCCAGTATGGATTTGGACAGATGAAATTACATTACAGGCTGGTTTTAGTGCAGTTTAACTTCCCTCATGTGAGAAAGGGATGCAGGAGAAGAAAGCAATCCAGCACTTGTGAGACTAATCAGAATTTCTGAGTTCCAAATTCAGAAGTTTGTTCCTGAAGCAGCTTTGCAGCTTAGATATTTCTTTTTTTTTTTTTTAAGTGAAAACACATAGTTTCAAAATACTAAGTAATTAACAATCTATTTCATTAAAATAGTCATTTTTTACCCTCAGATAATCAATCAGCCAAGAGCTGGAGGTAAATTTGCTTAGTGTGAATCTGCAAAGTTTTATTTCTCCTGCTGAGAGGACATTAAGTGTGCAGGAGGGGGAAGATCTGCAGCAGCTAGAAAGGTGGGTCCTGCTTGAACAACATACTGCTGCTGAAATCCAGAGAGGAATTGGGCCAGTTATGCTGCTGTCATCACCCTCAAGAGTTCCATTATAGTTAGTTGCTACTTTTCTGAGTAATTAAGGCATACATTATTGTTGGAGTAAGTCCTAATATCAATCAAGTGTGGTACCCAGCACATCTTGCCAGTCTGGGGCAGACTAGCTCAGAACCATGTCTCCAGCCTGTCAGCACACAGGAAGGCGCACCACTATGGGCCCTTCAGTTAGGTTAATTTTTTTTCTCTTTCTTTGTTTTATAAAACTTTGAATATCCCTAAAAAGTCAGGAAATTCAGGTGTTTATTATCAACACTAAAAAGTTATGCTATCATCATTTTTAAATAGAATTATTTTCAGAATTATTTTTAAAATGCAGTAGAAGGCATTATGCAAAAGTCCTACAGTCTTAGTACCCTGTGTGTATGTGGCAGGTTTCAAAGCCTTAGTCTGCACCTATTCACCTGGATCCTAGGTTGAAACCCATTAGCAGGGAAATATTCTGGGGCTATTTTTTAAGATCACTTGCCCCATCAGGCTACAGCAACACAAACATTGTACCCCATGTTCTTGAGTTAGCATTTTGAAGGTGCCCCCTTTTTTTGTGGTTATAAGTCTTGACCTTTGACATCTTTGTAGGAAAGAGAATGATCGTGAATAAGCAGTAATTTCTTAACTGCTTTAGGCAGAGGTCAGGCAGGGTGACAAACTGAGAGTCAAGGTAACAATTCATAAGACCATCCCATTGTGAGTGCTTTGTGTGTCAGTGAACTTGATTCATACTTAGTGTGAATAGAGGAACTCCCAGCTATTTGAGGAATGTCAGCAATTTTGTCATAAAGCAGCTTTGATCTTGTTCCAATTTCCCAAGCTCATTCATTAGCTGAGAATGTGGAGGGTAAGATAGACTCTCTCTTCTGGGAGACCGACTGCCTGCTACTTAAATAAATCACCTACTTTTTCTCCCTGTCCTTCTCGTAATAAAACAATCCCTCACAGGTCCTCTTGCCATATGATGAAACTTTGACTCCAAAGAAATCTCTCTCTGATGCATGGGCTAGGAGGAATGCCTTTGATTTTTGAAACTGAGGGTCAGATTCTATAAACATACCACCCCAAAGCTGATCAGTCCCCATCTCCTCCCACAGTAACATGAGTCATGCTGGTGACCTTTTGATACTTCTAACAATGTAGAAGTTGAAGAAGTTTCTAGCCTTCACAAAAAAAAAAAAAAGAAAAAAGTTCTCTTTTCTTTGTCCTGCCATTTTGAAGCTCTGTGCATTTTGAAGTGTGGAGCACTCTCTTCTTTCTCCCTGGACAAGCTGTCCTACACCAGGACTGTTGGGTAGACTCTGAGCCTCCCCCAGCAGAGCAAACACCAGTTGGGCTAAACTTTCACGTGCTGTTTGCTCTCTCACGCTCTCCACAGGGGTGTGAAATATGCCAAGAGGAACATCTCTCTGGCAAGGTTTGGGCTTTTTTCCCTATTCTGATTTAGGATAAAATTTAGTATTCTAAGCTATCTTTCATTTGCACTGCTATTATAATAACACTTTTAAAACAAGGACACCTTTATCTAAAGGTCTCTTTTTTTTTCCTCCCCAAATAATTAAAGCTCATTTACCACCTCCTTTTTAATCCTGCCCCTGCTGTGAAGCAGGAAGTCACCTTTTAAAAAAATGTTAAGTGAAGTAGAGAGAAACTAATTGATTCATCCAAAGGTCAGAGGGTGTCAGCAGCAGAAGAAGAAAATGAAGCAAAGCATCCCAGGTCTCTAGTGCTAGCCTTCAGAAAATATGCTCTGCCTCAGGTTTCCTTTATGGCACCACCTAACGTTTTTCAATTACTCTCAGTTAATTTCAGGCCCCAGTTTTTCAATCTCCTGGCTTTGCAAGCAGCGTGTTCATGTTCTCAAACAAACAACACTCAGAACTCACCAGCACAGTTGTTAAGTCTCCTAATCTTACATGTACTTACCTTAGGAAAAGAAATCACAGGCACACTTGTTCAAACAATCTTAGTGCCAGCTTTCCCCACATTTTAATCTTATAAAAATGCTTCAACTACACAAAGGGATTCAGAAACATGTTTATGAACATTTTCCAAACATTTTTTAAGATTACTTTTAAAGCATTATAATTGCCAAGTGATGAGATTTTGGAAGCAGTGGGGGCAGAAGTATCCTATAACTCTGTCTCCTCATAGCCCACTCTTGGCATCTCATCTTATTTCATTAAAGGCTTGGAGGTGAAAGCTGTGTGAAGCACACCTCCATGGTCTGCTAGGCATTTTGAAAGTGCCAGTGCTGATTGTATGCAGAATGTGCATCAGGGTTATCCTAACTCCGGACTTCTAAGATATGGTGAAGGCTGGCTGTACAATTATCCAACTACATGCAATATGGGTCAGTACTAACGGGAGAGAAAGCCATCTTTTCCACTTATCTCCTTGGGTAAAATCATCCCTGCAGATGGCAGGGGCATTATCTTTTGTTCTTGTTTTTATAGCTTTGCAGTGAAAACCGTGATATCTTTTACTTGCTTTGAAGTCCAACATGGTGCAGTATCAGAAAGCAGAAATCATACTTTGTTCTCCTAGAAACAGCCTCTCCCAGTGCTTTGTGTGTGTAAGGAGAGGTGCTGCAGGGAGGAACAAGGTTCTCTTCTTATCTGCACACTGCTTTTAAAATTACTTAGCATGCAGCTTCTTTGGACAATGAATATATTCTCCCCTGTGAGGCAGAAGGATCTGCTGCAGTCTTGCACTGCTGCACAATAAATCAAACCGTTCAAGTACACTATAATGAAAACACTTGCTTTGAAGTACATTAAATGTCTAATTTCCTAGTGGTAACAATGATGCCTTATCATGTTTCATTTTTTGTTGTTGTTGCTGTTGGTTTGTTGGTGTTTTTTTTCATTTAGCCTATTTTCTCTGTCCGGTTGTTTTGCTAACATGTGTGGCTGTCTAACAACTGGATTTTGGATTCCAGATGTTTTGGCAAGAGAAAGCACAAAACGGCCATATAGATCCCAGAAACCTCATACCACCCAAGTAGCTGTTATGTCAACTGGCTAGTGTAAGCCTACCCAGAAATCCCCCCCCTCTTCCTCCCCCTAGATGGCTGCTAACCCTTTAGTCATCAATACAAAATGACAGAAATTCTTTTCCACAGCTAGTATTACAGAAACATCCAGGGTGGGGGATATAAAGCCACATGCAAATCAGATCCATGTGGTTTTGATGAAAAAAAAAGAAGGTATTTTAATTAAATAATGAGCTCAGGCTCTTTTGTGAACGCAGTGATCAACTCTATGATTAAAGGTATACTTGTACACACAGACACACATATATGAATGCATGCATACATATGCATGCAAAAGTGTTTCTTTTGCAGGTTGTTTATGATGCTGCTGGTTTTGATCTAAGGATTTTCCTTCAGGAAAACAGAAGTAGCAGGGAGAGACAGTCACTAATTTTATGCATGTGTTTATGGGAGAGGTGTCTTCTTTGGAGAGGACAAGGCTATGACTTACCACTTTACTGCACACCACCATTCACCACTCGGTATGGACTTCCTGAGGTGTTCCTTCGCTGCTGGTGGTCATGAACTAAAAGAGCAATAAATTGAGAGATCCTAGATTGCATCCCAATTGTTACTAAGTTCTGGAGGCAGCCATTGAGAATGGAGGCAAGACAGGTACGTAAGAAGTCCAAGAAGTAAAACATTTCAGATTATTTTAAACAATTTTCTGTCTCTTCTCTCATGGGAAATACTGATGTGTGGATTACTGACCTATTTCCATGCTTCCTCCCACATTTTCTTCCACTCTGAAAAACTTACTATATGTTGCAATAATTTTCCTTTCTTTTTAGTACCAAACAGCTGTGGTCCCATCACAGCCCCAGTGTTTTGGATAAAATTGGTCTCACCATTGCCAGACTTTCTGCTCTATATTTTTGAAAGAATCTTTCAATTTTACTGTGGATGGTAGCCACAAGGGAGAAATCAAAGACGTTAACTCCTGAAGTTAACTCCTGAGTGGGTGACTTCATTGCATTTAATTACTGATAGAATAGGGCTTTATGGAGGAAGACATGACCAAAAGGTGGAATGAAACAGGCAGAAAAACAGAAGAGAAGAGTACAAGAAAGGCAGGTAATAGAAACTGAGACTGGGTAGAGATCTTGGAAGTGAGGGATGGAACCTGAAATCTGACCCAGAAAATTCTGGTTCAAAGAGAAATAACTAAGTAGAAGTCATAATCAAAGGAAATTATTATTGCCATTGTGTTTTTAATGGAACACAAGACAGCAAGACTGAGATCATCTGCAGAAGAAAGTGCATTATGAGAGGAAAGAAGCAGCAGAAAAAACACCCCACTTGACCAGACAGACAGGAGGGAGAGAGGCAGATGTTGTAAAACAGGGTTGATTTTGGTATAGAACAGCCTAGGCTAGAGCCTGCCAGCCCAGTACTCACACATGGCACAACATGGTAGTATGGGCCATGGTAGCTCCTCTAGGCAAGTCTGCTCCCAGATTTATAGGCCGCAGAATGAAAGTGGCAGGATCTGGTTGTTAAGGGAGAAAGAAGTGACACCAAGACTGTGAAAATGTGGCAGACTGGAGGCACAGTGAATCTTCCTGTTAACACGGGTATACCTCTGCCTTCTGTCATCTGAATCTGGGTACTTCCTTAGCCCCAGTGCCATGCTCCCTTAAACTTCATGTCCCTCAGCTGTGGCATGAAGATGTTACAGCTTTCCGAGAATTCCCCAGATTCATCTATTAAGGGAACTAATTAGACAATACTGAAAAAGAGACTGGTAAAGCATTGCAAGTGACATTGCTATTATTTAAACTACCAAGCAAAAAACCAGAGACTGCATTTTCACAGGCCTTTCCTTTACCAAGACAGCCACCACAGACTGCCTGTGTAATAAAAGATACCATACATTCAGCCACTGAGCAGCAGACTGATTGAAATTTATCCAGTTGCAATGGTGGCTGTCTCCCAAAGATCCAAACTATTTATTGTTAGATAATCTTTTTTGTTCAACTCAATATTTAAAGTCAAATTCACCACTGTGAATTCCAGCTGCACATATAGAACCTTAAAAGTTAACTTTCTTGCTGAATTACTCAGTATCTGGATTCAGCTGCATTTACAAAATTTAAAAGTTAAATTCTGTGTCTACATCTGAATATGAATGTGAATCTTTCTGGTTAAGAAAATCTATGACCATGAATATGAATGGTGGGTATAGTGGCATTGTCAGTGTCATAACTGTAATTCTACCAGATAACAGTCATGTCCAAGGCTTGAAAAGCATCTCCTCTCTCTGATGGAAACTGTGTACTGGGGTCTATCTCTAAGGTCAAATTTTCCTTTGAGTCTTTTTGACCACTTACTGAACTCTCACTACAAAGAAAAGTGTTGAAATAAATGCTTCCAGCTTTATGCATTGCAGACCCAAAGACATAGCTCTAGGGTTAATGTTTAACAGTAATTTTTCAGAGTTCTGCTTTAGTTCCCCACTGCCAAGTTCATCAATCTCCTTTCTTCAGAGTGGTTAAAAAAAAAAATCTCCTCCATTCTCATTCTCTTTTTTCTGGAAGTTTTTGGAGCCTCTGTAGTTGAAACTCTAGTATTTCTTTAGCCAGGGAGACTGACATGAGCAGAACAGGTATCTGAAGTTTATTAAAAGCAAGTCATGTGAATAAGAACCTACAAAGAAAGCTATTAATAATGCCTGAGAAACTAACAGGGCTTCAGGATGTGGCCAGCTTGTAGAGCTTTCATATTAAATCATAGTACACTGAGCCTTCTGAATGAAGGCCAATTCCAGGAAGCAAGTGATGTTAAAGGATGGGCTATTATCTAATTACTCCTTTTTCAGTTTGTACAGATGCCATCACATTTGTTTCAAACTGATAGGGGCTATTATAGAGTGATCACAAACCAAAAGGGAGGTCTGATTTAATTAAAATAAAACATTATCATTTTTCTTGAGGAAACTGAGGTGATACTGGCAGAGTAAATTGTGTTTTTTCATGTAAGTAATTACAGAAGTAACATATTTCTAACCACCCATGTGTGCTGCATACCACACATCCACTGAGATGCCATCTTTTTTTGTTGTTTGGCTTTTTTTTTTTTCTTAAAAAGAAAAAAAATAGTGCTTCAATCAGGTTAAAAACTCAAATCCAGATCTAGGTTTTGTTTATTATTACACTGCTCCCAAATATTAAAATGCTAAAAATTCCAAGCCAAAAGGGTACATTCTCAGTTTCTTTACATATTTAAGTATACATAATTAGTTATGTGTGTATACATATATTCAGATACACTTAATTTATTCAAGAAGCCCACTCATGTTATTTATTTTTAAAATGTTACAAAACTGAACTGTTTGATAAGAAGATTTAACACAGATATTAGTGGAAATTTTAAATAGGTTTTTTTTCAATTTGTCGACAGCTATAATAAATAATAATGGTGTATCCCATATGGAACACGTTCCATTTTATTCACCACACTCAAAAAAACAATCTTGAGCTTCCCTGTAACGTCCGTTAACAGATTATTTGCACAGCTGGAAATGACAAGAGAACAGAGATTTCAGCTGGCAAGACACTTGGGCAGAGGATCAGACCTCAATTTTTCTCCTTTCTTATTCTGAAACAGAAGAAGATACCCACTAGGACATAAGGGGCCCAGACTTTCCCCTCAAAGGAAGCAAATGCTGGACCAAAACAGTGTAAACAGCCAGTCAAATGGCTCTGAAGGTCAAGAATGTTGGGAAGTCTCTCAGCTACTGGCTGCTGGAAGCTGGGAGAAAGCGACAGGGTAAGGTTTAGCCTGTACGTGCCTCTTGCACATACTGAGCATCTGCAGTTGACCGCTGTTAGCAGAGATGGGATGCTGGACAAGACAGACCTTAGTTCAAGGCCAGTGTGTTGCATTTGCATTCTTGTGCCAAGCAAAAATGGAAGTATCATAAAGCAAAAAAGAACAGCACTATAAAAATATTTTATTTACCTCCATAAAAGGCACCTACCATTCTTCTTGTCAATATTTGCATCCAAATCTGATTGAAACTACTCTGAAGAAAATATTGGTGATGGCATCACTTATTACTGAATCTTTCTTCACTCTAACAGTCAGTCAAGGCCAAGATTGTTTGCTTTAGCTTTGCTCAATGGATAGACATGTCTTCCTGTCCACATGCCATTGCCAATAAATGACAGATCCTTATCTGTTTGTTTTTCTGCTCCTGGGTCCTCCCCCACTTTTCTACCTGCCTCACTAAAATTATTTACTGATGCTGTGAAGTTTGGTCTTATGAATAGAAGCTTAGGTGCAGAAATATAAGAGACAGAAAGATGCAATTGCCTCAGCCAAGGCCTGAAGTGGGCTGAACACGTATATACAGTATATGCAGCTTCTCTTTTCCACGTCCATTCTCTGGATGAAATAAATATTGGAAATGAGTGTGGATAAATCACAGTGAACCCAGATCAGAAACTTGGCAGGTGTCTACTTCCTGTTTAGTATCCTAAACCGAGAGTCATTAGGGATTTAGATACTTAAATGTTTCTTTGGATGTGGCAATAAAGAAAACAATACAATCCACTCAAGTGCAGAGGTATTTGTTTTTGTTGGGACATACTGATGATATCTTTATTTCATGACACTTGACAGGCGATTGGCCACTACTTAAGGTCTCATTAACACTCCCTCTGTTGAATTGGGAACTTCCCTAACTCTTCAGTTGCTCTGAGCACAAGATGTACATCACTTTATCTAAAGTGAAATGGATACCTGCTTTACCCTGATTTTTTTTAAAATTTATTTTGCTTCAGAGGAACATTAAGAAACTCTGATTGCCATCAAGCAATTTTAAACAATGTGGTTCCATCTCCATCTCCAATCTGTTGCCTACAAATCAAAGTACTTTAAATGTCACTATTCATTTTCCACTCTTCCCCCAGCCTGCTAAAAACCAACATCATTAACTTGTTTCTCTAATTAGCTGGCTACATCTATTGCCAAACCAGATTGCTATGAGCTATGTCCTCTTACATCATTTGCTTATTAGCAGAATTTATTGCAGCAAAATATAAACAGCTAAGAGATTAACAGTTACTCTAGAGCTGTCAAGATGTCTCTAAGATGATTGCTATAATGTCCATATTACTAGCAAGTGCTAATCCAGGCATATGAGCACTGACTGGGCATATGAGCACTTTATACCTACCAGATAAAGGATGGCTTTATCTGTTTAGGTAACTAAGAGTTATACTGCGGAGTTTCTCAGAAAAGATCATGGGACTTAAATGAGGTTTTATTTTTCAGACAGAAGCCAAAGTAGTAGGAGAGCATTGCATAAGACTTTTCCTTTTTTCATCTAGATTATTAACACCAGTACAAGATCTAAGCAGTAACTACATATCTTAGTTGGTATAATAATTACCAAAACAAGAAGGAAAAAAAAAAATCCAAACCCAAACAAAACCCCAGGTGCAATGCCTCTCCATCCTTCCTGCATCCCTTTCATCTCTTAGGCTGTTGATACTGAAGAGGTGATTGCAGAATTTCTTGTGGCTCTAATTGGGACTATGGAATCCTCTGCTTTAGAAATAAATTGTAGTTTATATTTCCTATTAAATGGTAGCTTGCTCTTCTGCTTCTAGCATCATCCACTGTGTTCTAAATTCTCAGTGTCTAAATAACACAGCCTGGTTTCCTTTCCTACACTTTTGGTTTTTGTAGCAATTCCTGACTTGAACTATCAACAGCTCTACAGGATACTTATCTGCTTTCTATGATAAAACAAAGTGAAGCTGGAAATACCTCCGGGTTTTGGAGGGCATGATCTGAACAGCTCAAAGATCCAACAATATTAGAAAAAGTCAGCCAAGGAAGGCTTTTACTGGGATATTAACCACTACAGAGTCAACTCAAAGACGAAGGAAGTCACTAGATTTCTACAAAAAAATCTCCAGAAAAAGAAGCACACACTTCTTTTGGTGATGGAAGTATCTGAGACCACAGAAGCTTGCTGTAGAAATAAAGTTTAGGACAAGTGCCAGCAAATGTCAGAACGGACCAAGGCTAAGTCCAGCAGGGTAACTTTAAAAAGCGCTTTGCAAAGATTTAGCTGCATGACTCCTGCTACAATCAAAGCAAATCATAAGGCTTAAAAGTTTGCAAAGTTATCTTGAAGTATCTAGCATTACTGATGCTCCTTCTTCTTCCTTATCCAACCTCATTAAAAATTCTATGTTGGGTATTTTTCTTCTACAGTTTAAGTAACAGTCTCCTATTGAGTTGGCAGCATCTGAATTATAATTTATGCTTGTTTTTCTTTTCCAACTCTCAAATGGTAGTGGTTAGAGCTGCACAAGAAATGGCAGGGTGAGTTAATCTCTTCTGCAAGTCCATTGATTTGAGAAGTTCAGAAGAACCAGTGCAGTTAGGATGCATGCACAAGCCATCTTAACTGACCAGTAAGTTATACCATGGGCATGACTGGTCCTTTCCTCATCTGTTTGGTATGCTTTGGAAGAAGTCATGAATTTTCCATGCTGCTGGTTTGATGCCCGCAGGGCTTTTTTTCGTGGGAACTGTGGATTGGTGAATAATATGGATGGCAGAAGTACAAGCTCAAAGGTGAGGTCAGCATCCTGTTGGATGTCGATGACAGCCCAGTTGATGTAATCTTTTACCCTTTGTTGCAGTGCAAACATTCACAGTTCAAGTCGATGCATTTTTACTGGAGCGCCTGAAGCTCCATCTCTACACAATTCTTTGTTTTCTCATAGTTCTTACAGTCTTTATTTCTTACAGAACGAAACACAGCTTTTGAAGCATTTTAAAATGCTGTTATGTGCTCTGAAGGCACTTCATTGGAAAACTCTGTATGACAACACAGTCAGCTGGATGAACGGCTCACCTTCCACCCAAAGACAAAAGGAATCAGGAGGATAATGCAATGTCTTCTCTAGCCAGAATGTGCCTTGCACAGAAGCCTCATTATATTCAGGTGTCTTTATAACTGTGGGCCTTGGCACAAGGCCACAAAGGAGGTACAAGCTGCTCCTTACAGAGGCCTGATGCATCAGCCCATCCACATGTGCAAAGAGAACTATTGGCTGGGTGATACTCTGAGCAGGACATAAAAGTGCTCTTCTCAGCTTTGGTATGAGTGACATGCCTACTAATGATCTCACAGGCCAGGTGTGGTCTTCATGTCATAAAATTTCAAATGGCCCAGAACCTCAAGGGACATGCTATCTTATCTAGAGAGCTAGAAAGGGATTTGGGGTCCTTTTGGAAGGATTCACAGACAACAGTTCCCATTGCAGTGCAGGACTAGGCTGGATAAGCAGCTAAGACATGAGGCTTCTTGCCTCAACCTTACCACAACTTTGTCTCAGCAAAAGGAAGGACACCAGAGCAGCTTGCAAGCAGCCCACAGCCACCCCAACACAGCACTCCTTCCACCAGGCTAAACGCTATTCCCTCACTCACTTAGCTCCTGAGTAGGTAATACTCTTCATTTGACAAAGTGCTTGGCTGCATGAGACAATTCACACAGCCACTGTTGTTGTATAAACTATAAGCACCTGCTAAAATCTCCTCAGAACCATTTATAGGTGTATGTACCCAGAAGCACCACAACTGAGAGAAAATGAAGAGCTGTTACTATTGATTATTTTATTCCACATCCTACAGAGACCTCAGCTCTCCCACTTCTCAGTTTAATACATTCTGCTACATTAAACTTGATTTCATTAACTGCAGATGAAATTCTGTGAATTCAGTGAAGCCAAACAGAGCATTGTTGCCACACCTTTATAGTAGGAAAGTTTGAACCTCTGGCTGCCTGAGGGAAAGGTGATCTCAAGAAGAGGGGATAAAGTCTGCATGAGTGATTTCTGGCCTTGGACTGACATGCTGGACCTTCCACCATGTCACAAATCATCCTTGACTAAGTATCTCTTTTGCAGAAGCTACTCAGCTGGGTTGAACTACCCAATCAGGTGGTGATTCTGGCTGAGATGGACACCAAGGCACCAGCAGAAACCCAGGAGTACAGTAGGAGTCCTCCTATGACACTGGTGGGGAGAATCTCTGTACAGAAAGAGCCGAAAACATAAGGAAAGATTTGATTACAGGGGAGAGGAACGTATCTAATTCTGCAGACAAGTATCCCAGAAAAAGAACCACCCTCACATCCTCTGTCCATCACTCAATTTTATGCCAATCCAGTATGCTTTAATTTGGGTTGAAAAGTTCCATGGATGAATTTCAACAGCCAGACTTCCTCTGTCACCATTCGTACCACAAGGATGGATATTAAAAATCTCTGCCTTTTCGAGAGTGGTGTTGGGGGCTTACTTTGAATCATTTAAACAAAGGATCCTCATACTGCTCCTTGCGATGGAAGGCCTATCAGGCTAGATGAAACTACCTGGTTTTGTTCTGAAAATTAATATTGGGTATTTCATACTGAAACCTTACTAAAATGAAAATGCATCAAATATTCAATACCCACATACTGCAGACAGGTGTCTGCTTGTGTACAAAGCAGGAGTGGCTGTATGCATATTGATCTAATCCAAAAATGGCAGCTCTTTATCAAAATGAGATCCAAGTTTAAGTCATTAAAAATACAGCTGGAAATGGCAATTTCTGAGAAAAGTAGATTCCTGTATGACATCTTTCCCACCCCCAAATAAAACCTAAATAAAACCCGAAATGATGACAAAGCATAGGGTTTGCAGGGCTGTCTTTCACTTTAATAACCATATGCAAGTACCAAATGGTAAGACTAGCACTTTATATGCAAAACAGAAGTCCCTTTTTTTTTTTTTTAATGTAGTCTATAAAAATGCTCCAGGGCTTAAATAGTGAAGCAAACTTTGAACTGTCTTTGTTCTTCTGTAAAAATCTGAAGGGGAAAAAGTTTGGCCTTTGAGGTTGTAGGAAGTGTTGCTTTACGTCTCCTGTGAAACCCATAATTAGATTGTAAAAATGCTCTGGGCTTCAGAACAATTCAAAGAAATGAGAAATGATGCAGGATTTGTAGTCCAGAGAAATCCTGAGATAGGGCAGACTTTCCTAGGAAACCTAATTCACACAGCTGTGGCTTTATAAGAATTGGACACACCTAGAAGTTCAAACCCAGATGCTAAAAAAATGTTCCCAGGACTGAAATGATAAACATGCTGATGTCATAGCTATTGATTTGTTTCTAAAATGCACAAGCCTGTGCAGAAAGATTATGCTCTGATAAAAATGCCGTCATTTGAAACATATAACTGTTTTCTGTAGATTGCTTCTCAGAGCAGCTGCAAAAACATGATCTATTAAAGATAAAACTGTTCTTACAAACACAGTAAAAAAGACTACAGAGAATGAATATGACATCTGAATTTAGAAAAAGATGTCATTAGTTATAATAGCAAGAGAATGTTGTTCCATCCCAGTCAAAGACAGCGTCCCAAGGTTATAACATAGATCTGTATGCTGGTTTTGGCTGAGGTAAAGTTAGTATGTAGCTGGTATGGGGCTATGTTTTGGATCTGTGCTGAAAACTGTATCGATAATACAAGGATGTTTTTGTTACTGCTGAGCAGTGCTTACACAGAACCAAGGACTTCACTGCCTCCCACCGCACATCACCAGCAAGTAGGCTGAGTAGGGGCACAAGAACTTGGGAGGGGACACAGCTGGGACAGCTGTTAGGGTTATTCCATTCCATATGACATCATGCTGAGCACATAAAGCTGAGAAATGAAGAAGGAAGGAGGGACATTTAGAGTGATAGGTGTTTCTCCTCCCAGGTAACTTACATGTGATGGATCCCTGCTTTCCTGGAGATGGCTGAACACCTGCCTGCTGATGGGAAGGATTGAATGAATTCTTTGTTTTGCTTTGCCTGTGCATGCAGCTTTTGCTTTACCTGTTAAACTGTCCTTAGCTCAGCCCATGAGTTTTCCCACTTTTAGCCTTCTGATTCTCTCCTCCATTCCACTGGGAAAGTGAGAGAGCGGTTGTGCAGGGCTCAGCTGTCTGCTGGAATAACACCATGAAAATCTGACGCTGAATCACTGAATGTGAATTATCTTGAATGTTTCTTTTAGGGATTCTTTCAGTTTCAGAACCAGGTCTGACTCCAGATTTTATATATCACTTTTGATTAAATAAAATACAGTTTGTGCGTATCCACAGAGTATGAAATTTAGGTCCACTGAGAAGCAGAAATTTTTCTTGTCAGGATCAGCTCTATGGCCCATAAGCTTTAGGAGAAAAACATGCCAAGATGAAGTTTATACAAAAAATAGTAATATGTGATTTCTTTTAGGGGTAAAACTTGTTAGACAGAAAGTTCCCATTAATTCCTTCCCCCACTAAGAGGTATGTTCACACGAAGGCACCACCACACAGAGTAGAACAAATTTAGATAAATATTGGAACACATCTCGGAGAGGATACTGAAATCGGTTAACTGTTTCTATAAAATCAGACCACTTTTCAGTCTCAAGGTGACCAACTATTCTATTTCAAAGACCAGAACTTTACATCATAGGTTTTTGTGTAAGCTTTAAGTGCATCAAATCTATCAAAATGAAAAATAAATAACAGTTTGAAGTGTACTCTACTTTTCAATGACTGAATTATGAGTGATAAAAATATCTGAACAATGCAATAAATAAATAAGAGGTAATGGTTACAGTATATTATATTAATAGATGCTGAAAGGTCAATTAAGCAGCACTATATTTATACAGAATATAAATATTTTATGTGAGGAAACAGGAAGACAGTGTCTCAAAGGCACTGGATGAGCCTCCTGATTGCATTAGTACAAAAGTAGCTGTCTGACATTTTAGCTAAACAAGTAGTTTGTATGAGCCCTGTTAAATAAACTGTTTTGCAAAGAGTACTTCAATCGGATAATGCTGTGGTAGTAAAGAAAGGCAATAACTTTTTACAATATACAGAGCTCCATTATCTACACTACGAGTGCTCCTTCTGTCCCAGAGGCTAAGGGATGTGGAGTAAATTCAGTCACTGTTCATCCTAAAAAAGAGGCTTGTAAAATTTGAAGAGATTATTTGGCATGAATTCATAGTAAAGAATTACAATGACTGACAGAAAACAGAAAGAAAATGAGCTCAGAAGCCATTTCCTGAACAATACTGAACCTTACCATTGTTGGTCAAATAGCTGTCTTCTAATGAAAACTTTAATCTCTTTACCAGGGAATTACTACAAAGAGAAAAAAGCTTGTCACTGGGATTACAAAATAAAGTGAACTGATTTTATCATACATTTATAAATTACTACACTTTATCTATACAAATAAAACTCATTCTAAACAACATTTGTCAAAATGTTTACTCCTCAGTGATCTCTACTTACCATCTTTGAAGTAAAAAGGGAGTTTAATTTCTTTCTCTAATACTCACAGTCACAGTCCCAGACTCACTGAGATACACTGTGTTGGGGCTGTGGTCCATTTTGCATAGATCAGAAACTTCCTCTCATACCAGCAAGCAGCTGTTCTGGACCTGTTCTTATACCCACAGAATTACTGACATAAGTAACCAAATGGATGCAATTCAGAAGTCTGTCAATCTGCTAACAACGTATACATAGCATGACTCCAAATCTGCCAGCTAGCCCACTCAAGCCTCTTCTGTTAGCCAGCTGCAACTAGTTTGGGAACTGCCACTGAATCACAGAATGGTTTGCGTTGGAAGAGATGTTTAAAGGTCATCTAGTCCAACCATGCTGCAATAAGTAGGGACATCTTTAACTAGACCAGGTTGCTCAGAGCCCCATCCAACCTGACCTTGAATATTTCCAGGGATGGGGCAACCACAGCTTCTCTGGGCAGCCCACTCCAGAGTTTCATTGCCCTCATTGTAAAAAATTTCTTCCGTATGTCTAGTCTGAATCTATCCTCCTTCAGTTTAAAACCATTACCCCTTGTTCTATCACAATAGGCCCGACTAAAAAGCCTGTTCCCATCTTTCTTACCAGTCCTTTTGAAGTACTGAATCTTAGAATCACAGAATCACTAGGTTGGAAAAGACCTTTAAGATCATCAAGTCCAACCATTACCCCAGGACTGCCAAGACCACCACTAAACCACATCGCTGAGGGCCTCGTCTACACTGTTTCTGAACTCTTCCAGGGACGGTGATTCCACCCCTTCCCCGGACACCATGTTCCAATGCCTGAGCACCCTTTTGTGAAGAATTTTCCCCAAATATCCAATGTAAACGTCCCCTGGTGCAGCTTGAGGCCCTTACCTCTTGTCCTATCACTTGTTACCTGGGAGAAGAGACCAACCCCCACCTCACTCCACCCTCCTTTCAGGTAGTTGTAGAGAGTGATGAGGTCGTCCCTTAGCTTTCTCTTCTCCAGACTAAACACCCCTCAGTAGTTCCCTCAGCTGCTCCTCATCACACTTGTGCTCCAGACCCTTCACCAGCTTTGTTGCCCTTCTCTGGCCCCACTCCAGCACCTCAATGTCTCTCTTGCAGTGAGAGGCCCAGAACTGAACACAGTATTTGAGGTGCAGCCTCACTAGTGCCCAGTACAGGGGGATGATCACTGCTCTGGCCCTGCTGCCACACTATTGCCGATACAGGCCAGGATGCCATTGGCATTCTTGGCTGCCTGGGCACAACCTGGTTCATGTTTAGCTCAGTCAATCAGCACCCCTAGGTTCTCTTTCACCAGGCTGCAATAAGGTCTCCCCAGAGCCTTCTCATGGCTGAACAACCCCAACTCTCTCAACCTTTCCTCATAGAAGTGTTCTGTCTCTCCTCTGGACCCATTTCAAAAGAACCGTGTCTTTCTTGCGCTAATGACTCCACAACTAGATGCAGCCATTATTGAGCTGGGGGCCTCATTGCCACAGGAAACCAAAATTACAGATTGATACAAAGAGTGATCAAATATATTTATGCAAAAAATCAGTCAGGAGCTAGTATGTACATAACATTTGATAAACCCTCTGACCCAGGAAACACTTAAACTACAGACTGCAGTAAGTTTGGACTGCGCAAAAAGGGCAGCACTCTTTAATGTCTGCTACTTTTCTAAGTTTTCCTAAGCATTTGCTATTTCTTACTTCCAGGGCTGAGACTGTTTGCCAGACAGATCTTTGGCTTTATCTGGTGCAGCTTTGCAGATAAGCAAGAGCCTAGAGACCAAGTCCAGTGAAAGCCTATGCTTCCAGCTACAGAAATGAAGGACAGAATAGATGCCAGCTAAACAGTGTTTGCACTTTGGGAAAGGCCAGGATTTACTTTACTCACTGTGTTATTTTACCCTCCTTTATTCTTCTGTTTTCTAAATACTTAGAAAAGAATAACATACAAAATTTCTGAGTTTCACCCCCTAAGTGTTCCTTTATTTCACTTACTGAAGAATGTTTTTGACAATGCATTCACACTCCTTCTCAAACCAAGGTAAATCAGGACTAGCACCACTGATGTCAATAGCTAGATCCACAAACTGATCATAATAACAGATGTCAAAGGTTATTGTGACATTTCAAATCCTCAGAGTGCTGAGACTGATAGTGTGTTCCTATCAAAATACTCAGTAACTGAAAAGTACCTTGCATACAGATACCTCAGACAAAATAAATCAGAAAAGATGCAAACTCATTTCTGTCACTAAACCCAAAGTTTTCAAAATCTTTGAACCATGCAAGTTAAAGCTACTGCTTTAATTATGTTGTTTATACACAGTTGAAACCACGGAGCAGTGGCTGATTCCAACCCGAAGCAAATGTGCCATGCTAGCACAAACAAGGATCAGTATGTCCACATTTCTGACATGCTTCATGTACACAGTTCTATACCTGGCTACGGAGGAAATTTACTTGGCATGTGGTTTGGGTGCTTGATCAAATGGTTGCAAATTAACTCCATAATGAGTCTAAGATGGGTGCGGGTTCAAAATCTTTTATCAGGTGGAGCGATCCTTTGTAGTTCTCTGCAAACTGCACCTTTGCATTTCTAAGCACACTTCCTTGTTGTGTAATATCTGGGACATTTTGTGCAGAGAGCATGACATAGACAATCACTGTGAATGGACACAACATGAGCTATCTGCAAGCCTCCATTTCAAAACTCTTCAAGATCTATGGAAATCATTCTGCTGATTTCTGTGGGTGTGCATCACAACAGCAAAGCTGACCTTTGTAATTTTTCAATTTTCTTCAAAAACCAGAGGATTTTGATTCACATTCCCAAAAAATAATTTGGTTAGTTTATGCATTAGAGAAAGGGCTTCTCCAGGAAAACAGCAGCCAACCTGTTCAGAACACCTCTGTAGTGAAGCCATTTTATAGCTGACTCAGTGCTTTTATTGGCATATCAAATATACAGTTTCATACTGTCTTAAGGAAGTTCTAAATATTGTAATGCCTAACAACAACTCACTGCAGTAGGTAATTCCCTATTTAATTTTCTGCAAGCTTCTATAGAAAGGAAAATACTTGAGGTTCTGTGGGTATTTTGCTCAGGCATCTTTGTTGCTTTCTGTTTAATTGACTGGGTTTTATGAAAAGGAATCTGCTTCTGCCATAAAGTGAAAAGAAAGCTTTTGTTATCAGGAACAAGGGAGGGAGTTCCCAAAATGAAGTCACACCATACCATGAGCACCTAGAATTTCAAAAAGCTGATGTAAAGAACAGAGTGATCTGGTTTCTAAAGCTGCTGTTACTGTTCTGTGTGACTTAGAGAAAGCTGAAAGTAAATCAGAGACGCCATGCTTGGTATGATTCATGTCCAATGAATCATTTCCAGAGAAATTTTTATGATACATATTGTCTTATAACCTATGTTTTTAGGTTACATATTTCCTTATACACCATCATCATTTTGAAAGTGCTGAATCAGCACAAAGACCTTTTCAGCGTGAAGGGAACACATTTGTTTAAAGTATGAACATATAACTTTTGAAGCTGTATTGTGTAAACCCCCCTGTGTGAGCTTAAATCCATGTTTCTCTTGAATAAAGGTAACAAAGAAAGTTTTGAATCAGGAAAAACTGTTTTTGAAACAAGGGAAGGGGAAAACAAAACAGAAAAAAAAAAGCACCAAGACCTGATTCTGCCTTTATGGAAAAAGAGAGAAAAGAACAGAGTTCTCAGAAGGCTCCTTGGGGCAGGCGGTGGTCAAGCTCCCAAGGTGAAGCTGAAGGTCAGCTCTGAGAGAAGGTAATCAGGAGGCCAGTGGTGCCCCGTCACTCCCCAGGCTTGTCGCCTGAGACATCCAGTCACACTGAGAAAATCAAATAAACAGAAATCCCCTTTTAAACACCTTTTTACTCTAGGCTGGGTTACAATTGTGTCTCAACATTTTTCCCCATCAAGATAACCTTGTTTTCTTCCAGGTGAGGTCTTGACAAACTTGTGAACTCTAGATTACGGTCTCGCACTGTATTACTTTCTCAAAACCAGTGAATGCCTACAAAACAGTCTGTGCACAGAAAGCACAGTGAGAATTTCACCAGTAAAGGTCAGCCCAAAGACTGGCATTATGAGGTGCCAAGCCTCAGAAGAAATGGACACCAGTACCTGTCTTCCATATGGAGATCAGGGTAGCAACACCCCTGACAATAGGGAATCCCAAATCATCAAAGACAGTTACTGCTAAAACTGGTAGGTAGACATAGTATCTTCTCAGGCCTGGCTGTCAAGCTGGATGTTTGCCATGAAAACAGAACATATTGTTGCTGTTCCAGCACAGAATGCTTTACACATTTGAAGACAAACGTGCAAGTGCTGTGTGTTTACCCATAGAAGGTGGCCACGGGATTTTTGAGTAGCCTCTTTCTTTTGACACTCTTAATTAATACTTATAAAAAGTTCTGATGAGAAAAAACAAAAACACACCTACAAGGTGTTGTGGTTTAAGCTCAGCTGGTAACTCAGCACCATGCAGCTGCTTGTTTGCTGCCCCCCGTCTTCCCTCCTGCTCCTGGCAGGATGGGGAAGAGAATCGAAAGAATGTAAACCCCATGGGTTGAGATAAGAACAGTTTAATAAATAAATCATAATACAAAACCACTACTACTAATAACAATGATAAGGGAAATAACAAGGTGAGAGAATATAAAACTAAAAAGAGAAGGGGAAGAAACCCAGCAATAAACACAATTCAATAGCTCACCACCTGCCAAGTGATACCAAGTGCAACCCCAGCAGCAACCTGGGTCTTCCGGGTAACTGCACTCAGTTTCTATACTGGGCATGACATGCTGTGGTATGGAATACCCCTTTGGCTAGTTTGGGTCAGGTCTCTGCTTCCTCTTGGCTTTTTGTGTCCCTCTTCACTAATAGAGCCTGAGAGACTGAAAAGTCCTTGGTCAGGGTAAGCATTACTTAGCAACAACTAAAAACATTGGTACGTTATCAGCATTGTTCTCAGAGTAAAGCCAAAATACAGCACTTCATCAGCTACCAAGAAGCAGAAAAATAACTGTTAGAGCTGAATGCAGGACACAGGGCTATATTTAAACAGAGTCTTTTCTTTGACACTGGATTTATATTTGGCCCATTTGAAATAGAAACATAATTAGTGGCAACTAATTATTACTCAGGGCACCTGGAACTTCACAGATACATGTTATTTGCAGAAAGTATGTGTTTCACCTTTGAAAGATAAAACCAGAACCTTTCACTTTTATCTTCCTTTGGTTATGATGTTCCTGTTGTATAGCTCTTTTCTTCCCAGTATAGTGTTACCACAAGACCTGAACAAAAAAGAAGAAACATATATGAAGAGTGTGAGCCAGAACTTTTAATAAATAGAAGCAACACTGAGGTCATAAAGCAGGATATTAAAACCTGCGCATCCTCCTGACCTGGTAAGATTACTCTCTCTAAGGCACAGAAAGTGATGCAGCCTCAATACTCAATGAATAATTGTCCATTCTCTTGGAAAGAGTCACTAAGGTGATAATTACAGGGTATAACCACAGTTTGGCTTGAATTCACTCTTATTTGGTGATTTTTAACTGTCTGAGACTCAGATTCTGTTTTCAGGTAAACCCACTGTTCTGCTGTCAGGCAGGGTACACAACAAAACGACCACACACTAGCTGTATGATATGCACAGTTTATTAAACAAGCACACTAAAGTGAATAAACACACTAAAGCAAACAAGCACACTAATGTGAATAGGTAGATATCTCTCTATATATAGTAAATAAGTACAGTAAATCAAATCAGATATATGTAAGTAAAGTGCAGAGGAAAACTAGCAACGCATCAAATCATTACTGCATAAAGAGAACAGAGATCAAGAAGAAATGCATCACCAAATACCACTGAATTATCATCCAGGCCCACATTTTAAGCTGGGAAGCCTCACTGCAGCCAATGCCAGGAGCTTCAGGTAACTGGGAAAAGTTCTTATGCAATGCGTTCACCCACAGGTGAGGCTTTGCCCTTGTCCACAAGAGAGTCCTGCTTTTATACCCTTAGAAAACCTACCAGCTTTATGCCTGATCTCTAATTGTTATTTGTGGGGCCATGTAGTTTCTCATAATCTCACTGTTGTCCATGCTGAGAGCATTGGCCAGGGGCCCGAAATGGCCAAGTATGAAGGTCACAGAACAGCTGCACAGCTCTGTTTTCCTACCTCTTTCTGACAAACAGTTGTGATGAACATAAACATATAAACTCTACTGAATACACTTTGACAAAAAAAACGTACATTGTTATGTCTCTCAGTCATGAGAGGGAATCAGCTCCCAGCTAGGTTCCCATCAATGACTCCCACCCATCCTGCTGACATTCCTTTGTATTGCTATTAGTTTGAAACCCCAACCAAAATTTAGCTTTTCACCAAAATGAAGTTTTCTTGTCCCACCAAGGGGAATCAAGAAGGTACAAAAACGAGGGCCTGTTCTAGCAAGAAAATGTGAAAGAGTCACTTGGGAAAATCGCATTTAGCGGTAAAACCAGTAGTCATTTCAGTCCAAATAATATTTGGTCAGTTTAAGAAAAATGTCTCTAAATGGATCTCTCTAATTGTGTGGAAGGTTTAAAAATGCCTATTGTTGATCTCAGCTGTGCTTTTAGTGGAAACAACTGCCAGCGTCAGTAGGAAGGTTTCTTGGATACAGTGAAGGACAGAATGGCCCATTCTCTACAGCACGGTTGTCCTCACTATTGGAAGAGAGAGCACACACAGGGAGCAGAGGAAACGATCTAGTGCTGCTTCCCAACACGAGTGTAAATAATATCATCACTCATATCTCTTTGCAGTTTTACTTCTCAGTTTCCCAAAAATACAACTGAAAACCCTTCTGTACTCATCTTCATTGGTTCAGGAAGTGCTTCTCACTGAGAAACTTTAGTCAGATTATCTCTTTTCTAGCACTACTAACCACAATTCAACAGTTAGTCTTCTTTTAGCCACTTTGGCCTTTCTTTCTCCATCTCACCTCTATCAAGGCCCATTGCAATCACTGCTTATGCATACTATCTTGTACTACAAGGTGTTACTTCATGTTGTGAACAGGGGTACATGCAGTCTTGTTACATGAGAGAAATATCACTGTTAGAGAGAAGTCATCATAGATTTTACATGCTCGAGTTGGTTGATAGAGATTTCTGTGAATCAGCCAACAGGGTTCTCTACCTGAAGTTGGTTGTGGCCAGGCCTGAGATCCTAAGTTCTATAGCCACACAGACCCGGTGTGTAACTCAGGCTTACAAACAGCTCAGCAGCACTGAAAGTCTTACTGAATGCCATGGTTTGATGCCATGGTTGTGCAGAAGTCCAAGGACTCAAAAAAAAATATTTTTTCTCTGTGTGCTTTCCTAGAGGGTAGGCAGGGAACATTTATCTTCTGGATGCCAGATGATTCCATTCCAGTTGCTTTGTACACTCTGAACCTACCCTCTGGGAAGACCAAAACAGGCAAAACCAGCCACCTTAACAGAGAGTGCTGCTGGAGTAATCCTAGGGTGAAGGAAGTGACATGAACTTTCACTGCTCAGGTGAAAACAAGGGGATTGTCTTGGCTAGTGGATTAGCTCAAGTGAAGAAAGGGCTGAAAGAATAACATCCACCTGATGAAATAAAGCGGTTAAAAGATCATAGAATCATAGAATCATAGAATCATAGAATAGTTAGGGTTGGAAAAGACCTTAAGATCGTCTAGTTCCAACCCCCCTGCCAAGGGCAGGGACACCTAACGCTAAATCATATCACCCAAGGCCTCGTCCAGCCTGGCCTTGAACACTGCCAGGGATGGAGCATTCACAGCCTCCCTGGGAACCCATTCCAGTGCCTCACCACCCTAACAGGAAAGAATTTCCTTCTTATATCCAACTGAGACTTACCCTGTTTAAGTTTTAACCCATTACCTCTTGTCCTATCACTACAGTCTCTAATGAAGAGTCCCTCCCCAGCATCCCTATAGGCCCCCTTCAGATACTGGAAGGCTGCTATGAGGTCTCCATGCAGCCTTCTCTTCTCCAGGCTGAACAGCCCCAACTTTCTCAGCCTCTCTTCATACGGGAGGTGCTCCAGTCCCCTGATCATCCTCGTGGCCCTCCTCTGGACTTGTTCCAACAGTTCCATGTCCTTTTTATGTTGAGGACACCAGAACTACACACAATACTCCAAGTGAGGTCTCACAAGAGCAGAGCAGAGGGGCAGGATCACCTCCTTTGACCTGCTGGTCATGCTCCTTTTGATGCAGCCCAGGATAGGGTTGGCTTTCTGGGCTGTAAGCACACACTGCAGCCGGCTCATGTTCATTTTCTCATCAACCAACACCCCCAAGTCCTTCCCCACAGGGCTGCTCTGAATCTCTTCTCTGCCCAACCTGTAGCTGTGCCTGGGATTGCTCCAACCCAGGTGTAGGACCTTGTACTTGCCATGGTTAAACTTCATGAGGTTGGCATCAGCCCACCTCACAAGCGTGTCGAGGTCCCTCTGGATGGCATTCTTTCCCTCCAGCCAATCAACCGAACCACACAGCTTGGTGTCATCGGCAAACTTGTTGAGGGCGCACTCAATCCCACTGTCCATGTCAGCGACAAAGATGTTGAACAAGACCGCTCCCAACACCGATCCCTAAGGGATACCGCTCATTACTGGTCTCCAACCAGACATTGAGCCCTTGACGACAACTCTTTCCGTGCTGCCATCCAGCCAGTTCTTTACCCACCGAGTGGTCCATCCATCAAATTGATGTCTCTCCAATTTAGAGACAAGGATGTTGGGTGGGACAGTGTCGAACGCTTTACACAAGTCCAGGTAGATTGACATCAACTGCTCTACCCCTGTCCATCAGTTCTGTAGCCCCATCATAGAAGGCCACCAAATTGGTCAGGCAGGATTTCCCCTTAGTGAAGCCATGCTGGCTGTCACCAAGCACCTTGTTGTTTTTCATGTGCCTTAGCATGCCTTCCAGGAGAATCTGCTCCAAGATTTTGCCAGGCACAGAGGTGAGACTGACTGGTCTGTAATTCCCTGGGTCATCCATTTTCCCCTTCTTGAACATGGGGGTTATATTTCCCTTTTTCCAGTCTTTGGGAACTTCACCTGACTGCCATGATTTCTCAAATACGATGGCCAGCGGCTTCAGAACTTCATTCACCAGCTCCTTCAGGACCAGTGGATGGATCTCATCAGGACCCATGGACTTGTGCACATTCAGATTTTTAAGATGGTCTCAAACCAGATCCTCTCCTACAGTGGGCCCAAGGTCTTCATTCTCCCAGTCCCTGCATCTGCCTTCCAAGACTTGGGTGGTTTGGTCAGAGCCTTTGGCAGTGAAGACCAAGGCAAAGAAGTCATTCAGAACCTCAGCCTTCTCCAAATCCTGTAGCCAGTTCTCTTGAGAGCTTCCTGAGAGGGCCTACATTCTCCCTAGTCTGTTTTTTAATTGCTATGTACCTGTAGAATCCCTTCCTGTTATCTTTAATACCTCTAGCTAAGTTTAATTCTAACTGGGCCTTAGCTTTCCTAACCTGGTCCCTAGCTTCCCAGACAACATCCCTGTACTCTTCCCATGCCACCTGTCCTTGCTTCCACTTATTGTAAGCCTCTTTTTTCATTTGAATTTTCCTCAGCAGCTCCTTATCCATCCAAGGAGGTCTCCTGGCCCTCCTGCTGCACTTCCTTCTGGTTGGGATGCAACACTCCTGAGCTTGCAGCAGGTGATCTTGAATATCAAGCAACAGCCTCAGGCCCCCCTGCCCTCTAGGGCTGTATCCCATGGAACCTTCTGAAGCAGGTTCCTGAAGAGGCCAAAGTCTGCTCCTTTGCATTCCAGGTCAGTGAGCTTGCTGCACGCTCTTCTCACCGTCCTGAGGATCTCAAATTCGAGCATCTCGTGATCGCTGCATCCAAGGCTGCCCTGGAGAGTCACATTTCCAACGAGCCCTTCCCTGTTGGTGAGCACGAGGTCAAGCATGGCACCTCTCCTTGTCGGCTCCTCTATTACTTGCAGAAGGAAGTTGTCTTCTACACAATCGAGGAACCTCCTGGATTGCTTGTGCCGGGCCGTACCGTCCTTCCAACAGATGTCAGGGTGGTTGAAGTCACCCATGAGAACAAGGGCCTGTGAGCGTGAGGCTTTTCCTATCTGTCTATGGAGTGCTTCATCCGCAGGTTCTCCTTGATCAGGCGGTCTGTAACAGATCCCCACAGTAATGTCTCCCATCGCTGTTCTCCCTTTAACCCTGACCCACAAACTCTCTGTGGACTGCTCACCTGTCCCCAGACAGAGTTCCATACTTTCCAGCCTACCCCTAACATAAAGGGCAACTCCCCCTTCCCACCTGCCAGGCCTGTCTTTCCTAAAGAGCCTGTAACCTTCCATTCCAACACTCCAGTCATAGGAGCCATCCCACCATGTTTCTGTGATGCCTATTATATCATACCCCCGTAGACGTGCACACATCTCTAATTCCTCTTGTTTGTTCCCCATGCTACGGGCATTTATATAGAGGCATCTGAGCTGAGCTCCAACTGAAGCCGGCTCATTGGCTGGAGTGGCTGGGATATCTCTACATTGCTCCAGGCATTTATTATAGGTTCTGGCAACTGACTGGATGTGTTGGGGTGGAATGATGCTCCTCTCCCCCAACACATCTAGTTTAAAGCCTCCTTGACCAGTCTGGCAAGCCTCCTACCAAAACTGCTCTTTCCCTTCTTTATCAGACCAGCTCCACCAGCCCCCACTAGACCTGGCCTACAACCTTGGGTCCCATGTTCAAGACACCCAAACCCCTGACTATGACACCACCCTTTTAACCAGTTATTAACCTGGCCAATCCTCCCAGCTTTTTTTAGGTCCTCCCCTGTACCCTGGAGAACTGATGAAAAGACCACCTGAGCTCCAGAGCCCCTAACCACCTCCCCCAGGGCTCTGTAGTCCTTCTTTATGTTCCCCAGGCTACTACTATCTATGTCCCTAGCACCCACGTGTATCACCAGGAGTGGGTAATAGTCCGTGGGACTTACTAGAGCAGGCAGCCTCTCTGCCACATCCCTGATCTGTGCTCCCGGTAGGCAACACACCTCCCTTGAGACGGGGTCTGGCCGGCAGACGAGTGCTTCTGTCCCTTTCAGTGTAGAGTCCCCTACTACTACGACCGCCGCTTTTTCCTAGCGGCACCAGTAGAGATCTTCTTTAGCAGTGCACCAGCCGGCTGTTTCTGGCTCGAGTGCGCTTCCTCATTAGCCCCCTGTAGGACAGCAAAGCGATTCTGGTGGGGACAGGGGATTTAGGGGGAAGCCCCTTGCTTTTGGTTGTCCTTTTCCTTCTTTTTTTTTTTGTTTTTTTTTTTTTTTGTCACTAATTTCCAGCTTCCCAGGGTAACGGCCTCCTTCTTTCCTTCATGAGGTAGAGGTGAAGCTTGAGGCCCCTGCACAGTTTGGGCCAGGAGCAAGCATTCCTGCTTCCTCTCAGCTTCCCTGACATCTCGCAGTCTATTAACAGTATCCCTCAGCTCAGCCACCTGCTGCAAGGTGTATCTGTCTCCTCCTGGCTCCATTGCTATAAGGGCAGGGAAAAATTATATATCTCTTATTACAAATGTAATTACTTTGGGGATTTGGAGTTTGAAGGTCTCAGCATATGCTTCCTAAACTCACATTCCTGGGCAGCTTTGATGTGTGTGTTTGCATAGGAAATACTTTGCAAATCACCAAAATTGATCATGATTGTGCAGCATCTAATAAGTGCACACCTGCCAATATATTCGCAGGTAAACAAGTTCATAGAGTCACTGAATCATAGAATAGTTTGAGTTACAAGAGGCCTTTAAAGGTCATTTAGACCATAACCCTGCAATGAACAGGGACATCTTCAACTAGATCAGGTTGCTCAGAGCTCCGTCCAGCCTGACCTGGAATGTTTCCAAGGAAGGGAAGTTAGCTTTCTAAGCTGCAAGCACACATTGCTGACTCTTGTCCAGTTTTTCCATTCACCAGTACCTTCAAGTCCTTCTCTGCAGGGCTGTTCTCATCCCTTCATCTCCCAGCCTGTACTGGTACTGGGGATTGCCGTGACCCATGTGCAGACCTTTCACTTGGCCTTGTTGAATCCCATGAGGTTCACATGGGCCCGCTTCTCAATCTTGTCCAGGAGGCATCCCATCCCTCAGGCATGTCAGCTGCACTACTCAACTTGGTGTCATCTGCACATTTGCTGAGGGTGCACTTGATCCATTGTCTATGTAATTGATGAAGGCATTAAACACCAAATATGGACCCCTGAGGGACACCGCTCATCGCTGATCTCCATCCAGACATTGAGATGTTGACTATTACTAAGTTAACCACTTCTGACTTCATGAAGTAATTAAGCTTAAAAATGAATGATTTGTAAGTGGTATTTACTCATATCTTGTAAACAACTGTATTGTTAATATATATATAGCTGATTATGTGATGAATGTGCCAGCATGCAACCAGTAAAGCAACATCATCTGCTCAGACTGGACACAAGCAGTTTTGTTTACCACTGACTTTTACAGAAGCAGATCTGGGTCATCACAGAGCTCTGTTTTGTTGCTAAGGCTTTCTGATCTCTCATTCCATGGCAGCTCATGCAGTGTTCAAAAATGAAACTGTCACAAGATAAGACAGCTTCAGGCATCTAATAAGACAGCTTCAGGCATCTAGAAGAACTGAAAGTCCCTTTGCCATGCTGCTGGAGAAATGTCTGGATGTGGAAATTCAAAGGCACATTGAACCACAAGGAAGTGCCAGGATAACAAGCTGCTGAGAAGCAGGAAATATTTCAGTTAAAAGTAATCACAAATACCACTAGAGTAAATTCCCCAAATCAATATCTGCACTCAAAAAAAGTTGCCTTTATTGCACATTTTGTCTCTGATTAGTTTCCTTACAGCTGAGGAGTACGGCCTTGGTTTATCATTCAAACCTCTTGTCATCAATTGCAGGCCTGAAAATATATTTGCAGAGTGAAAGTCAGTTAGATGCAGAAGGCAAGCTGCTAAAAGGCAGCCAGTTATTAATTCTGAGCAGAATTTGATTTGATATTAAACAAGCTGACACAGTGGTTTCCAAGGATGCAAAGAAGGTAGAAAATAATCGTATTTGAATCAAGAATGAGGAAAGTATTTTTGTACCCTAATTCTGTTTCATTCTATTTATCGAAGCTTCACCCATCTGGGACACCTATTACCTTGTTCATCATGGAATTTAGAAGGGGCTTTTAACCTTGACTTGCAGAGATTATGTGTAATCATAATTTCTTTTTACTAGCCACTAGGGACTCACAGGGTATGTTTCCCTAAGGAAGTCATGCAATTTTAGGACATCTGCTCTAAGCAACAGAAAGATAGGCCAAAGATCCTTAACTAGCAGAAGTTTCTACCTGGAAAGCACATGGGATAGAGCCTGTGGATGTTTCATCCAGAAGCAACACAAGGTTAGACTTCATCAGACACTAGTATCTAGGACATTTCAACTGCTTTCTTGAAATCACCAGTGACTGGGATACTTCAGGCCCTTTCCCTGCAGATTCACCTTGGCATGTAGGGATCCTGCCCCACATGCTTTTTGAGCTATGCTGTCTCCATAAATATGTGCAGCTTTGCTACCAGGTGTATTAGCGCCATTGAGAGACTCACTTTGAACTCCACCGTGCATTTGCAGCGTTAATCTTAGAGTCAGGCCCTTCTCAGCAAGATTAAACATGACAACCTGAATCTAAGCACTTGGGTAATTGTTGTCCAGATCCCTGCTGAGTTTCAATTTCCCTATTTGTCTTAAATTTAGTTCCTTTTTTGTAAAAGTATCAAATTCGATCAGACTAGTCTTTTCCAGTAGAAGCTTGGCAGAACCCAAAAAGTAGCCCCAGTGCCACCTAGGCACAAAGAAAAAGTACATTTCAAAACACATATTTATGCATGTAAATTAGAACCAAATTACAGGGTTTTTTTTTGCTTAAAGTGTTCAGTTCCTGAACTGTTTAGAACTACTAGTGTTTGTGTTGTTTCTGTAAGCCACATGCAGATTTTATTGTCATCCATGAGTGGAGATAATGCATTCAGCACTTTCTCTACCCTAAATAGCAAAATTAAATGGTAAGTACTAATGACTGTATTCTTCTTGAAAATGTGTTTATTTGTTTGTTTTTTTTAATTGAACTTCTCCTACAATTGGAAAATAATAAATTTTTTGTTCTAAAGAAACGGTTTACTGCCAGAAGCATCCAGAGGCACAGCAGTTTCTTGTTGTAAGAAACCTGAGAGAAACAGAAGATTGACAATATTGGAAAAGACAATTAAAGATTAAAAAGAGATAAATCCCATTTCTGATATCTCTGCCTAAGCACAGACTACAATGACGATTAAGATATGATAAACAGAACTGACCAGTATTTACTTCAATGACTGATGTTTTCCCTATTTCTCATTACTTATTTGCATTCAATTTCTCATGCTCTCTTTTGTTATATCTTTCTCTATCATCCCCTCTCCTCATGCCTTCCTGCAGAATGGTCTCGTCCTTTCTTTTGCCATCTGGCTGTTTTTTTAATCCTCTCCAGAGCCACAACTTTGCATCTGTGCTGTGCCACTTTCTTCCTTCTCTTTCTTTCCTCAAATATCTCCAAACAACCCCAACACAACTACAAGCTTTTCCTCTTGTACCAGTATTTTTCTCTGCAGCTTCACATTTTTTACTCCAACTCTTTTACCCCGCTATTTTCCAGCTGACTTCCCTTTCTTTCCTCTTACTTTCACCTTATTTCTCCTATTGTCTTATTTTCTTTCCTTAGGTACCTCAGATTCCCCTTTCTCACTTCTATAATTACCACTTGTCTTCTTCCTGCCTCTTTCAGGTGTCTATGTTCTTCAAGATCGACAATCTTCTGTTTTTCAGATGTCCTTCCAGGGCCTTCTTCCATTTTTTTCCATCTTTCTCTATTTCTTTCCAAATCCCCTTTCCCTCCTCTTTGCTTTCTTTCTATACCACCTCATTCATTTCAGATTCTGTTTCAGCATCGATGTTGTACCATTTGTACGGACAGACTGGCAGACTACACCAGAGGGAGGAAGGGAAGGAAGGAGCACAGCTTTGGCAAACAACCAGAGTAACTCTTCACCTCAAAACTTAACAGCTGAACAGCAAAGCTATTTGAAGGTCCCTTACTTGAGAGCTTCCTCTGAGTCCTCACAGACAGCAGGGAGTTACACCTCCCCAGGGCTCCTGCTGTGGGCGCAGCTCTTTGGACTGTGGCTCTTTTCAGTGATCTGTATAGCCCATAGGCACCATGTGCTCACATGGTTTCCTAGGCTTTTTTTTTCTTCTGGCCCCATACTGAGGATTTACAAGGAATCAAAGAGCACTGCTGGGGACTTTACAAATTAGAGGTAGCCTTGATGCTGGATCAGGCTGCTTGGTGCCACATCTGAATACTCTTATTCTACAGTAAGTCTGCCACATTGAGCGCTGCACTATGCAGATAAGCTTTATTACATCCCCACTTGTGGTGCTTTCACCTCTTTCTCAAATGTTTGTCCCTCTGTTAGTCAAACATGTGCCTGTCCATGATATGCCAACCTTATGAAGTTCAACCAAGCCAAGTGCAAGGTCCTACACCTGGGTCAGGGCGATCCCAGGCACAGCTACAGGTTGGGCAGAGAAGAGATTCAGATGAGAAGAGATTCTATGATTCTATGGAGAGATAGGGTTTCTTCCCACACCTCAGCTCTGCAAGGACTTGAAGGGTATAGGGCAAGCCCATAGGAGATCCAGGTAGCTGTCCTGCTAATACTGCTGCTGAATTGCATGGACACTTTTCAGGACAGCAGAGCTCTTCTCTGCCACCACTGTTCCCACTGTTCAACAGTGCTGGTGTGAAATGGGTTAGAATCATAGAATAGTTAGAGTTGGAAAGGACCTTAAGATCATTCAGATCCAACCCCCCTGCCATGGGCGGGGACACCTCACACTAAAGCATGTCCCTCAAGGCTCTGTCCAGCGTGGCCTTGAACACTGCCAGGGATGGAGCATTCACAACTTTCTTGGGCAACCCGTTTCAGTGCCCCACCACCCTTACAGTAAGGAACTTCTTCCTTATATCCAACCTAATCTGCCCCCGTTTAGGTTTTAACCCATTACCCCTTGTCCTATCACTACAGTCTCTAATGAAGAGTCCCTCCCCACTATCCCTGTAGATATCCCACAATCTTTTCAGATACTGGAAGGCTGCTATGAGGTCTCCACGCAGCCTTCTCTTCTCCAGGCTGAACAGCCCCAACTTTCTCAGCCTGTCTTCATACAGGAGGTGCTCCGGTCCCCTGATCATCCTCGTGGCCCTTCTCTGGACTTGTTCCAACAGCTCCATGTCCTTTTTATGTTGAGGACACCAGAACTGCACACAATACTCCAAGTGAGGTCTCACAAGAGCAGAGTAGAGGGGCAGGATCACCTCCTTCGACCTGCTGGTCACACTCCTTTTGATGCAGCCCAGGATACGGTTGGCTTTCTGGGCTGCTGGTTGTTGTTGCTTGCCCCTTACACCTGTTGTAGCCAGCAACCAGGCTGAAACTTACTGCTGCTACTGGAGTAACTAAATTTCAGTATATATGGTCTTCAAGCCTATCTCCACTTTATGGGACCATGGAGATGGTGTATGAAACAGTCAGAATGCAGAGCAGGATCATTTCCATAGACACAGTAACAGCTGGTCCTGCTCAGTGATTAGTGAAGTCAAAAAAACCCTAATCTTTATCAAAAACAGGGAATCTCTAACATGCTTTTAATGTCATTCATTTCAGTTTAGCTCTTTTAATGATTTTCTTGCAGCTGCTGCTGAGTGATGATGTTTGTGGAAGATGAGTGCAAACAGTGCTGGACTGTAGATGCAGGGGGTTATAACAGTTTTCCTTTGTTCATTCCCTGGATGGAAAAAGACAGATTCCCATGCATGATCAGCCCTCTCTAGCTAGCCAAGTAGTGGTATTTCTGGTAGCTAAACAAGCAACTTCTTGTCCCTGTTCCTAGCTACAGGGTAAAGGCTAGGAAATAGCCTTTGTTAAGAAATAGCCATGTGTTAATGAGGAAGAAAATAAGGGATTGAGAAAAATAATTTGTTTTCTGTAGGATAAATGACTCCTCCAACTGAATTAATTCTGTAGACTTTTTCCTTACCGTGATATTACTTCCTATGCATGGCAGCATCCCCTTAGACCTTAAAGCTAAACGCTAAAAATTATGTTCAAAAATTTCAATGTACCTGGTCCAAATTCTTCATCCCCAGTTGATTTTGCCTAGCCAAGGAAAAGAGAAAATGAGCTATTTATTGGCTTCCTGTCTTCTTGCCCTGGAGTACCGTATAATTACCAGGATCCAAATGCTAGCTTGTCTATAATTTGAGGCCACTCCTTTCTGAGGCTCCATTTTGGTTTGAATTCCATGCTAGTCCAAATGGAGTGGAGTCACATATGTGTGCATGAAGCCAGAATGACACTAAACTTCCCCCAAGCAGGTATTTGGCGGCCTACAGAGCTTCACCCTAAGGCAGAGCAGTGCTAATTCAGCTCCAGAGATAAACTTAGGGCAAGAAGGGTACTGTGTCTGTTAGAAACATCAGTTCTTTTGACACCTGCTCCCAGAACCCTGCCCTTTAACACCTTTAAAGCACTGCTTACTGACACCAGCTATGTCAGTATATGAACCTTAAAGAAAAGTCTAAGGTTTCTTCATTTTGCAGATGGAGAATTGCACCTTCTTGCACCCCATGATAGCAGTCCTGATAGCTGTTTGTAATGAACCCTCCTCGATGATAGGATTCCATGCAAATAAATAAGTAATAAATAAATGCCTTGATGACAGTCATTTGATTCTGCTATAACCTTTGCATCAAAAAGATACATTTTGTTAAACAGCCATTTTGTTAAAACTGCTAAAGCGGTGTGCAGGTGGCCCTTCCTGGCCTTTCCTTCGACAGTAAGTCACAGGAAAGCTGCCTGCTGTTTAATGAACCGCCTTCTCAACAGGCACTGTGTGCCTTCAGCATGTACGCAAAGCCAGGCAGCAAACTCATCAGTCTTTGCCACTTGAACAACACAGAAGAGCTATAGCAAGCTGCATTTGGAGAGGATGTTGTCCTCTCCTATATAGAAGCTGAAAGATATTTCTTGGTATGACAGATTGGCATGGCTATCAACCGTTTCCTCACCTGCTTTGCTGTGCTCTGTGAGGGAGCACAGTGATGATGGGCAGATCTGTGGATCCACACATTGCAAGAAGGTATCAGGAAGAGATGAAATATTTGGTATATTTGCAAGAGATAGCAGAGTTACTGCCAGCATTCTGCATCCTCAATAGAGCTGACAAAATTGGATGAACAGTCAAGATGCAGGAGGGCAGGGCTGCCTTTCAAACTGGAGGAATGAGCAAAACCAGCTACTGTGAAGTTCAACTAAGAAATGCAAAATCCAGCATGTGGGAAGGTGTGATCCCATGTTTTGGTACAGGCTGGAGGCTCTCTAGCTGTTCAGCTCTACTGAAAAGGACCTGTGGGTCCTGATGGGCAACAAGTTGGACATGGATCAGAGGTAAGCTCTTGCAGCAATGAAAAAGCATCACCAGTAGGTCAATGAAAACAATGATTCACTTCTATTTGGCACTTACAAGGCATTATCTGGAGTAGTGTTCAGTTCTGGGAGTGAGTCCATAAGGAGGCCGCTAAGGTGGTTAAGTGCTGGAGCACTGGAGTTTGAGAGGCTAAGGGAGAAAAGAACTCTGATAACTGTCTTCAGCTACCTAATGAGAGTTATAGAGAAGATTGTAGACAAGCCAGGTCTTGCCTCCACTCAGAGATGTACAAAGAACAATGGATAGTGATCACAGTCTGTAGCAAAGGAAATTCTAACTGAACATAAGGAAAATGTTCTTCACCATGACAGGGCTAAGCACTGGGACATGCTGCTCACAGATATCATGGGATCTCCATTCGCCACCCTTGGACATTTTCAAAGTCCGACAGGAGAACACCCTGAGCAACTTGATGCTACTTTTCAGGTTGCCTTACTTTCAGCAGGGTTGTGGACTAGAGACTTCAGACATCACTTCCAACCCAGCAAGTTCCATGATACATATAAAATGACAGCATCAGAGATGGGAGGGAATAGGGCACAGGGATGTTAAGTACTCTTAAGAGCTGGAAGAACCTGTATTCTGTTAGTCTGGTGAGAAGGGCAAACCTTTGAATGGTATCCACAGCGTGAACTGCCCTCTTTAGAATCTTGTTAAAAAATGAATGACATAGTATATTTGTAAATGTAGGTTTGCAATGACTTCATAAGAAGATTACTCCAAGACATAAAGCACTGCAGTTTATAGACTCCCCCATGCCAAGTCTTTTCTCATGGGTACATTCAGTACTGTTTTAATGACTCCTGAAGCCATGTGATTTTTAGAGAATTTCAGGGTTTGTTTACAAGAAAAAGCTGTGGAAACAACAGATTTCCTAGAGACAAGTAGGAGACCTCAGAACATTTCAAAAGCAAAAGGAATGTCAGTTTTTCAAGGTGGTCTCATGATTTTTCAAAGCCTGGCTTGTGGTTGTGCAATGCCTGTGGTCAGCCATACTGTACAGAGAATATGCTTGAACAAAACTCATTTCGGAAATGTTTTGCTGGAGTCTTTCCCATCTCCACAGCACGAGGAACCAAATTCCCAGAGCTGTGAGAATCAAAGTCTAAGGCAAAGTCCAGAAGAGAACCAGTAAATGCAGGCTCACCTCCAAAGCTCAGGAGCCCTGTGTTTGCATCAAAGCAGCCAATATGCCTCAGAGAGCTCACCTGAGATTTGATGGAACTGTAAATACAGCAAGAATGACTGCTTTCTGCTTGTGAGAGCAAGGGCCCTTACAGCAATACTCATTTGTGTAGTGCAGGCAGAAACTGCTGGCCAAGGAGAATGTTACTTCTAGCACAGACAGCGGTTAGACAGGAGGGGTGAGAGGACAGCATGTAATAAAACTGCCTTGGAGATAAAAATTGAGCTGATGAAACACTTTCTGTTTCACTTTCTGGAGGCAGAAGAACTATCTCCCACTGCCTGCTTTCTTCCCTGTGATATTAAAAGACAAAAGGGCTTCCGGAGCAGTCTTGAGATTAGTACAGTATTTAAACCCATTTAATTACTGTGATGAATTACACGCCTGCCATTGATCTCCTTGCTCTTATTTGCCCTGAAGTACTAATAGGCTGTTCATTTTGCCTTTTGAAAGTACAAAGTTTGAAGCGGGTTTCTGTTTACTTATGTTAATAACTAATCACAAGAATCAAAATGAGCTGTATATGACTAATTGACCAGTTTGTTTTACTGTCCTCCATGGCAATGCTGATAAGCTTTTCTGACAGCATGCAAATCAAGCTGCTATCAGCAAAAGAGGCCTTCCCTGTAAAAAAAGCAAAAGGAGCAGGCAAGCTGCAGTTATTAGCTAGGAAAGATAGCAGCTGCTTGGGGACAAGGAGCTGCCTTTAGCTGGAAATAGCAGACAAGAGAGGGGGATGGGATTTAATGAGTTGCGAAGACAGGAGACCTGCGGTGTAATTAACTCCCAGAAGATCTCATTCAGCGTTCAGCAGAACCCCTACTCAGCAGTCCTTCCACCTTTGTTGGAATTAAAGTTTAATTTGGTGTCAAAGGGCAGAGGAAAGACCTGCATTATCAAGTGTGGAAATCAATGAACCATGTGAAGGAAAACATCCACCCGCACTTTTGCAGCACAGAAGGTCTGAAGGAAAAGGCGAAGATACAAATCTGCTCAACACTTACTCATCAGTGCTGGGAGTAGGACAGATGTATGTTTCACCCCATAGGTTTGTCACTACTTCTCTTTCAGTAAAAGAATCCCCATGCAAGAGAACAATGAAGGGTTCAGGAAAGGTTCTTCCCACTGTACTAGTGACCATTGCTGTTTCTAAAGCCTAAAGAGTTGTTGCAGAACTTTTTACCTGGTTTGATGCAGGTATCAAACAGACCAGTGACGTGAGCATTTCCATCAGCGGTGGCCTTGAAATGTTTAAATTTCAAGATGCCTTACCTCAGTTCATTTTAGTAGTGTAGTTGGCCATGTACCTACCCTGTTACATCCATAAATAATAATACAGATACTTAGTTGCTATATGGCAAGTGAATTTCCATGCAGAATCTTTCCTGAGTACCAACCTAACTAGCAACCTAAGTCAGTGGAGGTCACAAATACCCTTGGGTAGAAGCAAGACCAGCAGATAGTGGGAAAGTACTTCTCACTCTGAACAGTACACAGATTGCCTGAACACTGTGCTTTCCCCAGCATGGTGGTGTCCTCCCTGGGGAAGCATGTCAACAAAACCCTCTGCAAGCTGGTCCCTTGCTTCTGCTGGGGGGACACCTTCATTTTAGTGAAGCAGTCTTTGTTCTCTGTCTGCCACTGCCCATCAGCTGTTCTGTGTTGTGCCTGCTGCAGAAACCTTAGATATTGTCCTACTACATGCTATTTTCTGAACAGTGTAGCGTGCGTGGGAACAGTGTAAGATTATTATTATCACAGTGCTTGGAAACTAGTAAGGCTTTTCATTCACCTTCAGACTAGATGGAATATCCACAGAAGGACAAATACATGTAAAACAAGTAAGCACATGTACTCTCCCCAGTACCCGGGCTAATAGTCAGGTAGGTCTTGGGAAATGACACTGTCTCCAGACACACCATGCAACAGCTTAGGTAACTCCTGTGTGGAGTCACTTCATGGATTACCTCACACAAGGGTGAGTGGTCAATGTTCCAGTTTCCATACATGCAAAAGGTGGCCTTAAAACCAGTTAAACTGAGCTCTCGCTGCTTGTTTGGCTGACACAAACACACTTGCTGGCAAAAGCCAAAATATGTTTGGATCATCCTGAAAATAAAGTTAAGTGCTATTTCTGCATGTGTGCAGAGTGGAGAAAGTATGGCCTGTCATTTATCTTGAGAAATATCTTCTTGAGAAATATCATGTAAACTTTTTGGAGTGTTAAGGTTTCCTGACATGTCTTCACTTTCCTATTTCCAAGTACCCTGTCATGCCCAGGGGAAAGTGTTGGTTCTTGGGAATTGAAGGGAAAGCTTGCCTCCATGAACAGGGATTTTCCTGAGCTGAAATTCACAGCCTCAGGAGACATTAGACTGGTTTGCAGGCTGCCTGCTGGTGGTCTTTCAACTTTGCTATACTTGCAGCTATTTACATTTGAACTCCATCTTCACTAGTCTATGTTCATTGGCCTTTTCCTTCACACCTGCAATACAGCTTTCACCACACCAATCTTTTTGGAGGCACAGCTGAGCTAACTTGTTCAGCACTGAGCTTTAGCTGGCATTCTGTCTTCCTCTGCCAGATCATATGGATCCTCTGTGGAACAGACCTACTGCCGCAGTTGGTTTGGACACCTAATGTGTCCATATTACAGCCCATACCCTTTTCCTGCCCATCCATCACAAAATACAGCCAGTGCTGTGGTAATTTGCAAGACCCAGCTGCAGGCATCAACTCAGCAAGTTACGCACCCCACATATTTCTGCAGTAAAGAGCTGAAGTAATTCCTATCTCACCCTGCCCAATCACTCCAGTTCAGGCCTGGATGGTTCCCTTTTATCCGTTCATTGTCCAATCAAGACCGGCTTTAATTTAAAACTGTAGAGCAAGCCCACACCTTTTTAGTTTCAACTAATCCCAGTTCATCAGCCATGCCCTTGGAGAAACAGTAGAAACCCATCTGAATTGCCTTCAGAATTAAGTCATTAGTTTCTATCCACTTGATCAGTAAACTTGGAATTAGCCCCGCAGACAGAAATCTAATCCTACTGCAACTTTTACATACTAACAAACTTCAGGAGCTCTTGATACATGGTTGTGATGTATTTTACATTACAAGGGCGTAGAAAAGGCCTTTATAATCACTTTGCTGCAGACAACCTAATTTTTTCAGATGTTATTTTAATGTTTACATCATTATTCAGATTGAGTCTCCCAATGACAAAAATGTAAAAGCTGAACAATCAGCACCCATTCTCAGACTTTTGTACAACGATCATTTTACACTGGGAGCCATCATCTCACAAACAAGTCTCTGCTACTACTTCGATTTCTTTGCAAAATCCTTCCTACAAATTTCACTGCACAGAAGGGAATTTTAGTCTTGTATGAAATCTTTTGTGGATAAGCCACAGATCAGTAACAGAAATACTGTCCAATCAGCAAACATACTCGTCCATCAGAAATGTGTTGTAATTTTCTTACAGCAGCTGTAGAAAAATTGTGACTTTCCAGTTCATTACACGATGTGTGCCAGTAGGTTTCCATGAACTTACAGAATAAATTAATTTGGATACACAAAGAATTTAGCCAACAGCAACAAATCACATGGCTAAGTTTCAAAACTGCCTATTCACAAAATAAAGGGAGTTTTAAAGATGTTTCTGTTTGACAGGTACGTATAACTGCTCTTCTGTTGAATGTGGCTAAAGTGTAAATTAGAGTTAAAATTGTAATAAAAAGAGACATTTTCATTAACATTCATCCAAACTGCCTGTGTTACCACAAGTTTGTTTTAATGGTTTTCATAATCCTCTCTGTTTGCTTTCTACACTGTTTAGACTAGCAAGATCTAATTCATAAGGATATTTCCAGAAAGGCTCACGAGTTAGATCAGGTTATAAATGTTTGCAGAGTGGCCTCCACAGCAGAGTACTGGGTACAGAAGCAGCCAGGCTGTCTGCAGGAGCAGTACCATGTGTCTTCAGTGTCCAGCATCCTGCACTGACAATGAATAACCAGTAATGCACTGAATGGTCTTGGCCACTGCCTGTAGACAGCTAAAATGAATCTGTAGCACTCACTGTGTATTTTGGAGTATGACATTTTTCAAAGTCTTTATAGAGCTATTTTGCAAGCAAAAAAATGGATGAAATTCAAATGAAAGAACATTTTAGGTCACCATGGGTGGACTAAGAGCGCATGGGTGGCCAACTGCAGGGTTGGAGGGTGGTATGGCAGATTTCAGTTACATCCTGCCATTTGGCCATGCCCACACTATTTACTGGAAATATTCTATTCATTATGTATCCACTTAGTTTGTATAAACTCAGACTAGAGCTTCCCTTATTTTTTAATTTTTCTGCAGTGAAATTTCATCCTCTGGGGTGCTGAGTTGCTCCTGCAAAACGTTCAATGTCCCAGATGGCCCCAAGCCTCACAGGACAGAGCATACTGCTGGTTTGCTCCACTCCCAGGAGGATCTTGCACTGGGGAAAACAGGTTTGGATGACAATGCAGAACTCTGCTGGGCGCAGTAACAGAAGCCTCTGTAACAACTATCAATCCTAGCTTGACGCTAAGGGCATCGGCACACCCAAAAAGCTTCTGTCCTCAGAAAGGAAGGTGAACACTCCCCATCTTTCTCTAGCCAGCCCAACCAGCTATCACACAGCACCCTTATGGGCCATCTAGGTACTTTCTTTTCCCCTGTGTCTATTCTCAGGGCACAGTATTTCCTATAAATATGCATTCAGTAGGTCTACTGAGAAAGGAGGTACATATGCCGGTGCAATATATTCCTCCACAGAAAGCAGGATGTAAGGACCCTGCAATTCTACTGGTGGATGGGCACTACCTACTGAATCTCCCTGTTACTCTGAGCAAGTGAGAAGAGTTAATGCGAGATTCAACATCAGCCCTGTGGCACTAGAGGAGCCGCCTGTGCTGGGGAAGTTCTCAGGTAAAGAAAGCTGATTTCTGGCTGGCTGGAGCTGGAAGTGGAAGGCTGAGTGGGAGTAGTGGTTCTTGACATCGAAAGTGCATTTTTTTGCATTTTTTTCCAACATACAAATAGTTTTCATAAAAATCACTGATGTCAAACCCAGCCAAAACCAAGTGAATCTCTGTGAATGGAGTATTAACTCTCCGAAGTGCTACAAACCAAATTAAGACTCTGTTGTTGTGAAGATCAGCGGCAGGCCCTGGTCAACCACAGCACCCATCAGTCCCACCACATCAGCTGTGTATGAAAAACAGCACTGGCTGCACATTCTCTGTCTTCAGTCATCAGCACTGTTATGCTAAGACAAATAGCCTAATGCTAATTGTCCCTGCAGTTGATGAAGCTATATACTTCCTAACAGGGTGGATTTCTCTATTCACAGACTATCTAACCACTAGCAAGGAGCAAGTAGTTAATTGCTTACAAGGATGCTGGACCAAACAATGAATGGAAGAGGTACTGCCTTGAGAAACTTGTATCTGCATAGGGAGAAATCTCAGACTATATCATGGAAAGATAAACCTGGAGGAAACTGTCTGAGCTAAGCCCCTTATAATGAATTTTATAGTAAATTACATGCATATGAATTAAAAATTTGTTCCCCAGAGCCACTTATTAAAGTGCTGTCCACAGCCAAGTCAGATTCACCAACCCAAGGAACTTGTGGCAACAAGTGAAAAACTGCAGCCTCCTGCTACCTCCCACTACCTTAAGTAAGATTAGTAATGTAGGACCTTGTACAAAGTCCGGGTCTTTCTATGCACTTCAATGGATGAGTCCCTCAATAGCAAGCATGGTGTGAAGTGTCCCTAGGAAGAATGAAAGAGACAGTCAAGCACTTCCACCCAAGCAAGTGCTGCCGAGAAAGGCTCACCGAGCATCACAGCAAGCACACTGTAATTCTATTTGTATGGGAAAGAAGGTCATGCTATGAGCTAGGTGGTGAAACACCTACACAAAATTATGCAGAGTCAAGCTGAACAGATTCACTGACTGAGAAATAACAGTCCCAGATAACCTGAGACACATTTTCAGGGCCTACCACAGGGGTGCATTGTCAGTAAGACCTTTTGTTTATTTATGGACTCTGTTGTTTTATGTGCTGAGTACCGTTTGAGACACACCACAGAGCAAGACAAACTAGCACAGCGAGGTCACTGGGAACACTGCTGATGTCAGGTATCTTTAGTTTCTGGCAATTTCCAGGCATCAAATATGGTGTGCAGCAGAGACAGGGTGTGCATCAAGTGTGGTGTGCAGGTTGAGAGATAGAGTTATCTTTTTATGGAGATAACCTCTGCCTTCCTTGGATTGAGTCATATGCATCTATATTAAGCAAATGCTGAACTGGTCAATAACATAAGGAAAATAAGGTCCCAGTGAAATAATCAGCTCCCAGGTAAAATAATTTCAGTGCAGGCCTTGGGGTACACATACTTTACAAAGAAGTCAGGATTAAGCACTGGCCTTAACAAACAAACAAGCTCCAAATATATACATTTGTTCCACATTGTAGATATTTCCATTCAAAAAATGCTTTCGTGGCTTCAAGGAAAACTGGTTTCTAAGTAAAAGCATCTTTGTCAGTAATTAGCACAGTCATCCCAGTAAGTTCTCAGGGTCTGGAGTCATTAGCGTGACTAGGTAAAACAGGATAAGCCCTGGCCTTAAAAGAGCTGTTACTGCATAAAGAATAAGATGCAGTTTTGTCATCTGAAGACTACTTACTATGGTTGGAAGTAGGTCAAGTGCCCTCAGGAAATGACTGTTTGGTTCTCAATGAGAAGTAACCTGATACTCACACATCTCCAGCCTTATTAAAACCTCAGTATGAGGCAAAGTCAAGGATGTCAGCTAAGTTTCTTGTTGCACTGAATGGGCAAGGGGTGATGACTGAAAGGAAAGGGTTTATTATTTTTAATCAGATACTCATGAAAATCACACTGTCAGTGAATCACATGTAGAGCTATTTAGTTTTCCAGCAGCCCACACAAGAGCCATAATGTGAGAAAATAACCAACGGAGGAGCTAGAGGGTTGATCTTGCAAAGCGGTAGGCACTGCAAAGCCACTCAAGAGCTTGCGTGTGTGCTTAGTTTAAAGGCCATGAACAATCCTCACCATTATATTTTGTTTCTTTTCACTTGCTTACAGGCTTGGCTGATAATTAAATGAGACAAAGGAGAAGCACCCCTGTATGCTAGTAAGAATGGTGTCTACCATGGATGTAGCTACAAGGGATTTTTATCCATTGCTGAGTGTCAGGCCACCAAGTTTTGCTTCTCCAGGTAGAACTGGAAAACCTACCAGCACATACTCTGTCCTGAGCAGTGCTTCTATTATTATTAATCTTTACTTCTTTAATGCTTGCTTTTCCTTGAGAAGAGGCAGCGAGGACCCAAAATCAGGTGAGGGGAGTTAGATTAATTATGTAACTGTTTTATGTGTTTCATGAGAGGATTGAAAACTAGGCCAAGTGAGCTCCCTGCTTTTCTTTTTTTTTTTTTTGACTTGCCAAGGGGAATAAAGTGGTGCAACCTCCTCTATTCCCCCAGTTTCTAAAGAAGGAAAAACTCCTCTCTGTGCTTTCAGATTTGACACAAAATTTGTGTGATTCTTATGGAAAAACAAAATCCTGCAAGAGAGACAACACCTCCTTATAAAGATCTGTTAAAATTTTTATTGTTTCAGAACATAAACGCTGCACTAAAACTTGGAAGAAAGTCAGAGGTGAGGTAGGTGAACAGAGTAGTCATTGCCTCAAAGGGCAGCTATGGTAGCAATTCTCTCTTTCCCATACCACTTTGCCAACCTGCCTTTCCCTATTTATCTTGCTCTGAAGATCTTTGCTCCCTTCTGAGAAATAAGGAGTCCTGTTCTTAGACCATTCAGGGTCCAGCAGACTAGTTGAAGGCAGCCATGAGCATGCCACAAGATGTTTATAGTTGAGGTCTTGTATCTCACCAATCAAACTGGGCCCCCATCCCCTCCAGAGGAGGAAGGTCTCCATGGGTGGCAGGTAGACTAAAGAAGTGGGGATAGCAAGGACAAGCAGCTCTAATGTAGCACATCCTACACACAAATGGGTCTGTGCATTTTCTGCAGAGCCACAGCAACTAACTGAAACCAAAAGTAAGGACAAGGGAACATCCTCACAGTACATGATGGGGAGCTACCAGCTGCCCTGCCAGAGAGATTTGCATGTGCTTGTCACAGGCACACTCAGGCTGATGACTGCACCACGTCTCTGCAAGCAAGGAAAGTGCTTCCATTATCCAAGCCTAACTCATTAAGTATGATTATTCCCATTGTACAGCCCCATTATAGAAAATCCTTATGTGGAACCAGGGGGATGTGCCAGCAACAGAGAAGAGATTACTGCGGGAGTATGGCTACAGAGTTCCTGGCTCCCAACCTGTTCTTTGACAGCATCTCTTTTTTCTGTGAGGGCTTTTTTTTTTTGTCAAGTGATATCTGAGGGGAAAAGAAAATACAACAAAAAACCCAGCAGGTTTCAAAATAGCTTGAACTGCCTGTCAAAGCCTTGTACATGTACACAGGTGCCAAGCCAAGAAATTCTCCTTAGAAGCTTTTGTTGGAAACAATGAACATTTCAACTTTATCTTTTCTCTTCTTTCAGACAGCAATGAAAAAATTGTCAAAAATAACAGCATAACCCAGCATTCACAGGGGCTGGCTCTGTCCTCCTCTGTCTGAGCCATATCCAGCACATGCCTCTGCTGAGAAAGGGCAGCCTGAAAACTTTAAGAATCTGTTTCTCTTGAGTTTGATATTCCCAATGTCAGAAGTAAAATCCACCAGTGAAATGAAAGCAGGCTAGAGCAGGAGCAGCGGAGCTACATAGTCAATGCACAGCAGCTAGAAAACAACGTAAATGGCTTTCAAATGGCACGTTAAGCCTCGTTTCCAGCAATAATGGTTTTCCCCATATTAATACAAGATGTTTTCAGGTAGGCATCAGCTCTGTCTGTACCTGGCATAAAAAAAAAAAAAAATGGGTGAAAGCCAGGATGTCTAGCTCAGTATTTGACCTCATACAGCTCCTAAGATGTGTGAAGAGGCAAACTGTATTCATTTCACTGGTTGGAAACAGATTCTCTTCATCCTTGTGATAGTACTAATCGGGAGCACTTCAGTAATTTCAAGTGAGTTAACCAGGGGTTGGGGAGGGAGTCAGAGATTCTGCTTGCCTTTATGTTCCTTACAATATTTATGCCCTGAAGAAATGAACAAAGCTCACTCTGTTGTTAACCCCCAGCTTAGAATGAGGCTCACAAAGCCAACCACAGCTGGAAGATAAGTATCATATTCTCACTAGGCCAGTATTAGGCAATAATAAATCAAAGCACAAAGAACTGTGACACCATTCTTAAGGGCCTGAAAACCCAAGTCTATAATAATTGCAGGCTATGGCTCTTCAAAAACTTACATGGTATTCATAATGCCACTGATAACCGGATAAACAATTAGAAGTGTTTAGGGAGCTCTGCAAGCTCCTACTACAGCAATGGAGATTTGCAATTACTGATAGAATTAATGTCTATTTTGCCTGCTGAAGTAGAAGTCAAACTTGGTTTGAATGTATAAAGCTGCTAATTCTCAAAACCAGCCTTTGTTCTGCGTGGCTTAGCCATGGCAATGGGTGCCAGGCTCATCTCCATGAGACCACGTCCCCACCACTGTAGTTTGTCAAGGACAGCATCCCTGTTGTGCTTGTGAATCCAGTGTCATGTTCAATGTATTGTGATTGCCTGGTGTAGATTATGAACTCTTCTCATCATTTCAGGGGAACCCTTGACAGCTGCAGCATCCTGTAACAAGTGACAATGCTTTTAGTTACTGTATCTGGAAAGTATTCTTCTCCAAGTGTCTGATTTCTGTAGTTCCCATCATTGCAATAGTTTGTCCTGGTCTTAATATGAGAAGGAAATGAATGCAAATCTTAGCTCTGGGATCTAATGACCTATCAAAGGAAACAAATGGCAAAAGTAGGACTTTCCTCTAATAACATGCTGCCATCAATCCATGAGAACTCAGGTTTAGGGATAGACAGAAAATATCCAGCAGTGAAAGGGATATGAGAAAAAGATTCCCATCTCTGACAGTGGGACGCCAGTAATCTGAGTATCTCATCAACCATTAGTTTCATCAAAGTTTATATGGTGGTTTCTATTCAGGAACACGTTCTTCACAGATGTAGTAATTTGAAAAATGAGTTAAACCAGCAGTTCTAAAATGTGTGGATTAAATTTGCGGCAGCAATGGCCACAGAACAGCAGAGACACCAGTTTCGTCAGCAGTCAGCTAAGTCACTCTAATTAGCAAGTTCCTCTGCAATACAACGAGCTGCTCCAGCAAGTGAAGAGGAAGTCAGTATGGAAATTTGGATTAAGGTATGAGGTGCACACAGCAGCCTATGCCACTCAGGAGGATGGCAGAGAGTTGCAGCTGCTTAGTGGACTTCCCTACAAGAAGCAGCAATATTGCTGCTACTGTCAAATTGATGAGACCATGAAAAAGTACAGAAGTGTTACCTGTGAGAGTATTGGCTTCATTGGGCCGGATATGTGCATTAAACGAGATTCTGGCAGCAGTTGTGGGTGCAGCAAGATCCCAAAGTTGTGACCTATTCTGGCAACAGGCAATGTGCAGTGGAGTACGAAGAGTTATATCATATAAAGACCTGTGAGTATACATACTTGTGGCTGCTTGGATTGAAGCAAATAGGCTAATATCTCCCCTTTGGGGAAAAAGAAAGACTGCAGCCAACTTGTAGCAGGCAAAATCATTAGCATGCAAATAGTGCAGCAAAGACATCTAGTGACAGGTATTAAATAATGTTGAACACAGTAGAGTTATGCATAGCTCCCAGTTACTTTCCTGAACTAAAAGCACTTACTTGAAGTACTCACGATTAGCTGAAATAGAATAAAAATCACTACATAAAAAAACCAAACAGGAAAGGTAAAAATAGCTAAACTTTGTTAAAAACAGAATAAGGCAATTAATAAGGCAACTTACTAAATGACAATATACATATCCATTTTATATTATCAGAAGCCTGGTACAAGTAAGCAGATTACGAATTTGTGTCTCAGTTTCACACAGGTTTTAAAATATAGCTGAGATTTTGGTTTGGCAGTCAAACCAAAAAAGAAGTTACAAATCAGCCCAGGTGGAATTTAAATGTTTTAAAGTTTAGTTCAAAGCATAAAAAGTAAAACAACAAACCAGATCCTATTCAAGGCATTTGGTAAAAAGCAGTAAAAATGAAGGGCTACTCTTAGGTCCTATCTACTGAACCAATGAGGCGGAATAAGTCTTTCTGATTAATCAATAACCCAGAGGCCAGGTATTTTCACTTCTGGGTAGTCCCTGAAAAATGCTTTATATGGTATTCAGAAGGGAAAGTGGCATGACACATACCTAGAATTGCTTCAATTTTATCATAAATGGTGTTCCATTTTGCTCTAAAATACTGAACTACTTAGAAACCAAAGAGAAAGAAAATTGCTCTATGACAAATTGTATGCCCCCTGAGAGGCAGAATATGGACTTCCATCTTCATTTCAAAGCGTATTTTCTACAGAGTGAAAAAACATGCACAAAAGAGACTAGGAGTCAAACAGGACAAGTTTGAAGAAAAAGCTTGCAGCTCTAGGGGTGAGGGCACCCACTTAAATGCAAAGGAACATTGAGATTTGAATTACAGGTTTCTGTGTCACAGGCAAGCATGCTGACTGTTATCTGCTGAATAGACAGAAGGATCAACACCTTTGCTGCTTCACGAGGGCAGCCAGGAAAAAAAGTTCAGCCTGAAAAATATAACTTGACTCCATAAATAGATTACCATGAAGCCAACAGATTTGCACCGGCACAAAACTGATTAGTCACACTGGAAAATGAGGCCTTCCATCTACTAAAGACATTTTACAGCTGAGGTTAACACACTCTTGGAACCATGCTGTTTCTCCATTCTCTCCTGATTGAATCACCTGGGTTATACAGTGTAAAGATTTGTCCTTCTACTATTCTGTCCGACATTCACTGACTCTCTAGTTCAACAGTAAATACCTGGTCACCTCTGAGGACTGGACTATCAGACTGGAAGCACAATTACACAGATTCTCATACTTTATTGTGGATGAGAATATAACCACAGGATGTGGCTTAGTGATCCTCTTCTTGGGACAGGCTTCACCACAGGATTCACTAAATAGTGTCATGAAGGTATTTGTCAGGAATAGCATATTTAAAGCTAACAAATAAGCATATTAAGCACCTAATTTTTCCTCACAATGAAAAGAAAATATTGGTGGGATGCAAAGATTCCTTTCCCTAACACATATATTGATTAGTCAAAGGATTAATACCTAATAAATCTATTTTTACTGTATGGACACCACTTGATAGCCAGATGTCAGCTGAATTCCTCGGAAGACTGAGCCCTCACTGATTTTGTTTAGCTTTTAGGACTGGGTTCAAACTCACAGGAGGTTCAGATATTGGGCTAATGTAACAAGATTTTAAATAACATCACCCTGAGTATAGTTAAGTAAAAGGGATGCTCCAGACTGCATCTCAGGTGAGGCCTGTTATGAGAGTACTCTTATCTCCTCTCAAAGCCACAGTCAATTCACTGATACGTGATCTCATTAAATCACAGTTCTGATCTGGAACATTGTTCTATTTGTTTTCATTCTTCCTCTGGCAATAGGCACCATTTTCTGGGATATGAACAGGGCAGAGACAAAATTACTATCCACATCATGTCCCATGTAAACCAGTGCATCATCCACACACACTTGGGACTTCCAAAGTCAAGAGACACCATCTTTTTACTCCTTTCTGCCTTTAACTTCTTTGGTCTCTATTTTAACTTATTTATACTCTTTGCCTGCACTGATCCTTGTAACAATTCCCTAACGTAACAATTCCCTAACATAATTATGCATGGTGTGAAAAAGTACTTCTTTTGTTTCATGTAAACCATTTGCCCAAAAGTTATTTTTCTCTTTGACAGTATTTTACTGGTTGAGTATAGGATTTTATCTGTCATTTTACTGTCTGGTCACTCAGATACCTCAGATCCTTCCAGTTCTTTACAACAAAGTTCCTTCTCAGCTAATGTGAACGCTTTTGTATTATCTTTTGATTTTGTCACCTTGCTGTCTGCCCTTATGTCAGATCACATGAGCATGGTGAATAGCACAGATCTCATCACAGACCCTGCAGAATTCCTTTGTGAGTTCCATTTCCATTTGGAAAAGCAGCCTTTTTTTCTCCTGTATTTTGATCAATCATTTAATCATTTAAACCTGAAGACCTTTTATGTTGTTGGGGTTTTTTTAACTACCATGGCAGTTCAGGAACCTTGACCTTTTGAAATTTCCCTTCTTTTTTAAAACCTAAGTATTTCAATATTATGAGTTTTCTGACTCCCAAAAACCTGAACGGCTTGCAAAGCATGCTTTTCCTTTGTAAAAGTGATACTGGCTCTTCTCATGTATTCCTCCTGATCATATTTTTCATTATACTATCTACTTTTTTCATAACATAAGCCAGGTTTACTGGTTTACAGTTGCCTAGATTCAACCTTTTTAAAAGATAGTGCCATATGTAGTTAGCCTCTAATCATCTGACAAAAACCTAGTGTAAATGTCCAGGTAGTACAACAATTCCATTTCTACGCACCTGCAAAACACAATACAATACAGTCTCATCCTGGCAGTATTCCAGGCTTCATCTTATTGTTTTATTATTCTAATTTGCATCATTTATCATTTGTAATGTGACAGTCAGTATCAAGCCAAAGAGTCTCAGGCTTTACAACATAAAAGTCTACAAGTTCAGCCACCAGTGGTGAGCTAGACGGGAGTGCTGGAAGCACACACTTGTAATTTACTTTAGGCAACTCAAAGACTCGGTCCACAAGTTTCCTGTTTATTAAAGAGAATAATAATAGTTCCTTATTCACACTCCTGATCATCTTAGATCATCCAGTATTGGAGGTGTCTGTAAAAATGCTTTGTGCACAATGACATTCTATCCAAGGTGAGGGTATCTTGGCCATCCAGTAACACCAGACATAAATAATTCCAGTAAAGCAACACCGTTACATCAGCTGAAGGTGACCCAGCATCCCTTTTAACCTGGAACAGGCCAGGACTATTGGGACTGCCCTGGTCTCCTGTCAGAAGTCTTTTTTGGATGCTGTTTCACCCTGGATTTTTGCCATAACGGGATTTTTTCCTGTCTCCATCCCAAGCCAGGCCTCTGGAAAAAGGCCTAAAGCAATTACACTGAAAACTTTTCATCCTGTTCACAGCCCAGTCTACAGTTAGCAAAAAGCTTGTGTCAATTGGGAAAGTTTGGCTTCACTGTGGAATCTGGGGACCTGTCACCTTTGGCTCAAGAAGAACCTTCTGAGTGAGGCAGAAGGTCTCATGTGGCAGCTATACCCACTACAGCCCACACAAATGCTCTCTCTCAGTTTTCTCTTTACACAAAGTTGGTGACTATAAAGAACCCCAAATTATTTCCTTGAGCACCATTTGCAGGTAGAGTTTACTGTAACTGCAGCATGTTCCCTGCATTTTGTGAATACTTGCTCAGAGCTTGCTGCCTGAATGCCCGTGACAGCAGCATTCATAACACTGGTATCCTATAGGTGCTATAACTCCAAGTGGGAACAAAACACATTACCTACGATGTGTGCATCAAACAGTGTGCACTTGGTAAAGTTAGACCATATTGAGCTACAATTACTCTTAAAAGCATATTGAGGAATAATTGCTTATTCTTCTGAAACAAGATCACTTTAAAGACCTTTGGTTTCAACTGGAGTCACCAGGTCTGCTTAGAGAACAACCCAGCCTACAAGAGGTTGCAAAGCTGAGTGCTAGAACTGCTGACATAGGCCTCCCAAAAGGTAAATCCAAAGAAAAATTCACTTCAGCTTGTGTTTAGATGTTGGCATGGAATACATGTGATTGCACAAAGCATTAGCAAGGCACACATCAAAAGGGAGGTATCTGAAAGTGTGGAAATACAGTGCCTACTGACTATGGGAGTAAGTTGCCACTTTTGGGACTAAATGACTTTCAAAAGTAGTGTCATGTGTTTGTAGACAGGCTTGCCAAACTTGTACACGCATCTCTGGAATAAGCAGGTTTTCACTTAATGAGGTGCCTATTTCCATAAAAAGACAGACGCTGCAGTAATGCAAACCAAGAAAGTCATTAGGCTGGAGAGGAGCACGCCTGTTGCCTCAGCACAGTACATCAACGAAGCCTGAAGGGACATTGCAGGGTTGTCACCAGCAAACTGGCTGCGGGGACACTGGAAGGGCGGGCTGGGTAGCCACAGCACAGTGCAATACTTCCTTTCATTGCATCACCACCAGCAACATTCACACTGCAATAGCTGGGGCAGAGGAGTGGTGGCAACAAGAGCTGAGACTTGTCTAGGATGCAGAAGTACAGGTCACTGTGAATGAGAACCTGGCCAAATACATTCATCAACCTGGCAGGTCCTTTCAGCCTACAAACTTCTCAGGTGCATTTCGCAGATACTGCTTCAGGCTTACCTGAACATTAACCTTAAAAGGAAAAAGGGAAGAGGAGAAAATCCATACGGGAGGTAAAGAAGAGAAAATGCCTGAGCCTTACCTGTATCCAGTGGTTCAATAGGTTTTTTCCCCAGCATGCTAGTGTTTTTGTTGCTAGGAGGAATGCAGCAAAAAGGACAACTGTCATGTGTGCTGAGGAAACCCAGAGGCTAGGAATATACACGCAATTAGCACTGTGCTGGGACCTCTTTTTACTAGAGAGGGTAGGAAAGCAATTTAAGGAATTTCCAAGTGACCTAAACAGGTAAGGCCAGATCCTTCTAAGGGCCAGATCCCTTCTAAGGCCAAGATCCAACAACAGTGACGCAGTCTCTGACAGGATGCATAGGGAATCGTCCACTTTTTCTCCATGGCCTTAATCATGAATGGCACCAAGTCCTGTCATGTTTCCCAGGGTAAGACTGTGTGTATCTGAGATTCCTAAACAAATCTCTGTTTTCTCATGGCAAGCAAAAAGTAGCAAGGGGTGGTCCCCCTTCACACAATGTAAATCAAGATTAAAGAGCAACTACACTTTTTTTCTTATATCTGAGACTCATTCTGGAGGCACCAATAGCACTACAGCTATCTTCGTCTCTAAAAACCACGAGCTCTGCCCCCATACTAAGCCAGCATTCACTGGGACAACTTTCTGCCAGCAACACTGAATTTTTATGACCCAGACATAAGTGTAAGTTGCTAAAGCAGAGGCACATGGATAGTGCTGTAACTATGGCTATTTATTAACAGTCTTGAGAGATGAAACATGCCATTTTTAAAGCACTTTAATGCCTAGGGGCAAAAAAAGGCCTCAACATAGCAATTCCTCTTTTAAATAGTACTTTTCTTACTTTATGTACTTCCCTACTTCCACCGTATGCCCCACAATAGCTCACTTCTTAATCCAGCCTCTCCTTGTGCTCTCCTAGCTCTCTGTCTCCTCTTTAACTCCTGTCATTTCAGTTTTTTTTTCCCCAGTAGACCTTCAAGAAATAACTGTAAAAGCAGCAGACTGGATGCCTTCCAGATGGGTTGTCAGCACACACAGCAGAGGGAGAGAACCCCTTGTTGTGCCTTGCTGTGCCTGGAGGCATGTTCTTGGTGATGGGAAGGTCCAGAGAAGCACTTTGTCTTGAAAGCCTTGTGAAGCAGCAATAGGCCTGGGTGCCCTGGTGAGTACCTCAGTGGCACCTTCATGCCATGCAGGCAGCTCTTCTTGTCATAGAGGAGTCCAACCATGTATAAGCAGCATCAGATGCAAACCTCCTGGTTTAGAGAAGATGGTCTTCCCTTCCTTGGGGGAGTATGGATGGAGGGAGAACAATGTGCTAACCACAGGGTTCAGGGATCTCTTTGGGTTTCTACAAAATTGCTGTCCTTTTTCAGAAACCTCCTTGGGATCTCCCTTTCCTGTTGCTTGCCCACACAGATGCTCTCATGCAATTGCATTTACTGTCAACCTCCTGTTCCCAGAGCCGTGGAAATACAGCACTGTGTAAGAATGCCTGAGGAGGCAGCTGGAAGCATTGCAGCAATTCCTCAGCTCCCCAGACCCTCAGCTCCACAGAGAGCAACACCCTGCAGAGGATACAGAGCCCCTCTTCTGTCACCCTAGCTGACAGCAAGTTTATTCTGCACTTGGCAAGCTTAATGCAAAGAGGAAGGTGGGTGAAATGTATTTTGAGTCCACTTCTAATCTTTCCCTATCGGAAATCAAGAATAACAGGAGCTAACAGCCACTACTCCTATGTCATGCTGTGTGGCACAGTTTTCAGCCCTATTTTCCTACAGCATTTAGCTACACACTGTCAAACTCTCACATGTCACCAAGGGTCCTTCTGATCCTCTTTATAGCCCTATGGCTACCTATATTATACATGGCAGCAAACTTCAATTTTGCATGCCATGTCAGCAATGTTTTGCTTTGCTAAGCCTTCTCTTGTTCCATCTACTGTATTCCATTTCTACTCCTCAAGAAAGGAATTTTCCCCTTCTGCAGCAAGAGGATCTTCTTTTTAAAACCTCAGCTCTTACAGGAACTGTCTACACTATATCTTCATTGTTTAATTCAAACAGTGCAAATAAACTATTATTTTTTTTTTCTGCACAGAAATATAACAAAAAAGACTATATTGTCAGGAAAAGAAATAGCTGTTTTCGGGGTTTTTTTTAAGAAAAAGCAAACACAAAGCCATCCATATTCAGGTGGAACTCAAAAGTGTGTGGCAGATTCTTCAACAAAATAACATGCATTTTTCACAACCAAGTATACTTTTCTGCTAAATCTGTTTTCAGCTGGGAACCAATTTCACTGGTAAAAAGCCTTCTCCTCTTCTTTAAAAGACCAGATTACTGATCAGCCTTGAGCAATATTCCTACTTCGGTCAGATTATTTTTGTTTAGTTTAAATCCCATTACTTATTACCCTCAATTAAATCAATAAAGCCAATTTTAAAAGAAATTAAGATGTCGAAAATCATCTAAGTTAAAAATAAATTGGTTCTCCTTCTTTATTATTTTTAATTAAAACTGATGAACCCAGCTGTTTCGAAAGTTTCATATACACAGGTTCTCAAATACTTACACCCAACTATGTTCACAGGATGATATCGGTCCACATTTGCATGTGCATATACAGATGCTTGCACCTGGAAATAAGCAGTTAAATTCCTCCACTGCCTGGAAAGAGCTTTCCTAACCTGGGAGGTTGATTGGTTGGAGAGATTATAAATTCCTGTACCAGAGGTTATTTCTGAAGGTAAAAGAGCATCTCTGAGATTCTAGACATTTTTGGATCAGGCACTATTGTCAAGGTAAAGTTTGAAACTTTTTATTGCATTCAGGCTGTTTCTTCCCACTATTTGCATGAAAGCTTTGCATTGCCCTTTACTGAGTTTGGAGACAGCAATATTTAGTCTTTATAAGAGTGCAAGATTTGTGCAGTTACGTTGTCTATGTGCTGTCTCCTAGATGAATAACTTGCAAGTCCTGTGACCAGTTTTAACCAAGTTGAACACAAACAGCAGAGCTCTCACAAATATTGAGTCTCATGAAAGTAGTGGATTTGCTTTCCACATGGTATGGCTGTCCCATGACTGCAGTTTGCTTCCACTCTCATTACATTTGCTCACTTGCTTACAACTGCTCTCTTGGGAAGGAGGCATTCAGAAAAAAGAAAGAAGGGAACACAGACTGAAGGCAATGGGCTAGAAAGCAAAGGGTGCAGCAAAGGGCGCAGCTAGCTATCAAAAATGTGCGCACACAATTCTCAGCCCATGGCTTGCATCCACCTTACATCTATAATCTCTCCTGACAGACCTGACAACACACAAAATGCAATCACTGGCACTGGAGGTACACCAACAGATGCAGCAACGTGTTAAAAAAGGGACTGATGAAGGAACAACAGATGAAAAAAACCTCTTACTTTTTGGCATTAAAAAATATTGCTCCCAGGAAATCTAGAGGCTTTGTATAATATAAACTTGGCTGGACCCATGTAACTCACTTTAACAGTTCAATTGGATCTGGATTCAGGCACTGCTGGTTTATGCCACTCAGAACCTAACATGTAATGCAACCTTACAGCTGTACAATGAAGCCATATTTTACTATCTGTCTTGGGTGGTGATCTGGCTTCCCTGAATTGAGATGCCACACAAATACCTTCTATGTGAGCACAGTTGCTTTTTCATTGCTAAAATAAGAGATTATCTAGATTTGTTGCTTCTGGAAAGGAGGCAAAATTAATACACACATTTTTTAAAACTGGAGCACATCACACTTGTTCTAGCCAAAGCTATGGCTGCTTACTGGGGCATAGCCAAACGTCTGCAGTACCAGAAGTAGATTTTATAAGAGTCACTTCAATTTGTTTGCATCATTGAGTTTATTCTCCTTTAAATACACACACCAAAGTTGCACTTGGAAAAAAGTGATCTTGGGTGATGGGAGTAGAGTAAGTAAACAGTATTGCCCAGACTTGAATTGTTCTTTTTCCTCTGTGTTTCAGTCTTGGGTTTTAAGGCTGGTAGACTGCTGACAGCTTTATACATGAAAAATAATCGTGCCATGGTTTTCTGAGTCAAGGTGCAGAGATACAGATCAAGAAATAATCTATCAGCACAGAAGCAGATCTCTGGTTGTTTGGACTGCATCTAAATACACACCATCAGGACTCTAGTATGTCTTTCTCCTCATCCCATATTCCCAAATAAATTGTCCAGGTCCATCCTGTCCCAGATGACCCAAACAAAATGCAGATACGTAAAACCAAAAGGCAGCTCACATATCGATCTTAGAACTGATAATTTCTATACTGTAGTCTTACTACGGAGGTTCAAAATAGTCTTTGCAAGCACCTACCATGGCGCAAGTGACAGAACCTATGTTTTAGATATTTTTTTCTTATTATTTGAGAGAGATGGGTGCAACCAGAAATACTCTCTGTTGCAGCTCTCTGAGCATCCTGCTTCTGCTAAAAGACTAGATCTTTCGGAAAATGACAAGCATGCTCGATTTCCATTTACCTCAACAACCTGCTTAACATCCAGCAGCATCCAGCCCCAAAGCTCATTTCTGGCCAGTCTTGGCAAGGCTGCATCTAAACTTTGCAATCAAGGCCTAGACACATGTGAAATGGCTGCTTCCTCTGCACTGGTATGAACTTCAAATAAAATCTGAGAAAAGACCTCGCAGCAGAATACATTTCTGGCAGTTTATGGTTAAATTAACTGAGAAGCACAATTTAAAATTGCTGCTTATGTAACAAGAGCCTGAGAACAGAACTAGTATTTAATTGAGGGAAAAGTAACTGAAGGAGAATTGCTTGGAGATCTGCCAGAAGGATTTTAACAGCTGGAAGTTGAAAAGTGATTATTTTTGACAGAAATAAATGCTCTGTGTTCATAAGTAATTATGTTTAGATTTCCAAGCTGTTTGAATTATTTTTTGTGTACTATTAACATTTGATTACCCAGATAGGAATTTGGATTATCTTTATTTAGAAAATGTACTAAAACTCATTATTTCCCTAGCAGGTACCTACTTGTCTTGGGAAAAGAGGAATGAATGCAGCCTGGAAAGAACCATTCAGAAGAACCGGTATCGGTGAAAAGTGACCACACTCAGACCATCTCTTCAGGGAAGACAAAGGATGACTGTCAGGGCAAGCTGAAGAAAAGAGAGACAAACATGAGGTGAGAAAGCTCTTGCACCCAGTAGCTCCAGGAGGCTATGATCTGCCTGCTAGGCAGTTTTGTTAGCTCTCCTGACATAGAACTTCTATCAAAGCCATAACGGTTACAGAGTGTAGTCTCCTTTGAACAGAGACAAGCACAACCCTGACTACATCAAAAGAGAGGGCAAGTGTAAGCTTAAGTCAATTCTCAAGAGTACCACAAAAGCAAACACTGGAGTGGTCAAAGTGAAGTATGTTGGTCGGACTTCATGGCTTTGTGCTGGATCTCAAAGATGTAATGGGAACAAGCTATGAGGAATTAGATGTCTAAACAGATAGTCTTGGGAGTTATTAGTTGAGGGCAGTGCATCCTCAACCATGAAACAGCCTACAGACATTATTGTGTGGAAGATGTAGTATGGTTCAAGCCACACAGAACATTTAACCAGAAAACAAAGCCTCCCTGGACACTCTTTGCCTTAAGCACTATCTAGTACAAACCTCCAGGCAGCCAGGAAGAGTGACCAGGCCCATTACTTGCAAATACAAAGATGAAGGCAATCATCTCTCCAGTTGTAGACTAACATCCTCTGAAGACCACCTTTGAAAAAAAGTCAAGGTACCATTGATACACCCAAAAGACATGACTAAAGCCAACTCTGACCCCACACCTGACCTGTGCCTGAAAGAATTGTCTGGGTGGGTGAAGATAAGAGACCCCAGAGGAAACAGATAAAACAACTTACCTTAGGAAAGAGTGCGTAGGAGCTCTTTTTCTTGCAAGTGTTACAGTTATGGCCATAAGAAAACTCTCTGCAATTAACAGTGAAGGAAGACTGTTTGCTGCAGCAGCCAGCTCTGAGGGACTGACAGTTCTGGTAGGCAAACCTTGGAATTGCTTATGATGAAACACTGCCTTCTGAATATGCACATATTCCCTATGTGAGACAGAAGCATCAGGCTCCACTTGCAGTGGATTTCACAGGGCACACCCTGTACTGATAAGGCAAACACCAACCCTCATACCTGACACATGCATAGTGGAGGCTCATCTCCTAGCTGTGCAGGCTGTAGAGTACCATCTCATAGAGCTGGAGGCTCTGGATGCCACGCTGATGTAGCAAATCCATTGATGGGCACATACAAGCCATTAGATAAACACATACATGATCTCAGTGTGGAGGGGAAGAATATTTCAACAAATCCTTCTCTCTCTGCTGCAGATCATCCAGCCCATACAGTGCTTAATAAAGGCTGATTTGCTGCACTGCACTTTTGTCCCAGCATGGGAGGTTCACAGATTTGTATATAATTTCCCAGATTTCTTCATCACTGTAAAAGGCACTTAAAATATTCACCAAGCCTGCGGCATAGCATTTGAAATAACTAGTAGAACAAAGAGAAAAATGCAGTCGGAGGCACTTACTGCATGTGGTATCAGTTGCATAATGTGTAGAGGAGACCCTGCCTTTGAACATCCAGCCCAGCATGGGCAACTGGGGTGCCAGGAGGAGCTGTGCTTCAGTGCCAGTCACTTCTGAAGCAGCTCAAACCCCTTCATAGGCTGCCAGTATCTCTTTTTCAGTTGGAGTATAGCTGGTCTCAGATCTTTTGTATCCCCGACTCCAAAATCCGAGGGGTCGACCTCGAGTCTCCCCTGGAGCTTTCTGCCAGAGGCTCCAGGTAGGACCGTTCTCCCCAGCTGCAGTGTACAGTACATTTTTTACATCTGGCCTGGTCCAGACTGGTCCAAGGGCTACTGCATGAACTATCTCGCGTTTAATTTGCTCAAAGGCCAGCTGTTGCTCAGGGCCCCATTTAAAATCATTCTTCTTTCAGGTCACAAGATAGAGAGGGCTTACAATCAAACTGCAATTCGGGATGTGCATTCTCCAGAACCCCACAACACCTAAGAAAGCTTGTGTTTCTTTCTTATTAGTTGGTGGAGACATTGCTGTTATCTTGTTGATTACATCTGTGGGGATCTGGTGACATCCATCTTGCCACTTTATTCCCCAAAATTGAATCTCCTGTGCAGGTCTCTTGACCTTACTTTGTTTTATGGCAAAACCGGCTTTCAGTAGGATTTGGATTATTTTCTTCCCTTTCTCAAAACCTGCTGTATTGGCACCACATGATGATATATATATCATCAATGTATTACAGGTGTTCTGGAGCTTGCCCCTGTTCCAGTGCAGCCTGGATCAGTCCATGGCAGATGGCAGGGCTGTGTTTCCATGCCTGGAGCAGTCAATTCCAAGTGTACTGGACACCCCTCCAAGCGAAAGCAAACTTTGGCATGCAATCATGCCCTGTGGCCAAAGGGATTAAGAAAAATGCATTGGCGACATCAGTTGTGGCTTACTACTTGGCTGCCTTTGACTGCAGTTTGTATTGAAGTTTTAACTCACCTGATATGGCAGCATTCAGTGGCGTGACTTTCAGGAATAAGTAATTTAGGACATAAAGCCAGTGATTAACTTAGACTAGATATACTTTCAAACAGCTTCACTTCAGGCAGATGAACTCACTGGCTTTTTTAGATGTGTTTCCTATGCCAGTGACCCAAGAGCAGGATCACTCCCATCTTTCCCCTCCTACCAGATTCCAGGCTTAGAGATACTTGTACAAAGAAAGGAGGGGAGGGTGAAGCAGAGGAGGAAATGGCAGGTAATATATGGAGTTTTTTGGTCACACTTACTTTTCCAGGTGGGTCTGTTGAAATCAGGTACTGTACCTATCATCAGGTTTTTCCTTTATGGAAAAGTTACATGGCCCATATCAGCTGTTAGAGTCCTTTCACAGCAGCTGGAAGTGAAAACAAGAGTGAGCCTCAGGCCCATATGTGGAAAACCCAACTCTCCAATGACCTCTGCAATGAACCAGAAGGCTTGTTGGGGGAACCTCCAATCTGCTCCAGTGTCAAAGTTGCTCAAAAGAGGCATCTGAGAAACTGCCAAGAAAGAATAGACATTTCCTTCTCTGTAACTTCCCAGAGTTTCATTTCAGGAAAGGCTGAGCAGGGCATTTATTCCCAGGAAGCATAATATTTATCCAGTCCCTTCCTACTCACCATGTCCCTGATGTTAAGTAGCTTCCACTGCAAAATAAAACAGTGTGACTGCTATTGCCTGTGCCACTTCCACTCAGCCATTCATTTAGCTGCTTGCTTTATATGCATGTAATATCTCATTTAACATTTCACTAAGTTACTTCAATCTTAGAAAAAGAGAGCTTCAGGAAGATGATTAAAATAAGCATCATGTGATATTATGTGGTTTTGACGTTTAACGTCATGGCAGGTATAAGAGCACTGTGTAAATTGGATTAGATTTGGAAACATTGCTCTTTAGACTAGAATAATGTATATTTATTAAGCCTCCGTCTAGTCAGTGTAAAACAGAAAATTCCTTCAAAAACTGCTTACCTCCACCCCCTTTTTCTCATTCTGTCATCAATTTTTTCCATAATATGACAGAACAGAGGGAGGACAGTTAGGGAGAAATGGTTGGCAAGAAAAATGAACAACTGTTAAACTGAAAAACCGCATCAAAATCTCTGGCTGAAGACCCCCTTCTAAAAACATTGTTTTCATTGTGTAATTAGGGGATTGCAGCCACAAAGAGGGTATTACTGTGAAAGAGGGAAGATTCTCTGTCTTCTACTTGGGCAAAATGTATGGGGGAATCATTTAGGCACGCCCCAGTTTGCCCAGATAAGTGCAATGATTTAGTATGGCTTCAGGATCCAACTTGAATGATTCTTAAACATGACACAGTAAGAAAACATAATCATAATCCTGATATTTGCATTGGTAAATGTACAAAACATGAACCCCATCTCCAGCAACATTTTCTCTCTTCCTCCTTACTACATCGAATTTTGTTATTGTGACCCTCTAACAATCAGCTATCAGCAGACTACTTTGACAGCCACTGCAAAATGCAGCTGTGTATTTGCTCTGAAAATGTGCAGAGGGGCAGGATTTGTTAGCACATTGTATGGAATTGCACTGCTTTCCTTACTGGCTGTTAGTCATCTAAGATGCTAGTTGGAAAACTAGCTGTAATGTAGTCAGTGGGAATTTTGACATGGTCTTCAGCAGGGACAAAATCTCAGGTTAAGCTGCAACCACAGATGCTGCAGCATGTTAAATATTTGTTCTTCACACTTGAGAATTGAGAACACTTCATACCTGATAAAGCAAAACATCTTTGAGCATCACACATTAAAAAAGACCCACATATCTGAAAAACCCCTGGTCAGTTTGGCACTTTTTCTCTCCCTCCCCAGCTCCCCAGAGGCAGCACATGAATTTAATGACCATTTATAGTGACCACAGATAATAAGACAGGCTATCAATGGGGAGTCCTCCACCTTCTTTCTAATGTTATCTCTCAGGATACAGCAGAGCACCTCTCATGCTCTGCAACTCTGTTCCATCTTTATTACTGCAAAGATGTTTTGGTTTTCTCCATGGAGGCAGCTAGTAACATTTATTTTTGGCTACAAACTCTGCAAATACAGTCTCTGGAAGATAAGCCAATGCAATGTGCTAGTTTGAAAGCTGTCAGGATCAAACTGAGCAGGATCATTGGTGGGATTTCTGCCTATAAGGCAACTGAATACCCGGTCATGCAGGGTTACCAAAGGCAAGCTATTTATTTTGTATTGCAAAGCACCAGCAACTTTGACTTGTATCCCCTTTAGTCTTTGTATCTCCCAAGGTGAGGATGGGGTTAAAACAAAGGATTTCCTAAATCCAACTCTGTTCCAAAAAGGTTAGTGATAAAACTAGAAGCAATTATGTACTGTTATTAAAACAGTACCTAGAGGTGCATGCCAGGAGCCTTGCCAAACACATGAAGATGATTCTTGCACCAAAGAATTTTCAATATGAACAGACAAGACAAAGGCAGTACTGTTATTCTCATTTTGCAAACAGTGAACCAAGACACCGAGACTAAGTCACCATGGCACAGATATTAAGTCACTTGCCAAGGTCATATGAGGGATCTGTGCTATAGCCAGGACCTAAGACTATTTGTGTCTCAGCCATAGTCCTGTGCTTCATAAGAGCAGTCCCTTTAACTCATTCAAGTTTCCAGAATTATGTTAGTCCAATTTTGATTTTCAGAACGAAAAGTTAAAGATACTTTATCTCAAAATCCCACCACACACAATCCCTCCCAGAAAAAGAGGTTTGAAAGCAGGAAGAATGTGTTTCTGTAAACCAAGCCATGTACTTTAAAGACCCACACCTTGAAGAGGCTCTTATTCAGTCAGACCTATGTTGCCACTCTCCTCACTGTTATATGCAAGCAAAATCTCAGCAATAGGCCATCTAATTTCCTGTTTTCTGTGTGACAGTGCCCATTTTTCACTACTACTGAAAGAGTGGGAAGGAATCCTACCTACCATTGAGCATCGGGCCTGGCTAAAAATTTCTGAAGTTATTATTCCACCAATTTTCTAAAGATAATTTGAATGAATGTCTTATTTTAGACCAAAGCCAAAGCCAAACCTTTATACTCAACATCTTTGTTCCAAAGTCCAAAGTAATGGAGGGGAGACTTCAAAGGCAGAAATGCCAGTATTTAATTCTTACTTATTCTGAGAGCCTAAGACACTTGTTGACTCTTTGCACCCCTATAAAACTTCAGATTTTCTGGGTCTAACATGTAGAATGCTATACTTGAGCTATTGGGAAGTACTGAGAAGTCCTTCATTTCCAAAACTCAAACTGCAATATATTATGTGCATGCTACAATAAGACAATTTGTTGTTCTGAAACAGATTCCTTTTATCTTCTGGCTGATACTATCTTCTCCCCTAAGCATTATAGAGAAAATGAATGGAGAAGAGAGAGATGTTAGTCTCGTCCCCACCTGCACTGCTTGCTTAAGAAACAAACCAAACCTCAGATATTTCATCTGTAACAGACTTGACAATTCACAAGAGTAGTTTCAGATGAGACTCATATGTCTTGTTGACATGTCATTTATTAGTCTAAAGAAGGCAAAATAATTTATATTACCATAATTTGCAAACATTCTTTCATGAGAGTTTTCAATGTCCACTACCTCCTTCACCACCATCTCTTTACTTAGAGGTCATACTTACTGGTTAGGTTATTCCCCATTAAAATTGATAGCTCTTTTCTGATTATTCAAGATAGCAGGAGTAACAAAAAATTCCTGCTTTTCTTCTGGCACTCATCCATGCCTATGGACAAAGCTACATTAGCCTTCTCAGGGACTATGTTCCTTTAGGTCATGGAAAGATTCCCTGAAAACCACTTATTTCTGCCAGAGACTCTGCCCATTGAAAGTGAATGTGAGATTTCAACAGATTCTGATAACGTAGAAGCCAAATCCTTTCACACCTAGTTCTGAGTACCAAGAGTTGAATTTAATTGAACTCTTAAATTCTACAGATATATGTAAATAGGAAGGACAAAATTATTTTTGGAAGGACTTGGAAATTATTCTGTTGCTATGACAGATATACTGGGTCAGGTGCAAGTCTCACTTAGAAAAAAACCTCAAACTCATAATTAAGTAATCGTGTATTTCTCATTATATATCCTATGGATTAGCACCTGGATCAGTGATTTCCATCATGACTGTGAAAGAGTCTGCATGGAAGTCCAGACTACAAGCAGTAAGGTTTAAATCCAACTCACAAATGTAATAACGGATGTTCTGGCATCTTCAAGGATATCTCACCAAAAAAAAAAAAATGGAGTGCACTTTTTTTCTTAGTAGCTAACACTGCTTTATAGATATCATCAAACTACTACACAGCTATTTTTAAAAATGCAGCATTTCATCACTGGTTTATATAGAATTACAATAAAAACAGAAGGGTTGTGTTCACTTCGAGGAATGCTAACAGAATCTCAGCTGTGAATTAGAATATCAGATAAGCTAGTCCTTATTGACAAATTAATTATTTCTATCATTCATTGCTAGGTTGCTTTGTTGTTTTTTTTTTAATCAAAAACTCATTAACTCAGTGGATGAGCTGTTCTGAGGAAGAATAATCAAAAGATAATCACACCATATTTGAATAATTTTATCACAGCTCATCCACTATAGGCTTTCTCTAGTGATCTAAAGGATGAGATTTGAACTTCATTATGCACTGATTATAAATATAATTCAGATGGATGGGAAAGTAATTTGAAGAATTTTTAGCCTGGTAATTAGTTCCCTTTGAAGCTTGTGAGCCAGTTGTTGGACAAATTTGTAAACAATTATTGCTTGTCTACTAGGAACTAGGACATTGAAGAAGTTCTTAGATTTTATTAATTAAATTAATTTCCAGGCAGAAAATGAAGAACACTGCCATACAGCTTTCTCTTTTGTCTCATAAAATATGCCTTCCACTGCCCTGATGGCTGAAAGTTTTAAAGGACCTCCATCACCAAGTTTGAGACCATGTCCAGTTTTTTTCAAGCTACAGCCTCTGGTCTAATAAAAGAGATGCTTTCCTCTTACATCCATTACATCACATATCTTAGATACTCAAAGCAACTTCATCAGCGTTCCTTTGAGAAGGTGATCAGGCAGCTTCATATAATTACCCAACTCCTTCACGAGGGCTGTATCATTGCAGATAGCATTACCAGAACTATTCATCTGCTTTAGAAGACACAAAAACCTGACCTGGTAGATGGTGCATCCGGTGCATAGATAGTGCACAGATGATCACAAGGAAGCAGTAGCTACATATCTTATGTGCAATATTGAATTCTTCACAATTACCACCTGCTTATTTCATTTACCTCAAGAGTTTTGTTCAGACCTGAAATTGGGAACATGCAAAGAAACTATTTCAAATCTTATATATAAACTTAGGTTCTACCTTAGAAACATTTAGGTTTTGGTTTTGGGGGTTTCTTTCTTTGTATTTGTGGGTTTTTTTTTTTTCCGTTGGTTGGTTTGGTGGTTTTTTTTAACTTAAAATCATAGACTCATAGAATAGTTAGGGTTGGAAAAGACCTTAAGATCATCTAGTTCCAACCCCCCTGCCGTGGGAAGGGACACCTTCGCCTAAATCAGATCACCCAAGGCCTTGTCCAACCTGGCCTTGAACACTGCCAGGGATGGAGCATTCACAGCCTCCCTGGGCAACCTATTCCAGTGCCTCACCATCCTTACAGGAAAGAATTTCCTCCTTATAGCCAATCTAAACTTCCCCTGTTTAAGTTTTAACCCATAACCCCTTGTCCTATCACTACAGTCTCTAATGAAGAGTCCCTCTCCAGCATCCCTATAGGCCCCCTTCAGATACTGGAAGGCTGCTATGAGGTCTCCACACAGCCTTCTCTTCTCCAGGCTGAACAGTCCCAGCTTTCTCAGCCTGTCTTCATACGGGAGGTGCTCCAGTCCCCTGATCATCCTCGTGGCCCTCCTCTGGACTTGTTCCAACACCTCCATGTCCTTTTTATGTTGAGGACACCAGAACTGTACACAATACTCCAGGTGAGGTCTCACAAGAGCAGAGAAGAGGGGCAGGATCACCTCCTTTGACCTGCTGGTCACGCTCCTTTTGATGCAGCCCAGGATATGGTTGGCTTTCTGGGCTGCAAGCACACACTGAAGCTGGCCCATGATCATTTTCTCATCAACCAGCAGCCCCAAGTCCTTCTCTGCAGGGCTGCTTTGAATCTCTTCTCTGCCCAACCTGTAGCTGTGCCTGGGATTGCTCCAACCCAGGTGTAGGACTTTGCACTTGTCATGGTTAAACTTCATGAGGTTGGCATCAGCCCACCTCACAAGCGTGTCGAGGTCCCTCTGGATGGCATTCTTTCCCTCCAGCCTATCAACAGAACCACACAGCTTGGTGTCATCGGCAAACTTGTTGAGGCCACACTCAATCCCACTGTCCATGTCAGCGACGAAGATGTTGAACAAGACCGGTCCGAACACCAATCCCTAAGGGACACCACTCGTTACTGGTCTCCAGCGGGACATTGAGCCATTGATCACAACCCTTTGCGTGTGGCCATCCAGCCAGTTCTTTATCCACCGAATGGTCCATCCATCAAATTGATGTCTCTCCAATTTAGAGACAAGGATGTTGTGTGGGACAGTGTCGAACGCTTTGCACAAGTCCAGGTAGATGACATCAACTGCTCTACCCCTGTCCATCAGTTCTGTAGCCCCATCATAGAAGGCCACCAAATTGGTCAGGCAGGATTTCCCCTTAGTGAAGCCATGATGGCTGTCACCAAGCACCTTGCTGTTTTTCATGTGCCTTAGCATGCCCTCCAGGAGAATCTGCTCCAAGATTTTGCCAGGCACAGAGGTGAGACTGACTGGTCTGTAATTCCCTGGGTTATCCATTTTCCCCTTCTTGAACATGGGGGTTATATTTCCCTTTTTCCAGTCATTGGGAACTTCACCTGACTGCCATGATTTCTCAAATACGATGGCCAGCGGCTTCACAACTTCATTCACCAGCTCCTTCAGGACCCGCGGATGGATCTCATCAGGACCCACAGACTTGTGCACATTCAGATTTTTAAGATGGTCTCGAACCAGATCCTCTCTTACAGTGGGCGCAAGGTCTTCATTCTCCCAGTCCCTGCATCTGCCTTCCAAGACTTGGGTGGTTTGGTCAGAGCCTTTGGTAGTGAAGACCAAGGCAAAGAAGTCATTCAGAACCTCAGCCTTCTCCAAATCCTGTGTAGCCAGTTCTCTTGAGAGCTTCCTGAGAGGGCCTACATTCTCCCTAGTCTGTTTTTTAATTGCTATGTACCTGTAGAATCCCTTCCTGTTATCTTTAATACCTCTAGCTAAGTTTAATTCTAACTGGGCCTTAGCTTTCCTAACCTGGTCCCTAGCTTCCCAGACAACATCCCTCTACTCTTCCCATGCCACCTGTCCTTGGTTCCACTTATTATAAGCCTCTTTTTTCATTTGAATTTTCCTCAGGAGCTCCTTATCCATTCAAGGAGGTCTCCTGGCCCTCCTGCTGCACTTCCTTCTGGTTGGGATGCAGCACTCCTGAGCTTGTAGCAGGTGATCTTGAATACCAACCAACAGTCTTGGGCCCCTCTGCCCTCGAGGGCTGTATCCCATGGAACCTTCCGAAGCAGGTTCCTGAAGAGGCCAAAGTCTGCTCTTTTGCAGTCCAGGTCAGTGAGCTTGCTGCACGCTCTTCTCACCGTCCTGAGGATCTCAAATTCGAGCATCTCATGATCGCTGCATCCAAGGCTGCCCTGGAGAGTCACATTTCCAACAAGCCCTTCCCTGTTGGTGAGCACGAGGTCAAACATGGCACCTCTCCTTGTCAGCTCCTCTATTACTTGCAGAAGGAAGTTGTCTTCCACACAATCGAGGAACCTCCTGGATTGCTTGTGCCGGGCCGTACCGTCCTTCCAACAGATGTCAGGGTGGTTGGAACTTCTAACAATTTATTTTGCCATCACTTTTTTGCTAGGTAAAAACTTGTAACTTCTAGTTTAAGCCAATTAAACCAGGACAATTAGGCTTCAGCTAACACGAAATTCTGCATCCATAGAAACTAATAACAAAACTCCCCACAGACCTCCGTAGGACACATATTGCTCCTTAAGACTTGCAGTATATTAATATTAATTTGCCTAAGTATTAAGCCAGAAAGAAGCTTGTGAAATAAGACTGCAATACTGCACCCAAATTGCATTATATAAGTGTTAGTAGAATTTATATTATTGACTCTCTGCAGAGATGTACACTGAAGTCACTGTAGTTTTGTTCCTCACTCATGCTGGGAAGAGTTATTACCATTATCCATTGCTTCAAATTCCTCACTTTTAAATGCACTATATACATTGTCAACATGTAAAATAACCAGTGCTTTCTAAAATATTTATTACCTCCTCTTACAAAAGAAAGTTATAAACAAAAAGAATGTTTGGGTAGCATTCTAAGCACTGATTAAAAATCGTGAATGCATCGTTCTTTCCCTGAGTTTTTAGTTGTTGAATTAAGAGGGTATGCTTTTTCAAAAGCAATACACTTTTTTTTGTGCTCAGATCTGAGTGGTTTGTACAATTAACAATTCAACAAAATGTAGGCCAGAACTTGAGTCTGTAAGGTGCTGAAAAATTTCACTTTTCCCTCCCACTGCTTGCTGGGATCACTTACCATTTTACATGATCTTCTCTTTGCTTCAGAAGATGTGGTAACTTGTTTCTTTGTCTTGGTGAGAAGTGTGCTCTGTATCTTAAGGTTGCTTGTTCATCATACAAGGCAAAGGAAGATTGTTTCTCCAAACAGAATTTCCTAGATTTCTAGTGGCATTTGTAATAATGCAACTTTAATCCTAAAAAAGAAGCCTGTACATTTTGTTGTTCTGAGCACATACAGAAGAAACAGCCCTGACATCTGAAGTCCCTCATTTATAGACATATTTGTACTTTTTTGCAGTCACAGAAGTAACACTGTGCTGTCTATAAGGAAAGAACTCCCCTGTCACTGAACCAGAACACCACTGGGGTATGCCTGCAGAGTCAGGTAAGAAGCCCTTACCACTAAGTGAATGCTTTCTGCCACCCATCTTGGAAAGGCCTAAGTTCACCCAACTCTGCCTGTAACTGGCATAAGAGTGTGTGTTTGCCTGCCTTCATGCATACAGACGTACCTTTTGTCTTCTTGTGATACAGTCAACATTTGGCATGTGCTGTCAGTTCTCAGACAGTTCAGGGTTTGGTGAGACACCCTCTAATGTGTCATGTTTTGTGAGAGGCAAGGAGAAGGCTTCTTGCCATGACAGACATTTATTGCATTCTGCTGTTAGAAGGAACCTAGGGTGGCTAGCCAATGAAGACGTGCACAATGTAGGCATCTAAAACTGGAAAAACTAAGACATATTTTAGTTGGCAGGCATGAATTTCATACTTCAGGAAAAGACAATTTCATACTGAACCACTGGGGAAATAGTCCATTGCTCATTTGCAGTGTACACCTTTCCACAGAGGAGAAAAATCTCTAACCAGGTACTGCATTTGTTAATAGGAGTAGTACTTAACAACCACTATCATATGCATTTCAATCCTTTAGTTGTGATTATTCGTATTCCATAGGAGTTCATTTAATCTTTTTATTTCTCACTACGTATTCCATGCTTGTGATTAAATTTACATGTAGAAATATTTTTTGTCCCTGTTTCCTCTATAGAGCATCAAGAAATTTAAAAAGCCCGTATTTGCAAACTCTAGATTTTCTGAAAACAGGTCTCAGGTCTATGCAGATGAGAAATACTGGTTTTCAATAGCGACTGTCTGCCATAAAGAAACCTGAATACCATAACTTGTGGTATTTTTCGTCAGCATGTACCGTGACTCTACATACGTGAACACAGTGTATCCTCCAGAAACACATCTCTCTGAAGTCAGAGATGAAGAGCCTGTTGCCTCATTCTCCAAAATGTCTCTGGGCCCTCTGGCAATAGCATAAAATCAAATAAACAAGATCAGGTCTTTAAATGTACTTTGGGGCCTAGCAGAGCAGATTGTGAGATTTTAAACCCTGCCATGAACATGTTCTGTTCATACTTCACCCATTGTTACCTGACTGAGTTTAGACTCCAGCTCTCAGGCACTGCCACCAAAGCACTAAATTGGTCAAGAGTAAGATTCAGGTATTTTTAAAATGCAGATTTGAAAACTGTGTCTTGTCTGCTGGGGTCTGAAGACTTCAAGTAGAGGTGAAAAATCCTCAAATAAGTAGTCAGAAAGAAGCAAGCACTTCCCTGTCTGAGTGGCTGCTGTCAGTGGAAGCAGGGTTGAGCAGCCAGTGAGGCTCAGTGCCGTTGTTAGCCGCCATGGGAAGTGGGTGCTGGTCTGCAGCTACCAGCACACTGACGTTCAGCAGGGAGAAAGCGGGTCTCTAATTAATAGGCCTTGGCATAGATTCAGATGTTGTCATGCCTGTGACTTGATAGGTTTAGAGGAAATATATATCTGAAAGGAAGATCTGTCCAGAATGATTGAGTTATACTGCAGTTAAAAGCAGAACAGATGTATAAGCAGAAGTGATGGTGTTACTGAGAATCAGTTACATGTCCCATAGGAAAACCTTCATTTGTTGGATAAGGACAATATGCTACACTGCACACATACCCTCCTATAAATGTAATCTATTTTTCCTGCCCTGAAAGCATGTGCGACAGCTGTTCTGCCCAGAAGCAAAATGACATTTTATATCAAAAGCATTATTGGTTTTTCTTCTTTATAGATTTTGGTAAAAATTGAAAGAAAAAGGTAATATACAATACATATCTACAGAAATTGTCAGTCTTGGAAGTGTCAAGGTTTTGGCATTTTCTGCTTACTCTGCATTTCACACTGTTCTGCATTTTCTGGTTCTGTCTGAAGAAAAGGCTTCACATCTAGCTCATGGAGAGAAAAAATTGATAAACCCTATGAAAAGCCTGCTGGTACAAAATTCACAGACAAAAGAGGTGCAGTTGGTTTCAGATGTGCATCTAGGACAGCAGTGAGCCAGAATAAGATGCAGGTAGCTGAGTTTGTAAGTCAGTGTCCTGGCGGGAGAACCAAATGATTTCCAGTGCCCGCTGGAGCCTGGTACCTTTGCTGCAGGACTTGAACTCTTAATTAAAGGCAGGTGAGGATCCATTCCATACGAAATCTGCTGTTCTGCAGGGAACTGCTCCCTGAAGAACAGTGTCTCCTTCCACATAACCCCATCCCCCCGGGGGATGGTAGTCCCAGGCCATCTGCTTGGAAGCAGTGGATCTTCACTCTAATCCCCTTCCCTTTGGACCCTGCTCACTGAACTCAGGCAGCCTCTGTATCTCATCAGGGCTAACTTTATGTCTCTATGCTTACCATATGGTCTAGGGCTTACTCTGCCAGCTGGTAGGATAAACCACACCACAGATAGGGCACAGGTGACTTAAAAGAAAGAAGATAGGATACCTCATTAGCTTCTCAGAGAAGTCCTACATGAATGCTGTGGATTCCTGCTACAAAGGCATGTCATTGGGATATCTCAACCATCAGCTTAATGTTCTACAGTTAAATTTTGAATACGTGTGAAATGGTTCCCATGTCCTGTGGCAGAGTCAGCAAACAAACACTGTGAAAAAGTCCAGTTTTCCTGCTTCCTTTGGAAAGAAGTCAAGACCACTGAAAGCAGGTTTGAGGGTGGGTTTTGTTTCTGTTTTGTTTTTTTTTTTGGTAAAAAAGATTATGTTCACTGGACTGGGGAAAAAATTAATTGACATAAGTTGTATGGACTGAGAGAGATCAAGCTCCTGATCTAGAAGAACTGTAGTTGTACAAAATGGAACACCTCCAGGAAGGCGTATAGCAAGAACGCCACCACCAAACACATTCTAGTCCTGTAATCAAGCCACTTGTATAGGCTCTGGGAGAAGGAAGTTCATGTGCCATGTGGACATGAGAAAAATGCATTTACAGAAAACTTGCCTATCAACAGAGAAATGTAACCTTACACAAAGTTTTGGTCTCAACAAAACATTTTCTGATTAAAAAAAAAATAAATATTTTATAGGGAAATTCCCAAACAGATCCATTTCTAATATTTCTCTCTTGGGAATTCATTTACCAGGTGCACACAAGAACTGGGAACATTTCCTTTTTGGCCAGCTCCCCTCACTTCTGCTGGCTGCAAGCCATGCAGGTGAGCCTCAGATGTTGTTATCTAAGCTATGAGACACTTCAGAAAAAGAGAAAGATACAGAGTGATATCCCTATCATCAATGAGGCAAAGCCAGGAGTTTCAGCTTTTGGTATCAGCACAGAAAATGTTTGAATGTTTTCAAGACTTTTACATTTAGTTAGCTACAACATTCCTTCTGAAGGGCAGCTTTGCAGTAGCTGTTATATTTGTCATGATGACACTTCCCCATTTGGTGAGAAATACTTTTTTGTATGACAGCTCATGCATTTTGTCTATTTATTGGTTAAAAAAAAACCAACAAACCAGATTCTTAATGCAAATAAGGAGTTAAGAAGCCCACTGGGTTTTCTGATCTGGTTGATGAGTGTAAGTCCACAGCAAATGAAGCGTGCAGCTGAAGACTGTGTGTGATGGAGCTTTGACTCAATGTTGAAGTCTGTGGAAGCTGTGACTGATTCATACTTTTCACTGGTATGCTCTGTCTCAACTGTAAAAATATTCTACTGAAAACTCCTGGGAGATCAGTTTCAGCTGAATTGGCTGCTTTCCATTCCATCTTTAGTAATAGTAGATTTTATGTTTTAAGTTTTGTCATCAGCAAATTGATTTTACATGAGAAACTTGTCTTTGTCATCATGGATGATGTGTAATGGTCTCCAAATACAATTCCCAGTTTACTGCAGAGATACTCCTTGCTCAGAATATATTGCTGACCTTTGTGCAATTTCACAGATGCTACCAGTTTGGTTTGAAATCAGTCATTGTCATCAACTCCAGATTAACAAAGATATTAAATCTAATGATTTAGAACAAATGGTTCTTGGAAAGGATTCATTGCGTAGCATGTTTAAATTGTGTATCATCAGTCTCATAAGCTCTTTTACCTGTTTTGTGGCTTTGAATTTAGGTGATTTCACTAAGAATTTCAGTCAATTAACAGCTTTAGCAAGCTTAATTTCTGTACTGAAATTAGAGGGGTTTCTGTTCTCCACCATATTACTGAAGCATTTCACTCCTGTGTTTCTGCATATAACATGTTGCACCAACCAGCCCTCCACCCTATTTTAATTCATATTGTTGAGGTATCCCACCTTACACAAGATAATATCCTTGCAGACTTTCCCAGAGACTTTGTGCTAGTATCTCCCTTGTCAGAAATATTGCAGCTTTATATTTTTGACACTATCGTTTATGGTTTATCATAGTGAACACTCAAGGCCCTTATGCTGATACTGAAGTCTGTAGGCCTGCCAGAAGGCAAAAATGCAGATCTATTCAGTCAGAAGGATACTCCTTGACTCCCCATCCTGAAGTGATATTACTTGTGTGAATGTGCACCTCTTCCCTGATTATTTGTAGGATGTTCACCACCTCTTTCTTTTTACCTGTTTCTCTCAATAAACATAGCCCTTCTGCTTCAAAACTAAATATTATCTAAAAGCTTGTGTGATAGAACACACAGAAATTTATCAGTACCATGTAAATAAGAGCAGCAATGACAAATGTAGACACAAAACTGATGTGATGGCATTTGATTTTCACTCCAGCAACCCTCTCACAAAACTGAGGCATGCCAAAATGGTTTCCTATTTCTTATATATATATATATATATATTTATATATATATAACTGTATAATTTAAATATGCCCATCTGATTTGGATTTCACCAGCAGCAACTTCTTTCAGAGACTCTCAGGTTTCATACAGCACTCCTTAGCATACGACACACACGAGTATTAATTTATTCAGCAGGTGACCTTACAACTGGGGCAATAGCTAAAGTTAGTGATCCGCATGATCTCTCAAGGAGTGAAGTTTAGTTTGAAGTTCAGACCACACGTTAAGGCAGTCTAATGCTAATTAGACACCAAATCAACACAGATTTTTATTTTCTCACTTTGATTTCAGAGGAACTTATTGTGTACCTTAAGTTCTAAACTCGATCAGCATCTAAAATTTGACACAATAGATTCCATCAAAGATGATGAAATAATGGGACAGTTACTTTGACAATAAAAGAAATAAAAGGATTTTACATGAAGATTTTTTTAGCATGTTAAAATCTGATACTGTGAGTCTTGAATATAGGTTTCAGACCATGGGTTGTAAGCACCTAAATAAAAATTGTGGTCTGATTTTCAAAGATGTTTTGTTTTGAAAGCCCTTACTAAAACCTGAAATGGCTAAAATACTTGTTCTTCCCATCAGTGTGAAGTGTGGGTGGTTCACATGCTAATCACAGAATCACAGAATCCTAAGGGTTGGAAGGGACCTCAAAAGATCATCTAGTCCAACCCTCCTGCAAGAGCAGGGTAACCTAGAGTACATCACACAGAAACTTATCCAGGCGGGCCTTGAATATCTCCAACATAGGAGACTCCACAACCCCCCTGGGCAACCTGTTCCAGTGATCTGTCACTCTTGCAGTAAAGAAATTTTTCCTGATGTTCACATAGAACCTCCTATGCTCCAGTTTACACACACTGCCCCTTGTCCTATCACTGGACATCACTGAAAAAAACCCAGCTCCATTATCCTGACACTCACCCTTTACATATTTGTAAACACTGATGAGGTCACCCCTCAGTCTCCTCTTCTCCAAGCTAAAGAGACCCAGCTCCCTCAGCCTCTCCTCGTAAGGGAGATGTTCCACTACCTTAATCATCTTTGTAGCTCTGCGCTGGACTCTTTCAAGCAATTCCCTGTCCTTCTTGAACTGCGGGGCCCAGAACTGGACACAATATTCCAGACGCGGCCTCACCAAGGCAGAGTAGAGGGGGAGGAGAACCTCTCTTGACCTACTAACCACACCCTTTCTAATGCACCCTAGGATGCCATTGGCCTTCTTGGCCACAAGGGCACTTTGCTGGCTCATGGTCATCCTCCTATCCACCAGGACCCCCAGGTCCCTTTCCCCTTCACTACTGTCCAGCAGGTCAGCCCCCAACCTGTACTGGTACATGGGGTTGTTCTTCCCCAGATGCAAGACTCTACACTTGCCCTTGTGGAATTTCATCAAGTTCCCCTCCGCCCAACTCTCCAGCCTGTCCAGGTCTCGCTGAATGGCAACACAGCCCTCTGGTGTGTCAGCCACTCCTCCCAGTTTAGTATCATCAGCAAACTTGCTGAGGGTACACTCAGTTCCCTCATCCAGGTCGTTGATGAAAATATTAAACAGCACTGGTCCCAGCACCGACCCTTGAGGGACTCCACTAGTCACAGACCTCCAGCTAGATTCTGCCCCATTGACCACAACTCTCTGCCTTCTTCCTTCCAACCAGTTCTTGATCCACCTCACTACCTGATCATCAAGCCCACACTTCCTTAGCTTATCTATGAGGATGCTGCAGGAGGCAGTATCAAATGCCTGACTGAAATCAAGAAAAAACACATCTACCGCTCTACCATCATCCATCCACCTAGTTACTTGCTCATAGAAGGCTGTAAGGTTGGTCAAACATGACTTCCCCTTGGTAAAGCCATGTTGGCTGCTCTTAATGACCCCCTCATCCTTGATATGTCTAGAGATGGTGTCAAGAATAAGTTGTTCCATCACCTTTCCAGGGGTGGAGGTAAGGCTGACCGGTCTATAATTACCCGGGTCCTCCTTCTTGCCCTTCTTATAGACCGGCGTGACATTTGCCATCCTCCAATCCTCAGGCACCCCACCTGTTTCCCACGACTTACCAAAGATGATGGAAAGTGGCTCAGCAATGACCTCCGCCAGCTCCCTCAGCACCCACGGGTGTATTCCACCCGGACCCATCGATTTATAGATGTCCAGATTACTTAACTGATCCCTAACCCAATCCTCATCCACCAAAGCAAACTCCTGCTTTATCCCGACTCCTTCTGGGGCTATAGGAATCTGGGTCCCCCGGGGAGAGTCTGCAGGAGTAAAGACAGAGGCAAAGAAGGCATTCAACACCTCTGCCTTCTTTATATCCTTTGTCTCCAGGGCACCCACCTCATTCAGCAGTGGGCCTATACTGCTTCTTGTGTTAGTTTTACTCGCTAGGTATTTGAAGAAGCCCTTTCTATTGTCCTTGACCTGACTTGCCAGATTAAGTTCCAAGGAGGCCTTAGCTGTCCTAATTGCTTCCCTACATCCTCTAACAGCTGTCCTATATTCCTCCCAAGTGGCCAGCCCCTCCTTCCATAATCCATAGATTCTTTTTCCGTATGAGTTTGCCCAGCAGTTCCTTGTTTAACCATGCTGGTCTCCTGGCTCCCCTACTTGACTTCCTACTCATTGGGACAGTCTGATCCTGAGCTTTGAAGAAGTGGTCCTTGAATGCTGACCAACTATCTTGAGCCCCTTTACCACCTAGTACCCTTTGCCATGATACTTCCCTTAGCAACTGATTGAAGAGGCCAAAGTTGGCCCTTCGGAAATCCAGAATTGTGGCCTTGCTAGGTATTCTATTCCTCCCACACAAGATCCTAAACTCCACCATCTCATGGTCACTGCAGCCCAGGCTGCCATTGACCATCACCGCTTCAACCAGACCCTCCTTGTTGGTGAGTACCAGATCCAGCAGCGCTCCTCTCCTAGTTGGTTCATCCACCGTTTCCATTAAGAAGTTATCATCAATGCACTGGAGGAATTTCCTAGACTGTGAATGACTGGCTGTGTAAGTCTTCCAGCAAATATCGGGGTAGTTAAAATCCCCCATAAGGACCAAGGCATGTAATCGTGAGGCTGCTTTCAATTGCCTGTATAAAGCCTAATCAAGTCACACATCTATATCTGGTGTCCTCAAGGCAAGCCTGGGGTTGAATTTTAGAAACCCTGAATAGGATTCAGTTGCCTAAAAGCACTCAAGGCTGCAGGAGATATCTAAGACATATATGCATGGTTATCCTTTCGTACTTGGTACTGGTGAGGCCACACTTCAAATGCTGTGTTCAGCTGTGGGACCCTCACTCCAAGCAAGACATTGAGATGCTCAAGTGCTTCCAAAGAATGAATGACAAAGCTGGTGAAAGGTGTAGAGAACAAGTCATGTGAGGAATAGCTAAGGGAGCAGGAGGTTGTTCAGTCTGAAGTAAAAGAGGCTCAAGGGGAGACCTCACCACTCTGTACAACTACCCCAAAGGAGAATGGAGTGAGGTAGGTGTCAGTCTCTTCTCCCATGTAACAAGCAATAGGGCAAGAGAAAATGGCTTCAAGTTGTGCTAGATTGGACATTAGAAAAATTTCTTTGCTGAAAGGGTTGTCAAGCATTGGAACAGGCTGCTCAGGGATGTGGTTGAGTCACTATCCCTGGAGGTATTTGAAAGACATGTAGATGCAGTGCTTAGATACATGGTTTAGTGCTGGGCTCGCCACTGTTAGGTTTATGATTTGACTCAATGATCTTAAAGGTCTTTCCAACATAAATCTATGATTCTGTGCTCTTTCCTGTGATACAGGAAATCTAAAGACCCATGGACTTCTGGAGTGGTACAAGCCAGCCAGATGAGATACAGCCTCATGTCTCAAAAGGCACTGACTACATGACAGGTGGATGACTGAAACCCAGCTCTACAGTACCACTTCTGCTGTTAGATATGAGCTGTTTCCATCAGCTTGTTCCCTTGGAACCATGAAGGGAGGTGTCTCTCCTTCCATTTGCCCTGCCATCTAGAAGAAAACCTAGGATTTTATAGAAATAACTCCCTGCGCAGAAGCATGTCATCCCAATACACCCCATACACAGTGCCCAACAGATTTTTCTGTATGTTCCTACAGACATAAACATTTGATTCTGTATTATTTAGTACCTCAGCAGCAGAAAGCAAATGTCAGTTGGAGAGTTAGAGGTGGCATTTTCTCCTCTTTCCTATCTATACATAGAAGCATTTTTCAATTCAACATAAAAATATACCAACCAATAGTAGTCACATGCCTTTTCAAGATGAACAAATTCATTTAGAAACAAGCATAAATGAGCAAACCTTAATATACTCTTTCAAATAAGCTTTAAGAAAACCCGACATGACCAGGGACCACAAGGGATTCAGACAGTGAAGGAATCCTGCAATCAGTCAAAAATGGGTCTCTGCTTGTAGGACCAGACAGTAAACACTGGAGGTTTTGTTTCTAAGACAGTAGTCAACCACATACTGAGGACACTGTTTCAGAAACTAAACCCTACAAACTCTCCATTTCCCCATGGTATAAGTGAGCTTTTGTCATGCCTCTTTCTGCATGAAATCTTTCAGTAATCCCACCTGATTTTAAAGAAGTCTTTCCCACCACTTTTTTTATTTTTTTAAGAAGATGGAACTGAGGGTTAGATTTATGCAGCCAGTGACAGCCAGTCACCCTGTTGTTCTGATGTCTTTAGAAATTGCAAACAATGTGTTTCCGGTGCTAAAAAAAGAAACCCTAAACAAGTAAAAATCTCTCTGCCAGAGCAGCTGTCCTTGTCCATGACTTATACTTCTTCCATGCAGTCAGTTTTTCTAAACAATGACCCAAGTGTCCTTGTTTTATAGGAAACTCTCTCGTCAGGAACAACCTCTTGCAAATCCAGACATGCAGAATTTCAGCACAGGAAGTCAGGCTGTCATGGCTCCAGGCATTGTTAATCATTTTTAAATGATCATTAAAAAGCAGCAGCAAAAGGATGCAGCTCTGGTGAGGTCAGATAACAAAAATGCCATTTTTGGGGGGGGGTTAAACTAAAAACACATTTTGCAGACTGAGTTTTAAAACACTCTATTCAATGTCTTGGAGCCTAGGACAGGAAAAGAAAAATACAGTACTGGGCTGACAGTTTCTGAGGCAATTCCTACCCTGTTTCCTGTGGCCCCCCATTCCCAACAGACAGATCCAAACTACTTCTGTCTCTCTTTGTGCAGCCACAGCCACTTTGCTGTACTCAGTGATGCCTCCAGTCTAATAATACAAGTTCTCCAAGACCTGCTAATGCCCAAGGTGCTGTATGTTGCACGAATACTGCTCACTCCACAGTTTCTGGGTGATGCACCCTGCCTTGAAATTTTTTTAAACCTTTGACTTGTTGAAGCATTTGGGATTTAAGTCTTTAAAATTCAGATCCAATTTCAGACTTTTGATGCAGACCAATTTTTGCAGTCCGTGTGTGTGTACCTATGGTTTGCCATCATTAATCATGTCCACCCATGACTTTGGTGTCATTTGTACCATCAGCTAATGCTGACATAAATGTCATTGACCCTATTGTTATGAGAAATGAACGGCGCAATGTATCTTTTCTCCCCTTCTGGACCTTTCCTATGCACTACCATATGGTTCCTGTACCAAGGGCACTCTGCCATCTGCACTGCGGAGCATAATGCCCTGAGGAAGACATTGACATAAACCAATTTATGTTAAGACCAAGACCCAGACATACGGTATCTGTGTGACCATACGGCTGGCCCCAGCAGATGAGGATGGATTACTGAGTCCCCAGTAGCTTTCCTGCTTCCTCCCTCCATCGGTGGTCCAGGTTCTCAGCTCTGGCAGGCATGCCCGTGCAACCCCCCAGGGTCTACTGTGGTTAAAGACACTGCCCACTGTGCCAGCAGGCTCCTGATATGGCCCCTCACAGGCAGGAAAAGCTCTGATTGCCCACTCTGAAGCCACCCAGCACATACTCGTGGCAATGCCTCAGCCAGTCAAGAGTGGTCTCGAAGAAGGTATCAATCAAGACAATGCCCAGCAACCTTTTTCATTTTATAACCCTTTTCTTTTGGTAAACTCTCCCAGTTAACCCCAGAGTGCCTCAACCCCAGTTATACGCCTACCTTTCCCTCCCCAGATTTGATCTCCATGACACCTCTAGGGACTGAGCCCTGCATCTCTGCCTTTCTTCATGTGCCTGAAAAATAACCTCCATTCCAGTAAGGAGTAGAGGATGAATATAGATGAAACTTTTTCATCATAGACAAAGGGAGAACCTTTGCCTCCAGCCCATTTTTGTTTGTGCTCATGATGCAAATGCTGCCCATCACTAGTACAAAGGCAAAGCATCAATATCCTCTGGTGGCACCTCAAGTGTGTGCTGCCTGGGCCAGCATCTCAGCAGGGTGCTCTGTGTCCCACCTCTCTGCTCCTCAGGTCACCACCACTGCCCACACAGGTGAAGCTCACAGCACCCCTGCACCACTACAAAACTGCCAGGAGACCTCAGTGAAGCTTTCAATCACAAATACATTATGTGTGTTTTAAGAAAGCTGAGAGAAACTAATGGCTGGCATCCTTAAAAACAAACAACAAATATTTACATATTTGTCTGCACTTGACTTCACAATTCAGTCTCACACCTTTTCATTTCACCTTTTCATTTTCTTTTTTCTTTTTTTTTTTCCTGTTTGTTTCATTGCTAAGCATTGAACAAGGTTGCTTGGCAATTAGTTCACAGCTGTAGTTGCTAAGGAACCACCAAAGAAAGTAGATTAGTCTCCAGTAACCTGTTTCATTGTCAGAGATGTTTATTTTGCATAAAGGCAATAACTGTACACAAAGGGGTTTATTGAACTTGGAGAAACAAGCAAATTATGCGGCATTATTTTTCCTTCCAATACCTTCCTCTGCCTCCACAAAGCTCCACATGAAGACTTGAGCTTTTCCTCAGAGAACAGGATTTATTTATTCAAACCTGCATACTCCTTCCAGTGCCAAACTGGAGGATGTAGGCTGTCGGGCTGCACTCCCATTTCCCCAAGGAGACACATGTGAAAGGTATCTGTGTCCTCCGCCCTTTGTCTTCAGGCATGCTCACCTGCCAGCCACCACACCAGCCCCTGCCGTGCCCCAGACCTGACATCCGGGGAGGTCACAGCAGGCTGCCAACTGACATAAGCCCAAAATAGCACTGCCCCTGGGACCATTCTGTGGAGCTCATTTTTCCCTGTTCAGCTGCTGATTGCCCTGTGTAGACAGCAGGGGAGGGTGCACTGTGCTTGCAAGGCAGGCAGCAGAGCCTCCCCTACCTGTGCCACCCTGCAGCCATGCTGCCCACAGGGCCCTCTCTGCCCTCAGGCCCTGCTGTGATGCAAGTCACCTCCACACACCTCTGCTGGCTACAGCTGCCAGACAGCACTGGAACAAAACCTCTTCCAAACACTCATCAGTGAGCAGCAAATGACTTATCAGCCACTTACCCCAAAGAAAGAGACTGACTATGCGTCTGTTTCCCCTTGGGACCAAGTTTCTCCAGTGGTCTTGCTCTAGCACTTTTACTTTTTTTTCTGCACTCAGAGCCTTGTCTGTTGGTGAAAATTCTGACATTTCTTCAAATGCTGTTTGGATGGCAATAGACCAGCAGGAACGGATGAGCTGTTCAGGGATTATAGCTACTGGAGATAAAGAAAAAGAATAAATGCAAGAGGTATTAAGGACTACTGAAGTCCTCTTCAGAGCTCCCAAGTAAAACTGCCTGTACCACCTCACCTAGTAACTCTGCTTGTGCCTTAACGCCGGCTGCTGACATAAGGACAGATTTGGAGATGTTTGTGCACAGACTTCTGGAGAACCATGGACCACTTCTAAGAGGCCTTACAAAGTTAATTGATAAAAACAAACAGCATCACTAAGCGTAAATATTTCACATCTCCAATGGCAAAATGTTTTGGGATCTGCAGATCAAAACTGGGTTGAAAGCCGAAAACCCAAAGTCTGTGTCCTTTACAGAGTCATTCAGATCTCCAATTGACGTTACGAAGCGAAGAACTCCTCAGACCATTGATACACCATGAAACTAAGTCCCTCCAGGTTTGGTTTTTGGGTTTTTGTTTTTTTTTTCCTGTTTGTTTGGTTTTGCTTTGTGGTGGGTTTTTTGTTTGTTTCTTTCTTTCTTATGGGTTTTCTTGGTTGGTTGGTGTTTGGTGGGTTTGTTTGTTTGGTTTGGTTTTTTGTTAGGTTTGGTTTGGTTTTAGTTTTGGTAGTTCAGTTGTTTATTTAAAAAAGCAAGTCTTAAGATGACAAAAGGAGCAAAGTTTCCAATAATGAAATCAAGCGTTGATTACTACACCAATTAGTTCGAAAATTAAAATGACAGGAATTTCCTATGCAGGGTGAATTTAAGTTCCATAGGCAGTCACAGTATGGCAGGTGGAAATACACAACAACAAATAATACCAGCACATTCTTCACTGAAAAACAAAACTAATAAAAGTTCGGTTTCCTACAGATTCATGCCCTCTTTTGCCTTCCAAGTGCAGTAACCTCAGTTACCCTATTCCTTCATGTCACAGATGTACTATGGCCAGTAATCGTCTATGTGCATAAAGACTGGCTTACTGCTACTAAACCGATTGTCAAACAGCTAATTATGCTTTGCTTTTTCTCTGAGGCACCAGTTCAAGTCTCTTTCCTCTCTCCAGCCATTTATTTGCAAAAAATCCACTGGGGAGTATTTCATGTTAAGATTTCTATCATCATCTCCTTCAAACTCAGTTAAATTTGGCCAGCAGGTTGCAAAGTTACCAGGGAGGGGGAACTCATACACAAGAGAAGAGACAGACCGTGTTACCACAGAAACCTCAGTTCTTTTAGGAAAACTGGGTGAAAGTTTATATACAAGTTTTACAGTTACCAAAAAGAAACAAAGCTCTTGGAAAATTAGTCAATCCATATTTAAAGCTTAAAAGAAGAAATTGTAAACCAAAGATATTGTACAATATTTACAGCAATTCTGACGTAGGCATGTGTACGAGAACTTCTCGGACATATAGACTTTGAGTCGCCAGAAAAGCTGTTAATGGAGAGAACTGTGCATATACACTTGGTAAAACCTGATGAAATACACACCATCTCACAGCAGGGTTTTGTGGGACTGGGTTTTTATTACTATAGAAAGCAATGCTAGATTCTTCCCACCAGCAAAAGATTACAATGTCAATAGGGTACAGCTACTCAAGTGCTAACATGGGAATTAAATTCACAACTATATAGCTGTAAATTGAATGGCTACCATATAGACTCCTCATAGACGACATTCAACAAAACATGGTGCTATCAATCTCTCTCCTCCATTCCCTTCCTCTCCCCATGAGATCCCTGATTGGGGATGTCTGTTTTATGCTACCTTATATTACAGTGTCTGGAGGCTGATGTAACTTTTTCAACATACTGCAAAATCCAGCTGATAACCAGTCGTAGGTAATTTTCTTAATTTACCATTGATTAATGAGCAATACAGCTGTTTCAAAATTTTCCCAATAGAGCAATTTGTTAGGTCAAGAAGAGGGAAAAGAAATCCCCCACAACTTAAATTAGAGATGTTTCATAGACCCTTCTACAAAATAAGTGTTACAAACACTAAATTCTCTATGCCCAAGTTGTGAAACAATGGCTTGTGTTATATTCCCATGGCAATTTTCCTTAAAAAAGAGAGGGCTGTAACTCTCTTCTCTGTTTTCAAAGTATGATCTCATTCTCCAGATCTAGTTAAGGACATAAGGAGCCTAAAATTGTAAGACCAAGAACAGGAAGGGCATCCATATGCTCTTTTTAATAGTCTATGAAAGACTTTTCAAGTCTACACACAAGTCTGCACAATAACCTGGTGTGATGGTCTAAAGCAAAACTCTGACCACTGTCACGTAACAAGATGTGTAAGAAGAGGTTCCAAAAAAAAAAAATTATGTGGATTATATCACCAAAATATACCACTGTTATCTCCTTAGTCTGCTTGTGCTTCAAGAACTTTTTACAGCATTTTAATGAAAATAAGGCATTTATTGCCAGTGGTATAGTTATGTATGAAAAAAGTAACTCTCATTTTAAAATAATGTAAAAAGGATATAATTTTTGGTCAACTAGAAAAAATCAGAAACATGATACATTACTTTTAAAAATTCTGTAGAATCAAAACCTATATGAAATATGCTGAATTTCAAATATACCAGAAATTAAAAAAAAAAAAGTCCTCTCTATAAATCAGGATGTATAAATACTCTCATATTCTGGAAGTCTGAAAGTTGTTCCTGTGAGATTTCTGGCTACCTTGTATTAGTTTATTCAGAAGCTTTTCTGGAGAAGTTAGGAACTTAAAACAAGAAGCTTTTAATCTTAAATTTAATTTCCTGTTCTTTCTGGAATTATTTCCTGTTCTTTATTCCCCAGTCCAAAAACACAGAAAGCAAAATCTTGTCCAAATACCAAGCCGGATCTTCATCATGTGCTTACATATGTCAATTTTGATGGGACACACATCACTTCCACAGTTTATTGTTCTGGAGAGCAATGTTGTGGTCTTCTCTACACAAGACTGTAGTATCAGCATGACATCAGCAACATTCAAGATCAAGGTAATGGAGAAAGGGAGGTATTAGTGCTTTGTTAAAACAAGGCAAAAAGAAGTATGTATCTTTGGTCATTTATGGACTGGAGAAGGAGGATAGCTGGGATCACTGATAGGGGCAGGGACAGGACAGTGGAATAGTGCATGAAAGGATAAGGATTTGCCATTTTCTTCTTGAATCAAAGTAAACAGTCTATTTAGCTCTGTGTGAAAATAATTTAAAAATACAAGGTCCATTATTGTCAATGATTCTCCGTTTTTCACAAGAGTAATTCTGCTGAACTCATCAGTATTTTCAGCCTTACCAGATGTACCCTAATGTAGAGGGAATACAATTAAGTATGAAACTTTGGTAGGAGAGGAAGAAAGGTTGATAAAAAAAGAAGTTATTACTGTTGCTGCTGCCAGTTAACCAGAAGCAAAACTTGGACATAAACAATTCACAATCAAATAAACATTGGCAGACAGAAAGTTGTTACTTTTAGCTGTTGCTATTGGCATGGTCTTATAACACGCATGGAAAGATGTGGCTCAGATTTTGCACACCACATATCAAAATTAGATCTCAAAGAAAGGATACAATTTCCTTTGAAGTGTCTCAAGGGTATCTTATTTTGTTCTAGTGCATAAATAACCAAAATAATTGACTGTGAAGACAAAGCAGGTCATTAGAGGCCCAAATTTTAAGAACTACTGTAATCATCCAGCCTGACTTTGTACAAAAAAACCCCACAGACCATAGAACATCATTAAACAGCTAGTTTGCCAAGTCAAGTGCCCCCTGGTTGGGTTAGAGTACTGTTCTCTGTGGAAAGATGTCGAACCTTGATTTGAAAACATCAAGTAATACAAAGTCCATAGCATCCCTAAGTGCATTGTTCACTGGATAATCATAGTCATTTCTAATCTAGCCTCAGCCTCTGACTAAATCACTTACTTATTAGAATAAAGAGTCCTATGCAGTCACAAATACTCCCTTCCATGCCTCTAGTTCTCATGGGGTGAGTCTCTGTGCTCTAGCAAGCTACACAGACATCTGGCTATACTGCAAAACCTGTCTGAAAGCACAGTACACGTAATCAGCAATGCAGAGTGACTCCTGACTGTCTTGGGTTTTACTGACCACTAAAAATACACAAGTGTGCCAAAGATTCCACTTTCTGTCCCCACTGTAAGGAGGCTGTGGCTGCTAAATGGCTTCTCTGCCTGCATTCAGATTACAGTGAGTAGAGAGTCTGACAGCGATCCAAGGCCCAAATGAGATGACCCAAATGTGGTGCTCACACACCACAGGAGAGGGGCTGAAACAACAGGATTAAAACTAAGTCCTCTCACCATCAATAGTGATGTAGCCACCAGCACACACAAACCCCTCAAAAGGCAAAAGCTTTTCCAAAACACTATTATTTATGGAGTTCATTTCCAAATATCTGCTAGTTTTTTAAAAGATTAGACAGAGCACTTTCCAAATGCCTGACTAATGCCATACACAAGGTCTGTTCAGGTTCCCTCTTCCTACTCTATATCATTCCGATCACACATTCAAGGAACAAACTCACCTCCATGCACTCTCACATTTTAAGTTTATGATCTGTTGATGAACACCATTGCTGGAGACTGGCTGGGTAGCTGAGCCCAAAGAATGGTGATAAATGGTGTCACATCTAGTTGGCAACTGGTTACTAGTGGCATCCCTTGGGGTGTTAGGGCCAGTGTTGCTTAATAGCTTTATTGATGATCTGGATGGGGGATTGAGTGCACCCTCAGTAAATCTGCAGAAAACATCAAGTTGGCTGGGAGTGTTGAACTACTGAAGTATAGGAAGGCTCTGCAGAGGGATCTGCACAGGATGGATCTATGGGCTGTGGCCAATGGTATGAGGTTCAACAAGACAAAGTGCCGGTTCCCGTGCTTGAGCCACAAGAACCCCATTCAATGCTCCAGGCTTGGGGAAGAGTGGCTGGAAAGCTGCTTGGTGGAAAAGGACCTGGGGGTGCTGATTGACAGAGCTGAACATGATCCAGCTTGTGGCCAGGCAGCCAACAAGGTCAACAGCATCGTGGTCTGTATCAGCAGTAGCGTGGCCAGCACGGCCAGGGCAGTGATCATCCCCCTGTACTGGGCACTGGTGAGGCTGCACCTCAAATCCTGTGTTCAGTTCTGGGCCTCTCGTTGCAAGAGAGACATTGAGGTGCTGAAGGGGGTCAAGAAAAGGGCAACAAAGCTGGTGAAGGGTCTGGAGCACAAGTGTGATGAGGAACAGCTGAGGAAACCGGGGGGTGTTTAGTCTGGAGAAGGCTCAGGGGCACCGTATTGTTCTCTACAATCACCTGAAAGGAGGATGGAATGAGGTGGAGTCTGTCTCCCATGTTACAAGTGATAGGACAAGAGGTAATGGCCTCAAGCTGCACCAGGAGAGGTTTAAAACGGATATTAGGAATAATTTCTTCACAGAGAGAGTGATAAGGCATTGAAACAGGCAGACCAGGGCACTGGTGGAATTACCACCGGAAGTGTTTGAAAATTGTGTAGATGAGGCCCTTAGTGATGTGGTTTAGTGGTGGTCTTGGCAGTCCTGGGGTAATGGTTGGACTTGATTACCTTAAAGGTCCTTTCCAACCTAGTGATTCTATGATCTTATAACCCTTGAGTCTGTCAATGTTCCGCAAAATGCGGTCTCAGGGCTGTATACTATACTAGGATGAAGTTGTAGCTGGATGTTAGAAGGTTAACAAAACTAAGCAGCTACAACACTATTTTTCAGCATTAGTAAGTACATAGCTGTCAGTAAGGGGAATACTTTGATTTAATTTATTCAAATATTACCTGAAATTACAGTTAAATGTCTGCTACAAAGCCTCATAGCAAATATCATTAGACAGTCATGCCATGTATGTGTCCCTGTAAGATTAGAACTCACCAGGGTCACTAGAGTGAACAAAGCCATTCCAAAGTATTTTCTCTAAAATTACCTTCAAGAGGGCTCTGAATAACACTCTAAGGCAAGAACTGAGACATTTACAATGTTCACCAGAGGGGTATTCTGGCCTCCAGAAAGGCTTTATCAGGAGATGAGTGTATAAAAGTGGATATGAAAAAATATTTGACAAAAATTATATTCTTTCAGATGAAAAAAAGAAGGTTTGCAAGAAAACAAAAGGTTTTCCATAAAAGAAACCAGAATGCTCCAGAAGTGGAAATATAGCAAGAAATCAGTAGCATCTTAGTTTTTAAAACATTACTCCAGTGCTTTGTGGGCACAACTGTAAGCTCTTTAGGGCTTCTTGTCTGCGATGCCCTACAACTACACAGATGCCAGAGCACATCGTGTCCCCCTCTTGTGCCCTCCCACATAAGACAGACCTCTGAGCTGCACTGCCAGAAAGTGAATTGCTACCGTGAAGTCTCAAAATCAGATTCAGTAGAAACTGGCAGCCACTTCAAAATTAGTCTCCAAGGTCATGACATAAAAAAATGTGTCAAAACATCTGTCTTAGCCAGTGTCCCTTTTCCAAAAGTGCCCAGTAACAAATGCTGCAACATGTAGAATACAGTGGGTCCCAGCATCTGTTTCCATCACGAGTCCATTAGCTACACAGGCATAAACAGAGCCAGAGACAGGATCCACACCTCTGGATTTAATAGTGACAGACAAATGCATCCTCCAAAACTTTTATAGACCTTTTTGTGACTCCATCAGCATTTCTGGTATTCACCACGTCCCATGCCAATGAGCTCTTTCTCTGTCTTATTCCTGAAATGAAAAATTATCTATCTGAATATATACCCTGCTAACTTCACCAGGTGTTGATTAATTTTTGCTTTGTGAGGAAAAAAAATGAATAGTCATTCTATAGGTATTTTACATTGCTCTTCAAATTTTCTCTGGTCATCTTCATCCAAACTACAGGCTTTAGTCTTTCCATATATTTGAGACCATTTGATTGTCATTGCTTCCCTTCCCTGTGACATTGCTTGTCCTGCTTGTTCTTCTAGGAGTAAACTGCCTGGAGCGTCCAAGAATGGATGTGCTAGAGATACATGTCACATACTACTGACATTTTCTATCTTGTTCCTTACAAATCTCATAAGAATTACAAGTGGTCCTTTTGCCCTTCTGACGCCATCTAATTGCTGGACTGGTATTTTCAGGATTTCTTAAGATGTGTGTTTGTATATGTGTGTGTATATGTATGTATGTATATGTGTGTGTGTTTGTGTGTAAATAATGCTCTCTTTCTCCATCTGACCTCTTTCTCCCTCTGTCCTACATGCATGTCTCTTGTACTTAGTACACTGAATTTTATGTGCCAGTTAATAATTCAGTATCATAAGATCACCCTGCAATTCTCCAGAGTCATTCCAAAAAGTTGCATTCTTTAAAATATGCTAATAGAAATTAGTTACAAGAATACCAATATAAAGAAGACTTAGTTGTCTTATCTGCAAAGTCAGCTCTTTCTCAGATTTGCATGTCTGGAAAGCAAAAAAAAATCAGATACTCTGTTGACTATAAAAAATGTGTCCCTTATTACCTCTGACTTGTAGAGACTTCTTGTGGAATTTGTAGAATTTTTGATAGCTCTCAAACCTTTTAAGGGGCATTCTCATTCAAAGCAATCCCTGCTCCAAGTGTTTTCTTCATCTGATCAGCCTGGTTTTCTTCAGTCTTATGAAATCCAAGGGTCAAAGCAAAGTCAAGGAGCAGAAGGATTTCCTAGAATGAGACAGTCACCTCCAAAGAGGAAAACAATCCTTCATCTGTTATCAGGAATACCTTAACATGACAAAATAGGCACACAGCAAAAGCATATTGCTGGGGCAGTGGGGACTACTAGAAACTAATTCCAGCCAACACAGTTTGTATTGTAGTACTGGCACATTCTATTGGGGGATTTAGGAGACTATATCATCTCCCTGCAATGAAGATAACTGGCAAACAAAAAGAGAAGTACAGCAATATAAAGATATCTGCAAGATGATCCTTTTGAGACTGTGGGTTTTGTTCTCTGACATACCTGGAGAACTGATTTCAGATTCCAGAGGACCTGGGAAAAGTTAGCAGAAATAAGGAGTGCCACCTGGGAGAGAATCCACATTTGCACTGCGCACAGGCCACCAGACCTCCCGTGGATACTATAGAAAATTACAATATTTTGAAATCCCAAATTAATCTACAAACACTGAATTACCACCTAGCCTCATAAAGTCTATAGAATCTTCCCACTTGACTCTCTGGGGCCAGTTTTCACGTGCCTTAGCTAAAGAGGAGCTTGTAACCTTTACTTTCCCACACCCAGCTCCCTGTCACAGGCCTCAGAGAAGCAAGAAACTTTTGGATAGCCAAATCACTCATGGGAACAGACAGATGAGTCACATCAGCACATGTCCCAGCACATGGTATACATTCCATCAGCAGAGCCAGGCTGGTGGTATGTATGTGCTACAGCATCCCACTTCTAACATAAGGACGTGTTATCAGCTGTAGCTGAAAGCAGATATAAAAAAAATGTAAATAAGTAGGAAGACAGACCGTAGTTTATTCTCAACACATGTGGTTACAATAAGTTTTGAAACAGCTTTGGTGGGCAGGTCTGACAAAAATATACAGTACCCAGAAGTAAGTAATTTTCAGATTAAGAGCTATAAGAAAATCATAGAAAAAAGAGAAAAACAAACAAACAAACAAAAGTTCTGTTGGAAAAAATAGCCACAAATGCACATTTCTTTGATTTATATTTCACTATATTTCATAAAATGGAAAAAAAAAAATCCCCAAATGCTGATTTGCATTACCAGTTTGTGAATCACCTGTTCAGGTAGTGAAAGTCAGTGTTGTTAAGTTGTTTATAAACCCAGAGGATCTTTTATCTATGGTTTTTAGGTACTGGAGTCCACAACCAATGTTGAAATTTTCCAGGTGCCTCTGACAACATCCTGAAATCACTAAAGATGAAATGAAAACATCCTGTAAAAAGAAACAAAGGGAGGAATGGCAGCAAAGAATTTTTCTGCAAATAGTCTAAGATCATTGTGCCAGAGGGCATTTTATATTGTTTTTAACTAAATGAAGAGAACAGGAGATGAGTTTTCCACCTTATAGCCCCATAACAGGAAAAACATGATCACTTGAGGAGAGAGTAAGGTGCAATAAGAAGATTATAAAACCACAGAGATGAAACAAGTACAGATATCCTTTAGAAGAGAGCTTGGGAGAGTTTGAAACAGAACTGTGGATCTCAGCTTGCAGCTTGTTTGAGGTGGTCCCACTGAAACCAATGAAGAAATCTCCCACTAATTTAAAGGTGTACACATCCTGACCTACTCCATACTTAAAATCCCTGCACAAGAGACTCAAGAACCTGCATTATTATGCATAGGACTTAACCATTAAAAGCATTTCTAGATTCCCATACTGCAAATGATTGCATATTGAATAAACAATAGTTTGCATTTCCCAGTAAAAGTGCACTGTCCACAGATACTGCTATATTTCTTTCTGACCTGCCCACCAAGGCAGATTTTCTCCTGACTCACACAGAAAATCCATGGTGCCCAATGATGGGATAAGCCTGTGGCTAGGCAGGAGGTGTTGTTGGCACAGCCTAGCATAGCAGGAAACAGTGGGGCAGATTTTGCTCCCTCAGGATTCTGCAAGGAGTCCCAAAGTTTTTTGCAGGAGAGTGCAAGGCTTAAACATGGCTCTATGGTTGTGTTTTTTTTTTTCTCCTAGGATAAAACATCCAGAATTTATAGGAGTTTTAACCTAAAAACCTACTTAAAAGGCTCAGAGTAATTTGGCAAAAAGACTTGAAGGCTCAGTAATATGGAAATTATTTTCTTATGCTAAATATACACATACTAGTCATTATAAGACCACAATGTATAACTTCTTTTATTTGAGTGTTCACTATTCTAGCTTTTCTGTGGAAACTCAAGAAATTGCTGCCATATCAAATATCCTTCTAAATTGGTTTAGCTTTGGGTAATAAAACAGAACTGCTGATGCACCATAATTTCCAGGAAGACTGAGGACACAGATGGCAGGAGAAAATGGAGCTGTCAGAAACTATGAACATTCATATAGACTGTCACCCTATCTGTCCTGATGCTTTTCCCCAGTACCATGTTTCTGCAAATGTGCAATGCCTGAGAACTACTGGCCTTCAAAATGGAACAATGTGCCTGGGCTTCTACATACACAAGTGATTTGGAAGCCACAGAAGAAACTGTAAAAAGCTATATTTAAAATATTATTCAATATAAAAGTGACACATTTCTAAAAGTTGCCTCCTGCAGACAAGCACTGTAAAGAGAAATACTATGACATCTGTTCTATTGCACTTCAAGAAGTGAAAAGTCTGTAAATTTAGGAGTGCCGCATTTGGGAATAGATACATATATGTTCCTTTTTTTCCTTTACTGTATTTGTAGGCATCAGGCTATTTTACAGAGTGAGAAATTTAACTTACTTATGTAAGAAATTAAGAAACTAAAAAAAGAGAAGGAGTTATTTAAACCATTCCCTCAAAGCAGCACAGGAGACCTGCTACAGCATCCCTGCCAGAAGCTAGGCTTCTGTTACAGCTTTTACTCTTTAGCCAAAAGAACATCTTCTAACTTTAGGGATTTTTTAAAAATCTTGTATAAAAAGAGAAAAGAAAAATAAGAAAAAGCAATAACTTAACAAAGGTCATTTTCATACTATCTAAAATCAACCACAACCCCATATCCTACGTATATTCCTTCAGTGACTTTCTCTGATCCAGCTGGAATATGAATGCCAGTAACAACACTTTGGGTCAAACTCAGTGACTTTCAAGAGAGATGGAGGCTTAAAGACAGGACAGCTTTCTGAGGTAGTATAAATGAGCAAGGTAGAGATCTCATATCGAAGAGATAATGAAGTAAAAAGGCAACAGGAAAGAAAGAAGGGTCCAAATACAAAGAAAATAGTCACAAGGTTGTTTGATGATGACTTTTGATATATTTCATAGTGTTGTTTTCAGATTTATTCTCATTTAACCAAGGGTACTGAAGAAAGCCAGAAAAGAAGAGTATGAATCTCACATTGATCCATGATTTATAGACACAATTAGGTCAGTAACTGCTTTCAGAGCAGTTCAGAAAGAAACAGAAATACGTTTTAAGTTAACATAAAATACTTTTTTATTATTATTGATAGTTCAAAATAAGAGAGAATTAATGTTACAGGTTATAATAATATCTTTTGATCCAAAATGAAACACTGTTTCTCTTGAAAGTCTTCACTTGCGAAAATAAAGTGAAGACACTTTTGTTTAAATATATCTATGTCTTAAAGTGTCAGAACAAAGCATGCCCCCTTTTCCTCCAGAATCCTTTAAATAACTTTTTTTTCCATATTTGAGAGAATGTTCTGAAATTACATATTTTTTGGTCAAACACATATTTGTCAAACCAAATCTGGAATTGTTGTTCTTGTTTACATAATTCAGGGGGCAGGGGGTTGGGGAGGTGTGAGGTGAAACGTCACATCACTTCTAGCAGTAAGGTCAAAACAAAGTGAAAGCTGTTGCAGAATTTGGAGTTACATGTCCAAGAAGTTCTGTCACCGTGTTTCATTGGTCAAACTATACCTTCCTGCTCTTCCTAAACACAGGTAGTACTTTTCTTTAAATGCTAGACATCATCTACTTTATAAAATCCCATTTATCTGGCTAAGGACATTATTAATTTATGGACACTGTAATTTTATGGAAGCATCTGGTATTAGGAAGCAAATTTCCTTAGCTGCATATATCCTTTTTTCAGTCTTTGTGTGTCTCTTCTGCAATGGGAAAAAGAAAAAATATGCATATTTTAGCTCAATAAGATACCATTTAAGGACAGGCAGAAGAAACTTTTGTAATGTGATTGCACTTGAGAGCACCTCATTAACTGGATCCACCTTTCTCCACAGAAACAGTAATTCCTATGGGCAATAAATTTTCCTAGATTCTGTTAATTATTTCCTCCCATTACATATATTTCTAAATGACTCATATTTACTAAGGGAACTAGTTAGACAAATTAGGACACAGAAGCCTGACCAAATTTTAAGCAGATTTTTCGAAGTGTTGATAATGGTGGTATTTCAGACTTGCTCCCATCCATTTTGAAACCAGAGCCATTCAATTTTTTTTTCTTACATCAGGACATAAGGGTGACATGACAGGAAGGAGACCAAAAGCAAAGCAGCTTTCCCCTAGACATAACATTTACTCTCCAGTCTATTCTGCCCTGTTTTACCATCCATCCTGGCACCTACCTCCTTTAAAAGTCACCTGGGAACTTAGAAGTTCCCCTCAATTTAGCAAACAAGTGATATACACTGGTGTAACTCTCCAGCATGCCAGAGAAGAGTTTTGGAGACACAAAGACTGCATTTCTAGACAGAATATACAGTGTGTGTTTGCCCTTCTGATTCATACACTTGGATGAGACTGTGAGAATACCTCCAAAGGGCAAGGAATGAATGGGTGCTTTGTTTTGCTGTCCTCCCTCCCAGCCACCTGCAGGACATCCGACGTTGCTGTCACAGGCTGGCCGCACGATGCAAGCATGTGCCTGGTACCACCGGCTGGGTCTGCACCTGGTGCTTCTCCATTACCAGCAGTGGGGGTCTGCAAGCACAGATCTGCACACACACACACACTCCCCTCACTAAAAGAGAATCCTAAGGCATGCAGAGCACATCCAGCCCTCCTTTCCACCTTATTCTCCTTTTATCCCACCAGTGTTCAGGGTGTTTCCCTTCTTCCCATTTTGTCACATAAACTGAAAGCCATCAGTGGTTGTGAAAAGAAATGATAGCTAATGTGGGGTCCAGGCCAGCCCTGTTCACTTGTACTTTAAGCTGTTTCATGTGTTTAATGTGTTTCATACATTCTCAGGTGTGTGGAAAATAGAGTTCCATGAGGTTACTGTTAGCTTTGCTAATTCCTCAGCATATTCTTAGGAAGAGTGTGACTCTAGATTTCTATATTACATCATCTCTGGTCTTAGTATACTGTCTTTGACAGAAAATAGATGCTAGTCTTCTGAAACATCTTTGCAAAATTAAAACTGAGTAATATAAAGTAAGAAAGAAATTTTCTCCAAAGGATGACCTTAGTATATTCATGTTCGGTGACTGAAACATCCTGACTGCTAGACCACAAACTTACTGTTTACACATAATCCCTCCCCTTTAGCAGTCTCGAAAAAAAAACAAAAAAAAGTGCTTTTTCATGTCTGTAATAACAATGTTGCTCTTTGCAGTATGAAATGTGTACTAAGAAAAAGACTTAGCACACACTTCCTACAAGTAATATGCTTCTGAGTTGTATGCCTTGTGTACATTTTCTTAACTGGTTTACGATCACAGTTTTGTTGGAATATATGCTACTGCATCTGGACAACCTGAAGACAGCTGTGCAACACCACCTTCTTCCACACAGGAATTTTCATACTGGATGGGGAAGGTATTGCTTGAGTGTGCATACTCAGCCTCAGTGGACATGTGAGTTCAAATTCAGTGTTTTGAGCTCCAAGGTCTTCCAGAGGTCTCTTACATATGAAGTATTCAAGCTCCCTCAGGAAATCCATTCTGTGAATAACAGAAGTCTTTCTAGCTCCAGGAGATTAATTCTTTCTCAGCTATTGTAGCAGAAGGTCACTAAGATGTCCTGTCTGACCTGCACTGTTATCTGCATCATGTCACTGGCTGCACAAAAGAGCTATGAGAACCATGTAGCTAACCTATCAAGATTTTCACCTATGTACTGACCCCTAGACTGTACTCCACTTTTGGGACTAATGTGTATGTATGTATGTGCATACACACACACATGAACACACACACAAATATAGCACCTGGGCAAAGAAAGAATAATGTTTAGGAGCTTGAGGTGGAGACATAAAGAGCACTGACTAGAGCAACCAAAGCATTTCAGGTACTGACAGACAGAAACCCACTGAGTATTTTGCCCCTGCCAGGATTCTAGAGAGCCAGATGTGCTAGAGCTGGAGGGTGTGGGGTAGAGGCATTTATGGGGCTGCATGCAAAGCAGTGAGACATTGCTGAGGGCACTGGTGTATAGGAGAAATTATGAGTCTGCCTTTCTTGGTGTCCTGGAGCCATCACATTGCACCTATCATCTGCAGAGGCCAGGAAGGCAAGCAGATTGCAGTTGCAGGGAGTGGAGGGGGTATCAGGAAAAGCAATAGCTGAAGAGAACAGGGTGGAAAAGTTTGGAAGTTACAGATTTTAGGATTAGCTCAGATGATGGAAGGCTCAGTGAGAGAAAGACAGGAGACATCACTGTCCCCCTCCCCTCTTGGCTGTCTACTGACTCTTCCTTATTTCTCCTCTTCAGCCGTAGTCCCTTGTACTTCATACCTGGTCTCAGTCCCCAGCCTACTCCCTCCCACAAAAGAGCCAGTCGTTACCACCACAAAAGCATTTGGGTCCTCCGGAGGCAGGGACAGAATAAGACATGTTGGTTCCACTGCTGGTAGCTCATGATATTCTGAGTCTGGTGAAAACACTTGGACATGCAGAGGTCTCTGGTTGAGCTGTGAACAGCTGGGATAAATCCAAGAGCTGCCTTGGACTTGCTTTTATTTATTTCAAGGTCTAATCAGCCCCTGGCCAGCAGCAACAGAGAGCAAATATGATTTACAACCACCTTTTCTAGTGTAGCCAAAGATTATTCTTTCTTCTAGGCCAGAGATGTCTAGTCTCTCCCAAAACAATCTTCCCCACACTTTTTTTTTTCAATGCTTTTTTTTGTCTCTGCTCTTTGATGTCAATGCCAAAACTCCCATTTATTTCATCAAGTGTAGGGTTTGTCAGTGCAGATACAGAGAAAAACAGCAAGCTTCTGGTTTAGCTATGTGACTAAGCCAGTCTCTATCTTTTCTAACTGAACCTGGTAACGCAGTAGCAACAGTGCACGAAATGCCCTTGCCTGGCGTGCAATTTAACAGACACTGTAGCGTTGGGGTGGCAGCATGGCGTGTGAAGCTGAAGGCATGCCAGCAGCTCTGCTGTGCGGGTTGTCCCATCAGGACAGCTAAGCTTCCTCAATGGGCAAGAAGGGAGTTACACACCTGATTTTTTAGTAGGCTTTGCCACCTGTCACAAAGTGCTACATCTTCCTTTCACGTGTTTGCAAGCAAAAGTGCAAGCATCTTCCTTTCACGTTTTTGCGTCCTCTCTGGTAGAAGAGGAACATTCATTCAGCATAAAATGACAGACAAGAAGCATCAGCTTTAGACACTAGCTGACCCGTGACTTCATACTACCCTGTACTGAAATCCCCCCAGGAGACTGAGCTTCCAGCACAGCTACCTGGAAATGACAGCTCCATCCACCCTGTGATTTAGGGTGCTGCTCTTTCCCAAAGAAAATATTAGAGAATTCCAGATACCAGCTTTTACCAAATAATTAACAGTATCTTTCAGACTAGGACAGGAGAGGTAAAAAAGCTGTTTAGTAAGTTATCCAAGTGACTCCTGGCTTTCCATATTAAATTACTGAAAAGCATTTTCTAAGTAACCAGGACATGGTCACTGATAACAAGCCATGGACTTGTACTGACTCTAGTTGCTCAGACATGATGTGCATGCTTTGACCAAAAAAAAAAAATTGTTCCAATGTACTTCTTATAACTAACTTAGCAGCCATTGAACAGTGAATTCCTTCCTCATGGAAAGGAAAGTTACATCATAACCTTTTCTCATCACTAGTGCTATTAATTTTTTCTTTCATGAGGGACACTATTATGTCCCAGAACACTGTGCTTCACCAAATTAGCTATTTTCTTGTCCAACAAACTGGAAAACAAGATAAAACAGGTCTTTGATTCCTTATAACTCGGAATTATTTTCCATTTAAGTGAGCTTTGGAATGTTAAGCTGTAAGGAGAGTCAACAGGTTATACCATATCATGTCGGATAACACAGAAGAGATGGAAGAATGGATCTATCAACAGCATAGATAATTTTTTTATATAGTGCAGAAGCTTATTTTGTTTTAGAATTATTTTCCTACATCGTTTATTTGATAGTGTGGCAATCTGCATGTTGTTATTTCAGGTGTGTAGTCTCCACCTTAAATACCCAAAATTGACTCCATACACAGCCGCCTCCCTGGTTGCTGTGGTTGGAGGATAGGTGTGGAACAGAGAAAAATACGTGTGGCTCAAAGGTCACAGCAATGACACGTGGTGACAGACATGGAAAACTGTAATCATCAGGCAAAATAAGCTACATCTACATCAACATGACAGTCAGAAACATGCCCCCATAAAACCAGGACATTCAAGCCACTGAGGCCAGATTTTGCAGAAGCTAGTGTATCTCAGTGCTCATTTCATTTCTAGAAGTTGGATGTTGCTGGAGCATAGTTACTTGCAGGACAAAGGCATGTGGCAAGACTTTACAGTGCATCACACCAGCACAAAAAAATTATTAAAATGAGACATTTTAATAAATGTCTCACACTAAAGAGGCATTCTGTATTTCCAACAGACTTTGTCATAAATTAGTAACAACTTGGCATGTTATCCAGTTCCCATATGCTTTTCAATGACATTCTTGTGCTCAAGTGTAGTCCAAACACATACCTTTACTTCTTCACACACAGGAGCAGACTTCAGCTGTAATGACAATGCATGTTTCTGGAGACGAAAAATGGGGGTTAGAGGAAGAAACAGCACCTTTTAGGCACAGTATAGTGGCTGTAATGAAAAGCCTTTCAGATGTCTGTTTCACATCTGTAATGTCTCTTACAGGGGGTACCATCAGTTTTCATACCATACTCCAAGATGGCTTGGCTTCAGGGAATGCTGTGGCAGGGCTCTCATCTTGCTGATGGGGCTCAGAAAGGAAAAGCTCTCTCCATCCAAGCAAGGACTAGACTTGTATTAGAGATAAAGATGGGATTTCCAGGTCACTGCCTTAGCTGGTTTTGAAATTAGTAAGCATAATTACCAGTGGCAGCAGAGTTAGGCCAGTGAGATTCAAGTGAAACTGAAAATTAACGATGCCTGTAAGTGCAAGACAGTTCTCCAGATACACAACAGTCCCTGCTTAGCTTTTGTCACTGTTTTGCATTGACAGGTTTGCGTATTTTCATTGAGCAAAACTCACATTCTCACTGTTCATGCAAAATGCCAGAGGCCAATTACTTGTTACTATTTATATAGTTTTTTGGCTATGTGCAGGTTTATCAGAAACGTGATTCCACAGAAAGACCTTTGAAATACAAATGGATATAAATGAAATATAAGGCCATTTTTTTCCCTCTTCGCATCTCGCCTGGAAATTTTTTCTTCTGGGTGGAAGCTTTGCTAGGCAAGGGTTTAACTGCTGGAATATGATGCCGGTCATAAGAACTGAAGCACATCACAAGAAGGAGAGCTGGGAATTGTTCCACAGTTTTTCCTTTTCTTTGTCCCATACTTTATTTTCTTTTTCACACACTAATGTATTATATTTTTGAGATCAGTAGGAATTTCTCCTAATGTATTGATCTACTCTGCAAAAATTGCATTACATCTTCCATTTTTTATAATCTTCAGTTACCCCATCTTAAATATAATCAAGCGCCAGTCAAACACAACTTTATGTTCAGAGATAATATCTTCTGACAGGGAAGAAAGGACCTTCCTTTTGTTGGATCAACAGCAACAAAAGCTCCCAAACTCCATAACATAACTGAGCCCTTGACACATTTATATTAAACTAGTAATTTCTTCTCTCATAGCAATATAAATCTCAAGGATAACTTTACCTACTGTAAAATTAGTATTTACAGAAGTAATCCGCTCCATCACTTGAAGCAGTTGTCTGTGACACAGGGACAGCCCCAGGTCTCAGGATACTTTGTACTGGATCCCAGGCAGCAGACTGTGACAGCAGCATGCCTGCAGGGAGCCTGTAGAATGTGTAATTCAGCTCACTCATGTGCTGTGCTTCCTAGGACAGCAGGAAATATTTTTTGCAGAAATTCCTGGCTATGACTCTGAGCAGACAGAGGCAGGTCAATAGAATAAAAATGAACCTTTTTAGAGGTCTAACTTCAAATATTTTCTGACTTTGAATGCTGGCCCATCTACTCTGTAACACTAATTTGCAGACCTCTCATAATTTTATAATTTTTTCTTTCTTTTTTGTAACGATGAAAATACAAGTATCAAACTACACACTATGCTCTGATTAAGCAAAAATGTCCCATATACCAGCGGACATAAAATGGCTCCAGCAGAGATTGTCACTGCATGATATAGCCCCCAAATTCGTATAAAAACACATTGCTGCCACTGATCATTACTCCTAATAGCAGTAATCCTCCCTGAATGGGTTTATTAAAGTGTGCTCATCATCACTGTGGGTTGTTAATGATCTGCTGCTAACAACCGATTTTGCTGTGTCTACTGCTTAACCCACATCTGTTTCTGCTTTTTGTTTTTTTTTTTTTCCCACACACACATTATCATCCACTGAAAACATTTTTCACATTCTCTCTTGCAGCACAGCTAGAGAAAGCCTCCTGATAGTCATTCTAAGTCTGCTTATCCTGGATCTTCTGCATAAATACACTTGTAAAATCTGCAGCTTTGCATGCCCCTCCCTCCTAGTCCTCCAGAAACAACTGCAGTGGTGACACCTCCCAGTCTTGTTAAGAGGGGACTATATTTTGCCTTCCACCTCAGACACTGTCTGTTATCTATGCTCCCTGACTAGATAGCTACAGCACACTGTAGCACCCTGCTTCCTTGGCTGTCTGGAGAGGCTCCTCTTTGGAGCACACCAGGCTCCAGACTGGACCACCTCCCTATAATCCTATTGAAAATACATTGCTGAAGAAGTGGGATAAGGACGCATGCTGATACGTGCTGGGTCTGATGCATGCACCCTGATGCATGCTGATGCATCCTGATGTGGGCTGATCTCACCCAGATACAGTGCTGGGGATAAAAAAAGATAGCATAAAAACTGGTTCAGGCACTCGGAAATAATCTCATCTTCTCAAGACTGCTTAAAACCCCTGAATCCCACTGACACTGCATTAAAACAGTAGAAGTTCTGTGTATTTTTCTCCATTTTGGCTTTATCTGAACTCTCTATTTTGCAGAAAGCATCAGTGACTCCAGCCAATCAGCTTGCCAAAGGGCTTGGACCTTTTGATGGAAAAATGTTTAAAAGTCCTCGATTTTGTAATCTTCAGCTTTCAGTTTGCTTCCCTTTCATGGCAACACAGAAAATCTAAGTATGAAAATTTCATTAGTAATGCAATTAATCCTGCTGTTGGATTCCTACCATTTAAGCTTAGGTGATCAATTGATGCTTTGCAGAGATACAGCAGAAAAATCCTAGTATTAATTTTCTTAGTAATTTTCATCTATTTGGAGTTGAGTACTGTTAAGGTCTGGGCACAAAATACGAGTCGGCTGTGCAAGGAAAATGCACATCATGCTCCCTGTAACTGTTTTGCTCAGTTAGCTTTTGGATATTTATAGATGAAACAAACTGATTGAAAACAAAATTTAGGGTACTATTCTAAAAGGCAGCAGGGTTAACGATATTCTTTAGAAGGAGTGTTTGTTGATGTTTTTTGGCACCTCACAGGAGGACCCTTTTTTAAAAAAATGAAAATAAATTCTGCTGTATTACCCCTTAAAAAGCATGAGGAGACTTCCTTGCTTTGCTTGTTATTTTTTTACAAACAAAGTACTAGATTTCCATAGGGTTGCTTTGTGTACCGTTATACCTTCTGACACCTCTTCGTAACTTGCCTCTTTACTTCAAGGTCACAAGAAATGCAAGTACATCCTTCTTAATCCATCACATACTATTCTAAAAAGCCAAGATGCAAAAGCTTGGTAGCTACATCATCTGCATGAACCTGTAAAGAAAAAATTACACCGAAATACAACTCAGAATAAACCCTCTCTCTGCCATTCCAGCAGAGCTAGCCTTTAAAAGGGTAGCATCCATTTAGATAATAGACATTAAAAAGAAATATCAGTTAATCTAGCCTGGGTGTCAGTTCAAAAGCCAGCTTCAATCTATTACCTCCAACTGTTCACTTTATATCTTACTTTTGTCTTAAAATACAGTTCTTATTGGAACTGTAAAAACAGATTGGAAAAAAGATCAGTGCCCAAGGAAGTCCTGTGAAATAAATTGACTATGAATACCTTTGACAGAAATCTCCAGTTGCATGAGTTGCTTTTGCCTTGTCTAGCTGTCTCAGGTGTTCCTGGACTCATTTGGTTATGAACCTATGCCACTGCTTTCGAAGATCTCTAAGGTCAAAAGTAATGTAAAGGAAGGAGATTTCCAAGTGTGCCTGGGAGACATCAGATTCTCTTGTTATCAATCAAATTACAGTATGGTTAGATACATCAACTTCCTCAGATAACCTGTTCTCAGACAGCTTTTCTTCCAGTGGCAAAAGACACACAAAAAAAAATCACTGGAAAGCCAAAAACTCCTGTAAGAATTTCCAAAAAAATAAAAGGTATGTATTTCTCTTCTATGCATACAAAGACAAGACCCATAGTCAACACCTAAGTCTCTGAACATCCCTCTAAAATCAAGAGTTGAATCCAAATATCACAGCATTATTGTTCTATTAAATCATTAAGCTGCGACTTACTCTATATTCCAAGGTATTTTAGAGTTTATTTCTTTTTTATCGTTGTTTAACTGACATTGTAAGACTATGGTGAAATTTCAGTTCCCTTTCTCTCCTCTACTGTTTTCATTTCAGCTGGAAACTGTCTACTGAAAGTACAATATTACTTTTCATTTTTCAGTAAAATCAAAGCACAGGGACATTACAGGGGAAAAAAAACACCAAGCACACACAGACTCTGGCATCCTTGGCCCTGTAGAAAAGGCTTTATTGTACTAAGCTCAAAGGGCTGGCTTTCACCTTTTACAATTCCAATGATTTTAGTCATGAGTAAGGCTAGATGCTGTCGTGGTTCAAGCTGAGCCGGTAACTCAGAACCACGGAGGCGCTCATTCACTCCCCTCCCTGCCATGACCCCCCCCCCCCAACATTCTTCCTCCCTTTGCTGCTGGGGGGATGGGGAGGAGAATCGAAAGAATGTAACTCCCACGGGTTGAGATAAGAACAGTCCAGTAACTAAGGTATAACACAAATCACTGCTGCTGCCATCAATAATAATAATGATAAGGGAAATAACAAGGGAAGAGAATACAACTGCTCACCACCTGCCAACTGATACCCAGCCCAACCCGAGCAGTGATCTAACCCTTACGGGTAACTGACCCCGGTTTATATACTGGGCATGATGTGCTGTGGTATGGAATTTGGGTCAGGTTTGGGTCAGGTGTCCTGTCTCTGCTTCCTCCCGGCTTCCCCTCCTCCCTGGCAGAGCATGAGGCTCAGAAAGTCCTTGGTTGGAGTAAACATCATTACTGAGCAATAGCTAAAAACATCGGTGTTATCAGCATTGTTCTCAGGCTGAAAGTCAGAAGCACAGCACTGCATCTGCTACTAAGGAGAAAAATGACTGCTACTGCTGAACCCAGGATGGATGCCTTTAATGATTGTATTAAGCAAAGAAGTAATTTGAAACATGGATAAGAATCATCAAACCTACATTAAGAAGCCAAGTTCCAGTAAGCAGGGATGTTCAGACTTTTATTTGGAGCTATTGTAAGAAAGAGCAAGTGATCTTTAAACTGCCACACACTCTTTCACAGTCATTACAGAGCAAGAGCAGTGAAATGCCATAAAAAGCAGTAGTCTCACTCACAGGCTTCTCATTCAGTACCCTCAACTCACTTCATTAGGACCTGATCTTGAGGTTACAGAAAAAGCCACTTACTCAACAGCTGGAGACAGTATTCAGAATGATAAATATATACTTTTGACTAATTGTGGTAAACCCCCAAATCACACGGAGTTTTGGCAAGCATCAATAGGTGTTAATGTCCTGTGGTCTTCGGTGTGCCAGGTTTTCTTTTCCACAAAGGGAGTAATGGGTACTAGACGCTTAGCAAGGTTTTCACAGGTTCTTAAGAAAGCACTGCCTGTGATGCTTTAGAAAGACTGGTTGTCTGTGGGTTTATGGTGCTCTGAAAGGCTCCATTGACAGGCACTTTCAGAGCACAGTGAGGTTACTCTAGTTATTTGTCCTTTTTATTGGTCTTTCCATTAAGTGGTTTTGCATTTGTACCTCTCACTAATAAAGCCTGTTTTTAACTAGGAGGTCCTAGTTACATTAGTGGTAAGTCACTGAAACATGCATGCGAAGTTAGGCATTGGTGAGAGTTTCTCCTGACCGCCCTCAGTATTTCAAAGCCACACGGTGCTGCACACACACTATTTTCAGTACTGTTTTCCATAGCCATGCAGCCACATGGTTTCTTTTAAGAGCAGAAAGCTGATGACTTCTGTTTAACACACTTTCTTATACTATCTCCAGCAAGTCAGAAGCTTATGTCCAAGAAAAACCTCTGTCCTCACAGAAGGAAGCACTTTGACTTTCTCTCTGTGGCCTCAGGTTGCTCTTGGCTAGTGTCTAGCTTCTGCGTAATTTGGGAGCAGCCAGACCCCCTTGCCTCTGTAACAAAGAAAACCACTGTGAGACACCTGAGTGTTTTGAAAACACCCAGGACAGATACAAAGGAGTGGATTTGGTGTGCCACTGCAATACAATCTGAGACTTCAGTGACCTTGTTCAGATTATTTATGTTCAACTGTCTATGTTAAAATTATACAGATGACATATGAAGTATGTCCACTAGTACAGTCCAGGGCTCACAACACTTGCAGTGGGGAAGTTGCATAATTTTTGTCCCTTAAAGCCTTATTAGCTTGTAAAAAGGGGCTCAGGAAAATGAAAATTTTAAAATAGAAAAAGTATGTGACTGGAAGTGCTTTAGACAGCTGCTATATGAGGTAGCAGGTGGTGAACCTACCCAAAGGCCCCAAGAAATATTAATATTTAAAAGGTCTTACATTTCACTAACTTCAGATAAGTGCATGGAACTGTGTGTTGCTTTACGGGAGTGGCAACCATGGAAGTCAGAATGAATGAATTAGAGAAGGGCTTTCACTTTCTCTGAAATGGTTCTCCCTTGGCACTTCCTCAGACCTGTTCTCCATCCTCATCAGCTCATCAGCACTTTGGGCTGACAGCCTTCCCCACCACTAGTCTTTCTCCAGGTTACAGCAAGACATATACATCAAGGTAAAGCTCAGCTCTGTCATGGTTGCTGCTGGTGCATGAGGCTAGCATGGCAACTTTTGGAGCTGCGTGTCATCTGTTACATCAGTTATATCTGTAACACCCTGTGGTTCTCATGGGCTTCCGATCTGCATTGTTTCTTGACCATATTATCTCAAAACTTATTTCTTTTTTTGCTGCGTGTTTCAATTTTTGCTTTCTGGGCATTGCTTACAGCTGGAGAGCATTATGCTAGCCTCTGAAATCCACATAAACTGCTGTCAAGACAAAGTTTGGCAATTTAAAAAAAAACAAAACAAAACAGGTTTACATTTTACCACCTAACATTAGATTGCTAGCTTTAGAATTAAATACACATCCCCACCCAATTCAGGTAAATGCACATACAATGGTATCTTCATATGTAAAATCTCCCAGTCTTCTACGCTTGCAAGCTGATCTCTTTTTTTTGGCAGGAAAAGAAGAGATATATTGTGGTTGTCTTTTACTGTTGGAACTAGTTGGTTGCTGCACTGATGGGAATATTGTTTATTAATCTGCCTCTCAAAAAGATGTTGAAAGATCAATTACAAAGTTTTGTTCACTATGCTATAAATCACCATGTTTAAAAATCTAACTGGCTGCACAAATTATCTTATTCTAGGGAAACAGCATTTTAGATGAAATATTTTTTTAGAGGAAAGAGATAATATCTTAGGGAAAGCATTAGTAAGTTTCAGTGTTTCCTAACTGAAGTACTTTAAATCTTGCAGACTACAGAAATTCAGGATTTTATTTTTATCCAGGAGTAGAAAATGGTATTTTTAGTTATATGGGAAATTACAAGCAGTTACAATTATATTTGAACTGTTTCATTAAACACAAAATTTGCATGCAATAAACTGTCTGCTATGTGGTATGATCTTAAAAAAAAAAAAAAGAAAAAGAAAAAAACCCCAAAAAGTTTATGACACGAGTTGGAAAAGACGTTAGCAATAATGAGGATGCCACCGATGAGCTAAGCAGTGTTGAGACCTGCATTGTTACCAACCTTTACATTTTTTTACCTGCCGAGTCACTGTCTTCAAGAATACAAGAAAATGTTGTTTGCAACAGTATCTGTCATTTTTCTTGAAATCAAATTCCTGGAATCTTGCAATTATACAAGTCTGATGTCTGAGTGGCCACCAGTACTTAAATAAACCATCAGGTTTTGGGTTGTGGTGTTTTGGGAGGGGTTGGTTGCTTGTTTTCTAATAACCTCAATACCAGCAGGATCAGTTCTGATGCATTTAAACACAAACCATGGCAACACTAGTACATTTCTCAAGAGGTATTTCAAAGTTTCTCCAAAGCCAGCCTAACATACTGTTTGTGCAGAAGATTTTTCAAAAAGTTAGTCTATCATCTTCGTTCAGTGTAAAAGTAGAGGATGTCTTCCTCTCTGAAGATCATATCCCTCCAAGAGTGCAGGCATTCAGTTTTGCCTTTGCAGCGGAGAACTAAATGAAAAAAAAGAAAAAAAAAAAAGAGGAAACGAAAAAGAAGAGAGATCCTGAGAGCAGATTTCAGCGTGCATTTGTCGTGAGAAGCTGTTGGAGGCCTGGAATGCTAGCTGCAGTCATCAGGAACCTCTGTGATATGGGTACAGGTGGTCTGTTGTGAGTAAATTTTTTTTTTTCTTTTAATTTTTTTTAAATTTTGCATATTACATATACAGGAGGGACAAGGCTGCCCAGGTTAAGTGTGAAACCATACCTTCAGCTGATATCTACCTTGATTTCAAGTTTGACTTGTCAGTACACATAGCCAAATGCAATTCATGGCAGGGATTCAATCTGTTGCACAAAACTGTCACCTTGGGAAAAGAGTGAAGAGAGGAATAAGCCATAATCTCCGGAGAAAAAAAGCAGCTGCAGAAGCCACAGACCCTTCTGCTTCTTGTCTCATCTTGTCAAATGGTGTCTTCTCAGTCAAGTCATAGAATCATAGGATAGTTAGGGCTGGAAAGGACCTTAAGATCATCTAATTCCGGCCCTCCTGCCATGGGCAGGGACACCTCACACTAAACCATGTCACCCAAGGCTCTGTCCAACCTGGACTTGAACACCGCCAGGGATGGAGCATTCACAGCTTCCCTGGGCAACCCATTCCAGTGCCTCACCACCCTTGCAGTAAAGAACTTCTTCCTTATATCCAATCTAAACTTCCCCTGTTTAAGTTTTAACCCATTACCCCTTGTTCTATCACTACAATAGCTAGCAAAGAGTCCCCCTCCACCATCCTCGTAGGCCCCCTTCCGATACTGGGGGCCTGATGTTCAAGCACCTTTAAGGTTAGGCAGTATCTTTTGCAGAGGCAAATGCCAGTTGCTTTGCTTTAATGGACATAATTCTGATTCTTCAGGATCAAACAGAACTTCCCTGGTCTGCAGCATGCCATGCAGGATGCCACTAAGGATGCCACTGAAACACTCAGACTGGCTGCAATAGACTGAGAGGCCACAGTAATTACCTAGTGTTGAGATGATGCACCAGTACAGCTTTTGGGATCAGAATTCATATGCCTGCATATGCCACACAAGTGGCTCTACCACTGTCCTTGTTTTCACTGAGACAGAGTTTATTTTCTTCCTAGTACTGTATTTTGGATTTAGTGTGAGAATAAAGTTGGTGACACACTGATGTTTCAGTGGTTACTAAGTAAAGGTTTCTCTAAATCAAGGAGTTTTCAGTTTCGCATGCTCTGCCACTGAGGAGGAGCCACAGAAAGCTTTGAGGGGACACAGCCAGGACACCGGACTCGAGCTGCACAAAGGACTATTTCATACCATAGCATATCATGCTTAGCATGCAAACTGGGGGAAGTTTGCGGGGAGACACCTATCACTGCTCAGGGATGGGCTGGTCATCAGGCAGCAGGAGCAATTGTATTGTGTGTCAGTTGTCTTGTCTTGGGTTTTATTTCTCTGTTTTTGTTTTCTCCCTTTTCATCATCACCATTATTATATTTTACTTTCAATTATTAAACTGTTCTTATCTCAACGTGCAAGATCCTTTGTCTGATTCTCCTCCCCATCCGATGGGGGCAGGAGGGGAGGGAGCAAGAAACCACATAGTACTTAGTTGCTGGCTGAGGTTAAACCATGGCAACCATATCCACCTCACTGTACTGCTATGCCTTATACTTTTGTTATTTTCTCTGCATTCTATCTAAAGTCATATTTCTTAAATTTCACTTGGGAAAAAAAACAGTTCTCAAGTTTCTCCAATAACTCAAAAGACAGAAAGTAGAGAAAGTAACCAACAACTATTTGAAACATCCAACTTCCTTTTTGCCAGCACGCACTATTTGCAGTCTCAGAGAGGAGCACTCTTTGATTTCCAGATTCTCTGGCATGACCCCATGGCACTCCTTGGTGTTTGAACAGCATTTGACACAGCTGGATTCCCACCCTACTCCCACCGTATATGACTTTAATGACTTTCAGTAACAAGTAGCTCAAGGAAAACACACACAAGTATGTTTTACCTGCTTCAGTCCACTGTTACCTGAGGAAGTGAGACTTATTAAACCCCTCTAATTGCCCATCTGTCCTCCTCCTTCGCCTATAAGGGCTTCTTCAATTTTTGTCCACCAATGTGGTTGAAGGCTCAGAAATAAAAATCTCTAAGAAATGGTGTGGGAATTTACATTTGGCTAGAAGACTGATTAAATTACCTTTTGAGGGTGTGAATTAAAGCCACTTTTCCCTTATCAAACCAGAGAAACTTCATCCAGTTGGTCCATAAGCACACAAGTGCCAGCCAGCTGATCTGATAATGCCTAGCTTCCAGTCAGGAGTAATATGCACCGGTACTCACTGGGACCAGTACGAAGGGAACTGGGAAGTCACTGGGGCTGGGGAACAGCACCATAGAATGCAACACCCAGGCCATGGGGAAAAAGGTGAAATGCTACAAAGGGAGTGTTAGTTGTGTTTAGGGCACATACAACACAAATCCTTTGGGAAATCGGGCTTCATTAATTTCAAGGATTTTGGTATGACACATATAAACATAGACAGTAAGGAGGAATCCAAAGTACATGCTTTGTGGTACACTGATGCAATAGAAATACATTTTAACTCTGTGCCATATTAAAAAGAAGTGACACTATGAATACTGAGCAAAGTGCAAGGCTGTGTCATCCTATGGAAATAGTCCTGGTCTAGACAGTCTGAGCAGACTTAGCTCATTAAAGAAGACACCACCCTCAGCCAAGAATTTAATGAGGACTTTCACAACACCCAGTCAAACTTTGCAACTGGAACGTTCAAATGTCTGAGTTGATAGTGAACAGTGATCCATTCTCTGTAACTGGAAGTCAGTATTATCTTAAAAATTGGCAAGAACTCAAGATCTCTGGAACATGACTTCTTAACAAATCTTTCTCCCAGACTTTAAGCTCTCAATTGCCATAGTTTTGTTGACTAGAGTAGATTCACATTGAATGTGAGCAGCACACTGACCTCAGAGTAGAAGCAGAACCATAATCTGGAATGGTCAATTTTTTTAAATCAAAACTTGCTGATCCAGAAGCCAGCCACTAGAGCAGCCAAGCAGTGCGCCACCAGCAGCCTACTGATGATCCTCTAGGACTGCTAAAAAATGGAGGATCTCCTTCAGGGATACCACAGACAACATCATGTCAATCTCCAAACATAGTTTATATGCGGGCTGAATGTAAATTTGAGTCCCTCACCCCAGCAGCCTTATTCTATACAGGTTTGCAAGGGAGAGCCTTTGTGTACATAGAAGAGTTGAAAGTTTGGTACCTCATTCACACTGCCAAACTTTCAGACATTCCCTAAGCTTTATAGTAACACTTCCTCCCACCCTTAAGTACCTTCTCCAAAAGAATTTTATGGTTTTGTTTTTCAAGATTTTTAGTTTGGAGCATATATAACCACTGTTAAAATTTGTCAGGCAAACTATTGATAATTACCAAAAATTTTATGAAGTGATAAATACTAGAATAGATTTATTAAAATTAACTTCTGTGAAGCTTGCTGCTTCTACTTGACATAACTGGCATAATTCAAAATACTATTTTCTTCTAAAATCTGGACAAACTCCTATCTGCATCATTTCTGCATTTTTTTCCAGCAACTCAAGAGTTGACAACCTTGGGAAAGCTCTTTCTGAATCCAAACATCACATCCAACCTGTATTCAGAGGAAAGCCATCATCCTGACTGGGTTTTACCGAGAATGGTTTGGCCTGGTGATTCAACGTTTTAGACAAAGCAGCTGTATTGATTTGCTTTTGGAGAACACCCATGACTGCCAGCATTCAGTTGAAGCCTAAATTACATTCAATTATACTGTAGAACTGTACTCCAGCATTCTGGAAACATACTGCTAAGAATCCAAACAATTTCTTGTTAAAGAAAATCTTTACACTTCTGTATTCTGAACTAGCTCTTCCTCTGTCCTTGGGGGCAAGGACTTTCCAGAATATTTTTGACTCAGGTGATGATACCAAGCAGTATCTTGCCTACTCACTACAAACACTGTCATGGTCTAACCTGGCAGGCACCTAAGCACCACAAAGCCGTCTGCTCACTCCCATATGGTAGGATGGGGGAGAGAATCAGAAAAAAAGATAAAATTCACTGAGTTGAGATAAAAACAGCTTAAAAGGACAGAAAAGGAAAGGAAAATAATAGCAACAATAAAAGAACACACAAAACAAATAATGCAAAATTCAATTGTCTACCAGATGCTGACTGATGCCCAGCCAGTCCCCAAGCAGCAGGCCTCCACTCCCCAGCCAACTCTCCCCGGTTTTATTGTTCAGCACGATGTCATACGGTCTCGAATATCCCCTTAGTCTGGCTGGATCAGCTGTCCTGGCTGTGTCTCTTCGCATCTTCTTGTGTACCCCCAGCCTAGTTGCTGGCAGGGCAGGACGAGAGGCTGAAAAGTCTTTTGACTTAGAGTAAGCACTGCTCCAGCAACAACCAAAACATCAATGTGTTACAATCATTATTCTCATCTTAAAACCAAAACACAGCACTGTACCAGCTACTAGGAAGAACATTAACTATCCCAGCCGGGATCAGGTCAAACATAGAATGATGTCATAGTACAGTCAACTTAAGAGTCTACAAAGCCAAGATACAACCTAATACACACAAGGAGAGCAAATGACAACATGGAATACCTGGCTTCTACCCTGAGCAATGTAAATACAAACTTTATGGAAGGTGACAAGAGGGAAAACATCTTATTTCAGGGCTCACAGTGACCATTTCCAACTTCACTGTTACACAAAGGGATCCCTCTTCCAATAGGTAGATTTCTGACTCCCAGAGCTGTTTCTAGCAGCTTGTCCATTGAGCCTAATTTGAGTAGGTTTAAAGGATTAAAGGGACTGGTTTGGAGGAATAAAAAGAGTAGTTATTCCCTTGCTTATAATACAACCCCAACATGGCCAATTCTAGCTAAGCTGAGTTACTGTTGACATAAAAAGCAGCAGTAAAGGCAAAAGCTGTCCAGTGACTTGGGGATCTGCCCAGGAGTTAGAATATGGAGGTTCACAACCTAAAACCACCATGGCTAACCTTGGACAAGTCATTTACTCCTTGCCCCCTGGCTACATGGGGAAAACAAGCATCATGATACCCTAAAGAAATAGAGAGTGAAACTGAGAAAGGGAATGCGAATTATATGCATACTTAATACATTTTTCCTGATTAAATATTTGCCAGTTAAGGAGCCAACAGACTATTCAAAAAAGATAAAATGTATCCCTTTATAGTACAAAATTATATGTTAAAACTACAAGCTATGTACAATAGCAGCTCGTTAAAGCCAGGACAACCTGAGCCAGGCACAAAGGCCATCTAGGCTCCAAGGAGTTGTTCTGGTCACTCTCTTACAAAGGCTGATAGCTGCTAAGATTGTGGACCAGATTTGATAACAACATAACTCAGACATGACTATTCCAGTTTTGCAAAGCCACAGCTGAAGTGAAATCCTTCTCAGGATGAAGAACTCTGGGAGATGGCAGTCACACTGCCTTTGGCTGGCACTAAGTAGAGTTGGGCTCTAGAAGAGTGCATAAACAGATTAGGGAAATTAAGCTGGTTTGTAATTTACATGTGTGCTGTTCCATAAACACGCTTACAATAAGCCCATCCCTCCCATTGTTCTTTCAAATACTGCATTTCTTTGTCCTGACCAGCAGTTTCTAGCACACCACATTTTTGGCATCTTCCTTTCGGAGACTGACTGACCCTCTGCTGCCTGTGCCTCATCTGTGCATCGCAGGGGCACATGCCAACCACTGGCTTCCAACAGGGACAGACTGTGTGCCAAAAAACTTCTTTGTAAACTAAGGAGTGGTTTACTCAGTGGGAAATAACTGTATTGATAAATTACAGATTTTAAAAATAAATACATAAAGGGACCAATAATATTCAGAATGTATTCATGGTACTCACTGACTTGCAAGCTAAGAAGATTTCTAATGGTTCAAAATATACACAAATGCATCAAGACTGCAGTTCGACTAAGCCCCTGAATTCAGAAAAAGTCCATCTGTTCATGCCTTTCTTACACAGTAAACAAAATAAAACGTAACATGGCTGTCCTGAGAAAAATACCTTTCCCGAGGGCAATTAAACAGGTTTTAATGTTAAAAGTTTGGGGATGGTGCGCTGTTCACTGAAACCCAATAGCTCCTTTGATAGGCAAGACTTGCTTTGTGGCAAATCCATTTTCTTCAGTTCAAATCAAATAATAAAAGCATTAAACCTAAGCACATTGCTCCAAAACAGTAGTTAAAAAAATAATTTATGTATTTCATTTTGTAATAGTCTTATACTCCTAAAGCAAATAGTTTACAAACAAAAGTCCAGCAGGACCTGTAGGCAGTAGCAATAATGTATTAGCTTAACTGCTTCTGTTGGAGTAAGAAAATGGACAAACGTTAAAAGAAAAATAATGTTTCAGGTCTGAAACAGAAGCAGTAAAGGACAAGACAAATACAGGTGAAGAACCATTGCCCGGTTTCAGCCTAATGTTAATCAAAGAAAGACCAGTCAGATTTTATTAATTCAAAAGAAGAACATAACCCCCAGAGCAAGTCTGTTCTTTAAATGATGTAGCACCAAATGACTGCAAATGCAGTAGGATTGCAAAAGACTGATGGATTGTTTTCATTAGTGGAACATGTATTTTTATTCCCTTAAAGAAATGAATAAAAAGGACTAGCACTGGTTGCATATTCCATGTTCTTTATTTTTTTGGCTACTTGGCCTCAGTAAATAGCTTCCTAAACTATGACATATTTGAGCTTAGACTAAAACAAGATTACAGCCTGCTTCACTCAAGAGATTTTTCCCAGACTGTTTTCTTTGACATTTCTTTTAAAAAACATGTTTTAAACCAACTAATAAGAATGAGCTCATAGAAAGTCTATGTCTTATTAAAACATTTGAGACTACAACACTAATTTTCTTCAGACCTGGCTTTTCTCTACTAAAGCTCAATGAAAAACTGTCAGCCAGCTGTCTGCTTTGCAAGATCATGAACCAATTGCACAGAGATTGCTTTACAAAGTGAAGAAAGCTTTTATTAAAGCTAAGCAATACACAGCTCTTTCAGCATCAGCAGGCAAGTAATCCCTCAGCTGGCCCAGCTGAGAGCAAGATATGTAGCTCTATGCCCAGTGGTATTGTTTGTTTGTACTGCAGTAACGTTTAAAGGACCTGTTTGTCTAAATACTGCATTTTCTCATGCATGGGAAAAACATGTTTTTTAAGAACAAACTGGATACACAGCCACACATCTTACTGTAGAAGAAACTAGAAGGAGAGTTCACTAAATATAAAGATTCCCACAATTTTTCTATGTTGTCTATGTAGTTTCCCAATGTCAGTGACAAATGCAGAACTAAAACCGACACAAAATAACAATACTGCTAATTACAACATTCTTCTTCCCAAGTAAGGCATTTTGCTTAGAAAATCCTAATAGGCTATTTCAGTTTCCTCCTCATTCCTCTAGCCTAATGGACTACCATCAGCATAATATAGGTTCCACTTTTTTACTGACTGTTATCAGAGGACTGAACCGTAGTTTGCAACAATCTGTCACACCAAAGCCTACAACAGAAAGACTAAATCAGAACGTAATGGTCAGATTTATGGTGCTGTTTGGTTAATGTTCCTCTTTATTCATAATTTATACATTAGTACAGTCAAAACAGAAAATGAAAGCTAATTGAACAACAACCTGTTAATTAGAATTAGAGTCATAGAATGGTTTGGGTTCGAAAGGACCTTAAAATCACCTAGTTCCAGCCCCCCTGCCATAAGCAGGGACACCTCACACTAGACCATGTCACTCAAGGCTCTTTCCAACCTGGCCTTGAACACTGCCAGGGATGGAGCATTCACAGCTTCCCTGGGCAGCCCGTTCCAATACCTCACCATCCTTACAGTAAAGAACTTCTTCCTTATATCCAACCTGAACTTCCCGTGTTTAAGCTTAAACCCATTACCCCTTGTCCTATCACTACAGTCCCTGAGGAAAAGTTCCTCCCCAACTGATATAATGCAACTCAAAGATAGGACACAGGGAGTGTGTACAGTAAAATAAGTAAAATCTGATAACATGGTATGAGAGGTTTTAAACACCCTGAAGATTTTTATTAGCACACTGTAATTTATGCTTGTCTTAATGAGATAGCCTGATTATCTAAATGCTTTTCAGAACAAATTTCCAGTAAATAAATGTATAATAATATAGAAATGAGATAATGTCTGATAATGGAGAAGTACACAGTCTGCAAAATTCATCCCTTCAACAGACCTCAAGCTGAGGTTTCTTTTTGAAAGTACACCATATAGCTGTCATTTTTTGCCTTTTATTTGTATTTTATTTTCAACGTTTCCACCTATACTACTGCCAGTCTGATAATGAATATGTTTCCTGCTACTCCTATTGATACACAAATATGATGCTTCAGGCTCTAGGCAGAAAATAAGGGCCAGTTCATCAATGAATGGTCTGGCTTGTTCCAAGACATAATAGTAAGTGCACAGTGCTGCATTAACATTTCTCAGATGCAAGCTGTTTCGTAGCCCAGACAAAGGTTCATGAACACCCTAAACTACTGCCCACTGACAGATGTATTTCCCATAACCCACCATATTATTTCTCACATTCAGCAAGCTTTAGAAGTTAGACCTATGTAATTAATCCCATTTAAAGTCTAGTCTAGTTAATTAATGAAACTAGGCTTCATGGGAACACCTCTGACTAAGGCAGGATTATAGCTCTGAGCTCCTGACTTCTCTAGGTTGACTCAAACAACAGCTCTTCCACACATACCCAATTCAGGTTCTGCTGGGCAAGGACAGGGATCCAGAAATGAGTCAGGTATTTGCCATGAGTACATTTAATGTGAAACCAAATTAAAACCAAAGCAAAGCAAAACAAGGGGTGGTTATTTAAATGAAAAGAACCAGAGCTTCAGATGCTTGATTTGGAACTCCTTAAGCAAGTAGCCACTACCTCAAAGTTTGAGGCTTTTAAATAGCTTCAAGTTTTGGGAACACAAATCATAAAAATTCATAGATTTTTGTATCACTGGCTGGAAAATGCTGGTTGTGTTTTTTAATTCTTTTGTAATCTGTTTTCCATTTCATTTTTACTTGGGCAACCCAAAACTGAACAAAAAACCCACCATCTTTCCCTCTGTTTTGATACTGTAACTAAGTTTTGTTCTACTATTATGCCGGTACGTAGAAAACTTCAAACTAAAGAAGTGACATACTAATGCACTGTTTGGATAATTTGATGTGCAAACTGGATAGTGTGAGTCAAACATAACAACCTAATTGTACAGGATTTCCTTTGCATTTTCCAGGCAAAAAAAATTAAGAGTTCAGTAGTACATTTCATTCAAATGCACCTTTTCACTTTCCTCGTCTGGGTATTTATTCTGTCTGATGTCTAAGTTGCACAGAAATAATGTACTAAAAAGGAAAAGAAATCTTGACAGTTTGTTACCCAATATTCAAGAGAAATGAAATCTCTTTTCACAAAGTACTTTCAGCACTAAGCTTATCAGATCACTACTGGCTGAACACTTGCAAGACTAAGGGCCTCCGGCTACAAAGCAAAGCGTTTCCTGAAGTGATTAATGTCAGCCTGAGAGGAAAGACAACAGTGCAGCACTTAAAATTAGAATAGAAAATAACAAAATTAAGTTCAGTTAGTTGCACTAATGCCAATGATGATGAATTGGTGAGATACCCTGAAGGCAACAACAGTACGTCATCCTGCAGAAAACTAGACCCTGGACAGCTAACCATTTTTGTCAAGCTGGTAAGTAGATTGTAACATTGTATTCTTATGCTGTTGTTCTACAAAAAAAAAAAAAAAAAAATCATTGATTCATATATTAATATTGGTGATCCAAATGTATCTGCTGTGGAAGCAGCGACGTCTATAGAGGTATAACCAAGAAAGACCAGCCTAGATCCTGATTGCATTAGCCTCACATTCTTGTGCAACGCCTTCATTTTCTTCTTCGAGGACTTCAAAAGGAAAAGGAGGGTTTGCTTGTAATGACTATAAATAGGGTTCTTGTACTGAAACTCCTTTAACAGGAGGTCCCTTCTGACTCCTGGCTCATCAGCCAGTCCATACTATGATTCAAAGCTTGGCACACATCCTAGTGTTTTCTGTCAGGGATTGAACAGTTGTATCAATGTGCAGTATTGCATAGTAACAGGACAACTGATCTAGATTTTTAAGAGGATTCATCAGTTTTGCTGCAGGCTTCCCAGCTGACTTTAGGGAAGCTCTTCCAGAGCTGTATTTCAGTTCCTTGTATTTATAGGGATGACTAAACTCAATTTTGCCTCTGCCCAGTCTAGTTTATCTGTTGGGAGCCAAGCCTGGAGACCTTCTTACATATGGTTAGGTACCATGTACTACAAGAAATCCCAGTTGTTGCCTGAAGTTTGTAGGAGCAAATATTAATCTTCCACTGCCATGATCTACATACTTTGCAAAACAGACCCAGGGCTCCTGACAGTCTCCAAAACAAGGTATTGTAATACATCAGGAAAATAAAGCAGTTTTATTTTTAACAATGTATTCTGATGCTCATTTTCAAACTTACATCTTCATCAAGAAAATAAGAGAGTGCCTACACTAGCATCTTACTTTGAATGAGAGACACGCTTCTGAAACCAATCTTATGATAGTCCCTACAAGAAGTATTTTGATTTACACTGCAGGTGGTCTCAGAGAGTAAAACCGTATTCGTTTTGGATAAAACTAAACCAGAGGATACACTCTGAGAGCAGCACATCAACTGCTCTTTAAGCACCAAAGGACTTTCAGCTCACAGAACCAGACTGGAGCTTCCCAAAAATGTAAAATACATATATATATGCACATATAGATTGATAAACACAGACCAGTCACAAAATGCACATAGTGTGGATGCTGGGTCTTCAACATCAAGCATTTCAGCACATCTAGACATCAGGAGTGATCCTATGATTATACTTTAAAATATTTGAAGGTTATTCAGCCAAACTCACTTAAATAAGAGGAGCAGCATGGTTTTTGCAAAGTTAAAACTCCATAGAGAAGAAGTCATTAGCTACATGCAAGGGCCTCAGCAAAACCTTACCTGTTCATCCCCTGGAGAGTCAAGACCTCCATTAAGCATCTAGTGAGAGATCTCAGGCACCTATACACAAGTTCAGCCTCTAAAAAGTCCCATCGTATTTCCATGGCTTTCATCACCTTACCTCAATTTCCCTCCTATAGCCACCAGCAGCCATGTCTGCAGATGCAGGTCTCTGGCTGAGACCTTCCAGGTGTCAGCTTCTAAAACAAACATAATCAAGATCAGAGTTGGACCCTGTCCTTTTACTCACCACATATGCTTCTCAGAAACACTCATCTGGACTCTCAAACAGCTATTCCAGCTGAGTTAATCTCAGCACCCTCTGTGACCCCACTTGCTTTCTCCTCTCTCCTTCTCTCACTCCTGCTTTTGTCCACTGGTTCTCATTTCTTCAGCACATATTAGAGACCTTCCTGAGCTGATTCACACTGCTAACCCAGTGGAAAACTGTTTTTTTTTCTTTCTGAGGTAGTCGAGGGATGACTAAGCTAATGCTCTGCTGGATAAGTGAATTAAACCAACTCACAGGGAACAAAAGGGACAACCCAAGTGAGTACAGAAAGTACATAGCCACATCAGACGTAAAGAAGAAGAAATCTTTCTGTAGTTCTCACTTTGGGTCACCTGTAACACTCAGTTTCAGCCCAATAACCCCCAGCCCCCATATCTTTCAGAGCATTTCACAATGGAAACTCTATCTCACAGCACTAACAAACAACCTATTACAAACAAGATTCCTGTGTTGCCCCAGAGAGGTCCTGATCAACCATTGACTGCCTCAGCTTCTTGGTGCCATTTTCTCCCATCGGAAGCCAGAGGATAATCTATTCCCCATCTCAATCTGGCCTTAGCTGAGCTGCATTCACACCTCTACTGGCTTTTGGCGATCCTTCCCTGTCCAGCATGGGTTTTGTACACACCATACTTTTAGATGCTGTAACTCCACTATCATGTACACTTTATAATCATTCCCCTTGGGACACCATGAGAATCAAAACCTTCTCAGTTCAATTAATGGATCAATCGACATTACAACATACAGGAGCTGAAGCATTGCATTATCATCCTGGATAATTCCAGTACCAAGAAAAATTTATACACAGTATGCTGAGACAATTGCTGTCAAAACCAGATTGATAGTTTCACTGCTGTATTATTTCACAGAATCATAGAATAGTTAGGGTTGGAAAGGACCTTAAGATCATCAAGTCCCAACCCCCCTGCCATGGGCAGGGACACCTCACACTAAACCATGTCACCCAAAGCTCTGTCCAACCTGGTCTTGAACACCACCAGGGATGGAGCACTCACAACTTCCTTGGGCAACCCATTCCAGTGCCTCACCACCCTCACAGTAAAGAACTTCTTCCTTATATCCAATCTAAACTTCCCCTGTTTAAGTTTTAACCTGTTACCCCTTGTCCTATCACTACAGTCCCTAACGAAGAGTCCCTCCCCAGCATCCTTACTGGCCCCCTTCAGATACTGGAAGGCTGCTATGAGGTCACAGACTGTTGTGCTTCTTCCAATTCCAAAACGAACATTTTGTTGGATTTCTCCATGTTTGAAATATTAAGAAAATAGAATGGAGAAATTATAATCAGCTCTAGTGATTGTTTCCAGCAGCTTTTGTAAAACAACTTGTCCACCTTGGAAATCTGTATTAATACAAGCTGAATTTTAATACAGACTGATGCAGTTTCCTGCTGGACAACCCAATTCTCATACAAATGTATTTTTCCTAGTTTTAGTTTATATTATTTTAGAGATATCCCTCAAATAATATCAGTAATTGCTGGGACAGAAGGAACTACCTTTTAAACCCACATGACTACAGAAATTTTACCATCACAGTGTGATCAGTAAGACTTACCAGTGTATACAAACCCTAAGCTGCCGTAACAGGTTTCTCTTCTGGTACCAAGTAAAAACCTCTAAGTGAATGTGTCTGAACCCTAAGGAAAATTAGACTGATAACAGTGACAAAAAATTTTGCCATCTTAAAACTGACAGCACTTTGTGATCATGCAAGCCTTTTGTGCAGAGGTATCTAAGTATCCAGGTTCTTTCGCACTACAAAAACTTCTAAATGTTGAAACCCATCTTATTTCTTCATGAAGCTAGAGAAAGAATTCTTAATTTGACCTTTTTTTTTCAACTCACTACCCTCTCACCTCTGACAGTCCCTGGTTTAGCAGGCAGCAATTGAGATAGGAAGGATGAGGATATTTGGACCCCCAGCTTTCAGCACTGAGGTAATCTCAAGTGCCAAATGTACAAACTTTCAGAAATAAACAGGTTTTGCTTACCTTAAGAGCTAACAGTGCTGTTGCAATCTTATAAATAGGGGGCAGTACATTTTTTTTCTCATTTAAGTACAATTTTCTGTGAGTATGAAGTACTGCTATGAGCAATATTCATGTTCTACTTTCTGTTTTAATGGCATGTTGGAAAACTGGAGGAGAGACAGCAACTCACACAAGTAATAAGGAAAAAGAATCACAATTGTGAATAGCTCTAATACCTCAAGTAGTGCTGGACACTAACGCATTTTTTAATCTAGTTGGGAAAGGCACAGCAAAAAGCAATAGGTAAAAGGTGAAGCCAGATATACTCAAAATAGCCCAACAACATGGTTTGCTAACCTCTGGAATAATCTACCAGAGGAAGGGCAGATTCTCCTCTCCCCATGCTTTTGAATCAAGTTTAAATGCCTTTCTAAAGTGAATTCTGAAAGATATTCACCCTAGACAAGCACTAATATGCAAGTAAAATTCAGTGGCCTGAGTGGGATTAGTTTAGAAATCCAATGATCTGTCCCACACACGGCAGAACTGTGACTGACACCAACTAAATTAGAAGCAGGATCAGGCTGCATAAGTTCATTAACTTAGTGAAAAGAGATCTAATGAATAAGTAACTCCACAAACACCCAGCACAATGATTTCTATTTGCACCCTCAAAGGCTCCTCACTCCAGCTGCTTGTCAGGCAGAGGAAGCATGTCATTCACTCCTTTGTAACTCTACCCATTGTCCAAAAACCCTTTTCTTTTATGGAGAAACCCCTTATTTTGTTCTTATGGATAAACTTTTAGAAGCTGAGAGAGGGAAAGGGGGCTCAAAACAAAGGGAAATAGATCTTCTGACAGCGGGAGGCTAACAAGAAAATGACAATTTCTGTATCGCTAGGGTCTGGGCACAATCTCTGCAGGCAGTGTCAAGCCCTGTGTCAGCTTGCTGCCCTGCCAGCCTTTCACAATGGGTCAGGATGCCTGCCTGGGAGAACAAAACCTTCCTCCTCTAAGGAAATCATCTCCTCCAGCTCCCAGGCACAACGCTCCCTGGCAAGGGCCATTCGGTTTGGCATGGCACCCCTCCACACCCCTCAGGCTGGCCGATGGCCTAAATAACGGCAAATTATAGCTGTGTTAAAACAATCAAGTACCAACAATGGCAGAAGCAGAGTATGAGACCATGCCATGTGGACTCTGTTTATCATTTAATGTTTTTTATTAATAGTCATTATATTGTAAAATAATGTAAGGTCTGTGCCAGATGAAAACATTACTTGAATCTGTATAAGGCTCTACAACCCCAGAGTTGGATGGCTACACTAAGTCATTTAGCATTAGAAATTAAGCCAGCTTCAGGGGGCTCTTTCTGTAAGCTTTCTGAGCAGCTCCCTTTGATTGACTGGGAGGAGAGGAGAGAAATTAATTCCCTGCACTCTCCCACTGAAAAAGAAAGAAGGGGAAAAGCGGAGGAAGCTAACTCAATCACTTCCACAAAAGTGGAAGGATTGAACAGGAAGCAATTCTAACATTCTAACACATGGGCTGTCCGGTACCCTATGGATGCATCACATGAAAGAAATGACCATAAGGAAGTGAACGTGCCACAGTTGATACGACACAGCAAGGCCTTTCTCAGAAGCAGAGAGGAAGGTCACAGCACCTGTCACTCAGCAGCTGCGACATTCAGGACTCTTTCTGGGAAACCATAATTCAGAGTCATTCTGAGTGTTCTTCTTTCAGCATTTTTCTAATACCTTTTTTTTCTGCCTGCCCCCTTTAATTTTTTGGATTCCTGAACAATCACATTTGTAACTGAAGAGAATGGTCATAGAATGAGCAACGAGGTAAGTCTGTCTCAATTACTGCATATAAAATGCTGTTCTAGATGCAACTTGAGTTCTATGATAATACATTGCAGGGAAGTCATCTCCAGTGACTAATGCTACTGATTTCAAAGGAAGCATGAATTTTGTCCAAGTCCTATAAGAAGGAACCTCTCATTAACTTCCAAGGGGACTGCAAGCTTTTATACTCAGACCTCAGAGGGAAAAAAAGAAAAAAAGGAAAAAAGAGCCATGAAGAGATGCTACACTCAAGTTTATCAAAGTGAATCAAGCATGAGCTCTTCCTTTACATGTTCAAACAAATGTACTCTTTCTTTTACATGGTCTTTTAAGACATGCTTCATAATCATTCTTTGATACAAATAATTCCCTTTCTGCATCTGCATGGCAGAAAATAAAAGAATAGCCCTTTTTGTGATAAGAGTATATATAAAAGAGTAAGAAGTGTTCTTTTTTTGTGGAACTGACCTCTTAATGAGTAAAAACAAAAAGACCATTTATTACAAATGATCCTCTGCCAACAGCCCCATGCCTGTTACCAATTTCAAACACTTTATGTTCTCCCTCCAGAAAGGCTTTGTACTCTTTCCCACTCATTAGAAGATGGCTATTGTAAATAGCACTTCCAGCATTAATATTAAGAACAGAAAGAAATATGTTCAAAACAGGTTATGGCTGTAAGGCAAACTGACAAAAGCCAGGAAATCCCTAAGCTGAATCCAGCCCTTAGCTTGAGCTGCTGTGACAACAAACACGTGGGAGTTAGTGAGGTGCCCAGGGTGAGCTCAAAGTGTGCACTTCCTGGCTTTTGTCAGAGGGGTCAAAACATCGACCTGACTTACACACCAGATTGCCTTGCTTAAAAAGGGCCTTGCACACAGGGAAGAAAGGAAGGGGCACCCACCTTCCCCTTGTGGCTCCCCAGCCTTCAGGGAGGGATGGTGCCTGGCCTGGCTCTCAGGGATGAAAAGCATGAGCCAGTGTTAATGTACCACCTCCCAGGGTGGACCCCTCATAGAACAGGCACCGAGGGGTGTCCCACGGGCAGTGAATGGTCCCATTTGTTCAGTTTGTTCTTACGGAAAAAAAAGCAAGAGCCTTATCGCATGCATGCTGAAATTCCCCTCATCTTCATGAGCACCATGAGCAGTTTTGCGTGGGACATGGGTGTATAGGCTGGGTTTGAAGGACTGTGCTGCTGTGCTGCCCAAGGGAGAAGGGGCTTGAAGAGGCTGAGGGGCTGCTGGGGCCAGCCTGTGGCATTCACCTACCCCTTTAGACACCCTGCTGCTGCACGAGGGACAAACTCCCTGTTCTTCCCTAGTAGCAGGCACTTGGGCACACACTATCCCTCACGTTGGAGCACAGCTTTTCCACTCAGCAGCATCCCCGCAGGCTCAGGAAGCCTGTCCCTGTCCAGTTAGGACCAAATACCTGACCCTGCAACAGCCCTTACAATGTGCCAGTAGCCTGAGGAGGCAGGCAAAGGGTGATCCGCCTGAGAAATGTTCATTTCATCCTAAAAATTAAATTACTTTGATGGATGCTGACTTGACAGTCACTTGTAGTAGATTTTCCCAGTAGGCAAAAAGACAGACTAGGGGGTGCAGTTACCTCAAAATATTTTTGCTTCTGTGGGAATAGTTATTTTTTCTTGCCATATGGATATCATATGTCTAAAAGCAGTGGGCTCTGGTACTTGCTTCTAGGTCTAGAAGGTGGTATCTAATCTCTGCATTGCCCATAGAGGGGAGGAAACATACCTAGGCCTAAATAATTTTCTCTTAACCAATGTGTTGGGGGAAAAAAAAAAAAAAAAAGAAGACAGAAAGGTTTCTGTATCATAACTAGTATCTTATTTAAACTAGGTTAACTAAACTGTTTTGAACCTCTTATCATTGTATTCACGCTAATTCCTGTCAGTTTAAGTTAAATTGAAGGGAGGCTGAATCAGGCTGTGCTCAGGTGCAGCTCTTTAGACCAGTTCAGCTAACACACACCTTCTAACCCAGCACAGATCTCACCAGGATACCTGCAGGGCACAATAAATATTTAATTGTATGAAAAACATTTTATCTGCCTCAGGAGGCTGACAGGAATACAGGTGGTCAGCTGAGCACAAGCTGAGAGAAAACAGGTGAGTCAACTCCACACTGAAGTGTTAGCTCATTATTCCATGATGCCCAGTCTTTGAAGGAATACATATTTTATAACCTAGGAGAATAAGGAGGAGGCTGCTTATGGAATTAAATGTTCCAAGCTTCTAATTAGAAGGGGAGTAATTTCAGTATCATTTATAGGGATCTTAATAATTTATTTCATTTTCAGGACAAGTACATTTGTGTTGTTGTATAATTTTCATTCATATGCCAGCCAAAACAGACCTTTTTCTGTCTTGTTTCGTTTTTGCTTCCTTTTTTTTATTTATTTTTTTTTTTGCCTTTGTTTTGTTTTCATTGATTTATTGTGTTTTGCGGGGGGTTGGTTGGTTTTCGTTTTTTGTTTTTTTTTATTACACATTTTCCTTAAAACCTAACCCTTTATTTAAAGGTCCATTTTGGCACCTTTCAAGCTGGGGAAAAAAATAAGAACAAAGAAATATTAATCTTTGAAAGTGACGGAAATTTTGACATTTTTAAAAATCTTGCTTCTGTTTTCTTTGGTTGAGCTTTTTTCTCCATCCAAAACCCATTATTCTTTAAAGCAATGCAAATTTATGGCTCATTGGCTCATTCAGCTGTCACTTACTTATTTCATTGGTGCTTTTCAGCAAAAATCAAGAAAGAAATGAAGCAGTGATTCGTTCAGAAAACCACTAAAACACCATAAATGTTTGCTCATGGCCTGGCGGTTTGTTTTTTTGTTGTTGTTGTTGTTGTTGGTTTGGTTTGGTTGGGGTTTTGTTTTTTGGTTTTGTTTTTGTATTTTAAGTAGGAAAAACAAAGTCCCCTCTACTTTAGGCTCAAAGTCTAAATTAGAGACAAATATCATCTAAGCGCACACTACATCAAAGCTGAGACTTCAATTAATTCCAGAGTTATTTATTTAAATACAAGTTTCTCATTGGGAAACTACTGCTTGAAGGGCCTCAAGAGGAGCATGGAGGCAATGAGGGGAATTCCATTATTCCCACCCTCCAGCCTCCTCTCCTGGGCACAGGACCAACACCGAGAAAATAAAACAGTCACCAAATATAGCACAATGGGCTTTTCCTCCTTAATTACCTTTAAAATTCCCAGCCGAGCACACAGACCCCACACAGCCTTTCTATGCTACGTATTAGCACCGGTTCAGCTGAGTGATGAACCTCGGAAAATAAAAGCTTCATAATGGAGCTGCTGACACAGCAAAGAGCAGCCCCGTACAACGAAATGGTTTCAGAGCAGCCGATTCACTCCATCATTTTGAGGAGAGGCGTTTCTCCCTTTGAAAGCCTGCCTTTTGTGTTGCTCACACTCCTACGGGCTGCTCCCTGCCAGACTGTTTGCTATTCTTTGGAGGCTTCTGCTGCTTCCTACATCAGATGGAATTTACCTTCATGTAATTATTTGTTCTGGGAGCTTTGATCTCCACTTCCCTTGTAACTGCAATGTAGTCACACTTTGAACTACAAGAAAGTACCAATTTAAGGCTCTTGCTGCAAACATCATAATGGTTAATCCTAACAAAAAGGTGTTAATTGGTCTCCTGGTGATTCTAAGCCGCAGTCACAATAGGTTCCTGTATTTGTTTACCACCGCTGTATTTCCTCCTCATCTCAGTAAAAGTGCATTAGATCTGATAACCTTTTAGGCAGGCTTCTCGTTTTTCAGCTCGCGTTAGGATTTAGGGCAACACTAAATATCTATCAGTGAGGGGTTCTAGCCCGCCCCGATGTGATTACAGACTGCCAGCTTCACAAGGAGCAGTCTGAGACTGCGTACCCATGGGTAAGAAGTAAAAATTTAGATGACTCCAAACCTCTTTCTGAAGCACAATAGAGCCTCTGTACGAGATGAAAGCTGTTTCTTCATGTAATACACTCACTCAAACCTTTGGCCCTGACAGAGATTTCATAGAGCTGGGGAGGAGCATTACTCTGTTTCATTTTGGATCCATCTCCCTCTCAGCAGTCCAAGAAATTCAAGCTGAAGAAAATGCTTAAGCTTAAATAGCTCAGACTAATGAAAATGGCTCATCATTCTGGACTGCACTGTTGGTTTTTCAAGAGCTTCTTTATTGTTGAATGGGTTGTTTTTATAACAAACCCCTGACAGAAAACCCCTTCCCAGCAGAAAACCAAACTACAGTCCCTACACCTCCAGGTGGAGCAATGTATTTTATTTGTCTACATGGAACATGGTGTGCTTTTAAGCACTCAGTGTGCAAACATGTCCACGGCATTACCCAACTGAAAACTAAGCTTGTTTGCTTTTTGTCTTACACAAACAGCGTTCTTACTTTTAGCACAAGCACTGAATTCTGGTCACAGTCAGACACACCATATCTGTCTCTCCATAAAAAAGGAGTGACATATCTGAGTATTTGAATGAAGACACTGGAACAGATTTTGTCAGGCCCTTGGGCTGTTTCTCAGTGCAGTGTGAGAAAAGGACCAGACAGAGCTGTAATTTCAGTGCTCAGCTTGCATATTCCTGGAGTGCAGTGGAGACTGCTGCTCGACAAAAGACTGCTCAAAAGATAAACATGGAAATGGCGCAGGACACCAACATCCCACCTTCCTCTTCCAATTTCCTAGGGACATCTCAGCAGTCTCAATGACAAGCAAACTGTCAGCTCTCCCTCCCGCTTTTCCGTTTCATATTCTCACAGTCAGCTAGAAAATTTTTGTTTACTTCTGCTAGGCCAGCCCTTCCTACTGACCAGCTTTCCTGAGGAGAGTTTTCCTGTTGTCCTCTTCCTGTGATTAGAGCACTTCAGAGTCAAACACTTCAGAACTCCCGCTGAAAAAGCCAGGAGAGCCCCGGCTGACTGAGAACAGCTCTTGAACCCTGACTGAACTCCCAGTCCCTCCCAGGCTGCCTATTTACTGCAGTACGATCACTGTCAAGGTACATCCCTGCAGAGTGTTCTTGACCCGCACTGCATCCCCACAGGGTACTTGTTCTCTCTCCCAGGCCCATGTAGTGGGGGCTCTCTCCCCAAGACTGGCCTTTCTTTCCCCAGCCAAGGACTGCCCTTCCTCTCTCTCCCCTAGAGAAGCACGATTGATCTGTATTCCCCAAATTCTCTCTGTAGATGGTCTGTGTTACGCAATGCCTCCCTGGTGCGCTCCTCTTTGCACAATACCTCTAAGCCTGTTTGTGAGCACACAAAACTATAACATCACAACCTGCTTCAAACTGCCTTGTAAGCACAAGTATTCAGAAAGGGAATGTTGGTTATGAGAGCGGAAGCCGTGTCTAGCAAGCTCGATGGGAATAGGGTGACCTACGCACAGAATCCAGACTGGAGGGAAGGCAACACTTCTTGCTCAGTTGCAAGCAAGGAGCTCTCTCCCACAGTGGTCTACATACCTAACCCATGAGCACTTAGTGATCCTCTCCTGTCAGTAAGGGCTTTACCTAATTGCTACGTACATGCATGCACACTCAGTTGCAAGCCTCTGTCTCAGGGTTATAGCAAGATGGCAGCCCTGAAATGGAAACACCACTATGAGGTTTTATATTGGAAAAACATTAGTTTTTCTTTTTCATGTTTGTTTTGCATGACTTCCTACAATCTCCTGATCACAAGCCAGACCCTTGACAGCTGCAAGCCACTGTCTGAGGCCCTGATAAATTTATTTTGCAAAATATCTGTAGTATTCTCATTTCATGACAATGCCTCCTGTGAGCAAGGGTAAAGGGCAAAGAGCTGTCTGATTTCCCAGCAATGTTATAATTTAGAGCCTATGCATGTCACATCTGGGTAAGCTGACAGTCACTCTGAAAATGTTTTTTGTTCTCACAGTTAAAACTTGAATCTCTGCCTTCTATTTCTGGCTCCTACAGGCTGCTTGTGTTTTTTCGTGGTTTGGTTTAGTTTAGCTTTTTTACTGCCATTAGATAACTAAATGTTACATGCGATTTTGTTATGTGGCATGATGGGTTTTTTGTTCAGGATGGGTGTTTTTTTGGTCTTTTTTCTTCTCATTGGCTTTGAAACGAAAAAAACATTTAGAGAAAACTATGCAATATCGTCCCAGTTCTCCTGTTCCCAGGATATTTACAGCCCTAAGCCCTACCTTCCTAGGAAAACAAGGGGTTTTACAACAGTAACTTGATACAATAAATCTAATCATAACCATAAATCACACTTAAAAGTTGCATTTCAGGATTATGTAGGTTTAGCAACGAGTCTGTGTGTTAAAAAAGAGTAAAAGTCTTGCTGTGACAGATGACAAACTAAAGTTTAACACCTTTGATTTCAAAGTGCAGTTCTTAGCTGGGAGAACAGGTCCCTACTGTATCTTACGTAAACATCCCCTTGCAAGTTAAGTGTCTGTAGAAAGTCAATCACTGCATTTTTGCTCACCTGGGCACTCCACAGTACGTGCTTGAAGCCCACAGATCATACTACAGCAAGGAGGGGAATTAAAATTATGTGATTACCTGGAACAGTGTGGAAGTGACTGAGACAAGTTTTCTCCTGTTATAATCCTGCCAAGTCAAAGTCAGCAGAGAATTTCAATCATGTCTGGGGCTTGGGACCCAGGGGTTTTCTCTGCTGAAAAACAGAGCTTCTGATAACAATGTTCCATGCTCAGCTTCTTTGCTTGATTTACCGTACTTGATAAAAAGTAATCCAAGGGAATCATATGCTTTATGGCTGGCTGTAGCATAAAGAACTTCACAACCTTCAGTAGGTTTATCCTCCTCACAAAGATAGGAATGTGAGGCAGGAAACTAAGGCTCAGAAAGAGTAAACAATAGTTTAGCGTCACTCACAAAGGTTGTGGGAAAACAATCCATGTGTGGGGTCTGTTCCTCATCAAAAGCACACTTGAATCAGACCCTATCCTCACCCTTTGCAGGACTTCCAGTCTTAACCAGATCTGATGTTTCTTTGAATAAAAACCTATTTTTTAAATCTTAGTTTTAATTACAGATGTCTCATATTCTAAACCAATCTGGAGCAAAACTCCTGATCAATGTCAGAAGTAAACAGGGGCATAACCAGTTACTAAGGTGGTTGCATTCCAATTCCTCACAGTGCTGTTGCACTACGTGTCACTTAGACACTGCAGCGACAGGCATGGCAGATATCTCAGGAAACTATTCCTCTGATCTCCTAGTCGCTGTTCCATTCCTCAGCAGAAGAAGCAACTCTGTTTCTCAAGCCATGCTTCCTCAGAAAGTACCAACCTAACAAAAACTACTAAATATTAACAAATAATTACCCCGTGTTCATTTCAAGGAGATATGCACAGAAATCTGTTCTATTTGCTACTGAAAATCTGTAAGGACACACTCTCTCCTTTCAAGTGTCCTGGTACTTCTAGCTGCCAGCATGGAAATTCAGCATTTCTGATAAAGCACAAATGAAAAGGAAAGAGCTGTACACCATTATGGTAAATTAAAACAAATCTTTGAAAATTAAATTGTAATTGGATTAGTTCTGACTGGCATACTTTATCCATTCTCTGTGGCTTGTGCTGTGGCTATTAGTCTACATACTTTTATTTTAAAATAAGGAAAGAAACCCTACTTTATTCTAAATGCAGCATCCAGTGCAAGGTGGGATACAGTCTGTATGGGCTATGCTTGAAGAATCCCCAAATCAAGACAAGGAGTAGGCCACAAAGAGCCTAATTTCCCAACATATAATCCTTTCCATAGTACATGTTTTTCCCTCCATACTTCCTACACTCCACAATTTCTCATATGCTTCAGAACCACCTCACCATTTTTTATACACATCTTGCCCACGTCCCTTCCCACTGTGTTTTGATGTCCTTCATCTACTGAATATTCCTATGCAGTATCATAGATCTCAGTTATAGGTCACAGTCAGACTGCAGTCAACCTGCATCCCCACTGCAGCACCCCAGGGTCCCCCAACTTCCCTACCTAAACCACACTATAACCCCCTCAGCTCCTCCCCGCATCTGCTGCCTCCTGCAATGACAGCCTCAGCTATCCCTCTCTATCCTGTGTACAGCTATCCTGTGCTCCCTACAGCATCTTCAAGATCCTTCCCCACTATCTTCTTACAATCCCAGCCACAGCTACACAACATCTGCCAAGGAGCAGCGTATATGCACCATGGCTGGTGTGGAGCCACCCAGGCACCAGCTGGTATGCATGTGGCAATAGGCCCGACCACCCAGGAATTTGGGAATGGGAACAAGGTGTGTACCAACAAGCCTGCCGGTGTGACACGCTGCCTATCAGATACCTGGCAGGCCCAACAAATGGCTTCAGAGATGGCATCTGGTCTCCAGGCCCCTGCTGCTCCCAGTGGGTCCTGTTCAGCTCACTGAGAGTTTGCCAGCCATTTGCATGAAAGTGAGATCAGATCCCAAAGAACAGAATGGGCACCAGCCTCCCTCTCCCATGAGGTTACTTCCTCATAGAATCATTATAATCTGATTGCAGCCTTATAACCTCCTGCTCTTCTCTGGTACCCTTGCTCTTGGAAGATCCCCCCATGCACAACCACAGAGCACCTTCTTCACTCTCTCTGGAGAAGTCTTTCTTCTCAAGATGCAAACAAAAACATCAACCTGGGGATTAGGATGTGGAGGAGCTGAATGCCCTGTCTCTCCTTCTGGGTGTGCTTCCACAAGATCTCTCTTGTGCTCATTGGTTCCTCTACATGCCTCTGCTGGCTAACATCATTTTTGAGGACAGGGACTGCTTTTTTATCCTGTTCCTGTATAGCATCAACCACAGTGAGATTCTCATCTCCTGCTCTGGATCACAGTCATCAAAATAGTTTAGTTAACAATCCAGTAAAGTCTTACCAGACATGCGGTTTACAAACATATGAATGCCTGGAATTAGAAAGGAGAGGCTTTGCCATCATATGCTCAACTGGCAATCTCTGTATTTACTCTTCATTTGATTGAATTGCTTACAGAGAAGAAAAGCCATTGAGTGACAATGCAGAATGAGCCCTTTTCCAGTTGTTGACAAGAAGTCCTGATTCAAAACTTGTCATCTCCCAGAGGTGAAGTCATGCTGCCTTTGCCAAAATCAGGTGGCTTTTTTATTTCCTGTTATCATCTTCCGCAATTCTAAATCCCCAGTCTGCAGGCACATTCCAGAGGAGATATTAAATATTTCATTGACAAGCAAATACTGAATAACTGGTTCCCATAGTCACTATCTGCAAAAGTCTTCCCCTCAGGGCCCACACAAGGGGGGAGCATGTGCCTTCCTACACAGTCCCTGCTGAGAACAATGCCGGGCAAACCCACTGCTTCCAGGGAGGCTCATAAATCTTGCTGATGATCCCAGACAGTTTTGCTTGCCTTGAAGAAGGAACAAATACACATGCTTGAGATGAGCATTCCTAACTCATTATCAGGCCTTTAGGAAGGTGCCAGCTGCATTATCTAAAAATAGCTCAGGTACCCATGAGAAAAAAGTAACCTGCCAAACTCTGAGTAAGCTGGAGAGGCTATTGCCCAATATGCCTCTATAGCTAGTCTGAGAGGAGAGCACTCTCACACCTCAGAGGTTTGCATATGAACTCTCTGAAGAGGAGGCATTTGAAGTGAATACACTAGGGTAAATATTTTGCTATGGGGATAGCCATCAATGCACAGTTCTCTTTAAACCTTTCATCTTCAAGGCTCTCTTTGGCCCGTCTCATCTGCATTGGATCTGCGTCTTACCATGAAAATATTTCAGGATCATGGTGGTCTTCAGTACAGTCTCTGTCCTACAGCAAGTCCCATTTGGACTAGTTATTGCTGCCTGATAGACCACAACAACTCTCTTATTCCCTCATGCCAGCTCACTGACTCCTTTCAATCCTTCTGCTGTGACTCTATGTATAGGCAAGACACCAGACAAAGTTTTCCAGTGAATCAAATTTCTCCCAAGTACTCCTTTTTTGCTTTTTTTCACACAGCTCCCAAGCCCTAGATATGCCAAGAATGCCAAGCAAACAAATAACTAGTCAGCATTCTGCCTTGCTATCTTTTCCAAGTCCATATGCAACCTGCTTAATTTCTGTTGTCCAGTCAAAATGTCTCTCTTGTATACTGCACACTTCTTGGACAAAGCTGTCTTTTTCCTGGCTCATGCACCAACGTACACATGGGAATGGCTATATTAACAATCCTGAAGGATGTCGTTCATAACACATTTTCTTCTTAGCAAAATTGGTTAAGAAGTTCTCGTTAACCCCTCCTAGGAGCTGCCCATTTCTCTGCTCTGCCACAGCCTTGCGTGTCCTCAGTCATGTCATGCAGTCCTGTCTACAGCCTGGTTTACAGCATGTCCCGTGTTTACATATTTACAGCATGTCCCATGAGCACTTCTGTCAGCACCACTGAAAGGGTGGTGGCTGCAGAGGAGGGTGGGAAAGAATGACTGAATGAAAGGCTAAGGAGGAAGAGAGATTTCTCAAGCTGACTTTGTTGCTGAAGAAAACAAATGCAAAAGCATCCTCGATGGGAAAGATTTTTCTTATCTGCACTCCTGACGATTATCGTCCCTCCCAGATCCATAACATGAGCCAGCATAGCTACACAAACATGTAGGAGATCACAGAATAATCAGTATAACTACTGCTAGAGGCCTCAGATCAGATCAGTTCTTAGGAAATCTGTTTGGTAAGAAGGAAGATTATACAGCTTTTTCCAGACTACCATTGCCAAACATAGTTTGAACACTGACTTTTTGAGACAAAGGGCTTTTACATCTACCTTCAAACTGTACTATAAAGTCATAGTCAGGTGATATATCAGCTGTGTTCTGTGCAACGAAATCACACCAACACAACGAAACCCACGCAGGTACTATCATCAGATTAATTCAGAATTGGCTAATGGCAACTTAAACCAGATTGAAAACCAGGTACAGTGCCTCTGACCAGAATCCTTGCATGTTTCTCAGGCCACCAGAACAGCAGATCTTACTCAGCCAAAGCCCTGAAGCCCCAAATAAAGTATTTGAATATGCAGTTTGCATACATAGACTGTGCATTACATCCAGAGAGCATCAGGCCTCAAGCAAATGTGTTAGGCAGTGCATTTAGGCATGCACAGAAATCCCAACTCCTAAATACATCAGTTTTACTATGTTTGAATTAACCAACCGTACAGAGCATGTGCAATACTGACAGCAGTCTCTGGTGGCACTCTCCTGCCGAGGACTACAGCACAGAAATATGGAAGTCCCATAAAAGTGCTTCTATCCCAGCTTCCTCTCAGCCCTTTTCTATATGTAACAGTCATGTCCCCTGCTAAAGAAAACAGAGCTGAAACCCTGTTCAACCCTGTTCAAGTACAGTGTGCTGCCCCTATTTGACCACATCCATTCATTCTCCTAGTCCTGGGCATGATACTTGGGTTGTCTCCAGGTAGCTTCATGATTTCCAGGAGAGTAAAAGGTTCAAGTTAAGTACGTGGGCCAGCAAGGGACCCTGGGGGTTGAAGAGTCCATATGAGTTAATGGTGCTTCATAACTACTGTGATCTCTTGATCTGTTTAGCAGAGAAAGAAAACTATATAGAAAGAGAATTCTTTAGATAGAAATGGTATAAAGGAAGAGCTATATTTTGATCAACTACATTACTTGCTTAAGTAGATAGCTCAGTTAATTCCTGGGAAACAGTGGCAAAACTCTATTGATTCTAATGGAGCCCAGATGTAACCCGGTCTACAAAACCAGTTTGTTCTTCTTTAGGCTCTGTTTTGAGCAAACTAACAAAAAAACTCCACCCTCCACTATGTAAAACAAGCACAGTAAGACTCTTCTATTGTAGCAGGAATTGATGGCAACATTCCAGACGATTTCTTTGACATCAGAAGGAGCTGAGATAGCTCAGAGATATAAATGCCAGAGCACAATTGTTACTAACCTTTGATTCTCAATTAGCCCTTTGCAGAACCAGGATTATTAGGGATTAATGTGTGAGTCTGCCTGCTTACACAGAGAGCTGCATAAACAAGAAAAAGGGTATCTCAAGACACAAGGCATTTACCAGATCAATACAAGAAAGGAAAGTACTCACATTAAAAAGATAAAACATAATAGGAGACAATATAGACAGAAAAATCTTTCCCAAGAGAGTTTCAGGGGAACCTATCATGTAGATAAAACAAATATTAGGGACATAATCTCACTCAACAGACAGTGAAGTGACAGGGCCTGTGGAACATAAGTTTTCTATCAACTCACTCTGAATACCCGATAGCCAGGAGTCCTTTCCAAAGTAAGCAGTTCTTATACTAACACTGAAGGGGCAAGATACAGTAAAATAAAAATACATGGTAATGGAAAGAGTATATAAAAAGAAACATAGCTGAAGGTAATGGCTCCTGTGCAGATAAGGCACTTGCATTTTTAGAAATCCAGTAGCAGTTTTACAGTGTTCCATAAATAAAAAATTGGAAAGACCATCAGAGGTAAAAGGTGAGGAAAAATGGGCAACAAAACACCTTTTTTTGAAAAAACACCAAACCTCCTTTTTTCTACCTTGGGTATTTCAAGGCGCTTTGAAATAAACAAATCATAAACAAACTGATCTACCCCAAGTAAAGAAGTTCTTACAGTGTGATTGCTACCAAACAGCAAGAGATGTTTAATAATTTGCTTCAGTAGGTTTGTGAATTGACTTTTGAGCAAATTTTGGAAGAATGAATACCATCAAATGAAACTTCCAATTCCATTCTGAATAACCCAACTGCAATAATATTGACTCTGCATATGAGAAAACCCTCTTTCTAATGCCCTTTTTTTGCATTTGTACACTCATATTAAGAGATATCTCTTCCTCTCAGGGAAACCATACATCCACTAATAACAGCAAGAGAGACTTCTGGAGCACTTACATCATCCAGGAGAGGGAATGAAGCCCAGTCTGGACACAGTATGGGTCACTAGAAGTCAGAAGACAACCAGAGAGCAGTCATGTGAGTTGTGGGATATTCTGCCCCAGGATTAACCTGGTGAGCTGCAGCAATTAGAGTCATTTTTAGTTTAGGAAAATATCAGCCCCTTAGTTCTGTGCTTTTGATTGACCCTTTCTCATTGTGTTAGCTGCGGACTACAGGTTTATGCATCTCCCTCAGGTTTTGTTCCCATCATGCACTAAGGAAATCTGCAGGGATTACTCCACCACATTTGCCTCACAGCTCTCCCTATTCATTCCCAGTGCGAGCAAAGCCAGACAGCAGCCAAGAAAAATACATGCCTTGTATGATCACTCACTTCTGCATCTCTGGAGCTGGGGGAAGACAAGCCTTTTCAGCAGTTGGCAGGCTAGCTTCTGTGAAATGGAGATGGTTTCTTGCTGCTCTTTACAAGTAAAAAGTTATCTAACTCTCCAAAATGATGCACAAAGAAACCTGAAGAGAACGAACAAGAAGTCCATCAATCTGCATGTTCCTGCAAGAGAGTAGTTGTCTGTTTTGAAGATAGAGTGATCTCAGTTGCAATGAGGTAAATGCAGTCAAATGCCTCACAAGTTATCTCAATGCGGGCAGAGTATCTCAGTGATACTCAAGGAAGTTCAGTTCCTATGTTGAAATTGTTTTAATTCTTAGGCTCCATTTCTCCTTGGTGCTTATGGAAGGCAGAAGGGTACTTGCCCAGGGTTTGGTCTGTAACTGACTGAAATATGTGCCCTGTATTAATTTCATTTTTAATAATCTAGATGAAAAAAAGCTTGGAGTGAATGATATGAGGACAGTGCTGGAGAAAGTTGTATTACAGCTTAAAGCATAACAGATTTCACTTGGTGCTATTCAGTGGGAAACTGAAATCAAATACAGTAGCAGAGCAATCTGTCAAAGAAAACTTGTTCGACAGAGCAGCAAAAGCCACTTAAAAGTACATAATTCACCAGCGTACGAAACAAATGACATTTTCATTTCTTTAATTCCTCATATCTTAAGGATACGGGATCTAATGCATAAGATCCATTATTATAAATCAGAGTAAGAGACAACACTATAGGTTACTCTGTGCACTTAAGATTGTTGTGCAACTTTACCTTCTTCCCCAAGGCTTATCTCTCAGCCACATCTGTCTTAGTGAGAATGACATAATGGGAAATTGTTACAGGTTTGAAGAATTTCTAGAAAAATAACTGAGTAAAAGAAAGATTAGTCATTGCACTTCCTGTATTCCACCGATAATGACAAGGTACTGTCTTCGTCACTGAAAGTAAATGTTCAGGGTGCCATATTGAACTATATCACATGATTTGGAAGAAAGGGCAGGCTGTGTAACATATTGGCTTTTCACAAGAACAACAGAAAATTTTGTCATTCAAAGTCACTTCTGCTGACTACAGTGTGCCTTGCAGGAGAGTCTGTGAGGAAGTACCCTTGGTTGGAATTTCTCAAGTCTATCCATGCAGAATAAAATAGTTCAGAAGTCCTTAGCAAGTGATTTCCTTTTCACTTACTCCACATCACTCCTTCCATGCATGTTCTATTCCCACCCTCACTTGGAACCAATGTGACAAATATTATTTGTGAGACTTAACTTGGTGTTAAATTCACAGCCATGTCATATTAAACCGCCAAAGGACCACACCCAAGCATCAGCTCTCTCGATCCTGTTTTAAACTCCCCCTGCTCTCTTTAGACCTGTAATGCTCTGATAAGTCATGCGTACAGTATGAACATGTATATCACACATAAGATCTCTCATGCAATAGTGTGCATGTCTCATGGCTTTCCTTGTATTGCTGGGCCTGTGCTTTCCTCATGACACTGACTGTCACTTAATGTTAAACCTGAATATTACATTAGTGCAGTGAGGGAGAAATCTCCTGGGTAACAGAAGTATTTTATCAAGAAGAGAAACATATGCAGAAACATGTCAAGGATACTTTTGACTGCAGCCTATCCCATTACAATTTTTAATTGTATTATTTGATATCAGAAAAAAAAATGCACTTGGAAACTATGAATCAGTAACTGCAGGCCCATCAATATTGTGTTTCAAGGTGTCACTTTAAAACCAGCTGGAAGTCAAAGACATACTGATCCATGCTGTTCTTGATTAGCAACACATTACTTTGCAGTTTTGCACTCCAAACTGCTTTTCTGATTCAGAATTTTAGTGCAAATTCGCAAAAAATAATTGCTATTTTGAATGGAAAAAGGGACACATTTTTTATTAGTTATATAAAATGTATCACAAAAATACTAATGAGGAAAAAATATACTCAAATATAGCAGAAAAGTTGCTCAGAATAGTAAAATGATATCACTATAATTACACATGAATTCTTTGTTCCAAAATCTTTGTTTTTTTCCCATAACACCCAGCATATGCCACCAGGCCAATGAAATGTCTTCTCTGACGCTCTGGGGAAGGGACCAAGCTCTGAGATGGGCAGCAGTTTGGTGGGCCAGCACCAAGAGGTAGGTAGCAATACAAGTGGACTCGCCTCAGGGCTTGGAAGAGAAATCCAGATTTCCCAGTCCTAGTTTGTTCTCACTTATCAAAGAGCTGTGCAGCGTATTTGCCCAGACTGAGAGAGATATTGCTCGTAACATCTGCATGTTATTAGTAGGCACTATTTTCTTACCCAGGTAAATCACACTGCTGCACTGCCTTGTTTCAAAGGCACTAATAGTCCCTTTTGTTATGGTACCACCGCACCCAAGACCAATGAGGAAGAAACTTATCTGATAATGTGATGGGAAGACAAAAGAGGGATATGGTGGAGACAGCACTGCTGCACGCAGCTCCCTGCAGCCAGAGTGGGAAAAATACTTTTTGACTCTAGCAGACAGCAGTGGTGGAACAAGACCAGAACTGGACACAGCATGCAAATACCATGTCCTGGGAAACTGCAGGGTTCTGGAAAATGTTTCCTTTTCAAATCAGAACAAATGTTTGATGACAGGCTAGAGCTGCACATACACACTGCCAGTGACACTTCTCAGGGCACTCACCTACTGCAAAGCCTGGACTGCAGCTTTTGTTATACCTGATCTGAGGCTGGACTCAGGACCTGCAGGTGAGAGCCCTTACCACTGGACTGCTGTCTGGGTTCAGTGTGCTCAACTTCTCTTTATTGCCATTGCCTTCCAATGGGAAATACGCAAAGAAGGATGACCATATCTATCTTCAATTCTTAAACTCTTTCCATTGACATCTAATTCCCACCTGGCAGAAAACAGAATCTTTGGTCTGATGTAGTAGAGTAAGAAGTATGTGCTCTACCTTTTCATCATCCTCTTTTTCTCAGTCACCCGCTCCTCTAAGAGAAGTCTTTCCTAGCCATAGCTTCAACAGAGCTGATACGTTTTTCCAGAAAGCTTCCTTTTCAACAAAGCAGTATTTTGCATTGCCTTCCATGACAGGAAGATTTTCCAACTCAGCCTGATTGAGAACTTTTTCTAAGACAGGAAGAAGCTTACCCTCTTACTTTGCTGGTCATGCAAATAAAGGCTCATTGACTGTGTGTGCAAACCCTTGAAGTTAAAGCCCTGGCTTTTTCCTATGTCGCAGCAGTCTGTCTGAGGCAGCAATGTTCCTGGCATCCCACCAAAGTCCATGGAAAGATTGCTATATGTTTCAGCAGGCTTTGGTTTAGACTCTCTCTGCATAGGCAGCATGCTGGACTAGCACAAGATATACATACCCGCATTAAAAATCGTAGCATATTAAAATTCAAAAACAAATGGTACCTAGTGATTATCCTACTTACACACTTGTGTGCCTTTCTTGAAGTGATCTGGCTTATTTCAGGAGTATTCCTAAGAAGACCCAGCCCTTGATACAACACTGAAACTGAAATATATTTATTCCTTGAGGGAGCTAAATGTCATGCGCTGTGCCCCTATAAGGAGATGGTAGATAAAGGTGGCAAATGTCCTGTCATCCTCTGATCCTGGAGCTAGCCCATGAACTGCAAGCATAATTCTGGTCAGCACTGGACAGCCCTTTGCACACTCTAGCCTGTTCCAGCACGTCCCCAGTTAAGAACAGGAAAGAAGGGTATGTCTGAGCTGTCATAGCTGAGACTTCTCCAGGCTTTTAGTGCAATGGACCATCTCAAAAAGGCCATAGATGCTTTAGGATCACATGGCCCTGAAACTGTCCTTAGAAACTAACCAGGTTTCAGTGACCCAGATAACCAAACCTGAAAAGAACAATTAGTTACTCTACTACGTTCTCCAGTGACCCAGAACCCAGAACTGCGACCCTAGAAAACTTGGTCTGCTTGAACCTTGCAACCAGTGAGGCCCTGAATAATCAGTATGTGCGACTGTAATTCTGACCCCAGGCTCCTAACAGTTCTAGTGAAGCTGACTGCCTTCTCCCTAAGAGCTGTCAGAAATAACTGCCACTGTAACCACAGCAAATGGATCTCATGCCAGAGCAGCATCAAGTGTTGAGTCCCACAGACCTGTACAGCTGACAGGTGCTCAGAGAATTCAGGCTCTTCTGCCACAATGAGCATATTAGTTCTGCACACACTGGACATTGACTGCATTCCAGTAATAAGACAGGGGATTGTACAAAATAGGGCTAGAAGGGACCGCAAGAGGTCACCTCATCTGCCCCCAGGTAAACTCAGCTCTATCTAAACCATTCCTGACAGATGTTTGTCTAACCTGTTCTGTAAAACATCTAATCATCTCAGACATCCCGTGGCTTCCCTAGCTGGTAAAAATAACTTCTTCGGATTTTCCAGAGCTCACCTCAACACATGTACCAAATTACTTACAGTACAAAAATGAGGGTGATGTCAACTCCTAAACATGCAAACGGGATTTAACCTCCCAGTCTTAAGGAAAGCCCTCATGAATACAAGAGTGGGAGAGAAGCTCCTCTGTAATGGCAGATCGATTAGACTCAGCCGGGTAGCACCCGGATTGAGGAATCTGCATCACTGTTCTTTTCCTGTAAAGGCATGGTTAGGTGAGACATAGTTACTCCCAGGCAGAAGTGTAATTCCTTAGCTACATGAGACTGCCCTGAATTCATCATGTAGTGCTAGCTGCTCAGCACTGGTTGCCCCAAAGCTTCCCTCACACATGGCTGCGGGTTGCTTTTGCAATATCAGTGACCTGAATATATGAGAGCAAAACTCTCAGAGAGAATTAGATTCAAGAGGCTTGAAGCTTCCCAGGAATCTGAAAGAGCTGGCATTTACGTCTTCATGGACCGCTAGAGCCAGTTAAAAGGTCAGAAATAAAAGGTTACTGACCTGTGGATTTTCTTGAGACTCAGAGGGCACCATGACTTCAGCCCTTGAGTTCTTCTCACAACACAGGGATCATAAAGGGGTTTGCAGGTCACTGACCCCACAGCATATGAAATCAGGAAAATAACTGGTAAATTTACTCTGCATTTTATTTGATTGCCATTGAATTACTAAGCAATTATCACAAGTCAGGAAAGCTCATGAAGGGCACAAGTAATTCTCACTTTAATAAATACTAGATGACATTCTGTGGCCTAAATTATATAGCCAGTCAAGTGAAGAGATCATAAGGTTCTATCTGACCTTACAGTCTCTGAATCTCTATTGTTTTCATTTAGCAAAGCTAAGTCTCTCTGTGTCTGACTTTAGTTTTCCCTGTATTCCTTAAAGTGCATCTCTCAAGACCTAGTAAGTCTGCAGTTCCCTTTTCTTCAAACAAATACGGTCTATGCAACAAATCATATTATATATTACGCACAAGAGGGTTTGTTCTTGACATGTTGCCAAGAAAGCTTGAGAATAAAAGTCTCTCTGTCACTTTGATCATGAAAGACAAGTGGTTCCAGTTATTTGAAACTCTATTTGACAGGATGGAAGTAAGATAGGAAGTGAAATGTTAAACTCCACCATAAAGATCAATGCTTGAGAAACATATAAGCAAAACAGAACAGAAGTGGATTTTCAAAAGGCAATGCAGGACAAGCAGGGAAAGACTCAGGTGAACTTTTTATCAAATATCCCTTTAAAACCCTGGCTCTGATGCAAGTGAACTCTTGACTGTTGCTGTGCTCAGAGCACCCTCACTAATGCTACAAAGCCACTCACTAGCAACACCAGTTGCTAATCAACATCAAAATGCTGCTGCAGCTTTATGAGCACCTTTTTACCCACATTCTTCCCTCACAGTGACTAAATCCTTGAAGTCAGTAGAATTAGGCCTGATCCAGGCTGGTGGAAATGAGAGGAGAATCAGCGCTTTGTCCCTTCAAGTGGTAACCCTTGTAGTAGTCTTTTCCTAACAGGAAAGCAAAACGCACTACCTGTAGAAATTACCCCAACTTTCAGCTGAACTTTGAACATTTTGCACACAAAGGAAAGCCTTGTAGAAATGACATCAGAAGTGGATGTTTATTTTAGTGTGGTTCTCCTGACATTACTGAGCAGCTTGAGTTTTGCTTCAGGCCAAAAGCATATTACAGAGATGAAAGACTAATAGCTTATCTAGCCAGCCTGATGACTATTAGGATAGGGCTGAGCAAGAATAAATTTTTTAAATGGAAATAGTTCCTTTTTTTTTTTTTCCTTAAGATTCAAAGAGCTGAGGAATTATTTGTGGTTTATTCTGCATGGAGTTTATGATTAAAGGCCATTACCAGCCAATATACTAATGAGACAGCAGCAGGCATCATAGTGGCTGCTGGTTTTAAATTATTCTCAAAGTAAACTGGATTGATAGCCCTGAAAGCACTCATCTTCCCTCTAGTCAAAAGAAGAAACATCTTAAGCAGTTCCCACTACTATGGATCCCTTCACATGAGAGAGCAACACAACAGAGCACAGTTGTCGTAGCCATTATCACTTTCTTGACTCTGCTTTATATCCCAATGGGTATTGTGGAGGACACATAACATGTAACCACTGAATAGCAAGCTAGCAGTCATTTTTTCCCCCCAGAAACTGCCTTTTCATGTGTGTTTTCATCCCACAATATCACTTGGCAAATGCAAACTGGTTCGTCCATTTTTCATCAAAGGGCTCACAATTTCAAACTACCTCACCCTTACAATGGAGGAGGAGCAGGCATGGGAACCTGCCAACCAGTAGATGTAGAGTAACCTGTTATCTCCAGTGACTTCTTCATATACCCTTGGCTTGAGAACTCTCATGTAGCTCTACAATATGGACACCAGCCCACTGGGAAATCCATTTTCAGCTCCTGTATGAGAAACAACAGTCTTCAGTCAATTCTAACCAAAGATCTATGAGTCCTGAGCCTAAGCCAACCTTCCTACTGTTGTTTTATCGAAGAAAATCAGTTTCAGCTGCTAGCCTTTTTTCCTTCACCAGTGAAAACTCTACCATAATTCCTATGAAACCGAAGTTCACATCAACATTTGTTATATGAAGCCTGGAATAACATACTAAAACATGAAGAGCTGTTGTAGAGATCTCTGAGATAAAATCAGAGACAGTTACCATTGCAGAAATCCGTCTTGTAAGCCAAATCAGAGGCTGATATATTCTCTGAGCTGTATTCATTCTAGGTGGTTCAGAGCAGATTTTGGAGAAGCACAGAAAATAAGACATTCCCATCATGTCCTGCTAAGGAGAATAGAAGAACTGGAAATGTGGCAGTAGGCCTCAGAATGAGCATTTAAGAATCAATAGCCCTAGCCTAATGCCCATAAATCCTTCACAGCAGCATAACAGCAGAGCCACCAACATGAATCTCTACTTAATCTCTCCTCTGTTTCCTTACACTGACATCTGACAACATTTGTTTGCATTGCATGATGGGTGTCTTCCTCTGGGTGTAAGAACCCTTTTTTGGTCTGCGTTAGAATGTCTGTATGCACCAGATCTCATTGTGTGGGGTGGGATATCCTGACATATGGAATTATGTTTCTTACCTTATTATATAATATATAGTATGTATATATCATACAGAATTATTAAGTCTTACACTAATAAGAAATTAGATTTCGTTTTCGTTTTTGTTGCATTCAATAATAGCTAGAGATATTGCAGCCATTAATCCTGGCATGATGTGCAGCCAGCAGGCCTGAATCTTTTCTGTTAGTGTGTTGTTCCCCACCTATTGAATGCCCCCCTCTATTCCCTTCCTCTACAACAATGTCTGTTCATCCTCTTTTCCTTCCATAACTTGGCCCTGGCTAAAAGCCAAAAGCCTTCTCCTCCAAAGCTCATTATCTACTACCTGTTTTCAAATTACATCCTGTCCTAGGCTCAGCAGTAGCAGTCATTTTTCTCCTTCTTAGTAGCTGGTGCAGTGCTGTTGTTTTGACTTTCAGCCTGGGAGCAACACTGATAACACCGATGTTTTCAGTTGTTGCTCAGCAATGTTTACTCCAACCAAGGACTTTCTGAGCCTCACGCTCTGCCAGGGATGAAGGGAAGCCAGGAGGAAGCAGAGACAGGACTCCTGACCCAAACTGACCGAAGTTGGGTTCCATACCACAGCACGTCATGCCCAGGATGTAAAACTGGGGGCAGTTACCCAGAAGGGTTAGATCACTGCTAGGGTCAGGCTGGGTGGGTGGTGAGCGGTTGTATTCTCTTCCCTTGTTATTTCCCTTATCATTATTATTATTGATGGCAGCAGCAGTGATTTGTGTTATACCTTAGTTACTGGACTGTTCTCATCTCAACCCGTGGGAGTCACATTCTTTCGATTCTCCTCCCCATCCCTCTGGGAGCAGAGGAAGGAAGAAGTGGGGGGAGTGGGGAGGTGGCTGCATGGTTCTGAGTTACTGGCTGGGCTTAAACCACAACATATCCAAAAGCAGAGCTGGCTAACATATATCCTGAAGCAACAGAAAGTGCAGGAGAGAGAGCATCCCCTGAAGAAAGAGCCACAGGACCTCGTTATGTTCTTCCACAGCTGTTCCAGTTAAACATTTTCCTCCTGCTTCCTTACCTCTTCTCAATTCCATGTTTTAGAGTTGGCAGTATGGGCGCTGCTGCTGCTGCAGTTATTGGGCTACCCCAGACACCAATGCTGCTCAGTAACCCTTGAAACAGAGGAAGAGATCCATCCTAGCACACTGTGGTAGTGACTGGAGCAATGGGGGGATTTTCACACAGATTAATCCAGCAGCACTAGTCTATAACTATTTAAACTGTTCTCTGAATTGCAGAAACTCGTCAAACCTGTTCCAAGCCAGCTTCTGGCTTTGAGAGCAAGCAGCTCCAGAGAAGCTGCTGCTGAAGGGGATTTGATGTTTCAAATGGAAGTATTTTATACTTTGGACTTTCTCCAGGCAACTGTAAATGATTTTTGGGACATGGTAAAGTCCTACAGCTATCTCCCGAACTCAGTCACCATTTTTAATTTGAGCATTCAACACATATTTTTCCCACCTTAGAAAAATATATCATTGTAGGCAGAATGCCTACTACCACCAGGTACTTTAACATTAGCTGTTAATGACTTGTGACTTCCTTATGCAGTCAGGCAGAGAAGACTTGTTTCACACTAAGCAGGTAAGCAAAATCTAAACCAGATGGTTCCAAAAAGGAGGGGCACTGAGACAAGCAGGTTTAACATAATTTTGTATACATAAGCAGGGGAGGCAAAGCACGGGAGGAAAACAGTAATACATTGACAGCCTGCAGTGCTTGCTTGGAAGACAAGTAGCTCACTAACCATCTGGAGTCCTAGAAAAATGCCATCAGTTAGGAAGTTCTTGGAACTACTTACAAACCTTGACCTAGAGCATCCATTTAATGTAACAAGGTTCTTGGTTTACTTCTGCCTTGTGCAGCTGGGCTGTAAAGACACACTGTGAGGCATTGATCTCATAACAAGGACAAATCAGCCATAAGACTGCTTTAAATTTCAAGAGCCATCATGTGAATACAATTTCACCTTTACAGTTCAAACAACAGACCTACCTTGACATTTGGATTTAAAGTCCTCCCTTTACGTCATAGAAGCTTCAGTTGGAGTGAAAAGATGATGCATATAAAAGTTTTTCATAACTCTTTACCAGCACCTCACTTCACTTGAACAGGGAGCAAACTGGTATTTGCAATCAAACTTAAATCTGGTTTCAGTAATTAAAGGGATCTTCTAAATCTCCTCCTCAGTGGCAAGAGACTCTGTTTACTGGTTAGTTAAAGGCTGGCTCCTAAGCCCTTTCAGAACAGACTTTTTTTTTTAAAAAAAGAGAGTGAGAATGCAAGGCTGAACTCATTGGTTAGGCTCTACCCAAAGGCAGGGATTTATATTTATCCACTAGCTCATACGTGCCTGTGTTCTGAAATATCTTATTCCCTTCAATACAGCTGAAGGTAAGAAGGAAGGTGCATGTCTCTTAACAGCTTTGTGGGCACAACTGAGCTACCAATGCTGCAAGGGACCCATAGGTGTCAAGAGACACCTCCAGGTGTACGAGAAAGGTGGAAGGACAATAAGGGACAGATTAGCACAGGTATTAGCACTACCTCATGACTGTCAGACCAATCAAGGGCAAAGTTGTATGTGATATGTGGTCCAGCAGTCTGGATGCTGTGTAAGGATCTGGAAGATCAGGATTTTTTTCTATCCCATGCCAGAAACTTCTTGTAAGCCTTTGTTAGCACAGCACAAGACAGTACAAATTACAGCTTACATGGTTATACTCCAGTCACTCCGTGTACTGAAGTGATTGCTCAGTTACATTACCTCACATACACAAGACTCTCTGTCTCTTTTTGCCAATGCACAGCATGAAGCCTCCCCTCAAGTACCTGTTATAAGGACAAATACACTGGAAACCATCTGGTTTCTGGGATTCATTTCACTGGACACAAAATAAGTGTATCAGCCAGAAGAACATGTTTGGTCTCTTCTTAGATCCTAACACTAAACTGCAAAATCAGACTTTCCAAAGGCAAGATCTTAAAATATTTTGCTAATGCATCTCATCAGTTAAAGGTTTTAAGTTCTTCCAAATCCACTGCTGGATTGTTTGCTGGGTGTCATTTAGTCAGACGGAAGCAAATCCTCTTCCTGCCCCAAGCCAACAAGCAGTACTATGTGCAGGTTAGTACAGTACAAGCACAAGCCACTACTGCTTCAGCTAATATACTCTTACCCCTCAACAAGGCTTAATTCCTCAGTTTAGAATAATGCTACCTACTCCCACACAACTTTCTGTCAGTCCAGGCAGTGAAGAGAAAAAGTGACTGCCTAGCCAGAGTATATGGTAGGAACTTGCCAATTATCTCCAGTTTGTTGTTAAACAAATTCTCCAGCAGCCTCCCTCATACATGTAGAACTCTGAATGTTTGCCACAGTTTACCACATAACATTTAATTTGATAATACTTCTGTACCTCACAAACAGGATTAGAAAGATTTATTTCATTCCAGTGCAGTCTTATGCATTGTTCTGTCCTATGCAGCTCCTTACACCATCTTTAGCAGCATAAGACTGAGTTCAAGCAGTGTGCTGAGCATGTGTGTATTGCAAAGGAGTGCTGAGTGTGAGGTCAAGTGGTGTTCTGCAGATGTATGCCTGAATTTATACGCGCATGTATACAAACAGGCTGCTACTCTTTGATTTAGAGAAGTTGAGGAAACGTGAGCATAAAGGCAACTTAGTGGGTCTTTGATTCAAAGGAAGTTAATTTCACAGTTTTCTAAAAACTCTTCTTGCCTATTCCCTCACGCACCCCAGTTTTCCCTTCCCACTGAAGTCTCATCTCCTGCCCAGGCAGTCCTAACCTTGTGTGGAAGTGATGTGAACACCATGCAGACCCCAGGCTGGCACCTGCAGCTCTTGGTGACCATGCACAGCAAAGTCATAGACCACACTGCAACTTTATGAACACAGCCTTCAACCGCTGTAATGGCTTAGCAGTTAGGCATGAAAACAGGATAAAATCAGGTATAAAAACATCTTAACCATCTGCATTGTGTACCTGAAGAGGCTGTCTTTTCTTCATATGCTTAAATCTTGCTGAGAATTTTGGAATAGAGGCTGCATAAAAAGTCTCCAGAGACAGAGGCATTTATATAGTATTGCTCCCTATGCTGGCTGCACTCACAGTCCTGAATTCAGCCCAAACCTACACTCCTGGTCTTCAGAGGGCCCTCTGCCTTGTTTCTGGCTATTGCCATCTCATAGCTATTTGCTTTTCCAGCAGGCATAGTCACACATCCCCACTGGCTTGAACATCTCCCTCAGTATAATCATGGCTGTTAGGAAGTTTCTTTCTCTACCAGTCAGGTTAGCTTTTGGAAAGCTCTGCCCCAACCTCCTCAGCCCTCCCTACATATCTCCTTTCAGTCATTCTGCTTATTTAATCCTCCCTTTGGACTCCTTTCTTATCCATAGCAGGGAAGTGTGACAGACAAGAAAATCTTCAGCTGTCATCACTTCTCTTCTGGCAAGAAGAAGGACTAACAACCTGGCCTTTTCCCACGGCTGAGTAAACTACAACCCATGGGCTACACGTTTGCCAGTAAATTAAATCACTAATCTGTTGTGCTTAACTGTTACAACAGGTCTAGACATACTATCTGCCAGGGCAAATTCACATTCTCCTAAATATTACTTATCTATATCTATTATTGATTGATTAGCAGGTTCTGTTCTTGTAACAGGATGTTTTACCTATTCACGGAATGACCTGTCTCAATTCACTGATCAAAAACTGATCACAAACTGCAAAAGGCAAACCCTGCTGTGTTTAAAGTCAACAAAGTACAATGCCATGCAGCTTGCTCTGTTTGTGTAAGTCACTCCAACGCTCAGCATCAGTCAAGAGGTGAAAGTTGCTGACAAAGGCCACCTTTCACAAATGTTTCCTCATCCCACCACTTTGCCCTTTCTTTCTGTTGAAACAAGCAGCATTTTCTCTTTGCACCACCCAGATTCTCCCAAAAAGTATGTTTCCCAGCAGTGCTGAATAAAGTCCCACCTTCCCTTTGGAGTGCATCACAGTTCTCCATCACCTTTTGGTGGCCAAAACAGTCAAAAAGCTATGAAACTTCATTCTTCCATTATTCACAGGGCAGGGCATACAGTTGTCACCCCTCTGCATAACCCCATGATGTCCCACAGTGGCAGTCACATACAGCCCAAGCTCTGACAGCAGGTACAGTCAAGCAGTACTAACCACTATTCAACAGTCCGTCATGACTTGGACAAAAGACACAAGCCTGTTCAAAACATGTAAGCATGTCTTCAGCATGCAGAAAGAACAGGTATGAGGCATAGGTAAATTCGCTGTGCTGAAAAAACGGGAGATATTTGTGAAGGCTACTCCAGAAAATTGCCTGTAAAACACAGAGGTCCAAAGAAAATGAAAAGGCTTCTTTAGGCTTTTGTTTGCTTCTGTATCAGTGTGAACTTTCAAGTTATCTTTGCATCTAACTATTTGTATATCCTTGTGAGGGTCTCTTAAGCTCTGAATTTCAGTTCCCGGACACACTCAGCCATCATTTAGCATTTCCCAAGTAACTCCCTCTCCCTGGAAACACAGAGGAGTGCCTGGGGTTTATTCTCTGTAACTTTGTTAACAATTAACATTTAAGGGCACTAGTATGATAAAGACAAGAGAATTTGATTAAATTATATAGAATTATGGTTGCCTTCAGGTGGAAGAGACTTCTTATCCTTTAGAGCTTATGTGATAAGAACAGTGAGTTGCTTCCACTCTTTTAGTCTTCATAACAAAAAATGAACCATTTTCACTTGATTCTACTGAATGTACACTTAAAATTTTTAGCAATAAAAGTCAGACCTCAAATCTGATTGACTTTGCATCAGGAACAAGTCCTGACCAGAGAACATGAGTTTCATAGAATCATAGAACAGTCTGGGTTGGAAGGCACCTTCAAAGGTCATCTAGATGAGTGAGCAGGGACATCTTGAAATAGATCAGGTTGCCCAGAACCACATCCAGCCTGGCCTTGAATGCCTCCAGGGATGGTGCATACACCATGTCTCTGGGCAACCTGTGCCAGTGTTTTACTACCCTCATTGTAAAGAATTTCTTCTTCATGGCCATCCTGAATCTCCCCTTTTAGTTTAAAAGCATCACCTCTCAGTCCTGCCAAAACAAGTCCTGCTAAAAAGAGCCTCCCCAAAGACAGTTTGCATGATGCTACAGTTTTATAGTGTGCAGACACTCCCGTAATTTTAAAAAAGTATGCCTTTTGAGAAGAAATAGCTGTATAAGAGGTTTTCAAGTTTCTAAAGCCAATAAAGACCAATTTTTAATTTATTTAAATGTCAAATTCAATGTCACCAGCAACCTAGAGATTGTTCCATTGGAGGCAGAAAGATTCCAGTTCCTGAATCAGGGCTTTTGAACAAAAGGTACCCTGTTGGAAAGACTGCAGAGAGATTGTGTATGATCAGAGGAAAGCAGGATTGGATATGCGCTGGTCAGATACACCTAGCAACTCCTACAGCTCATTGATCCCTTTGTAGCTACTGCCTATATCACTGTGATGATGTCTTTTTAATCCAAAGAGAAAAAAAGTGAACATCTAAGACTTTCTTAAGCATGCTTTTTGAATGGCAGATCTCTTGAACAAGTGGAATGCAACTTTTTGGTTAAAAATAATGTTATTTTTTAACCATGGAAGACAAAAAAAGCCAGTAGGTGAAATGTTGTGGCTACAATTCATGGAAGCGGGGAGCAAAGGTAAATCTGAATCTTGAATCTGCAAAGGATGTTCCGTAGAAAATTCTCTTTGGCTGGAGCCCATCATCAGAGGTGCTGCTGGTGTTCAACAGCACCTCTGGGTGGATCACCAGTTGCCATGGCCATGAGAACAGAAAGAAATAGATTTAAAACTTTTGCATCGAATTCTTCACACATACTGTGAACTCTCAGACTGGGCTGTCAAGATCATGAAGTCGCTAGCCTGTTCCTATTTATCCAGAGAGGAAAATTCACACCATTTCCCTCTCTGCCAGCACAGTTCTTGGCAAGCTGCTGGGAAGTATTTTATACATTTTCTTTTTTTGATGCACACACCACTGTTTAGACAATGGACTCCCACAAGCAGGGTGAGGTGGTCCCTGCAAGAGCATCCTCATGTGCCCAACTGTTCCAGAACCTCATTCACAGGATCAAAGATGAAAGGCATGTTTCAGCTAAACAGAAAAGGACACACATCAGCACTGATGACTAACCCTTTTAAAGCTAACAAAACACTAGCTAACACAACACATTGGACCTTACCTTATGACATGAGTATTTTCAGGGTTTTTGCAAAGTTAACCAGAAACAGCTAGATACAGGCCTCTGCCAAACAGAGCTCCAAATAGCTAATAGCCATGAGCCATGTGAAAAAGGGGCTAAAGCTCTGCTATTCAGGTAGAGTGAGACAAAGGCAGATCCTCTGCAGAATTACCACGCCATGGGATACAGCTCCTGGACCACGTTCACCTGCAATATGTAACCAACGCCATCAAAAGCTTTTCACTTCCCTCCCTTCTAATGTCTGCAAGATTCACTGTTCCACCATCTAACTGTGGGCTGGGACGATGGGTCAAGCAGGAGCTGACACAGGATGGGGCTGAAAGTGCAGACAAGAGTGAAGGAAAGTAAGGGCTAACTTGGCATGGAAATGAAAACTGATGTGCTATCCTGCGTACCCAGGGGCACCTCCACCAACCTACTGACCTCCTCTCACCCAGCCACTTGCCAAGCCCTGAGCTAGGACACTCCAGCCAGCCATTCACCCTAGGAGAAAGTCTGAGTTTTCTGAGTTCCCCTACAGTGATACCCAGGCTTTAACATACTCTTTCCAGTATTTGTAAAACAAGATGTTTCTATTTTTGGAATGGAAAAGAAGGCCCATTGCTTCCAAGATAAAAAGTCGAACCTGCATCCTCCTTTTGCTCTGTACCTTTCCATACTGGGAGGGATGACAAGGAGCAGGCTAACATTTTAAGTCTGTGTAAATACTCTGCTACCAGCAGCTCCCTAAACCTGCCTTCTTCCTATCCTCACTCTTTAGCTAAAGAGTAACTATCTGCCTGAAAGAACTATTGTCCCTCGCTGCCATATAAAAACCCAGCTCGCTTGTGTTCACTTGTGGCAAGTGCTCCATATTCTGTTAGTCCTGGGAGACAACATCTCTGTAAATAGTTTAACCCCTTCTCAAGTCAATTAACAACACAAATGCAATTACAAGTTTTCACAGCCAGTCTTGGTGAGCAGCCTGACATCCTATTGACCGGCACAGTGCATGCGGTGGCTCCAGGAGAATGTGCTGGGAGACCTGAGGAGGATCTGCTGAGAGTCCTGTTGCATCCCGTGACAGACAAATCCCAGCCCAAGGCTGAGACTAACATTTTTGCTCACCAGTGAGCTGTTGTGGGGATGAAATGTGATAAGGTACGATAAAGTATGCTGAAATCTCATGGGAAGAGCTGCAGATCCGTAAATCTGAGCTTGTATCTGTGACTCTGGCCTATATAAATACATAGTGGCAATTAAATAACATGGTCAACCGTAAATCTTACGTCTTAATCAGAGCTATGACCGACAAATGCTGCAGTGATTACAAAATATCTAATGAATTTAGTCTAACACACAAGCATTAAGTAATTTACTAAATGTCTGATAACATAAGAGTACAATTAGAAAGGGTCCTGGCAGAAACGCCAGTGGCTTTGCCTCCTTCACAGCTGCCCATTGCTTCAGAGATGAAGATTATGGTTTCTAGGGTAACTAGACACACACACACAAGAAAATGGACACACTGTCTAGTTCAGTTTCCTGTCAGAGCATTGTGGGGCCAGAAGTGTAGCCTAAACCATGATTGTGAAAAGACTTGTAATTGATTTAGCCACTCGTTTCAATTCACAGTCATGCCTTACGGCCATTTTTAGTTTCAAGGGTAATTCTGATATTTAAATGTACGGTTTGTAACAAATAGTGACACTTCTAAATTCACAGACCATCATTAAAGACACATAGAGGACAGATGGTTCTGTTGTGTATGTGCATATGCTACCACTGAGGGAGTTGTACTTGGCTCCATGCCACACCCACACATAAATGTAAAGATTTGAATGAACAGTTTTCCTGTGATATGTATGTTCCTGTAGGGTTTATGTGCATACACTACAGAGATGATAGACCAGATTACCAGTTCAAATCACAGCCTCTCACACAGCAGAGGGGAGTAAATTATGTAGGTCTTACAGAGGTGTGAGGGCCAAAAGTGAGGATGTGCCGATCAGGCTGAGGACTAGTGATCCTTTAAATCAAGAGAGGCTTAACTTTGGCTCATTTGGTATTTGCCAGCCAGGGGTATGGGCACATGTCTGCACTCCCGCATGGACACTTGAGCTCCCACGTAGACACTTCCACATGTGACAAAGCTCTACTCCATTTTCTTCTTTTGAAACCAGAGAAGACACCATGATGCCCTCCTGTATGAAGACAGGCTGTGAAAGTTGGGGCTGTTCAGCCTGGAGAAGAGAAGGCTGCGTGGAGACCTCATAGCAGCCTCCCAGTATCTGAAGGGGGCCCTATAGGGATGCTGGCGAGGGACTCTTCATCAGGGACTGCAGTGACAGGACAAGGGGTAATGGGTTCAGACTTAAACAGGGAAAGTTTAGGTTGGATATAAGAAGGAAATTCTTTCCTGTTAGGGTGGTGAGGCACTGGAATGGGTTGCCCAAGGAAGTTGTGAATGCTCCATCCCTGGCAGTGTTCAAGGCCAGGTTGGACAGAGCCTTGGGTGGCATGGTTTAGTGTGAGGTGTCCCTGCCCACAGCAGGGGGGTTGGAACTAGATGATCTTAAGGCCCTTTCCAACCCTAACTATTCTATGATTCTATGCCACTGCAAAGCCCACGGGGCACTGTCACCTCCTGCCCTCTGGCACACCAAACACTCTGCACCTACATGAGCACTACTGCCCATTTCTTTCTGCACTTTCACAGTATCGCACCATGACTTCTGAACAAGCAGTGTCTTCACCTCTTCAAGACCCATCTTTCCTACTTACCATGATGCAGGTCCCTCAGAGACAGCATTCCTTCCTCCACTTCAACAGCATTTAGGTCACCAATGCCAGGTCTGACAACTTCCACCCAGTTATCCAGGACCTAAGGACGTTCCTGGCTGGGATGACACGAATGTATTAATCCACGCTCAGGAACGTTCCCAGACACTGGAAGGCAATTGTCAGTTGTACTAAATGGTTTGAGCAGCCCTGGCAAGTTTGTGTCCCACTTGCACTGCTCTGGAGCCCTCCCAGGCAAGGCTCAGGAGCCAGCCTGCTGCAGCAGCCACTCCAAGCAGCTCCTGTGCAGCCACCCTGCCTCACCAAGACAAGGGGCTGCTTGTGGAGCTCCTGGCTGCTTCCTGGTGGCTGGCCTCAGTGCCAGAGACCACTCCCAGGCATGTCCATGTATAGATAGAGCCTTTGAGACTTCCCAAGGATCAGGGCTGATCACCCAGTTATGCCTGATGGAGCCATACTCCAAGCTAATGACCTGATTCCCTTCTAATAATTTAAGGCATTTAGTATTCATACTTACCATAACAGAGCCAATGCCTTGCAGGTGTCTATATCACAGGCTATCAGCTGTTTTAAATCTAAATGTAATTGTTCATTTTAAATTCTAACCATAAACATCAGACCTCCAGTGTAAGTCTTCCACATTCAGAGCCAAGCAAAGAAGCTTGAATCCATGGCCAGAAAAAAGCTCTCCAATAAGTAACCTGATGTCCTAAAATGACACCAGTGATTCACTCTGCAGCAGTCTGTTCATTCCCAGTGCTGCTGTAAGCATCCCAGGCCCTGGTAAAATCCAAACAAAAACCAAACCAAACTAACCCCCCCACCCAGTTACTGTCCAGCAAAGTGCTTGCAAGGAGCACTGAGGTAACTGTCCTACTCCCTAGCCAAGACTGACTGCAAATACCTCAAGCACAGGTTACGTGATCAATGCTGAGGCCTGAAAGTCACTTGGTACTGTGACCCTGAATCTTTTAGGCAAATAAACACTCAAAGAAACCCGTGACTTCCAGGAGATAGCTCTGGGAGTTTTAATAGATTAGAAGATTTTAGAAAAGTTAATTCTTGCAGAAAGCAGTACTTCCTGATACTGCCTGTCTCTCTCTGCTAAACCAGTACTACAATTTAATTTCCAGGACCATGAACCCTGGGGCTCAGTTACACTGTACAGGCTACTGATGGCAACTGATGCATCAGCATCCTTGCTGCACTAAGCTGTGACCTGTGGATACCTACTCTTTTACATCCTCCTTCAGAGCTGCACAGGCAAAGATATAAGGCAGTAGGTAGTGAAACAGCCCAAGCAAAGAAGAAAGGCCCTGTTCCTTTGCTCCACAGCAGTGGATGCATGCTTAAAGAAAATCCTCTTCTAGGCAGGAGAGCAGGTCAGTACTTGGCAGACCTGAGCAACTGAACCTCGAGGGTGTGCGCATGAATGCCTCTGCATGATGTTATTTTAGACCTGGACAGTCATCAGCAACACCTTATGGCCACAGAAGTGTTAATCAACGCAGAAAATCAATAGCATTAAAAAACAAACAAACCCCAACACAAACCCCACCACCCTCTATACAAATGAACATGCAAGTAAGCTTAAAAGATCAAAGAGTTTGGCTATACATGTGCATTATCTACAACAACTGGCATGTTTCAGGCACAGCCAGCATTTTTTGCTTTGAAAATAATTAGGAATGATTAGAGATGCCTAATTCCGCTTCCAAGCCGTATCAGGCACTAGCTAAACTATACTGCAAGCACCAACGAACTTGCATTTCCTGTTCTTAAATGTGTTGAGGCTCTGAACTTGGAGATAGCAATCATAATAACAGCAGCAGAACAGAACAAAGAGGAGGGAAGTGCAACTGAAGCAGAAGCTTAAACCAAAGCAGTAAACTGCATGTTGTCAATGTGCTTTTATTAAGAGAACATGAAAAGGACATTATAAGGGTTTCAAAGCATTTCAGGCTGCGGAGGCAGGGGGGGAAGAGACAACACTTGAAATAAATGCTCCATGGAGAGAAAATCTCTAATAATTTATTGACCTTCAGTTTCACATTGTGAAAAAAAAAAAAAAGCAAGTTTTACAAAACCTTAAGATGTAGTAGCAAACAAAAAGACACAACCTAGACAAGTTTACTTCTTCACTTGCAGAGTTTTCTTTTAGCACATGAACCACATTTTCAATAGTGAGGAAAGGGAACATTATTCTGCTCTAATCACTCTTATTCAGACAGGTGTCAGACTTTGAGAAAAGGGGCTGCACAATTATACCAGAAGAGGAAGGCTGCCCTTTGTTATATGTTTCTACAGCAACGACCCCACAAAATAAGAGGAACCTTCCCGTCTTATACCAGGGTTTTTGTGTGCACTCCACTGTGCACTGCGTTTGCTTCAAAGTGTGGGCTGTTTTGCAAGACTGGAATGGTCAAGTAGCTAGCCAGGATTCTCACATCAATTCAAAGAGCAAGAGCCTAGCGCATTCCCTGCAGAGCCAGAGGCCCACCCCGACTTCAGCTTCCTTCAGCCTACACACAGGAATTAATCAAGAACTTGAAAGCAGACCACAACGTTGGAAACAGCTGCAGAAAATCCATCCCGCTTCGGAAGTTGCACATCGCTACAAAACAGATTTCATAAGCTAAGTGGTTCGATGCAGGGCAGCTTCACATCTGGACTCTAGGAAAAAAACATGTCTCAAGCCTATCTGCCCTTGTTTGAATAAGGGGGCCCCTGGGCACCCAGTTCTTTGCTTCCTTGTACCTTGCGCAGGCACTAGCACCTGGGGAGAGGATGTGAAAAGCACAGGAAGTCTGATTTTATGGCTCCCTTGCACACCCAGGAGTGATCCACAAGATGAAAGGCAACACCAGCTCAAGGCTGCTTGCTTCAATGGGGCAATCTGTGCAAGTGCAGGGATATAGAAAGGAGACCTACCCTATCTAAGATGTTTTCCTATTGCTTAAAAGCCATCTAAGAGTAAAGAACCAACACTGGGTCAGGGGAGGCATAGGGGAAGGTGGAAGAAAAGGCTGTGGGTTTAAACACTTCTTTAATCTACCATTTCAAGAAATCAGTTTAACCAGAGGAACTATAACTGTTCACATCTAGGTGGGCCTCACCCTTTAAAAAACTGCTAATGCCTTTGCTAATTAATCAATGTTCTTTCAGTATTCACAGAATTCCAAATAACCTATTTCTGAAATGTAAGAGTCTACTCCAAACAGCAAGTCAAATGTAAGGCAGCACAGAGAAACTTCCAGTGACCAGTGTAAACACTTTCAGATGACAAAGCTTTCACAAATACAGCTACATCACTGTTACACAAAGGAAAGCATCACCAATGTGACTATTTTTGTTTTGCATGCATGCATGCGGCTGTTTACTTACACTGCAGTACACACCAACCATGGAACTGAATGTGCCAGTTAAGTTGGGCTCCAGAAACACTTAGGAAAAAACACAACACAATACAAGCTTCATGACAGGATCAGGCAAAGAAAGCACCTGTGAAACATAAGCTTCTTAAATCCAGAATAAAAAGAGTAGCTTCATCTCTGTCTCAAGATGAGACTGGTAAGATATTTATTTAAAAATCAAAGTTTGGTTTCTCACAATTGTAGCTGATGCTTTTGAGCAACCAAGTGTTTAAAGACACACCTGACTAAGGAAAATAAAAGGCAGCAGAATTTGAGGGCTATTTTTAAGATTAAGAGGTTTAACATTCATTTTCTATCCCCATAAGAATTTTGCTTGAGCACTTGGGTCTTTCACACCTGGTTGCTCAGATGATCATCTGAAATCCAGATGCACGAGGCAAGCCAGTCAGTGCAAAATTGCTGCTCTCTTCTTTTTTTTTTCTTTTTCTTTTTTTTTTAAGACTTCATCACTAACCTAGCTTGAGGTTTTTTTTTTGTTTTTATTCTTGAATCACCATATTCCACTCACTCAGGTCAATCTGGCTATATTGTAGGTACCCCTTCTCCGACCCAATAAATAAATAAATAACTTTGGACAATGACTTCATATGGGCTTGGTATCCAGAAGCTCTTCCACAGTATTTGTGTTGCAATCAAGAAGCTGCACAAAGAGAGAGCTGCAAGAGATTTTGGCTATTTCCAGATTAGAAAATGAAAGGCATGACCAACAAATGAAATGTAGCAAGGACACCATCTACAAGTCACACTACATGCAACCTGGGGAGCTGGTGGCCTGAGAAAGTGACCTCCATGGCTTCTTCCTCTAGTACATGTGTAATTTAAGATCCTGCCTTGTAATCCTTCCATTTCTGACTGGGAAGCCACCCCTCCCTCCCACCTCCAACTGTTACCCAATAGTTTTCTTTCTTTGTGCAGCAGAGCAAGTCAGCGATCACAAAATGTGCAAAACATACAACAATTCACACAAGCCCTTGCAACATGAAGACAATTGCAGGCATTGTTTCAGCATGCAAGCACTGAACAATAAATAACTATATCTACAACAAGTAATATAACAGGAATGGGACAGTTTGAACTACTTATAAATACAGGGAGGAAAAGGAACAAGGAGCATTTAGGGGATGTAGTTTTTTTTCCCCCACTCTTGCAAGAACATTTCACCATTGGGCTGCTCCTTATCAAGCAGAAGATCACTCACTGCACACAGGACAATGCAATGCAGGATCTAAGAGATGCTGTAGGCGCTGCCCACAGACAAGCATGCTCTGATTAGCAGAGTTCAGCAGCAATACCACTGTATCTTCATTCACAGAGGCATCTCGCTGTTTCAGACCTGGCCTGTTTTCCCCGCAACTGGGGCTGGCACTTCAAATCACCACAAAGAGAGGTGACAACCATTTCAAATTTCACATACAAACAGTGGAGTCCATGGAAATCAAGTGCTGTGTGCTGCACAGCTCAGAGAAGTTTGTCTCTTCTTTTTCTCCTTTGAAGGACTGATGAATATTGGCATTAATCCACAATTATTAGCACAAGGACCTGATCATAGGTTTGTCCATTCATATTTAAGCTATGTGCTGAAGCACTGAAGACAGTTTTTTTTCTCCCATTCCTTCATGTGTAGATTAGATAATTTACAAGGTGCAGATGATTTTCTTCAAACGCAAGAGACGCTGAACGATCTTTCTTCATTAAAACCATTTCTCCAGATCTGAGGTTCCAATTCTCTTCTCCAAATAGAGGAGTAAACTAAAAGCATGGGAAGAGGAGGGGGAGAGAGAAGACAGAATTCTTTAAAGGGTTTGCTGAGACAATGTACCATAAGGTTTGTGTTAGATGTCAAAGACAATCTAAAAGCTAGGCTTAGGATACAATCCAGTTGATGGGCTTACCCGCCTCCTTCCCCAAACACCACCCTCCCAGCCAACCACCCCCCCCCCCCCCCAATTTTTCCTGTGCAATAGCCAACTTCTGATAAATAAGCCAGCCAAGAGCGCAATTATTTAGAGTCAGATTCTGCCTTTATTATTCAACTAGCCTTATTCTGCAAACCACCCTACTGACACAGAAGTACTTTAATTTTTTTTTTTGCTATAAATTCAGTCATTTGAAACCTAAATCAAGCTGGCCCAATACAGTTCTGTGATGTGCTCTGCATCCTGCATACTTCAACATTTCTATGTTCCCCCAATATCTTAAAGGTTTGTGTATTTAAGCAAACATAACCTTGCGCAGCTTCTCTTCCATAAAAGCCTACATGAACACTTAGTGCAAGGAGTGTTTTCTATCCCTGGGCCAAAGCAAACCTGGCTGGAGCTAAGCAGAAGGGGAGGTGAAGGTGTCTCACCCCAATGCTTCCATTCACTGTGAAGAATTCTGAATTGAATTTATTCACAATATAGAAAGGGTCGTATAATCCCCTTACTTAAAACATATCTACTATTCATTAGAGCAGAAGTCTGCCTCATTTCTTTTCACATAGCAATGTACCATGCATCAGTAATTCCATCCTAGAGTCCTTTATAAAAATTGATTATTCAATGAGAAATTCAGCCTTTGGATGCTAAGACTGCACTCTGCTTTTTCACCATGAAGCTGTATTAAAATGCCAGCTTCCAAACCATCATCAGCTCGTCATTTCTGACAGCACTGCCAGAATTTTAGGAGGCAAATCCTCCATCATTGCAACACAGAAGAACTCTAGCGAACTCACAGTTCATTTGAACATACTACATCTCTCAAGCTGTGATGCCTAAGAGCAACAGGGAGCACTCAGAGGAAACACCACAGCCTACGTAATAGTGCAGAGCATCAAGCCTCTTTGCAACTGTGGGCTTGAAACACACTATTTCCATTATGTCTGAGAAAAAGGTCTCTGCACTTAGTGTTGATTAGTCTTTTCTAGACATTTTTCAGCACAGCATGCTGTTCTTCCCACTGAAACAGACTATCAACACAACCAAAACAATGTTTCCTGTCATGGAATGAACTTAAAAAAGAAAAAATATAAACAATCCCAAAGTCGGGGGGGGGGAGATATCCCCAACCTACTCAAAAGCCCCGAGTTTGAGGAACAAGACAAAGCAGACTGAAGTCTTCCTAAAAGCTGTCAGACTGGGGCCACACAGCGCCATGAAAACAGAGGGTAATCAGAAGTAATTTCCTTTTTGTCCCTCCCACCCACTGACAGAGCAGCAGGAGTCAGTAGGGAAAAAAGAAAACCAAACCCAAACTTATTGGATGAGCACACAGGATTGGAGAGACTTCAGTTTAGGGCTGTGTTCAGCCAGTTATCTTGTGCACTAGTGAAGCTAAAATAATGACTTTTAACAAGACACTGCTAAGCAAAGGAAAGGTTTCTTTGCACCGTTATATTTTTTTTCAAAATAGAACACTCCCTCTCATGTACTGTAAACCTCAGAACAATTAAGTCAGTCTCAGAAGAGTAAGTCAATATTTTTCTTGGCACAGACGTGATCCTGGGCATTCGATACTGCTGCTCTGAATGCTGGGAACTGCTGAAAGTCAGTAATGACAGACATTAACTGAAATCATCAAGATGTTGTTCCCTGCTAGGGAAGAAGCCACCACACACACGTGGGGGCTCTCATGTGCTGGCTATTGGGGATGTGATTACTCCCAGGCCCTGGTAAAGCTCAAGGGTTTGCCCTTCCTCCCCAAGGGTAAGTCTGGAAAAAACAAAGTGAGGAGAGGTGAGAGGGCAGTGCCCTCAAGACAAACAGCCACCTGAGTGAGGAGCAGCACGACACAGCCCAGCTTCACACCACCTTTCTGTGCTGACCTGCTGCTTTGCACAGGCCCAACCTTGTATTCTTTACTCAATCAGAGCTTCCAGTCTGCTGAAAGGCAACTGCAAGATGAATCCTCATGTACCATAGAGAAAGGAATTTCATGACTACCCTACATTTCTAGGTGTATACTTCTATCTCACTGCTTCAAAGACATCTGGGTTTTGTCTTTACTGCAAGAGTGAGGCAAGTGTCTCCAGCTGCAAAAGACCTAAACGGAATAAGATAGGGAAGTCCTTACACACAATCTGTTCTTCCTATTTTCTGGAGAACATGCATCAGTATGGAGTTCCTGGTAACTTAAGCACAAATGCAGAGCTTGTCTAATTACTACCACTGTATTTATTTGCCCTGTTTCTTCTAAACTGCCCACCTTTCATGGTAACACTATAGACTGTTCAAATCCAAAAAGAAATTACCAGTCGCAGAGCATGGAATATTTAGGATTAAGCATGCCCCTGTGTTTGGTTGGTTGGCTGGTGGTAACTGTGATTCTGTACTGGAGTTTCAAAGAGGGTGTGGGGGAAAAGAGCTAAACAAATCTAACAGGAGTCTGCCAGATTTGTTGCAAAATACACAGATTAATAGTTCTGGAAAATGTCAGTAATTTATTTTAAGTGATGTAACTCTAGAAAAGATACAAACAAGGAAAAATTAGTTGAAGTTACAGTGAGCAGTTATAAAAAACAGACTGAAAAATACTAGCATACGTGTAGGTACCCAGATTTTTCAGTGGTTTTTTTTTTTATGAACCTCTTCTCCCCTGCTCCTAAAAATCAGATATTCACAACAACCAAAAAAGCAAGGCCAAATTCAGACTTGCTTGTGAGAAGATAACAATGCTGAAGCTGCATCTGGTAAGAGCTTGGCCCATTATGTATAATTAAATTGTTGTGGAACAGTGTGTGCCATAGATGGGTAATTATTTCAGCCAGCATTATTAATTATACATCTTCCTGACACTGTATGTAGTCCAACATGTATGACCATAACTATTTCAAAAATATATGTATTTCAAAGTGTATCAATGAACCAAATGTAGCCTTAGTTCACGCAAGTGTAACCATGCTGTCTAGGTGAGATGGAAAATCAGGCCTGAAGTGCCTGTAAAACACCTTTCATAAAACAGCAAGTTTCCCCAAAGGCTGTCTCTGCATGGAGAAAGCATGCTGCCTGCCTGGAAATTCAAGTGAATTTGCTATCAAGCTTCAGATCAGAATTTATATTATCTTTTTTTGGCTGCTGTTACTGGATACATAGTGTGACCTAGCCTCTGTCACCAGGAAGATGATATTGAAACTTGTTTAGCATATATTTAGTATTTAAAAGCAGAGCAGGACTCGATTTCCAAAAGACTACCTGCATTTCCCCACAAGCTGAAAATGTCACTTTTGCTCAGTCCTTTACATCCAAATCATTCAGAAAAGGCCACATAAAAAGAAGTGGGTGCAAGGTATGTGACAAACTACTTCAGCATCTGGCTTTGTCAGACATGTTGCCTGGCTTAAAACAGCCCATGAATGTGTGTATTTCAATTGTTCCAGCTGCAAAACTGGCTTTGAATATACTCACCCTCCTCAGAGCTGCTGCTGAAAAGCTTTGCGAAAAGCATTATTACAGTGGAATTCAAAGGTGCTATTTCTTACCTGATAATTTGTAATAGGGACACACACACAATTATGAGGGGAGGTGTTTCCATGTGCTGACGAATGCCGTCGGAATCAACGAATAGGGCACAGTTGTTATGCTGTTCCATACATCTAACGTGGGATCGTAGCAGTCCAGCGTCTTGCACCTCTGAATGCCAAAGTAACCTCCAACCACATACAACTTGTTTCCAGACGCCACTGCGTGGCAGCTCATTCGCTTGGCTGTCACATCTCCCACCTTTGTCCACTGGTACGCCTCACTGTTGAATTTGTAAGCGGAGCACGCGGAGAATTCGGTGTCTCCACCCATAATAAAAATCTGGTTTCCCAGAACAGCTGCAGCCGTGTAGCGCCAGGGCTGGGGGCAGGTGGCTGGTACTGTCCATCTGTTTTCACACTGATCGTAGCACTGAACTTTGGGCAGCTTGTCATGGCTAACGCTGGTACCTCCGAAAGCAAACAGCTTGAGCTTCGCACTGACTACAGCTGCGTTGCTCACTCCCTCGCGCAGTGGGGCAACCATGGTCCATTTGTTGGTCACAGGGTCGTACTGTTCTACTTGCTTCAAGGATACTGAAGGGGAAGCTGGAAGGCAACCAGTTGCTGCGGTGTGTCCTCCTACTACATACAGACAGTGCTTGAGTTCGGCAGACCCATGCCCGAACCTAGCTACCAGCATGGGAGCAGCCTTTGACCACTCCTCGTGAAGGGTGTCATACACCCACACGTCTTTGGAGACTCCATTTTCTGACCCTCGTCCCCCGGTGATATACACTTTGCAGCCTATGGCACAAGCACTGAACTCTTTCCGTGGACTTGGTATGTCAGCCTTTGGAATGATCTCCTTTGCCTTTTGGTCCACCAGGTACAGCTTGTCACACATAAAGGTTTGCCCACCCAGAAGAAAAAGTGAATGGCCAGTTTTGCGGGGTCTGGCACACAAACTAGTAACCACTCCATCATTCTGAAGGATTTTTAACTTGCATCTTATTGATTCTTCTACAATCTCTTTGCTTTTCCTTTGCTTGGTGATGAGTTCTTCCATGGCCACATTCTCCATAAGGTATATGGCAGGCAAGAGGGCCAATCTCACCGTCTGCAATAACTCTGGCAGGTAAGAGTGGCGCTTACTCAGGTCATAGTTGACCCAGTTGATAGCTGATTCATATACCAGCCTTTCATCTTCAGTTTCTAATTCTTCACTGGAAAGGAGCTGCACTACCATGTCTTTTGGCAGCTGGAGGAAGTCTTCACTTTTACTGATACTCTGGAAGTTGCTAAGGCACATCCTCCAAGAGAGCTCATACAGCTTGGTGCACTGGTGAGCATCCGACAGCAGCAGCATGCCAAGACAGTTGGTGGGATGAAGGTTTTTCTCCAGAAATTCTGCACAAGCATCCCGAATGTCCTGAAACTCCAACATGTCACCGGCTTCCAGCAGCGATTCTGCATTCTCCTCATTGATGATAACCCTGGAAGAATATGCATAGTCCAGAAGAAGCTCCAAGACTTCTGGGTGAATTGAGTTATGAAAGTTGACTTCACTGTCCTGGCTCTCTTTCAGTCCTCCACTGAACATTGCTTCAAAATAGCGGCTACAAGCAGCCAGGACGGCTCTGTGGCAGGGGAATGACCTATTCCCAGCGTGGAGAAGTACATCTGTAAAGAGACGCTGCTGACGCAGAAGGTTCAGGTGAGTGAGGACACTATCAGCGTAGGACGACTTGTGGAACAAGTATATGTTTATGGAGCCAGTACTGGCCCTAGATTTGCGATTTTCATGCATGCTGACTGACATTTTCTTTCACACCTGTAAACCAAAAATTAATAAGATTAATGAGCCAGTTAAATTCATTACATGCAAAAAAAATGTAACTATTATGCACTATAGATGGAAAAAAACCCTTACTTTCTAGATGAGTTTACAGAGAATTACATCTACATTTGGCATGTGTTTACTTTTTTGTAAGATGAGTTTCATAAATGACATACTCTAAACTTGTTGCCCAACAGCAGGTTTATCTTGGGAAACCTGATCTCCAACTTTCATACAGTAAGCAAGTAAGTTGGAGGTGAAGGAAAAAGAACCAGGACTGATTTTCTCACCCTTCCCCAGCCTAGACCAGCTGATTCATTACATACATACACATGCACATGCTTGAAACATTCTCCTGTACTGAATCATAGCAGGAAGAGCTACCAGACAGAATACCTAAGGAATGTCAAAAGCTGCACAGAGAACAAAAACCTACTAATCCCATTAGAAAGCTTCCCTTTGGTGTAACGATTCCATATGCAACAGCATACAAAGAAAAAAAGGCAACTTTGAAATAAAAACCTAGCAACAACCATAAATTTACACTTGTGAAACCACAAGAAAAATATGATGGGTGAATTTTAGAGATTACATTTTGAACTCTGCCAGCAGCCACCTGCTATAGTAATACAGCACATACATGGGCAGAGTCAGAAGAAAAATGTGTTTTGACTATCAACTGAAGTTGCCAAGGCATCACCTCTGAAGCTACCTTGAGCCAGGTACTCAGAGCACAAGCCGTTGGTTCATTTCGAGGTTTGGAGGAGGAATAAACCAGAAGACACATCCTATCCTACCCTATTCCTAACAAACAACAATGCTGTTCAGTCCCTGCTTGTAGGTAGAATGTTACTGTTACCTGCCATGATACACAGGTCTATGTATGATTACAGCAGCAAGTTTCCAGATTTAATTAAGGGTCAAGCCAATACAGTATGACGTAGAGGGAAAGGGAAGAATATTGGCAGCCATATAAAGCTAATGGCCAAAAAGTCACAGTGCAGATAATAAGAGACGAAGCATACAGAGCCCAGTGCAAGTTGTGGCTGTGACCACTACTGTAATAACTTCAACTTCTCTCTCTCCAAACTGCAAAGGAACCTTAAGAAAAAGTAGAGAACCTAAATTCCCTAATGACTATGATATTCACATGCCCAGAGCTCCTTTTACTGCACTCTCAAATGAGGAACAGGGCAAAGCCTACCTGGGAAGCACCCAAGGCTCAAAGTCAGAGCATGACCTGGGGCCACTTGTGGATGTTTTAATGTGGATATACTTCCCTCTCTCACAGACTCCAACATTTTCATATTCCTAAGCATGTTTAATAAGTGCAAAACGGTACAACAGTATTCCCACATTTCATGCCTCCAGATGACCCAAGAGCTTTAAAAACCTCAGAAAACAGTTTTTTTTTTTAATAACTAATGTATTTTTCCAGATTCATATGACCAGAACCTCAACAGAATCAAAATCGTACAGGATTAATTTGGGCAGCAGAATCCATTTCAGAATGGGCCATCTCTGTATATGGAATATGCAATACATGCAGATTAATTGCAGCATAGCCAGCACCATCCTTCTTGCTCGGTATTCTAATGTACAGAACAGTTGATATGTCACATCCAACAGCAAGCTTGTTATATACCTTTCCCTTCAGTCACAGCAAAAAAGTCCATCAAACCAATATCAGTTAAGGAAAAAAGAGACACCTTACTGTAAAACTAACACAGCCCATTTACTTTAACCTGAAAAACGACTTCTCAGATCATTAACTGGGATTCAAAAGAACAAACACCACAGCTCAATATACAGTACTGAAACCAAAATCCTCCAAAACAGAGAGGAAAAACTTCCATCAGAGCCACAGCTAGAATATCTAACTCACTCTACCATGCAAAAGTTTGGAATGGTATCTTACCAATGCTCCCCAGACCAACCTATTAAATGCACTAACACTAAGCACAGAACAACTTAAGGAGGCTGGCATGTCTTCATAACACAAATCCTTTTACAAGGAAAAATAAATTACCTTTAATGCAATTGTACTGTCTGGCAAATAAAGATTCAGATGGTATTCAAGGATCCTGAGTACTAATCGCACACTAAAATTACTCATTTAATCTATAGCCAAAAAGATTATACTGACCATATACATTTTGAAACCTGCTGGAACTGAAGGATTGCAGGAAGGGTCACGGATTCAAAACTGGTACACAAACAGTTCAGACACAGATGGGAAGAGAAGCCCTTTACTTACAAAGCAAACTTTTCCAGTCACTTTACCATTTTAAATGGCATTCAGTGGCTCTCTACAGACTGGCTTTCCTCACCTCGAGAGCCTACCCTTGCAAGGTTTCCTTGCCAGAGAGCAGGACAGAAGCTAAACACCCGCTGATCAGAGACAACAGAGTCACCACGATCGGAAGATGCTCACTGCCCCCCTGCTCTCCACCCAGAGTAAATGAATGAGTAGACACAACAGTCTAGGCATAACAGAATCTGTATGAAAACACAGTTCCTCTCCTTTCTCCCCACATATTGGGGGGATTCAGAGGACACTGAAAATTTTCTTTTATCATGTACACAGGGTTCAGAAATAGGGCAGTAAAGTTCATCATCAGAGGCTGCCAGTGCAGGCATTCAGATTTTTCAGTGGGCTCTGTATTCCTGCAAGTGCCACTGGCTCAGCATCATTCAGAATGAGACCAAAACCACAACAAAATAGAAGCAAACATAAAAAAACCCCACCCTGCAGTTATGCATACATTGGAGGCTAATGAGCCACCGACTACATGCAGAGGGGAGGAACAGATCACTGCGTGTTACCCAATCCCACTCACAACCATAGTAACAAACACCACTGTAAAAAAAAAAAAAAAAAAAAAACAACAAAAAAGCCCTGTAAGAGTCTCTCTCAAACAGCTACTGAATAGGGCGCTCAGCCTGTCACCACACTAAAATAAAAGATTTGGTCTTTCACAGAGCAACACCTTTTCTCACAAAGCACTTGCAGATTTCGTATATGCTGGCCCTTAACTGTTCAGTAACGTTGCTTTTATCATCACAATGTCATCTACTGAGAAGAATTCAAAGTATGCCAGTGCACATTTAAGATAAGCTAACATATTTCCCCAAACTGAACAAAGATACATATCTATACATCTTTTTCCTTCACTGTGGTCGCTGAAATGAGTTCACACATGGACTAGTCAAACAAACACCCTTAGAAGCAATTATCATAATTCACTAACAGTCAGTGTTTCTGTAAACATGTCCTTATGCAGTTTCTGGCAATTAGCTCAGCCCAGAATCTTGCAAGAATATTAAAATGTATAAACGACATCTCTGAATTCTCTATTTGGTATTGGAAATTATGCAAGCCTCAAAAACTTCAGTGGAGCAATTTACAGTCAGTGAACAAATGTTCATCTTGAATAATGAGTCTAATTCCCTTCAGGCATTTTTTTCCTTAGAAAATAGTAATATTTTTATGTAAAAGGCAAGAAGTGGTCAGAAAATTACCGATATAGATTTTATCTAGGAATGGAGGTTGAACCAAGACTTTGATTTATAATTACACTTCAACAGGCTACTTGTCACAGCAGTCAAGTAGTAAACACTACTTTAAGACTAAATAACAGACTCCCTGCCCTACTTCTTAACAGCTCCGCAGTATGCGGGTCTCAGCTTAAATAAAATGAAAATATAAGTATTTCTAAATTACTGACGCATCCCTGATGTAGGCTCATTTTAATACGACTCTGTAATTACATGGTGGTGGTGGTTGCGTTTTTGTTTAGAATCAGTGAAAACTGCTGAAGGGGAGGAAATCTGCTAAACGTCCCGTCGATTTAACTAACATCACTTTCAACTGCTAAATGTGCAGCGATACTATCAGTTTTGCAAAGCCAAATCCTAACCCTACCTAAAGTCCTCTAACACAAACTCTGTTGCTTCCTAGGACCTGCAGGGATACGGAAAGCAGAACACGCTGCCCCTGCTAGAAACGCACTACTGCTCATCACACGCAGACAAAGAAACCCAAGTCTAAATTCCCCCCAGTTCGCCACATCACAACGCCTGAACAACTCCGCCTCTGAAAAGAAACTTGCTGGGTTTCTTCCCAACCTGATAAATAAATAGTACGAGAAGTCAAAATGCATTCGAGCTCCTTTACAGAGCAATAACCACGTGCGAAAATTTCTGTGCCAGCACGGGGCGACCAGCAGCCGGCTCCGGGAGCAGCGAGGCGTTCGCACTTTCCCCTGCCCTACCTCTGCCCGCCGCGGGATGATGCTCCGGACCTCCCGGGGCCCCGAGGAGGAAGCTGCAGCCTCCCGGGGAAGCCAGCACACTTTCTAATAGAAGCCGGCAGCTTCCGAGCACAGCCGCACACCGGACACAACAGCTACCGCGGACGTTCACCCGCCCGCTGCCTGCAGAATTCCAGGGCGACGGTGCTCGGCGCTGCGGGCAGAGCAGAGGAGCGCTGGGCTCCGGCTATGCCTGGGACGCGCAGGGCAGCCCGGCTCCCGGCGCAGGGACTTCGCCGCCCTGCAGCAGCGCCGACCCACGCGGTGCCCTCCCAAAGCATGCGGCAGCTCTGTCCCGCACGTCTGCCCCGGCCTGGACCCGCCGCTCTGCGGACCCGCACTGCCCACCCGTCTCCCCACCTCATCCGACGCACAACAGGTCGCGGACACCGACTTACAGCAGCGGCTTCTGGGCAAGTGCGAAAGTCCCTGCGCTTCCGAGGGCGCGCAGCACCGCGCATGGAGGGGAGCGCGGCTGCCTGGCTCGGCGGTGTGCAGAGAGGCAGCCGGGCAGGCTGCTCTGCCAGAAGCCGCGCAGCGCGGGGCGGAGGCGGTGTTGCTGACGGGAGGCGGGCCGCGGAAGAAGGGCGGGAGGTAGGAAAGAGGGACGGAAAGACACGCGCAGACCACCAACTGCTGCGGGCACGGCCGGCCGCAGCTCTGCCTCCGCGGCGGCGCGGAGCAGGGGTATATGTGCTGGGGGCGGGAGGAGCGTTTATACACAGCGGGTGAGTGACAGGCAGGGGAGGGACGGGAGGATGAGGCCGGCGCTCTCGCAAGACTTGCTGTCCCGGCCGGCGGCAGGGAAGGCGCAAAGGTGACCCCGCGCCGGCCCGCCGGGGGCTGCCGCACAGCACAGCACAGCGCGGCAGCGGCTGTCCCGCACCGCACGGGGCCCCGCGGGGGTAGCCGGGCCAGCCCTGCGACCTTGCGCCGAGGTGCGCGGTCCGTGCCCCTCGTGCCACAAGGCGAGGGCTCCGAGTGGGCAGTGGGTGCGCTCCGCTTTGCAGACAGCGACACAACCACACGGGACGGGACAGCCACGCGGAGCGGCGCGCAGGGGGCTGCGGCGCCGGCGGCTGCGCTGCCCCAGGTCCGCGCGGCGGACGAGCTGAGAGGAGCGCGCAGAGCAGCCCTGCGGCAGCCCCTCCGCAGCGCCGCGGGGGAGGCCCGGGCATCGCGGGGGGCCGGGCGCGGCTCCTCCACGCGGCCGCGGAGCCGCACAGCAGCTCGCTTCCATTGCGCTCCCGCGACGCTTTCACAGCTTCATAGCAGCGCACGCGAGGCCTGGCCTTAATTATTTCCCAATTAGAAGAGTATGAGAAAAACGCACTTGTGCAAAAGGCCGATTTCAAAAATAAACGTCTAGATGTAGCAGCAGTGTTTACATAATGGTACTGTGAAGTTCTGCACAAGAAAAACACAAGATACCATAGTAAATACTGTTCATGTTGCTGATTTACTATTTGCTAATACCATTGAAAGCAATGGTATTAGTCTTAAGTAGGATTCAAGGAAGATAATTACAATTATTTTACTCCCACCATCAGGAAACTCCTGGTTGCTTACAGTAGTTTGGAGAATTCGTCCATTCCTCATAATGAACTGTCACCTAAATTTCTCCTCTTAAAAAAAGCCCCGCAAACAATCCACTAACATTCAGAGTGTTATTTGTATGCCTGTTGCTGGACTGCAGGCTCTGCAGACGAGCGCACACAGAGTGTACAGCAGGACACATCTGAAATTCCAGAGAGCCTTGAGAGCTTGAGTGAACCTGGAACAGATGAAAGAGAAATTTATTTCATAGATTATTTCTTTTTACATTATGGTTTGATTATGACATGAAGTATTGCAGATAACAAGTGCTAAAAATGCTGCACATCTGTATGTAATAAAGTATGTTTCAAAGCTGTTTAGGTGTGAGAAGCTGTTGGAAATTGTAAACGACCTTACGCAAGAGGTATTCATGGACACCAGTGCTCACTTGAGTCGTGTATCTCTAGAGGATTTTGGATCAGACTGTTAGTGTTCGGCTTTTGTTGCAAGTAGGATTGCACATGTTATGAGTGGTTTTTTCCTTTCATCATAACGTTTCTCACAAAATGCCTAGATTTATTTTCTCCTATTTTCCCCCAACAAAACCTGCAGCAATTCCACCCCAATCCTGTCCCCTTAGGGCTAATTCCATTTTGGTGAATATTCCATCGGCTGGTGTCAGATTGTACCATCCTATGCAATTAAAAACACAGGGATGCATTACTTCGTACAGTGTGAGGACAAATTTCAAACAGGCAGAATTATCACCATGAGTGAAAAAATGGAAATGGTAGAATAATGTTTCCTAATCACTCAGCAACACCTGAACTGTAGAACTGATTTTGAGCATAGCTATGAGGAATAGGCAGTCTCTACAGTCGGAGGTTTACACAGCTGCCCGCAAATCTGTGTGCCCACAGCACATAATTTGGATGATACTATGCATGAACAGAATGATGCAATAATCATGTAAGAGAGTGACCAGATGAAGTACTGGTCTTCCTTGTCTACTATAAAACAAGGAACCTGTTGAAGTTAATCAGGGCAGAATGATTGGATGAAGCTATACATCATCTGCTGGAGAAACAAATACACAGCCAGATAGCCCTTTCTGTGTGCATGTAGCTTAGCATATACGCACTGTGTAAAACAGTGCTGCTGGTAGGAACAGAGAAGAACGAAAAAGTAACTCCATAATCTTCTGCCTATAATTCCACACCTGCAAAGCTTACAAATCACAACATCAGTTCTCTTGAACATGCTCACGGGAGCTCCTATTTGTGCTCAGGTGTCAAAGAGCATCCAGAGGGCCTCTGCCCCTTTCTGCACAGGAGTTAAAACTAGGTAGCCCTGGCTGAGTACATCTTATAACACATTTAGATTAAGAGTGCGTGGCTAGCATGGGGAAAAAACACTTAAGAAATTAACCTGGTCCAAAGCAAATCTTTGGCTTGGTTTATGTTGGTCTAAGAATTAAGTCAGGTCACATTTAAACACAGTGCCGGTTAAGCCAGTTTTGTAGATGGGCCAATCTGTATTTTGACACTGCTGAAAACAAAGCTGGCCTAGCCTATCCCAGGACATAGTTTAACATGCCCACTGAACTAGTTTGAACATGTTTCTGCTAGTATTCATATGCTGGGGTAGATAGGATCTTTGAAGTGTTGCTAAATATCATGATTTTATCACAAATCACAAGATAATTGGCCCTTTTCTCAAAGCTCCAGCTTCTAGAGTCGTGTGAAATTGATAATGTTTGGGTTGTTTTTTATTTTGGGTTTTTGGTTTGGTTTGTTTTTTCAGAAGAAGTCTGAAAGAATGACTGTGGAATGGAATGTGGCCTTCAAGAACAGAAAGCATATTAAAAAAAAAAAAAAACAAAAAACAACTCAGATATTTTCAGTTTTCATCCCTGGAATTGTAAGTGCCACACTGGACTCTGAAAAAAATGCGGTAGCAAGAACTCCTTTGTTCAACTCAAATCCAGCTTGCTGTGCAGGAGAGCACTGCTGTTTTAACTGAGTTTCACCTCGCACTTAATTTAAATTGGTTTGGCTTCTGTGTTGAAACAAGTTCTTGGATCCTTGAATGTATAGCAAACTTTATAATACGGCTTTATTGACACTTAAATGTTTTGCAGGCATACCCATGCAGCTAAACATTTTCCAGACTACCCTTGCAATGCCAGCAAGAGTTCTAATGCTGGCAGAGCTCTACCAGCAAAATAATCCATTTACCGGTGCAGGTTATTTCATTCAGGAGATGAAAATACACTTTTTGTTTTGTTAGTATCAGCTGCATCTACACAAGCAGGGTTTGCCAGTATAGCTATCTTGGCAACCCTTTTAAATGCAAACAAGCAGTATGTGCCCGCAGCACAGGCTGAGATCTCATTTTTAATGCTATTAAACAGCTGTGTCTTGGGCTTTTTCCTTGTTAGACTCTTTTTAACCACATTATTTTGTTCAACTGCTAAATAAACAGCATGGGGTTAAATGTATTAGTGCAATTTATCTTCATTCCTTCCTAATTTAGGCTCTGAATGAATTAATTAAAGTGATCTAATTAACACTGTACAATAGCAATACCAGTGCCAGAGCTCTCCTGGGGGATGGGGCCTTCAGTGACCCACACCTGCTTTTCTTATCATTTGTCTTCAGTGGGCTTCTGCAGCCTGGCCTGAAGAGGTTTGGGTTGATATGGGCCAATTGTGGTACAATGCTTTTTTACTGACAGAGATGTAGTTAAAGTGTTTGGTAGGGGATCAGCATTCAACAATTCTTACCAACAATTACACCACCTTGCACACTAGTTCTGGGGGGAGAAACCCATCTTTGACGTGTTCTGATCTCTCACCTCTCTGTATGCTTATTTTTCAAAAGGATTACTTTCAGTTAGGCTGGCCCTTAGATGTCATTGCTGCATGGCACAGCAGTTCAGACTGAAAATACCTGTTGCTGTCAAATCTTGCAGAGCTAAGGGACAAATGTTGCTGCATGTAACGTGTAACTGCTCCTCTTCAAAACATTTATATTGCATGAGAGTGCAAATGGTTGCGAGGTGCGAGTTCCTTGTCACCTGTAAATTATATCAACCCTAGCCCATTTGAAGTCTCTGAGTTATGCCATCATCTTATGCGTAAGATATAGGAAAAGTCAGGCCTTGGTTTCCATTTAAGGCTGAATATGTTTTGTACAGAAGATATCCAGAAGGGTCAATTTGTATGTAAAACAATATCATAGATATGGATGTCTGGAGTGAGAAAGATTTTCACTTGAGGTTTCTTACTCATTAGGGAAAAAAAAATGATTATTGTATCTAGTACATGATTAATAACTCTGTATTCCAGCAGTATGTGCTGACACAGAAAGCTCAAAAAATATCTCAGACATAATTCCTCTGCCTATCTTACTATCTTCCCATTTGTCTTGCTCTCCAAAAGCCCAAAAAGTCTCTGCTACCAGACTTGTGCCTATTCCATATGGCCTCTTCTCCATCTTAGCAAGAAAAGTCACTCCTGGTCAATGAAGACAGCAGTTGTGATGGCCCACTTTTGACCAGGTTTGATTAGCTAGGGGTCCCAATTGTTACTGGTATGCAAGCCACTTCCCACAGGTATGTGGGGCAGCACAGACTGGGAGTACTGTTGTAAAGAATGCCTCTTGGCAGTTTTGCCATCACTCATGGTGACATTCAGCAAAAGTCTTAGCATCTCATTCACATGTTCATTGTAAGGAGATTTCAGTTCCCTCTGCATGTCTCTGCTGGCTATTCCCATCACAGAACATGACTCCACACGGGCAGTTTCTTGCTCCTTTCCAAGAGCTATCTCCAGTCAGTGCAGACTCCAGGCCTTGCAGCAACTTCTCTTTGCTTCTCTCTTGCTAAGTAGCAGTGGCCCCCAGTGGTGACAGCTAGGCTGGCTTCTCGTTTCAAGTTTTTCCACTCCGTACTGTACTGAGAAGTCTCCATGCTGTGACAGAAGCTTGGCCTAAGGACTTGTGAGTTCCCCACGCCTTCCAGTTCTGCATAGGACCATAGGCCAGTCCCTCTGACCCCTTACAGACCTAAGCTTGGAACCCACCAATACCGATAAGCCTCTGAGAGTAGGGCTGAACCCGCTATTATTAATTTACATGTTTAGTCTTTAAGAAGGGACGAGGTCATTTAAACAGGGAGCAGTGTGTCAGGTAGGGAGACCTCTAAATTAATAAGATTTTTACCTGTCTTCATCTTTTATGTTAGTATTAGCAGGAAGTATGTTAGTAAGGGTGTTAGTAAGGCAGGAAGACAAAAATGCATAATGCAAATGGATAGCTGTGGCTTTGTAAGGACAGCAATACACATCAAAGTAGGTATTCTTAAATTCATGAGTAACATTACCCATTTAAATACAAGGTATTTAAGGACTTTTAATTCTTAAGGACTATTTAAAGACTTTTATTCAATACATTTAAAAACGATTTTTGAGTGACAAGGGAATAAACATACTTTCAAAGTAATGCAACTTTGAGTCATTCAAGTCTGAAAACAGACGTGTATGTCTGAAATGAAATTTACATTTTAGCTTGGGGACTTGTTACACTGTTCCCCTCAGTTAGATGCTGTTTTGCCCTCAAGTCAGAAGGGAACTAGCTTTTCACCTCTTCAGGCCTGCTGAAGAGTCAAGCAACACACTGACAGATGGCAGAAGAAGGCAGCAATGCATAGGAGCTGAATGCCCTGACTGTATCACATCTTAACAGAGCTTTGGAGTTCTTCAGGTGAGTAAGAGCAAACATAAGTGAAAAACTTCTTTTGTTCCTTCTGTTTGTCAGTGCTCCAGGGACAGTGAGCTAATCTGTCCTTACGGATATGTAAGTAGATGAGGACGTTGGGTGTAAGTCCAGGTTGCCTACCTGCCACAAATCTATGTCTCAATGCTACTATCATCCACTGTGCCAAGTTAAAGTGAGAACCAACAGGTGTCTTGTAGTCATGCTTTCCGTTATCATATACATGTATCTTAGAGCACAAGATTCCAAACTACAGGCCATGTGGTCATAGGAAGTGGCCCACACAACCTAGGTAAACTATAGTTTCCAATTCAAAAAAGTTTGGTAAGAACGCATGAGAAATTTGGAAGCTGAACATTGTTTGTTAGAGACTACTGCTTTAAAGAGACAGAGTACACATTTTTTGTATTTTTATGGGTTTAGGGCAGATCCAGACATGTATTTTAAGGCAAGCTTGTTTTGTGTTAGTATAGCTTTATTAATTTGCCTGCTCAACAATTCACCACAAGCATCTGGAACAACATTATTAGTAGTTTTGAGTCCACATTAATTCTGGATGTTCTTGAATAGCATTTTTAACAGATGTTTAAGAAAAGAACACTTTTGAAGACTCTTGGCAGAACATGAGAAAGTTAAAACAGGCTCACAGTTACCTAGTCTTATTCTGTGAAGCTTGATGATTGTAAGGTCTAGGTAATCTCATTCCAGACATTTTAACATAATTACATGTGTCCTATGGAGTTGGTGTTTCTGTGGTTTAGATACAACTTTTGAACATGATGCCTACAGCAGGTGTTGTTTCCCAGGCATTCTTATATGCACAAGTAGCCTCAGTATCCTCATCATCCTACATCCATTTGATGAGAATAACCTAAAAGGACACATTTGCTTGTTTTAAAAGACTTGCTTATGTACTCTCTCAGAATTTCTATCTGAGACTTTATTGTTCTTGTGTACAAAGGAAATCAGTGAGTTGGATCCTGCCACAGACCCCGTGTATTATACAAAGATTTAAATCCTTCATGGTGTTGGTTTGAATTTTTTAATCTTTTTTTAGGAGCAAACCTTTGTAGAAGATGAATTCACTGTTGGTGTAGTGCCTGGTGCATTTACATCTGCAGCCAGTTTTTTAAAAAGAGAAAACAGTTTGTGAGTGAAAAGGTGTCACATGATAATAGGCAAGGCCTTGCAAGTTTCACATTCAACAGTGAGGGGAAAACAGATTTCTTAGGTGACCTGTATTTCAAAAAAGCCTGTTGCTTCTCTGCTCAAGATGTTGATTTGAACGATTTGGTTAAGCCCAAGTGAAGTTGAAGGGCTTGAACTTGGAAGAATGTGTAGTGTGGGCAAAGCTTCAAAACTTTCTTGCTGCAGTCAGTGTTGCATTTACTCTGGTTATTGATTTGCATCTTCAAAGCTCAGCATTATTTTAGTCTAATAGAGTTTAATTAGAGATCTGATTGCTGCTGAAAGTAGTAAAAATGAAACTGTTGATGATTTATTTGAGCTAAACATTTTCTGGCGATTTTCCCAACCTCCAGGGCATGTCTGAACATGGTTTTGCCTTCCTACCTGAAGAAGGAGCCACTTGGCATGTCAACGTATGTATATTTTGACTTAAAGAAAAGACAGTAGTTTGGAAATACAAAAGACAGCTTCTGTCTTTTGTAACAAGTCCATGTGTTAAGATGTAAAAGAGATAATACATTAAATTAGAAAGAATTTGAAGTGCATAGTTGGAAGATAGCTAACTGATCACTTGGGCTTTCTTAAAGAAATGTATTTAAGGCTTTAGTTAACAGGCAATTTCCTTTTCAGAATCTGCTTTCATCTGTATGTAAACTTAGAATTTTGCTCAGATAGAATTACAAAGCCTCCTGACAGACCACATCCAAATGACTGGAAGAATCACTGGATTTTCCTTAAAGGACTAATGGAGATTCAGTTGTAGAAGCAATCTTTGCCTATGCTGGCTAAAAGAGTAGAAGATTTCCACTATTACAGTTCTCTAGACATCTTTTTAAATTGATGGTTTATTGCCATAAATAACCACAATTTCATATGCACATATCACAAGTATTCTGGACAGAAAAATACTTGCAAACTTCGTCATGTCACAATAAACAGATAGGGGCAGGGGCTGGCAGCCTTGGGACAGTGTTTCACATAGCAGTTGTCAAGCACACATAAATGTTTTTTTTTTTTTAATTTGGAAGTAATAGTTTACCAAAATATCTAAGCAGATATTTCTGTATACTCAGTAGCTTGCACGAAAGGCCAGTATGCTTACGGCATGCACACACACACACACATACACACAAGTCCAACCTATCGTGCACAAGCCTAGACAGAACCTGTGTTTCTACATCAGTAGTGTCATTTCTCAGCTAGAAATATAAAAATGAAACTTAACAGATGACTATATGAAAATTCATCAGATTTGGAAATTTGCCTTTAAAAATTTCTAAAGCAAATTGTACATGTCAGTTATTCATATGATTATTGAAAATAGGTAAAATCCTCAGTAAGTGTTAATCAACTGCCAGATTATCAGGCAAATGAAAGCCGTGTGCATATTCAGCAGAATCCTAAAATTTGCCTACAGGATAAAGTGAAATCCTATGACTAAGGTACTTCGTAAAGACCTGTTTCTTTTTTTGCTCAAGAACATTTCAAGAACTGCTGGGGGGTTTTGAATTCTCCTTTACCATTGACATGGCAGATTCCATACAGTTTCTATAAAAGCAATAAATAAAATTATTTTATACTGCTGCTCTGAGCAGGTCCAATGAAGACATGGTTTTGCAGGAGAGCTGTGTTGTCTAAGGGCAGAACAGTTTTAAATTTTCTAGAGTTGCTACTTCTTATTTCCCACCAAATAATATTAATGTGTGAGCTTCTAAAATGTGCATGAAGTAATCCAGTGTGGTTTAACTTTTTCATGCTAATGCATCTCAATAAACAGACTATAGAAATGAAAATACATTTAAACACAGGGCTACCAGCCCATCCAAATATAAAACATTAAATTTTGTCCATGATCTTCGGAGCACGTTTAAACAAGGCGTCTTTAGACTACTTGTCATTTTCTTCCTCCTAGTGAATCCTAAATGTTCTACATATAGTCCTGTATGAAAAATAGGCTAAACAGAATAAAAATAAAAATAATAAATAAAAATCCGGTCTATTGTTTTAAGGGACCAAAAGAAAAAAAATCCTTTAATCATTTATTATTACAACAAGGTTCGTAAGAAGATAAAATCTCTTCAAATCTTTATTCTTTTTCTAGTGTTATAGTTACACAACAACTACTACCATGGAATTAGCATCACATTTGACTGATTCCTTGCAGGGGGCAATGCTTTAGACACCTCTTTTTAAACCAAGACAGTTGTCAAGTCTGGGCTGAATTCTGCAGCCATGTGTCCTCATTCTCCCTTGCAGTGAGGCAGGCCCCAGCCCCAAATCAGCATCTCTGCAGGCAGGGTGGGACATGAAGACACACCCTGTCTGACTGGGATACAAGCACATGGCGCCAGGCAAGCCAAGAAACTGCACGAAGCTCATGGGGTTTTATGTTAAACTCACTGTTTAGGCAACCCCTTATCATGAACAAACATTAGACATTTGAAAAGGGATTGGGTGAATCCTGGCTTTGTTGAAGACAGTAGACAGATGATCGGAGATGTGGTTTTGTCTCACTAATTATTACAGAGCTAGGCAATTATGTTTAGTGAAACAGACATGCATTTATAATGCCAAGGCTCACAAATGTCAAACTAACTCCACCCTTTCCTCTTTAAATACATTTCTCTTTTATTCTTACTTGTGGTACAATTACTTATTCTTTATAGATAAACACATTCCAAAGGAACTCATGGCAATGGTATTTATTTCCTGTCTTGTTTTTTGCATGTATATTTATTTCTTTTTGCAGATGCTTGTCTTGCTCTATTCAGGCTGTGTCCTATGTATTAACATACTCTTAGCTGCTCTCCTAGTTTAGCAGTATTTGCCCATAAAGGTAAAAGGAGCTGGAGAGAGGGAAGCCTGCCAATTGCACAGCCAAAATATACTCAGTCACACCCTGGTAATGGACTGATTTTGGAAGGATTGCACAGATTCCACCAGGTTTTGGTACCACACCCCCTATCTGATCCACTTACTTCAGTAAATCCCACAACCATGGAAAGATGGGTCTGACCTGTTAATGCCTGCAGGCGTAGTTGCCCATTCTACCCTGATCTGAACCAACAGATTAACTCAAGAGTTTCTGAAGCACGTTTTCTCAACATTATTCATTTAAGACTAAAACCCAGCTCCTGTGAAGTTAATGGGAGTTATGCCAGTGAACGTCAACGCCCCTGCTATTTTATTCCTTGGCTTCTTAAACAGGAACTGCCAATCATGCTGTATTACACAGTAATTTTATTAGGCATCCAATCATGTCTCTCAGTGGAGACAAGTTATCCTTTGCCTTTGCTGGCAACAAAATCAGGTGCCTTCAGCAAACCACTAAATTCTCTACATGTTTCTTTTGTTGGAAGACACAACTCTAAATGAGTTCAAACCGTTCTGAATTCAAATCATTCTGACTTCTGAACTGAAAAACGAAAACGTTATGCCATCACACATATGTAGTATCAGACACCTGTCTGCAAGTGTATTTTCTGACTTTCTCTCTTTCAGGACCTAATTATGTACCCATTTCCTTCTGAATAGCAAAGCCTGTATACTAGACATTGGTAGACTCTGTTATATCATTCTGTACAAATAATATGAAGTGTCAAGAAAGCAAAATAAAAAAGGAAAAAACGCTTCGCATTTTTCATCAGAAAAGCAACTTGAGCATTATAAAAATGTGTAGTTATCACTTCAGAATCTTTGCCTAGAGGTATGTATTTTTGACTGAGGTGTCTTTCCATCTGATTGTTTGAGAAAATCTACATATGACAAAATATATGGTTAATGGTATTAGGCAATCTTCCTAAAATACTGGCACGTTGGCACAGCAGCTCTTGGCAGAGCTGAAAGGACTAGAGATATACGGCTTTAAATTGTCTTGCTGTCTTTGTTTCCCTTTCTTCAGTTCCAGCTACAGACAAGGTAAAAAGCCACCTCCAAGCTTCCTTTCACAGTGTTTATGTTCAATAGCCTTCAGGGAAGGAAGGCAAAAAGAATAGCAGCACGTGTGTGCTAGTCTAAGAACACAAAATGTGAGTAGTTCAAGTCTCCACCATCCAGGGGTTTGCTTTAAAGCCATTTTGCACTGTCGGCATCATTAGCGGCAGTTCTAAGCACAGGGTGCCATTGAACTGCACATTCCCCCTATCCACACAATTGATTTGAACGAAGCTGGTTTTCCACTAACTCTTCAGTTGGCCAAACACAGTGTTGAATATTGATGTTGAAAAGATGTTCTAGATTAGCATAGTCTATTTCTGATACCATTTATTCATAGCAGTACTATGAAGAACATTTACACAAAGCATTCCAGGTAATACAAGTAACTAATGATCACAAGAAGCAGGAGTTAAATAACCTGATCTGAGCACTTCTTCTGACAAACTAAACTGCAAATACAATACACAAGCCTTAGAGCTCAGTGAATAAAAACGATTACTTACAGACTGTCAAAAAAAAAAAAAAAAAGGCAGTTACCTGTTATTGGGGTCTGTGCAAAGAAAATATTACTGTTTAACTGCAATCAGAGCCATTCAGCAGTTCTTACAATTCACAGTTCACTTCAAACGTATTGTTTGGTGGTTTTTTTGAAACTTGATATTTTGTAAGGTTTTCTTTATTGCTTAAAAAAGCTTTTCTCCAAAATATTTCACAATAAATCTTGACATTCTTTTCAACAGGTCTTAGTATACTGAGCAATACTACTTACAAATGCCTTTTGGTTATATTGTGCTAGCTCTCTGGATCATGAACAGTGATTAGTCACACTGAGACTCTCCATATGCATAGCTTTCAGATCACTCTCAGCCTCCACACCATAATTCTAAATTAAATTATCACAATAAATTAAATGTTCACAGAACGATTAGGGGCTTGTGGAATTGTGTGTATTGATAACTACGCTGCTTATGCATTAAAGGATTTATCATTCATTTCAGGAATACACAGAAAGTTTAAAATATTTAAAATCTAACATTTTCCGTGTGTAAAAGCACTTTTAAATATAAACTCCATAAATTTCATAGAATTTACTCTGTACTTCCCCATTAACTGATTAGATTAAATTTGAGAGCTGAGATCCCTCATCTAACTAAAGTATATCTATTATATCATTATAAACTATATCATACTATCTTCTTGATTGTGTCAAAATCATAGAATATTGGCTGGAAAAGGTCTAGTCCAACCTTTTGCTCAAATCAGCAAGTTAGATCAGAGTGATAATGGTCCTTTGAAAATCTCCAGGCAAATTCTGAGAAATCTCCAAGAATGGAAGATACTCACTTTCCTCAACCCACCGAAGAGGGTCAAGCGTATACTGCCCAGGATGCTTTCCACCCGTGTCACTGTAAGGTCACACTGGTGATGCAGGTTTAACCTGCTGTCTACCAACAGACACAGTTCTTTTCTGTAAAGCTGGTCTCTCACAAGTCAATAACCAGCTTGTACCAATGCATGGGGGTTTTCTGCCCTGAGTAGAGGACTTCATAGTTGATGTTGAAATTGTTTCTGCTTGTTCCGTGGCTTCAAGGCTCCATGGGTTTCTATACATACAGCTTATGTAAGTATTTCCTAATTTGATCCTCCTGTACTATGGGAAGTGTCTCTGTCCTCCAAACTTTGTTGGTAGTCGGAGAAACCTTATTAGAACAGAATAGAATAGAACAGAACAGTTCCAATTGGAAGGGACGTACAATGATCAGGTAAATCCAACTGCCTGACCAATTCAGGGCTGACCAGTAGTTGCAGCATGTTATTAAAGGCATTGTACAAATGCCTCTTAAGACATCAACAGGCTCAGGGTGTCTATCACCTCTCTAGGAAGCCCGTTCCAGTGTTTGACCACCCTCTCAGCAAAGAAATGCTTCCTAATGTCCAGTCTAACCCCTCCCTGGTTGCAACTGTGAATCATTCCTGTGCATCCTGTCACTGAATAGCCAAAAAAAGAGATCAGGACCTCCCTCTTTACCACCTGTCCTCCTCAGGAAGCTGTGGAGAGCAATGAAATTGCCCCTTAGCCTCCTTTTCTCCAAACTAGACAAACCCAAAGTCCTTAGCATGAATATGTCATAGGATATTCTTTCCATCCCTTTAACCAGTGTTGTTGCCCCCCTCCAGATACATTCAAGGACCTTGACATCCTTCTTAAATAGTGAGGCCCAGAACTGCACACAATACTCCAGGTGAGGCCACACCAGTGCTGAATACAGGGGGAGAATCACCTCTCTTGGCCACCTGGTCATGCTATGTTTGATGCGCACCAGAATGCAGTTTGTCCTCCTGGCTGCCCGGGCACCCTGCTGACTCGTATTGAGCCTGCTGTTGACCAGCACTGCAAGATCCCTTTCTGCAGGGCTCGTCCCCAGCCACACTCTCCTAGTGTATACTTTTGTCCAGCATTTCCCTGTCCCAGGTGCAGAATGCAGTATTCGTTCTTGTTAAATGTCATGCCAGTGATGATTGCCTAATGGCACAGTTTATCTAGATCCTTCAGCAAGGCCTCTTGTCCCTCAAGAGAGTCAATAGCACCCCCCTCATCAGCAAACTTACTAATGGTGCATTCAACTCCTGCGTCCAGATCACTCAATACCAGCCAAACTTTGGTCTGCTAATTCTATCCCTGCATGCCCAAGTGATGCTTCTATACCATGCCCAAGTGATGCTTCTATACACCTTCTTGGTAGTATATCCTGTACTTCCCAGACACCTCTTTTTTGTGTTTGATCTCAGTCAGATGGTCTTTGTTTGACCATGATGGTTTCCTGCGCTGCCTCTTATATGACTTGCGTGTTGCGATAATCTTATTGGCCAATAAAGATGTCAGGCACAAGCAGGTTGAGTCTGCTTTAAAACAGAGTTGGGGTGAATTTAAAAAAATAATGGTTGCAATCTGGGCTTTGAAAGCACACTAATATTGTACAGAACCACTTTGTGTTGTCCCTCATATCTGAATTACACATTAAGGCTGAGACATACTAGTGCCTTAGTCCCTCTCTGTCAGGGCTATAAATTATAAGTAAATCCATATGTGACAGTTTGCTTACTACTACAATCAAGGGGTTGACAGAAACACTTAGAATCTTGATCTTGAATGTCAGTCCTTTTTATCTAAGCCATGGTTTCCTTTTGCTTTCCTCAGTCTTGTTACTGAACAAAGCATATACAGCCACTCTTTATTGGAGACTCAAAATCAGAGGAGATACAAATCCAGTGAGAATTATGGAAAGCAGAATCTTAATGTTGAACCTGAATTCAAAGATGCCTGGTGGGAGGGATGGATGGATGGAGAATACACATGAAAAAGTAATCTTAAGCACTTTATTCTGGGTCTCCTGAAGCTTAAGAGTATAGGGATTTAGAAGAAATATAAAAGCAAGCTGAAATAGTTGAGACAGGAAATGATTCAAGAGTGAATAAGAATTTCAGCAGACCCAGGACTGAAGCAAGGAAGATGCCTTGCTGTGCTGTGGAGATTGTGAGAGGTCAGTGACACACAAGCAAACTGTAAGGAGGATGACAGACTTAAAAATCAGTTCAGGCTCAAGGATGGCGTCAAGATATTCAGCCTTCACTACTGCAGAAGATAATTAAGCAAATTGTTGCATTAGTTGGAGTGTTGTAGTCCTCTTACAAAGTTTGAAAAAAAAATGTAAGATTTCATAGCTGCCAAAGAGTCTTTTGCAGGCTTTCCCCTCCTTTCAATAAAAGTTAAGTGGAGGAGGGATGCAGTGGAAGAACTATGGTGGTATTCTGGTTCTGACACCTGTCAAGGCTGTCCTCAGTGCACTTGCTCTAAACCAACCTATAACGTATATTTAGAAATACACATGTAGAGGATTTATTTGTCTGAAGAGATACTGCATAGAAAAAAAAAACCACCAAAAAACAAACCTGTGTGAGAGGTTTGACATTGACAGCTCTTCTAAGGAGCATGGAACAGGAGGACTATAGCAAATGCAGAGTATTACAGGATCATCTTGTGTAGACAAAGCTCAATGGGCTCAACAGAAATGGGAATGGTAATGAAAGAAAATCATGGGTGCCATTCTTGAAAAGGCAGTCATAGTTCAGGCTGAAAATAGTAAAAAAATTGACAAAGGGTGGAGAGGAGAAAGCAGCTCAGTTACTTATTTCTCAGGGCTAGTTGGAAAGTGATGATGATGAAAGGAAGGTGGACAGGGTTCAGTGGAATCCCTTTCCCACTTCGCATGGAGGTATTGGGATTTTCAAGTAAGTTCACCTTACTTGAAAATAACAGTTCACCTTACTTGAAAATGCCATGCAAGACTGTAAAAATGGAGACCGTGCAGCTGGCTTTTATGCAAAGCTGTTGTCTTAATGAGAAAATGTGAAAGGCTAAAGAAGAATAAACGTAAAAGAATAATTATTTCATAGACCTGTAAATGTAACAGAACACAGTCCTAGAGAAGAAATAAACAACTCTTAGATCAAAAGATTCATAGATCACCTTCACTGGAGGAATAAGTAGAAATTTATTAGCTACCTTTTTTTTTTTTTTTTTTTAAGCCGGTTCACAATATGTATACAGCTTAATGTCAACTTAAATTACATCTACGGTTTTCTGACAGATTCATTTGCTTTTTCAGGTTTATGTCTAACACACTGACAGTTTCTAATCAATAGGAGACAATTCCCTTTGAGAGTTATTAAAATATACCTTGCATTTAAATGCAATAAAAACCATGACTGAACATGCCTCTGTTCCTCATAATACGTAAATACCACATCTGGTCCATAAAAAACATGCATTATACAGAGGTTGTATGAATGCCAGATACGTATTATTACATGGAGCTGTTTTATCCATCTAGTCTAATTTCCAGATGTTTTATTACTTGTAGACAAGAGTATTGTCAAAACTGTTGCTGGAAGTCCATTTATTTCAAGAGTGCAAGGGACAGGGGTAGTAAGTTAAGCTACAGGAAATGTTTGTGATACAGTTAATGGCAAGTCATGTGACTGAATCATCAGTGCTATCATGTTTAAAGAGATGCACTTAAAAATTCAATTGCAGACTAAAATTTCAGATGACTGCATTTTAAATACGCACTTACTTATTCTTCCAGCAGTAAATGGCACATAATTGCAGGTAATATTTACAAAAACCAGAGCAAGCAACTAATGGAAATGTAATGGAAACCATTAGTGCAAAAGTTGCAGGTAACTATAACCATATCCAAAAACATATCAAGCAGTTAGCTAAAAATTCTGAATATGTTGAAAACTAATATCCTTTAATCCTCCAATTTGGAATTGGGCTGTGGGATTTTTCTCAGTGTTTTTTGTTTTGGTTTGCTTTTTAGTTTGTTTTTTTCTCCGCAAAGAACAGAAATGTGTTTTCAAACATTATTTGAAATTATAATGACAGTTCTCAAGGAGCCATATGGCATCTAAAAAACTTGTTTGGGTCACCCACAGAAGCAAGGTTTCTAGTGGAATAGTTAAAATGTGAGGGATAAAAAGGCGTGGAGGTGAGCGCATAAAAGAAGGAAAAGCAGCAGACATTATGTCATGAAAATGTTGTTTCACCAAGATGTCAGAAGAGACTGAACTAGGTTTAGTTTGAGCACAGCAAGGTAGAAATGAAGCAATTTTAAGAATGCCACTAGGAAGTAGGCACTAACATAAGGTTTGGACAGTATCCACTAGTTTTCCATGTAAAGAAAGTACATTTTATTAAACACAGGATTTGGTGTGGTGGAGAACAAGCTATACAGAGATGTGAAGGTCACCAAATGGAAACACACTGATTTTTAGAATATTCAGTGTATTAATGTGACTTTTTTGATTTTATCCCTGAAAAAAACATAGAATGACTATAGTAAGATTACTTTACGATCCCATTCAAAATGGCATCATAATGTGATCTCGTAACTTCAGAAGTAACAACCCCAGACTCTTTTCTGTCCTGAAATACTTCCTATACTGTCACTGAAAACCTCAAAGTTCCTTTCCTCAATTTACTGTGAGTCCTGTTTCAGATTACATACTACTTCTCACACCTTACCTTCTTTTTCAGTAAACCCCAAGCAGGACCACATCCATTTAAAAAAAATCCCTAACAACTCAATGAGCAAGTAAAGGAGAGCAGTCCTAACTGTTTCTCAGAAAAACCTGGCGACTATAGTCAATGATTCTAAGGTGGACTTCGCAGTTAACTGATTAAACAGATTAATCAGATTTACTAAATACCAGAATTTAAAACAGGTTGACACTATATTTACTAAAACCCTAGAAAACATTTCCAAACTGAGTTACGTAATGGCTAGGAGGGTAAAATGAATTTCATTCTTATGAGCACCCCAACCCCATAACTTGTACTTACCTTAAACTGAAAATAGACTATAAACAACCCAACTATAAACAACCCTTAGATATGACTCAAAAAATAGGAAAATATTCATCATGCTGTCCATGAAAAATATGATGGCTACTCCACTATTACTTGAATTCCTCAGAAATCAAGTTAGTATGATCATCAACCTGTCATCTACCTGGACTTGTGCAAAGCATTTGACACTGTCCCACACAACATCCTTGTCTCTAAATTGGAGAGACATCAATTTGATAGGTGGACCACTCGGTGGATAAAGAACTGGCTGGATGGCCGCACGCAAAGAGTTGTGGTCAATGGCTCAGTGTCCGGCTGAAGACCAGTAACGAGTGGTGTCCCTCAGGGATCAGTGTTGGGACCGGTCTTGTTCAACATTTTTGTCGGTGACATGGACAGTGGGATTGAGTGCGCCCTCAGCAAGTTTGCCGATGACACCAAGCTGTGTGGTTCGGTTGATAGGCTGGAGGGAAGGAATGCCATCCAGAGGGACCTTGACACACTTGTGAGGTGGGCTGATGCCAACCTCATGAAGTTTAACCATGACAAGTGCAAGGTCCTGCACCTGGGTTGGAGCAATCCCAGGCACAGCTACAGGTTGGGCAGAGAAGAGATTCAGAGCAGCCCTGCGGAGAAGGAATTGGGAGTGTTGGCTGATGAGAAAATGAACATGAGCCAGCTGCAGTGTGCGCTTGCAGCCCAGAAAGCTGACTGTATCCTGGGCTGCATCAAAAGGAGCGTGACCAGCAGGTCAAAGGAGGTGATCCTGCCCCTCTACTCTGCTCTCGTGAGACCTCACTTGGAGTATCATGTACAGGTCTATGTCCTCAACATAAAAAGGACATGGAACTGTTGGAACAAGTCCAGAGGAGGCCACGAGGATGATCAGGGGACTGGAACACCTCCTGTATGAAGATCGGCTGAGAAAGTTGGGGCTGTTCAGCCTGGAGAAGAGAAGGTTGTGTGGAGACCTCATAGCAGCCTTCCAGTATCTGAAGGGGGGCCTACAAGGATGCTGGAGAGGGACTCTTCATTAGGGACTGTAGTGATAGGACAAGGGGTAACAGGTTAAAACTTAAACAGGGGAAGTTTAGGTTGGATATAAGAAGGAAATTCTTTCCTGTTAGGGTGGTGAGGCACTGGAATGGGTTGCCCAAGGAAGTTGTGAGTGCTCCATCCCTGGCAGTGTTCAAGACCAGGTTGGACAAAGCCTTAGGTGACATGGTTTAGTGTGAGGCGTCCCTGCCCATGGCAGGTGGGTTGGAACTAGATGATCTTAAGGTCCTTTCCAACCTAAACTGTTCTATGATTCTGTGATCAGTAACACACCCTACATCTCAGGTTAAGGCCTGTCCTGCTGCAGCCATTAGCCCTCTTCTCTGAAGACAGCTCCAGTGAGCTGTCATATGCTCACTCCATATGCTAATCGATATGCCTTATTGACAAGCATTTCAGCAGGCCCCTCAAGCTAGTCAGAAAACGTGTGGTTTAGTGCACTGACAACTACAAGACCAGGACATCTAGAATTACAGATTGAGTGGCACAGCACAGGAGATTATCCCTTGTAAATACAAGACCCCTTGGTGGAAGTGAACAGCCAGCTGAGTGGCTTCTCATTGTGGTCTGGGGCCAAAGCCAGGAGGGTTCTTATATCCCTTCTCAAAATGATTGCGTATAATGATTGAGATAGCTTTGATAAGACTAACGAGGTAATTAATAATTCTCACTGATTGCATCAGTCTAATCACTAAGGCATTCCCTCCCCTCTTTCAAACTCTTCATTCTCTCATAGTAAATGGAAAACAACCTGGATAGAGAGCATGCTTGCTTGTACAAAGGAGGACAGAACACTCAGAAATGTTCTGTGTAAAAACACCACCAAGAAGAGAGAGACAATGCACTTGTGCAATGCTGTGGAAGAAAATGGAAAAAAAATATCCTGTACGTTCTCTGCAATGTTTCTGTGTTGGAAATGGGTAAAGGTTGGACTTAAAGATCTTAAAGGTTTTTACCAACGTAGTTGATGCTATGATTCTATGTAAGTGAATTTTTCTTTTTTGGATCCCACAAAGAAGCACTGCTTAAATTAATAGACTGCATAACTCCTGCTAAATATCTTGACATCTTTAGGGATCAAATGTGTCATTTAGAATATGTCTATAGCATATCTAACAGAATTAAATTAAACTTGACTGAGTACAGCAATATAAACACATATTAGAGAATTAGAGAATTCAAAACAAGCAGCTTGTTACAAACTTCACAAGACTTACACTTCTATGCTCAGAATGATTTTTTTTTCCAAAGCTAAGGACATAAGGACTATAGATACTAACAGTAGTGTTTATGTTAGGAGGTCTCCAAATACTTTGCAAAGGAGACACAGCTCTCCAAATATAACATGCTAGCCAAAGACATGCTAACAAATTCACAAAGATAGAACAATCCCAAGCTAAACCAGAACAGCTGCAAATTATATGGCAGGTAGAACTTGCCTCATCCTCAGTCTTCAGAGTAATTCATTCACCCATGTCCCACTATCAATTTTTATTGAAAGCATCTGCAAGCTCTCACTCCAGTGCTTTATTGTCCAAGAGAAAGACGAGTGTTGTTAAAAACAAAACAGTATCCTTAAAGTTCATCCCTCTGGGGATCTTTCAATATACAGTTACCCATATTACTGTCTAAAACAGGGTATTCCTTTTTCAGTTCTCATGAAATCCAAGGAGAAAAGGATATCATCTATCGGATATTTTTTGGACCAGGAAATGTGTTTGTCTTATATGTACCCTGGGTCCTGTTTGCATACATGCTGTAATCCTAACACATGTTCTTGTTTCATTTCAGAAGGACCAGTGAAAGAGTTTGTATCTACTGGCTTCTTTACTGCTCCTTAAAGCATGACTCTTCTGTAATCAAAGTTCATGATAAAAATTAAATTAGCCTAAGGAGGTTAATTTATATATCCTTCTGCCATATCCCCTATCCACTCCACCCGGCATTAAGGAGGCTCTATTTGACATTGCAAAAAAAAGGCTTTAAATTATTTTCTTCTTAATAGACTACCCTGCGTGCAGTTTGCTGCTTTTCAGGATCACAGTCCTGTTTTAAAATAACAGCAAATCTGTAAAAATTTGCCTGCAGTGAACAATGCACCAAATGTAGTTTGGGAACACACTAGAACACATTAGTGGGGAACACTATATGATCTTTTGGATCTCCTGGTACCAAATAGATGTCATAACACAAGCAGCCTCAAACATTTTCAGAACACCTCTGCCTTTCCCCTTTTGCTAATCCCTTTCTTGGTAGGTGATCTGACTGTTGTTGAGCCAGCACTTGACTTACAGGACTTAACCTCAATGGACCACTGAGTGACACAACCTTTTTCTTCTCTTTTACTTTCCCTACAAGACTTACTGCCTGTCTGGCACCACATAAACACAGCAATAGGTCTTCTCCATGTCCAGGTGAGCTTTTCTTGCATGCTACTTACCCCGGTACGCCAAGACAGAGCCACAATGAAGCAGCAGAGAGACACAGCTAAACCTAGTTAAGGGTGTCCAAGGAGGGCAGAAGACAGTATCATTAGGTATTGTGTGCAATCACTTTGATGTCACACACATTTACATCTTAATCACTGCATATACTTAATTTCATTGTAGTGTATAACAGATCTGCTGCAGCTGGCATTATGTCTCAGCAGCATTCATCAGAATGTTGGCAGGAAAGGACTTTTGCACAGGGTGGACTAACACCAACACCAGGTGAGGTCAGCCACAGCTTTACCTGGCCAAGCTCAAAAGCCCCTATGGATGAAACACTGTAGCCTTTCCCGTGTGTCCCTCTGCTGCTCCAAAGCTACCAGCCTGTACTGATGCACAAGACTATTTTATCCCTGCACACTTCTCATCATGAGTTTTCTGTTAGTCTGATCCTTGAATTTCTTGGAGTCTCTCTGAACTGAGTTCTGCCTATAGGCCTGTCATCCTCTCCTAATAAATTATACTGTCCAGCAATTGGACATCTCATCACAACAGGCATGGCATAGCCCTCCCTAGAGAACTGCAACTGCACCTGAAACCACTGTGTTTACTGGGGACCTAGCACAGAGTAAAATCATTAGGAGAAAGAGATCAAACATCTAAGTACCCAGCAATTGAACTCATCCAAAGTTTAAGCAAGAAGGAAGGCAGGAAGAAAACAAGATCCACTCAGGTCCTGAGAAATAATAATTCTCTTTCCTGCCTCTCTAAACATACCTAGGTTAGCTTTTTTGCTACTGGAAAATTCTTTCAGTGACCTTGAAGCACATGGGCTTACCCCTGCGCACTGAATTTTGCCCAGACTCAGAAGCTGGAACACAGTTTACTATTATCCTGTAATCTGTAATCAGTAAATTTGAATGTTAAGAATGTTAAGTACTCCGAATACAAGAAATCATTAAGTCGGCATCTGATTTGCATGGATTTCTTCAGTGACAAAACAGTATTTACCTTGCCATATACGCACAGCATGGAGGAGCTCGGCTTCTCTAATCAGCTAACAAAAGGTGCAGACGAGACTACCTGCTGTTGTATCACGCCTGTAGCTCCACTTTCAGGGTTATGTCCCTGGGGATGAGAGCCAAACGGTGATTCAGTGAGAGCATAGCACCACCTGCTGCCAAAGATAAGGATTCAGAACGGAGGAAAAGCTTTTGCCCTCTTCCTCTGTAATATTGCTAGAGTTAATTTTAAAAAGGAAAGCGAGAAAAGCTCTCTGTATCAGCTCTTCGATTATTAATGAATTCTCCTACATATAAAACTTGCAAGGGTTTTAAAACTCAGATGTTGTGTGTTTCTTAGCCATTTCAGTTATTCTGTCATGTTTATATTCAGTGCTAACAAGGCGCTTTTCTAGAAAACAAATCCCTTTTAGAGCTTATACACACAGGCAGTTTTGCCTAGTGTAAAGCAAAGGAAGTAGAAGGATCTGTGTTTTCAATGTGGTTTTTATTACAGTGATGCAACAGATAAGTGACTAAGGTGCTCCGACAGTAATTTAACCTCAGACAAATGTACTGTAATTATATTTGTGTGGGTCTGCCTTTGGTTCATAATACATTAGCAGGTGCCTTCCTGTACCGCACCTCTTCCTGATTCACCAGCCTGCTCTTGTGGATGCGCTATGCTCTTTCAGGATCTTAGAAGCCTGATCTCACCTCTCTGAAAAACTGCTGCTGTGCAGCTGGGTGTATTGGGTTTACATGGCAAGGGGTTGGTATAGGGGGGATACAGGGGTGGCTTCTGTGAGAAGCTGCTAGAAGCTTCCCCAATGTCTGACAGAGCCAGTGCAAGCCAGCTCCAAGATGGATGCACCACCGCTGGCCAAGGCCAAGCCCATCAGCAGCAGTGGTAGTGTCTCTGCAATAACAGATTTAAGAAGGGCTAAAAAAAAAATAACAAAACTGTGTAATGCCAATTGCAGCCACAGAGAGGAGTGAGGATATACAAAAGCAACAACTCTGCAGAATCAAGGCCCGTGAAGAAGATGATGAGGAGATGCTCCAGGCGCTGGAGCAGAGATTTCCCTGCAGCCTGTGGTGCAGGCAATGGTGATCCCCCTTCGGCCCATAGAGGTCCATGATGGAGCAGATCTCCACCTGCAGCCCGTGGAGGACGTGACGACAGAACAGGGGTTGCCCGAATAAGGCTGTGACTCCACGGGAAGTCTGTGCTAGAGCAGGTTTGCTGCAGGACTTGTGACCCTGCTGGGGACACACGCTGGAGGAGTCTGTTCCTGAAGGACTGCACCCCATGGAAGAGACCCACACTGGAGCAGTCTGTTCCTGAAGGACTGCATCTTGTGGAAGAGACCGATGCTGGAGAGTTTGTGAAGAACTGCAGCCCATGGGAAGGACTCACATTGGAGAAGTTCATGGAGTACTGTCCTGTGAGAGGGACCCCACACTGGAGCAAGGGAAGAGTGTGAGGAGTCCTCCCCCTGAGGAGGAAGGAGCAGCAGAAACAGGACAACTTTACTTAGCAGAAGGCCAGAAATACTTGAATGTTTGGGCCGTAGTAGTGAAAAATCTGGAAATCTTCAGGGAAGTGGCCCCAGAAGCATAAGAAACTCTCCTTCTGCATGAACAGCCAATATTGCTCTGTGTTCAAAATAGTGACTCATTTGCTGACTACCTTGCTTCTAACCCAGGACTGCTCTACCATGTCCTACCCTGCCAAACTGTGTGCGCAGTGATGGACAGCGGTCCGAGAAACCAGCAAGTAATGATCAGGCACAGATCATTACTCAGACTGTACAACAGCCCTTACTCGCTTCAGTCTTTTCTCCTTCTGATATCCTATTGCAATCACTGCAGACAGAACCAGGATTGATAAAACTAAAGATCCCGGAGCAATCTACTTGGAAGCAGCAGCTCCTCACCAGAACAAGAGAATCCATCAGTCTGACATCCCCAAACCTGGAGTCAGCATCGCTCCAAATCTCACATTTCATAGACAGCTGTGAAGCAAACAGACAAATCAACAGAAGAGCACAAGAGGTTTTATAGCTAGCCAGTAGACATTTCTGTATCTGGCATATGCTGGCGCTTTCGCCCGTCATGTTCTTCACACTTTATAGGGGCGTAGATACTGAAGCCACAGACTTGCCTCAGTATCAGAATCATTCAGATTTTCTTGTATTCAAATAACATAGCAAACACCAAAACATTAATCAGACAGTAACACACAGTGAGGCTGGCATCCTAAACCACAATTCCCTTTACAAAGCAATATGTATATATTATGTATACTGTGTCCACAGTTTGCTTTGTAGCTGGTTCACATACTTACACTCATCATGTGCCTGGCATGTGCATCCATTCTGTACTTGCTATTGTTTGAAGCAGCTTTGGCTTGTGAGTTTTCTTCAAGTTACATCAGTTAAACATCCTGTTTTGGTTAGTTCTCATCCCTAATTACCTATGTGTGTCAACATCAGTACCAGCATTCTCAGTGTGTAGCTCACACACAGCTCCTGTTTAATCTTCTTCCATTTTGAAATTCTCTCCAAACAACAAACATACTTGAAGTCAAACAGTTCTATACCCATAATTCAGCCACTCTCTGGTCACACACAGGATTTCTGGGCTGTAAAGGTTTTCCAGATTTCTAGATCTAATTGGTGCCTGAACACCCCTGATATATACAGGGTGTTCTTAAAATAAATCTGTACAAAGTGGCCAGGATAAAACAGAAGGTACGTCTGGCAAAATCTGGACATACAATCACCATACAGAAGATCATGTGTAAAACAGATTGGGAATTTACAGTGCAGCAAAAGAGTCCCTGCTAGAAGTTTATTCTATTTCCAAACTGCATAATCTTCACAAATTTCCCCTATAGGAAATTAATGTGAGCAGCTACTTTAGTATGAAATTGTCATCCTACCTTATTCAGTCACAAACCTCCTTGTAGTCAAGGTACCCCCGCTGACGTACCCATGCCATTTACCTACAAAGCAAGCTACTGCATGTAAAGATACAGGCTCATCTGCAAAGGATATATATACTACTCATACTTAAATTGTATGTTCTGCTACTCACATAGTGGAGCAGATGAACTGCTTACAACATCGGTGAAAACATTTACTTGTAAGTTAAGTCAGTTTCAGCTAACTTATGAATTTGGTTTAGCTTAGCTTGGGTGTGAAGTGGGTAAATTGTCACGTGGTTTCCATATACTGGGAAAACCACACTCTGTTAAACATGATAAATTTCATTCAAAAATTAATGTACTGGCCTTGTACTTACTCTAAAGATGTCTTCAAGAGACACTAATGTGGAATTCCCAGTCTGGTGTCAATTCACACCTTAGTTTAGGGGCCAGTAATATCCCCATATGTTGACCAGACTGCAGTGGTCACAGAATGTTACTTGGCTAATAGTAAGTTGCTATTTCCTCGCTACTGCTTTGTTATTTCCCAAGTACAAAGGAGAGTTAGCTGCAGAGAATACATAGTACAGTTCTTTGCATACCTGGAAATAATCCTGAGAGATCTCCAGTCACTTTGAAGTGATTGCTATAGCCACAGCAGAATTGGAACAACTGAGACCAGCTTTACCACTTCCTCCTATAAGACACTGCTGTCAAGCCCTATTCCACCCTTTTATTTAGCAAGATGAACCTTTGGGATGCCTTAATGTCTGAAACTGCTTTTGGAGTTTTTTTCCTCCTATTTAACATAGGGATGTGTGAAGGAATCTGTACAGTTCTGTTGCAAAAGCCAAGTTCAGCTATAGCCATAGCACGTTTTATTTTTCACTGTAGCACTTTTTATCCCTTCTTTAGAACACTCAGAAGAGAGGGTTAGGCTGTAACTAATGGACACTTAACTTTAACCTTAGAGAATGGAAAAGCCACTCTGATAGAACCAGGGGATGCAGGTTCCTTATCTGAATAATGATTCATGTTTCCACTTAAGAGTTTTTAAAAATGTCTATAAAAACGCATAATACTACTTCTAGCACTTATTCACTAGGCTTCTAGTAGAAGCACAACTTTGTCATTTCATAAGCTATGAAGCTGTGTAAGTCTTTACAGGCATAGATAAGAATGTATTCCCATTCTACACAGTTTACAAGCTAAGCCAAAAGTCCACAACAAAAAAGAATCAAAATCCATTCCTCTCAGAAGCATGAAATCAAACTTATAGGACAGGCCAAGTAAAAAGAATGATAGATTTTCACATTCAAGACATTAAGTTGGTCCTGGAGCATAGTGATCTTTGAGAAATACTGTCATTGGTTTCCTAGGTTGTCCTATGAGTTAAGGGTATAAAGTCATAAACAATTCACAGATACTTTAAAACAGCATTTGCTAATCACAGTACAGTGTAGAAACATAATGGTACCTGTTATCACTAAAGTCTTAGCTATCACTTGATGTACCAGCCTACCTATAATTTAAAAAAGAAAACCAAGCAAAATAATGACACTTTGTCCCACTATAATGAGCATGTAAAACACGGTGTACCTCTTACCTGAAATGTACTTCCATTGTAAAAGCCTCCTTACACAAGTGAGGTAAAAATGTCTCAGCTGAAGTGTTTTCTCTGCCACTGTTCCTAGCTGTTATGGCCTTATTTCCTTATTTCTACAGATAGCTGCAAAAGACTCCTTGCTTCCCAGACTCCTGCTTCATCCACATTTATTCTATTACGTATGATCTCGCCTCTCTCCTCCACTGCCAAAATCCGTATCTGATTCTCTAAAAAAGGCAAGCTAGAGACAACTAGTAATTCTGTAAAAGACAGAAAAATTATTCAAGAATTAAATCCCACAGTGCATATTCTTCAGGAGAAGGAAATGACCATGCCACATCCTGCCACTTACATGTTCTACTAATAACTTACACTAAGAAAGGCCTTATCTTTCGGACACCTCCCCACAAACTAATAGGAAGTAACAACCACATAAAATACATTCCATTGGTGTTCTACTGTCCTCTGAGAACATAAGGAACCATTTCCTCTTCCAGGGCACATGGATGTGTTTCTATCACTGACACAAGGGTTTTCATTCACATGGCAGAGGGGGCATGCTGTGTTTGTTTGGGGAGGGGGAAATGTAAGAAAGCTCTTTGGGTGGTCATGGGGTGTGGTTGTGGGGTGCATAGGAGACAAGGTAACTACAACATGCTGTCTGGCCATGGAGCCTGTCATTTTCTTGCGTTTAATAATAATTTAAGTGTGGCTATCACACATCACCTGTGTGTGCTTGGGATCTTCCAGGCTTTGCGTTCATTCCCTAATGAGAAAGTTCAGAGGAAAAGCACAAACATCAGCCTGTTGCTGTCTAACCTCAGACTCCATTCCACCTCTCTGCAATGCTAGTCCAGCCTCTTTGTTGCTTTTGAACTTCCCCTTGATATGCCTCTTGGATCAACTAAAGCTTTTAAAATTTAATTATTTATTTTTAAAGAACATTAATCACATTGATGTTTCCTCTCCTTGTGCACACATGGAAACAATTACAGTCCCAGCTCTGCTGTTTCATCAGTCTGCCATGCACAGTGAAAATCCCACTGAAATAAGCAGGCCTCTGAAGATTACATACTAGAGGACTGCAGTCTGCAATCAGATTTTCTTCAGTTCTAAAGCTCCCTGCTTATCCTCTGCTTCTTCCCTGTGAGCTTAGAACCAGGCCCTAGATACAATATAAAACTGGGTTACATAATAGTGTCTAAAAATACTAATGCAAACTCAGATTGATTGTGGTTATTAAAGACCACCATTAGGTTTCCTCAGAAAATGAGGATAGCACATTCATGCCTGTCTACTCCACCTTTCCGCCCTGAAACATTTAAATCCCAGTGAAAAGGCTCAAGCAAAACTGCCTGAGAGGTAGCTGTCTCAGAGATACTAAGTTCCACAAGTTTGTCCGGTATACAAGTGGGTAAAAGAAACTATATTCATGGACTTACACAAGGAAAGACTACCTGCTCTCTTTATTCATCATCAGAAAATCTACCTAGAGAAGGAAAAACAAATGCAGAAATTACTTAATGAGTTTAATGTGCACAGAATAGCTTATTTAAAGACTGTCAATAATAAATAGGTATTTATTAGGTAACTAATAAATAGGTGTACTTAACTGGTATAGAATAGCCTTGCTCTATCAAAGCTACAACCACTAAAAAGAGAACTCAAAGCAAAAATCCTTAGTGCATCTACAGCCACCATCAAGTGTGATGGCCAGGCTGGTTAACACTTATTTGTAAACAGCAGACTTTAGTATCTTACAGCTCCCAGCAACTTTGGTCACTCATCTTTGCCTTCTACTTCCCCAGCAGAGTTTGTTGATCTCTCATTTGTGCTGAAAAAAACTATGAAATAATCCCGATTTTCTAAATATGCCTAAAAGGATGACTAGAAGAAGGCAACGTGAACAGTTGAGTAAGCACAGTTAAGAAGACAGTCACACCATGCAATGGGAAGGGTGTGTGTTAACAGGCAAAACCCTCTGCCACTACTTGAACAGCAAAGTGTAGCAGCTGAAGGGAATGAATCAAAACACCCTGGTTTTGTTAGTCACTGTGTAAGCTAAACTGCTAACCTGTAAATTAAAACCACTCTGAAAATTGTAAGTTAAGATGTTAGTTTATGAATTGGGACTGCTCTGTTGAGAGCAAGATGGGCTGGTGCAGCCTTGGGGTATGTATAAAACAAGGGTAATCTTTGAAGATAAGGGTGGAGTAACCAAGACGGGGCCAGTTCACACAGTGCAGCCTGGCCCCTCAGAGGGCCAGAAAAGACTGCACTGCCATTTCTACATATCTCATAGCATGCTGGTGTGCAGGAGTGCATATATGCAGGCATTATGTGCGGTGTGCCTGGTTGGTATCACGTAATACAGAACTGCTTTTTTACTTATAGCATGACAAGATTAAGTAACATTCTGCTATGTATAGCCTGCACCAGACAGCTTGATGGATGGGCACATCCAGCTGTTACCACAAAAGACAGTTGAAGAAACTCTGTAGGACTCGATTTGTAGTTTTATAAAGCAAGCATTTCTTATTACAGCACTGGGCACACACAAGAATCATTTTGCAAAGGTGAGCATTCCTGGAGTCTACAAGCAGCATCCATATATACAACAAACTTACGCATATCTACAACTTTTCTGGGAAATGCTTTACATATTCACTAGATTTCTTGGAGCTAATTGTAATATTTACAGTTTGATTACATATGCACTTTCTTGCTGAGTGGTGGTCTCAAGGGGTCTCTGGTGGTTACCTGTAGTCTTCCTCACTGTGTCAACTGATTGACATCTGTGCTTGTACATGTGCAACAGATTCTTGTGAATTACTTAATAACTGTGTCCGTGTTTCAGGTCACTTTGTTCTGATTTGTTCCTTATCTTGAAGAACTGGCCCCGTCTATCTTGGTCACTCCTTTCTTATCTTCACACCTGGCTGACTACAGAGGGGTGAACTGGCCCCATCTGTCTTGGTTACTTCTTATTTTCAAAGGCTATCCTTGTTTTATACATACCCAAGGCAGCACCTGCCCATCTTGCTCTCACCAGAGCAGTCTCAGTTGACATCTTAGCTTACAATTAACAGAGCAGTTTCAATTTACAAGTTAGCATTTTAGCTTACACAGCCACTAACAAAACCAGTGTGTTTTGATTCATTCCTTCAGGTGCAGTTCATGGGTCTAAACAAGCCTGGCATAGTCCCAACCATCCTCTCATCCTGCAGTTTATTCCCCCTGTTCCTAGTGTGCCATCACTTTTTTTTTGGCCGCTGAGTCCAGGATCTGGATCACATAAATCTGATTGTGTGACCAAGAGCAGCGCTGGGGACAGCCGGGACTCACCTCTTAAACGGCTGTGCAGCCCAGCCCTGCAGTGATTCACTAGTGAGCAAACTACCAGCGTCTCCCAGGGAGCCTTCCTGGAGGAAATAAGAGCTGCTCCCACAAACTCTCAAAGGGACATAGGCTGAAAGAGGACAAACCCTACCTACTGCTTTTTCGTAATTCTGCAGCAAGGAGTGTTCTTTGCAAACAGATGGAAACTTCATTATGGAGACACTCTAGTTATTTTGGTTTTTTTTTGTTGTTTTTTTTTTTTAAGAGGCTATTTTGTAACCTAGACCATGTGACTATAGAGTTACCCTTCTACATTGCCCAGGGAACGATGGCTGACCAGCTCCTCAGTCACACTGCAGTTAACAGCATGCAGGTTTCAGCTCCCCCATCTCTAGGGGTTGAACTGGTGCATCAGCCAAAGCCACAGCCGTGACACCTCAGAGTTTGCATTAATCGTTCAGTTAGAGCTGGCCTAAAGCCTGAATTCCTCCCCACTGTGCCTTCTAGCTTTCAAAAGCTCGATTTGCCTTCTGAACACTTCACAATAGCTTTCCAAAATTTGAATTGAGATATCAAAACACCTAGTTTGCTTGGTTAAAGTCGGAAATACTTCACTGCAACTCAGACTTCTGTTTATTCATGCTATAGCTTATAACACAGTCTGCAGCCTGTTAAGAAGTGATTTCTCCCGAGACTGAATTTGTATCGGTACAAGAGATGTGTTGATTTCCCCTTCACAAGAGCGTAGCGACCTCTCCACACAGAAATGAAACCGCTCAGAATTTCGGGCCCAGCGCCGCCCTCTCGCTGTTCCCCGGGCGGTTTCACGCGAGGACCGAACCGTGTCCCTGAGCGACGAGACGCCCCGAGGGGCGGCCCCGCTCCGGCGGCAGCTACTTCTCCGGGGGCAGCCGTGGCCGCGGGCGGGCGCTGAGTCGCGCTCGCAAAGCCCGCCCCCTTCTGCCCCGTGCTGGCGGAGGAGGGGCCGAGCTTCCTTTAGAGCCGGTGGCCGCTGCTGGAGGAGCCGCTGCTGCTGTGGTGCTATGGGCAGAGCCATGGGTTTGGCCGGGCTGTTGATGGGGCTCTTCCTCGTGTCCGCAGTGCTGGTGAGTACCAGCCTTCGCCACGGCGGCCCGCGGGCCGAGCCCGGGCTAGAAGCGGCCGAGTGGGGGGACGCTTCGGGCGCTGGCCCCGAGGACTCGCTGTGGCCGCTTCCGCAGTGGGTCCGCACCTCGCGCCGTCAGCTGCAGCTGGCCCCAGACCGCTTCCAGCTGCTGCACGGCGCCGGCTCCTCGGCGGGGCCGGCCTGCGGTCTGCTGCAGGATGCCTTCCGCAGGTGAGTGGCGGCGGGATGCGGGGCTGCCGGCGGCGGTCCGGCGGCGGGAGCTGTTACCTCGGGTTTCCCGCGGCGCCTGTGCTTCCCCGGCAGGTACTACGAGTACATGTTCGGACAGTCCCGCTGGCGGAAGCGGAGCCGCGGGCCGCTGGGCGGCCGAGCGGAGCCCGAGCTGTTGCAGCTGCAGGTGGTGATCGAGTCCCAGCACTCCGGCTGTCACAGTTACCCGCACCTCGGCTCCAGCGAGGCCTGTGAGTACCCCGCACAGCAGGACGCCGCGTGTCGATCTCCTTCCACTGCTCGCCCCGTCAGCGCTTGTGCCCCAGTCGTGTCCGGTGTAGAAGCCAGCAGATGGGGTGTTTTTAAGGAACTGCAAACCACAGGCTCACGGTGGCGTTCAGGAGCGTTTAACAATAGTACCGACCGGAAGACAGGTCTTGCTCTTAATGCTGTGGGAGTCTCAGCCCGCAGTGAATCATAAAGCTGGTTAGAAGGGTAGCCTGTGATTTCTGCAGTTTAACTAGGATTCAGTTCATTTACCTGCTGCTACCCTTCCTAGTAGCTGTCATTAAGAATCAGAGGTATTTTGCCATGCGCTGCCCAGTTACGTATGGTGAGATCTATTTGTAGTCAGGAGACCATCCCTTCTCTCAGTACAGGGTGTTGAAGGCCGGATTTACTTATTAATCTGCTGTCCTTAGAAATAACTATATTTGAAAGCTACTACAATGGCTCATGTACATGGTATTTCTGTTATGTCAGGAAAACCGGAAAATACTTGTTGAACTTTATATTCATAGTGTTATAAATACACTTTCTATCAGCAGATATAAGAAAGGATTTAAAACAGGGCAGTTATATTGGATTTGTTCTGCTCTGCTTCTTTAGTTCTGTGGCTGAATTCCAGGCTGGAGAAGTACTGTAAAATCAAGTCCTAGACACCAAAGAAGTTTGACAGAAATAAGGATAAATTGAGTATTTCTTTTGGTCTGGGCAGGTTAGCTCAGAAATCAATGTATTCAACTCATCTAGTTCTGTCCTGGGATAATCTTCTGTACTGTACAAGGTAGTTGTTTAGTATCCAGGATACAGATCTGTAGAAAAAAAATCCTTTTAATCTTAAGGTCATACATCTGTAGCAGGATTAATTCCACTAGACTTGTAATAGAATGTATTGATTTTAAATTTACTAAATCTTTTTTAGTCCATTTAACCAAGTTGTTGGGTTTTGTGTGCAAGTTTGTTGTGCATTTCAATGCAAATGAGGTAGATCAGCAAAACTGCTAACACTTTAGAATTTTTCTGCCACTGGTTATTATACTGGTTATATTTACTACTAGTTGAATTTCAAACAGGTTTGTGAACTTTAAGCAAAACTGGTTCTTCTCATCTGTTAGAGAATCTGTCAGATCCTGTGATTTTTAGGTTCCACTCTTCGGAACACTCAGTTTTTCCCTCTGCTGTAGAAAAGGAGTTTTCTGTTACAAATAACATAAGAGTTTTCTTCATGTAGTAAGATCAGCTCTCCAGACTTCAGCAAGGTTTTAGTTTTCTGTTTGCTCAGAGGACATATGCTGAAATACGCAGTTATTAGTCATTTGCTGGATTGAGAGAGTTGAGAGTCTGTGGGTGAGAATTAAGGGGCAGGCTGGCAGGGGAGATACTGTTGTGGGTGTCTGTTACAGACCACCGGATCAGGGTGAGGAAGTTGACGAGGCCTTCTACAGGCAGCTGAGAGCGGCCTCACAGTCACAGGCTGTGGTCGTTGTGGGGGATTTTATCTTCCCTGATGTTTGCTGGAAGGACCACTCGGCAACCCAGCCGCAGTCCAGGAGGTTCCTCCAGTGTATGGATGATAACTTCCTCCTGCAAATGGTGGATGAGCCGACCAGGAGAGGAGCGCTGCTGGATCTCATCCTCACTAACAAGGAGGGTCTGGTCGAAGCAGTAAGGGTTGAGGGCTGCCTTGGTTGCAGCGACCACGAGATGGTGGAGTTCAGGATCTTGTGTGGTAGGACTAGTAGAATAGCAAGTAGAATTGCAACCCTGGACTTTAGCAGGGCAAACTTTGGCCTTTTCAAGCAATTGCTAGGGGAAATCCCATGGGCAAGGCTGCTTGAAGGTAAAGGGGCCCAAGATAGTTGGTTGGCATTCAAGGATTGCTTTTTCCGAGCTCAAGATTGGAGCATCCCGACACGTAGGAAGTCAAGGAAGAGGGCCAAGAGACCTGCGTGGCTAAATAGGGAATTGCTGGGTATGCTCAAGTGGAAGAGGAGAGTTTACAGGTCATGGAAGGAGGGGCTGGCCACGGGAGGAATAAAGGCTGCTGCTAGAGGATGTAGGAAGGCAGCTAGGAGGACTAAGGCATCCTTAGAATTAAACCTGGCGAGAAGGGTCAAGGACAGCAAAAAGAGCTTTTTCAAATACACGGCAGACAAAACTAACACCAGAGGCAATGTAGGCCCACTGATGAACGGGATGGGTGCCCTGGTGACAGAAGATGCAGAGATGGCAGAGTTACTGAATGCCTTCTTTGTCTCTGTCTACTCTGCTGCAGGCAGTCCTGAAGAGCCCTGTACCCCTGAGACCTTAGATGAAGTCAGGTCGACGGAGCGGCTTGCCTTAGTCGATGAGGAATGGGTTAGAGATCAGTTGAGCAATCTGGACATCCATAAATCCATGGGTCCAGATGGGATGCACCTGCGGGTGCTGAGGGAACTGGCGGAAGTCATTGCTAGACCACTCGCCATCATCTTTACCAAGTCCTGGGAAACGGGAGAGGTGCCTGAGGACTGGAGGAAAGCAAATGTCACTCCGGTCTTCAAAAAGGGCAAGAAGGAGGACCCGGGTAACTATAGACTGGTCAGCCTCACCTCCATCCCTGGGAAAGTGATGGAACACCTTATCCTTGGTGCCATCTTAAAGCATATCAAGGATAAGAGGGTTATGAGGGGCAGTCAACATGGCTTCACCAGGGGGAAATCATGTTTGACCAATCTCTTAGCCTTTTATGAGGAAATAACACGGTGGATGGATGATGGCAGAGCGGTGGATGTGGTCTACCTTGACTTCAGCAAAGCATTTGACACAGTCTCCCACAGCATCCTCACAGCTAAATTGAGGAAGTGTGGACTGGATGATCAGGTAGTGAGGTGGACTGTGAACTGGCTGAAGGAGAGAAGCCAGAGAGTTGTAGTCTATGGGGCTGAGTCTAGTTGGAGGCCTGTAACTAGTGGAGTGCCTCAAGGGTCAGTACTGGGACCGGTATTATTTAATATATTCATCAACGATTTAGATGAGGGAATTGAGTGTACTATCAGCAAGTTTGCTGATGACACTAAGCTGGGAGGAGTGGCTGACACGCCAGAAGGCTGTGCTGCCATCCAGCGAGACCTGGACAGGCTGGAGAGTTGGGCAGGGAATAACGGGATGAAATATAACAAGGGAAAGTGTAGAGTCCTGCATCTGGGCAGGAACAACCCCAGGTTCCAGTATAGGTTGGGGAACGACTGTTAAGAGAGTAGTGTAGGGGAGAGGGACCTGGGGGTCCTAGTGGACGACAGGCTGACCATGAGCCAACACTGTGCCCTTGTGGCCAAGAAGGCCAATGGCATCCTGGGGTGTATTAGAAGGGCGGTGGTTAGTAGGTCGAGAGAGGTCCTCCTTCCCCTTTACTCTGCCCTGGTGAGACCCCATCTGGAATATTGTGTTCAGTTCTGGGCCCCTCAGTTCAAGAAGGACAGGGAGCTGCTGGAGAGAGTCCAGCGCAGGGCAACGAAGATGATTAAGGGAGTGGAGCATCTTCCTTATGAGGAAAGACTGAGGGAGCTGGGTCTCTATAGTTTAGAGAAGAGGAGACTGAGGGGTGACCTTATAAGTGTCTATAAATATATAAAGGGGGAGTGTCACGAGGATGGAGCCAGGCTCTACTCAGTGGCAGACAATGATAGGACAAGGGGTAATGGGTACAAACTGGAACACAAGAGGTTCCACTTCTCAGTGAGGGTGACGGAACACTGGAACAGGCTGCCCAGGGAGGTTGTGGAGTCTCCTTCCCTGGAGACATTCAAAACCCGCCTGGACACATTCCTGTGTAACATTATCTAGGTGTTCCTGCTCCGGCAGGGGGATTGGACTAGATGATCTTTTGAGGTCCCTTCCAATCTCTAGCATACTGTGATACTGTGTGTGTGACTCCTTTTCTTAATAGAGATGGCATGGATGAGCCAGTGACTGTATCCTATAGCAAGAATATTGGATATGTAACCAAAGTACAAGTTATCTGCCCTTCTCCCTGCTGTCTTCTTGCCTGTTTATGTAAAAAGTTTCAAGTAGTCATTAAAAAACTTGTTCCGCACTCATTTAAGGTATATGTTATAGGTACAGAAAAAAAGCCTGCTGTCTCAGAAATAAATCCTGATTGAACTACAAATCAGCACAGAAAGACCTGTGGAGATTCCAGTAGTCTTCTAAGTTCTCTTTTCTTTCTCACCCAGAAATTCCAGTATAAGCAATCTGTGCTTAGGTTAAAATGGAAACTTGAGGTACTTTCTTCATGTCCCTGAATGGCTTTTGTCTGGTAACTGAGACAAATGTTTTAACTGTATAACTTATCTAGCTGTTCTTTCATTCTGAGGCAGACCAAATAAATCACTGAACATCAATTTAATCCTTATTTTTTTTCTCTGCCACTTTGAGTGCAACTCTGGTCTGTTTATTATTGCTTTGATGTTTAAATAATAATCTAAACCTATAGATTTGTAGATAGAATTTATTTTTTTATATATATGTATGTAATTTAAAAAGAATGGATTTAGAAGTTATTTCTTTCTTCACTAAAATTCTAAAATTTACTGAATTACTTTAAATGGAAAACCAAAACATTTTGGGTTTGGGTTTTGGTGTTGTTTTGTTGTTTGTTTTTTTTTTTTTTCATACAGTCCTTTGTACTGTACTTCAGTACTCGAACTTAAAGGAGGACTGTTACGGACACCTTCAGATAGCATTCTTCTTTTAACATACCTTACTTTTAACATACCTTATCTTGCTGCCCTGTATATATGCTCGTTAGATTGTAGGGTCTGTTTTGGGCTTTGTTTGGGTTTTTTTCCTCTTTGTAATTAGACCATTATACAAAGCACCTAACAATATTACATGACAAGCTATATCTCTAAAAAATTATGTAAGCAGAATCCATATAAAAGGAAGGTAAAGGAAGTAAACTTTGCATTAGGTCTGGCTTAGTTACCCAACCCTTATCACCTACGTCTTAAATGCAAAACTATTACCTGCTGTGCTTCCATTGAATAACAGAATATTTTGGGTTGGAAGGGACTTTAAGAGATCATCTGGCTCCAACCCCCCTGCTACGGGCAAGATCACCTTCACCTAGACCAGGTTGCTCAAAGCTCCACCCCAACTCCTTGAGGTTTGCACTGCCCCACCTCTTGAGGCTGTTGAGGTCTCTCTGGATGGCATCCCTTCCCTCCAGTGTGGCAGTCTCACCACTGACAGTTAGGTTAAACTTGGCTGGAATTCTGGCCTGTGTGCCATTGACATTGCCATTATTAAGCACCATATTTGTTTTATCATTTTACTGATTAACTCTTGACTCTCTTTGACTAGTAGCTTGCATTATTTCAGGAGCACATAAAAACAGCTGCACAGTATCACCGTTAAAAACAGCATTGATTAGAATTTCAAAAGTAAATGGAGATGTGGCACTTGAAGGATTTCTAATGCCTGTTAGCATCATCCTGTCAGTCTGTGCTTTCTCGAGGAATAACTTCTTTCTTTTCTTTAGATCATTTAACTGTAACTGAGCCTGTGGCTACACTGAAAGCAGATGAGGTATGGGGTGCTTTAAGAGGTAAGATGATACTTTTCCTATAGAGCTATTTGTTTTGGGTTTATACAAACTCCACGGTGGACAAGACCCAGCTGACCACTGAGCCTTGCCCTCATTCAGTCCTTCATGGGAAGTATGCTTGGGCAGAGAGGCTGGAAGGGTGCACATACATGTGTTGGTCACACCTTCAGTCTGTGTGCTTGGCATCTCAGATCCAGTGGCACACTATCAGGCACTTGCTGTGCCTGAAATCAGTCAGACCAATTAAATCATGGGTGCTAAAAAGCTCTCTGATCTACAGTGTGAAAAAATTATTCTTGACATCACATGACGATTGAACATGGTGGACACGTCACCAAGAAGACCATAACTCTGAAGTTTCAGTCTTCTGTGCTTACTGGAATGTTAGTCCAAATTAGCAGATTTTTCGTGCTCAATTAGAAACTTCAACAGTTGCAGAGATGACAGGAATAGATGCTGACAACACCAGAGATTCCTGCCTTACACTCAGTAACTTCCATACTGTTCAAGTGTTGATTTGGTACATCTGAGCTATAATGCTAATATTCAGTATTTGTGTATAAGGTAGAGTTTGAATGGTTCTCCCTTCAGAATTTAACTGTGGTGCTTGAGCAATTAAGGAAACTGCTGAAGAGAAACAAACTCAGCTACATTCTTTCTAGCTGCTTGAATGCCTGTAAATAGTTATGGTCCTGTTTTTAACTAAAACTTGAAGGACAAGTACTGGGTTATACTCCAGATCCCTTTCTTGGTTTTCTTATTTCCCAGGTTTGGAAACGTTCAGTCAGTTGGTTCATGAAGATGACTATGGAAGTGTAAGTATAGCTATTAAACCACAGTCCTGATAAGACAACCACATTCCTTATTAGGTGCTTTTCTAGAAACAGCATAGCTACTAGGTTCATTAAATATTTTTTTTCAGAAAATTAACTTTGGAAAGCTGTTAACAGGCTGAAAATTAAGTATGATGAAAATAAAATGGGAGTTCTAATTTTTAAATCTTGTTCTCGTAGTTTCTTGTCAATGAATCTGAAATCGACGATTTCCCAAGATTTGCTCATAGAGGAATCTTACTAGACTCTTCAAGACATTATTTACCAGTGAAATCTATTCTCACAAACCTGGTAAGTGGGTGATTTTATATCATTAATAATAAATGCTTTTTGTTGTTGTGTTTTGCCCATTGAAAGCAGCTGGAGCTGGTATGAAAGCAGAACCTGTCTCCTCTGGCTGACTTCTAAAAGGACAGCTTGAACTTTGCTAAGTGAAGGTCAGAACATACACTGGAGAGCAGTTGGGTGTGCAGACTCAGGATTAGTAAATCTGTAAAGGAGGCTGGGATTTGTGGTACCTTGGACTTTCTTTATTTTCTGTTGCCTAAACCAGCTCAGATATTTCCTGGGAGCATGTTTTGAGACATCTGACTTATCACCAAGCAATACATGGGAGACCTTGCAAGCCCTAGCTTCAGCGCCAGTGGCTGCAGGAAAATTCCAGTCTTTTCAATAACCAGGTTTTGGTAGTCCTTTCTTAGACTGCTAAGATCAAGCCAGTAGTTCAGTAGTACAGAGCGAGGGGGAAAGTTGGAAATGTTCACTGAAAGCTACTGCTTTCTTTCACTGCGTCCCTTCAAAAAGAAAAAAAAAAACCACAACCAAGCAACAGACAGACAAACAAAAACCCAAATAAAAAGAGCTTAAGTAAGCACACTGAGAACTGCATGGTCCCACTTTGATGGGAAGGTGATAAATTTGTGTCATCATAGCTTTGGGGCTTTTTGTTTTTTATTCCCCTTTTCTGCTGTTGAAACCCTTGTTGCAGGGCTTATTTGGTGGGTTGAAATGAAGAAACCTTTGAGTGTTGGAATATGCAATTTCTTGTCATGTCTCTTCCAAGATGAAATAGTGTCAGAAATTTCCCTTTCGTGTTGCAGAACTCTACAGGGCAGGCTTAAGATGGGCAGAAAGAGAGTGCAAGTAAAACCAGTCTTCATTTCTGAGGTCCTTGAACTATGCTCAGAACTTGGCCCTCCATGGGTGTTTACCACTTGTATTTTCCTTTAAGATCAGCTCCTGTTCAGCAGGTAGTGTTTTGCCTAGTGTTCCATTTGCAGGGGGGGGTGCTTCAAAGCGTCAAGTAGTTACTTGTGTCGAGACTACCAACCACTGCTGTGTTTCTGTAACTGTTGTTACTGTTTTGTTTCCTTAAATTATGTCTGTGACACTTAATACTTTTCCAGAGTTACACTTCATGTCATTTTGCTGATTTCAGAACAAGTGTGTGTTCTGAACCTGTACCTGGTTGAATCCAGACCATCCTAATAAAAAGTAGAAGTAATCCCTTCACTACATGTAGTAATTAGATGCTTAAGGCAGCAGTTCAAGTATATTTCTTGTTTGTGTTCAGCTGTTGTACTGTATTTCCAGGAAGGGCATTGTCCTTGAGGAAGGTGTGGCTGAGGTGAAGGTTAGGAGATACAATTTTCTATGTGGAAAGATGGTATTTGATAGAAATGCATGAAGACATCTGGTAATTAAACTTATGCTGTCTCATAAAACAGACAAGATAATTTTGGGGGAATGGACAAAATAGAAGTCTTTGTTTGGATTTGATGGGGGTTCTTGTAGAGATTTGTCACTTCTTTAAACCCAGTTTGGTGAAAAAAAATGAGTAGGGGTGAAAAGTAATTGTTTTGTGGCAAGGGATTGGAAGCAACTGTGTTCCAATTACTCAGTCATGAGCAATGTAGAGAACTTACTTTTGTCTGCATGCAGCACACAATACTTGCGATAACTAATAAACCTGCATGAATCAGGGTATGTGTAACTGTCCATCTGGAGTCATAATTCTAAAATAAGTGTGTTAACATTTATCTTCAAGTTCAAAAAAGGGTAGTACTGACAGTGTCTGACTGAAAATACAAGGGGAATGCTATCTTCTGCAGGGAAAATGCATGTTTTATTTTGCATGCATTTGAAATGGATTCTGCAGAAGCCAGTAACGGGTAGGGATGTACCAAATAGTAGGAAACTCTCTCATGCTGTTTAGTTTTCAAGTTTCAAAGTTTTTAGGTAGAAAAGTGTAAGTTTTTCTGTAAGTTGAAATGGTGCAAAGAGAATTACCCAGATATGTTCTGAAGTGGAAAAAAATTAATAAGCATTTGTAGCAGATCCCCTTCTACCAGCCAGTGTAGCATGATTGTTGACAGGAGTGGTGCAAATAGACGGCAGAGGAATGGAGCCAGAGTAGTATAAACAGGCTCATGTATTTTGGTGTATGCTTCTAGGATTTGTGAAACATGGTATGCTTTTTCTTTGGGTTTTGTTTTGGTTTTGTTTGTTTGTTGGGGTTTTTTGTTGTTGCTTTAAGCATGCAGGATATACTGGGACAAGACCACCATTTTCATGTAGGTTTTCTGTGAGAGTGAGGTGTTTAACTAGACTGTGTTGTATTATTTGTTACAGGATGCCATGGCTTTTAACAAGTTCAATGTTCTCCACTGGCATATAGTAGATGATCAGTCATTCCCTTACCAGAGCATTTATTTCCCTGAGTTAAGTGACAAGGTGAGTAAACATCATTGGAGCAGGGTGGGAGGGCAGAAATCAGGCACGTTTCATCAAAATAAAATGCAGAGCCTACCAGAATACATGTGCTTTGGCTGATAATGAAGCAGTACCAGAGGATCAGTAACCAGCAAATCCAAGTTTAAGATCCTGCCCGAGTGTCTGCTGGACTGTGTTCAACTCTCCCTTGGTGGGTGCATGGTAAATGACCTTCCTGACTCTTCTTGTGCAAATCTGCTGGTGACAGTGATCCTTGGTGTTTGCAGGTCTTCAAGCAGTAGTGGTGTGCAAGTAAGTTGCTGTGGTGAACACTGCTTGGATTTCTGTTCTTTTATTTAACTGGTAGACTTCCTGCCACTCAAACAAATGTAAGAGATTTTCCTGTCAGCTCTAGGTTTAGAACCACTGCAGTATTAGTACTTTTGCCCTGTCTGAGATCTAGTTAACTTTACAAAACATGTCTACAAAAAGTCCAAAAGTGAGAGATTGTTTTCTAAAACATTTACAGTGCGATGTATCTCTGTATTTTCAGATTCACAGCAGATTTTGTTAATTACTGAAAGCTATCATGAGGTTCTTGTTCAGTCATGGTACAATAGTAGCCAGATCAAGCATGAATAATTAAGTATACTGAGTCTAAGCACAAGATTTGTGATTCTGTTTTAAAACTCTTGCAGGAGTCTGACCCTCATGAAAATTACGTAGGTAATGCTTGAGCAGATGCCATGAATAATTTTATAAGTTGAAATTGGAAATGTTGCATGGTACAGGCACATTGTTTTTCCTAGTACAGGGCTGTGGAGCTCTGTCCTTTTCCCCACTGACAGCTGGAGAGGGAGGTGGCCTTTGTCTTAATAGTCTCTTGAAAGGCTTCTTGTTTACCGTTATCTTTTTTGAGTAACTCAGCTGTAGAAACTGTTTCCAGATAAATGGAAGCTTAAGATGCTATTAATCATGAGGAGTCATGATGTAGTTTGGCTCTTTGGCAAGCATCTGTTTCACCAAACTGTAGCAGAGTGGCTCATTTGTCACATTTGTTGGCTGCACAGGAATGGAATAATGCTCAAATTCAGAGTCACAAAACAAACGTGCCCTGATGCTAAATTGGTCACTGTATCAAACCTGACAAGCAGAGGTGTTGGAAGAAGACACTATTCTTTCCAACTCGGCGGAATTTTTCCATTAGTCTTGCATGTCATGTAGCAAGGGCCCCACATTTCAGAATTGATGATGCGGAGGTAGAAGGGAAAACTAATTTGTCTCAGTACAGAAGAACTGAAAAATGTCTTTCAAAAAGTCTGATGGAATAGAAACTAGCTTTTCTGTTTTCTTCAGTAACTGTGAGCAAAGGAGGATAGGATGGCCTCCTCAGGAGATTTGGTTTAGTGTGGGAAAAGGGGTTAACTTTAATGCTTGTGTTTTGTTTTTCTCACTAGTAAACTGGAAAGTTCTGTCAAGTGCAGTTGCACGTGTGATAAACCAGAAAAGGACAACTTGTAAAACCGCTCTGTTGTCTAAATTATAACACTTCAATCCCAATTTTATGAACTGCTGGTATAACATTCTGTAAACTGCCTCTAAATGTGTTTACAGGGAGCATACTCCTATAATCACATTTATACTCCTTCTGATGTCCGTCTCGTGATTGAGTATGCCCGGTTAAGAGGCATTAGAGTTATCCCAGAGTTTGATACCCCAGGACACACGCAATCTTGGGGAAAAGGTATGTCCAAAAAAGTATTAATGGTTAAGAGATTGTGGTAAGTGGGGTGTTGCAAGCAAATAAAATGTTGAAAACCAGCCTTTTAAGTGCTTCGAAGGCCCTGGATAAGAGGCAAGCAAGGGCCAGACTTGGTGATGGTCATGATATTTACGTGTTAGAAGAACTAAGGTGAGTGGAGAAAGCTGACGGACGCTTCTTGTGCTGGATGTGTGTGTGATGCACGGATAATATCCTGTCTGCCTTAGACTTCCTGTTGTTCTTCCCCATCCAGTACTCTAGAGTAATAAGGCAGTGGCTAGAAATACTGAGTTGCTGTCTCTAGTATAGAGATTTCTGCTTTGGAAAGGTTCTTTCGAAGTGGTTGATGTTTCTAGTACTAGTTGTTTCTATTATCATATATTCTATATGATCATATTATCATATATTAATCATATATCATATATATGATGTACAGCATATATAAGATCTATATTATCATATATTCTATCATATATTCTATGATGTTTCTAGTATTGATGTTACTATTACTAGTAACCTGGTAATCTGCCAGTGTAAAAAACACAGCAAAGTTGGATGCCTCTTCACTCTGTCTTCTGGGTTTCAGAGTAATACTTCTTTTGATAGAGAACTGAATCCTGAAAGTGGTGGTGTTTAAGTGCACTCAAGGACCAAGCACTTTTTTGCCTTAATTCAAAGCACACTGACTGTGATTTCACTGCAGTTAATATAAGACGGTTTTGACCAAACTGAAAATAATGATTTTTCTAGCACTTGATAGCTTTAGCTTTAACCATGGGGTAAATCTTGTGCTCATCCAGTGGGGATGTGGCTACAATGTTGGAAGATGCCTCAGGCTCTTTCTCACGAATTTAAAATGAGAAAGAAAGGTACAAGGCAAAAACTAAATTTGCTGAACATTCTTTCTAAGACTTCATCTCATGTGGTCTTTGCTATTATAGAGCACTAAGAAAAGTCAGCAGCTTGCCTGGTGATACATGAGATTCTACATTCATATTGAGAGTACGGTTCAGCTCCCTTGCCTAAAATCAATTGTTCCTGATAGCTTCTTGTAGAATAGCTTTTTTAACATGTTGCACAGGAGCCAGGCTTGGTTTTGCCTATGAACCTGGGTAACTATGCTTTGCCTACGTTTAAATTCAAGTTATTACTGAGAAGTCTTAAGGCATGTGAGGATGGTAGTTGAAGCAATCTACCACTAGGGCCCTGTTTGGGGAAAACGTGCTCAGAGTAGGAAACAAGCAGCCAGGAAAGTGCTGCTGCTGGAACCACAGTTTACCAAATAAATTGGACTTGGGAATCTCCAACCTACATATAATAAACTTTTTCCTATTTTGTTATCCTGGCTCATGTTGCTTCACATATCCTGACTCAAGAGTTAGTGCTTAGTTTTGATCTCTGCCTAACCTTCCTTTCTTGTGTAAATTCCTGGCAGACCAGGGTAGCACATCTGTCTCAAGCCATATAGCTCCCACCTACTTAGGTGTTAACAAAGCAGAGTAATAAAAAGAGGAGAGGCCTCTGGAGCATTCTCATTTTATTTGGCTTCCTTCTAATTGGCTTCCTTCCTGATACATTAAAGGTTTTTTATTCAAGTAGTCATCCAGAAGCTTTGTTTAATGACATGCTCCATAAGTTAATGTGTGTTAAATCACAGATCTGAAAGTCGGAGTCTTGATTTCAAGTTAAAGGGTTCTTCAACTTTTGTCAGGTTATTTCATCCGACCTCTACTGATTATACTTAGAATAGGTGAGCACTTAAGTCATGAATAGTAACCTTTTAAATATAGGTAGCTGCCTCTTCCTGCTAGCAAAGTTAGCATACAAAGTACTGAATGGAACTGAATATCCTCTATTAATTGTTTCTATTAGGTCAAAAAGATCTTCTCACTCCTTGTTACAATGAAGAACAGCCAACTGGGTCCTTTGGACCTGTAAATCCGATTTTGAATACAACTTATGACTTCATGACTAAATTCTTCAAAGAGATCAGCAGTGTATTTCCAGATGCATACATTCATTTGGGAGGAGATGAAGTGAACTTCAGTTGTTGGTACGGTGACAGTTCAAAGAGTAAATATATATAGTGCCTCTTAAACCTGCCTAAATGGACCAATTGTGGAACTCAGTTGTGTGAAACAGTTTTCACCGCTTTACCCAAAGATCCCCACTCCTAGTTCTGTAAGTATTTACAGGCAGAGTACTTGTGATCCTCAACAAGCAAGGATGTTGTGCAGAATTTCGCTTTGGCTAGTAGCTTCACAAAGGTTCAGGTACTCCAAAGGATTTCTTTATGAAAATTAACTTGGCAGGAAAGAGAACTATCATCATAGAAAAATACTATATAACTAACATTTAAATGCTTTGTTTTAGAGGAAAAGCAGTTCTTTCCATTGAGTTCTGCCTTCCAGAAAATCTGCTAACATTAAGTATTACAGTACTGACTCTTGTGTGCTTGTATAAGTAGTATGGCATATAGTAATAGGGTTTTTCAATTGGTTGTAGATTTTTACTATTGTGATCATAGTTTGAATATTGTAGAGTCTCTCTGCTAGAGTAACTAATAATATAGAATTTGGAGCAGATCTAATTAGATGAGTATTCAAATTGATCTTGTTAATATTTGTATATTCTCTTGAAACATCAAATCTGAACACTAAGGAATTGCTTTAATTTTTAAAAAGAAAATTGCTGACAAATGCTTTATCAGAAAAGGTTTGCTTTTGGGGGCATTTTCCCAAATGCTTTATGTAACCCCCTCAGATCCCCTGGTACTATCTATAGCTGCTCAGTTCCTAGACCTGCTGGCAATCTTCACAAAAAGTCACAGAGAAACCAGGAACCCCAGAGCTCTTAGGAGTTTGAAGCAGCCTGCCAGAGGCTGCTTCAGCACATGCACTCCAGCAGTTCTACCAGAGAAGGAGGACTGTTGGATGTATTTCAGATGAAGATGAAACTGTTTCAAAAAAAAAAAAAACCTAAATCATGTCAGCCTGCTGCTCTATTGTGCAATCCAGGCAATGGTGCGCCTAAGGCATCAGCTAGTGTGCTGTATGTAGGTGGAAAGGGCTGGGAAATCTGGTTTAAAACGAAACAAAATGATTCTGTCTGGTTTTAATTAATTAGTTTTGTTTTGTTATTTAAGGAAATCTAACCCTGATGTGAAAGAGTTCATGAAGAAGCAAGGATTTGGCATTGACTATGCTAAACTGGAATCTTACTATATTCAGAAGTATGTTGTTTTTTTAATTTTTGCTCAGCTTTTTACAGCCACTGTTTGAGGGTGGTGTTGAGGTGCAGATACTGAAGCTGACATAGGTTAGCCTATATTGTTTTCAAAAATTCCTATGCCACTTTCTCGTATTTTAATACACTGAGTGTAAATTTAACAGCTTTAAAATGTGGGACACAACAAGGATAGGTAAGCTAGTTCTGTGCACACTCTGGATGTATTGGATGTCTCAGACTGTATCTGCTGTAATGTTGGTACATTGGGGAGGAAAAGTCCTAAGTTTTTTGCAGCCATTTAATTCTCTTGGTCTTAAATAACATGTATTTAGACATGTGTATGAGTTGCTGGTAGTTCTGAACATCGGTTTGTGTTACTGTACAGACTCTCCTTATGCATGGGGCCACATGCTTTTTGAGGCAGAGCACAGAAAGCCAAAACCAGAAAAAAAATCTTTTTTCTTGGTCCCCTATACAGTGCTGGAAAAGGCCTGATGTACTTTAGGGTAGGATATATTGCTACTTTGTGTGCCTGTACCGGTTTCATTGAAGTTCGCAAACGTGATCTTATTTCTAAATTCTAGGATTTTGGACATTGTTTCCTCCTATAACAAAGGATACATAGTCTGGCAAGAAGTGTTTGATAACAAAGCACAGGTAAGATGGGAAGATAAGATACTCTTGCATAACAGCAATATATTGTCAGAGGCTTCTGAAGCAGACTATTAAGTAGTTATGGTTGTGTCTGTTAGAGTTAAAGCAAGTCTACTGACTGTAGCAAGTGTCCCCAGGTGTGGGGCCTACCTTAAAATTATTTATTGAACATGTGAAATAGGTAGAACAGGAACACCAGCTTTAAAGGTAGACAGAGGTAGCACAATATGCTTTAGAGCATCAAACTAAAAGGTAGGGAAGTTTCTATGAGCTGTTTTTTCTTTCCCTCCTCATGTAATTCTGCATCTGCACTAGCAACATCAGGTGCTCAGCTTTTCAGAGCTGATCATATAACTGGTCCATGTAGGAACCCTCTTAGGGCATTAACTGTTTATAGTATAACCTAGGCCTCACTCTAGTGCGAACTCTATTTAAAACCAGCAAAGAGTTAATCAGCTTTAGACTGGGGGAGGGGGCAGAAATGACAAAAGGAACTTCCAAAATATTCCTCTCCAAAACAAAATACGGAGTTTTGAAATCCATCATCCTTTTCCCTGATAACAGCAATTAGGATTGTCGTTAATGTTTTGGGGTTTTGTTGTTTGTTTTTGTTTTTTTTTTTCACCTTTTAGCTAAAACCAGACACTGTAGTTCAAGTGTGGATGGAAAACAACTATGCTCATGAACTGAGCAGTGTTACTGGAGCTGGGTTCACTGCTATCCTGGCAGCTCCCTGGTACTTAGACTACATTAGTTATGGGCAAGACTGGAAGAAATACTACAGCGTCGAACCACTTAACTTCCCTGGTTTGTTACTTTTTTTTTTATATACAAGTTCTATGAATGAAAGTCTTTGGTAAGGTGTAAATGGAAAGAGTAAGGCTAATTAGAGTGGTTGTGCAGTCACTATAATCTGATACACTGTCATCAGAGGACCTTAAAGTCAGCTAGAACTCTGGAAAATTCTCAAATAAAAATGAAAACTGCAACTCTCCATTTCCACTCAACACAGGAGTGTTACCTTCCTCAAGAATCTGGCACTGGTGCTTGTATGAGGCAGGAAATGGGTCTAGTTGGCCAGATGCATCATGCATTAGGGGCAGAGTTGTGCAAAATGGCTGGTAGACAGACAGTGAATTCCTGAGTTAGCAAGCTCCTGGAGTCTCAGGCTGTTCTAGAAAAAGACGTGTTCTCCCCCTCTGGCTAAAGCTGATACAAACATCTTAACGCTTTTCCTGGGGGTTTCATTTTGTGCAAGGTAGGCTTTCAAAGCAGATTAGGAAGAGCACCTGACTTCTTAGCTTTTTCAAGGAATGTGCTGTGTGTGATAGAATGAACAGTTTAAATCAAGACTGAAATCTCTGAAGAATGTCAGAAAGCTGAGGAATGTATTCAGAGGATAAAGGGTAAAATCCTTTCCAACAAACAATGTAAACTGATTCTCTGGACAAATGGCCCAGTAGTTCTTGCATTCAGTAACAAGACTACCGGAACATCAAGTTAGTGCTCAGGATAGATATTTTATATGATAAAACAAGTAAGTGAACATTAATCCTCTCTCAGTATTGGAAAATGAAATTGTTGATATATGCCTAATGTTATGATAACTTTCTGCTTTTGAATTCAGGATCTGAAAAACAGAAAAAGCTTTTAATAGGTGGAGAAGCCTGCCTATGGGGGGAATTCGTGGATGCAACTAACCTCACACCAAGATTATGGTATGAACTGCTTTATCATTAGATTTTATAAAGACAGCTACAGGAAATGTTAATTAATCCAGCAGGACTGTATGTTAGTGATAACAGTGCTCTGTGCTGAACCTGAGCAGATATGAATATTGATGCTTCTGTATATACAAGACCTGGTATTAAGAACTTTAACCCATTCTTGGTTGCAGACCATACCTACTCTGAACCTTAGTATATCTTTACAGGCCTCGAGCAAGTGCTGTAGGAGAAAGACTCTGGAGCAGCAGTAATATAACTGACTTAGAAGATGCCTATAAAAGACTGACTAATCATCGATGCCGCATGCTCCGGTAAGATTGCTAGCTATAGTAAAGCTTGGTTCTCACACCTTATAGGTAAAATGGAGTTCAAGTACAAGCCTAAACTACTGGCTTGGAAAGGAAGGGAGGAGAGCTAGCAGTCTAATCTAGCTAGGTAAATGTCATCCCATAGGGGGTTTTGTATCCACAGAAGAGGAAGAACAGATGCAAAACAGTCTAGAGCGCCTGTTTTAACATAACTAACATTTTCAGAACCTTTTCTTCAGTGAAATTCTAGAATCCATCTCTGTCTCCTTCAAGGAAAAACACCACCATAATTGGGATTAGGGTTTTGTTGTTTTGTTGTGGGTTTTTTTTCAAAAATTATATTAAAGGGTATGTGGGAGGAGTACACAAGACAGGAGAGCTATTCTTTCAGGTACTGCTATATATAAGGGACTGAAAAGGGTGGAGAAGGAGCCCCTGATAAAATTCTTTTTTTTTCAAAAAGTCAGTTCACAACATACTCTTCTCTGTAGTTCTTTCCCAAAAGTACCTAGACAGGTTACTGCTTAATAATTGCTAGTGCTGTCTTCGTATGCGTGCAGTTGTAGAAAGAAGTGATTTCTAAGTCTTAAGTCCAAATCTGACTCCGCTTACCAGGATGGTGCATGTCTTGATGGGGCTTAGAGAAAACACTGATCCAGCTGAACAGTGAAGTATATGGTGGCTGTACCTCTAGGATTAGGATTTTAAAGTGAAATAAACCATACTGTCCCTGGACCTGGTTAACTACTGCTGCATCTCCATCTTCTTCACTGGTATTGCTGTATAGGAAGCTTATACAGGTGACTGTAGCTGCCCTGGTAGTGCTAGCATGAGAGATGCAGAATGGGGAGGCAGACTGAGGACTACTCCTTGTACTTGTTGCATACTTTTGCCTTAAACTACTTCCTGGTGCTAAAACTGCTTTGCTGGCAGTGAACAATTCCTGTTATAAACAGACTATGTTAATAAAAGGACATGTCCTCCTGAAAAGGATTCATTCTATATTGGCTTTGAACCAGAAAAACACTAGAGAAACCATTTGCTTTCCCCAATGAAATGAGCATTCCTTGGAGCCACAATTCTGTTGCCTTTCATATATATGGGGCTTCCTTAGCACTGTGTGAACTCAAAAGCTTATTTAATCAGGCTGTTGTAGCCTTAGAGCATGAGCAAAGGACTGTGTCTCTACTGACATTTTCATACACAGCATGTAAAGACTGTGGCAACTGCAGCAGTCCAAAGAATCTTTGAAAAAGAGAAAGAAACAACTCTGTCTTGCTCTGCAGCTGCAGACCAGGGACTGAGAGAATGGGTAGGTGGAACTTTTGTAACAGCTAGATCATGGTCACAGGAAGAACAGTAGCTCTGCCTATCCAAGTCTGAAGCCACTGCTGTTGAAACAATACCAGCTACTGTTTTCACAGTATTCTGATCTAAACTCAGCTTCCTGTAGGAGACAACAACCCAAATTGCAGAGAAATGATGATGGGAGAAGGGAAACAAAAAGGCAGACTTGCATGCTGGAGGCCTAGGCAACAACCTTGTCTTTTACTGAGAGTGTTTTGCCTTGGGCAAGCAACTGTTAGGCTGAGCTGTTTCATTATTCAGTTTCTTTCATTGCAACTCTTAAGTGCAATTTAAACACCAGCATATATTATCCTACACTGTAGCAGTTAGGGTCTAGCTCATTAGAATTTCAACTACAGTTACTGTAACTGTGAAACCTGTTCTTTCACTATACTATTTTACTGCACCATCACAAGCTACAGGGTTTTTTGTTTACTCTTTAAGGCTACATAAGAACAGAATAATTTATGATAATGTAGCTGGAAAAAATGATGTTCACCAAAACTGCCTCCCTCTGAAAATGAATGCAAATTATGTAATTAGAGCCACATATGAAGAAAACATTATAGGTAGGGTCTGCAGAAAGTTCAAATGTCACTGAATTCATATTTTCACATTCTTATGACTTCTCAGTGAAATCAATACACTTTGCAGAACACAGACACAACTAGCTGCTGAATTTAAGCTTTTCAACCTGTTTTCTAATGTCCTGGTACATATGATTGAAACAGAACTGTACATAAGTGAAGTACAATAAACAGTAGAATAGGGCCCTTTTTCATGCTCTAAATAGGCCATCTGTTATTTCTTGGAAGTAGTTTTGTTTATACAAAGATTAAAATAGAGTGCCAGTATCTCTCTTCCTTCCTACACAATCAGCCAGTTGTTTGAATATAATAATACATATTCCACTTTATTTTAACAGCCGTGGGATATCAGCTGAACCTGTGTTTGTTGGATATTGTGCCCACGAAGCAAGGGGATAGTAACTGCTGCAAAGACTTCTTGTTAGAGCCTGAAGTGCCTCTGGGGTATGAATATATATATATATATATATATATATATATATATATATATATATGTACATGCAGTTTGGTATTTGAACCAAGACTTAAGATTTTCACTTTTAGAATAAAGCTACATGACATTCTTGTTGGAGTTAAAATTATGGTTTTTAGCTTTCATTAGAAATGGGGATTGTTCACTGTGAAATACTGAAACCACGGAGTTACCAGTTTCTTTACATTCTAAACCTGAGGGAAAATAAAGCTATGACACTATTATGTTATTTAAATAAAAAGCAAACTGTCTTTTTATTTCAAAGTATCTTATCATTTGCCACTTTTCTATGTAACAAGATAATTGTAAATCAGAATTTTTTACACATAGCAATTCAGAGCCATTACAGCTTAAATCACTTATTTCTAAAGGTCAACAAAAAAAATTGAAGGCAGAAGGTAGGGATCACTGTCCTAGGAGAACTCTGCCTTTCTTGTATTTTTTTGCACAGGTGTTACTGAATTTGCAGAAACACCCTTTCCATTTACTTGCTAAAGCAAACTTGGGTAGAAGTTACACCCAGTCCTGAACTCTGGTTCAAATTTGTTTCTAACAATATAGGAAGCAGCACTTACAGTTGTACAGTTTAAAATGCTTTTTAATGGTATTTTTTTCAACTGAAGACAAGTCAAGATACAGACTGCCAAAACTGTAGTTATTTCACTTACAGGGGTATGACTTGAGACTTACACTGAAGTAAGTAAACTTCAGGAGCTTTACTTAACTCCAGTAAATACACAGTCCTAATGGCATATTAAGGTGCACTTAGTGCTCACTTCTGTGAAAAGGATTTGCATCACTTCTCATTACAGGTATCTGCAAGATAAGAATCTGCAAAGCAGCAAACTGTGGTTGCATATCTGGTTCAGCTGCTTTGCAATTACAAGGCTGTACTAGAAGAACATAGTCTTTTGAAACCTTCCTTGGACATTTAAAAGCACAGTCTGTTCACAAGGCTGCTAATTCATCATTCACCACAACCAGCTGGTCCCACAAGAACATACTGGAGTATATAAATAGGCTTCTGAAAATATTTAAGAGGGAGGACAGAAAATACCTTTATTGTTCTACAGAGTAAAGCAGTCACACCAACCCCATCCTCCTCTGAAGCAGTGCACTTTGTTCTTGACTGTTCAGGGCCTGGTAACTGGCAAGCTCCAAAGTGAAGGTTGCTGAGCCTGATGTTAGAGAACGCAAAACTGTTGAGTAGCCCTGGACAAAATGGAGAATATACATCGCTCAGGTTAGGATAATGGGAAGGTAAGTTAGCACAAAAGATGCTTAGGTGAGAGAAAGACAGAAGTATACTGCAACATACTAGTAAGTTAATTTGTTTAATATTAGTGTATTAAAAGTGCAGTATATTAATGAGTCAATCTAATACACTTACAAAAAAAACTGTTCTCTGTAAAACCTGTTTCAGTAGTATTTACTAATTCTCTGACTTACAATTGAAAACGTGCTGGTTTAACAACCTGAATCAGGCACAAAAACAGTACTCGATTTGTGGGCGCTTGCTTCAGACCTTCAGTAACTAAAATACTTTACTTTAAAAAACATTTCAAACTTCTTCACCCATAACAACAGGAATAGTGAACTGAATCCTAATTATTTTTAAGAATATAAAAAAAGACCAGATTTGTGTTTTACCTTTAGTAAGAAAATTACATACCATCATTTCTGCTAGTGGAACAGTAGCAACCACAACTCTATTATCCTGACGACTCTGGATTTCCTGAACACTACCTCTCCGTTGTGCAAGGTCAGCAAGTGCTGCACTGAGGTGATCTTCACTTACTGTGATTTCTAGGTTCATTAAGGGCTCCAGTATTTGAATACCAGCTTTTTTCAAAGCCTACATGGACAGAAGGAGAGTTACATTGAAGCCGTTTGTGGTAGTTTGATTTTTTTTTTTTTTAAATAAGTACTTGCATAACTAGAGCTAACACTGCCTCCCACTTTCAAAAGCTGTGAAGGCACTGGTGAGGGCATTTCACTGTCAAAGAACAACAATTACCAGATACATATTTTCCCAGTAGTATATCATGCTGCAGCATCGTACAGATGGCATGTGGCATCTTCTGCAGCAGCTTACAGTTTCACTGTACCTTTTGCATGCAACGGGAGACACAGGCTGATAGCATTGTATGGGAGGTGTCGGGATGCAGTGTCAGTGATTGCACTGTCACATCTATATCCTGAACTGGGAATCCAAGCAAAGGACCTAGGGAAAAAAAAAAAGGAGGGGGGGGGGTAGGGATCACAAGAAAGAAAAAAACATTTTTTTAACTGCAGGGTTAACTCAATTATAAGGGATAAATCACAGAGTAGGTTATCTCCCTCCAGCCCAGGACTCTCAACCACACCAAAAACCTGTATTAGACTGGATGGGAGGCCTGAACCACATCTGAGAAAAAGCATAAGAGTTTTTTCCCTACAGAGAACATGGCCAGATCTATTTTATTTATTTATGGGCTTTTTAAGTACTTAATGGCATGAATTTTAGGCTGGAGATGGCACAATCCTGAAGTGTCTTCAGGAAGCACAAAAAAAGCACACAGTCAAGAATCATTCTACAACCAGAGATGAGACATGCTTTCCAACTCAACACAGCAATACTGGAAAAAACCTCCTCATGCCGCTTCTTATAGAGGCATTCTTGTTTATCAATTCACTGCATAGTAATTTTGCTATAAGGGAGAGTTCTTTGGCCACAATTTCTTAAATACTTTCTATTTTTAATAAAACATAAAGGATGCTTTTAGTCCTCTAGAAAACCTATACTTTGCAATTAGGTAAGGCTTTTTATTGTACCAGATTTAACATATTTGAAAATTAAAAAAAAAATAAATAAGTAATTTTATTAAATTGTGGTATGTACATGTTGATCTCAAACTATTTCTGTTACATCACTGTGGTTTACATGATATCATAAAGTAAACACCTTATCTCTTACACCAGATTAAAAAGCAAACCAAAAGAACCCCAAATTCAGTGTTGAGTGACTGAGAAGAAATCAACCATAAAACCGAAGGCATGCTGTCTTCCGTTCCTGGCACAGGGAAAAAAATGTTTGGCAACATTTGTAGTAAAGGAAATACCAGTTTTCCCTTCCATCTAGTGCTACTACCTGTTAGTTTTCAAGCTACCAAGGAGTCTTTCCTCCTAGAAACGTAATAAATTGCTTCTTACAGAAATGTCAGACCAATATAGCTGTCATAAAACTTTCTTTACCTTGAATGCATGAATTTGTGATTCCGTTTTCTATAGCTCCCTGGACTTCTTTGGGCAGTTCTTCAATGACACCCACAGCATACTCAATGGCAGGTTTTGTGGTTGCTCTCTCCCCTAACCTAGGCCTCACCTCTAACTCTGCAGTTACAAAATGTCGTTTATCTCCTACTGTTTTGTCCAATACATCTGGGAGCGTTGGGGGGAGAAGAAAGAAAAAAACCCATGAAACAGCCATTTGGAAACAACACTAATACATAAAATTCATCTGACAGTTACTCATAAGAGCATGTAAAGTATGGCATAAAGTGCCAGAACCAGAAACAAGATGTTCCTTCCATTCACTTGTTTTACCTGTAGCCTGGGCAGCATTTAGGATTGTTTCTCTGTATGCTATTTGAAGAGGTCCCAAATAAGTCTCAATTCCATATTCACGTTTGATTCGGTCATGAATGATCTCTATGTGCAGTTCTCCCATGCCACAAAGAACAGTCTAATAAGAGAGTTAAGAGAGTAGAGGAAAACCATGCAAAACTCAGGTTTTAATATAAACTCTTTACACAAGGACTTGCATGCTGGTAATAGTCTCTCAGAAATATTTCAAATGCCAAGGTGCCTACAGAGAAAACAGGACTGCTTTAGATCATCTGACATAAACACCACGTAAGTGACAGAGTTATTACCACTACTGTGACCACTACAAAAAAGGTTATTCAATAGTAATTCATGCTTTTTTAAAATACAGAGCTGTCACAAACACGCAGAGCACAGGATGACTTCCTCTTCTCTGTAAAGGACGAGTGGACAAGGCTCCATTTTAGTCTGATGCACAGAACTTTGTAAATACATGTTATGAACAGCAAGTCCTTTCTATTCAAGAAAACCTCAGTATGTAAATGAACTAACTGAAGAGCAGTCTTGACAGTTCCAAAATAAAGCTTGGTTAAAGGCAGGCAATAGAAGTTTCATCTTACTTGTCCTGTGTCAGGATCTAGCTTCACTTTTAAGCTTGGATCTTCACGCTGAAGGCAGCTCAATGCATTATCCAAATCTGTACATAAATATCAAACATTATGTCTACAGAGACTTCAGTAATTTGAGAATCACAATGAATGTATAAACATCACTTTCTCATAAGGTCAAATCTTATTCTCAGAAAAAATCCAAAGGACACTAGAGAAGCATAGATTTTGGCAAAGTCAGCTCAAATTACAAACAACTTGCAAATTCTGATTCTCTCCCAACAAATTAATTGCATGCTAAGGAGTACTTTCATTTGACCATTAAAAATGCTATTTTTGGAGTGGTATTTTGTACTTGTATGAAGAAAGAATGGAGCCTGTGCTTGATCAAGTCAGTAAAAAGTACTGCTCCCTATTTACAGATAAGAAAAATTGTCAACTAACTAAGCACGACAGTAGGAAATGAAAGTGCTTCAATCTCTTCTATCAGAATGAAGAACTACTATTTTTCTAGACACAAAATCTAGAAAAGTACTAGTACTGCTTGACATGGCAATAGTATATGGACATGTCCAGGATATGGACAACCATGATCTAAAATATACCATCTGTGCAGAACACCAAACAGGGCCTTACTGGATCACAGACTGATAAATTTGTGCAACCCATTCATGTCAAGCAGGTGAGAATATGGTTATGCTCGAGTACCTCATTTGTAGAATATCTTATCATATTCCTAGGTAGCTATGTTGTACCTTGTTGTTTGGCCATTGAAGGAGGTTCAATTGTACAGAAGAAGACGGGGTCAGGGATCTCCACGCCTGCCAGCAGAAGGCTCTCTATGTTACTGCTAGATCTTTTCTCTCCCCCAGCATCCCTTTCAGCTTGGCGTGCTGCAGCTACCGCTGAAGCCTTTGATGACACTATGGTATCTCCAGTGGCACTCTACAGATCAACGCTCAGTCACCCAAAAGACACAGGATGGGGAGAGGAGGGAATATGCAAAAACAAAACAAAACCTCCCAAACAACACCCCTCCCCCACAAACTAAAACCACAAACCCTGACCATTTCTCTTCCTCAAAACCACTTGTGCTAAACTCCACTTATACACTTATTAATGAACAATTATTGTAAACAATTACTCTTCAAATAACTAAAATAATCTGGAAGAGGAAAATCTGTGATCAAATTTAGACTAACCTATCCTTGCACAGTTCACTGCACTTTAAAGTCTAACTTACCAGTCAAGATACAAAGCCACAAAGAACAGCACTGCTAAATTAAAATCTGCTTACGCATGACAAAGTTGATTACATTTAAAAAAAATCTGTGCAGATGAGATCTATGCAGCCTGTTCAGACAACAAAACACCGAATTGCTAAACTAACAGAAGCAACCCTGAAACAAACTTGCTTGAACTCAAACTGTTGCTTTTGAGTGACTTATTTTAACATCACCCTCCTTCCCCAGAGATCTCTCCATGGCATTACAATGTATTTGAAGAGCTACAATATACATCGAAGATCAGAACCCCATTAAAACACAACTTGAGTTTTCATTCCACATAATCAGTACTGCATCTCTGAGGTACTGACATTTGTACATTGTAATATTACATTTTGGGGGGAAGTACATGTACAAGTACTTCAAATAAAGCAAGTTTACATAAGTCACAATAATCAAGAACACTTCTGAGATAAACCACCACAGAAGCAGAAAGGACACTAGTGAAACAAGCTCCCTTAACATAATCAGTATTTTCCATTACCTGTTTCAACCCAACAGTAAGGGCAATGTTGCCAGGCATTAGTGATGGTATTTCAATTTGCTGATCAGCAAAAGGGAGGAGCAGCCGGCTCATTCTCTCCCTGAAAATGAAATTCTTGTATTACATGGGACTTCTAACAGACGTTCTAAGGCTACATTAAGTCACACCTCTGTCTTACTCACGTGCAACTCTTGTTAATATTATAAACAGCTGACTGAGGTTTCAGTGAACCTGAGTAAACACGAATGAAAACTAGCGGTCCACGACATTTATCATGGAGAACTTTAAATGCTAGGGCACATAGGTCATCCTTGTACCATTGTCTGCAACATAAAAAAGTAGGATTAATCCACTCAAACTCACATTTACCTATATTTCCACTCATTTAAGAAGCAACAGGTTTCTTACTGTAACAGAGGCAGAATTAATAAAAAAAACATAATTTATACTAAAAAACATTAACCTAAGCAATTTCAGCTCCAGCAGGATACACAAAATATCATGTGGCTCAGCCAGTACTAAAGATGATTCCTAGACCCCAGTTTCGTAAAATGGCAGTATACTGAGATTAAAAATAGACTTTAGAACTCCAAAGTGCAAGTTTGATAACTGGAGATAAATGCACACAATTCCAGTAAAATTGAGCAAAGAAGGGTCAGTAGTCAGGTGTGTTTTTTATATCTGCACATCTCTACTGTTATTTAATAAACAGACCAGTAAACATTTTTAAAGATATGGATGCTTTGTTAATATTTTTCATTTTCTCCTTTTATGCTTTCCTACTATGCTATTTATGCTTTTTCCTGACCCTCCTTTCCTCCCTCTACTTACAGAAACTCATATGAACGCTCATTAGGTGCAGGCAGGTACATAGTAACAGCATCCAGTAACGGCTGCACTCCTTTGTTCTTCAGTGCACTGCCACAGAGTACAGGTACTGCTTTCTGAGCTAGCGTGACTCTGCGGATAGCAGACTGTAACTGCAAAAAAAGAATTAGTTTCTGTTAACATGAACTACAGTTTACCCTTAAACTACATTACAGCTATCAGATATTGCTAACAAATCCCCAAAAGTTAAAAACCGTGCCTGCAAATACAACAGCACTCATCCAAACTCCTGTTACTGCTTTTAATGAGCTGCAAACCACAAACCAAATTGTTCAGGTTTCTGAACATTTCATGCAGATCTGCACCTGTTCCTGTTCTAACAGTCCTTTTAATTCAGAATGTTGTACCTCACCACTTTCAACATGCAGTGTCTGAAGATCTAACCATTCACAGAAGCCAAGATGCTACTTTTGTTAGTAAAAGTCACCAGCTCAGACATGTACTGCACTGAGTCCACCTGGAAATTCCATTCACCTTTCCCTAAACTCTTTTGCAGCAGCCTAACTTTAAAAAAAAAACAACAGACAAAATAACCACACAACCAAGCAGCCACCACTCCTGAACAAAGGTACCCTATTTTTAACATTGTGCCTAGCATGTCTAAGAATCATAGTTATTGCATTACTGTAAAAAATTAAAGTAGTAAGCTTGACTGTATTTTCCTAAATTCAGTGCTGTAAATTCACTACAAAAGCTGATGTGATTTTTTTTGTTGTTGATAAAAATGCACATCTGCAAAATCATCAGCTGCATGTACCAGAGGAATTAAAAAAAAAGCCCTTCAGGATAAGAACCAGCAAAAACTTTTTTATGAATAATGTAAATAATGTGAAAATTACCTTATCAGCTGGTATTAAGTCCAAATTTTCACTGTATTCTCCTAGAACCAGTTCAGCAAATTCATCATCCAGATCTGCAACCTTCAACAGAATAGTTCTTTATTTGGCATACAGCAGTCTCACAGACAAGTCACAAATCTCAGTTGTTCAGTATATATAGCTAAAAAGAGCAGGAACGAAGCCTTTAAAGACATCATAGATCATATACTCAAACCATAGAAAAATATGGGAATGAAGGTTCCAAGAAAGTATGGGGATGGGGGAATGAATTTATAAAGCTGCTGTCAGGCAAAACATCAGTGGGAGAGAGAATATTTGTTCTCCCTGAAACCGAGAAAAACCTGCAGCCATACAGTGACAGCTATGCAAGGTACAACTGAATGTATTTCACATCTGCAAACAGGGCAGTCTGAAGTAAGCAGCAAGTAACCTCTGTGAGCTGGACAAAAAGAGACAAGCTTTCAGGGCATTTTAACACCCCTCATATCAAAGGCTTGTAGGTCTAAGAGCTCAACTGTGTTTTCAAACTGTACCGCCAAGGCTGACAAATAAAACTACTCCTTTGCAGTGCCATAGGCCAAGGACAAGCTACATATAGGAAGGCATTTTGCCCCCTCTAGTGGCTACGACAGCAATTGATCAAATACTGTATTGATACACAGCAGGGATCAACTAGGAAACAGCTCTGCAGAAGTCAACCAGAAGGTCCTGATGGACAAGTGAGCATGAGGCAGCAGCATCCCCTTTCAGTGACAAAGGCTAACTGACCACCAGGCTGCAGCACCAAAAGCATGGCCAGTGGATCAGGGCAAAAGGTTAGTACCCTCTACCATGCACTTGTGAAGCTGCATCTGAAACATTGTCAGCTTTTAGGGTCCCCAGCACAAAAGAGACTGACAAACTGCAGCAAGTCCAGTGGAAAAGCACTCAGGTGGCTGGATTGCAGCCAGAAGCCCAGAGAGATGGGTCTCTCTAACTTGGAGAGGCTAAGGCAGGATGCAAATGCTGCCTCTTACTACTTGTAATGGTGGGGTGGTGGGCCAGAAAAACAGAGCCAGAGTCTTCTCACATGTACACAAGGAAAAGACAAGTGTCACTGTCACAGGTTGCAACATGGTAAATTCCCACTGGATAAAAAGAAATGATGTTCTACTACAAGAATGATCAAGCACGGGGAAGGCTGCTTAGACAGCTTGCAATGATCATCCTTAGGGATGTGAAAACTCAACTCAAGAAGACCTGAGAAACCTGATCTAGCACTGAAGTTAGGCCTGCTTTGACCAGGTCAGGAGACACCTCCAAAGGTCCCTTCTACGCTATTTTTGTTACTGGTCTAAATAACGGGTGTAAATATATTACGCATTTACTTTAGAACTTTACTTGTTCTATTAAAGTATTTCTGGCATCCTGGACTTCTTGGAACAGGTTGGGATCATCAGATTCCAGCAGCAGCTTTTGCTCAAAATTTTTTCCATCATCCAAATCAGAAGTAGGTTTCCAAATTATTTGTTCCTTAGTGACCACATCAACCAGTCCTCTGAAGGTCTTGGCTTCCCCAATGGGCAACTGCAAATAGAGTAGAGATTTTAGACAGCTGCAAAGCACTAAGAAAGGAAGCCTATTCAAAAGATAGCAAGTAAGCATTTAATATCTAAGCTTACCTGTAAAAGCAAAGGTTTTGTCTTCAACTTTTGTTTGATACTCTCAACAGCATATGTAAAACTACGTAAAAAAAAAAAAAAGATACTAAGTTACACAAAACATAGAAAAATCAGTTTATCATTCCTTATTTACTGCAAAAATGACCATAAAAATATGCATCTGTGTAACCAAAGATACATATAGTAAATATAATTGCCTTATTCTATGTTTAACAGAAAAACTTTAACTGGATTAGATGCATTCTCTTACAAGATTTTTAGCAATGATTAAAGTAACTGTCCAAATACCTTGCCCTGCTTTTGTCCATCTTGTTCAAAAAGCATATTCGTGGTATCTGATGTTTATCTGCTTGTCTCCACACTGTCAGAGTTTGGGCCTAAAGCAAAAGGCAAAATGGAAACATTAGTGCTGACAGCTGAACTATACACTCGCCAGTATGGCTGAGGGGCTAAATTCAGAGTACAGGAGGAAACTGTGCTGAAAGTGCTTCAACAACCCCACATCCAGCAGCACAGATGAACTCCACAAGCAGCTTTGTCTCATCTTATCTCTCAGCTATCACTACTCCCCCTCCCTTGCTAAGGGCACACAGGCATATGGGAAAGGAACATGGAGAGAAACTAAGCCTTACAACGGATAAATATGGAAAGAACTCAGTAATGTAGAGACTAAGGCTTTATTGATAAGCTACTTAAGCATACACAGACAAGCATTTCTGTGGCTACACAAACAACAGTAAAAACTGCTGTGGTTTTGGCTAGTAATTTGTGTACTGCTGAGCTATTTATGATACACACTTTTGTTTTAAAGTCAAAACAGGCATATATGAAAATCAGTTCAGATTCAGAAATAGTCTCTTACCAATACATGGAAATTGTGCAAGAATTTCCTACACAGTTTCAGAAAAAACACAGCAGATCTAATTGGTTTGTTGTTGGGTGCAGGTGCTGTTACGCAGCTCAGGCTCACATATGATGGCACCTAAATGCTTTCCAATAGCAAGTTAAACCATGTGATTCACACTGATCAAGAAGAGTTCCCTCATCAAGAAAAAAGGCATCTCCCATGGAACACAGCAATTTTACAACACGTAACTTATGTATAGGACTGAACTACTCAAACCTCCCATGCTATAATGTCAAATTCCAGCCTGTCTCCACCCTTTCCGTACTACACCTCAAAGGGCATGTTAAATAGGCCACTGGGGAGTGAGAAATTCTCTATGAAAATAATTTTATTTTCTACATGACAACTGAAAATGAGAAATGAACAGGTATTAATTTCTTTCCACTGGTGGAGTTAGCAAGAAGCATTCACCTCAATGTCTGCATAGCACAGCAACAAAATAACCACCTCACCAGGTATTAATGCAAATTCCATTTAGTTGTCCCTTATTAACATGGAAATACCGCTACACTGAAGGACTTTAAATAAAAAGCACAGCTTCCTGAAGCTGAACTTTGATCAAAGCATCAAAAGAGATAATGCAGAGCAACATCTGTGTACTATTATTATTATTTCGGTCTAAATCATTAGAAAAAACAAACAAACAAAAACGGATTATTTTTACCTCAACACCAGCTGAAGCATCAAATACCGCTACTGCTCCATCCAGCACTCTTAAACAACGTTCAACTTCCACTGTAAAGTCCACATGACCTAATAAACAAACTTCCTTTTATACCATCATAATTCAAACTGGTAACATCAACAGGTGATTACATTTTCAATTTAATCATATCAAAACAGCCCTGTCTTCATTTGCAGAGAAATCTACCATCAGTCCTTGAAAGACACAAGACTGTTACATTGCAATCTCAGAACTGAGAGCAATTTAATGTGGAAATGTCTGACCTCACCTTGAAGAAGCTCGATTAGGCACCATTAAACAATAATTAGCCAAAGCTGAATGGAGCTCAGTATAGACCTTTTTACTGATGCAATCAAACCAATTAAATATTGCACCATATTTAAAACTAAGACACTCTACAACAACCCACCTAATCTACTCTTCCCTAATAATACGTGTACTGCTGAAGTGCAGTACCTGGGGTGTCAATCAAGTTGATTCTGTAGTCCTTCCAGTCGAACGTAACAGCAGCAGACTGAATGGTAATACCACGTTCTCGCTCCTGTACCATAAAATCTGTCACTGTATCCCCATCATCAACATCTATGAACAGAAAGCAGGATTATAGCTGGTAGATAAATAATCCAAAACCTGAAATTGTCATCTGATCAGATGCCAAGAGAGATTTGGAAATGCTATCCCTTTTATATATGTACAAATGATGAAAACTAGCCTTTTCCAAAAAACGGTCATGTCAGCTAATTTAAGCAGGCTCCCTTCCCAGGGAACAAACGCTCTCTAAGTTAAAGGCAAGCAATTCCAGCAACGTTTTCATTGTTCTTAATCCTAGTAACACCACACTAAAGTGAAATCCAAAAACATGAACAAACTACAGCTAAAAAACCCCCAAACAACCCAAACCAAAAAACCCACCAAAAAACAAACAAACAAACAAACAAAAAACCCAAACAAAACAAACACACACCAAAAAAAAACCAACAAAAAAAACCCAGACAAACAAACAAACCAAACAAAAAAAAAAACAACCCAAACCAGCTGCACTCATTGTATGGAATGTGACTTACATTTTAGAATTTATTAATTAAAAGGTAATTAAGTTAAAACTAAATTTAACTGGAATTCCGCCCTCCCACGACACCCAGAACAAAGAGGAGGTTGTGGTTGTGTTGTTTTTGGTTTTTTTTTTTTGGTGGTTTTTTTTTGTGTGTGTGGAAGGGGTTGTTTTGGGATTTTTTATAAAAAAGAAGCAGTTCCACATTTTTAAACAAGCAGGAAACAGACCACCAAGTTCAACTGCTCCATAAGCCTAACATCTACCATTCCCATACACAGTAGAAAATGGGGAATTATATTTAAAAGGCCAAAATGTAGCACACATGGAGACTTGTGTGACTCTTCCAATCTTGAAGAACTTTGTGAGAATTGCTGATGCAAGGAATTCTTCCTGTGCTGTGGCTTTCAACAGGAATGGCTACTTTTTGTTAGTCTAGTTTCTTTACAAGTCAAACCAGAACTGAAAAAACAGCTTACCAGAACAGGTGATGAGCATCAAGTAAAACAAGGAGATCCTCTAATTATATGTTGAATAAAACACAGTCCAACAAAAGTAAAATATGAACCTATGATCTCTCAAAGTACAACTGCCTTTGAACATAATGAAATGTGTATTAGCATCTCATTATATTCCAGCACAACTCTGGAACATACTCTTACCAGTAACCTCTAACTGCACTGCAAGTTACTGTATACTATTAAATGACATTCAGAAAGTATTTCTAACCTCCAAGGGTTCTTATGTATCCAGAATAATACAGCATTCTCTCTGTTGTGGTAGTCTTCCCTGCATCAATGTGGGCCATAATGCCAATGTTTCGGATTCTGCATAAAGCAAAAACATTGCTTTTACTGTGGCAATTTTTTATTCCGTGATATTGTTATCTGCATAAGCAATTAATATTCACTTAGAATAGCACATCAGATTAACATTTTTCTTCTGCTGCATATTTGAGACAGTGTACTTTCTGAAATAGAAGCAGCCCCTCCACCATCTCCTCTATTCCAACCACTAACCCTTGATGCCTGAAACAATCCATCATATACACACCCTTTACTCACCAGCAACTTCCAAAGTTCCTTCACTACTTCCCTCCATCACAGGCTTGCCATCAGCCCCCATAATCACTGTTAATGCTAGCTGAATTCGCCTTTAGGACAGTAATAGTCTTCTAAGAGAAATTCACCCCCAAGCCATTCCTTTGGCAGCTCACCCTCTAATTACCTTGGCCTCCTTACTAAGGCCCTCATCTAACACAGCTGAGTGATCCCATGAACACAAAGTTCCCTGCCCACAGCCATTGTCTAGATCCCCCAACATCCCTTACCCCTTGTTCAGCTTCCTGCACCCATCATGGATTTGGAGCTTCCCTAAGAGCCCAGTTCTGGTTCTGATGATGTAAAAAAGAGACAGTCCAAGACCCCTTTGACACCAACAACCACTCCGTGTTGAAATGTCAGAAGAGTAAGGTAAATAAATACTAACTTCAATGTAGAACATGCACTTGAACTATGCAGGTGATGGGCATAGCAACAACCTATGAGTTTTCATCACATCAATTGCTCTGACTGCCAGTTACACCCAAAAAAGAAGCTAGCTTGACGTACCTGGATATATGAGGATTAATAACAGAACGCAGGGACTTAACATCTCCTAGAGACAAATAAGACAACAATTTTTAAGATTTATCTCAATGCAGAAATCATTCTAACAAAATTAAATATATTTAAGAAAGCTCCTAAAAACTTACTAAAACAAAGATTCAGATTCAAATTTCTACAGATACATATTTTCAACAAATTGCTCTCTTGCTCTTACAAAAAAAAACACAAAACAACAAAACTCTTCAAAACAGTTGTAATTCAGAAACAATAGGAAAAAGCCAACACCTAACAGTACCACCAGCACAGCAAAATCTTACTCTGCAGGAGCAGTAACAAAACTTACCACAGTTCAACAACTGTAATGCTGACATTCATCTGAACCAGCTATAAGCAAATTTCAAAAGTCATTTCTCCTTCAAACGCTGAAGCTAGACAGCATAATCCTTCAGAAGAAAACACAAACTGACCTACGCTAAGAAAACATGGGAGTGCGTTTTACGTTATTGTTTTCTTAAAATGTATTTCCTCTCTCACACACTATTTAGTTGGAAAATAAGCTGTCAGATGTGGGTGGTGGGATAGAAATAGCTAACAAAATGGATCCAGGCGTTATCGCCCTGGTCCAGCTTAAGCCTAGGGAACAGTGAAGAAAACACCAGGTGTTAATGCCTTGGTCTGGCCTAAACCTTGGGAACTGTAAAGAGAACAATGAAGAGTAAAGATCAGTTAGCAAAACAAAGCAGGTGGTTTGCAAGATAAAGCAGGATGTGCATCTCAAAGACAGACCAAACAGCAGTTTTGCTAAATTGGGATGATAAGGGAGTAAAAGAGTGGAAAGTTATTGCTTAGCACTTAGTAGACTATAAAAGGGATGCGAGATGCGAAATAAAGGTCTTCAGATTTCACCAGAACTGGAGTCTGTCTTTGAAACGTCACAGCCAGGCTATATTTTTATGAGACTAATCCATAATTCAGTGACTTAAATCATTTAAGTGGCGTTTCAGAAAGGTGTCCTGCTACTTTATCTTTAGTACATCAAACTGAACTCAACAGTATTTAAACTAACATTCCTTCACCATATACAATAGATCATCCCTCTTACCAGAGAGACATTAACAAAGCATCTTAAAGGTTAACACTTTGATGAGGAGAAAGACTGATCTTAGGAGAAGCATGGTATCAGGCTGGAAATTCACCAACACCTACCACCACCCTAAATAAAACCTGCAAATAACACTTCCTTTTTCCCTCCAGTTTCTAAAATAGCCCATAAAATAACACATTAGTACATTGCACATTTCTTGCTTGCCTAAATCATGATACCTTCTTGTGTATGGAATGAAGCGCTGCCTCCATGTGACACACTGAGATACTCAGCACAGCAAAACAGAACATAAATACAGTAGGCACCAATGACATTGCAGAAACAACTATAGAGAAACAGCAATACATGGCAACTGAGACTGTGCTGACATTAGCTATTAAGAGTAAGTCTTCTCAGGTCTGTGACTGTAGGTTAAAAGCTTTTGCTAAGATACACAGTGCTGAATTCATTAACATTTTGTTTTTAAATAAGCTGGTTACCCACCAGTAACCAATATTTTCTTCCCATCTCCACCTTGATGTAAAGAAAGTGCGGAAAAAGAAGCCCCTTACTCTAACACTAGCTTCTATCAATTCATTTCCATTCATTCTCAGTGTAGTTACTCAAAAAATAGAAAAAATCCCTTTTAACTGAATTTTTGTTTTCCAAGTATCTTATTCTTTTTACTCTCTTTTATCCTGAAAAGAAAATACATTAATGATAACGTAAAAATTCCATTTAATCAGGTTCCTGTCTTTGTCCCCTTGCCCAAGATGCTGGTTATCATCAGTTACTTGATAACTGATTAGTACTTCAGGCAACTGGACAGGAGTTCCATCACACTTCAAAACTGACCTGACTTCTTATATATCTGTATCTTTCCGTATTATTATTTTCTAAAAGCTTTATACCATACATCTGAGAAAAGAGTAGCAATACAAAACACTTCAGTCCTTAAACCTTTTAACTGCTTTCATTGTGCTTCATACACCAAATTCTATAGATAATGACCGGAAGAATTCAATAAAACACAATACAGAAAGTATTCTTACTCATTTGTTGAGTAACACTTATTATTAAGAAAATAATTTAAACTTATACCTGGTGGAGAACTGTAGCTTCTTAGACAGCAGTTTTGCTGTACCATACTTATGACTCCCATTTTTGTGTTCCTGAAATATGTGTGCTTAAAAGAGAGAAAAAAATCATACAGAATATTTATCATTATAAATATTACTTCATAGCTACATATTTGCCTGTAGAAAAATAAACTAAAAAACCCTAAACATCTAAAGGATTGGATACTCTTGCTGGCTACTTAGATAAGCTTAAAATACCAGATATTTGGAAGCAGAAGCATGAAGGCAGTAGCACTGAGATTTAAACCAAGTCCAATCCCAATATTATTTTGCAAGTCTAGTAAAAATCTATGATAGCATCAAAACATGCTGGTAGCCACAATATTTTAAATAGGTCTAATTATTTATGTAAATAATATAAACTTAACAATGACAAATGTGAGGTAGTCAAAATCACAGATAACTAGAAAAGTTTACAGAAAAGTTACAAATTCAACTTCCACCCTCTGACTTCTGTCACACCTAATTCCAACATGAAATTATGCATTCTGTTTGCAGTTTACTCAGACTAACCTAAGTATTTTGTTTGCTCACAGGCTAAACATCAAAATTTGGGAAAAAAGTTTACCTCACTGCATAAACTTGATGACTTCAATGTGTTCACTGAAAATTTCCTTGTAATTCTTAACATCCTGGCTCCTGTTTCTAAAGCTGTTCCCTGCCAAGATAAGTAAACATTATACAAAATGTTTATGACAAGAAATCGGTAACTGTATTACTTCCATATATATCAAATATGAAATTTAACTGTTTTTTAAGTTGTATCATGTTACTGTTCTTCAGGTTACTGCTCTGCAGATTAAACAGGTGTTATCATCTGTAAAAGTCTAACAGACTTTAAGTAATTATTGATCTACATCATTAAGCCTTAAAAATGCAGTATAAAAGCATGTCCACCAACACTAAATACGTGTCATAAAGAAATTAGCAAACAGTAAAGCAGAAAAATTAACATCAAGAGTTCACACTCACATAAGCTCCAGAGTATGGGTTACAAATCTGTGAAGTGCAAACAGCTCTTCTGATCTGGAAGGGACAGAGGATGGGCAAGGAAAACGACCTATTTGGGACATTAAAAAAAAAAAAAAAGCCAAATATTAACCACCATGAGTTTTTAAACATTGCCCAAACCACTGTGACACAGAGCCCAAAACCAGCAGCTTCAGCCGCATTCCTAGCTGGCTGCTGCTTATTTTGGAAAACACCAATATCCGATGCAAAGGGTTAACCAACATACAGGGGGGTTAGGATTAAGCCACTTGCCTGACAATGTTACTGCTCGTTCACGCTTACTGTACTCGCCGTGTATACTAGAACAAGACGTAAGGACATGGCTATTGTTAAGAGACAGGGACCGTGACTTGGTTCCCATCCTTTGGACGCCCAGGCCTGCTGAAATTGGCTCTGCGCTTTGGACAATGACCAAGCCTCCGGGGAGCATACGTAACGACTGGAGATGAAAAGTTCAGGGTCGAGAAAGACTCATTTACTTCATCTTGAGACCATCACCCCCGATTACTAGGAGGCACTGCGCAGGCGCAAAGGACTTCTTAGCTCATTATAATACGAAGCGGGGATAGGACATGAATATGTATAGGCGTGTTGTGCAACCTCATGCCTATGTCTAACTTCAGAGGATAAACGCAAAGGGGAAACGATGCTCATGCCTTTGGAGGAGCTATTCCCCATGCACCTCAGCGCTGAATAAAAGCATGCCTACTTTACGACTTTAACGAGTTGTGGAGTCTATCCTAGTACCATGTCCAGTTGCACCCCCACCTTACCTTACGAGCCACACACTCGACCTCCAGAGCCAGAGCCGCAGGGCGCTGACCCGCGGGGCCGGGCGGCAGCCGTGCCCCCAAGCCGCCCCTCGCCCGCCGCCGAGCCGGGCGGCCGCTGCCCCGCTGCGCTCCGCACACCGACAAGTCGCTCCCGGCCGCGTCAGTCCGCAGGGCCCTGCCTCCGGCCGAAGCGCCTTAACACGGCCAGGGCTGGGCTTGCCGGAAACAGCCTCCATACCGACGGAAGGCGCGCTCCTCTTTCCTTTCCCCGCCACCCAACCGCCCTCCCACGGTTCCGTCCTCCTGCCCTGACCCGACAGGCCCAATCTGCAGACAGCGCTGCTCCGGCCTCCGCCGCTCCATTTCCCTCTCCTCTGGCCCTGACAACTCGGGCTCTTAGCCCTCGGGGGCCGCAAGCCGCTTTTCCGCCAGGAGGAACCAAAGCTCCGCTGAGGAGCGTTTCCAGCCGGGGCCGCTTCCCCTCCGGCCCGGCCTTTCCGCTGCGGAGGAAGCCGCCGGACGGAGAGCTCGGCGTGGCGGGGGGGACAGAGCCATGGTGGGAGCCGGGGCGGCTGGGTGGGGAGGGACGGCGGCCACCGGGCGCGACGGGCCAGGGGTGAAGGTGGCCGAGCTGGCTCCGCCGCCCCGCGCTGAGGGTGCCGCCGCCGGGCCGCAGCCTCCTCGGGCTCCTCCGCGTGTCGCAGCGGCGCCGGGTCTCGGCGAGGGTGCGGGATCAGCTCGGCCGCCCGGTCTTCGCTCACCGCGCTGCCTTGTGCCCACAGCCGCAGAACGAGTACATCGAGCTGCACCGCAAGCGGTATGGGTACCGCCTGGACTACCACGAGAAGAGGAGGAAGAAGGAGGGCCGCGAGGCTCACGAGCGGTCCCGGAAGGCCAAGAAGATGATTGGGCTGAAGGCCAAGCTCTACCACAAGCAGCGGCATGCCGAGAAGATACAGATGAAGAAAACGTGAGTACCAGCCTCTCATGGCGCCGTACGGGCATCCTGGCATTTGAAGGATGAGGCGGGACAGTAATATCATAACTAAGAACTAGTACCTGTTACTTGGTGTATTTTTAAATAGTGCTCAAGTTGTAGAAGAGAGTGGGTTTTGCCACATTGAAGACATTTCAGGTTTCCACTCTTGTCAGTGGATGTTAACAGTTCTGCTCGTAAAAGCATTCTTTAAGATAGGTGTTAAATAGCAATAGCACTGACTAATGTAGTTAAGACAAAAATATGAATGCATTTACTTGGGTTTATATCAAGTGCTGTACATTACTACAGCAATAGGCAGCAGGCCGTTTTTTAGCAGTGTTAATACAAAACATACAGTAACACGGACAGTATTTGATCAGAACATGACGCTGGTTTTACAGGATAAACTACAGTATCAGGCATAGATAAACAGATGCATTTTCCTGAAAAATTATTAACTGTTATTAGAAACTGAAATTTAAGCTGTTAGCAATATTAATTATTTCTAATGAACTCAGTAACTATCCACCATGTTGCTTTGCTAGTTTTCCAAGTGTAAACAGTAATTTTCCTCTGCTATTTGTAAAGGTGTTGGATTTGTTAACTAGTTTGTACATCTTCTCCCCCCTCCCCACATGGCCTCAAAATGAAAAAACACAACTCCTACGCACATATATGCCTCAGATTTGCAAGCATTGCTATCCAATCTGAGGAGCAATTTGTTATTTTTTGTTGGAGAGGAAGGCTGTAATCTCTCAAAGTACTTGGCTGCTTGCTTTAAGTGATTCAGAAATTCCTTCATAAAATGCGTATCTTGTGTTTCAGTCTTAACAGGAATAGACAGGCTTTTATGCACTGTGGAGCCTGTCAGTTGTTACATTACATGAAATTACTCTTTTACCATGAAAAGAATTTAGGATTATTCCTTAAGTATACATACGCACTTCTTTACAAATGTCTCTTGAAATTTTCATCTGGCACAAGCTAAATTTATATCTAAAAATAAGTGTGGTTTTTTTCCCTATTTTGATACTGTTTTTCTTTCATTGCAGCATTAAAATGCACGAAAAGAGAAATGCAAAGAAAAAGAATGATGAAAAAACACCTAAAGGAGCTGTACCAGCATACCTGCTGGACAGAGAGGGCCAATCCCGGGCTAAGGTTCTATCTAACATGATCAAACAGAAAAGAAAAGAAAAAGCCGTAAGTAACTGTATTAAAATTCAGATACTTAGAATTACTTGTGACAGTGACCACTTTGAGTGGCTGATACTCAGGTGACTTACAGCCTATAAGAAATGTCTAAGTAAAACCTGAAACATTGAGCAACTGAAAAGTAAGCGTATGCAGTATCACAACATTAATAACTTTAAATGCTGATTAAAATAAGTTGGCTATGAGTTGTATAAAAAGTCTGGTCTACCACTACGCTTTAGGGTTGGTTTTTTTAATTCTTTGGTTATTCCTTCATTTAGCAACCTAAGACTGTTGACTGTTCTAGGGGAAATGGGAAGTTCCTGTCCCAAAGGTCCGTGCACAAGGAGAAACTGAAGTTTTAAAAGTGATTCGTACAGGAAAGAGAAAGAAGAAGGCCTGGAAGAGAATGGTCACAAAAGTTTGCTTTGTTGGAGATGGCTTTACCAGGAAGCCTCCTAAATATGAGCGATTCATTCGACCAATGGTAATGTCCTTGAGCCTTAAAGCATGTTCAATTCTTTGACTTACTGCTTTGAGTTCCTGTGGGAGGAAGCTTTCTTCTATGATAATGCACTTGATTACTGTTGATGTAGAACACTTCTATTAGTTCCCTTGCAGAAATCTAAACTTCTGATAACCTGAGGGTAGGGAGATGCCCCTGCAGCCACAGCCTGTGCTGAAATACCTCTGCTCATACTCCCCTAACTCAGGTGATGCCAGTAAGTCAAAGCTGCAAGCTCTCAAATTAGCACAGAAGGCCGTTAGCAAAGACACACTGAATAGCTTTTAAAGTTGGAGGCTTCTTTTTCAAGCTGCTATGGTTCTGTCAGCTGTAAAAGCCATCTCTCTTCTAGGATTCCAGAATTCCTTCAGTTTGGCTTGTTAAGTAAGCTTGAAGCACAGTCGTGACTGTACACAAGGGAAATGCTGTGTCTCCAGCCTGACCTTTTCTTACACACCTGCAGAACAGTGCCGGGGCTCTAGCAGCCTGGTGGTGTACAGGAGAAAAAAAAACCTGAATCACCAAGACACTGTCTTCTAAAGGTCTTCTAAAGTACCTGTTCCTGTTTTCTCACAGGAATCAACAGAATCACTATGCAGGCTGCCTGTTGGATCATACCTCATTACTATTTTGATGGTCTTACATGGAAGACTAGATTTTTAATGTCATGAAAGATTTTCTGATATTTAATGGTGAAGTACCCTTCACAAAGCACAGGTCACTAGATAGTGTTATAAGAGATGGGCATTTCATATTTTACAGCATGTGAAAAAGATTTTTCAGCTTTATAAGAAGGAAAAAATTTTTAGTCTTAAAACCCTGTAGCACTCTTAAATGCATTACCATAACTACCTCATTTCTTAATGGAACAGAAGCCATCTGAGATAGCAAGCATTATTCTTATACTACGACTGAAAATGGTCATTCTGAAAACATATGTGGATAACTTTATCTTGTTATTGATCCGTTTTTTGAGTAAATCTGGTCTTACATAGTAAGCAGACAGCATTCTATGTACTAAATCATTTCATTCTTACCAGTATCTCAAAACATAGGAAACTGAGAATATAATGCTGAAATTAAACTAAGATTAGTCATGAGGCCTTAAAACAAATAATAACTCATTCTAACATTCCTTATGCAACAGGGCTTACGTTTCAAGAAGGCACACGTGACGCATCCTGAACTTAAAGCTACTTTTTGCCTACCTATCCTTGGTGTAAAAAAGAATCCTTCTTCTCCTTTGTATACCACACTTGGTGTAATTACCAAGGGTACCATCATTGAGGTGAACGTGAGTGAGCTGGGCCTCGTGACACAAGGGGGCAAAGTTATATGGGGTAAGTACTTTTGTATGTTTTTAGGTCTTTGTTGCCTGGTGTATCATTGAGCCCACAGCCTATAGTCATATGATCTTTGCTAGGTGTTAGCAGTTGTTTCAGCTACAGCCCAAACCTATGCAGCTCTAAAAATGCAAGCTTTAAGTGTTAATCTTAGGCTTTCCATTCACACTTTCAAATTAAGGGAAGTTCAGAATAAATATTCAGCTTGTTTGCCTGTGTCTCACACTAAGCAATGCTGCAAGTGTGTAAAGATGTAACCTTGTAACTATGAACAATTATAACGTTTTCAATGGAAGTTCCAGGTAGAAGCATCTTCATAGGACCAGGCTGTGAAGGGTCAGCAGAGAGGTTGACTTGGACAGTAGCAGAACCTGTGTTGGTTTACCGTCCCCGCCCCATCTACCCAGAACTCTAAATGATCCATTCATAAGAAACAGCCTAAATAAAATATTTTGGGAACCTCAGTTTGCAGCTCAGCAAAGATAAGATTTAGCTTTCAAAATGCATTTCAGGTTTGTAACAGGAATTCCCTTAAAAGAGACACATGGACTGCACTTGCAAACATGGACATTTAATTCCCTTTTCTCTCCAGGGAAATATGCACAGGTAACAAACAATCCAGAAAACGATGGCTGCATTAATGCAGTTCTGCTTGTTTAAGTTGTGTTTGATACTAAACATTGGACATGGGCTCCTGCAAAATCAGTGGAGTTTCAACAAGTTTGCAAGATCTCTGGAACCTTCAACCATTCAAGAATGTTGACCACCACCAGCTGGTAAAGAACTTAAAGATGCCAGAAACAACTGCTCGGGTTTTTGTATTTAGTATGTTTGTTCAGCTGAATGCTGTCCAAATAAAAGGATGCAATTTTCATGTTTTGCTAATGTAGTATGGATTTGATCTGAACTTTAGTGGTGTTTTTACAGTAGCAGTTTCCTGGCTTAGATATATTGTATAAATTCTTAATTCAGCTTACATTTCTAGTGATGGGAAATACAACCACTGTCTCACATGATGTCCTACTGTAATAGCTGAAGGTATAGAAGAATATATTAACTTGTACTCTGCTTCTGGGAAAGCAGAAGAGCTGGAAGAATGCAGCTAGAATCTTCCTGCAGTCTGACATCAGAAATTAAACACGCAGTTTGATACTTGCCTTTATGGAAGCATGGGCTATTTCCTACTCCATCATTATCTCAACATCTTTCTCCCCTCTGCCTCCATGGCTGCATTAATGGAAAGAATAAGGGCTTGAGAGTTCAGAACTGTAGTTCTAGGTAAGAGGAGAACAGTTTCATAAGTTTAAATATATGAAGTTGAAGGGGTTTTAAGATGTGAAATTTGAGAAAGGTATGACAGTCCTGATCCTACTTGTAGCTATTTTGGTGGCATTCAAGAAAAACTAAAGATCACAAGCATCAACTGATCAATATATGTTTAGCTTGTGTCTTTGAAATACAAGAAACAAAAGCTGCTTCTAAACTGGAAGCTTTTGGTGATTTATGTAACTGCATCAGTAATATTCGTGTCAACAATTTGGTAGCAGACAAATTCAGCACAATCTGTGACTACAAATAAACATACTTGCCTACTTAATACTCCGACTCTTAAATAGTACTTCATGCCAAGGAGCTTTTTAACACAAATTCCACATCAAATTAAAGCCTTACAGTCTTTCTCTAGTTTATGAGGGCACTCCAACCTCTTAATATTGTAAGAAGGAAACTTTCAAAGAAAACTTTCAAGATACTTCAGAAGCCAGACTATGAATACATTGGCATTGGGGATTTTTGTATTAACATGAGTTCAAGGTTAGAGGTGGTCACACTTGCAATAAGTAAATTGAGTGACAGATTATAGAATCACAGAGTAGTTAAGACTGGAAGGAATCTTAAAAGATGGTGTAGTGCAAGCCCCCTGCTTAAAGCAGAGTCTGCTAGAGCAGGGTGTCAGGGCCATATCCAGTCAGGTTTTGAGTATCTCCAAGAATGGGTACTCCACCACTTCTCTGATGTTTTCAGCCTGATCCAGTGTACGACCACTTTTGCAGTTTAAGACATTTTATGTTTAAGTAAAACCTATATTCTAGGTTGTCCTGTAAATGGGCACCACCAAGAGTCTTCGTCCACCTTCTTTATACACTCCACCACCTCCTCTCCCCCACCTGGTATTTGTACACAAAGATCAATCCTCCCGAGCTTTCTCTTCGCCAGTCTGAACAATTGCAGCTCTCAGCCTCCTGTATGACACATACTCCAATCCCCTAATCATCTTCATGATGTTTCAAATCTCAGATAATGTTTCAAATTTCAAACTCTGGCCAGTAAGTCAAGATAGGTGCTTTTGAACCAGCTTTCTTAACTTCTCTTACATTATATAGAGGCAGTACTTTAGCTATACCTCACCACCTTCTCCTCTTAACAGGCAATTTTGTTTGACAAGTTACCCTAGTATAAACTTAATAACTTGCTATGATTTTTATTTCTTTGTAGTGACAAGAGATTTGAAACTAAGAGAAGGCTGCAAGCCAGTAAGTCATTTGCTTGGAGAGAGGGCATTTGTGGAAACATAAGCCTCCACTGAAGTTCTTGTTACTTTAGCCTTTACTGCACATTAACAAGTCACATGAACAGAATACTTCCATTTTGTACAGCTGTCTCAAGAACGTTACTACATTTGTGCTATAAATATGTGACTTCTTGGCTGAATAAACATTGCTGCACTTAAGACATTTTAATCTACCATGCTGGGGCAGTGCATTAACAGCATTTCTAGTCGGCTTGTATATAGCAAACTACCTTAACAACTGCTGTTTATGTCATCTTGCACAGCTGGTATAAACAGCAGAACATACACTGTAAACTTCAGAACAGCCTATTCTACAGCTTTTATTAAAAAAAAAAGTGATCGATAAGCTAACTAGGTACAGGGAATTGTTTTAATTGATAGAATACATTTCAATTAATAATCTTTTAAGCTTTTAAAGCTCCTTGGTAGCAGGCAGATTGCAAAATCATGGCCATTCTAAGAAAATCGAACCACTTCAAAAATGCCTCCTGTATAGGAGAAAGGACTCTTACTATAAACCAAGCAAAAAGTAATCACAAAATATAAGTTTAATTACTACTTCAAAACATTTCAAAAGCTGCCAAGACAGTACTAAAGGAAAAACTGACAGTAACAAGACTTCAGTACAATACTCCAGAATAGTAATACAGCTTTCTTAAGATTCATAAACAGCATATCACTAGTTTAGAAAACATCTACCACCACTTGGAAGTGTATCCTTTTGGAAAGTTTCATAATGATCACTTAAAGCAGAGAAGCTGCAACTTGGGCCTATCTGTTGCGATGTTTAACTAAGTAGCATTCATGACATGGTAAATGACCAATTTGATTACTTCTGCAAATGATGCTGTATAAGGAGCAAAACAAAGGTCAGACGTAACTTCAAATTACTTAAGTACTTTTGAAATAAGACTTGAAATAAGGCATGTATACGCTTCCACATAAAGGGCTATGAAACATAAGAACAGCAAACAAGAACCCTACATGAAATGAAAATAGACCAAAAGATAATAATGAGAAAAGAAAAGTAAATCCTGTTAACAAGCAGTAAAAGACATTTGAAAAAACTCTTGGATTCAAATCCAGACCATTTACCATTTAAGTTCAAGGCTGAAGTCACAAATTCTTTAAACTCTATTCCTAGGCTAAATAAAGCTCAAAAATAATCCTCCTTGCTTTCACTGTACACATGTAGTTCCACAGCATGTTGTAATCTCATTTGGTACAAACTTGTATAAAATTGATGTTTTAAACATTGGTTGCTGGTGCAATAAGATCTTAAATTCTGTGAGTTTGATGGCAGCAAGACAGTTAATGGATCAAAGAAAGAAATCCTCCAAGCCTAAAAAACATTTTTTCCCCAAGGTAACGTGCTTCAGTCAGTACGGTGGTCAGGTATGTTCCCTTGTATTAATGGAACAAATTATATACTATTAAACTACTGTTCCAATGAGACAGTCAATACAGAAATAAAAACTTATTTAAAGTCAGTATTCTGATTTTGCTACTGCATTTACTGCATGACTGATGCCAAAGAAGTTGTTACAAACTGCACCCTTTAGTTCAAAGTATGGTTGCTACCACAGTTAGAACAAATGTCCAGTTTTCAAGACTGTACTAGTTACATAAATTGCTAATTGCACCCAACTGCCTACATTCCATATGTGACAGTCTGGCCATCAGCTACGATTTCAGGTACCCCAGATCTACAAAGATACCTACTCAAGAGTATACCTGGAGATGTGAATTTAAGTTCAGTACTTAAAACTGACTCACTGAAATGCAATCAGAAAGCTGACTGCTCATACTAGAAACCAAGACTGACCTAACCTGATGATCCTGTTATAGTATTTGTGTCTTCAAGATGCAAATATCTTAAAGATAACTGAAATCGGCTCCAACTTAGCTGTGAAAAGTAAAAGCCAGGTGAGTGACATTACCTTCTCATGAACAGTTTTCCAACCTCAGAGAACACAATCAATAAATGTATGTATCGTTACCTAGGAGTAATTGAAATAACTAGGACTCACTTTTCATAAACGAAAGAATCATTAACTTTTTGAAAGTGGATACATTTGCAATTGAACTATGTGGCAGATCAATCTTTAGTGAAGTCTGCTCTAAAAATGGACGATAAGTCACAATACACTGTATACAACCACACTTTAAGCCACCAGCCCTCACAATTGACGAATTCTTCACAATGCAATACATTTGCCACCGTCTGTTCAGTTTTTGGTTTTATGTTTGTTTTTTTTTGTTTGTGGGTTTTTTGTTTTTTTTTTTTTTTTTTAATACAATACATCTTGGCAGTAAAAGAAAACCCATACAACAGAACTTTTGTCTTACGTGTTTTATAGAAAATGCTGGATTTTAGAAATAATTAAGGTTCACTTGAATATGTTTACGATCATGAAAGATCTTGAACATTTATCAGTCACTGGCTTCATAAGGAATACCTGTATGTACATTGATAGGAAGTTACAGCTACATGCAATAGTTAAAGAAACCCAGATTTAACTCATGCACCCCCTGAATCTACAGTTTACATATTTAAAAAAAACCAATTTTTTTTCCCCTACAAGCTGCTCTTACCAGATTAAAAAGGGGCACACTACTTCACCAGCTGAAAGAAATAGTATGAATCTATCTTATACAGTTAAAATATCTTATAAATACAGTTAAACTGTATAAGCATAAAAACCAAAACCAGGTTCTTGGATTAGATTCAGAGGGATAACAGTTAAGACAGCATTGCAACTATTCAAGTGAACCCTGTACTCATAAGTCCTGAACAGCAATTTCTAGACACCTCTGGTCTTGAGACACTGTGGGAGACTAGTTCACCCCTCTTAGCAAAGACATATAGCATGACAAATAGTGCTGTGATTTCCTGTTCTCTCAACAGGAAACAATAGGAGCTTCCTTTACTGAAAGAAGGACTTTGCCTGCTAAGTAGTAAACTTACTCTAGGTGTGACAAGTTAAGTACATGGTTTGCCAGGAGAATCTCTCAAGGGGAACATGCATGAAAAGCCTGTTTATATTTCTGTTTGCTTACAGCAAAGTTTGGTTGCTGCTGTTAAGGAAAGCTGTGAACTGAAAAGCTACCATTTCAGGGATTACACCCAAGTTAGAAAAAGGAAGTGGGAATCAGAAGTATTCAGAAGCAATCTTCTGCTAACTCTTAAAGGCATAGAAGTGTGGCAAGCCAGCATTTGCTGAAAACACCAATATTCACACCAATGAATGTCACAACCACCTGATATGCCAGCGTTCACAGAAGTCACACTTGGCAGACAATACATTAATAGTTATCCCACAGGACCAGCCAACTATTTGGAAAACAAAGCACTGCTTCTGTTCAGACAAAAAAGAAATCAAAAGTTGTCATACTCTTCCTGTAATGTAACCAGTATTCAAGTATCCACTCAACACATGCAAATAGTTAGGAAGGTAATGTATGTACTGGAGCCTACACTCCACACACTCTGAAAAAAGCCTTAGACTTACTCAGATGCTTGCTTTGGAACCTACCAGTAATTTACTGTGTAGGCATCTCTTAATCCCCAAGTGAAAAAATTTCATTATCGGACACTGCGCTGACCATGCCTCTACTGACACAGCTGTTTCAAGCAATTCTCACAAAAGACACATGCTGCTTATGTTGTTTTTATCTACTGAGTTTTACCTTCTTATGTATTTTGAGACCTAGATTTACAGAATATTTTTCTTTCAAACTCTTGTGAGAAAGTCTGGGGGGAGGGAACAAACAGCAAGGAAGGATTTTCTTTTTCTGCTTCCTCCCAGAGGAATGGGATGTTTCCTTATGTTACTTAAACATAATAAATGCTAGAGTGATCTCTGGCCTCGTGGAATTTAGGGAACCTCAACAGGGCCAGGATTTCAGGCTACATTTTTTCTTGCACGACTACTACCTCAAATAAGCCAATTGTTCCCTTTGCTAGCACAACTGTATTCAGCATGTATCCTTTATGAAAGGAGGAAACAGGCTGTTTACTTCCATAATCTGAAGCTCAATGTCTAGTATTTAAAAATTCAAGAAAACTTCATGAAAGTTGATAAATCCCCAAAGGATGTCCAACCCTGAATTTTAAACGTGTGTCCCATGTCCCATATGGTTTAGTTAAGCCCTAGTGTTTTACACAAAACAACTTTCTTATAAATAGATGACAATCAGTATTCCGTTTCTAAAGTGGCTTTCCTTTTTTCTTGGGTGGACCTTTGTAGCTTTTCACCTTTCTTCGCAAGCTTCTCCGATCTACAACAGGTACCTCAATTTCTGCTTCCTCAGAGCTGCTGTCAGCAGCCCGCTCTGCTCCTGTCTGCATGTAGTGATCCACCTGCTCAGTCTCTTCCGACTGCTCTTCCAGCTGGCTCTTCTGTGCTTCCTGTCCAGAAGGCTGCTGAAAAGAAACCCCATCAAGTTCAACCATTATCAAAGAACTCTGACTCAGGGCAACAGGGGCCTCCTGTGAGTTGTGCCCTGCTTCCTCATTTTGATCTTCCAATGAGGAAGCTGTTTTGGGAGAGACATTTTCAGAAACAGACTCTTCTGCTGCTTCAGTTACCATGGAGTTGGGCAGGCCACTGTCAGAGGGCTCTTCCTTTGATGCTGAAGCAGCTGTATTTTCAGTGGCAGCCTTTTCAGGTTCTTGCTGTTCTTCAGTGCCCTCCTCTTTCGATGTACTTTCTTCAGTCAGCATTTCTGAATCACCCACAGTTGCTCCCTGTTTTCAAATTCAAATTATTCAAAGGATTACTCAGGTACAATAAAAACATTCTGAAATTAATCCCAGGGTGTGGGTGGGAAGGCAGTTTTTATTTTGGACATATACAGTTATGATTTTGGTAGTATATAATAATCTGCTTTTGCACTATAAGCAAAACCCAATAAAATCTCTTTCTAGAAGGGTATTTTACTATTAACTGCTTGCACACTTCAGGGTGAAATTGCTAGACAAAATAAGGATGTGGCTTTTCACTCATATCTAACTAATATTTTAGTGAGAAAGCTGTTTCATTACTGTCAAGGCAAACTGGAGCAACATGTCCTTCTTTTTGGTATCACATGGATATTTGACCCACTTCTGCATATCAAAACAAACGTTAGTCTATTCTGTTCAAAGATTCACATCATCTGGTCTAATAATTACTTTTTCCAAGAATTTCATATGACGGTGGGGGCTACTCTGAAAGAAAAATTACTTCAGATTTTGTTTCAATTTTCTCACCTTCTCCGATATAGTGTCTTCTGAAGGCTTTGCTGCAGACTCAAGGATTAACGGAACAAACAGCATTAAGGGTTCTTCTTGACTCTCAGACTGCAATTTTGATTCACTATTTCGATCTTCATTTGCTGTTTCCTCTTCAACCACAGGAAAAGTCTTACGAGTTTCTTCTGTTATTTCACCATTTAGAGGCTCTGATAGAGTTTCCTAAAAAAAAAAAAAACAAACACACACCAAAAAAAACCCAACCAACAACAACAAAAAAAACCACAAAAAAAAACAACCACAACCACCCACCATTTCTATGTCAAGATTACAGTCAGCCATTGTTCCCCAAATACAGTGGATGTATCTGTGATCTAAATTTGTAGAGAATTAATGTGAGAAGCAGATAGCTCAGATACCTAGATATGTGTACAAAGAAGGCAGAGTTTAGAGCAGAGTAGCAAATGTAACCAGTTTATTAATCTGGTGGTGTCACCTGCACTAAATTTCTAACCATAGGTTATAGCATTAGGAGCCAAGCCAAGCAGTTTTTAAGCATCCCACAAGTACACCTACTGCAGTCATTCCTTGAACCCAATACAGTGTAAGATTCACTTTCTCATCCATCAGAAAGAACATGCCCTAGAGGCATCACTATGCACAAAGGGTACTTGGATTTAAATTCAAGCTGTTAACAAGGTGCAGATAAAAGTTGCATTTAAACAGCAAAGGAGTCAAGCTCTATGTGAAGTAGTAAGAAGAGCCAACAGTAGTAACCAAAGCATATCAGCTACTGGCTTTTTCAAAGACATATTTTTTTTTTTAATAAATCAGAAATACTGGATCAGATCTTGACCTTACTCCAGTTCTCTGGAATATGCAAGCAGGAAAATCAATGAAGAAATTATGTTGGTAGACAAGCTAGAAATTCTCTTTATGAGGATCCTATGAGCTCTATTTTTCAAAATAAATATAATGGAATATTCCTTAAAACTAATTCCGTATTAGCCTCAGTTTCTCAGCTATCTTTCTCAACATAACATCAATATGAAAATCAAGGAGTTGACAGTCACATGGATCAAGGCAGCAAGCGCCATATTTAACAGAAACTGTAGCTGTATTGCAAACTTATCTGCTATCACTATGACATCCAAGCTCACCTCCTCCTCACTCCGCTTCTCAGGGTTTGATAAATGCAGTTCCGCCTGTGATAAAGACTGGCCCTCATTTTCATCAGTCTTTTCCTCATTCTTCTCAACAGTATTCTCCTCAGATACTTCTACTAAACCTTCAGAGCTTTCAGATGTGTGGGCAGGAGGTTCCAGCCTGCAGCAGGTATTAAGATACAGCTTTTAATCTTTTATATTAATACATGATTTTAGTGATCTCAGCAGGGAAATTCTTTCATGACCAATGATGAAACGCTGTATCACATGCTTGCCATTCAAAATAAGAGCCCAGAAAACTAAATGCATCTAAAAATGACTAACTCATTAGGGAAAAAAAAAAACAGCCACTAGGAAAAATTGCTTTGCCAATTAAAAAATGAAGACTTCTATCTCATGCCTGTGAATAAGATGAAAGTCTGAAATTTGTTATTTTAAAGTTAGAAAGCAGTAATCCACTGCATATTTGGAAGCCACAAAAGGGTGAGAAAGAAAGCAACTTTTCCCACCCCCACTGTAGAAATAATTGAAAATTATGGAGTTATAAAAGCAAATATGTTTGTATAATTATTGAATATTACAAAGAGCATGACCAGAAAAGATTTAAGGCAATAAATATATCATGTCTGAAGATTTAACGAGCCTGAGACTGAATTAGCAAATAGCTGAAGATGAAGAGCTGATGCACGTGATAGGTAGTAATACCATCTCAACATAAAACTTACATTTAGTATTACATACAAGCAAAAGACTTGCAGGAGGCTACTTTACCATTTCATAGTAAAGGCAGTATTGGAGGGTTTTATATCAGATGTCAGTCTTGAGATGAAGGCACTTTACAGGAGAAAGTCCCTGACGTAAAACCCTGCTGTATTTGCTAACATGCATGAAAGGAGAGAACCAAGCTGATATCCTGCCTTGTTACCATCAGGATTTCCCTTAGATCTGCTCATAAACACAGTGTTACGTATCTTACTCAAAGGAGCTGGGGCACCTCATTGGCTTCATTTTGCAAGTCCCAAAATACTAACATTCAACAACAAACAATCTCAAATATCAACTAGCAAAATAGTAGTAATAGGACAAAGGATTTTTCAGGCTGTGGCAGTATCAAACCATGCCATTTGGCCTGTCTGAACCAGCTTTGGGCAGCACACTGACAAGTGTAGGACATCAGTGCTGTATCTTTGCAGATCCACAGAGGAATTCAAGCACAAAAATTAGGCTGTATCTAGCTGAAGACAGCTTCACACAAAAAACCCCACCCAAACCCACAACTACTTTTAGTTGAAGAAGGCTAAGTGAACAAGTTTGAGGGATTTCCTAGAAAATAATTATGTTATCTTCAGTTCTTCAAAAGAGGCTTTTAGTGTTGAGTTTTGGTTTTTTTTTTTGCAAGTGAACAACAAAGGCTGAGAGGCACACACACAGTGAGGATAACCGTAAATGTCTATGAAGAGTACATACTCACACAGGAAAGAAGCAGTAATTTATTTACAATAGCCAAAGTTCTGCTTTCTGGAAGACATCACAAATTAGTACTTCAGGCCCTGTCTTGTATGAATTGTTGCATGCAAGCAGTATAATTCTTCATATCCCCAGCTGACCATATTGCACAGGATAACTGGAGATGACTTCCCCAGTACCCTGATGTAAGTTTGGATAGGATGGTTTTAAAAATCAGAATTTGTGTAAAAGGGCTTTACTTTGAAGACAGGTGGCTTCCTGTAACTTTTGTTACTAAGTGACATGCAGTAACCAGCTCCCAGACTAAACAGTTGGACATGTCTCCAAAGATCACACATAGCACTGTGGATACCTGTTCAGTTATATTATCACAAGAGACTATGCTGCATGAATACAGATATTTTTACCTTCATGCAAACTAAGTTCTAACAGAACACCCTCAACCTTCACTGTTATTATTTCCAGTATTTGCTGAGCTTTCAGACATACAGTTTGGGACAATCACTCTTCAAGTAGTATCTCTATTTTCTTTCCCACATCATGCATTATTTTTAGTTATTTTAAAATCAAGCAAGGACAGTTAAGAAGAAAGGAGAAATATTAAGTAGTCCACTGTGAGACACTGATGTAGCTTATGATGGCCCAAGCAACGAAGTAAGAAATCAGTAAAGTACAGGCTTCTCTACCTGCTTTCTGACACAAAAGCGTTTTCCTCGTTTCCTTGGGAAGTTCCAGATTCCTGTCTCATCTTTCCTATCCTGGGACGTTTTAAATGACTGCTTCGAGTTCGAATGGAACCAGGAGCTGTGTTAGGGTCTTTGGAAGAAAAAAAAAACCACAAACAAAAACACCACCAAAATAAAACACCAAAATAAATGCTAGTGAACAATGCAGTATAAGATCTGCATATAATTCTTCCCCCGAGTACTTCATTAAAGCTGAGTGCAAGTAGAACAGCATTTCATTGTAGTACTTCTTTTCTGAATACGCATGCGTAGTGTCTTTACCAAGACTCATAACAATTTTATCCAAAGTCCTCTGAAAGGTTTGAGTTGAGCCCCAGAACCTTGGAGGAAAGTATGTTTTTATACATTTTGCAGATGATTATGTGGAGATTGAAAGCAGTAAAAGAGCCTGCTAACCTATTAATCCACAGTAATCACAATACTGGTAATCAAGGTTATTTTTACCTTCAGATGTGCTTGCATAGACATCTGTTGATTCTTTACCTTTTTGAGATGCAGACTGTGAAAAAAAAAATAAAAACTAATGTTACTCCAAAACTTCCGGAACTGACTGAAATACCTTCATCTCTCTATCTGCATCTTTCTAAAGCACTATTTTGTAGTAAAGATCCTATGGAAGAGCAGCTACAAGCATTCATAATTTAAAATACTTCCATGTATTTATTTTATCTCAAGAGATTTTTTTTTTTTTTAATTACCTTTATTACAAGGATGATGGTTTTTTTCTGCATTTTACTTCTGGCCTCAACACATAAGTCAAGACTCCAAAGTAACATCCCATTATAAACAATGATGCCAAACTTTTTTTCCTAACCATTCTATTTATAGCAGGTGCCCACGTAATTAAATGCTAGAAGTCTTTTTTTTTGTTTCCCCTTTCAGTATAAACACAAGGGCATACACTACAGTATTTGACAAAATATAGCAGGAAAGTTTACTTTTTACATTTGTACTCTATTTTTTACTGTGGCATGCAACAGAATACAACAGTTCATACATAAATAAAGAACAAACAGCAAAAACAAAACCACAACAAACCAAACAGAGAAACAACCTACAGAACTGGGTGAATCAGCAGTACTGCAGGTTATATGCACAGCCAGCACAAGACACTGTTTATTTCAGAGTTCCCTCTCCCTAGAGTTCTTTTGCCTCTTGTTCTTCCCCACCCTCCCAATGCTGCAATTTTTTTCCTGCAAGTAGCTGAGGACTCAGTGGTCAAGCACTTCATACTCTAAAGTGGATACAAGCTTTACACATTTACATAATGATATGCACGTTGCTCTCAGCTGCTGGAAGTAGTCTAGAACTGGCAACAATCAGCACCCATAATGCTGCTGCATTTCCAGCCTCACTTCCAGTGCCACCCAAGGAGGCCAGCAGGAAACAGCCGCATCTACATTCTGCTGCTTGAAGTAGTTTCAAGTGGGTTTTAAATATGTAAGAATTTGTAGACCAATGACAAGTTATTCTAGCATCAAAACACATAAAATAAGAAACACTAAGTAAAGAGCAAAAATGAAAGCTGGAGAATAGAGTATTTTTTCCTGGTGCATGAGAAAGTAGGGTATTTTTTGTTTGGCGGTCCAACAGTTTTCAAAGCATTGCAGAACTGCTGGTAGACAGTGAAGATGCCAACAAGAGAGCTGTCAGCAATTCTACCAAACTATGAGGAGTTGAAGCACTTTGGAATCTACCTTCTTTCTCTTCTGGAAGAAGGTAGAGACAGGGCTAGAGTTCCTAACTCACAGCAACAAAATTCCTAAGAACTACTGTTCTTCTGCTATCTTCTCCAAGTATATCAGTTATCTACAACCAAAACATGCATGTTTGTCCTGGCTTTGGCTGGGATAGCATTAATTTTCTTCCCAGCAGCTGGTGCAGTGCTGTGTTTTGGCTTTAGTCCAAGAAGAATGCTGGTAACACACCAATGTTTTAGTTCTTGTTAAGCAGTGCTTACCCTGATCAAGGACTTCTCAGTCTCTCATGTTCTGTCAGTGAGGAGGGGCACAGGAAGCCAGGAGGAAGCAGAGACAGGAACCTGACCCAAACTAGCCAAAGGGGATTCCATACCACAGCACATCATGTCCAGTATATAAATGGCAGGAGGAGCTACCCAGAAGGGCAGATTGCTGCTCGGGTCAAGCTGGATATCACTCAGCAGCTGGTTAGCAATTGTATCATGCATCATTTGTGTTTATTTGGGCTTTTTTCCCCTTTCTTCTTTTAGTGTTATATTTTCTCCCTTTGTTATTTCCCTTATCATTATTAGTATTATATTGTACTTTAGTTATTAAAACTGTTCTTATCTCAACCCGTGGGTTTTACATTCTTTCAATTCTCCTTACCATCCCACCCAGGGTGGAAGGGAAGAGGGGGTGAGCAAGTGGCTGCATGATGCCGAGTTACCAGCTGGGCTTAAACCACAACATGTTTTAGATCATTTTGCCAATCTGATCATTATTGGAATCCAAATCGAGAAGTCAGTAATGATGGTCAAGACACTGTTACAAAAGACAGACAACTAAGAGTTGTTTCTTCTGGTCATTTAGAGAGACTAAAAACACCACTACTTTGCTGTCAGTTTTGCTTTGGGAAATGCTAATTTTCTCAACTAGGAAAAGTGACACTGGAGTTACATTTAAAATCTGAAGTTTAGATATCAATTAGCTGGGAGTACTGATACAGCCATTATTTCCTATTTTTAATTAAAGCACTGAGGTCTACAGGAGCATACTCATGTCAGTACTACAGACAGTCTTAAAGCACACAGATTATTTGCAAGGGAATTCTGTGTGGCCTCAGAACACAAATGAGTGAGAGGAACAGCTTCATAATATTCAAAAGATACAGACATATTCATGACCGCATATCCATCTGTAGCTGAAATCTGACTGATATTTCAAATAAGTAGAAATAAAAAAATAATAATTTGTAGAAAGAAAGCTGCATTCCTCCTCCATGGACAATATTTAACTCTGAACGCCAACCAAACACTCCATTGTATTGAAATGTGGTGCAAATATGCACTTTTATGAACACTTTTCTTCATCCTCTCTACTGTTGAGAATGACTCTCTTGTTCCAGACTCTATTGTTCTAGACAGTTAAATCTCAGAGCTAGTTGAAGTACTCTCCCTTCTCTTATCTGCTAGCAAACAGTTCAAATTATAGACCCTGACAGTTGTGGCACAGACCTTCTACATTCATGGGGACACCCCATTATTGGAAATACTGGGGAAAAAAAAAAAAACAACAAAACAAAACAAACAAAACACAAACCCAGCCCCCCCAAAAAACCCAATCCAGTCTTTTTAACCCCATCAGTGTTAAATCAATGGGAAACATAACATTCACCCAAAAGAAGTAACAAAAGCATCTGTATTTTATATATAGTGTGTACTTGAACCAATTAGAGGCAGACAAAAGCATTTCTCTGGTTTTCAGTAATAATGTAATCAAAGAAAAAAAAAAAAAGGTCATAGTCTGTGTACCTACACTTAACTGTGTTTGTAGCTCAGTCTTCTGTCCACCTGCTTCAGACACTGCTGCAGACTCCAGAAAATGAATCTTTGCTTGGCAGCTCTTTTCTATCTGTGAAGCCTCTGCTGTTGAGATTTGAAAGAGGAAATGGGAAACAGAAAATTATAGTACCTTAACAGATCAATTAACCATTGCAGATACAATGTAACAGACCTCAGGACACGTTAAAAAAAAAAATAAATAAAAAAATCTTTCTGCTAGTTTCCATGGGCAGGGTTCACAGAATTCACTGTTGTTCTTGTAGTGTTCGTTCAACATTTGCAACATTTCTCAGAGACACTTGCCAGAAAACAAATCAAAGCATCCATACCTGCAAATTGGAGCCTTTCCCTTTGCACTCTAGTTGCAACACATGTTCTCTGGAACCAATATCCTGGTCCATTCACTTCATAAAGAAGGCTTTCATCTGAAGGGTACTTCTGAAGATACTGCTTACAAGCTAAACAAATATAAGAAAACCCACCCTATTACATGTACTTGACTGTACTTCAGTTCTTCAAGTTTATCTGAAATAAACAATTTGCAATCTTCCATCATATCCATAAGCCAACACAGAAAGAACTGTTCAACAAAAAGGGGGGTCTGAAGTAAGGGTTAGATTAGATGAACTTTGAAGGTCCCTTCCAACCCAAATTATTCTGTGATTCGATGAAATAAACATAATATTGTTTTACCCTACTCATCATTCTCAGTAAATCCTTTCTTCAGGTTTAAACACTTTCTATTATTATCCTAAACTCCAGACAGAAATGCCTCTTCTCTAGGCATCCACTTCAGAGTTTTACAACTTTACTGGTCACTGCCCATGCAAACCACAAGACCCAGCCAAGAATGGAATGGAGCTCTTTGGCAGGTTAAGTCAAGTGAGTTTTGTCACCCCATATTATTATAGGCACTCATGAAAAGCATTCTTTGGGAATGTACGCATGTTCTCATTGCATGGTTTATCATCTACTCACTGTTCACTGCTGGAATTTTTTTCTTCCCTGCTGTCCTTCCACCTTTTTTCTCTCAAATACACATATTAACCATACACATGGAGAGGCGTGCTTTAACATTTTTCTGTGGCAGCAACCAGGAAAACTACCATTTTTGTCTTGGTTTAAGCCCAGCTAGTAACTCAGAACCATGCATCTCCCGCTCATTCCCCCACTTCTTCCCTACCACCCCTGCTCCTGGAGGGATGGGGAAGAGAATCAAAGGAATGTTGTTGCTGGGGTTGTTGCTGGGCTTGCCCCAGTGGGGCAGCGCTCCAGAATTAATGAAGACTGGGAGGCCTCCTATAATCCTAGGGTGAAATCGGTGTGCTCAGCTCGCTCCCTGAAATGTCTGTACACCAATGCGCGCAGCATGGGAAATAAACAGGAGGAGTTGGAAACCTGTGTTAAGTCAGGAGACTATGATCTGGTGGCAATTACAGAGACGTGGTGGGACAGCTCACATGACTGGAATATAGTCATGGAGGGCTATGTCCTTTTTAGGAAAGACAGGCCAGCCAGGAAGGGTGGTGGGGTTGCTCTTTATGTGCGGGAGGAACTACAATGCACCGAGTTCTGTCTGGGGACAGATGACGAGCGAGTTGAGAGTCTGTGGGTGAGAATTAAGGGGCAGGCTGGCAGGGGCGATACTGTTGTAGGTGTCTGTTACAGACCACCGGATCAGGGTGAGGAAGTTGACGAGGCCTTCTACAGGCAGCTGAGAGAGGCCTCACAGTCACAGGCCGTGGTCGTCATGGGGGACTTTAACTTCCCTGATGTTTGCTGGAAGGACCACTCGGCAACCCAGCCGCAGTGCAGGAGGTTCCTCCAGTGTGTGGATGATAACTTCCTCCTGCAAATGGTGGATGAGCCGACCAGGAGAGGAGCGCTGCTGGATCTCATCCTCACTAACAAGGAGGGTCTGGTTGAAGCAGTAAGGGTAGAGGGCTGCCTTGGTTGCAGCGACCACAAGATGGTGAAGTTCAGGATCTTGTGTGGTAGGACTAGTAGAATACCAAGTAGAATTGCAACCCTGGACTTTAGCAGGGCAAACTTTGGCCTTTTCAAGCAATTGCTAGGGGAAATCCCATGGGCAAGGCTGCTTGAAGGAAAAGGGGCCCAAGATAGTTGGTTGACATTCAAGGACTGCTTTTTCCGTGCTCAAGATCGGAGCATCCCGACACGTAGGAAGTCAAGGAAGAGGGCCAAGAGACCTGTGTGGCTAAATAGGGAATTGCTGGGTATGCTCAAGTGGAAGAGGAGAGTTTACAGGTCATGGAAGGAGGGGCTGGCCACTTGGGAGGAATATAAGGCTGCTGCTAGGGGATGTAGGAAGGCAGCTAGGAGGACTAAGGCTTCCTTAGAATTAAACCTGGCAAGAAGGGTCAAGGACAGCAAAAAGAGCTTTTTCAAGTACATGGCAGACAAAACTAACACCAGAGGCAATGTAGGCCCACTGATGAACGGGATGGGTGCCCTGGTGACAGAAGATGCAGAGATGGCAGAGTTACTGAATGCCTTCTTTGTCTCTGTCTACTCTGCTGCAGGCAGTCCTGAAGAGCCCTATACCCCTGAGACCTTAGATGAAGTCAGGTCGACGGAGCGACTTGCCTTAGTCGATGAGGAATGGGTTAGAGACCAGTTGAGCAATCTGGACATCCATAAATCCATGGGTCCAGATGGGATGCACCCGCGGGTGCTGAGGGAACTGGCGGAAGTCATTGCTAGACCACTCGCCATCATCTTTACCAAGTCCTGGGAAACGGGAGAGGTGCCTGAGGACTGGAGGAAGGCAAATGTCACTCCAGTCTTCAAAAAGGGCAAGAAGGAGGACCCGGGTAACTATAGACCGGTCAGCCTCACCTCCATCCCTGGGAAAGTGATGGAACACCTTGTCCTTGGTGCCATCTTAAAGCATATCAAGGATAAGAGGGTTATGAGGGGCAGTCAACATGGCTTCACCAGGGGGAAATCATGTTTGACCAATCTCTTAGCCTTTTATGAGGAAATAACACGGTGGATGGATGATGGCAGAGCGGTGGATGTGGTCTACCTTGACTTCAGCAAAGCCTTTGACACAGTCTCCCACAGCATCCTCACGGCTAAATTGAGGAAGTGTGGACTGGATGACCAGGTAGTGAGGTGGACTGCGAACTGGCTGAAGGAGAGAAGCCAGAGAGTTGTAGTCTATGGGGCTGAGTCTAGTTGGAGGCCTGTAACTAGTGGAGTGCCTCAAGGGTCAGTACTGGGACCAGTATTATTTAATATATTCATCAATGATTTAGATGAGGGAATTGAGTGTACTATCAGCAAGTTTGCTGATGACACTAAGCTGGGAGGAGTGGCTGACACGCCAAAAGGCTGTGCTGCCATCCAGCGAGACCTGGACAGGCTGGAGAGTTGGGCAGGGAATAACGGGATGAAATATAACAAGGGGAAGTGTAGAGTCCTGCATCTGGGCAGGAACAACCCCAGGTTCCAGTATAGGTTGGGGAACGACCTGCTAGAGAGCAGTGTAGGGGAGAGGGACCTGGGGGTCCTAGTGGACAACAGGATGACCATGAGCCAACACTGTGCCCTTGTGGCTAAGAAGGCCAATGGCATCCTGGGATGTATTAGAAGGGCGGTGGTTAGTAGGTCGAGAGAGGTCCTCCTTCCCCTCTACTCTGCCCTGGTGAGACCCCATCTGGAATATTGTGTCCAGTTCTGGGCCCCTTAGTTCAAGAAGGACAGGGAGCTGCTGGAGAGAGTCCAGCGCAGGGCAACCAAGATGATTAAGGGAGTGGAGCATCTCCCTTATGAGGAAAGACTGAGGGAGCTGGGTCTTTATAGTTTAGAGGAGACTGAGGGGTGACCTTATAAGCGTCTATAAATATATAAAGGGGGAGTGTCACGAGGATGGAGCCAGGCTCTACTCAGTGGCAAACAATGATAGGACAAGGGGTAATGGGTGCAAACTGGAACACAAGAGGTTCCACTTAAACTTGAGAAGGAACTTCTTCTCAGTGAGGGTGACGGAACACTGGAACAGGCTGCCCAGGGAGGTTGTGGAGTCTCCTTCCCTGGAGACATTCAAAGCCCGCCTGGACACATTCCTGTGTAATGTTATCTAGGTGTTCCTGCTCTGGCAGGGGGATTGGACTAGATGATCTTTTGAGGTCCCTTCCAATCTCCAGCATACTGTGATACTGTGTGATACTGTGAATGTAAATCCCATGGGCTGAGATTAAGAACAGCCCAGTAACTAAGGTATAACACAAAACTACTACTGCTAAAACCAGTAACAGGAAATAACAAGGGGAGAGTATATAAAACTAAAAGGGGTAAAGAAAAAAATAAACACAACTGATGCACATCACAATTGTTCACCACCCACTGATCGATACCCAGCCCGACCCAAGCAGTGATCTGGGCCTTCCAGGTAACTCCCCACCATTTCTATACTGGGCATGATGTGCTGTGGCATGGAATACCCCTTTGGTTAGTTTGGGTCAGGTGTCCTGTCTCTGCTTCCTCCTGGCTTCCCATCCTCCCTGGCAGAGCATGAGACTCAGAAAGTCCTTGGTCAGAGTACACATTACTTAGCAACAACTGAAAACATTGGTGTTATCAGAGCTGTTCCCAGGCTGAAAAATCAAAAACACAGTACTGCAGCAGCTACTAGGAAGGAGAAAAATGACTGCTACTGCTGAACCCAGGACAATTTTTCACTCAACTCAGCAGTGATGCATAATCTCAGTGGACAAGATCCCTGCCATATCATTCCTTGACTAGGGAAATGGATTAGTCATTAATTTCTGCGCAGTACAGTTTGCTGGTTTAAGCCTAACAGGCCTAGTGAGATCTGACAACAGACAGCAGTACCTGAAAAAGCAGAAAATTTCCAGTGGCTAAGGCAGTCAGATGAAAATGTTCACAGAAGGAAGACTGGCAGATGGCCTAAGAATAGGAGTAGCCTTGAGAAACAGGACAAAGAATCATGCTCCTTGCCTGAACACAGCCCCAGCTCACATTGTTTCCAGAACTGTGTATCACTTCCTAGGTGACACAGCCCTCTTGGGTTGCTAATGGAAAAGCCATGTTTCCCTTGTACATTAGAACTGTACCTTCTTATACCCAAGTTAAAACATACCCTAGTATGTACATTTAATTCATGCTTTCTCAGAACTTCATGATCAAGTGGTCAGAACATTTAATACAGAAAATGAGGATGAAGCCACAAACATGGAACTTGAATGACAGCACTCATTTGGACATGTAAAGAAAGCACAAAGATCAAAAGAATAAATTAAAGAGCTTGCCTGTGTACATGAAAGATGACAGCGGGTATCGTAGGCCAAGACATTTTTCAGTGAAGGAATCCACAAAGTCTTCCAAAATGATTAGCCCAGAATCTCTCTCACGATGTCTGCGTCTTACAAATGCTGTGTCTAGCACTGGCAGCTTATAATTCTTATCACAATGAGAGCTACAAATACTTCCTGAAATAACAAGAGAGTGAAAAATATCCATTGGCATGCTGCAGCACAGATTTTAGCATATTCAAATACAGACTTTCATCATTTATAAAAATTATACCAAACTATATAATTGTTAGTCATATAAAATGATAAAAATCTGTGTCTTCTCTTAAAAATAAGTAATTGCTATCAGCCTTTTACTGGTTCTTTGGGCAAGCTTCATAGTTTTGCCAAGATACATCAATAGATTAATATGCTAGAAAAAATCTGTAGTACCAGAAAAGAATAGCAGGGGAAAGGCTCACTTTGTAAATCTAACTACACAATTCCACAGGAAAACTAATAAAAATGAAGCTGACAGAGGAGGAAAAAGGAGACAAAAATATTGAATTTATGTAGATCAAGACAAATATGAAGATCATAATTCAGCTCTGAAACAGTAATTCCAATTTTTTAAATAAAAAAAATAATAATCCTACAACACTACACTGAAATTCTCCCATAAACAACACATCCATAATCAAAAAAAGATGAAACAGACTGTCATAACACAGAGGCACTTCAGTATCACAGCATTCAAAAGGTAGCTATGGACTCAGTGGTGACAAAGGGATGATGACACATAACATCACTAAGATAGCCCATCAACTATTCAATCCATTTTCAGGACCTCATTTGCCCTTTCCTCTAACAAGGCCAAAGAGAAGCATACAGTTGTCTATACAACATAGTCATTGCACTGCACCAGCTACTAGGAAGAAAATCTCTGCAATCTGGATCTAGATCCAAAGAAAAGCTAACCCAAACAAACCAAAAAACAAAGTCTCCTTCCCTGGAGACATTCAAAACCCGCCTGGACACATTCCTGTGTAACATTATCTAGGTGTTCCTGCTCCGGCAGGGGGATTGGGCTAGATGATCTTTCGAGGTCCCTTCCAATCTCTAGCATACTGTGATACTGTGAAAACACCAAGCACAGCCCAAGCCAACTGCAAGCAACTGTTCTACAGAAAGAAGACAAAAAAAAAAAAAAAAATCTTTCTGATCTACCTAATCCATAACCCCTACAGTTTTATCTTGTATAATGTGAAGATTGCTAAAGCATGTAAACATTTAAGATAGAAATTTTAACATCAAAATTTTGATGTTAAAAATTCTGATGTTTGCCTGAACACTTATGATTTCAGGAAAACACCAATTCATTAGGCCTGCAAGGCTTACAAAGTCTACTAAATACAATATTCTCCAAATAAGCTATCTCCTCCCCTTTAGCCCCTTCAAATCCCACAATACTCAACCATTTTACCTGTAGGCTTAACAGAATAGAACCCAATAGCCTCTCCTCCTTTCCACATGATCTTAGCATATTCATTGCTACGATGACAGAGAAATGGGATCTCATTTTTTTCCATTTCTTGTGTCCGATAGATAATTCGATTCAAAACATAGAGAACAATCCTCTCTCCAACAGACTTAACCTAAGGAAACAGAACATACAGAAGAGTAGTCAGATCAGTTAACACTTGCATATCAAGGACCTTATTTTTCAAAGCTTCCACTTAGCACTGTTGCAGATGGAGTCAAGAAAAGCTGTAAGTGCTAAAGCAGGATGAAGCTCTGGGGTTTTTCTGAAGGCACAAAGATGCTTGGAAGCCATAGCAACAGGTCAAGTAAAAGGACTACCACAGACAGAGGATATTTCACAACTTCAACATCACTCCTAATACAATGGGTAAAGCTGAGAGAAGTGCTGGGAGTGTGATGGTGGGGGGAATGTTCTGATTTCAATGCAAACAAAAAAATCTGGATTTAAGAAACATTCACCAAACGCAGTCATCATCATCACGATGGCTTGACTTCACAAACGAAGATTTGGGAAGTGCTTTACCCACGCTTACTACAAACACGCTGATAACTAAAAAGGCCAATGTGGGATAGGCAAATCTGGTTGCAAAAAGCACAGCGAAAGGTCTCCTTGGGTGGTATAGGCGGGGCACAATTCTTTCTATGTTGTCTTTTCTCCTCGAGACTAATTCTGCATGTGTTCTCAAAGGAGACAACAGCGTTAGGTATGGTGCGTCTCAAGTCTCCCAATGGAGGCCAAGGTAGACCACTGATGATAGTCAATATGGCCAAGGGAGTCCTTATATCTCTTATATCTCTTCTTTGGGGCACTTCTCTTGAGGCAACCAGTGGTGAGTTCACCATAAAACACAATCTTAGGGAGGTGGTGATCCTTCATCCTAGATATGTGCCCTGCCCAGCGCAGCTGCGAGTTCAGCAATATGGCCTCGATACTGGTGACCCCTGCCTGTTCAAGAACAGTAACATTTGACACATAGTCAGTTCAATGGATGTTTAGGGTTGTACGGAGGCAGTGCTGATGAAAGCGTTCGAGGAGTCGCAGGTGATGGCGGTAGGTAACCCATGATTCAGACCCATATAAAAGAGTAGACCGTATAATGGTTCTATAGACACTAATCTTTGTACTTTTCTTCAGGTGTTTATTGCACCAGACTCTTCTACGGAGTTTTCCGAAGGCTCTATATGCCTTTGCTATTCTGTTGTCTATCTCTTTGTCAATTGTGGCATCCGAGGAAATACGATTCCCAGATAGCTGAACTGACTTAAGCTCTGACTCGCCAATGGTAATGTTGGGATGATGATAATCTTCTTGTCGTGCAGGTTGGTAGAGAACTACTGTCTTCTTCAAGCTGACTTCCAGGCCAAAAACTTTAGCCACCTCTGCAAAGCAAGATGTTAAACGCTGCAGAGCTGCTTCTGTGTGGGCAACAATGGCAGCATAGTCAGCAAAAAGCAGTTCACGGACAAGATGATTTAGGGTCTTAGTGTGGGCCTTCAGTCACCTTAGATCGAACAGGTTCCCATCGGTATGATGTCAAATATAAATGCCATTTTGTTCGTCGAGGTCTACCATAGCCCTTTGGAGCATCATGCTGAAGAAGGCTGTGAATAAAGTTGCGAGAACGCAACGTTGTTTCACGCCACTGGTTATTGGGAAAGGCTCAGAGAGTGCATTGCCATATCTGACTTGGCCATGCTGATCCTAAGGTAACAGAAGAATGGGTAATGCTGAGAGAAGTGATAGGAGTGTGATGGTGGGGGGGAATGTTCTGATTTCAATGCAAAAAAAAATTTTGGCTTTAAGGAACATTCAACAAACACAATAGCAGTACACTAGCCTCAGACTTCCTAGGCTAGCAGTTAACTGGAGTCCCACAAAGCAGGATGAGTCCCATGACATAGCAGGACTTGGCACACTCAATCACTGCCAATAGAATGGCAGACAAAAGGACACGATGCAGTTAAAAAGCTAATTACAAGTTTGAGTTCCTTATTTCGTACCTCAATATCCTTTTCTCTGTCCTGCAGGGTTCCTCTTACACATGAAATTTAAGTTCACCACTGTGAAGGAAGAATGGAGGAACCATGCTTTCTTCCTAATGTTCAGTCTCAGCTACCCTACCTGTAAAGGATTCAGCTTTCCTGATTTAATCACCATGCTACCATTAAGAAGCACATGGAAAACAAGGCTGATTGTGAAAACAAGGCTGATTGTGAAAACCTCTAGACTAAATTAAAAAAAAAAACAAACAAATCAGACAAGTGCCCAGATTCCATGAGCAGATATAAATGACACTCTTGGAAAAATACAGATATCCAGTTTCAGGAAAAAAAAAATAAAAATCAACAAACAAAACCAAACCTCAAAACTCCATGCTACATAAGTGCCAGTAATGGTAACAAAGGTCAATGACAAGCAATAAAGCAGATACCAGGGAACTTACTTTTACAAACCTCATATATTGCCACTGCAAGACACCAGCTCCAGCTCGCCTCTATCAACTACATTCCCAATAATACTTTTAGCTTACTAGTCTCCCATTAAGACCAACAGGTACTACTATTGTACAGTGCATCACCCTAAGAGGTTTCAATACAGCCACATACACAGTGTTCTAAAAAGTAAAGAAAAAAACCTGTTTATCATTAACATCTAAATAGCCTACATGTGAATTTACTGTATATGAAGCACTTCTGCTTTAGACACTATCTTCACAACCAAGTTCCCTTCCCCCTACTACCTGTTCTCCCATTCCCACTGACCTTGCTTTTGACTTCAGCCAGCCAACTCATTTTTAAATGAAATGAAAATATGTAATCTCCCACACAGTAGCTATTTGCCATTACTTTTCACTACCTTGAAAGGTAAGAATAATTACGAGGTGCATGCTGGAGCACTTTACCTGATGAAGCCCCTGTCTAGCAGAGACAGATGTTCTCACAATGTCATCAATTGACCACCACTTGTCAGCAAGATACAGGGCTATAGCTTGAAAGAAACAAGGGGAAATAAAAAGTTAGTGATTCTTACCATACCAAGAGAAACGCTCATTAAAGCTGCTAAACAGTTAAGAATAACACTGTAGTAACCAGGCATTACTACAGTATTGTTCAGTAGCCATAAAGTAACCATGAAGTATACAATGATCATCTTCTAGCTGACACTACATTAATGCAGCTCTTACTACACTAACACAACAAATGTTGTTATATATACCCCCCATATGCAATACTCCCCAGTCCAAAACTCATTTGAAAACTGAGAACAATAAAAGCAAATACAGATTTTTGCAGTATGACATACGAAATCCTGTTTTTCAGACATAGGAACTATTCTTCATGACTGTGCTCTAGCACATCCTCAGACTAGAACTTGGGCCTGCCAAGAGGAGTATCATTCACACATGTATTTTAGTTTTGGGTTGCTAATAGATACTGTTATTGAAACAGTGTAAGTTTTAGGGAGTCAGATGAATGTAAAAAGGCTGTTGGCATTGTGATTAGCAATCATGAAAAATTTGCACATAGCACTAAATAGGAAAGAAAGGAAACATGAAGGACTGGAAGGTAAGGAAGAAAGGGAGAAAAAAACCCAAAACAAAATTAAAAAAAAAACACACAAAAAAACCCAAACCCATGAGATGTCACAGAATCATAGAATGCTTTTGGTTGAAAGAGACCTGAAAGATCATCCAGTTCCAACCCTCCTGCCACATGCAGGAATGCCTTCTCCACTAGACTAAGTTGCTCAAAGCCCCATCCAACCTTGCCTTGAACACTTCAAGGGTAGGGCAGTCACAGCTCCTCTGGGCAACCTGTGCCAGGGCCTCAAATCTACCTTCTTTCAGTTTAAAGCCATTCCCCCTTGTCCCAACCCTACATGCCCTTGTAAAAAGTCTCTCTCCACATTTCTTACAGGCTGCCTTTAGGTACTGGAAACTGCTCTAAGGTCTCCCTGGAGCCTTCTCTTCTCCAGACTGAACAAGCCCAGCCCTCTCAGCCTGTCTCCATAGCAGACATGATCCAGGTCTCTGATCATCTTCCTGGCCCTCCTCTGGACTCACTCGAGCATGTACATGTCCTTCTTTGTGTTGGAGCCCCAGAGCTGGATGCAGCACTGCAGGTGGGGTCTCACAAGGGCAGAGTACAGAGGCAGAATCACCTTCCTTGACCTGCTGGTCACACACTTTTTGCTGCAGCCCAGCATACACTGGCTTTCTGGGCTCTGAGCGCACACTGCCAGCTCATGTTGAGCTTTTTGTCAACCAGTACCCCCAAGTCCTTCTCCTCAGGGCTGCTCTCAACCCAGTCTGTGCCCAGCCTGCATTTGTGCTTGGGATTTCCCCAAACCATGTGCAGGACCTTGCACTGGGCTTTGTTGAACTTCAGGAGGTTTGCACTGACCCACCTCTCAAGCACGTCAAGGTCCCTCTGGATCCCATCCCTCCCCTCCAGGATGTTGACCACACCACACAGCTTAGTGTTGTCCACAAACTTGCTGAGGGCACTCAATCCCACCGTCCATGTTGCCAACAAAGACGTTGAACAGCTTCAGTCCCAATACCAACCCCTGAGGAACACCACTTGTCACTGATCTCCACTTGGACATTGAGCCAGCCACCACAATTCTTTGAGTGTGACCATCCAGCCAATTCCTTATCCACTGGGTGGTCCATCTGTCAAATCCATGCCTCTCCAATTTAGAGACAAGGGTGTTGTGCCGGGACAGTGTCAAATGCTTTGCACATCCAGGTAGATGACCTCAGCCTCTCTTCCCTTATTCACCACCACTGTGGCCAGCACAGTTTGCTCTTCATGAAGCCCCACTGACCATCACCAATCATCTGCTTATTGTTCACATGCCTTAGCATAGTTTCCAGGATGATCTGCTCCATGATCTTGCCAATCAACATGAGACTGAACCGTCGACAGTTCCCTGGGTATCCCTTTTTTCCCTTTTTAAAGATGCAGGGTTATATTTCCCCTTTTCCAGTCAGCAGAAACTTCACCAGACTGCCACAGTTTCTCAAACATGACAATGTTCTGGCAACTTCAGCTCCCAGTTCCCTCAGGACCTGCAGATGCATCTCATCAGGTCCCACAGACTTGTGCACTTTCAGGTTCTTTAAATCATCTTGAACCTGATCTTCTCCTACAGCAGGCAGTTCTTCATTCTCCCAGTCCCTGCCTTTGCTTTCTGCAACATGGGCAGTGTGCCAGCAAAGACTGGCACACCGAGGCAAAAACTTTACTGAGTACTTCAACCTTCTCCACATTTCAGGTAACCAGGTCTCCCATTTCCTTCCAGAGAGGGCCCGCATTTTCCTTTTTCACCGAACCAACTAGTTTGGAAAATACCTTTAAGATCATCAAGTTCAACCATTACCCCAGGATTGTCTAGACCACCACTAAACCATATCATTGAGGGCCTCATGTACACAGTTTTTGAACACTTCCAGGGACAAGCATTCCATCACTTCCCTGGGAAGCCTATTCCAATACCTGATAACTCTCCCAGGAAGAAATTTTTCCGAAGTGAAGGAATTTTTCCCCAAAATTTTCCTTCCTTTTATCCACAGTGTACCTATAGAAATTTTTCTTGTTGCCTCTTGATTGATGTCCTTGGTCAGATTTAATTCTACCAGGTCTTTAGCTTTCCTAACCTAATCCCTGGCTATTTCTCTTTATTCCTCCCAGGCTAACTGCCCTTGCTTCTACTATCTGTAGGCCTACTTTTTACACTGGAGTTTGTTCAGGAGCTCCTTGTTCATCCACACAAGCCTCCTCATGTTTCTGCCAGACTTTCTCTCTGTTGGGATGCACTGCTCCGGAGTCTGGAAGAGGTGATCCTTGCTTGGGCTCCTCTTCCCTCCTGGGCTTTACCCCATGGCACTCCACCAAGCAGATCCCTGAAGAGGCCAAAGGCTGCTCTCCTGAAGTTCACGGTAGTGAGCTTGCTGTGCACACTCCTCACCACCCTAAGGATCTCAAACTCCAGCATTTCATGGTCATTGCAGCCAAGGCTGCAGTTGACCTTCACATTCTCCACCAGCCCCTCCCTGTTGGTGAGGGCGAGACCCAGCATAGCCTGTCTCCTCACTGGTTCTTGTAGAAAGAAATTATTGTCAACATGTTTCAGGAACGTCCTGGACTGCTTATGCCCTGCTGTTTTGACCCTCCAGCAGAATGTCAGGGTGGTTGAAGTCCCTCATGAGGACCAGGGCTTGTGAACATGAGGCTATCTGTCTAGAGGGCCTCATCCACTCAGTCTTCCTGATCAGATGGCCTGCAGCAGACCCCCTTAGCTAAAGCTATGTTATGGCCTAATGCTAAAGACAATTTTATACTTCATGCTGACCAATAACTGCTAATAAAGTGCCTCTAAATTTATGAGAGAATTAACAGATTCTATGAGTGCTTAATAAATTCCTTTTGGAGACATGAGATGTACACAAAAACACCAAGAGATACACATTGTACTAGAATTCAGACAAGCACCATGCTATTTTGCTACATACCTTCTGAATTCAATGGGTCCACCTCTACTCTCATTAGCATACAAAGTTCTATCACTTGTGTATATAAATCCACAGCAAAAATAATAGTATGGGAACAAGAACACAGTGAACACCATATGCAACAGCGGCAAAGTTATGAACTACACTAGCATGGAATGAACAAGGACTTGGTTATCTGTCACAGAAAAATAAACAGCAACACAGATTAAAATCTTAAAATGAAACCTGTGATTGAGTCCCCTGGTGAAAACAAAGCAAGAACTTTGTGTGTCTGCTCTTCACCATAAAGAGGAACAAAGCCCACAGTTGACAACTTAATAGGAACCTGAAACAAAAGCATACAACACTTCAATAGACTCTTGCTAAAACAACATTAGTAAAACACACACAGATTGTTTAGCAGGATAAGCATGACAAATGTTAAAACCAGACTGCTTAACAAGTTAACTGTAAATGACATGCATTCCTGCATGCCTCACTTTAGACATTTCTTCCTAAAGACAGACTAAATTATAAAGATCTCTGGCTCTCAAGCTCTTGCAGTTAGCTACAGCAATTTATACTGTTACAGCTCTCTGCTGTCAGCAGTTTGCATTTATGTGCACAACCGAAATAAGTTGTACAAAAAGCCAGCAGTATCTCCACTTCAACTGTCCCAGCTATGCAAGCTGTCGAAGCCAACAGGAGAATGAAGAAGGCAGCCAAACACAGAAACAAACTGCCACAGCAAAACTACTGTTTGTTAATACTACCCCTAATGTGCTACGGTGGGAAGGCTGGATTCAAAAGGGTCTTCTTCCCTTAAACTGCACACATTTTAGAAATTCCAAAGTTGTCTGCTTGATTTCCCCTCAAGAACAACATGAGAAGGGTCAAATCAATCCATCTTTCAGGAGTTTCTTTGTGGAAATGCATTCTGATATTTAAATTCACATGTTTTTCTACATATAATTACTGCATAAAGACTAGAGAGACATTGACGGTGTGGTAAATAAACTTGCTTACCCAGTTTAAGAAGGTTATGATATGCTATGCCACAAACTAGGATGTCAATAATAAGTATTTAGGCATACAGCACCTGCAGAAATGCAGGAAAGGACTCAAGACTCTGTGTCTGCCACAGAATCTGCAGCAGTGACCCTCTTTTCCCACAGAGAATCCTCTCAGGTTACTTCTCATTAATGCTATACACCATTCTAGTGTACTAGTTCTAATAGAAATGCTCATTAAGACAAAACCAGCACTGACCAACTCACCACACAAGTGATAAAAAGTGTCACAGAATATTTCACATGAAAAGAAAAGAATCATTTCTGAAATTAGTGAAACTTGCTGATCAAGAACTGAACTCAACCATGAAGAACACAAAGGACTGATACACAAAAACAGCCAGTTAGCTTCAGTAACTCATGAACTCATTAGTTCACAATAGATTTTTGTGACTTTTAGGAAAGAATGAATCATTAGTTGAAAAGGTTTTGGGCTTTTTCTGGTGGTGATAGTGTTGGTTTTTGTTGGGTTTTTTGTTTTTTTTTTTTTTTTCTTAATGCACAGAGATCCATTGCCTAGAAGCAGCGAATAGTCACTGATACAATGTGTCAGATTAAATGCCCAGATTTAAGTCCAATTACAGAATGAAAAAAGGTATAGCTTAAAATAAACAGGAATTTGTAAAATACAAAAGCTTTGCTAAAATAATTATGTCAGTCAATAGCTGTGAACTGGGTATTTTAAATCTTTTAAATCTACAGGTATATCAAGAAAACTGGGAGCAAGGTATTGGCTGGTTCTTACTTTGCCGTGGGCTGGCAGCGACAAGAATTCAGGACAGTATGGACTTGCAGACCGCAGGTTAGACAAGTACTTGTCTGCTGAGTTCTTCAAGTCTTCATGACTAGAGTTAACCAATATATCCACAGGGAATGACACCCTCTTGAGAAATAAACAAGATTATTACTGTAGGTAATTTGAGAGATATGATGCACATTTTATCACATATTCCCCTCTACTAATTTCTAGAGCCCTTTATATCCAAACCAGAAAGGAGAAACACTCCAAGCATTATATTAGGATTAATACCCTGTCTGTAAAGCAAAACAAAACCCTGAACCCAGCCTGTTTTTATAAGCAGAAAAGAATGGTTTAGTCCATAGATTCCCCCTAGACCCTAACATGACAGCCTTCCAACATACAAATCCCTGTTTGCAGAACACCTACAGTAGATCACATCCTCTCTTGAGGTGGCAGGCCAAGTTATCTCCCTCCCAGCTGATATTAGGCAATAAGTGTCCAGTCAAATAAACAGCGTGAAACGTCACAAAAAAGAAGTTGATTTATTTTGGAGACTGCATTTAAATCCATCTCCGAAGAAGCCACAGCAATGTTCAAACTTTTCTCAAGGACTGGCCAGTGTGCCTACCAGCTGTTTGTTTCAAAAAGCATGTCAACTATGAAAAAGATTATACAAGCTTGTTAAAAAGAGAGACCACAATAGACTAAATAGACACTTCGAGGAGGTGAGAGGACAAATTAAAGCACTGAAGATCAACCCTAGTGGCAACAGCTCATTTGAAAGCTCTTAGATTCAAATTTTCATTGTCAAAGAGGTATAAAAATTAAGATGAACAAGAGCTCCTGGAATCCACTGTGTGCTCTTCAGCTAAGGCTCTTCCAGGTCTATAAAACCATACACAAAACAGACCCCTCAGCTTCTTTCAAACTACAAGCATAAAGTACCACAAGACCATGTTCTGGAGGAACACAGCAATCTCTTTATCCGTCTCAGCTCCCAGGAACACATAGAACCATAGAATCGTTAGGGCTGGAAAGGACCTTAAGATCATCTAGTTCCAACCCACCTGCCATGGGCAGGGACACCTTACGCTAAGTCATATCACCCAAGGCCTCGTCCAACCTGGCCTTGAACACTGCCAGGGATGGAGCATTCACAACCTCCCTGGGCAACCCATTCCAGTGCCTCACCACCCTAACAGGAAAGAATTTCCTTCTTATATCCAACCTAAACTTCCCCTATTTAAGTTTTAACCCGTTACCCCTTGTCCTGTCACTACAGTCTCTAATGAAGAGTCCCTCTCCAGCATCCCTATAGGCCCCCTTCAGATACTATGAGGTCTCCACGCAGCCTTCTCTTCTCCAGGCTGAACAGCCCCAACTTTCTCAGCCTGTCTTCATCCGGGAGGTGCTCCAGTCCCCTGATCATCCTCGTGGCCCTTCTCTGGACTTGTTCCAACAGTTCCATGTCCTTTTTATGTTGAGGACACCAGAACTGTACACAATACTCCAGGTGAGGTCTCACAAGAGCAGAGTATCACCCAACTCTCATAATGGCAAAGCTTTTCACAGGGAATCTATGGTTCCTAGTTTCCCCTACAGAGTCTTTTTTTTTTTTTAATTTTAAATATTATTTTCCAATGTTTAGGATTTTTTTTCCTTTATATCCAGTCCCCCCCTTTAATACACCAGTGTTCTACTGACACAGGTAAATCAAATGCAAAGGAACTTTTTATTTTGACTAACTCAGTAACAGTTAAAAAGTCTGCATTTAAAAATTGTTTTGACAGCAATAATGTATTACTATTAAGGTACTTGAACAGCTGAGCAAGCTCCTTCTACAGAAGTGGGGCTTTTTTTCTGTTAAAATATAAAAACTTCGACATGACTTCACTGAAATTTACAACCGCTACTTTCATTGCTTTTGCTGATGAAGACACTACTGCTTTCTGTGAATGTTATTTAGACATACACACATTCCCCGCAGCCATTTCTTCTCAAATTCAGCTCATTCCTTCCTTTTATCAGACACACATTCCACACAGCCTTTTGAATTCAGCTCATTCCTCCCCCTTACACTATTTCGATTTCCTCTTGCCTTCCCCTCCAGTCTCTCACATTCCTTCTGTTATTGCTCATCTCTTTCAGATATACTTAACAGCATCTCTTAATGTTCCACCTGTTTCTTCTCACCTTCTAGATGCTGCCCTTGCTAACAGGGCAGAAGCAGGCAACAGACACCTGATACCAGCCAGCTCCATTTGCTCCTACAGCTTGCAAGCAAAAGGACTTCAGGAGCCAAAGGTGAAGCATGTATGTCTTCAAATCCAGCAACAATGCACAGCAGCAAGAGGAGCTGCTGCCAGGAAGAAATTCATCCAATGCTGGCCTACTTACCTTGAGCAGATAGGGTTTATCCACCCATTTACAGTTCTGAAACACAACAGCAACACTGTAGTAGATGTAAATGGACTAGCCTGATAAAAGTATATTGCAAGAGGCATAGTAAGAGGTAAAGTGTGATACTACATGTCACTGCTTCTACAAGAAGGTGAGGCTTTAGCATCCATTTAGCTGCAACAGGCCAGGTAAATTCTGGAATAATGGAATACAGACACATGAAAAACATTAAGTTTTATTTTCTGTTTGCTGGCAGAAGGGGGAAAAACCCCTCCACTACTAAAGAAATTCCTAAGCACTTCGAAAACTGAAAATAACAGGCAAATTGAGCTGAGCTTTTGTTACTACATGACAAACAAGCCACAAGCTATAACTAGAAGCCTAGGTAATAATTCCTGACATTTTTTTAATAAAATAATGTAGAACTGGAGCAGAAAACACACAAAAGTTCAGCAGATCATCCGAATTCCATCTACTGCACCGCTACAAAAATAAAAGCGTCAACCTTATCTTCGCTTTATAAGCGAAACAGAACACCTGAACACAAAAATGTCTATTCTGCTAATTAAGAAATTCTTTGAATTACCCTCAAAATCAAAGACCTCCTTTCTGTTTAGCTGTTTGAGTTACTCAACACTTTCATATAGCATACTTTGATTTTATCCACTCCCAACTCACTTCTGTTACTTACTTTTGACTTTTCATCTTACAGCACTTACAGAGAATGGTTTACATAGGAAAAAAAAAAACAACAAACCATCCCAAAAACCAATACAGATCAAGACTGAACCAAAAAAGTCTACTCGGCATCCCTGCTAATATCTTAATTTGTACCATGCAGCAGACTAGTGACCAAGTATGTAAAACCACAAGCTCTCAAACACTTGTGTGACACAATTTATCTGAGTGTTGATAAGATCAGAAATACTTCACATGTAATCTCATTAGATCCCTGAAGAAATTAGGAACTATACACAAAGTTATCAAGTTACATTAAAAGCATTAAACAGGTGATGAAAAGAGACTGTTACATGCCAATCTACAGCCAAGCATTAAGGAAGTAATTCAACAGTCCAAAATGCAATCATCATTTTGAAAGGCAAAGTAACCTACCAAAGACAAACCAAATGGCTTTCAATAGCAATGAATTAATACATTTTCCTCACAAAACCACAACTGTTTTGCCAGCGTCTTTAAAGTAAAAAATTGTCGTGGTTTAAACCCAGTCAGGTAACTCGTTCACTCACTTCCCTCCTTCTTTCCCTCCCCCTACTCCCAGAGGGATGGAGAGGAGAATCGAAAAGAATTCAACTCCCACAGGTTGAGATAAGAACAGTTTAGTAACTAAGGTATAACACAAATCACTACTGCTACCACCAATAATAACAATGATAAAGGAAATAACAAGGGAAAAGAATACAACACTTCACCACCAACCGACTGATAACTCGCCCCCCCCAGCTCGACCAAGCTCCGACCGATACCTCCTCCAACCCTGCAGTCTCCCAGCCCTTCTGGGTAACTCGCAGTTACCTCCTGGGCATGACGTGCTGTGGTATGGAATACCTCTTTGGTCAGTTTGGGTCAGGTGTCCTGTCTGCTTCCTCCTGGCTTCCCCTCCTCCCTGGCAGAGCATGAGGCTCACAAGGTCCTTGGCCAAACCAAAACATCCTTGTTATCAGCTCTGTTGCCAAGCCAAAAGTCAAAACACTGCACTGCACCAGCTACCAAGAAGGAGAAACATGACTGCTACTGCTGAACCCAGGACAGAAATACAGATGGCCCCACATCCAGCCAGTGTCATATAATGCAGGAGAGGAAAAGAAGAAAATGAGAATACAGGTTTTCAATTTTTCTTGACAAGAGCATTGTCTCTTCAAGAACAACACAAGTCTCTGCCACAGTTACTCATGCCTCCTTCTTGTTGCTCTAAGCCTCCATGCATTGCACAACTGTAAAACTGTCAGGTCAAATCCTTGTCACACCCTGGGATTTTCTGCTCTGTTCATGAGGTACCACTCCAATTGGTTAGGACGGTCAGGTTGACCGAGTGCATGTGATGTAGCCTTAAGCAACCAAAGTCATCATGACTGTTTCTACAGAAGGCATTGACGTGTGTTTGAAAAGGGGGAGTAAAATCTATTTTATTAAATGAGGAAAATTATGTTTTTCATGTTTCAAGTGAAAGAAAATAAATCTTACACTCTTCATAACTGTATCATTTCACATAGTAGTCTTAAAGATTGTATGTATTAAACTCACATATGCAACATTTGCTTTAATGAGGAATCATATGACTTTCCCCCTTGCCAGCATTGTGCAAACTATTATGCAAAAAATGGCACATCTTTTTTAGGAACACCTGCAGCACCAGAGGGTAACAGACATCAATTCAAGGAACACCAACAAACCCCACATTTAACAGGATGAGTGAACACGTTCCTGTGCAACTGAGGTAGCTCCTTATTCATGAAGTCTTTATTACCATAAGCATATTAAGGTTAAAAAAAAACCAAAACAATTAAACGTAGAGTAAGTGTGCAATGTTGAAAATTGATTTAATTACAAATTATAGCTGCAACCTCTATTTCATCTTAGAAGTGCATGAAGGACTGGAGGATGGAGCCAGGCTCTACTCAGTGGCAAACAATGATAGGACAAGGGGTAATGGGTACAAACTGGAACACAAGAGGTTCCACTTAAACTTGAGAAGAAACTTCTTCTCAGTGAGGGTGACGGAACACTGGAACAGGCTGCCCAGGGAGGTTGTGGAGTCTCCTTCCCTGGAGACATTCAAAACCCGCCTGGACACATTCCTGTGTAACATTATCTAGGTGTTCCTGCTCCGGCAGGGGGATTGGACTAGATGATCTTTCGAGGTCCCTTCCAATCTCTAGCATACTGTGATACTGTGAAGGAGAGATGCACAATACATGCAGCTTCCAGCCCACACTTGGATTTCAGGAGGAATCAAGAGATCTCTTCATCCCCTTGCAGACCCGCAACACTGAGTGCCATGAAATAGCAGAAAGAAAAGAAGCCAAAGCTATGTTGTTTCTTACACCATTTCAGAGGGCTTAAATACATTTTAAAACTCCTTCTAGGTGCCTTTATCTTAAGGGAACTGAAGTCTAAGCTGTCAGCCAAGGATTTAGAGCAATCAAGATGAACTCCCAGCTCTAGCACAGATGTCATATGACTGATCTGCCCAAACTCCTCATCTACAAAACACTAATAATTATTCCAGAGACACCAGTATGAAAAATACTTCACAGAGATTGAGATACTTAAACACAAGTTGTATCAAACCTTGTCCAGTACTGGAACAGATGAAGACTTACACAGCACAACCTCACTGTGTTGATAATTTTCCTTTTAAAAAAAGGAATCACAACCAATCCACCAAGGACTTTTCAACCTAAAATAACTGGGACGGATAAACATGTCTGGCATAACAAATATGTGCAAAACTAAAGCAGGTGAGCAATCTTCAGATTGTGTTTAACAATAAATAGTAGTAATTTAATTAGTCAGGGTTTGAGGTTTGTTTGGTTTTTTTTTAATTTTAGTTGGTTAGTTTGTTTTGGTTTTTGTTTGGCTAGGGGTTTTGTTTGGGTTTTTGTTGGGTGGTTTTGAGCAGGGTTTTTTTGTGCAGGGTTTGTTTTGTGCTTTTGTTTGGGCTTTTTTATTTTTTCTTACTATAATTTGAAGTTTAGAGACCAGACACTGAGCTGTTCAACTATGATCTTCAGAACTCTTCCGCTAAACCAGGACAACCAATCCAGCCCCAGCCTGCAGTATGTCAGCTCACAGAACTCCTAAATGATTGTCAGGTATTTATTATTCATCATGGACCTTGAACCAAGTTCTATTTTAAAAATATAATCCTACCATGATCTCCCATACTAGCCATAAGGTACATCTGGGGTAACATCATGAGACAATCACATGAATTAAATATATACCCCATATACACACTAGCTGCTGATGTTCCAGAGAAAATAAAGCCAGGACTGCAGAAGTGCCAAACCATGCTCCAGAACAGATCTAATGATGCACCATACCAGCTTCTCAATCAGAGCTGCAGGAACATAATTTCCTTTTTTTTTTACATTAGTTTACCATCTTGCAATGTGCAGTTGCTGGTTTACTGTGAAACTACATAAAAGCTGGAAGAAAAAAGAAATTTAAAAAATTTAGAAATAGTATTTTCAGTCTTCTCAACTACAAGAAAGGCATCACATCTGCTACTTCTAAAATTGTTAAAATCTACTAGCAGTAATTCTATTAACAGCAGATTACGTAAATGTTTCTTTGCTTAGACTACCAGCTGTCCTATATGCAAAACATTTTCATTGCTTTTATTTCTTCTTTATTCACAAATACATTAAATTGGGAGGGGTTGTTTTTAAATGTTGTTTTATCTTGTTTGTATCCAAATATAATCTGAAACATTTAAATAAGTAAAAAGGTTGTTCATCCTTCTCCAGTATAGAAATTAACAGATTTTAAACCTATTCTAAAATACATATAAAAGTACCATCTGACTTATTATGAGGTTTTTAATTTGAAATACATAGAGAAAACCTGCCCCATAATTACATATTTAAACCACTACTGTGGCCTAAAATACAGCTTTTATGTTTTATGAATATCCCCAATTCTTAAAAAAAAATCATTTTAATTTGCAATGTGATGTATGTCTACTGCAGGAAGAGAAAGGCATTTTATGAAAGGGAAGTTATTTTTTCTAAATAATAGAGTATATATTAATGTTTCTTGAAGGTTTGAGAAAGCTACAATAATATACTATTTGATCAACTCTAACTGTTCTTTCACAACTACTTAGTAAGGAGATTTTCTTGGGTTTTAATTAAAAGCTTGGTTTTGTATACTCCTAACTAGTCTTCAAACCATTACCTACACCATACCACTAAGGCACATAAATAAGATTTCCCTTCAGTCTGGCTTTTGCTCACACTTTTAAAGAATATAGACATATCCATCCTAAATACAAGTTCTTGTCAACTCAGATAAATTTAGGGTTTTTTCCTAAAAGGAAAAAGTTGGTTTTTTTTTGTAAAAGAAAGAAAAAAAAAAAGGAGTATAGGATCCCAAATAACATCTACTCATACCCTAATAAAATTCTAAATAGAAAGTTCTTAAGGAAACACAGGCCAGTGACCAAAAAATCGTTGTAAACATCCACCAAGGGCTCTGGATTAACCTGCCAACCACATTATCCGTAATCTACATGAATCAGCTTATGCAGCTTTGATTTTCTGTCAGAGATGCAAAGCAAAGCTGCCAATTTGAATGCAAATAAACAAACAAAAATAATCAATCCTTTGCATTCATTAATTATCCACCCTAATTTAACTTTAGCTGTACAACACAATTATGAAATCTACATAAAGGACCAAACTCCCCAGTCCTAGTATGAAACATAACTGCTGTGGAGATCAGCAACAATTATTGCAGAAAGGTCTATGTACTGAGTTCAAACAATCTCCAGTCGAATGAAACATGTAACAGGAAAGGAAAACATCCTCCACACAAAAACAGAAAAAGTATTTGCACATTATTAATACAAGTACTAGCAAAAACACTAAAGAGTGCTTTTAATCAACTGGTAGTTAGATTTGCAGAAAACAATCTCTATTAACAACTACAAACCTATGCCTTTAATGAAAACAGAACAAAAAACTAGCCAGTTATAAAACTGGCTGTGACAGAGTAGTATTAGAAAGACACACTATGCAACCTCACACTCCAACCCATCTTAGGTAGGTGAGGTTGTTAAGCATATACACAATTCATCACCTGTGTACCACAACTAGCATTTTGCTCAAGTGATTAACTATGTATTTGATTAGATAGCCTATTTAATTAAAGGCCAAGTTCTTAGGTATACAAACTACTAACATGGTATTTACATTTTTCCTACAGTCTCACATTTTAACGATATTATAATCTGGTTTCTTGAAGAGCACTTTCTCCAACAGAGAGTTTTGGGAAATTAATGAGAAGCCTTTCCTATAAGGAAAGCATACTATAGCTTTACTAAATTAAAATTTTGTATTTGAGACCACCCAAAATAGCCACAATTAATAAATCTGGAGGAAAAAAAAAAGTTTTTCTTAAAGGATTCATGCCTTCTCTTTCAGCTTCTCAGATTCAATATCACAAAATTAAATCCATTCCAGTTGTGCTTGAAAGTAATTAACATCTAAAAGACAAATATAATACTGTGATTACTTCTTCCTCAGTCTGCCTCTTTGACATGTATCTGATCTCTCCTATGCTCAGCACTCACTCTTCTAATACCCAGTTTCTTCTATCTCCCCTTCATTACACAAGACAGAACTGTTTACTCTTGAAAAATAACGCCGATAAACCCCACACAGATACCCCAACAACCCACCTTTCCTCTCTGCTCACTGTTCTTTCTCCCTTCCATGCCTCAGCATTGAGAGCAGCTGGTTTGCAGTTCTTCAGCCCTATCCTCAGTTCCCTCCAGTTTTGCTCCTACACTTCATAACCCACAGCATCTGCTCTTAAAGATCTTAAAGGCCTTCTTTGCACACAGCACTTGTAGTCCACACTCAGCCTCCCTCCTCAGGTGTCTGGCCAGCTGGCCACTCAGGGCATAACCAGCCATGCTGCTCTTGCCCCTGCTCATCTTCCACAACTCTGCACCCCTAAGTTTGCCTCCAGCTTCTCCAGCCACCTCTTCAACAAGGTGACAAGAGATGCCCCCTCTCTGATTTTCTGCAGCTTTATTTCCCACTTGGTATCAGCAGACCACCACCTACTCTCTCTTGGCACTCATGTTTCTTGGCAACTGGTTCAGTTTTCAAACCTTTGTACCTTCCTCTAAAGTCATCCCTTCGGTTTGGAAGGGCCACCTCAAAAAGATCTAGTAATGTCAGACATAAGAACAATAAAGCAAGCTTTTCTATGGTTAGACAGATGGGGGACTATCTAAACAGTGAGACTGGCATTGTGACCATTGTGACACATTAGCACAGACTAATGAGTTAGTGCTCATCAGCAAAACAACAGCAACTCTCTTTAGGGCTGCTTCGGGAATTTCCACATGCACATTCAAATGTGATGGTGACCATGGTTACAAATGGTGAGTAGATCATTAAATTTTGCAATCATACCCTCCATACCCAAGGAGTTGCTAAAACAGTTGCCTGAGCTACAACTATGCCACATGAAATCTGTGGATATCACACCTTTCAGCAGAGAAGCTGTAGGAAATTCAAGAGTTAAGTAGCATTCAAGCTGTTTTTTCCTTTAAAAAAAAAAAACAACATTTGCAGCAGCAGACCTATAACTAAGAAAGTAGCAGTTGCCTTGGCTTTGTGGGGGATTCAAATGAAAATGCAGAAAGAGGGATAGAAACCAACACGGGATCTTCCCAGGAGCAGGAGGAAGTCATAGAGCTGAAGCTGGGAAAACAAATAAGGATGACTGCAAAAATAGATGCCTGGCAATCAACCCTAATGCTTGCAGACCAGCAGGCACACAAAACTGAGAAGTTTCAGAATCTCACTATATGGCCCTACACCCCATTTACACTAGCTTGAGGATCAGAATCCTGAAATCAGTGCTACATTAAGTATAATGTATTTGGAGCAGTGAGAATTTAAAGAATTCTTTATAGTAAGAACATCTTATTGTAGATTAAGAATTGCATTTTTTCCAAAAAGGGACTAAGCAGCTTTCTCCAACTTCCTGATCCAACTCCTGTATCTTGAAGATATTAAGATAATCTTCAGAAGATGATAATGTTTAATAAAAATGAATTCTGAATTTTACCTGCTATTTGCAATCAGGAGTTCTACAGTAGCAGCTTCTTTCACCTGCACACTGCTGAAGGCTTGACAATGCACAACCAAATTATGAACTTCCCAGGCAATGCAGTTCGTGGACTTACAAACACAGGCTGGGATCAAAGAACACCAGAGGAGCGAGGTATACAGGTAACCACAAAGACCTTTATGTCACATTTCTTAAGGGAAAGGTAGGGTAAAATTCAGATGACAAGAATGCCACAGACATCAAAAACACTGTTCAAATGAAGTAATTAGAGCTTTCAGACACCATCCTTGGGCCACAGACATGATGAAGAAGTCATTACTGAGCGTCAGTCTGAGCCCGATCACTTTGTGAAGAGATATTTCAAGCTACCATCCCAGTCCCACAAATACAGTGGGTAGGTGTAAGCATTTCTGTATGTCTACGCAAAACAGCACTGCTACTTCCTTACTTTTACAAAGGCCACACAGACAGACTACCCCAATCTAGCTCACAACTGGACTCAGCAGTACATTTGCCTTCCTCATCCCATCTTCAGAAGGATAGAAAAAAAGCACAGGTGAACTAAAACTGCAAAACTAGAAGTAAACTCCATCCTCTGAAAAAACAAAGCATTTAAGAACCACAAATTCAAACTTAACATCAAGACCCCCAAGAAGCTAAGAAAATGTTTGGCATCTTGTAGGCTATTCCAGCTAGAAGAAAAAAGCAAGTATCAAGGTCTGGTATTTCTTGTTTATGTAGAAGTCCTGTTTGCAAAAGAAAGGAAGACTAAAACATCAAAAGAGTATTTCATTGCTCAGAGCCCTCGAGAATCTGTTTAGACATCAGATGACTTACATCCCTCTTCTCTAAGCTTTCCAACAGGATCACACCATAAGCAGCAGCTCAGAGCATACCACCTTCCCCACTGTCAAAACTTACTCCTGTCAGAACAAATACTTAGCAAAATCCTTAGTAGAGAGAGCACATTCCTGAGCAGCTCTGCATTTGCCTTTGCCTTCAGCAGTTTTGTACTTGCAGATGGTTCATTGCTCCTCACAGCTGTCTGCATACAGCCACTGCTCGTTTAGTTCAACCTTTCCCAGTTGCATTACGAGAAAGCCCCAAACATTTGGTAGCATGCATTCGCTAGCTATAAATAAACATGTTACTACAGGTCTAAAGTTCTATGTCTGAGAATGTTAACAAGAATGTGTCTAGTAGTGGAAAGGAATTCACACACAAACACCTCCCTGGTGTCATCCTGTCCTTATAGCCATCATCAACCATCTTGACATCCTTTGAAAACCACCTTACACATTTCTGTAAATGGACCACATCTCCCTTGCTTCTCACTGTAATATGTACATAATACGCAAGTTTCAGACTTCTAAGCTACACCACCAAGTACCTAAGATATCCTATTACAGATGTACTTAATTATTTTTTTTCCAGAAGTGCATTAAAAGCTTCAATAACTAATCTCTTCCAGAAAAACAGACATTACTTGCTTGTTAGGAGTGGGTTTAGCAAAAAAAGATAAGCGAGTCATACCTCTGGACAGATCACCATACACTACCGTATAAAAAAACCTGGAACAGCATTAACATTGCCAATTAGTTCTACTAGCCCTAAATTAGTGTTCAGCTTTAAGCCTCAGTTGCAGGCATCAGTTTGTTTCCTCCCATTTCTTCTAACTCCGTTCTGCGGCTTCAGAGTAAAGGTTGACAACAAACTCCCACTGCTGCAAAGATTTCAAAAGAAATACTCCAACATTTTAAAACCCTTTTAAGTTGTCTGTGCTGCACTGTAATAACATTTACATTGTTATTGTTAACATTCCCAATATCATTATCAACTCGCAAATCATTCAAATTCCCCAAAGTTATGTCTATTGTTGGCTAATTCTACAACAGCTGTGACAAACATTATCCAAGCTAGAAAGCCTTTACAATTGCAGGATTTGCTACCTGCAGAATAGCTAAATAAAAGATTGGTCTTTTAGCAATACGTTTGCTAACCTGAACATGTTTCTTATTTTTATAGCTGGTGTATTAGAAGTATAAAGTCAGGTAGGGTTAATGCAACATTCCATACAATTCAAAGCTTATTAGTACTCAGTGCTTGGGAAAGGCTGATGCAGCAGCCGGCTCACAACCACTGCTACACTCAAAACTTCTGAACAGGGTGCAATCTTCAGGACTGCCTCAGGGGCTAAAGATTAGACAGAGACCATGTCTTTTCCAATTATTTGTTCTCTTCAATGATCCATAGAATTAAAGAAACCTATCTAACCAACTTACTTGTTTTGATGAAGCCTAGAAGAAAGGGTAACAATGAATTCAACTCATCCTGGCCTATAGACAATTTATAACCATGAGCAGAAGGTTAAATGCACTGTAAATACGCAGGTCCCCTGTTCTACAGTTTATAATAAGCTCATAAAATGTTACCTTACAACAAAACGAAGTATAAGACCAAGAGAGGCACACCTAATATTTGAAAAGGAATAAAAAAGCCTAAAATGTTACTTTGAATAGCTAACACACAGTTCAGTACACAATTCAGACAAATACATCTTCCTAGATTTTCAATCCAAAGAATCATTTAGTACATACACATATATATTTAAAACACTAATAAGTTTTCCAGCTAACTTTGAAAACAAAGTTACATTAATCCTGACTATTCTCACTAATTCTAGTGAAATTTTAGGGAAGATTTGAAAGCTCATCACTCTTTTGGAACAGGGTTCTTTTACACATTTTACAGAGGTATTTAAAAATTTATTTGAAATCAGAGGCTCACTGGAGAACACCAACTAAATATATATAAATACACACTGTCACATCCTATTGTACAAATTTTTTATTTTTTTTTTAAATTCAGCAGAAGCTGACAAAAAAAAAATAAAATGCGGGAATGCCAGAGCAGATCTAAGAAGACCCTGCACGTGCCATTTCAGTCCTATTTAAAACAATGCAATAGAGGGAAAACAGGCTTTTCCACTCAGGATTGTTTAATCTGCTGTAACAGCAGAAAGCAAGCATTTGAGAGAAGGGGTGAATTTTGTTTGACCAATTTTTTTTTTCCAGAACCTGTTTCTACTGTATGAAAAAGGTTTTTTGTTTCTAAACAATCTATGAAATGATTACTCAAGAGACATTCAATGATGAAAGCAGTTCCAAAGAAATCATGCACCTCTAACATTGTTGCCCCAAACTTTACATTTCACAAATCAAAGGATGATTATGGCTGTCTAGAATATATAGCTGGTACAATTTAATGACAAGGTTACAACCTTGCAAGTCCTGAGAAAGGTATTTATCTGCTTAGGAAATGAGAAGCTAGTAACTTGAATAGAGAAATATTTCAGGAATAGCAATGTGAAAATAAGTCTAAGCATGCATTATTTCAGCTGTAATGTCATGTTTTTATTTGAAGTTTAGAATCATAATTGGTAACACCTTTAAATGATTACTACTAGATACTCACTGATTGGTAGGAGATGAGATTAATAACAATGCTAAGAGTGTAAGCAAGGCTCTTCTACTCCGAAGAGTTTCTCTAACAGCCCAAATTTCCATGTTCTTCTTTCAGTGATTTCTTATCAAACATTTTCACTTTTCAGATTTAAACATGAAAACAAAAGCACCAGTAAGTGTCAGCCTGAACACTGAAGTGAATTTCCATCTTTCACTGGCAAAGATTCTGCACTGCAATAGGTATGCAGTTACCTGTTACCCTGTTACACATAGGTAGCTATTTAAAGCAAAATGCACAGATAGGATGTTTAGGTAAATAAGGAGAATTTAAAGTCCATTCTGAGTTGCGTTATCTTCACAATACTAATTAAAAAAAAAAAAAAGCCCCCACAAAAAGACATGGTTTTAATTATTACATTGAAGAGACTTTATTTACCCAAATATGCATACAGAAGAAATTACAAGTATTTTCCAAGTAAATTCTCAGAGTAATGCCTCTTTGTAAAGAAGCTTGTTATGAAACACTCCAGAAAGACTTTGCACTGTGTGTCTTGATCACACAGTACTGGAGAGAGTATATTGGAAAAGTACAGAAGAATCCCATTTTAATTATGTATCTTCCACAAGAGTAAGGAAAGGCATGTTTTGTCACAGAGCAGATGTGAAGCAAGATTCAAGGTAAGGGTAAGCAACACCCATCTGCTATAACACAGCTCTCAGCAGCTTTTCGTTCATAAAATAGTACCGAAATTGAGAAGATGATTGAGGTTAACATCACCTGAATTTTAACATTTAAAGGATAAACCATTCTCTGCTCTAATGCTTCCTTCCCCTCTATGAAATAGAAATGTTTTCTTGGTAGCCATCATTAAGGCAAGGAATAAGAAGTTCTTCAGTATCTAAGTCAATCAGAGGTCAATTTAACAAGAAAGGTGCCAGTGCAGTTAACAAAACAGAGAGAAGATGCAGTACAAGAGGAGTGTGAAGGAGAAGTGAGACGGTGATGAATCATCTACAGCAATCTTTTATAGGTCCTCCAATGAGGCAGCACTGATTTTACTATACTGATCATGCTGTCACAATACTTATTCCCCTTAAAATCTGGAGGGTTATATCCCAGACTATGACCAGTGGTGCAGCCGAACACACACACAAAAAAAAAGCAGCTGCACTTAAGCAGAATAGTTCCCTCCTTTCTCCTGCACACACATACAAAAGAAAACTACTATCAGCTGGAGACTGTCTTCACACCACAGGCTAGTTTTCCAAATTTCTCACTATTAATACTGAAAACTCCACAGCCCAGAGGAGCTTAAAGATCACTCTTTAATGGTTTCCTCTAAAAAGTACATTAATATGTATATAAAATAAACGACATCGTATATTTTGGTTTCCATTGATGCTAGTAAAATCTTTTGCTCTAGCTCACAGAGTAACCCACTTTCTCAGGCTGGAATTAACACTCTGTAAGCAGGATAGTAATGCTATGTCAACAGATATCTTAGACATGGCGTTTCCCCTTGTTTTAAGAGGGAAGAAACAACCCCACCTCAAAATAAAATTCAGAATACCTCACATACCACATACAGGAAAACAGAAGAGTATGTGTGTGTCACTGTGCATGTACTCATTTATCTGCACATACTTGCAAGCACAGAGCCATCTTGGAGGGGAGTACTGTAGCATTGCCAAAATCACTTCCATAGATATGCATAAAAGTGTACGCATGTATATGGATCTTTTCATACGTATGTGGCTGTAACCCGTAAATTACAAAGCTACAGTAGATACCCCCACAAAAAAATGGCTGGCCCTAGGCAACACAGAGTGGTCTGGACCAAAACTCATACCTAACTTGATACCACTCTAACCCCAGGTGGACCCCGGGGAGGCGAGGCGAGGCCAGGCCACGCGAAGGGTAGCGGGCCCGCCCGAGGGAAGGCCGAGCAAAGCAGCCCCTCGCCGCGGGAGCCTGCCCAGCACCACCGCTTGACAGAGCCGCCCCCGCCTGCCTCCCCCCTCCCGCGGCTCTGCACTCGCCGCAGGCACCCCGGCCCGCCCACCCGCCTCCTGCTGGGCAGCGCGCCCCGGGCCCGCCCGGGCCTGCCACCCTGACCCCGGCCGCTGCAGCTGGGCTCCCCGTCACTCCGTCCGCCTGCCTCACCAGGTTACCCCTCACACGGTGCCCCGCTCACCTCAGCCAGCCGGGCAGCCATACCGCGGCGGCAGGCAGCGAGCAGCAGGCGAGAATGAATGGAAGAGAAGGAGGACAACAACGAGGCGGCGTCCGAGCTCCCTAGCAGCTACCACACAGCTTAGTAGCTCAGCTCCAGCTTAGCTCGGCTCGGCTGCCGGCGCCTGATATCTTATCTCGCGGCGGCCGCCCCGCCTCTCGCCGCTGACGCACTCTAGCCGCTGTGCCTCGATTCGCCGCCGCTCGCTCTGCATCGCTCGCCACGGCGGCTATCGGGAGCTCCGTGATATCACTCTCCGACATGGCAAGGAGTGCGGTAGCTGCGCGATCGCGCACTGCGGGCGGCTGACGTGGGGTACCTGCACCATCGCTCCCCTCCGTGGCAGCTAGAGTGGTGCCCGCGCTGCCATCGCTCACCACGGCAGCAGCCCTGGTGCCAGTTTCAGGATATCATAGCGTCATGGAATGCTGTGGGTCAGAAAGGACCTTAGAGATCATCCAGTTTCAACCCCTCTGCCATGGCCAGGGAAACTTTCCCCGAGACCAGGTTGAGCAAAGGCCTGTCCAACCTGTCCTTGAACGCTGCGAGGGATGCGGCAGCCACAGCTTCTCCGGGCAACCTCTATGAGTGTATCACCACCCTCACAGTCAAGAACTTTCTGTCATCTAATTTATAGCTATCTCCCCTCTTTCAGTTTAAAGACATTACCAGTTATCCCATCCCTACATGCCATTGTATAAAGTCCCTCTGCACATTTCTTGTAGGCCCCTTTAGGTATTGGAAGCTGCTCTAAGGTCTCCCCGGTGCCTTCTCCAGGTGTAACAAACCCAGCTCTCTCAGCATGTCTCCATAGCAGACATGATCCAGGTCTCTGATCATCTTCCTGGCCCTCCTCTGGACTCACTCGAGCATGTACATGTCCTTTGTGTTGGGTGCCTCAGAGCTGGATGCAGCACTGCAGGTGGGGTCTCATGAGAGCAGAGTAGAGGGGCAGGGTCAACTCCCTTGAGCTGCTGGTCACGCACCTTTTGCCACAGCCCAGCATACACTGGCTTTCTGGGCTCTGAGCGCACACTGCCAGCTCATGTTGAGCTTTTTGTCAACCAGTACCCCCAAGTCCTTCTCCTCAGGGCTGCTCTCAACCCAGTCTGTGCCCAGCCTGCATTTGTGCTTGGGATTTCCCCAAACCATGTGCAGGACCTTGCACTGGGCTTTGTTGAACTTCAGGAGGTTTGCACTGGCCCACCTCTCAAGCACGTCAAGGTCCCTCTGGATCCCATCCCTCCCCTCCAGGATGTTGACCACACCACACAGCTTAGTGTTGTCCACAAACTTGCTGAGGGCACTCGATCCCACTGTCCATGTTACTAACAAAGATGTTGAACAGCACCGATCCCAATACTGACCCCTGAGGAACGCCACTTCTCACTGATCTCCACTTGGTCATTGGGTCATTGACCACAACTCTTAAGAGTGCGACCATCCAGCCAATTCCTTATCCACTGGGTGGTCCATCTGTCAAATCCATGCCTCTCCAATTTAGAGACAAGGATGTTGTGCAGGATAGTGTCAAACGCCTTGCACATCCAGGCAGATGACATCAGTCACTCTTCCCTTATCCATGCATGCCATAGCCTCATCATAGAAGGGCACCAAATTTCTCAGGTATGACTTGCCCTTGGTGAAGCCATGTTGGCTGTCATCATTCACCCTCTTATTGTCCATGTGCCTCTACATCAACCTTTGCTCTGAGCCAGGAAAGTACTAGGTATATAGCTGTGGTGATATTGGTGGGAATGAGGAGGCTGGCACAAAATGGTGTCACTGCCCACAAGGGGGACAGCAGTCATTACATGGACTTCTCAGTGCTCTCTGCCAAAGGCAGGTTTGTCACTCCAGATCCAGGGGAGCAGGGATTCAGGATCTTAATAATGATGACATGCATGTCTGAAATAATGTAACTTTGCTAAAACTATCAGATTACAAGCCATTTGGGGAGACAGCCTGAACAGAACTTTTTAAATTCAGTGATTACCTTAGAAATCCATTTATGACCAAGCTTTGACAAAGGTCTCTTGTCTACAGAAAGGGTGCAGGGGGACAGGGAATGGGGGTTGCAGTCAGTTCATCATGCATTGTTTCTGCTGCTCCTTTCTCTTCCCCTGTTCCATTGTGGAGTCCCACCCACAGGAAACAGACCTCTATGACCTTTCCTAATGTGAGTCCTTTCCACAGGCTGCAGTTCTTCATGAACTGTTTCAGCACAGGGTCCTCCACAGGCTGTGGGTGGGTTGTGTTCTTTACCATGGACCTCTATGTGTTGTAGGGTGACAGCCTTCAGGTCTTAACCAAGGGCTGCAGGGCAATCTCTGCTCCAGCAGCTGGAGCACTTACTCCCCTTCTTCACTGACCTTAGTGTCTGCAGAGCTGTTACTCTCACATATTCTCATTCCTCTCAGTTGCTGTTGAGCAATACTTTATTCTTTCTTAGATATGTTATCACAGAGCTATTATCACCATCACTGTTTAGCTCAGCATTGGCCATCTTTGGTCTGTCTTGGAGCCAACTAAAAGTGGCTGTACTTGACATGGGAGAAGCTTCTGGCATCTTGTCAAAAAAGCCATCTCTGCAGTCTCCCTGCTTCCGAAATCTTGCCAACCAAACCCAGTACATCCACAGCTGCATAACAAAGTTTGCTTCTGTCTTCTTATATTGCTGTAGTAAAGACAGACACATCAACCTTTCTGGTCAGTCTATTCCACATGCGGAATAATTTTTCTGTGTCTTCAAAAATTTCATTACATAACAGCATGTAACAGAAATAACAGTTTCTAAGTTAACACCTCCTTTTCAATTTCCAGTTTCATAACCTGAAATCTCCCTTTTCCCTCTAAGTACTGTATGAGTTTTGCTTTCCCAGTCTGAACTTTTTTTGCCTAGCCCCTACTCTCTCAAAGACTCCATGTTCAGCCTCCATGTTCTGTGTTCTGGTATGAAACCATTTTTGTGTAGTTATAGTAAGTTTTACTAGGAGGTGAATATTTTTGGATCATCTCAGGATTATTTCATAAGTTTCTTTCATCTGCAGCTTCCATTTCTTGACAATCTTCTTGCTCCCCAAGTACAGAGTGGGCATTTATAAATAAACTAAAGGTGCTGTAAATAAACCAAATAGAAAGCTTTCTCTTTGTCATGGTTTAATCCCAGCCAGCAATTAAGTACCATGCAGATGCTCACTCCCAGCCTCCCTCCTGGTGGGATTGTGAGGTGAATCAGAAAAGGGTAAAACCTGCAGGCTGAGATAAGAATAGTTTAATAATAATAATAGAAATAATAGTAATAATAATAATGTTATCATAATGGAGAGGAATAAATCCTGAGAAACACAAGTGATGCACAATACAATTGCTCACTACCTGCTGATCGATGACCAGCCCATCCCTGAGCATCAGTCAGTGCAGTGGCTTTTTGCCAGCTCCCCCCCAGTTTATATACTTGGCATGATGTTCTGTGGTATGGAATATGCCTTTGGCTAGTTCAGGTCAGGTTTCCTGCCTCTGCTCCTTCCTGGTTTCTTGTTCCCCTCCTCACTGGCAGAGCATGAGAGACTGAAAAGTCCTTGATAAGAGTAAGCACAACTTCGCAAAATTGTCTCATTCAATTTTGCAGACGCTGGTGCATGGTAGGGGATGTGATATACCCACTCAATGCCATTCTCTTTGACCCAAATATCTATGAGGTTATTCTGAAAATGAGCCCCCTTATCTGACTCTGTTCTTTCTGGGGTTCCATGTCACCATAAGACTTGTGTCTCAAGGCCCAGGATAGTGTTCCGGGCAGTGGCGTGGGGCACAGTGTATGTTTCCAGCCATCCAGTGGTTGCCTCCGCCATGGTAAGCACATGGCACTTGCCTTGGTGGGTCAGTGATAAAGTCAATTTGCCAGGCCTCCTCATATTTGTACTTCAGCCATTGTCCTCCATACAGGAGAGGCTTTAACCGCTCAACTGCAGTTCATGTTCCACATTTATGGATAACCTGTGTGATTGTGTCCACTCCTTCATCATAAACCCTATATGTTCATCATGAATCTATATGTTCCATCTCTTCCTTGATGGCCTGAGGTGTGATAGCCCCACTAAGATATAAACAATTCGCCTTTATGTCGTCAATCCAAATCCAAAACAATGGGAAGGTGAGAATAAAATATGGATAATTCCTCCTTACATTGTTTTGAAGAGTCATAATAATATAATATAATATATATGTGGAGATCTTCTGACCTCAAGCAAATGGAACTGTGTTGTAAACCACCAATACAGACCTCCTCTTGTGCTGTGTTGATACTGCAGTCAGATGTGTGATTACCACACAAGCAGACATTAATGGCATTAGTGTGCAGGCCTTTACCCACAGCAGTGCTGCTATTCATAGCAAAAGGGCATTAACAATGGAGAGACCTGTAAGTGTGTTCAAAGAAGATACCATGTGGAATTGTAGATGTAGAAAGTTCTCAAGGAGGGCTCTACCATCACAGAGCAAACCAAGAGAAGACGCTTCATAGAGGCAGAAAACCAGCTTTACCATTCTAAGACTGCCCAAATTTGCTTGCTCAAACATGTAGATGCTTTATTGTTTCGCCCTCTACTATTAGGACTGCCTGCAATCAGTAGTCTGCCCTCAGCAGGATGCATACCTCTTATCCCCCCCATCTGCCTGTACAATGCGCTTATTATGCAGTTAATTTGAAACCTGGCCTTGTGGCCTCTGTCCTCTTGCTGGCCTGTCCTGGGTTCAGCAGTAGCAGTCATTTTTCTCCTTCTTAGTAGCTGCTGCAGTGTTGTCTTTTTGACTTTCAGCCTGGGAACAGCGCTGATAACACCGATGTTTTCAGTTGTTGCTCAGTAATGTTTACTCTGACCAAGGGCTTTCTGAGTCTCATGCTCTTGCCAGGGAGGAGGGGAAGCCAGGAGGAAGCAGAGACAGGACACCTGACCCAAACTAGCCAAAGAGGTACTCCGTACCACAGCACGTCATGCCCGGTATATAAACTGGGGGCAGTTACCTGGAAAGGTTAGATCACTGCTCGGGTCGGGCTGGGCATTGATCGGGCTGGGCATCAGTCAGGCTGGTGGGTGGTGAGCGGCTGTATTCTCTTCCCTTGTTATTTCCCTTATCATTATTATTATTGGTGGCAGCAGCAGTGGTTTGCGTTATACCTTAGTTACTGGACTGTTCTTATCTTAACCCGTAGGAGTTACATTCTTTCAGTTCTCCTCCCCATCCTATCTGCTCTGTGCAGCAAAAAGTCAACCAGGCATTCACTAGCCACAGTCTTTGGGAGTTAGAGAGGCCCTGTGCAGGGTACACATGGAGAGAAAGAGGGAAAAGACACAAATAGAACAATTTACAGTTAAATTGTACTGAAAACGTAAATCAAATTTACAAGATATTATTTAAATGGTGAAGAGGAGAAACAGTCAGTATAGGCAAGCTCAATTTATTTTAATGTGTAGTGACGAGCAAGTTAGTGTGAAGCAACTCTTGGTGTGGATTTAACTAATTTACAGTAACTACTCATGAGAATAGCTTTACTCAATGGTGAGTATAATGTAATTACAAGGGACTTTCCCCTTTCATTTTTTTTAAATGAAACAAATTTCTACTTTGCTTTTACCCTAACTTCTGTCAGAAATTCACACACTTCCTTTCCACTTTAGAGATTTTTTTCAGTAAATACCAAAATAGGCCTCCACGTCTTCCTTCACATCCTTTCTTAGCATGTTCTTTGTCTATGAAATCTGCAAACCCCTGATAGCAGACAGGTAGATGCAGACCACTGAAGGTCTTGAACTTCGTGTCAGGCTGGTCACTACTGTGTCCCTGTTACTTGTGCTTTTTCTGTCAGCCCATACACCCTCATGTTTTCTTTCTTATCATGAGACTCTCAGTTCTCTGAATAGGAATAATTTTTCAATCGTACATATCTAAACCCATTCCCCATCTGTTGCAGGATTAACATTTTATGGCAGAAGAGAAAATAGGACAGCTTTTATCCTAAAATACCACAAACACATTAACACAGATAAATGGTAATCCTAAACCAGGATTTTACCAGCTGCCCTGGGTTTAGCTTCAACATATCCATCGCTTCAACTCCTCCAAAAGAACCATAGGCTGCTATGCATGTGACAGGAATGTTGCCTGTACTATGCTTTTGCAGGTAAAAATGTCTGACAGCCTTATCTTTTCAGTTGTCTAATACAGTGATTTTTAACATGGATATGTATGTCTGTGGGTTTGTAACAACTTTTAAAGGATTTCTGATGGATAACCTAAAAAAAAAAAAAAAAGGCAACTTTGTTGTCCTTATACTTAATTTTACTACATAGAAGTGAACGTTGCGAAGCAAAGGTCGGCAATGTTGGAAGACTGAAAGCAATTGTTTTACTTGAATACATTTTTAATGTCAAAGAATAGAAACCAGCAAATTCTATCTTTCATGCTCAGATATATCTACGTGCATTTATTACTACAAAACAGGAACTTGGTAATTGTTCTGATTAGTTCTTACCAGTTATTTGTTTAGGTGCTTTTTCACTTAAAAAGCAGTGGCCTCACCTACTGGATAGTCACATTTTCAGAAAGAAAATATTTTCTGTTTTTTTTTACTCCCTGAATTCACAGCAAAAAATGCTTTTAAAAATCACTTGCAGCTCTCCCTGTGTACCACTTGTTTCTAGATGCTGATTCCCCTGGGGCTGGGGAGGGTGTGTCTAAAAATCCTGATGGACTGAACAGTGGCAGCACTGGCACTCCCCGCTGTGACCAGGCCTATGTTCTCGCACTCCAGAGGAAGTGTTCATGAGAGGAGAGCTGTTGCTGCAGTGTGTTTCTGAAGTGAAGAAATATGAATTTCAAGTCTTCATTTCTTTCAGTCACTATTGAGTATCATTCTGTTTGAAAAAGAAGAGGGAGGACTCGGGGAAATGGAAGGGAGAACTTCTAAGGTTGTGTATGGAAACATGGGTAATTGCCCTCATCACTCTGAAAAAGAAGCATTTAGATGACAAAAGATTGTTTTGCAGAAGGGAAAGTCCTAATAAAGGCCAGAAAATCACCAGTGAGCATGAAGAAACCCAATGCAGCTCTAATAATAGACCGGCAAGGTTGCAAAGATTAGTATTTAAGACCTTTGTGGGTGTGTGAGAGGGACAGAGGTGGTCTGATAATCTTGTATATTTTAGACCTTTTTTTTTTTCCCCCTTCTCTACCTGATAGCAGCAAGCCCTGTCTCAGAAACATTGTACTGGAAGGATCCCCGGTCCGTTCCCATGTACTGAGGACCGAGCCTTGTCTCAGCTGTGGTAGATACTTGTTTAAACTTATTATTTTAACTTCTAGTGAACAAGAATCCACACAATCAGCCTTGTAGTTGAAAAAAAAACAACAGCCTTTCTTTGACGTCTAACCAAATATTGTACCAGTATGAGTCCACATAGCCACCACACCCCTTCATGCTTGCCTCAAGGATTATGTTTCCTCTCTCAACATTGCAACTTGTCAGGATATTTTTAAGTTCAGTACACCAAAATTATAAATAATATTAAATATTATAGAAAATAATATAAAACCTACAAACTGTAAAACTGAGACTCCATCAGCACAAGTAGACCAGAATAATTACCATAGTCATCATCACTTCTGTTAATGCATCCTAGAAAATTGAAATAAGAGAGATTCTGGCAGGATATAAGGAAAGATTATTTTAATTATAAAGACAGGCTTTGGAACAGGTTGACCAGAGAGGCTGTGCAGTGTGCACATGGGGATCTTCACAGTGAGACTGTGTAAGGCCCAAAGCAAGATGGTCTGACCTTCTAAGTGTCCTTGCTTTGAGCAGGAAGTGGAACTAGAGACCTCCTGATTTCCAACCTGAATTACCTTATGGTCCTGTGAAAAAAATTGCTTCCCTGTCAGTAACATACTATTGCTGACCTATATTCAGTTTGCAATGTGCTATAATATTCAGGTCCTTTTCTAAGAACTGCTATCAGCCCTATTAGTTACAGACGTATGTTTGAGTTCTCCTTTCCAAATGCAGTGCATGTTCCTCTTATTATTGTTCCCTAAGAGCTCCTTTCTGTCATTTCTTAAGTTTGCTGGTGCTTGCTTTTTCTGAGGTCCACTGGTCATTCTGTTGCTACATTTCACCTTGCAAGAATCCCTACGCAATTTTTAAGACCTTTCTCCAATACTGCAGAGAACTGCTTCTGGCACCTCATTACTTGTGATGTGGAAGCCATGTTACTTGCAAGCTTTTTGCTAAGTCAGCTTAGTGAGTCTGGAAGTGTCTGAAGCACAATAATGAGGGGATACTTCAGCCTGGAATGCCCTGTGGAGTTCCTTGAGAAGCAATGTTGCCTCCACAGGTAGGTAGGGGCTGAGGGCTCTGTGTTGAAGGTGACAATTTGAATTCCAGTGTCAAATTGATCTTCATGTTCCAGTCTCTTCAAATTACATACATCTTTTGACACTTCCAAATACCAGTCTGAAATTTTTATCCTGCAAAATCAAACATTCAAGAGGATAAGCAAATTTAAATATAGAATAAAATGAAACTGATGGGTATGTGGCTCTGAATATGCCTTACCTTAAAATTACATAATACCTGTAACTTTAATTAAGGTCTTCATTTTTTAAGGACAAACTCTTAAGGAAACTTTAAATAGAACCTCCTCACCTGGGTAAAGGCAGATCTCACTACCTACCAAGGGGGATTTTTCAGCTTTCTGAGGGCAGTGATCTGCAAGAAACTGTTCTGCTTTGGATCATTTGTGATCAAGAGCCCTGGACTCCAACTTGTTTACAAACGAGTTAAACGTTTTTTCCCTAAAACAAGGTGATCTTTAGGGATATTTGTTCTGTGATCAATATTCATGGTAAGTCAAACAAAATCAGCTTCTTTCTGGATTACTAGGAGCAAGTAGAGATTTACTGCCTGTGTTTAGAGTGAAGAATATTAAATAATTAAGTACTTGTATGCATTTCTGCAGGACCAGGAGCTGTATTTGTTTTAATTCTTCATGTTATACTCTTTGTACAAATAACAGTTATATTATCCAGTTAGAAATGTAACATTTCTTCAGCAAGGTGTTATTTTCACTGAGAAATGTTATTTTTTTTACATTTCTCAGTTTACCTTTAATTCATACTATCAATTACAAAATAGGCAAAATACTGAAGTGAAAGATATTACCCAGATAAATTCCAAACAGGGTCCAAAGCAAGAAGGAGAGGGCAGTTGAATTTTTTCATAGTAAGTGGTATTGGTTTTGGATTTGTGGTAAAAACAATGTTGATAACACAGGGATGGTTTTGTTGTTGCCGAGCAGTGCTTACACTAAGTGGAAGACTTTTCTGCCTCTCACACACCCCACCAGCGAGTAGGCTGGGGGTGCACGAGAAGTTGGGAAGGGTCACAGCCGGGACATCTGACTCCAACTGACCACAGGGATATTCTGTTCCATATGATGTCACAGTCAGCAATAAAAGCTAGGGGAAGAAGAAGAAAGGGAGGATGTTTGGAGTGAGGGCATTTGTCTTCCCAAGTCACAATTTTGCATGATGGAGCCGTGCTTTCCTGGAGATGGCTGAACACTGGCCTGCTGGTGGGAAGGAGTGAATGAATACCTTGTTTTGCTTTGCTTGTGCATATAGCTTTTGATTTACACATTAAACTGTCTTTGTCTCAACCCATAAGTTTTCTCACTTTTAGCCGTCCCAGGGAAGTGAAGCAAGCTGCCATGTGGGGCTTAGCTGCCTGCTAGGGCCTGCTAAGGTTAACACACAACAGAGATACTGGGAAGAACAATTGGGGGTTGTTTGATACTTACTGAAGGATGTTTAAGGGAGAACCAGGGCTGGGGAAAGCAAGGGATCAAGGAGGCTTGGGGAGGAACAAGTGTGGGAAATCCAGGGTTAAGGGGATAAAAGGGGTGCTGACATGTAAACACGTTGCTGCTCAGTAAGCTTGTCTTGCTGACAAGACAAGCCTTGCCTGGCTGTACTATACACCTGGTCATCACAGGCTGTCCTGTATTCTCACTAAAATCAGTTTCTAAGCAATTTCCTGGGTGAGGGATTCTGCATGCACACGTGGGCATGGGTGTCAGTGCCAGCAACTGGAACAGAGACCCCCGGTCATAGTGACTGGCATGAGTGCAGGTGTGTGAGCAAGTATGTGAGCACTAGCAAAGGTCATGCTGGACTAACTGGCAAGCAGGGGTGGCATGAGAGCTGGGGCTGTGTGCTTCTGTGAGTGAATCCACAGAAGGAGTTGGCTACTGGAGGAATCTGAGGTCCAATGCAGACCATGGGGGCTGGGGTTGACTGAGAGATCTGCTTACATCTTTATGTGTGTGTCTGTGTGGGGCAGCTGGAGACAAGATCCAGGTGACATAAAGGTACCCACAGCATGCTTATGCCTGTGAGTGGGGCTGCAGGCACTGGTGTGTTGTGTGCACAGGTGGAAACTGAGGATCCAGGACCAGTTAGTGGGGGTCTCAGTCAACTACTGGAGCAGTCCAATTTTATTGTTACATGTAGGTATGTTTCCCACCAACTGACAATCCTGATGAGCCACTGAAGGGCCATGGGTACAAGGCCATTGGTGTAGCTTGTGTTTGCATGAATGGTGCATTTTCTGTTCTGTCATGTTCATCAGTGTGAGGCCAAGTACACGTATGTGTGTATTGTATACATGTGTCTCTGTGTGTGGCTTTTGGGACTACTATGGCCTTGCTTCTGATTGCACCTGTGAGTGTGGAGCTGCAATAGCTTCAGCTGTCTTGGACTACCAGATGTCTCCTCTCCACCACGGGGTTTTGACATTATATGAGCATTGTTTTCATCTCATGCAACCAAAGAGGTTTCTAATAATAAAATAATTTTACCTCAGTCTCAAACTGCTTTGATTAGGAGAGAGTTCGGCTTCTCATTCAAATTCAGAAGAACAAAAATCCAAGTATAGAATTTTTAATGGAGAAAAATAGTTCCTCATCTCTTGTATCTCTGAGAGGCTCTGGCAATTCCAGAAAGGGTAAACAAATTACAGGAAATTCTTCATTTGTACATGCTTGTTAGTCTATATTTGAAGTAACAAAGAATTGCCTAGATTGAACTTTACAAATAACCCCACAGTACACTTATGAAATATTGGCATCCACATATCTCATCATTTCAAAAGGCTCAGGAAGACCTGAGGAGAATATCCTCATTTTACCTCAGTTATGCTGCAAATGAAATGTCATTGTCCTAGTTCCACAGCAATTAAGAGTCTGCTCATTATCGCAGTGAAGCTTTCTCCTTTGACAGCACTCCTTCTGTGCTATAATAAACGAGGACTAGAGTGCTCTGATATTGTATTTCTGTTAAATGGGGACCAAAACACAGTGGGATGTCCAATATCCTCTTGCTATTGCTGGAGTGTTAGGCCACTGTGAACACAAGCAGCAGTTGAGGACAAGAAGTGCCTTATGTCCTATCCAGCTGGAATTGTGTGGCAGAATTTAGATTGGCAGAATTTAGATAGGCAGAATTCATCCATCCAAACTGGTTAGTTTGGGGTTTTGTTCCCCCCTAGGGAAAATCTGGTGACATCTAAAAAGCTTTAATAAAGACTCGCCAGAAAAAGTTGAACTTCCACTTTGTAGACTTTAGATTTTTTCCAAGAACATTTTAGGTTTCTGAGGTACTGTACAGATTTTAAAATGAATGCAGGTATTAAACACAGTAGTTAAAAATTTTAGTTTACCATCTAATTCTGCATCTAGAGCTATTGTGAAAGTCACAGGGTGCTGTCTAAAGAGACTGATTCAAGAAGATAATAATTGTTTTCTTAACTAAACCAAAGTGTGTTACAAAGCAGAAGTCTACAACCTGATAGTTTATAAGCTCTTGTATATGCTTAAATTTAACTTGGAAAGCTAAATGTTGACCAAAATTAATCCTTAAATTCAAAAAATGAAATTTAAGTGTTAATATAAAATCTTACTCTTGCTTAACTCCATGTCCAAGCATGATCTTTTAGAGTAGGTCAATATTACCTGATTTTTGTGGATCAAACATAATAGTAAAGTTGTCTTTAACAGTACAAACTGAGATCTAAATCAAGGCTTGCAATTACTTATGTGTAAATGTGACATAATACCTGCATGTTGTTTTGGTTGATTTCAGTAGTTCCCTGATCATTCCTGTCTTCACCTGTGTTCCCAAGAAATTGGTAGAGCTTAAGGATTTAATAATGCCTGTAGTGTAATAACCTTACATGAAAGCAGAGGAATTTCCTGAGACACAGCTCACTGGTCCCTCTCTTCTAAACATCAAATCTATCCAAATTTCTTCACCTTTACACTGGAGCTCATGCTGTGCCTCCAGCCAGAGCTCACTCTCTTGTCTCTCCCAGCTGATTCCTGCACTGACCGTCACACTCCTCCTGCTGCCTCCCAGTTTGCCTGGCAGAAAGGGAGGGTCCTGCAATGTAAATCTGACCAGCCTGGCAACTGCAATTGCTAATCAAAGTCTTGAAAAGGCAACAGTGGACCATTGTGGCCTTCTGCACCAAAACAAATGCGCAGTGAATTGTGATCATCCTCCAGGATGGTGTAGGTCACTTTACATCACTTTACATAAGTAATGATGTAGGGAGAGAGAGAAATTGAAAGTGACACAGAAAGGAGGAAATTATTTTTTTACATTTTTCCTGCTAATTGTTCCTTCCCATCCTCAGCTGGTGCCTGGGTTCAGCTCATGTTTCTCACTTGGCAACCTTGTGGCTTCATACCCTGCAGGTCAGCCATGAAGCAGAAAGGGCTGTTCTCCATTTGTACTACCAACTTTACTGGTGTACTTAGGCATGTGTTCCATAGTACTTCCTCTGAGAGATGCCTTTCAGTACTCAACAGACAACAAGCCAGGTTGTTTGCCATTTGTCACCGAGGTGATCTCTTTTTACACTTGCCTGAAGAGAAATCACCTTTCACCCCACTCCATTATCTGGGGTCAGCTTGGAGGAGAGGTCTTGCCTGCGTAAGTGCTCAGGTCGCTTTGATAGGTGTTGTTTAGTGCATACAGGAAGGAAGTAGCTTCATCCTGCATTCTGCTTTTTTCACTGTCTCCCCCATCTCAGAGCAAGCCCCTTGCATACCTTGCTGTAGAATTCATGAAGCCAAGAGCATTCAGAGACCTTAACAGCCAGCATCAGTCATTACACCCTTCTGTCTGTTCATCCTCTAGGAATCTCTAATGTACTTCTCTCCATGCACCATCATTCACACTGAAAAGTCCCTAATTGGGTCCCTAATTGAGAAGAGACAGTCTCAGTTGTTCAGAGTGAAAAATTATAGCAGAGGTTACCAATAGCAAGCAACACATGATAGCACTTGTTAGATCCCTGAATACCTTAATATACATTGTGTTACACATGACTAGTGTCCACACTTTTGGTTTCTCTAACCCTGACCTGGGTACACTGCCATCAGTATGCTTGGGCAGGATGATGACAAGTACTGCATGGGAAGACATGCAGAGCAGGTACAATACGAGGGGCTGTTTTGTTATCTGGGTGCTAGGGCACAGAGGCTACACAGATCACTTTCTGCTATTTGATAACTTCTCTGCCGCCAGGCAGCTACTGGAATTTCTCTTTTTTTTTTTAATAAATACATTTATTTAACTAGTAACCATACATTCAGCCTCCTCAAGACAGGGCAGTCATTTCTAGAAAGACTTTGGGCCTAGCAACACGATAGTTTTCCTTAAAAATATTTTTATTTCACCTACAGGAAAACTGAACCCTTATTTTCTCATCCTGTACCAACCGCTATCTGAACTCCATGTTCAACCCACTATGCATCTGTATATTGTAAAGTGTGGCAAATTATTTTCCATCATGAGTGGAACATGAACGATATTGTTTTGTTAAGCAATCTATTCTTTATTCTGTAAGCCATGGCTTATTAACAGAGGCAGGTGTAGCTCATATGACTGACAGCAGTGAAAGCACTAGCTGAACTCAGATTGACCCTGGGTTTAGTTTTAACCTGATTTAACAAATAATTTGAGCTTGATCTGGGGAAAGAAAAAAAATAAAAATTGAGGCATTAAACAAAACTGCTTCCTCTGTTCTTGAGTGGAATGTTTTGTTGGGGATGCAAGAGAACAGAATGCAGGTAAAAGTCTTCTGGGAAGGGTCATGCTGAGATTCACAGAATCAGACGAGTGAGAAACAGAAAGAAGTTACAGTACTGAGGTATGGCCATGAAAGTTATAGCTGTATGCAGAGATTCCAAATGAACTATTACCAACTTATCAATAATTACTCCTGGAAAAAATGTTACATTGAGAATTATGCAGTTTTCTCTCTGCTGTTTTAGAATAAGCAAAGAGCTGACAATTTTTAATGATAGACCCTAAGATACTGAAGGATTTTCTGTTTTTTTAAGGTACTGTTTAAGGCCATGCAAAGCCCATGTGCAGATCTGAGTGCCTTAATACTTGTAACATTATGCATTGAAGCTAACAAAGCAGAGCATATTGTCCTATTGCCACAGACAGCTGCTTCATCTGCAGGCTAGGTATCATCTGAAAAGAAAAAGATTGAGTCATATCTCAAGCATTAAAAAGCCTAGTGGGTAATACATGGAATTGTCTTTAATTCAGAGTGTGGGCAAAGATGTTAAATTAAACTAGCTGGAAAAGAAAAGGCTGTAGCAAAGCAGTTTACTACTAGGACAATTACTCTTCAATAGTGAGAAAAGTATCACCAACTGAGGTGATATAAATACAAAAAGCAGAATGAATAGAAACAATATAGACAATTTGAGATTTCAATAGTAAAATTCTATGTATTGCCAAAGATAACATTTCCAATTGCATTATTAAAATTATTTCTACACATTTAATAATCGACTGGCTATCAGCTAATGTTCAAGAGGTTTGTATGTGTTTGTGTGATAATTTATACGTGATAAAGCACTGGTGTAGCAAGGTTTGCCAGTCTTTGTCCAAAACATGTCACTTATCTAGATGTTAACTACTTTCACATCTGTTCAAGTGAGATAATACTGATGTTCCTTAGGAAAAATCTCTTACTGTGATACCAGAGCAGCATGTTCATGTAGCAGTTTGAGTAGATGGAGGAAACATGTATTGTGGCTGTTGCTGTCACTGATGGGCTTGGCCTTGGCCAGTGATGGGTCCATCCTCTGTCAGACATGGCACCTTTTCACAGAATTTAATTTCACCCCTGCAGCTCCATGCTACTAAAACCTTGCCGCACAAACCCAATAAACTTTGATTTTTATTTTATTTCTGACTTTGAGATAAATCAGCTTGCTAATGATCACTTTAGAGAAAATGTAAATGTTAGTTTAGCTGAGATTGCAAACCCAAAGGGTTTCAGTTAGCCCTCAGAGGCATCCTGGCATACCCTTTTGGCAAATATGATGTATCCTCAGCTTTTACACGGATGCAACTGCCCTGAGCATGTGTCACATTTGGTTCACAGTGCATAGGTGTTCAACTATTGCCAAAGCCTGGGAATACATTAGCCAAACACCTGTTTGGTAGTAATAGGGTGTATGTTAACCAAGCTATCTGAATCACTAAAGTTGGACGTGAGAAAGTGCTTTCAATCAGCTTAAAAAACCAAAGCTATATGAGGAATGTCCAGGAGATGGTGCTATTCTCAAGCCTCTTGCAGCTTCTCGGGGACTAGGCTTGGTGGATCACCTGCTTGCTATTCCGTGGTAAATTCCGGGTTTGAATCATTTATAGATGAAATAGCTGGCAATTTTATTAGGTTCCCGTATTGCAAGACTGCACGTTGAAGGGTTCATTCTGCCGAACACCCCTCAAGAGATGCCCTGTGTCATCAGTCTGCAGACGTGCCTGCTTGGGGTAGAGGAGACCTGCCACATGGAGAAAATCTCTTCTGCTTCTCCACCAGAAAGGGAAACTTAAGGAAATGAGCCTCGGGGGTTTTGTTCTTTGCTTTTCTTCTTCATTGTACCTTATTCCAAACAAGAAATTTAAGCCCAGATCCATAATGGCAGTGGGGCACTCACACTCTCACAGAATCAAAGCTATAATCACTCACATCTGCAGAGGAATCCTCTGCACCCAGTTCAGTTTCCAGATAAATGTCCATAGGGATTGACAGCTTCTGACTGGAAAGCTCAACAGGCAGCATGCTGGACAGGGAGCTGCTGAAAATAGCCTGAAAAGGTGATGCCATCCAAAAGAGTGTGTCTCAATCTCTTGCCCATGCTGAGGCTTCACCACCTACACTGTGCCTTCAACACAGCTCCTGGGACTGGGATGCCCTTCCTTCAAATGTCAAATGGCTACTGCTCAGATGAGTTATAGGCTGCAGTAGGCTCAGCTCCTATTCTCGCTTTTGCTTGAGGTTACTAAACAACACATCTCCAAAACGTGTCCTAGACACCTACTACAGGCTGTTTTTCAGGAGAGAAGCTGGTTTTGTATTCCACTTAAAATCAAGCAACAGTTGTGACAAGGGCTAAAAATTGAAGGTTTGGGAAATCAGCTGGAAATTTGAGATTTGGTTGTTAAAGCTGTGTAGTTAGGCTTTGGAACATGGATACCTATTTCCAAAGAATATCCCAAACCACCTGGCTGCAGTCCTGCTGTCAGCCTACATCACTCTCCACCTTACTTGGTTTTGCCAGCAGCATGGCTTCATGTGGAGACCTACGTCATTTTCCCCAACTTGTGATTTAAGCCAAAATACTTGTGGTTCTGTGGTTAGAGCAAAGCTGCCAGGCACATGTGGCAACTGAGACCAATCCTCCAACCTCAAGCCATGAAGAAGATAGAGGTGTTGCCTCACCCATTGCTCCAGCAGGAAGAACATTTTGCATGGAAGCCAATTCAGCAGGTGTCTCTGTGCACATCTGAGAAATGGTTCTTAAAAAGGCTAGGTGAGAAAACAACAGTGTGAATCCCAACAGGCTTAGGCTTGAGGTGCAAGCTGATCTGTGCAGCAACAGGAATAAAAAGCATCTAGATGTGCCTGGGAGAAGTCTTCCAAGCACCAGAGGAATTTGAATTTCAAAATCTCAGATGCTGGCAGACTCAAACAGCAGACAAGGTGGCACCTAGGCTTTGGATAGCACTGCCTAAACCTTCTGATCTCTCTGAGACTTGGTCTTTCAGGATTCAGGCTCTGAAGAATGTCCATCAAATTTGAAAAATCACAGCAGTCAGATGAAGTTCCCAATGACTGGAAAAAGGGAAATAATAACCCAAATTTTCAAGAAGGGGAAACTGGATGACCCAGGGAATTACAGACCAGTCAGTCTCACCAATGTGCCTGACAAAATCTTGGAGCAGATTCTCCTGGATGGCATGCTAAGGCACATGAAAAACAACAAGGTGCTTGGTGACAGCCGGCACGGCTTCACTAAGGGGAAATCCTGCCTGACCAATTTGGTGGCCTTCTGTGATGGGGCTACGGAACTGAAGGACAGGGGTAGAGAAGTTGATGTCATCTACCTGGACTTGTGCAAAGCATTCAACACAACATCCTTGTCTCTAAACTGGAGAGACATCAATTTGATAGGTGGACCACTCGGTGGATATAGAACTGGCTGGACGGCCACACGCAAAGAGTTGTGGTCAATGGCTCAATGTCCGGCTGAAGACCAGTAACGAGTGGCATCCCTCAGGGATTGGTGTTGGGACCGATCTTGTTCAACATCTTTGTCGCTGACATGGACAGTGGGATTGAGTGCGCCCTCAGCAAGTTTGCCGATGACACCAAGCTGTGTGGTTCGGTTGATACGCTGGAGGGAAGGAATGCCATCCAGAGGGACCTTGACACGCTTGTGAGGTGGGCTGATGCCAACCTTATGAAGTTTAACCATGACAAGTGCAAGGTCCTACACCTGGGTCAGAGCAATTCCAGGCACAGCTGCAGGTTTGGCAGAGAAGAGATTCAGAGCAGCCCTGCGGAGAAGGACTTGGGGGTGTTGGTCAGTGAGAAAATGCACATAGGCCTGCCTCAGTGTGTGCTTGCAGCCCAGAAAGCCAACCGTATCCTGGGCTACATCAAAAGGAGTGTGACCAGCAGGTCGAAGGAAGTGATCCTGCCTCTCTCTTCTACTCTTGTGAGACCTCACTTGGAGTATTGTGTGCAGTTCTGGTGTCCTCAACATAGAAATGTCATGGAACTGTTGGAACAAGTCCAGAGGAGGCCACAAGGATGATGAGGGGACTGGAGCACCTCCTGTATGAAGACAGGCTGAGAAAGTTGGGGCTGTTCATCCTGGAGAAGAGAAGGCTGCGTGGAGACCTCATAGCAGCCTTCCAGTATCTGAAGGGGGGCTACAAGGATGCTGGGGAGGAACTCTTCATTAGGGACTGTAGTGATAGGACAAGGGATAACGGGTTAAAACTTAAACAGGGGAAGTTTAGATTGGATATAAGGAACAAGTTCTTTACTGTGAGGGTGGTGAGGCACTGAAATGGGTCGCCCAAGGAAGCTGTGAATGCTCACCTGGCAGTGTTCAAGGCCACGTTGGACAGAGGCTTGGGTTGCATGGTTTAGTGTGAGGTGTCCCTGCCCATGGCAGGGGGTTGGAATTGAATGATCTTAAGGTCCTTTCCAACCCTAACTATTCTATGATTCTTTGATTCTATGACTGTATGTAGTTTTACTTAAAGATTAAAAGTCACAAGCATTAGTTTTGTTTAAAGAAAACTACCATTTTTAACTCCACAACTATCAAACACCAGCAGGTTGTTTTTTTACAAAAAGTCTGAGAAGCTTAATTCATGATTACGTTTAAATCAGGTTAAATCATCTTTTTTGGCCGAAGAGATTTCACCGTGTCCAACTGTTAGAACAAACTTTAGCAATGCAGACATGTTGTTCAAGGACATTCAATGCCTTATGACTGAGCATTTTTGGAGGAGATAACAGATGGGCTGGTGTACTTATGGTAATTTCTTTGTTATATTCATTACTTTTTTTGCTGCTGTGTGTTTTGTATGTGTAACAGAGACTCTTGCCTTCTGTTTCCCTAATTAAAAAAATGCACTAAAGAGTTAAACATGTTTTAATTTAGGTGTGCTGTAGTTCGTCTTCTTCAGTTTCTTGGTAGACAAGCCCTTCTTGACTGGTTTTGGCAGGTTTAGAAAAACATCTTTATTCTGGGAGAATATTTAAACATATGCTTCAGTTTTAAAATGTACTTGAGGCCTGTTGTAGATGTGGTTAAACACTTCCCTGCTGAACTCAGCTAAAGAATTGGGGTCTTTAGCTGGTTTATATTTTACTTACTGGGAAGGGTCTTGTAGGAAAAAAAAATAAAGCCTTGTCTGCAACAAGAATCTATAAACAGTGAATTAGTGAATCAATGTAATTTTAGACCAGGAAGCTGCTCTGAATTATTTTTTTCAGCTTTTGGAAAATTGCATTAAGATCTGCAAATGAGCCATTGGGGATATAAGAGTGGATCATAAAAATCCATTATGAATATATTAGTTGCATTGGGTTTTAGTGTTGTAAAAAAATAGTTTCACTGCTTGGTTGAAGACTTACTGAAAAAAAGAATACAGAAGCATCTGTTACTGTGTTCTATTGCTCCTTACACCATGTGCGGATGTGCAAACAAAATACGAGATCGTTTTGTGTAATTTGTTCAATATACTTAAATTCATCCATGTAGTTGCTCCATTGACTTAAAAATAAAGACTGCATTTGGCTCTGTATCAACAACAGAGCAGTGAATAAATGAGCAAAGCTTTTGGTGTTTTTTGTTTTTTTTCTGTGCAGTTATGAGGAAATTAAGAACAAATGAGTTTGTTGTTTATTATTGATGTGACTAGCAGATGGAAAGCATTATAGCCACCTTACATGAAGCTCATTTCTGGTACTAAGGAGTAAGAAGAAAAATGAAATTAACTAGTGTTTCTGTCAAAGAACCTGTTGAAAAAATAGGAATTATATATAAAAAACATTTGCAACAGGCATCTGTTAAGTATTATATATAACTTTCATAATAAGCACTATGGCTGCATTATTGCAATGCACAACACTACAGGGAACAACTGCACCTGCACAAACTTCTTGGGACCCTCTGCACCCAGACGATGTGGAGGTACTGGAAAGACACTGTTCCTGCCGAAATTATGGCCCTCCTCTGTCTCCTCCTGACTATGCATTTTATGACAATTTATGCGAATTTACATATTGGTCTAATAAGTAAATAAGACTTCATTAAACTAAACAGGGCTTCCACTGATGTGGGAGATAATGAGACAATTCTTTTATGCCAGGTACTAGCCTTTAGGCTAGATCCTCTTTGCAAATCTGGCCCTGTTTTAAGCAAAGCTTCACATAGATTCAGGTGCAACTTCAACTGAACTTCAGTATAACCAAACTCCTTTGAAAATTACAGCTAAGACTTTTCCACTAAGGGTGGAAATAGACAAGCTGCAGATTTACATGCAAGAAAATAGGTGTGTATGATGTGCCTATTTGCAAGCTATACAAAAAAAGATCTGTGTAAGAAATCCAACTACGCTATCACCACTAGTCCACTAAACCTCCTGTAATCTGAATACTTATGCTTCTGAATGAAAGTAGGGCCAGCCCAGCCCTTTCAAAAAGTTTTACTTGTTAATCTTTATTTTGTCCTGACAGCATCCTGCTGATCAGCTCCTTATGTCAGGGTTTGCACAGAAAGACTCAGAGCCAGATCTAGAAATACTTACTAGCTAAATAACAGCAAAATATAATAGCAACAGAAAAATTTTGATCAGAAGGGATCACTAAGAGCTGTCTAGTCCAGCCACTGCTCAAAGCATGTCCAAGGAAATCATGCTGTGCAAGGCCTTGTTAAGTTTTGACTATCTCCAAGGACAGAGACTGAAACCTTTTTTGGCAACTTGTTACTTCACTTGACAACCCTTGTGGAGAAAATATTTTTGTTATACCTAATAAGACTTTCTCATATCTAACTTATGTCCATTGCCTCTTGTCCCATCACTGTGTGCTTCTGAGAAAAATCTGTCTTCTCCATAGTGTCCCATTCGGTACCAGAAGAGAGAAAAAAGGTGTCCTCTGCCTGCTCTTCTTCAGGCTGAAAGATCTAAATGTCTTGGCCCTTCCTCATATGCCACGTTTTCCAACCCCACACAAATAGGTGAAAACTGCAAAACCTTTTCCATCTTTGCTCTGTTTGCCCCCTTCCACTGCACTGCTTGGCCAGATACTTCACACACCTTTGCATGCCAAATACCTTTTTGCCTTCCCACCTACACACTCTTACTCCTCAAAGCACATCCTTCTCCTTAACTTTCTTTCTTTGCTTGCTTTCCTCCTTAACTGCTTTGATTAGAGTCTTTTGGGGCACAGGATAACATATTAATATAAAGCCACCATACCAGTGTGTGGGACCAGCGTGAGTCCAGCACTGGGTGTGAATCTAACAGATCCTTTCATGGCCAAGAAAGAGGTGCTTTCCCAAGTGACTGAAAGTCCACTCAGTCTTCTCTAGCAGGTCAGTCCTCACCAAGGTAGAGCCACCCCTGTCCTGAATCCCCCTGTTCCATAGGTATGGACACCAGCCCTCTCTTGTGCTGGCCATCAGTCAAATGCAATGTGATGCCAGGAGGCAGAGGCTTCATGAAAAACACCAAATATTGTCAGGCTTGCATTGAAATGCTGAGTTTTGGCAACATGGGGGTTCTCAGAGAAGAGTTTATGAGAGACCTGTCCTGCTGGCTCCAAGCTTTGCTCCATAGGTCAGTACAAAAAGCTGCCCTAACAGGCTACTCCTCCCACCAGCAGAAGCTCAAACACAGCATATTCCGTTACGTAACTGTTTCTTGACTGGAGAAAGTGTAGCAGAGCATTACGGGTGTTCTCTGGAGGCCAGTACCCCTGCTACACATTTGAGGACCCTCAAAGCATGTTCTGAAGAATAGAAGTAACAAAAAAGTTTTAAAGCAGTAGAGTATTCTTTATTCTTTTAATTAACTAACGGACATAAAACATAGGCAGGAAGGCCACCCTATGCTCCTCATGGATTCACTCTGTGGAGACTTATAGAAAGACTTGGTAATTCTACATGAGTGGTTTTAAATGAGTTTTAATGCATGAGCTACATTTCAACAACCATTTCTGTTCTGCAGCTGCTTTACAGACTTCATACATTACTCCCATCTTCCCATCTTTAGTCTGCTGAAGCCAGGCAGAGCCTTGCTGTCACTGCAGTGGTAGTGGCACTAGTTGTACAGATTGGGGCAGGTAACATGACACGAAACTCACTCATGAAACTCTTTTTAATCTCATCTCATGAAGTTATGGTGCTCTTCATGCCGCACATCAGACAATGCTGCCATCTATTAGCTCTGCTGGTGCAAAAATGGTTTTAAACCAGCAGGCGAGGGGATCTGGTTGCACACACATGATTTGACATCAGGTTGCAGAGGAGTGGGAGTCACTTTGCTCCTGCTCTCTCTAAACATTGTCTGATGTATCTCACACTATCAGCAAGTTAAGCAAATTCAGCACAGTGTCAAAGAATCACTACTTGCTTCAATAAAAACTAAATCTACTTCCTTCAGCTGTTTTCAGATTTCATAGCTTTTATCTTTCACCATAAGCTTGTGTGAAAAGGCATTTATGGGGAAAGTAAAGAACAAATGAGTTTGTTATTTATTATTGATGTGACTACCAGATGGAAAGCATTATAGCCACCCTACATGAAGAGTCTCTGGCATGTTCCTCGAAAGTTAAAGCTACACAGATACAATTGTTGGTTATTTCATAAGGCCTTTATCAGGCAGCTAGCTTTCATGTTGGAGGATTTTTTAACTGAGTTTTTTGAGTTTGTGTGTATTCTCTGATATAAATCAAATTACAAGCCAGTTTATAATTTCCTAAAGGATGACAGAAATAGTAATGGACATACTGCATTCAGAAAATAAACTAGCCACTAGGGGACAGCAAAAATCTTACTATTATGACACATAATAAATAATATTCAGCTTAATGCAGCTAATAGATGTCAAAGCCAAATATATTATTGTATCTGCCTGGGCTAAGATACCTCTCAGTTTTCACTGGGGAGCAGCTCATCAAATTTAGTCAGGTGGTGTAACTAAGAATTATTTAAGATACTGCAATAAAAATGCAATAATGAATGTTAGAAATCTTTAAAAAAATAAAGTGTGGTCCTATGCTTAATTCTATCAGAGACAAAATACTTTCTCCCATACCACCCCACAGACAGAGAGAAATTAGACTGGTGTGTAAATCCCTGGGTGTGGGAGCTAGGGTTGGATTTGCTGAGAATAAATTAACAGTATCCAGAGAGACTGAAAAATTTCAGCAGCTTTAAACAGAATAGTCTGAAGATGATTGTGGACAAAAGGACTTTTAGAAGAATCATTTGTCTAAAGTATTCATTTAAGTCTCATGCTGTTAGTGGAATAGACAAGGGGTCATAGTTTCCTGATGAAAATTTCTGCCAAGTTCAGCTGATTCTCTGTTCAGATATATTTTTCTGAGATGCATTTTTCTGAGATGTATTTTTCTGCAGAAAACCTAAAAAAGTCACATATACTGGCAAATGCAGCTCAAAGAGACTCAACATAATTGTTGTTTGAAGGTGGTGGTAAACTCCGAGCTCTCTTTTTCTGGCTGCTACAAACCTGCCAGCCCTTTGCTGCACAGATCTCTTCCTCCAGGAAGGCTCTTTCCAAAGACATGCTTTGACCAAGGTTTGCATTAATTGGTAAAACATTTTGTTGCTCTGTAATGGATATTTAAACAATGGGGCCTTTGCTAATGCATTTTGCAACTGCATACTAAGATCAGTGCCAAATCAATACTACAAACATAGTCTGAAACCAGCAGACAATAAATAATCTATAGCTGCTCCCGTTATCAGATATTGGCTTGCAACCTAATAGCTTTTACGGTTTCCCATTAGACTTGCTAGCCATTCATTTAGTTCTCAGGAAAGAGGTACTGCACAAAACAAAAGAACAGGGATATCTTTTCTGGATAGTTTCTCTTGTATAAAGGAAGCCTAACTGGTTGGTCTGACCAGAAGGCTCTTGATGAACACCACCATGGCGAACACCCACCAGGCAACATTCAAATACATCAGCGAGACAGAGTGAATAAATACAAAATGCTATTGCCCACTAATGGGTTCAAAAGAAAAAGCCTATCTGGACCCTCCTAGTCATAGGAAGAATGGCTTAAAAAGATTGTGATATGAAACAACAACAAAAATGAATATTTACACCTGCTTTGTGGTGTGGGGGCCTTTGGCATTTCAAGTCATCCCCCACAAACAAGGATATTCCACACAGCTGCCGCATTTGGGGCTATAAGGTCAGTACCAAATCCTCACTTTTGCCATCAGTTTAATTGTAAATTAATGATACTGCAAAAATTATTTCAAAATCCTAGGGTGCCTTTTTGTGCAGTGTGCACACTGATATGCAATCTAAATGAAATCTTTATATGAAATATGTTTTAAAATATATTGCTATTTCTTATAACCATAGTTATGAGCTTAACCTTTATGAGACAGATGCTAATGAGCAGGGAATCTTTTCTGGAATCCCCATATAATATTATGATAATGAACACATTTTTGAAGGCTGGGAGTTAATGGGAGCAATAACTACCTCCTTTGCTCCAGCCCCAGTGACTCCCCATCAGTTTGTCCTCTGAAAAACCCCACACCCATATGAGAACAACTGACACTGGAAACTCATCATTACATATGATACAAGGCTGTCCTGGGTTCAGCAGTAGCAGTCATTTTTCTCCTTCTTAGTAGATGTTGCAGTGCTGTCTTTTTTGACTCTCAGCCTGAGAACAACACTGATAACTCCGATGTTTTTAGTTGCTGCTCAGTAATGTTTACTCTGACCAAGGACTTTGTGAGTCTCATGCTCTTGCCAGGGAGGAGGGGAAGCCGGGAGGAAGCACAGACAGGACACCTGACCCAAACTAGCCAAAGAGGTATTCCTTACCACAGCACATCATGCCCGGTATATAAACTGGGGGCAGTTACCTGGAAAGGTTAGATCACTGCTCGGGTAGGGCTGGGCATTGATCGGGCTGGGCATCAGTCAGGCTGGTGGGTGGTGAGCGGCTGTATTCTCTTCCCTTGTTATTTCCCTTATCATTATTATTATTGGTGGTAGCAGCAGTTACATAGAAGGGCTAGATCACTGCTCGGGTTGGGCTGGATATCAGTCGGTGGGTGGTGAGTGTTTGTATTCTCTTAGAATCGTAGAATCATAGAATAGTTAGGGTTGGAAAGGACCTTAAGATCATCTAGTTCCGATCCTCCTGCCATGGGCAGGGACACCTCACACTAAACCATAGAATCATAGAATCATAGAATAGTTAGGGTTGGAAAGGACCCGGAGGGATGGGGAGGAGAATCAAAAGAATGTAACTCCCACGGGCTGAGATAAGAACAGTCCAGTAACTAAGGTATAACACAAACCACTGCTGCTGCCACCAATAATAATAATGATAAGGGAAATAACAAGGGAAGAGAATACAATTGCTCACCACTTGCCGATACCTAGCCCAACTGAGGATTGATCTAACCTTTCCACGTAACTGCCCCCAGTTTATATAGTGAGAATGACATGCTGGGGTATGGAATACCTCTTTGGCTAGTTTGGGTCAGGTGTCCTGTCTCTGCTTCCTCCTGGCTTCCCCTCCTCCCTTGCAGAGCATGAGGCTCAGAAAGTCCTTGGTCAGAGTGAACATTACTGAGCAACAACAAAAAACATCGAATTAACCAGTGTTGTTCCCAGGCCAAAAGTCAGAAACACAGCACTGCAGCAGCTACTAAGAAGGGGAAAAGTGACTGCTGCTGCTGAACCCAGGACATCCCCCTAGCCAATATTTCAATCTGGTGAAATTTTGGACTTTTTAGGTATGATGTTCCCCACAAACAAAGAATGTTGCTAAATTCCCTCGTGCTTTTGAAAATCTTCATTCCATATAGCCTCTTTGCCTCAGTGTCCACTTAACATAATCTTCTAAGTCTATTTTAAACCTATATGCCAATTTAATCCAAATTGAAAGGAGCATAGTCCTATTAAGTTCTTACATAATTTCTCCAAATAAACAGAATTGAAAAAAAAAATAATTGTAGAATTAAAAAAAAAACCAAAACCAACCAACCAAAATAACCCCACAAACAACCCAAACCAACAGTGGCCAATCAGTCGTGTATATAGGTATTGCCTATCGTTGCAGCAATTTTCAAACCAACCATAGGCAAATCAGAAAAAAAGCAGGAGAATTACAATAAGAACAGGAACAAGATTCCTTAGCGCTGAGAGCATTAGGCAGCTCTATTTCACTTCGTATCTCCCATTTATTTGGAAGATAAAATGGGAATTCAGATGTGCAGGCTACAAGAAAAGCACCAACACAAGAAGTTCTTCTCTTGTTCCACACAATCTAACCCTGAAGGCACAGTCAGCAACTGTGGAGGGCGATACAAGATGGGTACCAGAGACATGTAAAGGGAGTGAGGGGATGTATATGCACTGAGGTACTGGGAGGCAAGGGGTTTGTATGGGAGAGGAGGGATGGAGGCAGTGGGATGGAAAGGGGATCAGGGTCTTGAGGATATGCTGGCTGTACTCCTATAGAACATGAGACCTCAGGCTCCTAGACTACCCTGACAAATTAAGACAACGCTGAACATATTGGGGTAATGCCAGCATTATTCATGCTTTTTTTTCAGATATTTATGCTGAGAGCTTTTCATCTAAGACAAGAAGAAAATGCCTAGAAAATAAAGCCTAGGGGAAATATCTAATGCTTGACTATCTTTCAGCATCTGAATACTACTGGATTTTGAACTGTTCAAAATTAATGTACCTTCAGCTGTGAACATCATGATCTATATTTAAGATGCTCTAAAAAGTTCCTAGCAACCAGTCTCATTTGAGCAATGAAGCACCATTCTTTTGTTATAGTCTCAAGACTTTATTATATATATGCTGTGAGTCAACCAATAAGCCATGGCCTTAAATAATCAATGAGAATGACCTTTACTGTGGTAAAAATCCTGCATATAATGACTGTACAAATAATTGTCATCCTATTTTGAGCTAATGTAAAATCTCAACTTTCTTTCAAGTTAACACTGGTGAAGCCTATTTAATTTATCAACTGTTTCTTTACAGGAAATATAGTATGAATGATACTAGGAATGTACTTAAAGTATTAGAAAAATACTTAATTATTAAGTGGAATATCTCAAGTGATTTTAGCATTAAAGAAACTGTAAAACTCAGGTGTGCTTTCCTTTAGGCTTTGAATTGACTTACACAAAAGGAAATAGTCAGAAAATCTCCCCAGTGCACTATGGCACAACCTGTGAGACAGTTAGCCATATCACAGTGGGTCATGCATTCCTTACTTTTCCTATATTTTCTTCGGCATATGCTTCCAAAATTTAATTCTAAAATTTCTGCCTTCTCATCCAATGCCTGCAAGCCATTCAAACTCCCAACAGATCAGTTCTTTAAACAAATCTGTCTTTTACCTTCATGGCAAAACTTGTATCAGGTGACCATACCAGAGAAAATTCTGTGCAAGACCCAAGAAAAAGGATAATGCTTTTAATTTCTCATATTTAAACTGTTACCAGAAACTTCAGATTCACAGATTCAAAAGTTACTATGATATGATTTCTTCTACAATGCAAGATTCCACAAGTAGCTAGCAAACCAAATATTCCTTGCTCAGTTATAGCATATTTTTCCAAAACATTTCCCATCTCAGTGTAAAGCCCACAAATGGGGACAAAATCTTCCTCTGGAAGAGAAAAAGACTACACTGAATTGTTCAAATAGTTAATAATTCTCACTTGTAAGGTCAGGCTGGTGACCCTCTCTTCTCCCCCTACAACTAAGATATTTTTTATGCCAATTTCAGCCCTTGTTATGAGTCGGCTGTTAAACCCTTACCCTGATCTAATTGTTAGACAAATTTGATTATGCCCAACTATTTTCTATCAGGTGACTTGTGTTACAGGGCTTTACTGCATTTTTTTACTAAACTACAGACAGAATCCTCCTTATGAAGAGAGAGTTAATTTCCCTGGAAACCTGGCATGGGTTCTTTAAGGACTCATCTTCTGCCTCTCTGCAGTCTCAAAATTAATTTTTTAATTTCCTCAAAACATGAGTCATTACTCAACAGAAGTCAGCCTGTCCCAGTGTCTGAATAATAGTTCTTGTGAAATAGCAAAACTCGTTCATTTTTAAGGACTAAGAAAGAAAGGTCTCTGTTACATGTTTTGCTGTAACCGTTATCTGTATTTCAAATGGACCTGAAGTGCTATTATGACTTACCTCATTATGAAGCTTATTCAGTTGAATTGTGGTCAAAAGGCCATTGTGATCATACTGGATTTATCCAGGCTCAGGAAGCACAGCGAGTTAATGTCTGTGTTCAAGAACCACTTCTGGACATACTTTTGATGAAATTTACTGAATGAAAATGATTTAGAAAAAAGAAAAACAAAACACAACCAGAGACGAAAGTGTAGCTCCAAATCAAATAAAAGCTCCATGTAACTTTAAACTAATTGCAGATTGTTTGGGCCAGGCAACTTTTGTCTTTGCGACATCAGACACAATAATTTTGGGTTGGCTGTTCTGACACAAGCTCCTTAACACTGCTGTCATTATGTGTGATTATCTTAAGTGCAATCACTCATTTATCTAAGATTGCCAGAAGATACATTCTCAGCCAAGAAGTTTTCTCTCTCCATCTAACATGATTTCCAATAGCCCTGCTCACAATGAGCATTGACCAGACCATGACACACGTACTCTTAGGGAAGAGACAGTTAACTTTTTCTCTTCTCTCTCAAGAGAGGCTGGCTTTGGGGAATTCACATGTGACAGCAATCAAAGAAATATGGTCCTCACCAGTAATATACTTCTTGAATAATTAACAGGGGCAGTGGGTCAGCACTGAAGGGATTCCTGAGATGCATTCTTCAGTAATGCAGCTGCAAAGGCCTCAAAGTATTCAGAGGTTTCTGCATGCAACTGATTGATGTAGCTTCTCTCTCTCAGCGGCACAGTCACTGACCTGTTAACACAACTGCCAAGAAGCTAATCCCTTTTACCTTGGCCCTTTACAGTTTACAGGAGTGAGTTTAAAAGCCAGCTGAAAGATTTAGGGACAGAAGCCCTACTGACTTCTAGAAGACTTCATGTTATCATAAATTATCCGAATGCTTCTGAAAGTATCCCAGCATGCAGTTTCTCCATGGCTGAAATAGTGAAACACTGCACCTAGTCCAGAATAATGTTGACATCAGAAAAAGTCAGGTCAAACATATTTAACTGTCTAGTTCCCAGCTCCTGATACCCAGCTGTATGTGACAGATACCTTGTCTCTGACCTGTCTTTGAATGCTGGCTGTCTGCTGTTTTCTCTCATTCTATGGAAAAATGCTAAAATACTGGATTCTAGAAGATGTCTGTCCCCTAGTTCATTTTGGCTGGTCATCACATCTGTGGATGTGCTTCGCAGAAGGCGCATGTTACCTCTGTCAGCAGAGAACATTGACCTGAGATATGAATGCACTGGGAAGGAAGGGTGCAAGAGCCCTCTTCTCTCTTCCTAGGGACCACAGAGGGACATATGGCAGGAGGAGACTGTCAGGGCCATCAAGGCAGTTGCCTAGTTTGCCTGGCAAATTTATGATGCAACTCATTCATAAGGACTATACCTACCAGACATCCACTACACGTATTCTAAGTATACCTGTTCTTGGTCCCAAACACTGCCTAACATTCCTCAAAGATGACCCACAAGGAACAGAGGCATAGTAGTGGAAAAGTCAGCACTGAGATCTCAGTTTAGGGCTAAAAAAGCAGCACTGAAATAATTATCAGCAACTTTGGTCTCCTAATATCGCAGCACTTTGCTAGGACAACAGTACAGCACTTCTGCAAAGTGGGTAATACCTGGGGGGGGGGGGGCGGGGGGGAGGGGTGTTAACAAATATATTGAAACACTGATATGCTAAGTCATTTGCCTACCACAGATCATACCATGATTCACAGAATCACAGAATGGCTGAGGCTGGGAGAGACGTCTTGAGGTTATCTTGCCCAAACCCTGCTCAAGTAGGGCCACCTAGAGCCAGTTGCCCAGGACTAGATCCAGGTGGCTTTCTAGTATCTCTAAGGATGGAGACTCCATAACCTTTCTGGGCAACCTGTGCCAGTACTCAGTCACCCTCACAGCAAAAATGTGTTTTCTAATATTCAGGCAGTTTTCTGTGTTGAATACTCCCTTGGTGAATCCATACTGACTACTCCTGATGGCTTCCTTGTCCCTCATATGCCTGGAAACAGATTCCAGGACTACTTGTTCCATCATCTTCCCAGGAATCAAGAGGAGGCTGACCAGCCTGTAGTTTCTAGTCCTAGTGACATCACAGGCCCTTGGTGACTTCAGCAGGCTTTATTTCAAGTTGTGAAGAAGTTGAGAATAGACCCTGCAACTTTGCCTTTTGGTGTTAGCCACCAAATGCAGCTCTTATTGTGAGGGTTTACACTGAGCCAGTAGCTGCCTTCTGGACACAGGACAAGTAGAGCTCATTGTTTAAAAAGCCAAGTAGTGAAATGCCTTCCAGTATCACTTCTGAGGAAATGAGCAACAAAAAGGGTGTACTAAAACAGACTCACTAGGAAAAGGCACAGGACAGCAAGCCTTTCACAGTACACAGTTCAGAGGGATTTCTATAACTCTCTGGTTAATGCTTAAGCTAAAATATTTCTCTCAAAATACAAAAACAGCCTCTCTGCAGTTGGCTGGCTTTCTCTTTTTTTTTTTTTTTTGTCTGATTGCATATTATCTCTCACTTGCATTCCCTCCTCCTTTTTCATAACCCTGCAGTGAACAGATGCGCTCTCACCCTCATATTCCTTTTTGAGGCCTCCTGGTATTCAGCCTCTTCTATTAAAATCTCATCTAACTTCATTATTTTTTAAATATTAAAGAGAAAAATCTATTCCCCTTCCATTGCATTAATTCATTTCTTGACTACATGCATCATTCAAATGCATAGTCCAATCGTACAATAGCAAGATGGAAATTCAACTTGCACACCATATTACAACCCCTTCTGGGTTGTGTGGCAGGGAAGAGATACTAAATATAGAAATTAAATAGCTTCTATAGTTAATCTAGATTAAATTAAAATTTTAATATTGAAATTAAATACCCAATGTGGCATTTAATCAGTATACTAATGGCATTATATTTAAAAATATGAAACAGAAAATAGAACATTCAATATTTTCCACCCTGGAGCCTGACTCTTAGGATCTGCATCAGTTTTCACATAGGTGCCTGTAATTCCTTTCATACACCTTACCAGACAAAGCAGTTTAAATTACAGGAAGGCTTGGCCACAGCCCAGCTGAAGATTTACTGCTGGGTCGCTTCTGGCACGTACAACATCTGGCACAGGACCCCACTGGCTGAAAGTCAGCTAGGGAGACACTGAAAAAGCAAAGCCTCTGCCAGGCCAGCAGCAGGTTGCCACCTGGCACAAGCTGCTCTCCTAGAACAGCTGCGCTCTATTGAGGAGTTTTACTCTTCACTTGAATGCTGGCAATGGCTTGCTCTTCCACAGACATCTGCTGCAAACAGCAGATCAAATAACAGAAGACCGTTTACACCAAGAACCGCTACAAGTGACTCTCAACTAGGGAGCAGCCCTTTATGTCCACTCCCCAGAAGCTGCTGTGTCTCCTTCCTCACCTGAGACATCTCTGCGCTTTGGAAGCACACCCTCATCTCATCAGAATCCAGAACCTCTCAGCTCCCATTAGCCCTGCCTGCCCTACAGGCAGCAACCACAGAGCCCTGAGGCAGCTGGCCATGGCAGCAAGCTCTGGTGAGCCTGTCACGACAGGGACCCAGGGGCTGCAAGTAGCAACTCTCTCTTCTAAAATGTTTCATGGACTCCTTTCCATCAGCACTCTGATAGTATTGGTGCACAAATCTGGGAATCCTCACATGCTTTGCACCTGTATATACTTCAGGGCTTCTGCTCACTGCGGTTCAGATAATGGACACATTCAGGTTCCCCAAGTAAGCTGTATTCCTCAAGTTACCAAAGCTCCCAGATTATCTTGTCATAGTTTTGCTAATGTCAAAGGCCAACAAAGCTTTCTCTGAAGTATATTCCTGCACCCAGATGCTTTAATAATTCATAATGTCAGCAAGTCACAGTGTTGGCACAGAGATGCTTTAATATTAAGCTGCTGTAAATCTGGACCAGATACATTCTGCTGAGCCCAATGAAAGGAAAATAGCAATAACATGACAAGACAGCTGATATATTCAGTACATTTGGAAGGATGCTTGGAAACCCAAATACTTAACAATTTATGCATCGCTTCTGCAGATGCTTAAGGAGGATTTGATTTATTTGAACACAAAGGTAAGCTACTAATAAGGTCAAAAACATCTATGTATTTACAGTACATAGCACAGTGTTTTATAAGAAAGCAAACCCCTCAAGACCATATGCATTTCTTTTACAACATGCTATATAATTGCAAAGTAATTCCTCTCACCTACTTCCAGTTGTCAGACACATGACATGGGTGACAGAAAAGAGAGGGAAAAAAGTCCAGCTGAAAAACCTCACATAATCATCCCCACAGAGGTAAAATATCAGTCACAAGCAGATCTCTGTGGTAGAATGCAGCAGGCTTCAGTACCACAGAGAATCATTGCATGTATGCTCTGGAATGGGGAATGGACATGTATGATGTTTCATCTAGAGTAGTGAGAATCTTCCAACCAATTGCAATGAGCTGCAGCACCTGAATATAAATATGCCTTTCAAAGAGAAGTACATTTAAGCTTTAATACTAAAATAGCTTGTGCATATTGATATCAGCATAGCAAAGTAGTGAAGCTTAAAGCATGCTTTGATGAAGCTGCAGCCCAACATAAACATTGCTTGTAAAGGCAACATTGACAATACCCCATTGACATCAAAAGATCATTTTTTCAGTAGGACTCAGAGGTGACCCTCATTCACAAGCAGTATCTATTCACAAACAGCCTTTGTTAATCTGTACTTTGCACCACACCCTAGGACAGGCACAGCCTTAGCCTATCTTTCTGCTTCAAGCCTCAGCTTGCCTGCTGTCACCAGCATCCTGTTCCCAACCTCATGCATTGAAGAGCTGAGGGAAAAGTCTCTAAATATCCACATGCAGGGGGAATTCCCCCACAGATGCAATTCTGTTTTTCTCTGCTCTTTGTAAATGCTGTTCCTTGAAATGAGGTAGGGGTAGGGATGGAGGAGCTTTGCAGCCAGGTACCTGAATGCCTTGCAAGCTTTCACCATGGTGCATCTTGCAGTGCCAGTCCCATACATGTCAGAGCAAGCCACCCATGGGCACTGCCTCTGCAGGAATGGGACCAATGACTGGTACTGTGGAACACAGAGCTGTTCCTCTCTGCCATGATGGGGGCCCAAAACCTCACAGTCCTGTTACCAAGGAGCAAATACTTCAGAGGAAATTTTGTTTTCATCAGTTTCATGTGAATCTTAAAACTGATTTTAACCACTTCTGTACTCTTGCTTGCTTCTTGCTCTTCACTGTTCTTATCATTAAACTCAACACTAAACTCTTATCACTAAACTCAACAGGTCTACTTCATAATCTTCACAATCACTACCAAATTTCTGATTGCAAAATGCTGTATCTTGATCTTGTGTCCTTGTCTTGCCTGTTCTCATCAGCAATAGCACTCTGCTATCACAGCTGTGTCCTGGGTTTAGTTCAAGTGATAGATGTCTACCTTTTCAAGCTGATCTTATCCCACAGCTGCTATGCTTTACTGTGGGAAAGAATCATAGAATGATAGAATACTTAGGGTTGGAAAGGACCTTAAGATCAACAAGTTCTAACCCCCTTAGTTAGAGGGCAGGGACACCTCACACTAAACCATGTCACCCAAGGCTCTGCCCAACATGGCCTTGAGCACCACCAGGGATGAGCATTTACAGCTTCCTTGGGCAACCTATTCCAGTGCCTCACCACCTTCACAGTAAAAAACTTCCTCCTTATATCCAATCTAAACTTCCCCTGTGTAAGTTTTAACACATTACCCCTTGTCCTATCACTACAGTCCCTAATAAAGAGTCCCCAGCATCCTTGTAGATAGAATCACAGAATAAGGCCAAGAAGTTAGTTAGAAAATCAGGAGAGGAGCTGCTTTGTGGGAACTTTTCTACTTTTGCTTTTCTACTTTGTGAGAACTATTTTTTTTTAAATTCATTCAGCCATAGAGATAGACTAGAAGCATGCATAGACCAAGTGACATGCATAAAGTAACTAATTAAAGCTCGTAACAAACTGCAGTGGCTTCTCACCATATGAAGCTTGACCCCTGTGCTTTCTTTAGCAATAGATAGTGAAAATGATTGTCTGGTCAGATTGTTGGGCCCAGCAGACCAAGATGGTAAGAGGCAAAAACTCCAAACAGGCTTGGTGTCAGCTGCCCTGTTTGTCTGTCGAAGACACCAGTCCAGGAGACTCACGAGCTTTGTTCTGTTCAGCTGAGCTGCCTGGGATTTATAGATTACAGTGGGGTTAATAAACTTTGTTTGCAAATCCCAAAGCACAGTACATAAACCCCACAAGCTTATAGGCCAGCCTCCCCTTCAGGGTTGGTAAAGACCCGAGGGAAGCAGAGACCTCAGTAATCAACTTCTGAGGACAGGAAAACTGATGAATGATGAAAATTCCTTCCTTTTTACAGTGCTGCCCTCAGGGAGAGAGACACTCCTGGCTTTCTACAGAAGGCAAAAACTGAGAGTGAAAGTGGGGGGTGGTTTGGTTTGGTTTGGTTTTGTCTGCGTTGCTGCAGAAATATGAAACTTGCTTCCCTAATCAAGTTACATGTTGTCTAATGCTCACGTTTGCCCATAGCTTCAGCAGTAAGAGAGAAAATCTGCAAAGCATTGTTATGCTTCCCCCTGTATGTGGCTGTGTGGTTGATCTGATGCCTAGAAAAACTCTGAGATACCTCCAGGAGACTGTGCTGGCAGGAGGAATTTAAACAAGTCCTGCTGCACCTCCTCGTGCCCCAGTTATCACCCCCCCGTGGGAAGGGTACACAATGAAGCAGGTAGCATGGGTAAGCACAACCTGCTATAACATTCCTGAAGGTCCCTTCATGCAACTGGGACTAACTATTGGCCCTTCAGGCTAGTTTGACTCAGCACTACCCCCACACAGGGGCTTGAAACAGTCTGATTCATTTTCCTTGCAGGATCTATCTCCATGTACTTTTTGACTCCACCGTTTCTTGTTAGCCTCCGTAGCAACTTACACTGGCATCTTGAAGACTTAAATCTTCAATCATAGCATCATTTTAAAGGGTGATCATGAAGGCCCCGATGAACTATGCCCTACACTTAGATTTCACAGAATCACAGAATCCCTTGGACCACAGAACCACAGAAGGGTTGGAAGGGATCTCTGGAGATCATCTAGTCCAACCCTGCTGCCAAGGCAGGTCCACCTGTAGCAGGTTACACAGGAACGCATCCAGGCGGGTTTTGAATGTCTCCAGAGAGGGAGACTCCACAACCTCCCTGGGCAGCCTGTTCCAGTGCTCTGCCACTCTAAACTTGGCAGATTTATTACATCTGTACTCTGTCGTCAGTAATCAGGGTCCACTGGAGACTGATTTATCAGAAACAGATATTACTGTCTGTGTGCTGAGGAGCCTGAGCTTCTTGATCAGGTTAGGACATCTGATATCTTCTGGTGTTGCAAATGCATCTGTGAAGAAATTATAATCTCCTTTTGCAGTAGGACCACAGAAAAGATGGCAAGATACGGTGGAAGCAGCAGGAGAATCACATGGCTTGTAAGCAGCTGGCACAGCTATGCTTGCTCATCTGATCCACAGCACTGTGCCTTACAAGGAGTGTATGACTGGTTCCCATCTGTCTGAGGCAGAAGCCAGCAGAAGAGTCACACCATTTAATTTTTTGGCAGCAAACACTGCTGTCTAAATAAGGAGCATTAGGCTCTCCAGTTAGTCTAAGGAGGTGCCTCCAGGAGCAATTCAGTGTTTCATATGGTGTGAAACCTTTTAATGTAACCTAACTTTGTGGCTTTTGTAGCTAGAATCACAGAAATATGCTTCCCTAATTACTAAGAAAAAACAACTATAATTTCTGCCTTGCACATGTTCTGTTTTCTGTCCCCACCTCTTCTGAACCAATTTGCCCACACCTTGGTTACATGACATGTTATCACAGCAGTGAGCAGCAAATTCAAAAACCAAAAAACAATGACATACACCCTAATGTAATTTTTCTCATCAGAATCTATGTCATAATACTCATAACAGGAGATGCTACCCTGCTCACTGGAGACCACCGTGTAACAGTATTGCTTCATTGGTATCAGTGCAGAAAACACTGATAACTGGAAGAAGCCAGAGATTTCTGTGTCTTGCACTACTGTAAGAAAAGCAGCAATGAAAGAGAAGGGCAAAGCTATAGAGGTGGGGAAACCCTCTTCAGACCTAATGAATACTAGGGTTAGACATAAACTGATGAGACCTGAGGGACCACAGGTATTTGTGGATCACAAAGGAAGTTGTAATAGTATCAGTCCACAGCCTGTTGCCGAGCTTGCAGTTCTCACCTAAGAGCAGGTAAAATAAGTTTACTTGTTATTGTTTGAGAAGGAACCTAATTTGCATCCAGGACATTTCTGTCAATAAAAACAAATCATTCCAGACTGCTGTCTCTTCTTATTCCCTTTTGTTCCTGGTTAATGAGCGCTGCCTTTTCTACAAGTTAGTACAGGAGCTCTATCAAACACACTTTAGTTTTGTCTGTCCACTGGCCAGAAAAGCCCAGCTTTCTGTTGGATCCCAGGGTAGGCTTTACTCTGCCTGACTGAAACATATCATACCTTAATTCTAGGTACATAGGAAAGCCATCTTCCTAAAGTGAATGCCTATGTTCCCTACAGAGAAGGGAGCAAGATACAGGGACAGAGCAGCCTGCCTGAGCCTAGCTCTCTAAACAGGATCCAGTAACCCCAAATGGTCTGATTCGGCTTATTTAGCCACTGAGTTAAATGGGTGGGTTTTGTTTGTTGGCAGTGCTCATTGCTTCATTTTGCACCGCAATGTAATGTAGGGTATCTCTAAACAGTTTGAAAGCAAACATAGCCGTGTTCTCCCTGTTGCAGCCATGTCTTTGGATACAAACTTGCTTTGGGCCAGCTATTCTAATTAATGCCAACGGGGTTGGAATGCAGAAGGCATTGCCAAGTACTTCGGACACTTCAGCAACACAAAATATTCATAATAAGCAGATCAGCCTTTCTGATTAACATGATGGCCTAGGAACTGTTCAGATTTCTTTGCCTCAGACCAGTAGTTACATGGATAGAGAGAAGAGTCTCAACATTATTCCATGTTGTGTCTGAGCACAACAGAGCTATATTTCTTTTTCTTTCTTTCCTTTTTTTCTTCAGAGAACACAAACTTACCATAGCCCATGCCCGAGAGAACCAGCACTGCAGGTTCAACAGCGTATTTTCGCCACAGAGCTGCCTTGAGGCTTGTCTGGCCACATCAGCAACAAGATCCAGGACTGGACCAAGCTCATGCTGCTATGCACACAGAAATGAAAAAAGCAGTGGGAAAGGGATTGCGGAGAGTTAATCTTGATGCACCTTCATCATCAGCTGTGAGAGGTTTTGGGAAGAGGTGCGCTGCCACCAGGAGGAACAAGCTCAGCACACCTCAACCCCTCAGGTTGGCAGAAGCAGCACCCCCAGCCCAGCTTCCCAGCAGCCTGGCACAGGCTAAAATGAGGCCATTGCAGTTTTGCTGTCCTGAACCATTTCTTTCTTTGACTTGACTACAGCTAGCACTGTTTTCTCATGTGCCCAGGTTGGTGATGCAGGTGGTGCTATACAGTGTGAGGTTCCAGTGCTGCAGTGCTGCTTCGTGTGACTGATTTTGCCACTGTGTGTGACCGGAGACATGGCCGTGGCCTGTGGGATCCTCTCTTCCCTTACTGCCTTATTTCCACCTGCTATGTGCTTCCTAAAAAACCATGATAAATACAAATCAGGGTGATACTAAACAGAGAGGTCTACTAGCAAAGTGTCACATCTAGCAGATGCAATCTGCTCACTGTCATGGCTTTCCACTGAATACAGTCATTGTGTGAGACAGATCTTGTTGTACTTGTTCTTTTCACCAATCACTGTTAGTATGACAGCTTTCAGGAGAAGTCAGAAATCAGGCAGGACCTCAGGGAGGCAGCTAAATACAGAACTCCTTTGAGCATGGAACTCACTGCAATTGCAGCTGTTAGTAAAAAAACTCAGCATTTTTAAGCACTGAACATAATTAGTATTTTCCCCACTGACAATTGCCTGAGAATGAGCATGATAACGAGCTTTGTTCCTGATAAAGAGTCAAAATGAATTTCACAAGTTTGTGACCATGCAGATAGATATGTTAGTTCAGGAGGCTGAAAATACTGATTTTCTATTTCCATGCTTTGTTCCTGTACTCTCCTGGGTCTGGTAAACAGCATAAACTCTAACACCAAACAAAGCACCAAGACTGGCATGCCAAACCCTTGATATATCTGATGATTCTTTTCCGTAGAGATCCAAAAGGACTATGGAAAACTTGTTTCATATGCAGCAGCATTCACAGACAGGTCTGTGAAACATTTGCTTGGAAAACCATTTGTCTGTCCTGCTCACAGCAGATCAAATGCAACCTGCAGTTACATCTCCATAGACAGAACTGCTCACACTCATACAGAGGCTTAAGTTTCATGTTCTGTCAAAGAGACGGCCTGGGCTTTTAATAGGACACAAGCTACAGATGCCTCAGTGCTAACCTAATCTGTTGATTTTCTCCTTCTACGTTTCTCACATGTAGTAGCATTTTAATCAGAGAGATTCTCCTTGATTCTGCTTAATTCCTAGTATTACTACTACCCGTATACACACATGCACACACTCTAAACAGGAAATCTGCTCAAGACGCTGAAAAAAATGTTTTGTGATCTTTTACCTTCTGGTACACATAAAGATGTTATGAATTTTCCAAGGTTTTTGGTAGGTACTTATGCATCCAGTCTATTAAAAAGCCCTGTTCTTGTATTTATCATATTTGCTTGAAACATTATTTTGGCTTGAAAGATGTTGTATTTACTCTGAGAATGAAGAGAAAACTTCTTAAAAGATTGACAAATTCAGAATTCTTTATTATTTTTGAGGACCGTGTCTTTTCCCCCTTAGAAGACATCTGTTTCTGTAGCTCAAAACCAGCCTGATACCGTCCTTCACACTTGCATTACAATTTTGCAGTTGATCACTCCACTGGCAAAAAAGTGTAAAGACATGAATGGAGGAAGTCCCATCAGGCCAGTTCTGCTGCCATTCCTGTCAGCAGCAAATAAAAAAGTGTGAAGCTTGTTTTAATTGAGAATAGATTAACAGTTGGACTTGATGGTCTTAAAGGTCTTTTCCAACCTAAATGATTCTATGATTCCATGACTGCATTTTGTGCTCCTCCAGTCCTTTCTGAAGAGTTAACTTCTTTTGGCCAGGTTCTTATCTCCAGCACTATGAAAACAGCAGATCCAGTAGAGTGAAAAGAGTGACCATAGATTTCTTTGCTGTAAAATACAATCTGAATCACCAGTTTCTCTTCAGCTGGTTCACACATAAAGCCTGCTCACATCCACAAGATCCACAAGACTTTACATTGAACTATTATTGGATGAGTTGCAGAAACAAACACTGGCAGTAAAGCATTTGCTAGGAAAAGAGGATGTAGTCAGCAACAAAAGCTTATAGGTGTAGTGCCAGGTAATAATAACCTTTTGAAGGTTCTGGGAGATTTACTTTTACCATCTGAGGACATGATCAGGACTTCATGAAAGAAATATTTTATTTTAAAGGCACGAGGAAGGAGGTCTTTGCAATCTGGGACACAGTGAAAACAGAAGTGGAGAAATAATTGAGTGGGTTTGACACACTAGAGCAGAGCAAAGCAAAAAAGAGCAGGGGCAAAGCACAGTGGATATGGGTTGTGCAGGACCAACAAAATCATGAAAGAGCAGATTCTGAATGCTGATTTTCAGCTGCCAGAAACCCTCCCCATATTTTATGCAGCCTGTGTCATTTCTATGTCCTAGCCCTGGCAGAGGGCTATGTATTTTTGAATCCCGAAAGGGTAGATTGGAGCCCAGTAAAAGCCCTGACCTCTTTCTGCTGGGCCAGGCTGTGCTGAACTGGAACAACCCATAAGGACATGAAATAAGAACAAACATTATTACCAAAAACACCACTAGAAGGAAATAGGAGAGACAGCTGGTCAAAGAGGGTAGTCCATGTGCCTCCATCATTTCCTCCACACAGAGCATATCAGACTAGTGCCATCATTTGAGGGAGACCCTCCCAAAGAGCTAGCTTTTTCAAACTTCCTCTATTTTTTTTTCCTTCCTGGAGGCTGTTAATTCTGAAAGCACAATGGGGTTTTCCATTGAGTGATTTCTTTGAAAACATACCAAATATTTCTGTTAATTCTTCCTCCTTAAGCTGCATTGCAAACTCCCATCTGTATCTCCTTCCTCAGATTGTAGCCTTTGAGATTGTGGCATCCCTGAAGCTCACCCAGGGGCTCAAACAGCCTTCCACTTCCCAGTGTGCAGCCTGTGACCCTGCCACAGGGAGCAACCCTGCTGTCTTTACTGCCCAAAGGATTCAGTTTTCAATCATGTGCACCCACTTGAATGTGGCTTCAAAACAAAGCATTTTTATCTGTCAAGACAGCATCTTTCTAGCATCCCTAAGTCTCTTTGGTGCTAGGCACTCAGATGAGAGGAGAGAGCACTCCTAGCAACACGAGCTCAGGATTTTGTGTGATTTTGCTGCCCAGATGATGTTTTTTTATCACTTTCTCATGTGCCTAACACTTACATGCCTGCAATAAAATTCACTCACCAAGATAAAATCAAAGAACTTTTAATACCTCTTTTCTATTTTTGCTGTTGTCTTAAAGATCACTCTTCACCCCATAAAACACAGTTTAGTCCCATGCCCAGTGTTGCTATGAGCTTCAAGCAAAAACTACACCTATCTGAAAGGACAAACACTAGCCAAGCACAGAAGACTCTGTCGTGCAATATTGCAGCTACTGATGAGGAGTTTTTAACCGCTTTCATCTATTCAGAGGATTGAAAGGCAGTATTTGAAGCTGTGAGCAATCAGCAACACATTAAAGAAGTTGAGCAACCTGAAATCTCATAAGGAATATGCAGAAGCACCCCCTTCACTTTGCAGGTTTGCAGCATCTACACCACCCTGCCGGTCCTCCTCACAGGAACAGCACAGCAGCACAAGGCACTTGCTCAAGAACCCACTGCTAAAAGCAGGTACAGCCCTTCAGAGGACAGCATTCTTGACATCACCCTGCCTGCCTTCCCTGCTGTGGCTCCTACAGAATATCTATTTAGAGACAAGTTTAACAGGTGAAGGAGGTATAAAGCACACACCAAAAAAAGAAGTGCTTTGATCACTGACAAATCAAACACATTGAGCTGCTTTTTTTCTTTTCCCCAGAGTCAATGCTCTGTCCCTGACAGTGGAAACATTTCTGTGACTGTCAGAAAAAAAAAAAACCACCTTGAAGTTCTACAGGACAGTCTGCTACTTACTCTATAGGATTTCTTTCAGCCACCCATCAGAAAGACTGTTTCCTGCCAAACCCACAAGGGGTTTTCTATACAGAGTTGCCTGTAAAAGTTCTGGTCTCATGATGTTCTCAGGCACCTTCCATAGCCAGAGCCACTTTCTCCAGGGAGCACAAATGAGTGCCCATTGAAACATGATCTTCCATTCCAGTTTCCACAAGCAAACACAACAGTCTTCAGTTCAAGGGAGGAAACCCTTGCCAGCATATCAGTTTTCTGGGTAGCAGCAAACATGACTCATTACTAAGACTTACAAGAGACAAAACCACAGGCTTAACACCAGTTTATGAAAGTGCAGGTTAACTCAACTGCACAGTGGAAAATCAGGCTTCCTCAATTTCTACAGAGGCATTGATCGTTCCCTGAGAAGTTACCTGTGTGTATGCAACCCAGATTGCATTGCCTTTTTCTTCAACCCTACCCCTACCTATTTCTGTTACCGGTTTTGCTATTACTTTGCTACCTTTGACTGTCCCGGTCCACCCCAGAACAACTCTATTCTGAGCTTTCAATAATTTTCTTGCAGATGGTGGCTTCTTGAAGCTTAATCCTCTCTCTCAGCTACAAATAAATCTTCATATTCCCTTGGTTATCCAGTTAAGCACTGCATTATTTCCCATCATTTGAGTTGATTTCAATGGGCCAGTTCACCAATGGGTCATGGTTAGGTGATCAGGGCAGCACCTTCCTGGTGTTTTGGCTGTCGCCAGTGATTATACTTTCTCTTTGGTGTACCACATAGCATGTCACTCACTGTCACTACCAGACAAATGCTGGCAACGGAGTACCAGATTGCTTTATGAGCTGTCTCTGCAAAAAGGGTGAAATACCATTCATCCTCAACCAGTGAACAGGTTTCTGTACTGGGAAAGAGAAGGGGAGCTGTTGCAAATGACATGAGAATAAAATTCTCATGTCATTTGACATAAATCTTCTCTAGTGATTATAAATGTGTATGACTCGCTGGCCTGTATTATAGCAGCCTATTCTAATTTTAAAGTAATTTTTCATTAAATTAATAATATCTTTCTGGTTCATTTGTTAGAAGTCTTAGTTACTGTGGGCTGGATTACACAGAATGGGAAGATCTCCTAGGTCACTAGTTATCTCTGCAAATAAAAGTGTCCTGAAAACATGCTACACAGTATCTTAATAGCTTTTGTATGAAACAAATGGGAACTAAAACATGCAGCTGAATGTTTGCATGTGCAACAGCCAATGCAAATGGGATCACATCTTGCTCTCAGCTTCCACGGCTTGCCTACACAAAATGTCCATTGTCACAGTGATTTTCTCGTTAAAGCAGACTGCACAAGTCTTGCTTTCCTGAAACCATTGCACCCTGGACTGTGAGCCGAGTACTGTATCGCTATTTGAACCAGATGTGTCATAGGAATAATTAATACAACAAGAGTGGATGAGACCTCAGTAGGTCACATCTCTTTCTCATAAGATGTTCCACATCTCTCCTACTAAAAAAGATGCAGCAGAGCTATTCAGGTGAGAGAATCAAAGACATTAGCACTTGTGCTCATTAAGAATCCCTTATCTCATGGAAACATGTGGTAAGCCCTAGTGTAAACCCCAGAGACTAGAAAATTAGGAGAGTTTGAGCTCAATGGTCTAACTGTGGCAGAAAAGGAGGAAACAGACTTTACATGAATTACAGTTTTGTCCCTGTGGTTATAATTTTTACGCTTTGCTTAGGGGACAGCACATCATTGTTGTGGTTGAAGAAATCTGCTGTGAGGTGAGCGGGTTACTTGAAACTTCTTTGTGTAGCAAAAGGCTTGAGTCCGTGGGGGCAGAGAAGGGAAGAGGCTTTTCCACAGAGCCCAGACAACCTGTCAGGGCAGCAGACTGAGCTCTCTTAGGGCTAGCCCAGCCAGTGCAAACCTGTAGCAAGACAGAACCATGGCAGCAGGGCACAGGGCCTGGCGTAGCAAGTGTCTCCAAACTTGAGCAACCTGGCCAAGCACAGCCACCTTTTCCACTATTAGACAGCACTGAGTAGCAGGACACATGGTGGGTATGTAAACTGATATTTCAGGTGGGCTGTAGAGCTTTCCTTAAAGCAGCCCTGATGACCAGTCTGGGTGGCTAGTCATGTACTGCAAATGAAGGGTGGGTACAGCCCAAAGGGTGGAATTTCAGTTTTGCTTAAAAAAATGACATTATAAGTACCCCAAGTTGAGTAACGCAAACCTTTACCACCTTTACCCTCTCATCTCCTGGCCCCCTGCTTGCAGGGAAGTAGCTACAACAAGAACTTTTCCCCGTTTGCCACAAACTGTAGTTACAAACCTTCTCCATGAATCATTGTGAAAACCCGGAAACCGTGTGGGTGCTTTTTGCAAATTGCACACTCACCACTCATAAGCAGTGTCTCATGTATCCAATCCCACGGGTTTTCATCCTTAATGAAGTGCTGACACTCACAAAAGCAAAGGCAGTGAATTTGTTTAAAAGGAAGGCTCTGTTTCGGGATTGCTTCCATCACTGGCTGACTCACTGTTTTGAAGGTCACTGTCTGAAGAGATGGCTAGATGAGGTTTAGGTATCAAAGATCCTCCCAGGGCTCTCATGAACCATCAGCAAAGAATAAAATCATCCCTACAACACAGAGTATGTAAGTGACCTTCCCTGTTTGTCTTCTCTGTGACAAGGCTGAGTCCAAAACATTTCAGTGGCTCTTTCCGGTCATTACTGTGCGCTTTGGGCAGGGCTGGTAAGTACTTTGTCTCAAGTACTTCTGGACAAAATCAGAAACATTGTTTTTCAGGGAGTTTTCCTAATAGGTTTTCAGATCATGGACGTCTAAGATGAAAAGTGAGACGAAGCGTTGGGCTTGGTTAAGTCAGCAAATAGCACCGTGATGCATTTGTCCTACTGCTGCTACAAAAGTCAGTAAGCTAAATGGATTATGTGGGGTTTATTCTTATTTTCATCTTTCCTTACTGCAAGTCATACTATCTGCAGCTTGTGTGTATGCAAACTGCCCTGAATGCTGTGTGTCTAACCTACCCCCTCATGTGGCATTTGCAGGAGCATTATACACAAAACTCAAGTCAGCCATTTTCAGGAATTAAAACTTTCTGACATTTTTCATTTCTCTTTACTGTTTGTCCTCATCCCTTTGCCTGCATTCAGCACAGTAATTTCTCCAAGGTTCAGCTTCATCACAGGTGCAGTACTTCCAGTGTCACTGCCTGAACTAGATGGCTGCATATTTTGCAGCAGCTCACTTTGCAGCATAGCAGACAGCTTGGTATCAGCAAACGAACCACACACTTCACTAAACAGTAAAAAAAATCTGTTTGATAAGGTACATGTTTTATTAACTTGAAAGAGTTTGCTATATTCCTGCTCAAGATTTCTAGGCGTGTTATTTCTGCATGATAAAAAGCAGTACTGCCCATAGACATTAGCTGGGAAATCACAAGAGCTCAACCCCAGTATCAGTATAACATGACAAATCAACTTGCTGCAGGGCTAAGAAACGTATGCAAATGATGGCTATGTTGAAACGGAATGAAAATACCAACAAATATAAAAGGAAGGAAAGCAGACCTTTAAAATCAAGAGGAAGGATTACAATGAACATTAGGGAAGTCCCCTTTTAGGGTGAAAATGTTACGAAATTTATCTAAGCTTCAACAAGTGTTTGGTTATGTGCATATATGAACTTCTACATTCGAAGACAGAGGAATATGATCATGGTGACAAACCAGTTATTTATTGTCTTAATTAATAATATATATTACTTTATATCAAGTAGCTGTGTATAACCCTATCATCTTACTGAATTTATGTTTGCTGGGAACATGGTACTCAAGCTGCTGCTGCCCACCATTTGTGGAAATTCCAGGCTCAGATTTATCATTAGGTCTATCATTCACCTCTGACATTTTCTGGTCATCACTTTTTAGCCTATCATTTAATTGATCTAGGCTCCCTGTAAGGTTTATAAAAATGTGCTAACTACTCTGCTGTCCTACCTCTAGTGGTTAGCATGTATTAAACTCCATATTGTATTATGGTAACTACTATGTCTAGACCTCAAAAAATGGCTGTGATTAGACGATAGCTCTTACCCTGGAATCCCACAGTCATGGTATTCCCAAAATGGCGAGTGCTGATGCTGTTAACAAACAGACACACAGCCTGTACTAGAAAGGAAGAGATAGTTTTGATCCAAAGGTTTTGCTTCACCATTGCAAATCAGGATGGCTCAACATCACTTGCTCTATAAAGTTTGTTACTTTTTTTGTGCTACAATTATCAGCACTGTATTTCTTCAGGCACTCCTTTTATCAGTAAATTTTAAACCACAGCCTTGTTATTCCTCTATTATCTATCCTAAAATTCTCCTCATTGTTCCAATGAACTATAAAATATCTCTCCTCTTCTACTCCAGAAAAAGAGTTTGTTCCAGTTACAACCACTGTCCATTACAGCCCCTAGGAAACATAATGATATTCCTGCTCCTCCAAGCGTGTTGGACAAATGCAGGTGTTTCTTTTTGTAATACAAAAGTTTCATTCTCAGTCCTTGTCCCTAAGGGAAGGAAAGTCTAAAGGAATACAAGGTGCATCTGGCTTATAGGCAGAAGGGTGACATGCCCATGTCACTACAATACACATCTGCAGGAGGACAGAATGGGTTCTTCAGTCAGTGAACATGTCCTTGGGGAGAGAAGAAGGAATTGCACCTGTAACCTGTAAAACCATGGATAATTTTTACAAGAAGTGCATATGAGTAAGCTGAAAGCAAGCAAATATAAAAAGATAATGAGCAAACCGCCATTAGGAAATTGCTTTGGGCGTAACTTCATTAGTTCTCTAAAGATTGTCTCCAGGATCTGCCTGTGCAGCACAGTTGTAGAAGGATTTAATGCATTTGCTCTCTTAGTCCCACTTCCTGGCAGGCTTCTTGGTCCTGAGTTCTGCTGGCCCCAGATTCTGAGGCATAAAATCATGTTTATTCTAGCCAAGCTCAGCCTTATTGAAGTCTGCTGCGCAGTGGCTCTGTCCTCAGAAGCAGCTCAAGAGATGCTCTGCAGGTTTCTTGGTCATTGCAAGACAGTTATGTAGGCTAGAAAGGAAAGAAGCACAAAATAAACAATAGACTGGTCAAATAAGGACATGAAGCCCCTAATCAGTACCTACAAGGTAGATCTATCTATCTATGAGATCATAGTGAAAACATACACACACGCATACACACATTCATCTATTTATGCCTATCTATATTAACTGGCAGAATATACTGAGCAGAGAGTTCTTTTCTTTAATACTGTGGGAGGAAGCCAATAAAAGCAATCAGAAAACAATCCTCCATGTGACCTTCTGAGCTGATGCATGCTGCAGACATTCCCAAAACTGATGGAGACAGTATGATTAATTTTCATAAATTATTGAACTAAAAACAACTTTCAGCATCTAGAAATAAATATCACATTTGTAGCTGTTGCATTATTCACTATTCACGGGCTGATTGAAAATCTGTGTGCTAAGCAGTGAGTCAAATGTTTGTTCATGTCAGAGAGGTAACAAGGACATACATACATATACACTGAGCCACAGGGTTTTCGTAGGAGGCTTACTTCCTAATAGAGGTACCCCACTTTTTTATTATTTACTGATAGCTTGCTTTGCAAGAATCATTTCCACTTTTATACTAAAGTTGACATCAAGTCTCAGAATTTCAATATTTATTCTGAATGCTCCAGTTCTATGCATTCTGGGTGAGTGGCTAAGTCCTAGGTTTCAGCTCCTGTTCATATTGCTTTCTTGCTTATTTTAGACCACAGGTTTGAAGAATACAGCAAACTGGTTTTCCTTTCCCCTGTCAAAGGTAGTATACACCTTGGTAATGCACCCTTCCTGAGTTTATCAGGACATTTTTTGCAGACAGGTATTGCAGACAGGTTGCAGAGTAGAATTTATCCAGCCACAAATGCAGAAAAGAGTGCCATGCAGGACAAACCAGAAGTGGAAGATGAGAAAAGGAATCAGCAGAAGGATAAATGTCTTTTGGAGAATATTTAAAGAGTATATACATGCCACCAAGTTATTAATATTTGGTCAAACCCTTCCTGAGACTTACCTGTTACAATCCCACAGTGACGAGACATATTTTCACTGAGAAACTGGCAAAATATTTCATCTGAAAATCACAGTTTTTCATATTCAAGTGACTCCAAAACCAAGGGGAATCTTTAAAACTTAACTTTTTTTTCATAGGAAAGTCAATGTGGTCACAGGAGAAATAATCAGAATTCCAGTATTGTGTAGAACAGCAACCTCAGTAGATATTTTCTTACAATTTTACTGCTGACTTCCTCAAAGACTCACATAATTCAATATCAAGCTCAGAGCTTTCCTCCAAATCATAGCACAATTAGCATCCAACTGACACTATTTAAATGGCTCCATCATAGCAGAGCCCAAGCAACACTAACTTCTTTGTACTTCTAAACTTTTTTTCACAGAGATACTCTGCACCTGTGATGTCTGGTCCCTTCTTCCTGAAGTACCACTCATGCTTTGCTCTCACTCCTGGTTACCTACAGTCTCAAAACCACCAAATTTCAGGGCTGCCTGAATTTACACCTTTGTACAGATGTGGGAGGGGATGGAGACAAAAGCAATACTGCTTAAACAGTGGCTCACCTGAGCACAATAAACCCAGCATACACACAGTAGCACTATTTTGGCTATATTTAGGCCCACAGAAATTGCTGTTTCTTTACATACGAGTCCATGAAGAAGGTAAGGCCCCAGGTATGTGATACAGGCATTGGCCCAAATCTTAAACTGGAGAACCGGGGGTCATCTTAGACAACTTGCATTTTCAAAAGCAATAAAAATAATAATGGAAAAATACTGAAAAAAAGCTAAAAAACCAAAATGCATATTGGGAAAATAAAAAAAAAAACAAACCAACCAACCAAACAAAAAAAAAAAAAACAAAAAAAAAAGAAGAAAAACCTCCAAGCCATTCAGATTTTATATATGCTCTGCAAGGAGCTCCACACCCTTTATGCATTCTCTACCTTCTCTACCTCTTCACAGCCTCAGCGTTCCCATGCACCCTTCATATCTCCCAACCTCCCCAGCTGGCCTGCAGACCTCCCTGTTCCCTCTGCTAGGGCCTCGCATGGCTGTGCCCTGGGGACCATCCCTCTCGGCATCCCTCCCTCCCTCCCACAAACCCCCTGGAGCAGCACGACCTCTGGCTCACCCACTGGCCCAGGAGGCACTGTTGTCTTCAGAAAGCAGCCCTGCTCCCAGAGCAGTATCTACAAACAGATAATTTTTTAGCCAATTTAAATGTGAAACAAATATTTCATAAATGAGGGTAATGCAGTTTGTCCATGGGGTCAAACCAGTTGACCAGTCCAATGCAGCTGCAAGACCACAGTCCATTTAGTAACACTCCTGTTGCCCTAACACATAAAAACCCCTTTCAGAGTCATTAAATATTTAAGATATTTGCCAGCAGAAGTGTAAAACTGATTTCCCATAGAGGCCATTCCTGACACTGGAAAAGAAACAAAAAACAAGCTAAGTCACTGGAGCCACAGAAAGAAGGGATCAGTCCCTCGACACCAAGAGCACAGGCACATGCTCCTGCGACAACAGTCAGAACTACTAGCAAAAATTACATCTTACTTCTGTTGCTCATTCACGCTTTAACCATTTCTGTTTCCTCCTAATATTTAATTAAACTTTAATCTTTCTCTGAGGGGGCTCCCACAGAGCCTGACAAACTGGAGTTTAAAACTCTGTTTCAGGAAATGGAAAAACAGTTTCTGGAACTGGAAAAGTTGCTTGGCAACTGTCAAGAATTAAGCTTCTGAGAAAGCCTTTGAGCAAGACCCATCTATAATTTTTAAAGCAACTTGGTGGCAGGAATAGGATTCCTATGGAGGCACTGAACAGTGAGGAGAAATACTCTGAAGTCTGAAGTGGGACTGTGCTGGGAGAGAAGGTAGTTACATTATACCAAGGAGCATTCAAGGTGTGACTATGCAGCACCAGCTCCTCTTCATTAACTTCAGTTGCAGATGCTGCTTTTCAGTAGCATAAGACAGCTAAAAACTGCAGTTTGGCTTTTAGACCAGACTAGGTTTGTATCACTGGCTGTTAACTGTCCCTTAGCTTGTTGTCCTGGGTTCAGCAGTAGCAGTCATTTTTCTCCTCCTTGGTAGCTGGTGTAGTGCAGTGTTTTGACTTTCAGCTCGGGAACAGAGCTGATAACAAGCGATGTTTTGGTTTGGCCAAGGACTTTGTGAGGCTCATGCTCTGCCAGGGAGGAGGGGGAGCCAGGAGGAAGCAGAGACAGGACACCTGACCCAAACTGACCAAAGAGGTATTCCATACCACAGCACGTCATGCCCAGGATGTAACTGGGAGTTAGCCGGAAGGGCTGGGAGTCTGCAGGGTTGGAGGAGGTATCGGTCAGAGCTTGGTCGGGCTGGGGGGGCGAGTTATCGGTCGGCTGGTGGTGAGATGATGTATTCTCTTCCCTTGTTATTTCCTTTATCATTATTATCATTGGTGGTAGCAGTAGTGATTTGTGTTATACCTTAGTTACTAAACTGTTCTTATCTCAACCCGTGGGAGTTGCATTCTTTTTGATTCTCCTCTCCGTCCCTCCGAGAGCAGGGGGAGGGCAAGAAAAGGGGGGGAAGTGAGCGAACGAGTTACCTGACCGGGTTTAAACCACGACACTTGTAAACCTCGCTATGTGTATTACTACAGACAGCTGTAGGATAAGAGCTGACATACAGCATGCTATTGCTGCAGGACCAGCAATCACAAGTGACAGATGCAGACTCTTCTCATGTACCAGAACCAGGAGAACCACTAGCTGTGGCTGACACCTGAGCCCCGATACTTTGAGTCCCAGAGCCAGTATGGATTGCTGGTGCTAGGTAATGCAAGAGCTTTTTATGTTTCCAATGGTCAATACGAGCAACTTCCACTCCCACATGAATTTAGCTGTATTTTTTCCTAAGGTGACTCTGATTTTACCTGCAGCCTTGATCAAATACATCCTTCCTTCTGCATAGTACTGACCATGAAAAATTAGGGTAATTCCCACAACAAGCCTTGAAGTTACAGCCAAACCACCAGTACCTTGAAATATCACAGGATCAAACATACTCCTTGCCAATCTGTTCCAAAGGCAAATACCTTTGCTGAAAAAGAATTAAAATTGAACTTCATTGCTAATATCTGGCATTATGTTCCATCCACTAGACCTCCATTATATTTCCCTCTGATAGATTAAGCAATACTGTAGCAGCAGATTTGTTCATTTTCTACATTTATGGCCCAAGATCAAATTGCTTTTTTGCCTGGGGCTAAAAATAAGGCAGGTATCTTCATTTATCTGAAACACTGATATAACATCTTTTTGGCTGCTTCCCCTTTCCTCTGGGTGTTATTTTACTTTTATCTGGTCAAGCCACTCATCCATAACTCAGCTTCCATTAAACATTCAGTATGTGGCTCACTCACATCAGTGGGGTCAACTGCAGCAAGGAACAATGCCCTGGTGATGCCTTCCAGGACATCTCAGCAAGGAGACACATATTTGCTTTTCTGTACATATCACACAAATGCAGAACATGATTGAATGGTTGGTCACAACAGTAAACTCAATAGAAAACAGAAAGATTTTGCAGGAGCATTTACCCAGCAGCAGAGGAAAAGATAATGAATCCACCCTTAGAAAGACTTCAGGTCCAGTTTGTTGTGAAGCAATGTAAGCACCCAGGAGTAGATTCAGCAGCTATACCATACATCCAGGTGTGGCCATTCCTGTCTTCAAACACACTCCTATCCCAGCCTTGGAAACAAGAGAAGCTGCTGAATGCCCTGTCCTTTGGCTCATAGCACTCCAGGACTGCATTCTTTTCCAACTGTGCAAAACCAGCCAAATCTTAACTGAATTGTCTGGCCATGTGATTCTGTCATCCCTGTGCTTTGACTGGGTGCGCAAACATGACCTTACCAGTCCTGACAGCTAACCCAACCTTGGACATTCAGCTCAATTAACAGCACCAGAAAGAGGATGCAGATCCTCCCCCTTACTGCTCAGCAGCCACTGTGCTTCCTGGAGCACAAAGGATCACTACCCCACCATGTTTCTGTTCAAAGCAACAGTCACCAGAAGGATGACTATTCAGAGCAATCCCTCTCAGACACTATGCAAAGTGCTGCTTGTCTAATAGGAAACATTTCAGTTTAATTTTAAACTCTCTGTGAGCAGCTCCCAAATTTCACTCTATCATCAGCTAACCTGGCAACTGTGGAATGCCTCTAAGGCAGCTGAAACCCTTGCCAAATCAAGTTCATATCACTCTCTCAGCTGGACTTGGACACTATACAGAACTCAGAAGTTCAATTATTATGAAATTTGAAATAGATTTGAAGAAAATCTATTAAAAAAAAAGCCAACTAAACAAAACCAGTAGAATAAAGACAGTAGAGGAAATTCTGTTTTGAAGAAATGGTGGCCAAACACTCTAGGGCTAAGCAAGCAAGTTTCTGTTGCAAGTTAACCTAGCTTGCGAAGTGCAATGCATTTCCTTAACGCAAACCAAACCCCCACTTTCTGCATCTGGTCATGTGAAGTGGACATCTCCACACACCTGACTTTGAGCTTTTTTTCTTGTTGGTGTCCAGTATATTGTCTTGACTCCAGCCCTTGTCTCGACTCTTTCCCAAGGCTGCAGTATTGAAGCTCATCATCTGTCCTGTTTATCTGCTCCAACAGCCTTTAAAAACTGCCAGGTAGGATCACTGCCCAAAGGTTTTTCTAGAGATGTGGGACAGAGGCTGCCTCTTCTGCACCCTCGCTTAGTGACTGCAGTGAGCAATGCCTCACTGGGACTGTGAGGAAAGCACAGCTTCTGAAGCACACGGGAAGGCGGCAATAGTGTCAGCAACAGCTCTGTGGTGTGTACATCTGTCCAGCAACTGAAATGAAAGCATCTCAGTTCACATAGACTGACACAAAAACTTCTAGGTAAACTACTGAATTTTAGGACAACTCAGTTATTCAGATCTTCAGCTCCTTACAGCCTTCAGAACCTGATTCAGTTGTTTTGGTTTCAAATGAGGACAAGGCACAGAGGACAAGAAGACATGCTGCCTGTGTCTGTTGCCAAAATATAGGTACAGAGTTTTAAAATAAATCTTCATGTAAGAAAACCATAAGAGAGAATTCCAAGATTCTTCAGCCAATGAAAACAACACAGATAATACAATTTGTTGGCTGGGCTTGAAAACTGTAATGCTGATGTGCTCTAATGAAATAAAACAGAAAGAGTATTTGATCTGCCAGCTGAGCGGGCCAACTCCAGCTCGGTTTCTGGAGGCAGCTCTGTCCTCAGGGGCTGTGTTGTCCAATTACTTGTATGCTGACGGCCTGATGATTTTCTGGTTCTGCTTTACCTTAGGGAAAGTCTGGAATCCAAGGCGTGGCAAAGAAATAAACCATCTAAACCTGCTCATGTTTTCACAGGGTACAACAACAGGGCAAAGAAGAGAGATGAAGCTTTACCAATTCCAGGCATTCACACATCAGTTGAGCAAAAGTTTGGAAATAAGAGTGCATTTCTAAGAACATTATTAGCAATACAAAAGTCAGAGAAGTGACTTGCCAACTGGCTGTAATAACAGCTGTATATATTTTATCCCTGCTCATTCCCAGCATCATCTGCTTTTTCAATTACTTGAAATTACTTTCCCAAACCAATTTGGTGGTTTGTTTTTTTTTTCCCTGTTTTGGTGATGTACATAATTTAACTCCTTTGGATGTATCTTTCTATCACAGCTTTTTTATATAGAGCCTGTACCAAGCAGAATTCAAGTGAAGAGGAGGAAGTTTGGCATAGGAACAAAGAATACCTTTGATCATTTTTTCTTGAAATACAAGTGGAGTAAGATATGGATAATCTCCTAGTGATGGAAGCTCCTAACTGTTGTACCAGTTCAGGTGCCGGGTGGCTGAGCACATGCACATGTTCTGCTAAAGCAAATTAAATGGAAATTTAGCCATGACACATGGTGATTGTATTAAGAACCCTTAGACCTGCTACAGGACAGGAAACAACTTCTGGACTCCAAAGCAGATTAGTATAAATGACAGATAGGTGATAAAATTTAGTTGACATGGGTATCTTAAGGCCATAAAGGACTTGGAAGTGCTGTATTAGACGGTAAGAAATAATTGCAGGAAACAAAAGCAAGCATAAAATTTCTTGGAGAAAATGGTATGTTGCCTTCAATTCTGCTGCTTTGAACTTCTAACAATGAGGAGTTCTACATTTATGCTAACTGAAAGGTCTTTCAATTCATCTACAGCTAATTTTTCCAGGAATCAGATAAAAAATGAACATACGACCTGTATTTTCATCCTACTTTCTATGGCCCCTAGCAGTTTAGTTCTAAAATATTTGCACGTAGTTATTTCCAACTGCATGATTTCCAATTCCTATTATGTCTATGAATAAATGGTGAATTGAAGCTCTACAGTGTAAGATGCAGTGATTCTTGTTTTCCAGTTGTTATGCTATGGTGCTAATGCCACCTGCAGCATCTCTGTATACCCTCTAATCTTCTCATCGCCCCAGGTAAAGCTTAGACTTGCCAACTTTTCAATCTCAGAGAACAAACTCAGGCAGAGAAAAGAGGCTCAGCAATAGAAAAGCTGCTGCCTTTAATTAAATCACAATGAAGTCTCTAATTGTAGCCCAGGGAAGAGTCTTTTAAATAAACTCATGTGTTCTATCAAACACTTGAGAAGCAAGGTGGAAGTCAGTCACTAGTGTTCCAAATCAGCACATCTTTAAATCAATTTCTACAAATAACAAAGAAAGCATCATTAAAAAACTTTCACCTGCCTTGAGCAAAAAAAGCCCAGAGACTCCTTCCGCCCCCTCTAAGGCAATCAGCACAGCCTCCTGAGCCTTTCTGTAATACCCTAGTAAAGCTGCAGTGAAGTTTCAATATCTTTCAGAGCACCTGTTTTTTAGAAGAGAAACTGACGCGGGCTCTGGGTGCTTCTTTTCCTTAATGACGCTTTTCTCAAAATGTACTAACTCAAGTCTAGTTTACCTCAATCAGAGATGGCAGCAGCAGCAGCCATACTATGTGCAAGCATTTCCACTTGAGCAAGTCTCTTCTAAGACATGTACATGGCAGCTTTGTATCAAGAAAAAGTATTGTCCCTGTCTCCCTTTATAATATACCATCTGGCTCCTTCCTGTATGTGGTGAGTTGACCCTGGCTGGACACCACGTGCCCACCAAAGTTGCTCTGTCACTCCTTTTCCTCAGCTGGACAGGGTGAGAAAATATGTTGAAAGGCTCATGGGCTGATTTAAGGACAGTGAGAGATCACTCACTGGTTACTGCCACAGGCAAAATAAACTTGAACTGGGGAAGTAAATTTATTACCAATCAAATCGGAGTAGGATTATGAGAAATACAATAAAATCTTAAAAAAATAACAACCAACCAACAAAACCACAAAAAAACCCCGAACAAATGAAAAACAAAACCCAAACATCTTTCCCTTACCCTTCTCTTCTTCCTGGCCTTAAATTCATTCCCAATTTTCTCTACCTCCTCCCCACAAGGAGAGCAGGGAGACAGAGAATGGAGGTTGCAGTCAGTTCATCACATGCTGCTTCTGCCACTCCTTACTCCTCAGGGGGAGGACTGCTCACACTCTTTGCCTTGGCCAGCAATGGATCGACTCTGTAGCCAGCTGGTACTATCTCTAGCAGCTTCTCACAGAAGCCACACCTATAGGCCCCCTGTACCAAAACGTTGCACACAAACCCAATACGCTGTCTCACTTGAGAAAATGCCTCATCCAACGTTTCATGGGTTTTGCGTTCTCCCTTTTTTAAGAAGGATTGGAACTATAAAGACTATCATACTGTCACCACAGGAAAACCAAAGAGCCCAGTAGTTTTGGGGAAAAAAAAAAAAAAAAATGCAGGATAGAATATTCAGCTATCAGCTTGATATTTACCAAAAGCACTGGGGTGCTTTCAGTATGGATTTACCACATCTTACTAACAGATCACATTGTTCTGAAGTATCATTTGTATGTGAGTGGAAATCATCACCACCAAGAATGATGCAAGTTCTGTAAAAACACCAAATAGGAGCAGACTATTATACCTGAACTAAAATTCAAGGTCACACTGTAAACACATGCTAGTGTGCAACATACAAACCAGTATTTGGGCAGAAAATGTGGAGTCCTCATGTTTATACGTTCTGCTTCAAATGCCACAGTAATGACACAGCAGCCCTAGAAATGCTCAACAGGCCAAGTCTGTTTTAATTACAATTACAGATTAGGTGTCTAATTTCTAGTCTTTCCTGTCACATCCTTTTATTCCAATGTCAAAGAAAATAGTATCGAGACATTTATGTTTGTATATACTATCCTCCTGACTACACGTCCAGCCTAATAAAGTCATCAGCTAGACAAGTTCTACGTATGTTGTCTCTGCATCTCTTTCATAAAAGCTCACTATGTCCTTTAATTCCCTACTTGATGTTGCTGTGCCAGAATGCATTCAATGTTTCTACTGTTTTCCGCTGTTTTTTGTTTTCTGCTGAACCCACGACATCCGCCATCAACAGAACGGTGTGCTGGACCTTTGCACAAGAGCTGACAGCCAGGAACACCACCGACACCCTGCCCACACATTCTTCCTGAGCAGGAAAATAAGGTTAATGGATAGTCCAAATGCTCCATACAGCCAGCACAGGGCAGGATGGATGGAAGAAAGCCAGCATGGGGCTTCTTCAGCTAAACAAAGCCAGTGGAAACCATCCAATATGTGCAAATGTATGTACATTTCAAATTTGTAAAATAGCTTAGAAGAGGTAAGCTGCTTTTTCAGAAGTGAGGAATGGGAAGAGGAGGGGAAGAAAGGCATGTCTGAACTTTAGTAAGGAAAAGAAAAAAAAATCTGTGTAAAAGCAGAATGGCAGATAACTATAATCTAAGTTCCAGCCTAAATACAACTGTGCATTTGCTTTGCTATAAATTGTGTTCAGCTACTTTTCTCACAGAGGGAAAGGGGTTTGTGGATCATGCCACAGGTCCATTTTCAGCAAAGAAAGACCTACCTGTGTAAAGATCAAAGGTGAAGAAGTCAAAGCTATAAAATGAAATTGTTACCCACCCCTGTAGCCTAATCGCTTCAGTATCATGCAGACATCAGTATGGCATCTGCACTGCTGGACACAAAGACAGAAAAAGATAAAATCACTCAAAAGTTAAGGAACTTATGATTTGGCTGCTTCTTTTCCTGGACTCTTTGGAAAATGTTTCTGCAGAACGCTGCAGCATAATCCTCCTTAGAGATCTGCAAGACTCCCTGGGACAAAGCCCAAGAAACCCAGCCAAAGTTTACTGTGAATCCTGTTGTAAGTGGGAGGTTCAGTTAGATGATCTTCCAGCCTCAGTGATCTATGATTTTTGTTAATTGCCTTTCTACAGGCTTGAATAGTCTTTAACATTACCTTCAAAACCCAGAAATCCTATTATTCATTAGAAAATAAGCACTTCATAAAGTTGCAACTGTGCCTATGCAATTAGTATTTCCCCAGCTACCAAACGTGCCATTGTAATGGGTGATGCTGTCCCATACGGTGCCAACTCCACATTCACTTCTTCACGACTTTGGAAGCATAAGCTGCCTTATTTCAAACTAGTTAAATTACAAGTATCATTTAACCCAATTCAGTTAAGTTGTATACTGATTAAAATTATTTATTTCAGTTAAGTTTAATGGGCTGATGGGTAATTTTTATGTTTATGGCAGAGCAAACCTCTCAAACACAAATGGGAATGTGCCTACATATATCATACCCAAGCAGCAATCAATCCATTTCAGGTGACTCCCCCCAGTTTCTTTACTGGGCATGACATGCTGTGGTATGGAATACCCCTTTGGCTAGTTTGGGTCAGGTCTTTGCTTTCTCCCGGCTTCTTGTGCCCCTCCCCACTGGCAGAGTGTGAGAGACTGGAAAGTCCTTGATCAGGGTAAGCGTAATTTAGCAACAACTAAAACAGGAGTGTGTTACCAGCATTGTTCTCAGACTAAAGCCAAAACACAGCACTGCAGCAGCTAACAGGAAGAAAACTAACTTTATCCCAGCTGAAACCAGGACAATATACACGCATTAAGCCAGTTTAACTGAATAAAAAATTATAAATGTACGATTAAATATCAATTTATGTGTACAGAAGGCTGTGGCTTAGCCCTCTGGAATCCTACCTTCACCTTCTATTAACCTTTTACCACATGGGGATGTGGTAAAAGGTTAATGTACTGATGTATGAATCTGTAAATACTGTCAACATTTAATTTTCTACAAAGTATCTATAAAACACATCAAGTCAGGACAGCTCTGGGCAGACACAGCAAGTCACTGAAGTAAGCAACATGTACTTTAAAAATAATCCCCATTTATTCCAGAAAGAATACATCAAAGAAACACTTGACCTGTGTTTCCACAGACTCCATAAATAGCTTGATAAGCAATTAATACAGTGCAACCAACCCACACCACCCACAGGTTTAGAAGTGCTTAGCAATGTAACAGAACATCGCTGTTCCTATTTTACAGCTGGAAGAGCTGAAACAGGAAACTTGCATGGCTTGTCTGAGGTGAATGAGGAAAAATGCACACAACTCCCAACTCTCAAACCCAATCTTCAGCCACAGATGACCATGACTAAATTTATGAATGGAAACTGAGCCTGAGACCAAAAAGTTACTTGGTTCTTCTAACTCAAACAAGAAACAAGGGTGTGAGAAATCGTTGTTACTGCACAAATTGATGAATCGATAAGACCAGATTCCCAGAGTTATTAATGGAAAGAGGCCCCTTAATAAAACCCAGATGGGTACAAAGTGGACAGTGGCACAGAGCAGGCTGTAACCCAGGGACCACTGGGAACACTGAAACCAAATACGTGGCACAGCAACATCCCAAAGAAACTTCCAAAATGCCAAGGGGCATTTCTGAGCGGCAAGGGTTTCTACAGAGACCCCTGCACTAACAAACATTTCCCTCACACTGTAGCATGGGGAGTCCAGCTGCATGGAGTCTCCTGGGTTGCTCCATTACCAGGAGGCCTGGCAGAGCCATGGGAAGCAGAGGCTGTTGGAGGCCGGCTGCTCTACAGCTGAACCAGGGCCTGCTCAGCAACCTGTCAGCCTGGGTTTCTGGTGGTGGCCATGAGACTTGAATAGCAAGACACTGATAGAAAGGGTCTTCATTTCTGCAATACGGCTATTCTTATGCTTACCGTTTAACTTCGCATGCTTTGCATTTTAACGCAGCAACAATTAGAAATATCACTTGTTAACCACTGTGTGTAGACATACTGTCTCAAGAAGACTACCCTGGATTTGGAGAAGTTCTTCATGACTTCTTTGCCTCAGTCTTTGCTGGCAAATGCTCTGACCACACCACCCAAGTCTTGGAAGGCAGACGCAGGGACTGTGAAAATGAAGACCTTAGACCCACTGTAGGAGAGGATCTGGTTCAAGACCATCTTAAGAACCTAATCGTACACAAGTCCATGGGACCTGATGAAATCCATCTGTGGGTCCTGAAGGAGCTGGCGAATGAAGTTGCTAAGCCACTGGCCATCATACTGGAAAAACTATGTCAGTCAGGTGAAGTTCCCAATGACTGGAAAAAGGGAAATATAACCTCCATTTTCAAGAAGGGGAAAACGGATGACCCAGGGAATTACAGACCAGTCAGTCTCACCTCTGTGCCTGGCAAAATCTTGGAGCAGATTCTCCTGGAAGGCATGCTAAGGCACATGAAAAACAACAAGGTGGTTGGTGACAGCCAGCATGGCTTCACTAAGGGGAAATCCTGCCTGACCAATTTGGTGGCCTTCTATGATGGAGCTACAAAACTGATGGACGGGGTAGAGCAGTTGATGTCATCTACCTGGACTTGTGTAAAGCGTTCAACACTGTCCCACACGACATCCTTGTCTCTAAACTGGAGAGACATCAATTTGATAGGTGGACCACTCGGTGGATAAAGAACTGGCTGGACGGCTGCACACAAAGAGTTGTGGTCAATGGCTCAATGTCTGGCTGGTAACGAGTGGTGTCCCTCAGAGATCGGTGTTGGGACCGGTCTTGTTCAACATCTTTGTCGGTGACATGGACAGTGGGATTGAGTGCGCCCTCAGCAAGTTTGCCGATGACACCAAGCTGTGTGGTTCGGTTGATACACTGGAGGGAAGGAATGCCATCCAGAGGGACCTCGACACGCTTGTGAGGTGGGCTGATGCCAACCTCATGAAGTTTAACCATGACAAGTGCAAGGTCCTACACCTGGGTCAGAGCAATCCCAGGCACAGCTACAGGTTGGGCAGAGAAGAGATTCAGAGCAGCCCTGCAGAGAAGGACTTGGGGGTGTTGGTCAATGAGAAACTGAACATGAGCCAGCTGCAGTGTGCACTCGCAGCCCAGAAAGCCAACCGTATCCTGGGTTGTATCAAAAGGAGTGTGACCAGCAGGTCGAAGGAGGTGATCCTGCCCCTCTACTCTGCTCTCGTGAGACCTCACTTGGAGTATTGTGTGCAGTTCTGGTGTCCTCAACATAAAAAGGACATGGAGGTGTTGGAACAAGTCCAGAGGAGGGCCACAAGGATGATCAGGGGACTGGAGCACCTCCCGTATGAAGACAGGCTGAGAAAGTTGGGGCTGTTCAGCCTGGAGAAGAGAAGTCTGCGTGGAGACCTCATAGCAGCCTTCCAGTATCTGAAGGGGGCCTGTAAGGATGCTGGGCAGGGACTCTTCATTAGGGACTCTTAACTGTAGTGATAGGACAAGGGATAACGGGTTAAAACTTAAACAGGGGAAGTTTAGATTGGATATAAGGAACAAGTTCTTTACTGTGAGGGTGGTGAGGCACTGGAATGGGTTGCCCAAGGAAGTTGTGAATTCTCCATCCCTGGTGGTGTTCAAGGCCAGGTTGGGCAGAGCCTTGGGTGACATGGTTTAGTGTGAGGTGTCCCTGCCCATGGCAGGGGGGTTGGAACTAGGTGATCTGAAGGTCCTTTCCAACCCTAACTATTCTATGATTCTATGACTGGGATTTCACAGGAGGCTATTTCTATGGGCAAAGACAGAAATGAAGATTGACCTCCCTTGGGCATGGTTATCTACTCTATGGAGATGCAGTGACTGCCCTTAGGGCACGCTTGTAAAAGCCTTTGAAGAATAAGAGCACATAATTCTGTTTCAACCACCACCAGTTTCATAGGCAAGGCATAGCACCCAAGCACATGCTTCACAGAAGGAAAAGCAATGCACAAATGCGCTGGGATAACAACACTATGGACACTGTGGTATCTAAGGATCTTTCCCTTATATTGTCCAGTCATATTCGCATTGCAAAGATCTTTGTTAGCTCCCACAGATGGGAAGTTTGGGACTTCAGATAAGGGCACATGGCTCATTTGGTGTCATGCTGACCTCTTGGTTTTGTCCATGAGGTGGGCACTTCCAGTTTTCCTGAGGTAGCAGATAGAGAGGTCTTTGTTTCATACCTTTAGGAAAAACAAAAGTGAAGAAAAATGAACCAGGCAGGCAGATGTGTTGGAGTTTCCCAGAAAAACACAAACACACTTGATGCAAAACACGTCTCTGAAATATTCCACTGGGACAGACAGCACCAGAGCCTCCAAAAGCAAACCTCACCCTCTCAGAATCACCCTGAAGAACAGTTACAGAACTATTGTGGCAATCTACAACACAGTTAATCAGAGAGGCATGACTTTTTATAAATAAATGGCCAGGCGCCTTTCTCTCCAGGGCCCTGAACTTCAGGCAGAACAGATGTTGCTTGTCCATAATCTGCAGCAGGTCAAGGCAGAGGAACTTCATGTGCTGTGCCATAACAGCACACAGTACTGACAGCAGGGAAGACAGTGCTGCTTATAGCGAGGCATTCATAGAATTTATGTGCAGAAAGTATTTATCAGATGACAAATATACCCACTCTTTCTGTTGTTCTGCCAGCTTTTCTGCCAAGCATTTTACCAGGACAGGGTCCACTTTGGAGTCAAACTTGTTGGCAAACCAGTGTCCATATTTCAGAAGCCATCTTAATTCTGCAGCCCCATAGATGCAGACACTGCGAAGGTGGGTACCAGTGCAGGGGGGATACAAATGTTCTTCGAGATAATTCCATTTCACCAGACGAGTTTTGCTTTGTAGGTCTGTTATGTCCTGGGCCGACCTTGGAACTTCCCCAGGGACCCCGGGAACACGTACAAGAGTGGCCCAGAAATGTTCATCTGGAGAGTATGTATCCCTTGACCACTCAAAAAAATCCTTTGCAAGAGAGCTTCTAAGAGTATATTGAATAAATTCTCTGCTTAAAACAAAATAAGCACTGCCTACAAATACCTCGATATTATGAGGTGGCAGATCCTTGGAAATGTTGGTTTTTACAGGCATCTGCACATATTCATAAGGCACTTTCATAAGTTCATAGTGATAAGTAAATCGTTCTTTTTTGCTACTGCTCGGCTTTATAGTTTCCAGCATGTTTCCTCCACGGAGTTTCTTCAGTTCAACCACCAACTCAAAATTTGACCTCAAAGGGAAATCTTGGCCACACAAATTAATAACATACTTCCAGGGAACTGGAGACTCCATCAAATCAGACAAACAATTGAAGTCAGCTTGCAGCCGTGAAATATGTGCATAGTCCACTGTCTCCAATTTCGATGCAATGAAAATATTGGGGAAACATTTAGCTAGATTGTTCACAGCAGATTTGAAACTTTTTGCTGCTTTTTGGTCATAATGGATGCAGTAAATATTTTGATGACTGTACAGTGAATGTATGAGTCTTTCTACCATTACTGCATCTTTGTGAACAACCAAAGAGTAGGCAATTGGAAAACTCTCCTCCTCTGGAGAAACAGGTTTTAGGTCATATTTCCTAAGAGAACGATACACATGGCAAGCACTTGTCATTGCGACAACATCTTCATCAGTTAAATCTATTATCTCCTTTCTTCTTATCTCTAAACTCTTGCCAATTTCATGGGGATCTTGTTCAAATATAGACGAGCAATTAATTTCATACTGGAACTCATTTCTTAGGTAGGAATACCTGTTCCTAACATAAGAAGAAGTGCTTAAGAAGGGCTCAACCAAATAAATGCCCTTAAAAGGAAGAAAGTGCCTTTCAACATGGAGGAGTTTCAGCAGTGCTATCAGCCACCCCGTAACACACAGGATCAGGATCTTCCTTCGTGAGGGACATTTGCAGGGACACTTGTGTCTCTTCATCCTGTAAGTAAACACAGACGTGATGGTATTTTAAATCAGAAGCAAAGCATCAGAGGTAGTTCCAGATTCTAACAAAGCCATGTGCACTCTGGTCTGTCTACGGGATAAACAACATCCTAGCAGGACAGACCACTGGAAATACACAGTTTCTTCTTAATCATCATGTTAATTGAGAGTCAGACTTTACCATAGTAAGTCAAAGATTTCATTTGCCTGAATTAGCTGACTGAAGGCAATAAACCAACTTGGATTTCAGATAATTTCCAGCTAAACAACAGTGTTGGAACAAGACTCCCACTGTTTATTTTCCAAACCTTTTTTTTTAATTTCTTATGAGTCACGAACTGAAGTACAGCAACCCCTGCATTGGCAGAAACATGACTGTCCTCCAAGTGAGTAGGAAGGATTGTTTACTTTCCCGAGTAACTCCAGGGGATTCAATGGGAGCAGCAAGGGGAGCTCTTGTGAGTCTGCAAAGAATGCATGCTTAAGGGTAGATATTAGTATTTTAAACAGAAAACTTTAGAATTCAGTTAGAGCATCCTCATTGTCTCCAACACTGGAGCTGGCCTGTGAAGATGTCCAAGGGGAAACCAGTTTCCTTCCTGTCCTCTCCCCAAAGGGTCTGACAAGCCCAACATCCTCCCTCTGTCCAGATTTGTTCTGGAAAACATTGCTAACCTACCCTGAACAGAGAGATGGATGAAGACTTCCATACACTGGAATCACTACATAATGTAACCTTTGAGGGCAGGAAGGGTAGTAATGAGAAATAGCACAGCCACCTCGTTCTCTCCCGTGTGACACATTCTCAGATTCAACTGCAAAAACGCACACAGCCCTTTTTTATGCAGCAGGGTATTTAGTTACATTTCTGTATAGCAACTTAACAGTTGAGGTGTTACCACAATAAAAACTAAACACAGTGATCATCTTTCCATATAGCTTTACCAGCTGAGTGCAAGCAGCACTGTAGCGATTCTCAAATTAAAATTAGACCGGAGCCCACACTCATGTGCAGCACTAAACTTAGCTCTGATTAGCTTAAACTAACTCTACTTTGCCTCTAGATTGAACAGCTCACAGTATTTTCTCTTGAGAAGAAGTTGTTCCGGAATGCTTCAGAGTGAATAAAATGGTGGGGTCACCAGAAGTTGCTCAGATGTCTGCAGATCCCATTGTAAAATTAAGTATAGAGATGCACATGCAACACTTGCTGCAAGACTAACTCAGGCATCTTTACCATTCCCACCAATGTCAGGTCTTGCAAGCTGTAGCTTCAGTTAAAATGCAGCCTGTTAAGGTACAGCTGCTTCATTATTATGTTCTCCTTGACTTTCCCTGTGCATCTTTCTCTTTGATATTTCTCTTCTGGGGGCAACAGGGAGGATAAGGAAATGCCACATCCCTATCTCACCTGGGGGCACCAGGTGTAGACCAGGAAAGGAAGCAGGGTAAGCCAACACCTACCTATGTTGCAGAAGGCAGCTCAGCAGGTCTCTACAGGTTTTACAAGCAACCTCCAGGTACAAACAAAGAGAAAAACAGACCTATCCCCCCACAAAGCCAAGAAATCCCACCTTCTCCCTTGGCCAGCAGGTGTTTTCCTTCACTTCTTTTCCAAACTAATCCCAGCTCGATGTCTAATCCAGGTGTCCCCTTTACGTGTATCCTTCCTGTACCTATGTTCCTGGAGAAAAGTCACTCTCAGAAGCTGCCTCTAACCAAATCCAGGTTTCCAGCCATGTGCTGGAAGCCCTGCAGAGAGAAACACAGCTAATCTGCCCCTGTTTTTTCTTTGGAGTGAGAAGACCTGTGTGGTAAGACCTCCTTGTGAAGCCCGCTCTGTGCCTTTGCCTGGTGGTCTCCCTAGTTACCAAGGACAAACCTTACCACTCCTGGCTGAACAGGGCTCACCTCATTCAGGGACCAAATCTTCCTTTTCCCTCTGCCTTCTTCCCAAAGGCAAAAAGAGAGCCAGGACAAACAAAAGGGAGTGCAAAGGGAAAGCACATCCTCCACTGCTCCAAACCGCTCTATCTATGGTAACCCTGGCCAGCTTCCACCCAGTGCCAAATATTCTGTTGCTAGGCAAAACAACAAAAACGCTATAGCGCCACACCTCCCTGCCTGAAACTAGTAATCCAGACTGCTGGAGCCCAGTGTGGTCTGGACTTGGACCAGGGTGTGCAAGAAATCACCTGCACAGCACTGAGGACTTGCTCTTTGCAGGTGATGAGCAAAGGATCCACACTGAGTTACCTGAACATTCCTAAGGTTGTTGGCACTGCCAACCGAAAGACACTATTATGCCATAAAAGGAGGTCAAGAAATCCAGAATATTTGAGCATGGCTCAAATTTCCTGTGGAGGAAGGAATTAAGGATCATCGGTGAGAAATGTCAGCTCCTCCACCAAATCCCATGTTTAGGGAGGATCTCCCACTGATCTGGGCCAGCATCCGGTCAGATGAGAGGATCAGGAGCCAGCAATTACATCCCCCACTCCATCCGTTTGCTTTGTTGTGGTTTGGTTTTGGTTTGGTTTTTTATAACACACATTATATCACCATCACCAGCAGTGGTCCACACAGAATCAGGCCACATGTGATCCCAACCACTCCTAGGCACATCTTAAGGAACATCTGTCCAGAAGCGTAGTTAACCACTACCTATATCCTGCTGTTGCTCCTGCTCCATCTGTATTAAATTCATACTTTCTTGTTGTAACTGCCAATGCAATCCACAGCCAGGCTTGGTACATTAATACGAGGGCAACAGCCTTGCTCTTTAGGCACACGTCATTTGCCTTTAAACAGTATAAAGTTAGTCCCTACAAAAGACTGAGGTTTCATGAGGTACAGTATAAGACCAGGGAATAAAATCCTGTGGGACATAAGAGCTACCACAAATCTCATCAGGTTTTGATTCAAGCGCCAAACTCCTATTTCTTACCACATGCAGCATTCAAAGCCCCTCCTAGGCATAGCAATGTACTGTACTTGCAGTCTTCTTTGGAGGAGGAAATGAATGACATGTGGCAGACAGCAACAGGCACCTAGAATCACCTGAAACACCCATCTAGGTAGCACTGACCAGATGCCACCTCTGGTTATCTTGCTCATGAGTATTCTTTTTCTCCAGGGCTACCATAGTATAGACAGAACCGAGGTTCCATTTTTTTTCACAAAGACTTTATACTAGGAAGGAAGCTTGGCATTGCCATTGTGCCTGGTTTTGTAAATTGTTTGCATTTTCTCTTTTACATGCAAGAAGACTCCCGAGAAAATTAATGGAAATCGATCTCATCTTGCAACCAACACATACTACACAGCTGGGCTATACAGACCACATACACAGCATTTAACCTGGTCAGGGTGCTTACTGGCTGGCATACAAAGTACTGAATGATTCAGAGAAAGTAAATGGGTGTTTTTATTTATCCTTTGCTTCTGTAAAGCAAGGGATGTTCTGATTAAAAAGACATGCAACAAATAGAAGGGAAACACATTTGTGTTGTGTAACAAAACACGCTATTACACAACACAATTGTAGTTTGTAATAAGGTATCTTAAAGACCTTGAGCTCAGCAAGATTCAAAAAGAAATTAGGCAATCAGCTGGTTATTGAGAGTTTCCAGAGTTGCCTTTGCCGATACATAAATATGGACAGAAAGCTGAATTCCCTGGAACCACAACATCAGGAAATTACCAGCTGCCAAGACTTCTGACAGGAAATTTTTACCAATAAAAAAGTTTCTTGTGACCATCGCTCTGTTCTCTGAATCTGCTTTTATCTACTGCTGGACCAGAAGAGGGATTGCTGGTTAGATCCATGACAGCAACACTTGTATCCCACCCAGAAAACAGCTGGGGTTTCCACTGATGTATTTCACTGCCTGTTTTTCATAGTTTTCTCCCTGCAAGAAGAGCTGTTTTGGGCAGTTTTACACCTTCAAACACTTAGCATAGTTTGCTTTTGGCAACTCAGCAAGCTGAGCAATGACGCAAAAGAAGGAACAAGGTGGTGGGAGAATTTCACACCCTTCTAAAAAGTTGAGCCGCAGATCAAGTCGTCCTTCCGCTGAACTCTGTGCTGCATTAGCCAGCAGGACAAACCCTCCCAGGAGAACAGGGCAGAGGCTGACCTGTGTCACTCTCCAATTGAGGTTCTCAGACCTCACCTCCAAGGCAGTCTTCAGCCAGGCTCTGCTGTCTGTGTGATGTTGCACTTGCAGGAGGACCAGAAAATAACATGGCACTCTTCAAATGGGCAGCGGAGCTCCACTCCTTGCTCTGTGTTTCAACCCAGTGTGCATGTCTTATCTATAAGAAGGCTGCAGAAGAATTCTGCAGCTCTCCTGTGGCTCACACAGCACTCATAAAACCCTACAAAACCCACAGAATCAGAGGATAAGCTTTCTCCCTTGTGTACTCAAAGTGTTGAAAGTTATGAACCAAGCTATGGCCAGCTAAAGGAAGCGCTAGAAAAGAAGACCAAGCTGAAGGAAAAAATGTGCTAGAAAATGCACGTAAGGATATATACTACAATTACCCATTGGTTTCTATTGACTTGAGGCAACTGGGGGAGAGAGAGAGAATAGAGAAATAAGAACAGAGGAAATAACACATATTTGACTATGGACATTTGTATATGTATTATGAGTAACACAGCAAAAGTTCGGGGAAGTGAAGTATGGTCTGATCACAGGGAATACCTGTGAAGACTGATGCCTCAATGGTCACTTCCAGCTGCTATCAGCCAGATGTGCAGAACTTTATCTTCCTGAGAAAAGCTGCTGCTCCTGTTGGCAATCCATAAAGATAAATCAACAGCCAGCGAAGCTGCAGAGTACCCAAAAGTGTACAAACCCCTACAGTGGGCACGTTACAGGCATGAAAAGCAGTGTTTGCACCTGTACACTATCCATAGGCAACATGCTTGGACAAATCACCTGAGCTCATACTGTCACGGAATTAAAAGTAAAGTGTACCTATAATGGCCAGAGAAGCAATTTGAACCAGTAGATATTTCTCTTGGCTTTTACAATACAGATTACAACAACACAGAAATGTTGAATTCCTACTGAAAGGCTGTAATTGCTTGAAATGTTAAATCTTGCAAGGTGAAACCAAAGGAAAGGCTCATTAAGGCTCATTAATTAAAGCCTGGTTCTAGGGCTTCTTTTGGGAGGGTGGGAAAAAACCCCAAAAACAATTCTAATTATAGCTCCACTGACTGAAATAATTTCTACAAACCACCAGGCACTTACCCTGTGGACTTCCCCAAGCGTATCCTTGAAGCATTGCTAGTCTGGAGTTTTTGCGAGCAGACTGCAGCATGTCATACTTGTATTCAACTAGGCACCTCTCTATTGGAAGGAAGCAACACCCACAGCACCCCATTCCTTCTCCTCTCCTTCCCACATGGACCTCAGTGCAGCCTGGGCTGTGGGACTTTGCTGTTGGGTGTTGAGAGGGGAATGGGGCAGATCCATCATGAGAGCCTGGGACTTTCTCCCATGCCTGCCCTTCCCCTTCCCACCCCTCTGGGAGTCACCCCAGCTCCTGCAAACAGGAATCAAGGTGAGTTTTCACAGCCAAGGAAGGCAGGAGCCCTAGATCTTCACCGTGCATAGGTCTTCTGTCCAGATCCTCCCTGAGTTATACAGCCCCTGCATAAACCCTGGCTCTCAGGGATATCCTCCTCTCCTTTCTCTGCACTGAAGAAGAGTAATTGTGGTGGGTGACTCCCTTCTGAGGGGCACAGAAGGGCCCATTTGTCGACCTGATCCATGCCACAGGGAAGTCTGCTGCCTACCTGGGGCTCAGATTAGAGATGTTAAAAGGAAACTCCCTGATCTGGTGCAGCCCTCTGACTACTATTCACTGCTGTTTTTTCAGATTGGCAGTGACGAAATTATTACAAGGAGGGCAAGGGCAATGAAGAGAGACTTCAGGGCCCTGGGACAGCTGGTTAGAGGGTCTGGAGCGCAAGTGGTGTTTGCCTCCATACCTGTTAGAAGCAAGGGTGAAGAGATAAATAGGAAGAGTCTGCAGATTAATGTATGGCTACATGACTGGTGCCAAAGGCAGGGGTTTGGGTTTTTCAATCATGGGCTGCTATATGAGACACCTGGTTTGCTGGTGGCAGGTGGGATACACCAGTCCCAGAGGGGGAAAAGGTTTTTGGGGCAGGAGTTAGCAGGGCTCATTGACAGGGCTTTAAACTAGATATGAAGGGGGGGAGATAACTGGGCCTGTTAGGGACAAGCCCAAGAGAAACATGGTAGGGCTTGAAGGATGGCCGACTAGGGAGGACTCTCAATGTATTGTTTCATTTGAGGGAAAGAGTAGTTGTATAGACCCTGTCCCACAGGGGAAAAAGGTACCAGGGCAAGAGTTAGCAGAGCTCACTCACAGAGCTTTAGGTTAGATTCAAAGTGCGAGGGGGTTGTAGCTGGGTTTGAACTAGTGGGGCATTGTTCTAGTGTTAATGAAGACCAGAAGACCTCCCGCCTCCCAAGGGTGCCAGTAGCGTGCTCAGCTCGCTCCCTGAAATGCCTGTACACCAATGCACGCAGCATGGGGAATAAACAGGAGGAGTTAGAAGTCTGTGTATGGTCTAAAGGTTATGATCTGGTGGCAATTACAGAGACATGGTGGGACAGCTCACATGACTGGAATGTGGTTATGGATGGCTATGTCCTTTTTGGGAAAGATAGATCAGCAAAGCGAGGTGGTGGAGGTGCTCTTTATGTGAGAGAGAGACTGGAATGTATTGAGTTCTGTCCAGAGGCAGATGAGGAGCAAGTGGAAAGTCTGTGGGTGCGAATTAAGGGACAGGCTGGTACGGGTGATACAGTTGTGTGGGTCTATTATAGACCTCCTGATCAGGATGAAGGAGTTGATGAGGCTTTCTACAGGCAACTGGAAGCAGCCTCACGACTACAGGCCTTGGTCCTCATGGGGGATTTTAGCTACCCCAATATTTGCTGGAAGACTTACACAGCCAGTCATTCACAGTCTAGGAGGCTCCTCCAGTGCATTGATGATAACTTCTTAATGCAAATGGTGGACAAACCAACTAGGAGAGGAGCGCTGCTGGATCTAGTACTCACCAACAAGGAGGGTCTGGTTGAAGCGGTGATGGTCAATGGCAGCCTGGGCTGCAGTGACCATGAGATGGTGGAGTTTGGGATCTTGTGTGGGAGGAATAGAATACCTAGCAAGGCCACAATTCTGGATTTCCGAAGGGCAAACTTTGGCCTCTTCAATCAATTGCTAAGGGAAGTATCATGGCAAAGGGTACTAGGTGGTAAAGGGGCTCAAGATAGTTGGTCAGCATTCAAGGACCACTTCTTCAAAGCTCAGGATCAGAGTGTCCCAATGAGTGGGAAGTCAAGTAGGGGAGCCAGGAGACCAGCATGGTTAAACAAGGAACTGCTGGGCAAACTCATACGGAAAAAGAATCTATGGATTATGGAAGGAGGGGCTGGCCACTTGGGAGGAATATAGGACAGCTGTTAGAGGATGTAGGGAAGCAATTAGGACAGCTAAGGCCTCCTTGGAACTTAATCTTGCAAGTCGGGTCAAGGACAATAGAAAGGGCTTCTTCAAATACACAGCGGATAAAACTAACACAAGAGGCAATATAGGCCCACTGCTGAATGAGGTGGGTGCCCTGGAGACAAAGGATATAAAGAAGGCAGAGGTGTTGAATGCCTTCTTTGCCTCTGTCTTTATTCCTGCAGACTCTCCCTGGGGGACCCAGATTCCTATAGCCCCAGAAGGAGTTGGGATAAAGGAGGAGTTTGCTTTGGTAGATGAGGATTGGGTTAGGGATCAGTTAAGTAATCTGGACATCTATAAATCGATGGGTCCGGGTGGAATACACCCATGGGTGCTGAGGGAGCTGGCAGAGGTCATTGCTGAGCCACTCTCCATCATCTTTGGTAAGTCGTGGGAAACAGGTGAGGTGCCTGAGGATTGGAGGATGGCAAATGTCACGCCGGTCTATAAGAAGGGCAAGAAGGAGGACCCGGGTAATTATAGACCGGTCAGCCTTACCTCCATCCCTGGAAAGGTGATGGAACAACTTATTCTTGACACCATCTCTAGACATATCAAGGATGAGGGGGTCATTAAGAGCAGCCAACATGGTTTTACCAAGGGGAAGTCATGTTTGACCAACCTTACAGCCTTCTATGAGCAAGTAACTAGGTGGATGGATGATGGTAGAGCGGTAGATGTGGTTTTTCTTGATTTCAGTAAGGCATCTGATACTGTCTCCCACAGCATCCTCATAGATAAGCTAAGGAAGTGTGGGCTTGATGATCAGGTAGTGAGGTGGATCAAGAACTGGTTGGAAGGAAGAAGGCAGAGAGTTGTGGTCAATGGGGCAGAATCTAGCTGGAGGTCTGTGACTAGTGGAGTCCCTCAGGGGTCAGTGCTGGGACCAGTGCTGTTTAATATTTTCATCAACGACCTGGGTGAGGGAACTGAATGTACCCTCAGCAAGTTTGCTGATGATACTAAACTGGGAGGAGTGGCTGACACACCAGAGGGCTGTGTTGCCATTCAGGAGACCTGGACAGGTTGGAGAATTGGGCAGAGAGGAACTTGATGAAATTCAACAAGGGCAAGTGTAGAGTCTTGCATGTGGGGAAGAACAACCCCATGTACCAGTACAGGTTGGGGGCTGACCTGCTGGACAGTAGTGAAGGGGAAAGGGACCTGGGGGTCCTGGTGGATAGGAGGATGACCATGAGCCAGCAAAGTGCCCTTGTGGCCAAGAAGGCCAATGGCATCCTAGGGTGCATTAGAAAGGGTGTGGTTAGTAGGTCAAGAGAGGTTCTCCTCCCCCTCTACTCTGCCTTGGTGAGGCCGCATCTGGAATATTGTGTCCAGTTCTGGGCCCCTCAGTTCAAGAAGGACAGGGAATTGGTTGAAAGAGTCCAATGCAGAGCCACAAAGATGATTAAGGGAGTGGAACATCTCCCTTACGAGGAGAGGCTGAGGGAGCTGGGTCTCTTTAGCTTGGAGAAAAGGAGACTGAGGGGTGACCTCATCAATGTTTACAAATATGTAAAGGGTGAGTGTCAGGATGATGGAGCTGGGTTTTTTTCAGTGATGTCCAGTGATAGGACAAGGGGCAGTGTGTGTAAACTGGAGCATAGGAGGTTCCATGTGAACACCAGGAAAAATTTCTTTACTGTGAGAGTGACAGATCACTGGAACAGGTTGCCCAGGGGGGTTGTGGGGTCTCCTACACTGGAGATATTCAAGGCCCGCCTGGACAAGTTCCTGTGTGGTGTACTCTAGTTTACCCTGCTCTTGCAGGGGGGTTGGACTAGATGATCTTTTGAGGTCCCTTCCAACCCTTGGGATTCTGTGATTCTGTAATTTTGCTTAAAAAAAAAACGTGGATTTTACCCTCTGCATGCTGGCCAAGAATAAACACCTGCATCAGTCTGATTAACAGACCCATTATCTATTTGTCACATTAGAGTCTAAGTCACAGCTAGACTGTGAAGATTTCCATTGGAGAAATCTGCATTTCGCTTAGTTCGCCAGACTAAATATCTGAGGCCTCTCCACAGCTGGTGGAAAGACATAAGGAGCTGCAAAGGGCCATCAGTTTGTCCCAGAGCACAGGGTGCAAGATGGGCTGGATGAAGCATTCCCCAGGAAGTCACTGCCCCAACAAACAGGAGCCAGGACAAAAGCCCAGCATCATGAGCTCTGCCAGCTCCGCTTGCAATGATGTAGCCTTGGTGATGTGAAGCTTTCGGTGGGTAGCAGCATTGCACCTGACCCTGATCCTCTGCCAGCAGCACCAAGTATCTCCTCCCCGCCAGAGAGGTGCTCAGGAGCAGTGGAGAAAAGCCAGCCTGGAAGCTGCTCTGGTCAGCACAAGCCTGATCCCACCCAGAGAAACAAGCTCTTGCTCTGGCTGACCTCCAGTGGCTCATATCCACCAGGGTTACAGTGGATTCAGCTCTCTTTTAGGACACCCCTTTATAAAGGGTTAAGGAAGGATTTGAGCAACCCAGAGAAACAAACAGATTTCCTTCAGCAGTGCAGAGAAATTGGCAGGCTTTGGGCTCATGCTGCCGCTCTGAAGGCATGTTTCCACTTTACTAAGACCCTAATGAATTACATATGGAGAGCCCTGGATCCTTACAGAGCCCAGGGCTTTACTGCTGCTGCTCACATATTTATTTCTGCTGTTTGCATAAACCCAATGTATCTGGACTAACAGCAGCTCCCAGTCTGTGCAACATAGTGATGCCAATGTCAGGAATATGCAGCTACTTTCACCCTCAGCAAACCAAACTACCAACTCTCACACTTCTCTTGCTCTGCACAGCAAGTCTTACCTGCAGTCCACATAGTCAACAACCTCTTGCACCGCTGTTACCAGCAGTATATATCACCTATCATGAAAGCTGACTGCCTTGGGGCAAAATAGATAGTGGATCCCCCGGCACTGAAGAATCAGCCCCAACCCCTCCAGAAGACTCTGTTCTTATTTCTCAAATGACTAATCTATGGCTATTGGAAACAGCCTTCTTGGGAATAAAGCAATTTCCAAAAAGCTGTCTTTTAAAGTAATAGCTGCATTATTCAAGGTTATTTTTCTGTAACTCTAAAGTCAAAGACCTATGGGTATTTACATTTTAACATCTACTCTTTTTTCCTTCTTCCCACTTAGCAAAAGCTCCCATAGGGTAAACTCAACCATGAAGAATAGTGAAGGCTCAGACAAGATACTTTTAATAGAGACCATCTGTAACTAAAAAGTACCCAAGTAAGAGTTTGCTGTAGCTGGTCCAAAAAGGGGCAAATGTGCCATTGGCCTCATCAAAATCTATGGTCTTCTTTCAACCTTTCCTATGCACTGCGGAGGTGTTCCCAGTTTGTTTTCAGATCACACTGATTTATTAACAGCTTGTCAACCACTTTGAGACTACAAAGACTTTTGCAGCTCCCAGTACTTTATTCCCTTTCCTTTGTGTCTTTTCTGATGTAGCTTGTGCTCCGCTAAACATGAACACTTAAGTGATTAAAGGCAGAAGCTGCCAGGTGGATCTACAGAGCCTGTGAGCTCCCCAGATGCTGCCTGAAGGGTGGAGCTGTCATGAACCAGCCTGGTCCATCACAGGAAGACCAGAGCCTGGTGGAGCCAAGATGCATCAGAAGCCTTCCTGAAGGTATAAGTATGAAAATCCCACTTTGAAGGTTGGGTTTTATCAAGGGAGGCAGGAGGGATCTTTGCTCAGAGCAGGCTGATCTGACCCGTTAAGATGGAAAGGCACTCCAGGCAGCACTGAAAGCAACAGGTTCAGCAGCAGGACATGCAGGCAGGGGTACCCGAGTAAGCTTGTACCCTGCCTGCAACAGCAACAGCAAACATTGCAACTTCCCTGAGGAACACAAGGTATGTACCAGGCAATGTCCACTGGCCCCTCTCGTCTGCCCTCTGCCAGCCCTCCCTGAAGGACCTGTTGAGTAGATAGCAAAAGCTCAAGCTCAACCACTAACTACATTGAGCTACAGAAATACAAAAGCTGTGATCTCCCTTATGTGTAGCCCTATTGAATTTATACTACTTTTCTACTTTAGCATTACCCATCAAAGAGGTCTGTGACTCTCAACAGTTGCCATAAATGATTTTGGTGTCCTGCACAGATGGCCAGCTGGTGGGAATCATCTCATTCTCTGTCATCACACCTGCTTGTCACACCACACAACCAGCCTGAGAGTGGGTAACCCGAAGTGGGAAGTGACAAGACACACTGGCTGCTATCCGAATAAGGATTCTTGGAAAATTCAGGCTGTGAGTAGGCAGTACTCTCTCCCAGTGGATTGGAAATACATAGTACTCTATATGAACGCTGTCGTGGAGCAACCTGCTTGTGTGCTTGCCATAGAGCAAGAGTTTGATGAGAAGGACAAGTCTGAATGCAAGTCTGTGGAAGGAGAGAAAACAGAGAGAGCAGGTGCAGAGGAGCAGGAGTGCTTCTGCCCTACTATGTTGTTCTCTCCCCTATGGAGAAACCCTTCTGCCGATACACAGCACAAACCAGGCTCCTTGCATATCACTTAGGTTAAAAAAATAAAAAGGGAATAGGTCCTGAGAATAGGAGCAGCAGAACTGAGGCTGGAAAATAATTAAAGAGAAGAATGGAGAGAGGGATCAATGCATGTAAGTGCTTTCATGTCAGCAGCATTAACAACAACCAAAAAAGAAAATCAAAGAGAGCAGTAAAACAGGGGCTTTCTGTCACTTGTTACTTACCTCCCTCAGAGGCATTGGAGGCAAAAACAGTGTCTACGCCTTTCCTTGGAAACCAGGTCATGGTGTATTTGCAACCAACACTATTACCATATGATAGCAGGAGCTATGGGAACAATTCCCTCTCCTCCAGGCAAAAACACTCTGGGAAAAGTTCTCCCTGATAAAGTATCTCTGCCTAATACACACCCGCTCATACAGCAATGCAAATTTGGTCGAGTTGTTTGCAGGACCAACTCTGCAAACACAGTTAATTTCTTCTGGTTTTCTCTCTACACAAATCAAGTCAGTTCGTGGATCTCTAGGGAAGGTAGAGGGGACAGTGTTCCTGGGAAGCTAAGGAAGGAGGAAAGTAATGAAGTGATTGAGTTTTTTTGTCTGTCTGAATTAAACTTTTAACTCTACTTGTTTATTCAATGCTGCTAGCTGGGAAAGTTAATTTATTCATGTGCTAGTGTTTACTGCTGATAGCTGGTTAGTTCCATTGCAAAATTACCTACTGATAGGGATCATGCAGCTTCTGTAGGAGTAATTTTTATTGGCATTAAAGCTAGATCAGTTGATCCTATCGAGTTTGTCTGGTTTTCCACCCACTTTCCCTACACTGGAGCCTCAGCCCATGCCCCTGCAACAGAGCAGCACCCACTACCAGCCTCAGTCCACACAGCTCACTCTCTTGTTTTGGCCTGCCTAATGTAATACTTAGATTTCCTCTAAATGATGGGCAACTAAAGAGCTAAGTAACTACAATTACTTACATACTGCCTTATGGACCTCTAATTAAAACATGTGGAAAAATACGTCATTACTTCTAGGCCCAAGCCTAATTAAATTATAAGCCTGCCAATTTTAAGACTCTGAAGACTTAACACAGTGCCCTAAGGAAAAACAACAAAAATCTACAGTTTACCACAGCCTGTTTTGTGCTTCTGCAAGAGGAAAGGCAGCTTCTCACCACACTCATGGGAAACACAGGCTCTGCAAAGATTTGGCAATTATGGTTATCACATATGACTTTGTCCCAGTGCTTAACATGACTCCTCATTGCCTGGGATACATAGATCTGTGTTTCCTAACAGAACCTGCTCTGCTGACAGCAAGTTGTTTTGTTTGCCTGCCACTCAGTCTCAACTCTATCTTTAGAGAAGGCTGGATGCCTTTTTCTAGTTGCCTTCAGTACATCAGTGATCCCCACAACTGCAGTAAAATATCTGACATTAAATCCTGCATATCTATGTCCCACAGACAGATATGTCGAGGTAAAGGGAATCTATCTCTCTGATCTCTGGACAGGAAAAGAGGCAGGTGACTTCTGCAGGGTCACACAAGAAGACAGCAGCACATGAGAGAAGTGAACCTGGTTCCTCTGCATCCCTGACTAAACCTAACTGCTTTACAATAACTTTTGATGGAAGCTGTTCTGGTGGAGGCCTGGAAAGAAAAATCTCTCAGAAAATCCCTTGGTACATCCCAAACTATTTTGTCCTGCTAGTCAGAGGATCTGCAGCTCTGTTAAAGCAGGAACTCTGTGGAAAGTCCAGGGATAGTCGGCCATGGAAATTCTCAAGCCCAATTGCTTGTATGTTGAATGTTTAAATTCTCTGACTTCAAGAGATGGGAGTATCAATGTTTGGAAAGGACATAATGTACCATAAAGGCATAAGTCAAGACAAAAACAATGTAAATAAAAATATATAGTAAATTATTAAAAAAATAATTAAGAAAACCCAGCAAACACAACCAAACAAAACCAACCAGTAAACAGAGTTTACTCTCTTCTAATATGGAGCAATCTAGAGTTTAACAGCTTCATTCCAACTGATATGAGAGTTTAAAATAATACAACTACCACGGTGGAGAGAGGGTTAACCTTTACCCCCAGACTACCGCAAAACGTAAATATCAGCCCTGAAGGGCCAGCAGTTGTGTACATTGGCAAGGAGCAGCACTGTAAAATAGGGTGGAAGTTTCCTGTTAGACAGGGAGGCAGGAAAGACTGCACCACACTGCAGAAAAGCTCCCATTAACAGCTCAGAATATTCCTCCATTTCCTTCACCTCTCCACCACACTGTCTGCAGACTCCTGCCTGCAAGCCCCCACTGTAAATTACCCCCTTCCAGTCAAAGTCTTCACTGCCAAAGTCACCTTGTGAAATGATGATCAACAAGACCATTTCAAGTGGAGCTACAAACATACCTCCTGGGCTTTGCTGTGGTCTCTTCTCCTTGCAGAGCTCTTCAAGATGCTCTGTCCAAGATCAACCCAGGCACAACCAGCTTGATGGCCAAACAAAGTCCTGGTGACTGCTGCATCCTGCTGGGGTGCCCACAGCCTTCACCTTTACGGGTGCTTCAAGATCATATGGAGTCAGCTGTACAGAAGTGGCAGGGACAACATTACTCCTTGCACAGATTACAAAAGAAAAGAGGAAAATGTTAGCTGAAAAACAGGAAGCAGCTTGTGTGATAAGCTGCAGAAGCCATTATCTGTATAATAAACCTATACTTTTGTCTACTTGCATAGCATTTCAAAGTGCCATGATGGGGAGAAGAAAACACCATAAAAAGAAGAGATTACATCAAAGCAACCTAATTTCCTTCTACAGCAGTGTAAAGAGGACCTGGGGAGAGGCAGAAAAGTGCCAAAATGCAAGGAATCTCTCTCAAAAGCCTCACCAAGTTCAAAACTCACACAGTACTTCAGGTACTGAGGCTTCAGGTCTGGGAGGCTTTGTTCCCTTCACAGGTAAAATAGCTCTGCCAGAGAGCCAAGGCCCAAAATTTGGACTGCTGGTGTGACTCCCGTGGTCCTGGTGATGCTTTCTGAAACTCTGTTGAGACATGACACTCCACATTGCAAGTTCACCTATATGTAACTATCTCATGTGGCATACGATGTCTCTTATATGGCAAGAAATATATTTTGGTGCTATTTTACCTAAGCCTCCTGTGTGTGATGGTTACAAGGAAATTTGGGGAACTAAACAATGTACTGTTTGGCATATGTAGCATTCTCCTCCTCTCCACCTGCATTTTGACCACAGTGCTGTGCACACCAACCTCCTCCTCATCATCAACCTTCCAGCTCATATGGATTTACAAACCACACATCTCTGTACTATGGAGCTTGTTATCTGTGGTCTCTCCTCCAGTGTGGCAGGAGCAAGCTGATTTCATAGGCTCCAAAGAGAGGTCTGAGTGCTACAGATCCATGGGATCCTCCAGTCCTGCCTTAGCTCAATGTGCCCAGCACATCATTTTCATACAGTGGAAACAGTTTCTGAATTCCCTCAATATTTGGCACTCCCTGTATGCAAACGATGCAATGTAGCATGAGAGTAGCTGGGTTCACTTCACCCCTTTTCAGGGTGGTGGGAGGGGTACAGTGGTAGAAAATGTTAATTGATAAAATTATGTTGCAGAAATGAGCTTTTTGTGACTCATCTGCTGCATCTCTTAGTTCCTTTACGTATTTCCTGGGAGAATTCAAAAGCTGGAGTCACTGTATGACTCCAGATGCCTTCGTGTAGCTGTAACAGCTACACAAATGCCATAAGCTCCTGCTAGAGTTCTCTTAAGCATCATTTGTTGGCGAGACAAAACTCACTTCCTCAGCATGTATCAGGACAGCTCATGCTCCCTACCCACTTCCTACATGAAGTCACTTTGTCACGTAGGTACCCAGTAACCCCCAAGACTAATGGCCAAGCAGGTACATCAGCACCCCCCTGGCGCTCCACTCCCTGCTTTGATCAACAGCTAATGTGCTTACAAAATCCCCACATCGCCCTCTCCTGAAATCTTTCTGCTGATCTCTGAAAATGCTATGCTCTGCTCTGCCCCGTTGGTGGACACAAAGCCTCTTGAAATCATACTGTACATTGTGGATGCCTGCTGAGGCTCCCATCTGTATCTGGCCAGGCTAAGAGCTGCCAGGCTGACAAGATCCATGTGACAAAGAATCTCTAAATTTACCTGTTTGCTCTCAACCAACGTTTCAACATGTTCTGGGATTCCCTGAATCCTGTGCCTCAGCACTCAGTGTTTTCTTTTACCTAATGATGGCACATGACGGCACAAAGCTTCGACTCTGTGCTTTTTAATTTTAACTTTGGTTAATTCTTCCCAGCTTACCTGAACTGCTTCAGAGGAATTTCAGAGATCTGCTCTCAGCCACCAGGGCATTTTATGATGACCTATTGGCTGACTAGAATAATTTGCATATTAGGCCAGAAAATAGCATGCTCAGTATAGGCTGTCATCCACAAAATGTATACAGCCCAGTACACAAACAGGTTTAGTGCCTAGTCCCTTTCCTGCATTCCCAGTGTAATCCCAGCACAAGGGTTATGTCAATACAAGCAATTCAAACCTGAATGTACCCCCTATCACACCATTGCTGCTTTCCAAAAAGTTACAGACCTTAAGAATTGTTCATTTATAAGACTCATGTCAGAAAGCATTAGCCAGGGCTCTTAGTGATCTTCAAATGCTTTTACAGCTGGGTAGCATATAGAGGATACACAGGAACTGGAACAAAACCCATCAGTATCAGATGCGTAGGACCAAAACCCCCAGGTGCACAAATGCAGCACAATTTCACTTCCCTTTCTACAACCATCTCAGAAAAGCTATCTGCATGGAAGAACAGGCACATCAAACCCATCCGGCCCATGCAGTCCAGGAATTTGTCTCAAAGTACCTGAAAGCAGGTGGCTGGAAAGAGGAGGAAAAACATAACAAGTATCCTCCACCATCTTCTCCACATGTTCTTTCTTTTTCTATTCTCTCACAGCTCAGCAGCACCCAAAGCAGGTGGTTACAACTTTCTACTTCTCTTGAAATTTCGATTTCTTCCACCCGGTTGCTTTTGAACCCACATGAGTTTTATGGCATCCAGTAGAGTAGGGGCAGAGCCAAAACACTCTACAGCTGACCTGAGTATGGTGCACAAAACCCCACTTTCACTTGTTTCATTTTTTTGCCTTTCAGTGTCACTTGACTGTTGTAGTTCTTGTCTGAAAGAGTGCAAGAAGCTCTTTCTGTTCACCATGTCTGCTCCAATCACAAGTCTATCTACCATATCTACCCTTCAGCTGTTTCTCTCTCAGGCTATCAAACGCAAAAATATTATCATTAAGGAAATGTATTTATTTTGAAAGGTTGTTATGAGGGAAATTTGCCTAAGTCAAAATGAAACAAGCTGGTTTGTGAACTAGATCTCCGGAATAACTCAGAGGGTGTTAGTGGAGCAGATCCTCAAGTGGGACACAGTAAGTTAACCTCAAGGGAAGCTCACCTTAAGGTCTCCTTCCATAAGCCTCGCTCTAACACTATGAGCCTGTTCACTCTGTAATGAGAGAGAAGCTGCCACTGCCTCTCCTCGAGGAAAAAAATAAGTTTCTGACAGATCTTTGCTGTTCTGTGACTTTTTGTTTCCTCACAAGGAAAAAAGCCTCTTTCTTTCCATACTGAAGAAATAAGTAAATACACTTGGCACATTAAAACACGACTCCAGACTAACGGGTATGGTTTTAGCAATTTACTCAGAGACAAAAAACACCAACCAAAACACGACAGAGTTCAGCCAGCTCCACAACCACCTGGTTCCTGTTACCAAACCGCACGGTAAGTTGGTGTAACTGTTGCTCCCCAGGAAAAGCTCTTGGGGTTGCAGCAGCGGGGCACACCTTCTGCGAGCCGGGCTGCGGCCAGGCTGTGAGCCTTCACTTCCAACGCCGGTAGCCTCGTACCCGACCTACGGCCGCCAGTTTCTGCTCCCGACACGTAAAATTCCCCCGTCATTAACTTTCAAAGCGCACGGAGCGTTCTTACCGGAGCTCCCGCCAGCACCCACCTTCCTTGTCCTCCGGCCGCCGCTAGCTCCGCGCCCGGCCCGGCCCCGCTCAGCGCCGCCCCGCACACCCACCGCCCCTTCCTCCTCCTCCTTCTCATCTCCTCCCCTCCAAACTCCGCCGCGGCTGCCGAGCCCCCAAGTTTGCGCCTATGGCAGAGCCGCCGGGAGGAGGCGGGAGCTGCTGCGGCCCCAGCGCGCAGCTACGAGTGGAAAGTTGCAGCCGTGCTCTGCGGCGGGGCCGCGCTCCCACCGCCCTGTCCCGGGACGTCCCCGTCGGCACCGCACTCACCGGGGCGGGGTGGAACGGAACGGACCGGAGCGGAGCGGTGAGGGGGCTGCGCGGAGCTGCCGTTCCGGGAGCGCTCGTCTGGTTGGAAACGCGTGTGCGTACGTGTGTGTACAGTGTGGGTGTACGGGGTGTGTGTACAGTGTGGGTGTACGGGGTGTGTGTACAGTGTGGATGCCCGGTGTGTGTGTACAGTGTGGGTGTACGATGTGTGCAATGTGTGTGCAGGGACATGTGTGCGATACCGCACACTGTGACGTGAAGGAAAAAGGAGGAGCCGCCGCCCGCCCCGCAACCTGGCGGGCAGGAGGAGGAGGATGGGGAGCTAGGGGGACCCGCAGCGAGGTGCCCGGGAGCGGAGCCGGCACCTGGGCTCGGAGAAGTCCCGGGATGGCAAGGCGAGGAGAAGGAGGCGGGAGCGCAGGTCCACGCTGCGGCTTTGCCGTCACTGTGGCGCGGAGGGAGCCCGCTCGGCCGGGGGAAGCGACGGGGCTCGGACGCGCCCCGGTGCCGCCGGCCTGGCTGCCGGAGCGGCCCTAATGGATGGGCTTCTGCCTCCCGGGAAGGGCCCGCCCGCGGCCCGGGCTCCTGCGGAGCTCCTCGCCCTCCTCTCGGGGCGGCCGCGGCCTCTGCTCGGCAGCCCGCGGAACGCACAGACGTGCCAAGGGCCGGGGCGAGCGGCGGGTGGGCGCGGGGCAACCGCCTTGAACCTCTGCCAACAGCGAATGACCTGCCCTCGTACTCGGATACTGCGGTCCCCCTGCGACTTGCAGGCAAAGACTGGTGTTTTAAGGTCAGGTTGAGAGGCTGGGCTCTGCTCTCCGAGGCACCGCTCGCCTGCTGCACCGGTTCGGTCGGCAATTTAGAAGACGCCGCCAGAGCGGAAAGCATGTCTGCTCCGGCAGCGCAGACCTCGCAGCTGGGCACTGTTGTGACAGCTCCGGCTGAAGGCTGCTAATTGCTTAAGCCGCTGTAACCGAGTTGTATGTAACCGTATGCCTCGGCTCCTTCCACAGAAACACAAGTGAAATCAGGACACTGCTGCTGGACAACTCACCTGCAGGTTAATCTGCTGTATAATGCTGGTGTAAGTGGTAGAACTTTCTCTGAGAGACAGTCAAAGCCTCAGCAACACCATCACCTTCCAACACCAGAAAAAAAAATAATAGAAAACTTGTGTTTGAATCCTGTTCTACCTTTGAAAGGTTATGCTCCCTTCCCGAGTCACATTCTTTTCTTGATAGCCTGCAAATGTAGTCATTCGAATTCCAAATCAACTGGTTACTTGACTACTGGTGGCCAGAAGAAAAGCCTGAATCTGATGTATGTGAATGTTCATTCTCTTGATAATTTAAACATGTGTTTTCTCCAGTTAACATCAAGGTTTGAAAAACAAGTCTTTGCCTCTGTGCATAATGACAAAACACTTGCCAACTGCAACTGCTCCAATAATTTATACAAATTCTTATGGCAACATGATTCTAGTATCACATCAGTGTGCCCTTTCCCACCCCACAGCTGCATTTCCCCATCAAAGCCCCAGGGAGCTGTATCTTTGCCTTTATTTCTTTTCCCTGTGTCTCCCTTGCTTATACCTTCTCATAACCTCTGGCCTGTGTTATTCAGGAGGTCAGCTTATCACACTGGACCTTGCTGGCCTTAAAACCTATGAATCGCGCGTTGCACTGTCTGCCTCCCGGCTGCTTATCATCCTTCCTGCTCTCATTATTTTGTTTTCTGCCTCGCATTCTTCCTCACTGGTATTAATCTTCCCACCGATTTTTTTAAACTCCATCTCAGCAATAAATAAATCAATCAATCAATCCATGCAAATATGAATCTGAATTCATGGCTTTTGTTCACTGCATCACCTCTTTCTCCTCTTACTCCCCATCTGAACATAAATAGCAGCCAGAATGCCAGGAGTTTTGTATTCTTTGCATTTTATGTCCTTTCTACTTTAACCTTCGCCACAGAAAGTATGTGCTAACTCACGGCCTAGGAGTGAAGAAGGGCTTTACTAAATGAAAGACCTGAACAATCAAAGGAGCAGGAGGGGCTACTGTTTGTCGGTGGTGAGTAGAAGCTTTATCACTCTGCTGTAGTTAGGAACACCAACAGCTGCCTGTCCTTGACATGTGATAACAGCTTATATTTTTATGCACAAGTACACTTAGCAGAAATTTAAGCAGAGAAAACAAAACACCCTATTCAAGACTTTCAGCCACCTCTTAATGGATCTTTACATTAAGATTCCAGAAGGGAGAATAGAGAAAGTTCAGCTGTGAAAAGACTTGGGAAGCAGAATTCTACATTTGTTAGTCATATTAAAACATATGCTGTCAAAATAACACCTTTCTCAACATGCTTATATACAATATTGGGAAAAAAAGCACCCCAAACTGGTAGCTTATTTTTACATATAGCGTCAGCAAGAGACAGTGGTTTTCTTGTAACACTTTGCACTTTTACCTCTTTGCCCAGCTTGAATCAGATTTACTGTCTCTGTATTTTAGGGCTGCCTTAGGTCATGTGATCACGTTAATATAATGGACTACAAGCATTAATGTCAAATCTTCCCAGTTTTTATACATTAATTTTATTAGACATCTTGTAACAAAGAAAACACATCAAACAAAAGAGTAATTCAGTAATTAACAGTCAAAAGTCTTTCACTTTTCAGTGAAGTGGAATTTGAATTAACATTTCCTTCAAACCAGTATGCCTTTAGGTTTGTTTTGCTGCTGCAGCTGTGAGACTGCTCAATTTTCTCTGTGCGCAAAGTGACCTTCATGAAATATCTGCCACTCAGTAGTCTTTAACTTCTTTTTTGACTTCCAGGCAACCTGCATTTCTTTATCCTTGCAGCCCATCAAGCTATGTTTGCTTATGCATTCCAGGGCACAGTATTAGCTCTCTGCACATCAGACCCCTCTCCCTTACCTAGAACACCTTCTGTTTAAAGCACTAATCAAATCTCCCCTGAACAGCTCTTCAAACTCCAGCTAGTGAGCTCAGATGGTTATGTAGTGACAGGAGATACTTCTCATCCCATACACTTTAGTTAGTGTATGCAGGTGCTATTAGCACCTGCTAGAGTAGCAGGCGCTATTATTTCATCTCTTCTTGTAATTCAGAGAATGAAAGAGCAAGAATGCAGATATCTCTCATGACTGTCAGATGTGTTATAAATACACTACTGAGGCAGTCAAACGTTGTAAAATTAAAGCAACTAGAAATCCTCCAGAGATCCATGTGAGTGGCTAAGATATTGTTAGATGGAAAGAACCGTGTTTCGCAAACAGGCTGACTGTATTTCCTGCCATATGCCAGCACATTTTCTATCAGAAAGACTTGGCTGGAACATGAATGGAATTTCCCTGAGCACTTCTAATGGCTAGGACTCCTCTTTTAACCTTTCTCAGCACCCACCCCCTTCTCAAACATTTGTATTCATCCACACCACATAAAGCAAAGCTGGGGGTGATTTTCAAAGCTGTCCATCCTGATTTTTCACCTAACCTAACAGCTTATGCTATTACACAAACAGGTGCAAACATTTCTGACAGCACATTCTCAAGCAGAGGGATTCCAAGTTTAGGTGTAGGAAGTGACTATCAGTACTGATACCCATCTGGTTCTGTGCAGCCCCATCAAGCATAGGCAGCTGCTGAAATCAGTGGATTTTCATACAGAGATATCAAGTTGTAATATAAGTCACAATGAGCACCACTACATAACAGTCCTCGTCTACTTCCCCATTTCTTAATCTTACAGGACAAAATTTAACATTAACAGTTATCCTCACCTGCTACAAAGTACTCCCTTATTCCTCATTTACCCAAACAACCTTTCAGTTAATTCCAAGCGCTGGTCAAATTATTTATCAACATGACAATAACAAAGCACTTAGTTTTAAAACCTCAAATGTTTACTTTCAACTGACAGTGAAGAAAAAAAATGCTAGCACTGAAGAAGTCTTCAGAATCCAAAATCTTTACATCCTTTGTAGAAATTCCAGTACTTTTCCATTGCAGTGCATGGTAGAAATTCCTCTTTGGGTACCATTATTATGTCATGGAATTGAAGAAAATGTGCCAGACTTTCCACTGAGTTGAACTGGACAGAAGAGCCTATTGAAAATGAATGCAAGTGATTACAGACTGTATATTAAAGTAATGGAAAGCAATTAATCACTGGCCCTATTATCTAGAAAGGTGTTCATATCTTGTTAGAACCACTTAAGCATTAGCCATCTGCAATGGAATCTGTAATGTGTCCTAGGAATCTTGTAGTGTTAAGACCCCGGCCATCTTATCAGTATCTCTCACTTGCACTCAGACTTCAGTGAGATAGCGGCCATACTACATGGTGCTCAGGATGAGAATTCAACCATCTTGGTCATTTTCACCTATGTATCAGGAAAATGCAGTTGTTCTTCAGCATTGCTTGAATTTCACGTATTATATCCACAACAGGTAAGTTTAGTCTACTTTCCCAAAATTAAGGAATCATTCTAACAGGGAATGCACTTGTACAGTCTCCAAAAGACTATATATAAAGGAAGGTGTACACCTGTATGCAAGAAATTGCAGGACTGAACAATGGTTATCTGCAATATTTAAATATCTGCTGGACTGAAACAACTATTGCAATGCACAAACTTAAAGCCCTTGTGTCAGTGCAGGAAAAGCTGAACTTTTACTTCTCATTGTTAAAATCAGTAACAAAATGACCACTGTAAAGATCCAGCAGGAAGAAATTTTACTAGACATTTTCTCCTTTTCTCATTTGAAACTTTTCTTCATTTTCTCAAATGAAAAATTTCTCATTTACTAGACATAACAGCACCGACTCCAAAAGACACTGGACTGTAGTTTTCAGTTACTTGCTTTTCTTTCATCATTCATCCATACTTTCTCCCCTTGGTACCCTTGCACAAAATATCAGAGCTCCTGAGCTGCCATAACCAGCCTAACACAGAAACCGCCAGTCAGGGTAGAATGTAGATGTAGCAGATGTTATCAAGAGAGGAAAGGCTGTCATGAAAGTAAGGACAGGTTCTGATTGTTGTGTTAGTTTTGGTTTGTTGTTTGGGTGTTTTTTTTCAAACACAACAGTGTTCAGATGCCAGACTGTAAGCAGTGGAGAAAGGCCTCATTGTAGTGCCTTGGATACAGAAGTAAATTTAGTAAGGTAAGGAGCACACAGGAAGGGTCTTTCTCTGCTTTCCTACCCTTGCTGTCTTCTTAGGTGCTCTCAGTTTTCTGCCATCTTCATGAACTACAAGATCAGGTATCAATCAGTACCAATAACTGAATGAGCTTTTTTCCCATAAATCTGGGAAAAACACATGTCACCCCTTAGTACTTTTTCCACAATGCTTGTCAAGGCTTTTCTGTCTCTGTTGGCATCTATTTTAGCATTATAGTTTTGAAACTATCCTAAACTGTGTTTCCATTTTGTTACAGTCTTACAAGACCTTGTCTCTGTGGCTGCTAAGAACCTGAAAATTGTATTTACAAAGAATTCCTGTTAGTGGTGAAACTTTATAAATGTCAGACCAAAATCTCCAGTTGCATTAAGGTTAGTCACCAGACTCACACTTCTGTGCAGAGTCACCATTTTATGATCATTAAAATAGCCCTTTAAAGATCACTTTTTAAAAATAGCTTTCCTCCTTGTTTTTCCAAGCAAGAAAGTGCTGGAACTACACAGAAATTAAGCATTTTATAACTATTTTACTTGTATAAAATGAATTTAAATGCTTTTGCAGTTTAAGCAACATATTTGAGTCAATTTACAGGTATGAGTTAATCCAGTTTCAATATTTCTGTGAAACAAGAGTATTATCGTATCTGAGGGAAAGAACTGATTTGCAGTATCAGTTTGTATCAGCAAAGTCAGAGTAGTATCAGCAAAGTCAGAGGAGATTTTATTCTGACTCAAATGGATCTGGTTCAGTGCAGCTAGTCTAGACGTGGGCTACAGATGAGTAAGCAAAGAGAATGACACACTTAAAGGTAACAGCATTTGATCTAGAGTAAAATACAAGGGAGTATTTAGAACAAAAAGCTACCTTAAGAGTTTTCAAGTTTCTTGGAAATTATCCACCCTCCTCTCAAGAACTTAGAAACAAAGATTAGTCACAATCCAGACTCTCAATAGTCCTTATCCATTCAAACCAAGTAAGGTCTTGTAAATGACAGCCAGTGTCTCGCATGAATATTTTTGGATCCTCTCATTCGTTAAGAACCTGCTGCTGAATTGAAGCACATGAGTTCTGCCCATGCTGGTGGTAATTTTGAAAATAACTTTTCTGTCAGCTGATCAGGACCTGGTACCTTGGAAAAAGAGATGTCTGTGGACAGACTGCCACTGTAAGTCTAGGTTCTGACGAAGTCCTATGCTTTCCTGTCTTGTTTTAGTTTTTTATTTCTCCCTGCTCCCCTCCTCCCTCCAAAATGCCTTTATTGTTCCCTGGGTCTCTCCACAGTTTTTGATTCACTTCATGTGATACAGATCTTTATTCTTTTTCCTCCTGTTGGAGGAATATGTTGGAGGACAAGGTCTCTGCCTTTACAAAACCAACCAGTATGGAGTGCTCTTTTTTCTAATACTCACACATATCATATCAGTCAAACACCTGAAGTTAAGGTGTCCATCCCCTAAAAAATACAAGCCAGCAGGGATTTTGGCTAATTGCTTTGTGATCATCTGTGTCCACCTCTATCTGATTTTGAAAGCACTTTTTTCCCCCTGAGAATTAATTTATCAAGTGATCCTAAATTATGCATGATGCATATTTTTTGCACTGGTAGTTATGACCCCCTGAAAAAAATCAAAGGTTATTTATAACATCTTACTAAATAAATAAATCATTTGAGTTTGGAAGCTACCTAATGGACTATAATGACCAGATACTTCATAGCACAGCTGTAATAGTGCCAGAAGGATTTAGAGCACCTTCTGATAGTACCTTAGCATACAGTTCATTCCTTCACATATCAGACACAAGTCACCATGAAAGATCTGTAGGCTTAGTTGATCATTTGCCTGCAACTAGAGCTTGCATAGCAATAATGTGGAACTTAATTCAAATTTCTACAATTCACTATTCTGTTCTTCTAGATAACATTCTAGATTTGAAAAAGTAACATGTATATAGTGGAGGAAGAATAGTATTCCTCAGAAGTTCATTCTGCTGTCCTTCAGTGAGACTGGCAAAACCGATGTCATAAAGCAGAAAAAAAGATTAGGTATGTAGACTCATTCTTTGAAAGTATTTAATAACAATGGCCTTTCTTGTTAAACTCTGTATCTGCATGGAAAAAGGACTTGTGGGTATGATTAAAGATTAAGAATTTATGCATTTTATTCTAAAGCATCACTTTCAAGGTTTATGCTGAAATCTCTGATTATTTTATGTTTCATGTATCAGAAAGTATTGTTCCCACAACACAGATCTGAAAATCTTATACTTTTCTGAGAGACAGGGTTAGGAAATCTTTGATTCTAAATGTCTGAAAAACTAACAATATTAATAATGCTTTATAGCTTTCTTGCAAGCGTTGCCTACATAAGTGATATAAATACAATATATTATTCCCCATTAAAACGTACAGCTACATCATAATTTTATACAGTAACTGTCTTGTCTCTTCTCCTAGATACATTTGGTATATGCCTGTTAGACAGTAATAAATACGTTACATAATAGAATACGTTCTGAACTATTATTCTTCAGGGTCCTTGAATCAGTGTATTAAGATGTAGTTAAGTTTTTTATTTAGCAATGTGGGGAACTCAAAACTTCCAATCTCTTACAGAAATCCATCAATGTTGCAGTATTCTATCAGCAAACATGAGAACAATTTAAATCTCAGTGACTCCTACCTTCTTCAGTATAGCTGTAACATCATTTTTCCTTAGAAGGTGAGAGAGGTATGATTGACGTATATGTAAAATACCAATCAGGAAATGTATACATCCTCCCACAAAAGAATCTACATTCAACACTGAATTTATACAGAAATAAAATATTATAAGTACTTTTAAAAAGCCCCATACTAGCTTATTCCATTTTTCTCACACAAGTATTTTTATACAGCTTTTTGAGAGGCCTTTCAGTTTCTCAATGAAGTCAGTCACTCTATTTAAATATCAAATACAGAGTTGGAATTCAACAACAACAAATGCATACACTAGTAGCCTTTATTAAAAGGCACTAAGATTGCTTTAAAATGATTCATAGGAGATTATTTCTTGGTATGACTAGCAGGGTGCACATTCACACCATACATATAACTTATTATTTTGAGTTATTATTGTATACTTGATACACTTGTATAATCTTTGGAAGTAAAATGCCTGGGTCTCTGAAATTATTTCTAACCATTTTATAAAACGTGAACTTAATGTGCCAAGATAGTGGATAAAAAGCAATTCCAGGGCCAACCTGGAGTAATTAAAACCAGAACAGTTTAAATTTTTTGCAGTTTATAGCACACTGGCATGCAGACTGGAAGAAACAGAAGACAAAGTCTAAATTAAGTTTCAGCTCAGGTCAGAACAGCTATTTGATAGAAAAAACAATAGCTCATGTTTTTCATGCACTGATAAAATCTACAGGAGCTGTGACTCATTCAGTGGGTTTTATGTACAGTAAAAACTTCTAGAGCTTTCTCATAGACTGTTATCATGTGTTGAATTAAAGACAGAATTGTTTTGTTTAGAAGACTTGTCCCAACTTTGCTGTAAGTCACTCCTGAAAAAAATCCCCCAAAGATGTGTAACATAATCTGAATGCTCACCAAGGAAGATCATCAGGTAGCCTCTTAAATGCTTTCATTTGACATGACATTACCAGTGTGTGGTGTCAAAAAAGTCTCTCTTCTCTGTTTCAACTGAAGCAGTAGCTGAAGCCACTGCCTCTGAAGCTTGCTGCTCATCACACTGCCTTTCTTTTATTGCTTTCGTAAGTCAGATAAGAAAAGATAGATGTATTCTAGGAAGATTATCTACAACAGTTCTGTTTGTCTTAGTCTTCTCTTGGTCTCCATGGGAACAGCAAAGCAGATAAAAAATGTTATAGTGCAGCTGATGAGTTAGGAAGATAGGTCAGTTATAAAAATGTTTCTTTTACAACTTGCTCCACAAAGTAAAAAGGCCAGAAAGCCAGTGTTTAAGGTTCTTGACTAGGAGTTGGTTTACTTTTAGCCAGGCTTCTTCAGGAAACATGGTTTCTGTGTGCAACAAAAAGAAGCAATGGTTACAAGTTTTAACAAGTAAGATTCCAACTAGGTATGTGGGAAAAAAAATCACCATGATCATGCTTAAGCACACGTATACCTTGTATGGACATGTTAAGGAATGTCCACCCTTGAAGATATTCAGATCTTGACTGGAGAAGGCACTTAAGCAACCTTATCGAACTTGGAAGTTAGTCTACTTCCAAACAGAGGTTGGACTAAAGACCTTCAAGGGCCCCACCTAACCTACATTAGTCTGCGGTTCAGTACAGTCACACTGTCATTTTTCAAGTAGTTCCCCAGTTTCACAGAAACCTGACTGATAGATAAGAAACTGAAATGAAATTCTTAGAACTGGCTTCCATGGCATGTAGTCCTCGAGAGCTGCTCTTTTTTTCTTTTTTTTAAACTTTTTTGCCTCCTAAAAAGTGAATTTTATGTGGCTGTTACTGGCAACATAGCTGAACTCTGAATCAGTCATGCATCATTCTACCTCATACCTTGCTGACAGTCAAATAAGAGTAGGTGAAAGATTTTGGAAAGGAAAAGTGTGCAGATAGAGGAAGCCTATACTTCAGTTATGGCATTCAGAGTTACTGGAAAATACATCTTCATAAATTCTGCTGACAAACTATGTGTTGCTTTTTAAAGTATGTAAGTACCTAAAGGTAATGCCTGGAACTTTGAAGTCCTGGAAGATACTTACAAATATTTTGTCTGCAAGACATGAAGGTGGGAAAACAGTATAACAGCTGCTGCAATTTGAGATACCTCAGAGAAGGAGAAAGATTATGGATTGAAGTCTTTGCCTACAATCTCACTTTGCTTCCAAAGTGAAAATACAAGGAAAATGCAGGTCATCTCCGTCTTCTACAGTCACATAAATGGGGGCATTTTGTAGCTGATGAGTATTCTGCTAAAGGTAACAGGGAAAACATTATTAGATGCCAGTGTTTTGGTTTTGTGCTCTTTGTTGTTGGTTTGTTGTTTGCTTGGTTTGGTTTGTTGGGGGTTTGTGTGGCTTGTATGATGTTTTGTTTTTTTTTTTAACATGTCCAAGTAATTCTCCTCTTCCGTATTATTACCACCATTATTGATGGTGATGATATAATTCTCAAAAAAAAGAAAAAAAATCAGATATACAGAATCAAGCTCTTTTAAGGCATCCCATTTTGTTAGAGAAAAAGAAAATAATATTAACCTTGGTGTTCTTAGTTTGAATCTTGCTTTTCAATCTCTAAACTACATTAATCATATTTTCCAACATGAAAGTAAGAATAGTAAAGATTTCTAGTGAAAGTAGTTTCTTACATAATGTCTGAGGCTGAGCAGAATCTGGGGCTCTGAACTGAAGTACTATACATATCACAAAATATATTGCAAGTTTTCAAGAACAGGTAATATTTCTTTGCGTTGCAATTACAGGGAGTTTTATACATATTGCAGGAAAAATATACTACAATGGGTTAGGTTTGTTGCTTGGACTAGTACCAAAGTAATATCTTCATCCAGTTCAAAGATACACATGAGATCCCTCTTCTGAGGAGTTTACAGTTCGAAGTCTAATGGCAGATTCTTGCAAATACACACACGTGATGCTTACTAGTGGCCCAATTTTACACCTATCTAGGAGGTATTGAAATACTGAATAGCTTGGTTTCATTCTACTGAAGCAATTCACTTGGATTTAAATATTCTCCTGCCAAGTCAGAAGTTTCAGCATCACAACTTTGTACTGGTGCGCAAGATGAGAAGACTGGTTGGCAAGAAAGCTGAAATTTAATTACTCTTGTAACATTTTCAGGACTAGTGAAGGCCAGAAAGTAAAGTAGTTAAAAGCCAATTTATATACCTGAGTTTTATAGTCAGAATTTATTTAGCGTGAAGTAAAGCAGCAATGCCATTGTGTATCTGACTGGTTCTTTGGAAACAATTGTAGAAGGCAAACAAATACAGCAAACCCATTTATGGGCTATGGGGCTTCTCATAGCATTTCCAAAGCTTCATTTAGAAGATTTCACTTTCTTCACTTCATTAAGGACACTCAATGAAATAATCACCCTGAGGCACTTACTTTAACAGGAATTCCCTTCTTAAGTAGGAGTTTGCTTTTCATAGTTTGCTTTCAAAAATATTTTTGGTCAGACTGTGAAACCTGAAAAGCTTCTCCTCAGAACTGAATGAGAAAGGTTTAGGATCTGTAAGACAGAGATGTAGAAACTGGACTGGTGGTTTTTAAAGGTTAGACAGCATGTTTAGCTCTTCCTTCCTTCAATTAACAGGGTAATTGTAATAGTATAAACGAAAATGTATATATGGAAAAACATTTGTGTGTGTTTCCAATGTACTAATTTTTGTCTTATTATGAATCTCTAATTTTGCATAATCCCCACTGTCAGTGGTTACCTTTGCTACAAAATGGATTTGCTATACAGGCTTATGATAGCAAGGGCCATATGTCTACAAAACTGTTATCTTGGTAAGCAGAACTAAACCTAGTAACTATTTTAGAAAACATGAATGTGGCTGTTCATCTCTTCAGCAGAGAAACACAATTCCTATGAGTTTTAATCTTTCCAATTCATTTAAATCTGGGTTGATACATAGATTTGAACATCATCTACTATACGATCTATTTTTTGTAACTCCGAATACCACCTCCCTCCAAATATTCTGCCCTGGCATTTAAGACACTAAGTCTACTTGCTTCTATTATATAAAAAAAAGAACAAAAAAAAAAAATCCAAACAAAACAACCAACCACAAAAAAACCAACCAAAAGTGGCATAACAAAGCATTTTTTTGCAGAGGATTCACAGATTCAGAGTTTACTTAAGTTTACTTAATCCTTTGTACTGTAGCTGCAGGGATAGACATATAGAAGCATAAAGAGTTGCCTTATAGCGTGGCTACACTTCCAGTTTGCAATGGCTGACACCATTACTGTCTCCCACAGCAGATCCAACTCAGCACTTGTTAGCCACTTCAGTGTAGAGTGTTACCCAACACTGGGCACAGTGGGGGTTTGAGCTGACTCCTCTGATTTTGCAAAGTGGTCAAACAGATCATCCCTCTGCGATGTAATTGAAGGTGGTATAGGCAAAAATCCTGGGTCGTAGTGCAGTAAGTATGGTTCACATTGTACAAATATTACAGATAGGGTTTAACGTGCAATCAACATAAAAATGTAACACTGAAACCACAAAGTTACAAGCTCAGTCAACTCCAAAAAGATCACAGCATCTTCAGGAATGGTTTCACTCTTCCCTTTAAATTAGATTACATGATATTATTCATCAATGCTTTTGTATCATATTTCTCCATCTAAATCCAGAAGGCATTTGTCTATGCTATTATTTTGTGGAGATATTTAACCAAGTATTTAAAATAATATGCAGTCATTTTGTTGACTACATCAAAACAACAAAATGTTTCTCGTTTGGACACAGGAGAGTTGAACATATTAAGCTCTGAAAAATGTAATTCAGATGACCCATGAGCAGAGTTGTAATTTCTCCCCAGCTCTCTTTCTCTCCCACACACAAATCAATTCCACACCACCTACTTTCTTTTTCCTTCTGTATCTCTCACATAGCCCTTGCACCCACCATTAGGATTTTTAGGCAGATAAAAACAGCCTTAAATTCCCTGGTAACAGCTGCTTCTCTTTCAGTGCATGTTTGCGCAACTTCTGCTTGTGGTAAAGATGGGGGTTTTGGCTGCATATTGCTTAGGTCAAAAGTCCCAAGAGGCTGAGCAATGGAGACAGTACCAGGACCCTGATGGTGCTGGTTGTGGTTGCTGGGATCCTTCGTGATAAAATTCTTTCCTGAGAGCATAAGAAGATCAAGACAAATTTGTTCTAAGAACAAACAGTACTGTTTAACGCTGATGGTTTCATGGCTTAATACAGAGAGGAGTTTGGGGTTTTATTTTTCTTAAAGGTAAATACTTAAGTTTTCGCTTAGCTTTATGCCACCTAACACATGTAAAGGCAGACTTCTGTTCCTTTACCAGTCCAGCCATAGCTGCTATAAGATGACTGCTTCTCTCTTTTTTTAAAATATATGTCATCATTGATAAAATTACATTAGATGCCACAAAAAATGAACTTGAAAAGTAGCCTACTAAATATATGTGTTTCGCTGCTTGTCTCAAGGAAAACAGAAACATATAATAACACATACGATCACAGCAAAACTATTCGTACTTGCTTTCATGCAATCTTATTGAGTTCAGCTACGCACTTTATCTGATACCTGAAAAAACATTAACATAAACCTTCTGAAACAGGCCCCGTAGTTCAGCCATTAAGAAATCATCTGGATTCCCTTGAAAACACTCTTTATTCCACGTAACTTTGGGGTCTTCCATGAAATAAAGGTGAGCAAGAGTTGTTCTAATCTTTACAGGTGGCTAACAATTACTAAAGGCAGCAAGAGACTGCCAGAGCACAAGGATTGCACTAGTTATGCTGTTTCCCAAAGACCATCTTCCTGAAATAGCAATGTGCAAAACGAATGTACAGATTACACTTTTTCTAACAACTGGATGTGGTTTTAGTTCAAGTGACTTTGCTGGAATTTCAATATGAAATATCTAATGCCAATATCTGCTCTGCAACTTACAACTGTTTTTCAGCTGACATCCGCGTATTAACATGGCTTGTTATTCTTGGTCCTTTTTAGCAAACATTACGTCATCATTACATGTACCAGAAAGCACAGAGGAATAAATTCCAAGCCACATAATCACTGTTTCTTCTTCTTTTCTATATACAGATAGTCTAAAAGTATGTTTACTTTCTTAATGTTTAGTTCTCTCTCGGGCTTGAATGCAGTAATTCCTGCTTTCTGCTAGTGTGATCCTAGAAGAGACTAAAGGCTCAGACTCAAACATGGGGCATAAAGTGAAATTTAGTTAGGATTTAGGTGACTAATTCCAAAACTGCAATCTTTAAAGCTTCAGTTACATACCTGCATTTGTCTGGGACTACTTTACTTAATGTGCTCTTCAAGTTTTTTGTGTTAACGTTCCTCAGGTATCTAAAAATCTGCTGCTACACTAACCTTGAAGCACCTTAATCTCAACCAAGCTGAAAAGCTAGGACTAGGACACTTCTTATGCTGGCAGCCACAGAAGAGCAATTCCTTAACCTGTTTTTGCCTAGGGACCTTGATTTGGTCAAGGTTCTTAAAACATGCTTCCTAAACTGGGCTCTATACAAAGTTCAGTGGTAGCCGCTTCTTTTTTGAAAAAGATCACTGGACACAGCCACTGCCTGTATCATTTTCTTACCTCTTCATACAGCAGCTCAATGAACACTAAGCTAAGATATGGGAAACTGGAAAGAATGTGTGAAAGGGGTATTTAAAATAATAGGGTATTTAAAATAATAGCATTCTCCTCCAAAAATGCTCAAATTATCAGGCCCCAGTCTTCTTTTTAAATGATATTCTGGGATACATAGAAAAATTTCAATTCAACAACACAGTAAAAAATAAAAATAAAAATTGATTTTCCACAAAAGGAGGATGAATAAAATACACACACATTTTAAGTACATTATAGAGATAAAAGAGTGCCTCAGAATGTCCCCAGGCAAGTGGAACAGAATAGCTCACATCCACACCAGCAAATTTTCCTGTGCTTTCAAGCAGAATGCCTATAGGCAAAGTGCCTGTTGGGAACTGCCCCTGGAACAATCTAACTCCTGAACAGGGCCTGGAAGCCATCTGGGAGCTACCTGATTCCTGTAACTGTTCTCACAATACAACAGCGCAGGTTAATCTTCTTCTGGAATGACTTAAGGCACTGTTTGATTTATCTGTCCACACAGTACCTGGAACAGAACTGAAACTGAGAAAAGAGAAACTTTGGCTTTCTCTCCCTCATTTTCTCACCTAGGGCTAATGGTTAGGCATTACTGTGATCTTAAATTACGTCTGACAAAAAAAAACCAACTTCTTTAACTACCTTTCCCAGATTACACTGGACTGTGAAAAACAGGAAAAAAACCCCACCAACTTACTGATATTCAGGCTGATTTTTGTCTGTCAAGAGTATTTTTTGAATAAATGAATTTCTCTGTTTTCGAAGTTACAGTATTTATCGTAAATTTTCCACTATAGGAATAATTTTCAAGAACTAGTGGAGTACTCAAAAACCTATTAAGCAGTTAAAAGACTAAATACATTTTAAGTCACTTACAACTGGTATAAACTTAGGTTATGAAGCAGGCCAAGGTAAACTCATCATCTGGATGCTCTTAGCCTGAAGCAAATTCCAGTCGAACATGGTACTTTGAATACCAAATCAGTTATTTTAAATTATTATTTTTTAATATTTCAATTTATTTTAATTTATTTCTAGTATGATAACAACAAATCAAGCCTGGTATTCCAGTTCATGTGAGTGAGGTGCAGTGTCCCAACAGTTAAAGGAACCAACCACAAAAGCCCAAAAACTTTTCAGCTTTGAAACGCAACAAGCAGTCAAAGGGACTCGAGTTTCCCTGGAAACACATGACATATCAAAATTAGGCTGAAGTTCTAAAGTCTGCTGGGCCATTCTAAAGAAAATGTTCAACATAATTTTGTCATATCAATGCACTCTGCTTCTTATGGCTGTTTGTTTTTGGAGAATAATCCCCCTAGTTATTCATGTTGCTTGGGCATACCAGGATCTCCACCAACAAAGAATATTTAATATGATTTTAAGATGTACATATAATTAAAACTTATACTAGTGTATATGAGTTTTCAACACAATAAAAGAAGTATTAAATTAGCTTATTAAAACTTCAGCATACATAAAATATTTATAATGTAAATTGCTACCTAAATATTATTTACATAGCAACTGAGTCATTAGTATTTATTTTCTTCACACAACCAATTTATGGAAGAAAAGAAACATTCTTCTTTAGAAACCATGTGTAAGTTCTGGCATTATCTATATTTCAAACCCAAGATCTGTGATAAGCACATAGCTCAGGAAAAAAAAAAAAATCAGGAGGCAACTGAGGAATTTTTGAATTTAAGCTCTTTAGAAATCACTTTCTGATGCTTCTGTCATGGTGAATAGTAGATTTTAAGTGGTACATACCCAAAGGCATTCTTTCTTGTGAGGGTAATTCTGCGTCTTCAGAAACTGATACTCCTTCATCAAGAAATTTTGACAACTGTGTCCCAAGATATGTAACCTGTAAAAATATACCTAAATGGATGCCTGGTGATTTTAACTAGTGCATTTTCGTCTGATAGGTGTAAAAATTCCACTTTTCTTATAAAACTGAGTTTATGCACTTAACAGTTTAATCTGTGTCTGTCAAGGTCAAGCAGAAATTCTGCTAATTTGAATTCTGAATGAAAAAAAGCATAATACAACGCATCTGCAAAGCCTTCTTACACTCCACCAGTATTTTTGCAACATTTGTCCCTGACACACTGACATTTCTGTAAATTTGGTCCTTTCCATTCTAACTACCTTTTAGCTTTTTCTGTAAATTTGGTCCTTTCCATTCTAACTACCTTTTAGCTTTTTCTGTCAGCCTCTTAATCATCTTTAAAACTCCTCTTTCAAAGCACTGATAGCTTACAGAGTGGGCATTCCACATTCTCTCAGCGCTTGTGTTAGTTCATCACTGTACAGTTACAGCTATGTAGCTTTTTCTTTGCTGCTTATTCATTAAGAGTAAAAAGGTTTTAAAATTGAGGCTTGTACCCTCTTTTGAGAGATCCAGATTAGTGATGTATTGCTATTTTTGGAGTAAAGTCAGGCCTACCTTATTCCATGCATACTTCCATGTCACATAAATATCATTTCCTAGTAGGTCTTTAACCCAATGAACTGGATTCTGCATTACTTGTCCCTTACTGGTTCTGATCTTGCCATTGTTTAAGAGCGCAGCTTTATGACTAAATTCCTAAAAAATGAAAGTCAGGAAGTAGTTTTCAATTTATAAATTAACAAATCTGAATTAATATCCTTAAAACATGAAAAAAAATACTGAAGAATAATATAGCTGAAAATAGCTAATTCTGTTTCTCTCTGAAAAACAAAGAAAAAAAAAAGCCACTATCAAAAACTGTAAATGTAAAATAACGTGATTTATTTCACCAGAATAAGATGTTTTAGCCACACTAATACCACTGCTGGAGGACAAATCTCCCTACTTGTCTTTATCAGAACTGTATTTGCATCTTAGATCCTCTTAGAGATAATATGGCTGTGAATAAATTAATTTGCAACAGTGAACCCAGGAATTGACAAGAGGCAATTCTGTGCAACCAGAAACTGTTACACAAATGCAATCTTCCTTACACTTGTGGAACATGTCACAGTGAAATTCCAGCAATGATTCAAAAATGAAATATATTTGCATATAAACTTATGTCAAGGGACAACAATTACATGTTTTAGGAGGAACCTGATAGCCTTATCTTATGCAAAATAAAGTATAATATGTATTTATTGTTGTCGCCTCTTTGATAGTGCTAACACAGCCCAACTCTGCAAACATACAAGCATGGCTTATACTATTTATAGTTCAGTATATTATGATTATTATATGATATGATATTATATTATATGATATTATATTATGTTAACCTAACTGGTCTCAGTTAAGCTAACACAGCTAAATGCAAAAAATTAGTTGTTGATAAACTAAGCTACAACGTAGTAAGGTTGCTTAACCTGCCTAAGGTTAAACAATCAGAGTAAGAGGAAATGATCCACTAGTAAACACTGAACTGGCCTCCTACGATATCCACTGGCTTGGAGTGTCTATAAGAATCTAAATTAAGATGTCTGATGAACACTCCAAACACTATTTTGATGAACACTCAATCCAGTTCATTGTTTCACAGTTTAGGTGAAACATTCAAAAACTGCATTATGCCTGCCAAAAGCTAACCTTAAGTAAGGACTGTGTACCAGCTCTATGCTGTTATTTAGTACATCTCTACAATGATAAAGAAGGAAACTTTACTGGTCATCTCTTTGCAACACAACAGACACTGGCTTCTAAACTTCTATCTTATAGCACTGTTTTCCAAGACATAAATGAGGGTCATTTTCATTCTTGTAAAAATTGTTGACTTCTCCATACTCCAAAACATCAACATTTCAATATAGGGTTGTAATTCTTTAAGATCCACATGCATCATGGCAGTATCACAGGTAACAGCCTTGATAAATCACAGTACACATACTGAATTCTTCATCCTTTCACTTAATCATCTTGAGGTTCAGAGGAATATTACATGTCCTTTAAAGAAAAGAAGCATGTGTATATACCTATGACACAGCCCAATGTAGAAGCTTGTGACTTACTCAGCTGCCTTGTATTACAAAACACAAGACCACAAGAAATGGCCACTCTCAGCAGAAAAGCATTCCTGAGCAGATTATAGGTGCAGAAAACAGAGTCTTTTCCACATTAACTACACCTGGTGCTTTGGCTGAAAAGACCCCTTCATATTTTAATCAATATGTTGCCCTGGAAATTAACAAGCTCACAGCTGGGAATTCAGTAAATAATTCTATCATTTGCTCAATACTAAGCCAGTCCCTTGGCAGCTGCCTCACAAATCTTCTCTGTATTTGCAGGCACAGGGATGTACTTTTGTAGCAAAAGAAAAAGAGGTATTTTTTTGGTTGTGGGGTTTTTTTACATATGCTTTATACCAGACTGTAAACTATGGAACCAGCTGGCATGTAAGGAATTTTGCATATATTTGTGTCTAACGCAGCGCTATGAAATCCTTGATGTAACATTTCTTTATTTGAGGGACTTGACAGTTGCTTCCAAGAATCGCATTAAGTCATAAAAACCTTAATGTTCCTGCTACTTCCAATATGAAAATCACGTATTACACAATGTAGACCAACCAATGATTCCACTCTGGTTTTAGCAACAGGAAACGTTAAGAAGCTGGTAAGGCAAAGTTAAGAAATAAACTCTACATATGCAATATTCTGGGTGTTAAAATTATAGGCTAACAGAAGATGCCATTCATAGCATTTCCCTTCCAAACTCATAACAAGTTATATGTAACCAATGAGTAAAAATTTTCAATACTAAGTGCTGAAGATGCAGACTAAAACATGAGAACTGCTCTTTCCCCATTTCAGTGTTTTGCTTTGTTTGTTATTGTGGTTTTTTTCATTATATGCTAATATTAACATTATTATATTAACATTATTATATCTCAGTAATTACCTGCAGTTTGAATTCTAAAACATTTTCTCCTGGCTTAATCTTTCCCAATTCAAGTAGATCTATCAGCTGAAGCTTCTTCTTATTTCTTCGTCTACACCTCACTTGGATTTGTTCACATTCTTGATTACTATAGCTCTGGGAAGCTTTCTCACTGAGATTTACTGGATAATCTGTATTTGAGGTATGATTTGAAAGTACCAAGTTGGCATTAAACGAGTTCTCAGCACTCTGGAAGATCATTTGCTGCAAAGTATTAGGGAAGTTCTTTGTAGATTTTGACAAAATTATTCGCTGTTGCTGCTGCTGGAAAGCTTCTTTCTCATTTTTGTATCTCTGTAGACCCTCAACTGTAAGAACCTGCTGGCAGTCACTGCCTGGCTGACAGACATTGTTATTGACAACAGTGCTTCGGGGTTCTACAATATTGAATACCTTTGTCACTGAAGTGGGATTTAAAGACTTGTTTCCTTGTTCTGCAATTGCCACACAATCAATGTCTGTCTGCTGTAAGTACTTTGATTTAGCAGTGGAAACAGTAGGTTCTGAAGGCAATGTCACCACTTCTAGAGCATTTGTCAGTTTTGACTTGTTGTCGAAGGGATATTCTCTTACTCTGCTTTCATATGCCAAAGCATGATCAAAAGCCTCTTTGCTTCTAATTGCTTCTTTATTTGCTCCTGTCTCATTCAAGCAGATGTGTGGATGTTGGCTGCAGTCCTCAGCTGGAAATCTATATTCTAAAGGGAGATGGGCTTCTACTCTGTTTCCATCAGGCATGCTGGCACCAAGCCCCATGCTAAATGTAACTACATCAGGACACACAATTTCATCAGCAGTTAAACTTTGTCTTTCATCATTTCCACAGGAAATAACTGAGTTTGAGATCTGCTTCTCTGAACATGGTGCACTGAACACTTTCTTTGTTTTTCTGTAATTTTGTATTTTCTGGACTAATTTTTCCTGGTTTTGGGCAACAGTCAACAGACTCTTTTGCCTAGAAGCAAGGTTAACTAATTGTTTCCTCAGTGCTCCTTTTTTAAAAGATTCTACTGAAGCCCTGTAGAAATGGAAAACAGAAACAGCTTAACACATGTAATCCATTAAGAACAGGAATATGTTTCAGAGGATTCTGCCAACACCTGAAATTTGAACAATCTCTTTATCATGCATGAAGTTTACAGTTCCAATCCCAGGCCCAACAAACTGCAGAATCCTGCCTAGAAGTAGGATGCAAAGCATCAGAAGTTCAGTGATAGCCTTGTCCTTCTATACCACCCTTCATACACAGAATCAAAATTGTCTGTTCACACGGGCTGCTCTTTTACTACTACAAATCACAACAGTTCATTGAATTCAATGCCTTTGCAGCTCTCATTTCGAGCCTTTTAAAATGAACTCAGGATGAGCTACTGAAGGATGACACTACCACAAAGTTTTTATGTGGTACACAACAAAACATTTTATGAAGCCGCAACTGTAACACCCCATGATCCTGCTCTCTACCTCAGCTCATCTGCCTCTGAGACTCCTTCACCACAGGACCTCCCCCCTTTCCTGCTGGAAGGGAATTCTTTATTTTCCTCACTTCCTTTGGCATAACAGCCACCAGAACAGTATAATACTCTTTCCTCCTAACTTCCCCTGAGATAAGTGATTGCATCACCACTCTGGCACCACGCTGGGACGACAGAGGAGTACCACATGGTGTGGGAAAAGGGATAGCAGCATGGTTTGATTTTAACTTCACTCACAGCAGAAGTGCCATGCAAGTAACACCATCCTAGTGAGAGAGAGGTACAGCAAGACTAATCAGTGCAGAACAAGGACACCCAAACCATAGTGTGACAGTATTGGTGTCTATGTTGTGATATTGCTTACTATCACATGTGTTTAGAATCTGTGATATGATCAACATATCAGCATATAGTTTATCACTGATACGCATAAGCCTTGACAACTATGGACTCCTAAACAGGCCAGTTAGGCTCCACAGTTTTCTAGCATTGTTTCTTCAGGAAATTATTGTTGCTTTATTCCTATACAGATACAGAAGAACCTGCTACTGAAAAGGCAAAGATAGTGTGACTAAAATGATAAAGGCAAAGTAACTTAACAGCCACTGACAAATAGGATGCTTTTTTCCCCATTTTTCTTAGGTGAGAGATACAACTTAATATCTTCAAATGAATGAACAGAAATGGAAAAGTGTTAGCAGGCTAACTAACTGAACAACAGAAAGATGGAAAATGTTATGATGGCTCCTGATTTTCTGTACATTTATGTATTGTGTGACAAAAGCTTATATGCTAATTAGTTAAGAAAATGTTCAAGATATAATGAAAAGGAAATTTAATGTAATTTGGCATGTACCTCATTGCTGTTAAATAGATGTTGCATTAGCTGCAAGGTACCTGCAATACCAAGAAATATTTATCATTTTGCTCTGGAACGGTTTCACTTTCAATATCAGAAGGCTGGTAAGTTTGTGTAGGCATTAGTTTTACTATTCTTGTTTCTTAATTTAGTCACTGGTTTGTTCACAAGGATGATGTGGAACCCTAACTTCTCTTCACATAAAATCCTCTCTTTTTTTTTTATTATCTGTATAACCTATGTATCTTACATTTTATAGTTGGTAAAATGGTCTGTGACTGAAACATTTCAGAGTCTTTGCTCAACCAGCCTATATGTTTTGTCATGTAACTACCTGAAAGCTGTGAACTGTTGCTTTTACATGACCAAATGAATACTGCTTGCACAAACAACATGCAGACATGCTCCTCAGAGGGCTTCAAAGCATCCACTGAATACAATGCTACATTGTTAGCTGAGCACTCACCACATGACCAGCATTTAGGCAGTCTCTCTTAGAAGGAAGTATAAAGAGGCTTTGTGAGAGCTGGCAGCAGGAACCTGAAAATTCACAGTCCATGCTCACACTGAGGTGAGCATGCCCAGCTCACATTTGAGGTGTCCTTACAGAAAAGGAACATCTGCAAGCACACTTTAAGCCATTGCTTTACACGGCTCTTGGGGGCTCTTGGTTGATCACTCCCAATGTAAGGGTGCTAAAGAAACAAAACCGGAGGCAGGGATGCTACAAGTAGTGCTACGGCTTTCCTCCATGATGTTACAAATGTACTCCAATTGCTCAGTACTTCCATTTCCTCATTTCTGCTTAGGAATTTTCCACACCTTTTTTATGTTCACTACCTAATTTCAGTTTTCATTGTATGGACAGCCACTGATTAGTATACATGAGCTCTTTCTTGATGTAAACTCTTAATGGGGATAAGAGAAGCCAATACACATCATGCTTCCACAAAATGTGAATGAGAACCACATAGTTTTACTTGCATTCTACTGTATGCTCACCTTCTAACAATTTCTATCACTACTGCTGTTAAGAATAGCTTCCTTTAAATACAGTCCTTTTATTTTAATTACCTGTATTTTTTAGCAAGTGTATCCCTTTCTGCTTTCTGTTTTGCAAGCATTTCATTCAAAGTATCTTGCAACTGAGACAGCCTTTGGATATATGTATCTGTCCAACAATTTGATACAATCAAAATTATGACAATAAGAGGTGGAAAATAATTACATTAATAACATTTTTAATGTAGCTATATTTTTCTAAAATGACAGAAGCAATTATAGATTCTTCTTCATATGCCCTGTCTCTTAGCCATGTAACATATGGGAGAGAGAGTTCAGAAGTCATGACCAGTGAATGCCACTGGGATAACATGCTAGACATTTAATCTAATTCCTGAAACTCTAAACCAGGAAAAACAAGCTTTCCATAATAATGAAAAATGGGAAATTACAGGATTAAAAATGTCATTTATAAAATGTTTCCCCAGACTTGTTTCATAGTATGTACAAGTATTTATTTACTTAGTAAATTACAAAAGTATAAAAATATCACTCTTATTAAGGCAGCTTAATAGGGAATTTTAATCTACTATTTACAATAGGTTTTACCGCATGCAAATACCTTCAGTATTTTATTCTACATTCTAAGTTTGTCAATGTACTTCTATGTTCTTGTTCAGTCTTGTGCTTCTTCACAAGTAATAACTATAATTTAGTTTAAGAGATGCCTTTGTCAGTAGTGGTAACAGTCATCATGCTAATTTCTCTTACTCCCCTAACAGGAGAAGTTTGATAGTTCTGTTTTGCTTATTTGTGAAATTGCACTGATCTCTGCCTATAGGCTTATCTATTGTATCATCTAAACCACAATTTTCAAGAAAACACATCAATTTTAATTAACAGTTCATAAACACAAATTTCAGTTGGAAGCCATAAATCAGCATTAAGTCTGCATTTATTTTTAAAATTAACTAGTTTAAGTACAGTTTGAAAGCTCCACCCTATATTCAGGAAAATAAATTTAAAACCCCCTTCCTTTCTGTGAGTAAGGAAACCTGTTCCATGGGCATGAGTTGCTAGGCATGCGTAAACAGCCCTGCCTGGATAGCAAGGGCAGCTTTGGTCAAAGGTATTCCTGCAGCAAGCTTTGCCACTTGAACAGTCACAGCACAGACACAATAGACTTAAACTGCTATGCAGCACCAGCATCGAGATCTCCAAGAAAGTCACTGTCACTTAGTAAACTCTTGAGATTAATCTGAACTGAGATTTGATAGCCTAAGACAATCATAGGGATATAGAATGGTTTGGGTTGGAAAGGACCTTAAGATCATCTAGTTCCAACCCCCCTACCATGGTCAGGGACACATCCCACTAAACCAGGTCACTCAAAGCTCTGTCCAACCTGGCCTTGAGCACCACCAGGGATGGAGCATTCACAACTTCCTTGGGCAACCCATTCCAGTGCCTCACCACCCTCACAGTAAAGAACTTCTTCCTTATATCCAATGTAAACTTCCCCTGTTTAAGTTTTAACCAGTTACCCCTTGTCCTATCACTACAGTTAAGAGTCTCTCCCCAGCACCCTTATAGGCCCCCTTCAGATAACTGGAAGGCTGCTATGAGGTCTTCACAAAGCCTTCTCTTCTCCAGGATGAACAGCCCCAACCTTCTCAGCCTGTCTTCATATGGGAGGTGCTCCAGTCCCCTCATGGCCCTCCTCTGGACTTGTTCCAACAGTTCCATGTCCTTTTTACATTGAGTACATAGACCTGTACACAATACTCCAAGTGAGGTCTCACAAGAGCAGAGTAGAGGGGCAGGATCACTTCCTTTGACCTGCTGGTCACGCTCCTTTTGATGCAGCCTAGGATACAGTTGGCCTTCTGGCCTGCAAGCACATACTGCAGCTGGCTCATGTTAAGTTTCTCATAGACCAATAGCCCCAAGTCCTTCTCCGCAGGGCTGCTCTGAATCTCTTCTCTGTCCAACCTGTAGCTGAGCCTGGGATTGCTCTGACCCAGGTGTAGGACCTTGCACTTGGCATGGTTAAACTTCATGAGGCTGGCATTAGCCCACCTTACAAGCATGTCAAGGTCCTTCTGGATGGAATCCCTTCCCTCCAGCGTATCAACCGAACCACACAGCTTGGTGTCATCAAACTTGCTGAGGGTGCACTCAATCCCACTGTCCATGTCACCGACAAAGATACTGAACGAGACTGATCCCCACATTGATCTCTGAGAGTCATCACTCGTTACTGGTCTCCAACTGGACACTGAGCCATTGACCACAACTCTTTGCATGCAGCCATCCAGCCAGTTCTTTATCCACCAAGTGGTCCACCTATCAAATTTATGTCTCTCCAATTTAGAGACAAGGATGTCGTGTGGGACAGTGTTGAACACTGCGCAATTCCAGGCAGGTGATGTAAACTGCTCTGTCCCTGTCCACCAGTTCTGTATCCCCATCATAGAAGGTCACCAAATTGGTCTGGCAGGATTTCCCCTTACTGAAGCCATGCTGGCTGTCACCAACCACCTTGTTGTCTTTAATGCACCTTAGGATGCTTTCCAGGAGAATCTGCTCCACAATTTTGCCAGGCACAGAGGTGAGACTGACTGGTCTGTAGTTCCCTGGGTTGTATATTTTCCCCTTCCTGAATATGGGGGTTATATTTCCCTTCTTCCAGTCATCAGCAACTTCACCTGACTGCCAATCATCATATTTGAAAAATCATGGCAGTCAGGTGAATTTCCCGACAAGGTGGTTGGTGACAGCCCACATGGCTTCACTAAGGGGCCCTGCAGACAAGTATTTAGGGGTGTTGGTTGATGAGAAACTTAAATAATGAGCCAGCTGCAGTGTGTGCTTGCAGTCCACTGTATCCTGGGCTGCAACAAAAGGAGCGTGACCAGCAGGTCAAAGGAGGTGATCCTGCCCCTCTACTCTGCTCTTGTGAGACCTCACTTGGAGTATTGTGTGCAGTTCTGGTGTCCTCAACATAAAAAGGACATGGAACTGTTGGAACAAGTCCAGAGGAGGGCCACGAGGATGATCAGGGGACTGGAGCACCTCCTGTATGAAGACAGGCTGAGAAGGTTGGGGCTGTTCAGCCTGGAGAAGAGAAGGCTTTGTGAAGACCTCATAGCAGCCTTCCAGTTATCTGAAGGGGGCCTATAAGGATGCTGGGGAGAGACTCTTAACTGTAGTGATAGGACAAGGGGTAACTGGTTAAAACTTAAACAGGGGAAGTTTACATTGGATATAAGGAAGAAGTTCTTTACTGTGAGGGTGGTGAGGCACTGGAATGGGTTGCCCAAGGAAGTTGTGAATGCTCCATCCCTGGTGGTGTTCAAAGCCAGGTTGGACAGAGCCTTGGGTGACATGGTTTAGTGTGAGGTGTCCCTGCCCATGGCAGGGAAGTTGGAACGAGATGATCTTAAGGTCCTTTCCAACCCTAACTATTCTATGATTCTATGGACAGTGGCTTAGCAACTTCATTTGCCAGCTCCTTCAGGACCTGCGGGTAGATTTCATCAGGTCCCAGGGACTTACACATGTTCAGGTTCTTAAGGTGCTCTCAAACCAGATCCTCTCCTACAGTGGGCCCAAGATCTTCATTCTCACAGTCCCTGCATCTGCCTTCTGAGACTTGGGTGGTGTGATCTGAGCATTTGCCAGTGAAGACTGAGTCAAAGAATTCATTAAGAGCCTCAGCCTTCTCCAAATCCAGGGTAGCCAGTTATCCTGTTTCCTTCCAGAGAAAGCCCACATTGTCCCTAGTCTGTCTTTTATTCGCAACATACCTACAGAATCCCTTCCTGTTATCTTCCACATCCCTAGCCAAGTTTAATTCTAACTGGGCCTTAGCTTTTCTAACTTGGTCCCTAGCTTCCTGGACAACATCCCTGTTTTCTTCCCAGGCCACCTGTCCTTGCTTCTACCAAATTACACCTCTGGACAACAGTACTTCTGAAATTGCCCATCATCCACAGTGCCTGCCTTAAAGTTTTCTCTTTTTTTCCCTCATAGATTATTTTAGGATTTTGAAAGTCCAGCCACATTAGAATCAAAATGATGCGTATGTTACTTTACATATAGGCAGAGTATTCTTGACCATGAAGGGGCTCATGTATTTATCACTGAATAATGTTGCTAACAGTGTGCATTCTTATCTATTATACATCTAATATACCTAATATATCTATCAACTATACTACAACCAATATTATTTTTAAAATAATTATATTACCAATTATAATTATTCGTGACTTCCCGCCCTGAAAAAAAAAAAAAGTGAAAAAACTGAAATTTATGTCTACCCGCATCTTTGGAAGTTCTCAATTCAAGCAGCAACAGTTCTTTTTGCCTCTTTTCTGCATCTTGTATGGCAGCAACAGGCTCCTGTTGATAAATATAGAAATGATGTTAAGAAATAGAGCCAAATGCACCATACAAAACATGCCATGACAAATGGCCTGTAGGTTAAGTACTGATGGACTCAAGTAATACCAGGCAGGGTATAGCAGTAACGGGAGCACTGGTAACATAGACATATGTATTACCCAATGTATGCTCTGCAAGGGGCTGTCACATCCTGGTTTTGCCTAGGCATTCAAACTAGTCCATGTTCAGGATCCCACCCCTGAGCACACTACAGGGATTAGACAGTGAATCTCACCATGACAGCATCACCTAGACAATGTAGACAAGACTACAGATACCAGCAAGAGCTGTCTTAACATACAACTTATGCAAAAATATTCCTGTCTGTTTTGAATTAAGATTAAACAATTTCTAAATACCTTAATTATCATGAAGAAAAATCATTACTCTTTCAAAGAGCCATTTTGGAAATGTGATGAAAAGCCTCAGGATTCCTGACCTTTTTTCTATTCATATAGGCAATAAGAAATATATATAAGTATTACCACTGTTTGCACAACAAATAGAAGTGCAAAGGAATCATGAACAGAGAGAAGTGATAACATACGCACTTGCACACTGTAAACCACAGTTTATATACTGTAAGCCTCTGCATGATGATGTTTTCTACATACATTCTAAAGGGTTAATTATTTAAATTATATTTTCATGTTATTCAGTCAGTAAATAACACTGCAATAATACACTGTAAAGCAGCTTAACAAAATTCTGTTATCTATACTTACCACACTGTATTTCTCACATTGTGGCTCCAAATCTGCATTATCATTTTCACAGTTGCTGTAACAAGGATATTTTGATCTTGATCTAGAAGGATCTCTCATTCCTATGCAATTAAGAAAAAATAAATAGAATTTAAAATGATTTTGCATGAGCATAATAGGTTAGATTAGCTAATGTAGGTTACAAAGACACAATGGCAGATAACATCATTAAAAATATCTTGTAGATGCAAATGAGATTGAATTTAGGTAGCACAAGGAAATAAGTCTTTAAAGCTACTCCATTCTAAAACACAACACTCCTGTGAAGGGAAACATGGCTAATAACAAAAATCTGAAGAGATAAGTATGTATGTCCTTGTATATCATTCTCTCAGGAAATAAAAGAAAACAAAGCAAACCAAACTCATGTATCCTATTTTCTGAAAATAAATAAAATTCAGTAGTTAACTGAATTAAAAGTATCAGTGTTGGGCAATATGCCGTGAATCAGCAGCATTCTAATGTACTGATTTTCCTTAAGACTCAGGGTAATCCTATGATTTACATTATAAACCCAACATACCTGTCACTTCAATAGTGTCAACAGGAGGTAGCGAGTCCATAGCACAGAAAGACCTCAGCAGTTCACTCATTCCATCATCATGAGCTTCATCCAAAGCACTTTTCCCTGAATTACTTCTCTCACAGGGATTTGCTCCATGCTGTAGGAGAACCCTGACGGCCTGTTGCAGATTATTATGATGTGTATTGTGGTAATTCTTGTTGTAAACTTATAATACAACTATATGTGTTGTATTTATCATAAATCATAACTAATAAAGGTACAAATAAGATACTCTAAAACCTGTTACAGTTGCAATCCCAATTAAACAAACAAGTTCAATTGGCTATTATCAACCGACTTGTACTTTAACAGTTCTAATTTTCCATTAAAATACACAAATAATTCACAACTTGTCATTAAACCTATCATGTTTATGGTATTGTTCTAGAGAGCAATCAAAAACCTTCATCTATCTAAAATAAAAGGAACCAGTCAATTGCATTAAGATTGAAGGGCAGAAAAGAAGCTGATTTTTTTCCTTTAAGTATTTAATAGTGGGTTTGTTTTTTTGGTTACATGCACTGACTATTTTTTTCCAAATTCCAAGTCTCTTGCAAGTCTTTATTGTAAAATATGGAAATGAGATTAGTGGCATCAGTGGAATCATCTACCCCCTAAAATTCAGATCACACAGAAGTGTTGACAAACTCAGCTTTGATAGTAAAGAATTTTCATATATATGAAATTTCTAAGACTATATTAAAGAATTTATAAAAATATTAAAGAATTTTCATATATATGAAATTTAGCATTTCTTCTTTTTTTCTCATATTCAGAGTGCTGTTAAGTATCAAAAAGTATTTGTCAGTTTCTCTCCACAGTACTGAATAATAACTTACATGTGTGCAAGAACCATACTGATATTTTGGCACAAGGACTGTGAATAACCCCTTTCATTGTCTTTGCTCACAGAAAATATAAATGTAATGAAATATCAGCTCTTCTTACAGGAATAGCAGTTGTATGTTTGAACCAATCTGGCATCACCATTTTACGCTCAGTTCCCTGGAACACACTGCGCCAAACCATTTTATTTATTTTTGCGCAGTTATGTGCCTCACAATCTAAAAAGGATGTGAAAGTCCTTGGATGCATCCAGAGCAGGGCAACAACCCTGGTGAAAGGCCTGAAAGGCATTTCCTGCAACATATCCATGCTAAGGACTCTGGGCTTGTTTAGTTTAGAGAAAAGGAGGCTGAAAGGGCAACCTCACTGTTATCTGCAGCTTCCTGAGGAAGACAAGCGGAGAGGGAGGTGCTGAGGTCTTCTCCAGGGTATCCAGTAATATGATGTGTGGAAATGGTTCAAAGCTGCACCAGGGGAGGTTTAGGGTAGACAGACATGAGGAAGCATTTCTTTACTGAGAGGGTGGTCAAACCCTGGAACAGCCTTCCTAGAGATGGTCAATACCCCAGGTCTGTAAGTATTGAAGAGGCATTTGGACAATGCCCTTAATAACATGCTTTAACTTTTGGTCAGCCCTGAATTGGTCAGGCAGTTAGACTAGATGATTGTTTTCGGTTCCCTCCAACTGAAATACGCTAGTCTATTCTATAGAAGCATAGAATGGTTTGGGTTGGAAGGGACCAGACAGTGAAAAATGACTGTTGAGTTTTAACCAGCAGCCCTAGAGTTTTTTTCTTTACAAAAAAACCAATCTTTTACAATGAGGGTGGTGAGAGATTGGAACAGGCTGCCCAGAAAGTTGAGGATGCCCCATCACTGGAAGTGTTCAGTGTCAGACTGGATGGGACTATGGGCAACTTGGCCTAATGAACGATGTCCCTGCCTGTGGCAGGAGAGCTGGACTAGATGATCAAACTGATAATGCTCTATTTGATTGTTATTTTTTAAAAGCCCAATGTGTGGGAAACAACCATGGGGAGCTTCTGAATTTTTCTGATTTGTTTGCTGGACTGAAAAAGTCAACTAACTGTACAATTTGAACTGTCACTACTGCAGAAAATTTCTTTCTCTAATTTTGGTAGTTTTAAATAATATTAGTTTATTTCTTAAATGCAAATCTACATTAAAATTGTATTAGTAACTTTTACTTTCCTTATTTAAACAAAGATTTTGCTTTGCTGACCCTCTACTGGAAATCAGTCACAGGAAATCTAATGTAAATGTACCTCCAAATAATTGCCAGAAACAGCATAATGTATTGGCAAAATACCATCCAGACTTCTGCTGTTAACATTCGCACCGGCTTTCAGTAATTCTAAGATCACTTCAGTAAATCCGCTATTGGAAGCTTCATGAATTGCTGTCCAACCTAATAAAAGCAAGATGACACATACAGCATGCACCTGATTTGGAAAACTCCACATAGATCACTAATTAATGATTACACATTTTGCTGCATGTGCTGTACTGTAAGCAACAGACTACTCTTTTTAGGACAAATATTATACAACCATCTTCAAATGCCAAGGTAAATTTGTAATTCTGTTTACTTTAGAGAAAAATGCATCCAATATTAAGCAGAAAAATACTGTTTACTTTTCTACTACACTGCTAAAAATAATGAAAAAGCCCAACAGAGTAGAAGATTCCAAAAATTCAGAAGCATAGTATTAATAGTCTGATTTCTAATGCCACTGCAATTTTACAACATCAAGTCAGCCAGGCATCCAGAATAGAATACCATCCATTCTGAGACTATAAAACCAGAAAGGCATTATACATGCAGGTAGAAAAAAGAAGAAATGATCTTGTAATCTGATTTTTGTCCTTGTTTCCTAAGGAAGTAAAACTTGTGTGAATGTGCTTCACACATGTATATATTCATGTATGTCAGCATTAATTCTCCCACCAAACTTTCAAGTTCACTTTCCACATACATCTCTGAAGATATGGTCTTCAGCAGAGGAGGAAGACACGATTAATGCCCCTGCTGAGAAAAAGGCTGCATTACCTGCATGCTAAGACACAAAATCCAGGGATTCACTTACTGTGCTTGCACTTGCTGAATGACTTCCTTTCCTCCTCACAATTATATTTTAAATCAAGAGTCCATAATTATATTAAAATTACACAAATTATGTAAAACCATATATACTATAAATTATATAGAACTGTACCATAAAACAAGCCCATCAGAATTTTCAAACCTGCGGCGTCCTGTTCATTGACAGAAATTCCAGATGATATTAGCGTTTTCACCAAAGACAAATTTCCTCTCCTAGCAGCAACATGCAGCTGAGTTTCCCCTTTTGCAGTTCTCTTATTTGTTAACTTTCTCCCAGCTCCTATAATTTCATAATGTAAAATTATAGCTTCTTTTCTGGTAGATAGGGAGGATTCTAAACACATATTGGGTGTTCATTAAGAACAACAAAAAACATTTCATTATAAACAAACAATTAAGCTTCATAACTCATATGAATGAATGTAAATGTGTGCAGTACAGTTGCCTTAGTTATTCAACAACATTAATTCACTGTAACAAAAGGTTAGAAGACACTGCTTAACAGTACGTTGTCAGCTGCTTCAGATAACAAACAGACCCTATGGGAAAGCATTTACAGTTCAGTTCTAGGTGACTTAACAGGGATCCAGTGAATTAGGGATCAACCAAAAAGGTAACAAGGATGAACTTTTATATTGTATAGAGGTAGGGAGTATGATACATTTCTCCATGGGCTGCTTTAAAGTTACCAGACACGGCTGCTAAATATATAAAATGCTTTCATGAAGCTATTTAAGAAACTATATAAAAGTGAAGATTTGACCATTGCCTCTTTTTCATTCCTAAGTCTGTATCAGGGAAGAAACAGGTTTCTAGATAAGGTATTTTTACACTTGTGAGTGCAAATGTCCTATAAACTAATTACAAATCTTTGTCAATGCCTAGTGACACAGCTGAAGTGCCTTTTAATAACACATGTGCAGCATTGGACACATAACTGCAAATAACCTTGATTTAATTCTTTTCCTGTTGGTTTACAAATCAAACAACATGCACGTTATATTTTCACATGTGATCGTCAGACACATCCTAAAGCTGAGGCTCCTGATAACAGACATATTGAATGGGAAGAGATACAAAGAAAAAAACAGGTTTTAAAAGTTCTGATTCTGCATATAAAGACAAGCTCCTCCCTGAACTGCTACCAAAAAGACAGTGTGTGTGAATCTTCCAAAGATATAGCATGCATGTTAGCTTTTTTAAAATTCCTATTCCTGCTGTTGCAATACTGTGCTATCAGGTTTTTTTAAAAGTTCATGGTGTTCTTTTTCCAATTTCTTGAAAATCTGTAATTTGTCCAAAAAAAAGGAAAAGTGTAAGGTTTCAAATAAGCAACTCTTGTACATGTTTTCTTAATTTTTCCTATGAACAATTAGTGCTGTATTCCAAGCATTTCCTCTTCTTATCAGACAAGCTGTCTTCTCAAATATTTTCAGTTATCATTATCTATTGCTATAAAATATCTTCCATGATTTGACAGCTGCTTTTCTTCAGGCTCCTCCTGCCTTCTGGAAAATTTGATTTTCCAAGGTTTCCTTTAAGGTAAACTACTGAACTTGTAATCCAAGTCTGTTTGGAAAAACATGAAAGACATACTGCAACTACAGTGAAGACAGATACATAGCGTGGATATATGCATACCAATTTTAAACTAGATTGTTCAGCCAATGTGGCAGACATACTATGGGAGAAAAGGAGCTCAACATAGGGTATTTTAACCTGTCAGAAAGCATTCAGGAAGTCCTTTGTGCACTGGGGATGCTTGGCTCACAGAGCCTGGCAACCAGAAGAGCTAAAGTGTTTCATTTTTTCTAAATGAAAACTGAGATTCTAGAGCACATAGAAGTGTCACATTACTGAAATACTCCTCCAATCTGAGACCTACTTTTCTGTAAAATAAGGTATTGTGTTTTGTCTAAAAGCTTCTGGGTATGAACTCCCAAAGCAATCGTCTGCTTTCTGGTTCTTCCTTTTCTTCCCCTTTGATTAATAGGAGTATGTCCTAAGGACTTTTTAGAGATGAAGGAAATAAAAAAAGGTGCACAACAGACCATTAAGCTAATGACCCTTAGCAATATTGGCTGCAAGTGAACAGAAATAATTGCAAAGTTTTCCAGTTAAGTTGTCGTGCACAACTTTTTTTTGTGGTTGCTATGAAACATTTGCAAAAGTATAACGGGACATTGGTATGTGAATCACAAAATACTGGTTCTCCATGGAATGCATTGTCAGGTGGGTCATAAGCAGGAAAGATCAGGTACTTGGCAAATACAAAATCCAGTCAGAGAGAGGTATAAAGATTAAATGGAGAGATTACAGTAACCAGCAATCAGATTAGATTAGGCTGCCACACCTCAACAACTTCAAGGACATCCTCCTTCAAAAAAGACATTTGAACTTTGGTCAATGAGCAACTCCTTCCACAAATTGAACTGTCAGATAAGAAGTGAGCTGTTTGTACCTTCCTTCTGGATAAACAGATTAGGAATGTTGGGAGCCTAGTGTGGTTGGGAGCTGAAGTGACTGACTGTAGATGAAACTGACAATGTGTCATTTAGGAAGAAAAGGTTTTTATTGAAGAACAGAATAGTATCAGGAAGACCACTAGGACACAGAAACAATCAGATAAGATACAAAAGCCACTTAATGAAGAAAAAGCATGAGACAGCAAAAAAATCTGAAAACCCCACAATGTCAGAAAATATCCCATATTCCATTTTTTTTCTGCTGCAATCTGAATGCCATTGTCCCAGTCTCCAAAGCTATTAATGCTTTCAACTGCACAGAGAGCTACGCTTTCTCGCACCAGCTCTCAAACCACCACATACTCCTGGGATGAAGGAAATAATTCAATTTTAGATAAATCTCTTACGAATCTCTTTGGGGGAAAAATTAATCTGTGAAATGAAGTTCCAGAGGTAACCAGAATGTTAGACACATGTATGGAATAAAGCTTATCAAAATTGGAGGCAAAAAATATAAAGGAAAAAATTAAAAACATGTATTAATGCACATGGACCTTAGAAAGATTAAGCAGGAATATAAGAGCTATAAAAAGAATTGCTGAAAGGAAAGGAATCATTTCTATGTTGAATGTTTATTCTTCCAATCTGGAAATTGGTTGGAAAATTCCAACACTGCCAGGTATTGGAGAGCACTAGGTAACATGAAGTGCCTACTCCTTTCTTTCTTTCTTTTCAAAAAGAAAATACAAGCTTCCAGGCCAAAAACTCAAGATAGCAGTAACTAAAGATGGGTTGAAAGTTCACAAATACCTGAGACTGAAAAAGGAAACAGCATTCTGTACAGCTGCATGTGGAAAAGATAAGAAGACTGTGACTATCAAAGAGAAAGAAAAGGATCAGTATGATCCTGAATGTTTCTTCTCATGTATTACATGACATTGCATAGACTGGCTGATGACTCCTTAATTCAACTTATAAGACTCGTGAGGATCCAAAGTCCCCAAAGAGAAGGAGAGTAACTAAGCAAACAACAAAAAGAGATCAACAACTATGTTGACAGTATGTGTGTGGATGTATTCGCCCATGCTCTGTGTGTGTATGGGTGAGCAAGTATATTTGTTACATGTATTAAGTAGGCATGCTGTTATGTACTCTGGTTTTAAAAGCATTTTGTGGACATAGGAGCATGAATGCCATTGATTTTCAAAATATATACAATATACTCAATGGCAGCAGTTTCCCACTTAAGACAACTTCAGTTCGACCAACAGACCCCAGCAATACATAACTGCTGTCCAAGGAAGAAAATTATTTTATTATTATTTTATTATTATTTATTATTTGGGAAAAGTAAATCGAACGCTATATCCACACACAAATACACAGGCATTCATACATGCTTCTATAAACCTACAGATATAAAAAAAAACTTTTCCTATGTATGTGTATACAAAGCATACATTTACACTGACACAGTAGTTATTCAAAAGGCAAAGTTTCACAGAGCTAGAAGTAAGTTTGAAGAAAAAAAAAAGCCAGCAGAAAAATATGAATAATAGCTAGGAAGTATTTCATAACGTACCACACGTTCAACATGAACACCTGCACTGATTAAAAAACTAACCTGGTGTATGAAGGGAATTAGGAAGCAACAGTAAATGCAAAATTAAAAATGGGAAGTGAATGGTAATAAGAATAAATAAGCAGTTGTAGAAAATGGCTGTGGGAAACAAAAGAATACAGGGAGATAGTCACGGACAGCTAAGATCCTAAGAAGGCAGATTTAAAATCTATCAAACCCAGAAAAAATTATTCCCAAATTCCTAATTACAAGACAGAAACCATAGAATTATCTAAGACAATCAGAAAATAACCGAAGTACACAAGATCACTGCCAGCTTTACTGAAAAAGCAGTATGGGGCTATGATGAGCAATCAGTTGTAAATGAGCAATCAGGGCCCTATTGTGACAGTAAGGCTACAAGATAAATGCTCATCTTAGACATGAGATGAAACTGCTAAACAGAAAACAACAGGTTGCAGGCAGAAATAAATATAACCACTGGAGGTTGCTAGATCCTTATCCTCACATAAGTAGATTTGTTTCTATACTACAACTAAAACCAATTGTAACAGTACACTTAGCACCTACGCTGATTTGTGCCTGATGACGATGTAGTCTATAAAATATAATTTGGTACATATTCCAAATATACAGAGCCAGGTTTTCTGCCTTGATCTGTGATATGTATAATAGTTCACTGAGGACCAATTTAGTGTTATTTTAAACTATCGTTTATATAACATAGTTAAGTAAGGATCAATTTAATGCTATTTTAAAGCTCTTGATTATGAGCCTGCATCCCCTCAACCACAATCCTGAAAGATTGATGAATGTAACAATAAAACAGAATGAATACATGCATTCTATAAAATGAAGGACTGAACTCCCTGAGTATTTGCTTAACATGCTACATAATTTTTCCAAACTTTCCCTTATGTATTACAAAAAAGCTTTCTTCATGTATGTCTGAAAGAAACCTCCACTATTTTTACAAAATACTATTAACTTTTCACCTGATTTCTTGGATGTCTGCTGTTCTGCTGCTTGACTGAATTGTGATTGCTTAGATGAAAGGTTTGTTTTGCTGCTACTGGAATATGAGGCTGCTTTTTTGTTTGTCTCCCGAGGGTCTAATCTTATTCTTTTACTTTGGATTCCTGTTTCAGTAAACTCCAAAAGCATGCTGATCTTCGCGTTTACTTTGTCTCCATTCTTTTCAGAGCCTTTTGTCCCACTCATTCGAGCAAACACTTCATCTGTTGGTTTAACAAAAGAATTTACAAGTAACTATGGCATAACACTCATCAATTTCAGAAATTGTAACTGATATTAAAATGAATGTCAAAATTATCATCTAGTAGTAGATTAAAAATGCCTGCAATAACTCACTCCATTTTGAAAATACTTCAACATAATAAATCCTTTATCCACTAGTCATCATATGTTAACATACTGAGACTGAATACAAAACAATTCAAAGATTTTTTTTGTGAAAATATGACTTTTACTGATTCTTAGATAGTAAAGGAAGAAGGTATTTTAGAATTTCCTCTTAGTTATTCTAATGACCATTGTGCTCACATTTTAGTAAATACAATAAAGACTTGGATATAAAACAATCAAGAAAATTCAAAGCAAAAATTGCTAACTAGTTAATCTGGCATAACTGTACCACAAGACATTCCATGTGTCTGCTATTTATTAATGGCAAAACAAAGTCTCTGGGGACCAACAGCTAGGTTTTTATAATAAAATACACAGAATGCTCACAGCAAACTCATAAAAAAATTATTTTCAAATAAAACATTGTACCTGTTTTCTGGGAGGTTTCTTTCTGCATGTTTTCCACAATCTGAACTGAGCAAGAAGACCTGCTATCTGCATTAACACCAAAATGCAAATCTGCTTTTGAACTGGTCTCATGAGGTCTCTTTTGAATAATTTGAAGTGTGTCCTTTTCAAGGAGTTGTAAAACTATAGGCTCAATCTCTAAAGTACTAACATTTTCAGTATCAATGCGGCATCCTTCAACACTTTCTTCTGCATTAAACAGGATCCTTCCTCCTCCCTCTGATTGTGAAGCCTTCGGTTCAGCATTGCTTAGTACACTACTGGCAGAATTATAAGAATTTCCAGAAACACTTCCTCCATTAGTAGCTGCTAAACACTCTTGAGCTAACAGTGTTTCATCATTTGCTTGAACTTTCTGTTCAGTACAACTGGTTCCATCTCCAGATATATCAGTATAAATGTTTTGAACCTCATTTACAATAGTCTGTTGCAATATGTCCCTGCTGTCCGAATGCAGACAATTTGCACATGCTGGCTCTGACTCATCTGTCTGTAAGGAAATTTTCTCAAACAAAGACAAAGAGAGTTTTAAATTTAGAGCTTATCCATTAATTTTGTTTCCATCAACATCAGAATTAACTTGTCAAGTTTTGCAAAGAAATAAACCATTCTGAAATTACACATTCACAAGAAGTTGCAAGTTGCTCAGTTTAAAAAAAAACAACAAACAAACAACTGCTATAAAACAGTGGTTGAGCAGCACAAGTTTATTCACAAGTCTTTGGCAAGATAAATTATCTAAGTAATCTAAATTTATTTGGTAAAATTAAGAAATTTAAAAAAGAAAGAATGGAAATTTTATCAAAAGCAATATAGCATTAGCTCTGGTTCTAAATTGAGGGGGTTTTGTTTGTGTATTGAAGGAAATTAAGAACAGGTTGGATGGGGCTTTGACCAACCTCGTCAGTGGACTGGAAGGCGTCCCAGCCCATGGCGGGGGGGGTGAGAACTAGATGATCTTTAAGGTCCCTTCCAACCCAAACCATTCTATGATTCTATTATCAGATCGGTATTTAGATTCCTGTCACTCAAACTACTACTGTTACTCTGCTTGAGACTATGTTTATCACTGTCATAACTCTTGACTACCTGCAGTAACTTTAGAACAGGTACATTGTGAGAGGAAGTCAAAGCAAGTTTTGACTGAAAATCAAGTTCTGCTAAATCAGCAGTCTGAGAATGCTGTTCAGACACTTTTTTTCCAGAAACCACTGATGTGGGGCAGTGTAACCTGATAATCTCCTCCCCTGTTACAACAGAAGTCACTGAACCTTCACCAGTTCTACCCTGTTCTTCTGTAAAGAGATGTTCATTGTCACCAGTATTGAATTCGTGTTCCTGTTGCGATTTTGTCTCACTTAGCTCATTTTTCCTACAGATTAACTGGGATACAACAGTTATGATGAGAAATGTCAAGACTGTGGCCTGTTTCATTATGTCCAGCATCAGGGAAATAAATTTTCTGCAATTTAACTGTTCCTTGGTTTGTACTTGGATACATGAGGTCCCTCTAACATGAGACACTATTTGTGAATAGTTTAACGCTTGGCTGTAGTCTCTGCTGTAACAATAGCAGATCTGCCCTTTTTAAACTTTTTTTTTTTTTTTTTCCCATTTGGTTTCTACCTTCAGAATCGTAAAGAACTTTATTGGTTTTATATTTCACCAAATTTGTTTTTCTGCTTTGCTCATTTTTAGCAGAACTTCCTTTGATGCTTTAGTATTATCACAGAATCACAGAATAGTTAAGGTTGGAAAGGACCTTAAGATAACCTAGTTCCAAACCCCTGCCATGGGCAGGGACACCTCACACTAAACCATGTCACCCAAGGCTCTGTCCAACCTGGCCTTGAACACCACAAGGAATGGAGCATTCACAACTTCCTTGGGCAACCCATTCCAGTGCCTCACCACCCTCACAGTAAAGAACTTCTTCCTTATATCCAATGTAAACTTCCCCTGTTTAAGTTTTAACCAGTTACCCCTTGTCCTATCACTACAGTCCCTAATGAAGAGTCCCTCCATCACACTGAATCTGTATTTAATTCTATCTACAAAACAGGCCATATACTTAATTTCATTTTCTAATAAATTGCTTTATTATATTCTAAAACTGTGCTATTATAAAATTAACTGATTTCCTCTGTCTATGTAACTTCCTAAGACAGCAGGACAAGGAAATTAAGCAACTAAGAAATATGAGTATAAAAGGGTAAAAATTAATGTGTGAAATCCAATAATAAATGTTACTGCTTTACACTTCTATTTATTTCTGAAAATTGGACCAATTTCAAATTAATGCTCTGCCTTTAAAGAATTAAAACTACATTGCCTCTCTGGTCGTACACCAGGTTCATATTGCTGGCAAACCTATCTACAATGATTCTAGGAAATCATAAAGAAAGTGAAATAACACAGCAAAACCCTGCAGAATTAACTCATGGCAATCTCAGAAGAAAACTGCTCCAAAGGCCAATGATTACATAGAATTATCCTGTTGATTACTTCGTATCTGGAGATAGAACCAGAACATAAACACTTCAACAGCTCACAGAACTACTGAAATCATCAGTTACACAGCCACAGCAATAGGACTCCCAATTAAATGTTTACAACACCTTCTTCATCAATCAACTAATGTTTCAAATTGTAATCTAAGTCTATACACCAGGAATAATCTTACAACATTTCTAAGGACACTGTAGGCTGCATTACTAAGAATAACAAGGACAGTTTTCATTACTACAGAAAATTTCAGAAAGCAAGAATTAAGTGACTGTGCACACTTGCACACTACATTATATGCTTCAGATATTACCAGGTATCATTGTTCAAAGAAGAGAAAATGAGAAGAGTACAGCTTTTAATGCAAAAAAACTGTTGTGCTATATGCAAACAAACTATGACTCATGTGACTGATCATAGTGTCTTGTCTTCCTGTGAGGCACTAGCTCACACACAGGTCTCACGGCGCAACTGTGAAACCCCTCTGCAAGAACAGTGGCTCCCTAATCTTTTCCTGTTGAAATCCAACACAACCTACTACACAGAGACAAGCTGCAGCTATACTACTGCTTCAAGACAGGCAACATCTTGCAGTTTCAGTCAGGTTTCTGCAAGTACCAGGAGGCACTGACATACTATGCTTACTGTAAATTACCTCTGCAACACCCTCAAAAACTCAGCAAGAACCAATGTCCATGAGAGGCAGCTTATGGTCTCTGCTTTGCATTTTCATAAGGCTGCAGCTTATCCCAAATACAAGTGAGGATCATCAACTGCTTGCCAAATAATTCATGTAGCACTGAATATCACTCTGTTTCAGCCCCACTGGGTATGAAGCATCTAGTACATTATGTGCTAATTTCAAAACACATTTGAGAAACAGTCATCTCCTTTAGTTTACTGAAGACTGCTAGCAAGCCACTAACAGTTCAGCTGTTCAAATTGACAGTTCAACAGTTCAAACTGACATCAGGATTCTTTGTAAAGATGTACCTGATGCAGGTTTGTATCCTCTACACTTTCAGCATTTAACATATTCTTTGGATCATCTCCACCTGAAATGAAATATGGAAAGAAACCAGAATTGAAAAGACTAATTCTTTACTTTACATATGTACCATCTTGTGTCCACAGTCCTGTGTGTAACTTAGCACATTTAGTTATCAAAAAAAAAAAAAATCAAGCTGTAAAGGTTCTATTAGAACCTAAAAGGTCAGGGAAAGGTACAAAGAAGTGCCACAAGATGAGTCTTGATTAGAAAAGACTGTTGGATACCAGTGGGTCAGTGTGGGCTGTGACAGGTTTAAGTCTAAAAGGAATCCCCAGCCCTCAGACTATTACACACTATTGCTCTTCCATGTGGGTGGTTATGAAGCTGCAATGTATCATACCAGGGCCCTGGGACAGTTGGTAGGGGAACTTGGTGCACAGGTAGATTTCCCCTTTATCCTTCCAGTTGTGGGCAGTGACACTGGAAGAAACAGATGAACTCAGTTTATTAATACATGGCCCTGTTGCTGGTGTCACTGCCGCAGTTTTAGTTTTTTTGATAATGGGATGGTCTGCATGGCAGCAGGCCTGCCAGTGTCAGATGGACCTTTGTCAAAGCAGTACGGGGGTCTTTGCTCATGAGCTAGTGGGGCTCACTGACAACTTTAAATTAGACTTGATAGGGGAGTGGGATAGTATCAGATTTGCCCATGAGAAGCTGTAGGATGTCACACCAAGGTTAGAGGGATGGGCCTCCCCCTGCTGCTCTGACATGCGCTGAATACAATGGAGCACACCTGAAGTCTTACAGAGATGAGCCAGGGGCTCCTGAGGTAATAGGAGCCAACAGGGAAACACTGGGGAAATACCTTAGGGGAATTAAAGTGTGTTCCTCTAAAAAGGTTACACAGCCAATAGCGCAGCTGAAGTGCCTCTATACAAAGCACAAGCAACAAAAAGGTGGAGTTGAAACCTACTGTGCTGCCAGAAAGCTATGACCTAGTTGCCATTACTGAAACTTGGTGGTATAAATACTACAACTGGAGTGTGGCTACTGATGGCTACAAGTTGTTCAGAATGGACAGGTGAGGAATGAGGGGTGGAAGGGATGCCCTGGGTTCTGAAGAATAGCCAGAAGCAGGTTGAAAGTTTACGGGTAAGAATTCAAGTCCAGTGAAACAAATGGAACCTTGTGTATGTTGTTTATGCCACAAAATCAAGAGGAGCCTATTGACAAAGCCTTTGTATTCCAGCTACAGGAGGGATAACACTCACAAGCCCTCACCCTGCTGGAGGACTTCAGACACCCTGGCATCCGCTGAAAAAGCAGAGTAGCGAGATGTAGGCAATCCAGTAGATTCCTGGAGTGCACTGAGGATAACTTTCTCAGCCAAGTAATAGGTCTACCAGGGAGCATGCAGTACTGCATCTGATGGTCATCAACACAAGTGAGCTAATCAGTAATGTCAAGATTGGAGGCAGCCTGGGTTGCAGAGGTGGAGTGACCATGTACTGGCAGTTCGCAGTCCTGGGGGATAAGGGTCAAGAGAAGTGTAAAGTCAGGACTCTTACATTTTAGGAAAGAAAAATTCTAGCTGTTCAAGGAGTTAGTCAGTATGACTAACCTCAGGAAACTGCCTTTGAGGACAAAGGAGCAGAACACAGCTGGCAGAACTTTAAGCATGCTTTCCATAGTGCACAAGAGCTCACAATTCCCAGGTGTAAGAAATCAAGGAGGGATGGCAAGAGACCAGCATGGATAAGTCAAGACCTGCTGGTCAAACTAGAAGGCAAAAAGGAGCTGCACAGGCAGCAGATGAAATGACAGGTATTCTCAGAAGAGCACAGGGACACTGCCTGGTTGTGTAGGCGGTCTCTTCTGAACCTTCTTCTCAACTTAGTTCCTAAGACTGTACAAAATCAAACTCTCTCCTTAACCAAAATGTTCACCTACCAACCCCTCACAAAATCATTAGCTATTACCTACAGCAATATTACTCTTGTCCCAGTCCTAAGACTAGCACTTAAGGATAAGCAGTTAAGGCTTGGCAACACCCAAGATCTTGATCTAATCCTATATCCATTTTTTACTTTATGGATCCTTCAAAATTCAGCCTCTATAACAGTTTAGAACCAAATTTTATCTCTACCTGTAAAGCCATACCTCAACAATCAACAAGTCACCATTTTACATTTAGATAGATAACAGCTATTGTGCTTGATATCTTCATTTCAAATTTTAAGGTAGTTCCAGCCCAAGAAAAAGCTCTACATCTTTATCTGTTTTACTTTGCCAATGTACAGCAACTGTTCTGGGTAACGAGCGCTCACCGGTACTCAGGCATGAGACAGTAAAGCCCATGAAACTACTAGAAGTAATTAAGTAAATACAGTGCAACAGTTGTTCTGAATTTCTCCATTTAGAATGTGGTATTGAGAATAACTCTATCCTACCTGCTACTGAATTTATTCTGTATTTTGCTACACAGCTTTTAAGCAGTTTCCTCATAGCTGGGTCAGAAGCTTCTTCCAATGCGCATTTTCCCATCTCATTTTTTAATAAGGGATCAGCTCCATAAAAAAGTAATAACTTTGCCATCTGGAAAAGGATTTTTTTCAGGTTGTTTATTTTCTGACAGTATTTTCCATACTTCTTCCTTATAAGGGCTTATCTCTCTTGCTGCTCGACAACATGAGCAACTAAAACCAAATCTAAGGCCTAGGACAAATAATCCCTCCCTATTCTAGTTAACAGACCCCCAAGCATTCCCCTAGATGCACCATTATCTTATCATCTTACTATTTTCATGTTTAAAAATTCATTCCAGTTTTTAATCTGAAGTTTTCTCAATACATACATGCTAAGAACAGATCAAATAAAAAAGTGTTCAATCCACAGCAAAATCCCTATTAGGCTTCACAGGTTGTCTCAAATCTCGATTTTTTTCAATAAGTAATGTTGAGAACTCTTCCTCCTTAATGAGATCTTTAGCTACACATCACACTTATATGCTCTCCCCCTTAACTATACTATTAGAAAGTCTCTCATACACTTACGAATTTTCTGAAATAAGAAATTAATTTTGCCATATTGTAGGTGCAGAAACAAAGCAGTCAAAAGGTGTATTTCCAGTATACAGTAATAACTTTACTCATAGAAGGCAGCATTGAAAAAAACAGTTCCAAATACCATGTTACCAACAGCTGTATTACTGAATCACTATCACTATTTTGTTGCTAGTCAGAAGCAATAAAAATTAAGTCTGACAGACCACTGCAGTGATACAGCTATACTGGTTCTGAGGAAATATAGTGCCACCATGTACTACCATTCCCTGTGGATATACCAGCTCATATAACTGTAACACAGCTCTGTGTTGAATGATGTTGGTGCACCCCAAGTGACACAGCTGAGACCAGTGTAAGGACAAAACTTACTACACCCCATCAAAAAAAAAAACTAACAAAAAAAAAAACCTAAAAAATCTTGGAAATTGGTAAGTATTAGGCAGCATATGAGCACTTCTAGTGCAAGAAACAGCAAGCAGGTGAAAGGGACATGTAGAACTCCTACATAAATCTAGGCCACCCGAGGAACCTCCACAGATAGGCAGAGGCAAACAGGGACAGTCTGAAAGAGGATCCACAATGCAGACACACGCTTATGAAACCACAGCATTTGGCAACAAAACTCATACTTAATTCAAATTGACTATTCAGTTGACTTCATGTTTAAGACCATACAAAATACAAAGTCATGCCTTCATAACTCTCCATACTATGTGATAATAGACAAAACATGTCTGTGCATGGCTGTGGCTGCATACCATACATGCATGTTTATCAAATAATGAAAAAGTAATTAAAACTTCAGAGGACTGCTCAGGTCATAAATTATTCTGTAAGGTGATTACAGAACAAGTGAAATACTATTAAACAGGAACAATCTATTCCTCAGTGCTTCACCTGTTGTCCCAGACAGTTAGAAAACCAATTGATTTCAGCTTTTGGACAAATCTTGTAAAGCACGGAATGGTTTGAACAGAAATTGGGCAGAAAGGACTTGCAAGCTCCTGAATTTATCCATAATCTGAAAAGATCAGCTACGTGTAAAAAGATTACGTGACCTTTTAAGCCCATCAACAATAATTTATACCCCTAAACCATAATTCGTGTTCAGTTTGGAATATACCTCATAATGGCCCTCCTTAGCTGCATCTTGCAATGGTGTTACTTGTTCATATCCTCTAGCATCAACATCAGCTCCTGCTTTCAAAAGCTCATTTGCAATCCTGTAGGAGCCTTCCACACTTGCTGTATGTAGTGCAGTCCAGCCTACAAAAAAAAAAACTGTATTTCATATTTGTGTGAAATAATTTATACAAATTTATGGCAGTTTTAGGTTGTCTATTTGATAAATATTTGAGAGAGTATACTGAAAAAGTAAAAACTGTTGTAGGAAGACATGTTTATGAAAAAGTCACAAGGTTTGGTAGATCTCATTCTTTTGTTAAAATTTGCACTTACTGAAGAATCACATGCTGCTGTAACAATATTAGTTTTAGATTTGACAGTTTTGTTATGAAAGAAGAGAATAAAAATTATTTCACCCACATCTTAGCAATTTCTCCCCCAATAAAACATAAGTTCTAAGAAAAGGGAATTTTTTTTGATAGCACCCTTTTATTTACATATTTTTCATTGCTGAAGAGGGTAACTGAGACAAAATAATGACCTGGACTCTTTACTGTCAAACAAAAATGTTTTCTAAGTCTACCCAAGAACAGTATGAGTGCCCAAAGAAAGCAATGAAAAATCCTTACTGAAATTCCATATCCATTCCCAGCTATATATAATAAGCCAAGATACGAGCTTCATGACACACACAACAATTCTACTCCATGAAGGATGGAGTGGATGGATGGATAAAAGATGTAATGTAAGCCTCTGAACTGGGTTATCATAGACTTGCACCAGCTCCTTAAACATTCACTATGTGACAGTTTTTTGTATGGTGAGAAAAGGGGAAAAGACAGAAAATTTTCTACGTCCTACCTTCCAGCTCTCAAACCACCATGCCCTCCAGAAGACCATTTTGATTGGCAGACTTACTCTTCAATCATCTCCCATCATCAGAAGGTTGTCTGGGCCTAATTCACATACTAAATATGTTAATTAGTACGTGAATCTGGCTTATTAAGACTGTTTTGCTCCCACTGTGCAAAATTATCTTAATTTCATTGGAAAGTGAAACTCCTGAGGATTGTTTATACACCACCCAACTCAGAATATTGTATATATGTATAGAATTGCGTTTGTTATGGCCACAGGATGTTGCACCAAGTTGTTAAAAAATCTTGTGCTTTTAGGCTTTGTTCCCAAATGCTTGAAACTCGACTAAATTTTAACTACATTGCTTAATGCTGACAGTGCTTCAAGATGAATGGTTTTATAACCGTATAATCTGTAAAACACTTAACTTCCATTTTACAGAGTCTATTTCATTAAAAAACTCTACCAACTCTATGCTCCAGAGCAAAAGCTTGGTATGTGTTAAGCAAAGAATAAAAAAGTTTCACTTAGAAGAAAATACGTATTTCTTCTTCAGTAAAAAAACTATCCTATGTCTGAGATAATAAACTGAAAAACTGAACCTGCAACATGTACAACTGATAGAGTTTAGCAACATCATTCTCTGAGGATACTTTGCGTGCTCCAGACAAAGGCAAAACACAAGTTTCATTGCAACTGTTTTTCAGCTCCCTTAAGTCACTGTGAATTACAACTCAAACTGAGAGCACAGACAGTATGTCCTCCATGTTGTCCATATCCTATGTGCTGATGTCTAGGAAATAAAACAGAGGGAAAAAAACCAACCCAACCCAAAACACAAAAGAACCCAAGAACTCCGTAAGTTACTGTAGCACAAGAATAAGGAAAAATACGAGGCTAAGATATGCACAATCACTGGTGGAGTACTTTCAAGGAAGAGAAAAGGCACAGAAGCAGAATATAATGATCAGAACAATGATTCACAAAGAGCCCATGATGAAAGTACATTTCAAAGTGGCACAGGTCTGGCAACTCCTGAAGGTATACAAGTCTGTGAGACCTGACAAGATGCCTCCATGGGTCTTGTGGGAACCGGTGGATGTAGTCGCCAAGCCATCTTCTATCATATTTGAGAAACTGTGGCAGTCTGGTGAAGTTCCTGCTGATTGGAAAAGGGGAAATATAACCCCCATTTTGAAAAAAAAGTTAAAAAAAAAAAGTTAAAAATGAACACTCAGAGAACTACAGGCTGGTCAGCCTCACCTCAGTGCCCAGCAAGATCATGAAGTAGATCCTCATGGAAACTACATTAAGGTTTATGGACAATAAGAGGGCAATCGGTGACAGTCAACATGGTTCTACTAAGAGCAAATCATACCTGAACATTTGGTGGCATTCTATGGAATTACTGGATAAGGAAAGAGAGACTGACATCATCTACCTGGATGTGCAAGGCATTTCACACTGTCCTGCACAGCATCCTTGTCTCTAAATTGGAGAGGCATGGATTTGATGGATGGAGCACCCAGTAGATAAAGAATTGGCTGGATGGTCGCACTCAAAGAGTTATGGTCAACAGCTCAATGTCCAAGTGGAGATCAGTGATGAGTGGTATTCCTCAGGGGTCGGTACTGAACTGGTGCTTTTCAGCATCTTTGTTGGTAACATGGACACTGGGATTGAGTGCACCCTCGGCCAGTTTGCCGATGACACCAAGCCGTGTGGTTCAGTTGATACACTGAAGGGAAGTGATGGGATACAGAGGGACCCTGACAGGCTTAAGAAACGGGCCAATGCCAACCTCATGAAGTTCAACAAGGCCAAGTGAATGGTCCTGCACCTGGGTTGGGAAAATCCCAGGCACAACTTCAGACTGGGCATGGACTGGATTGACAGCAGCCCTGAGGAGATGGACTTGGGGGTGCTGGTTGACAAGAAGCTCAACACGACCCAGCAACATGCACTTGCAGCCCAGAAAGCCAACCATATGTTGGGCTGCAGCAAAAGGAGCGTGACATTAGGGAGAAACGAGGGTGGTGAAACACCAAAACAGGTTGCCTAGAAAAGCTGTGGCTGCCCTATCCCTGGCAGTGTTCAAAGCCAGGCTTGATGGTACTTTGACCAACCTGGTCTAGTGGAAGGTGTCCCCTGCCTGTGGCAGAAGGGTTGGAAGCAGATGAGCTTTAAGGTCCTTTCCAACACAAACCATTCTATGATTCTATGGTTCTGTACTTCTTTCTGACTACACCTTCTATACTAACAAAAGAAGTCGGGCTAGGTCAGCCTCTCACCTTTTCAAGGAGTTCAACTAAAACAAATTTTGCGCAGTTGTGCTCCTTTTGCACCAAAAAGTAACTGCCAGAGTCTGGGCAATGAAGAAAAAGTGGTCTGGCAAAATGTGCAAAGGCAAAAAAGGAAGTATCTGTGAGGCCAAAAACTGAAACCAGTGCACTTTAGTACACTTGACCACAGAGGCTGCAACTTAACCCACACTAGCAACGCTTCTCTGACATCAGCAGGTGGCTTTGAAACCATTACAAAAATACTTTCTTATCTACATTCTAGCACAAGTTAACACACATTACCAGTCACTTTTAGCTTTAATGCCTGAGCCCTATGCTGCTACCCAATAAAGATTTTCTATCTTAATTTTGGTCTGTTATATGCCCACATTATGCAACAGCATTCAACTGCAGAACACTTTTTTGTTGTTGCTGTTCCCACAGAACAGTTGTGAAATCCTAGCCACTGCACTAGATGGAAACATTCTCAGAATGACTCAAAAGTTTTCTACCAAATGAGCCAACTGTCTGTGAATCCATTTTCTCTATTGTTATGGAAGTTTAGAGAGCATAAAGGATGAGACATGGAACTGCAAAAGAAGGAACAACATTTTTACATTTGAAACAATCAGTTGATACTTTAGGGTCTGGCAATGTCTTTGACAGAGTATCACAAGTGAAGCCGGATAAAGTGAACTGCTTCAACCAAATGTTCACAGCTGGCCACTACTTGTCATTCTTTTTTTTCTTTTTTGTGCCAAAGATGAAGTAAAAATGCAAAATTCCAACTACTCAGAACTTTACAAGATCAAAGCAGTGTGAAATTCTGAAGCTACAACTTCCTTTAAGATCCAAGGAACAAAATCACAGACTCTGAAAAAGTAAACTGGAAAATTTAAATCTTGGCATTTCAAGTTGCCACTGAAAAGGACAAAAAAAAATTAAAAACATTACACTGATTATTTAACTAAGGGACTGTTTTGTGATAAAAATGAACAGGATTGTTGAATGAAGGCTACATAAACTCAACTGCATCACTTTGTAATTTTTTAAGTGCTTACTTTCTCCATGAACATTTTTTTTAAATATACTTTTATACATAGGTCAATTACCAAGTTAAACTAATAAAAATTTAATAATCTACTGACTAGCCACAAACCTAGTGTCTTGTCTGTTGCAAAGATTCGTAATACGCACTTTTTACTGGTAGGTACTTGTTTTGAAATAGTATTTTGACACAACTGCAACTTACCAGCATAATCCTGAATGTTTACATTTCCACCGGCTTTTATTATGTTATGTACAAGGTCTACATCTTGATGAAAAACAGCCCTATGCAGTAAGGTTTCACCATATAGATTCCTCCTATGGATGACTGAAAGTGATGTGGGGCAAACTGGATTTACAGAATTCCTACCAAAGGCTTCTTGTCCTGAAAAATAATGCAAAAGATCTGTGGAACAGAAAAATATCTTTCCTCTCTTGTTTTCAGCTTGCATTAAAGTTAGTAAATGAGCCTTCTGGAGAAAAAAATGGTCCCTCAATCTAGTAGAAACAAGTATCTCAAAAAAATATTATCAGTTAAATAGTAATACTATTCAATAAAAGATGTCATAGTGAATTTCACAACAAAACAACTGAAATTCAATGCACAGAAATATGACTTTGTAGAAGTGTGTCCCTTTTAATGACATTTTCTCAAAGTGCATTGTTTCCCGCTGGATAATAAAATTGCTATTCTAGGTTACAATTAATTACAAGACATGTATTTCAATAGCTAGTAAGTTATTCAGTATTTCTTCTTTTCTTAAATACCATTTTTATCAGCCATTTTTTGGTATTCATTTCTATTTCAAAACCTCCACTTTGTGATCAAGGAATATTTACACTATGATAGTGATTGAGATTAGCTCCCTCGGATTACTTTTACCCATTACTGAACAACCAGTTCAGCCATTTCTGCAATGAGCAAAAGCAACAGTTGTTTGGGAATATGAGGTCTAAATGCAAAAAACCAAAATGTAGAAAGATACTATTTTTAATTTTCAGCTTATTGTTTTACAAACAAATATGATTTCCCATTATGCACTCATTACAGTTTTTTAGCTTGGGTTAAATTATTTCCAATACATATATGAGCTGTTCTCTATTGCACCAGCAGTGCTATCCCAGCATACCCTCATGCTGTGGAGAAGAGCATCCTGGCTACTTCCTCTTCTGAAAAATAGAGAGGGAAGAAAGAATGGAGGAAAGAAAGAACAATGCATAGCCTAGGCCATTAATTCATTTACTAATGAAAAAACTTGGGACAGTAGGCTATATATACTGCTTCTCTCCACTTCTGTAGAGCTGGCTCACTAGCCCTAATACTCCATCTTCTGGGTGTCAGAAACAGCTGTCTTAAGTATGACCTTACAAACTCATAGTTTTCCTTGAGCTGTAACTCAGAAAGCCTGATGTCTCTTGCTGGTTTGCACATCGTCATATACTGTGAGCTCAGACTAATTCCCAGCCTTCTTAAGTTCTTGTCTCTGTGTAGATTTTTAGACTCTTAATAGGTATGAGTTTATCGAGGACCTTTCCTCAGTTAACCACATGGACAGTCCTCCTCTCCTCTACCTGTCCAGCTTTGCACAACCTTAATCATTTAAGATACTGCATTCCCTAGTCAAAGCTGGACAAAACCTGCCAAGCAGCTCAGGAGGGATTAAACCACAGACATATTCAGAACAAGGCAGAGTTGTGTGTTACACGCAATCTAATTTAACCTGTTACTTTGCCAGGACCTATTTCCCATCACTTCTGCCCTGCCTTCCTGATGTCTGACTGTGCAAAACAAGTGGAGCTTGCTGATCCAAACTGACCTTTTTCATGGGGTTGGTTTTTCTTCAGTGAATGACCAAACTAAGACGACTCACAAACTTGACTGCTAGATCTGATGTGAAAGGGAGGTAAACTTGCTAGACTGGATTAGTATGAAGCTACCTCTACAGGCAGTGCAACTCCCTTTGTAGAAATCATGCTAAAAACCCAACAGCTTGTTTTCTGAGTGGGAATTAGTAAGTCAATTTGAAATAGATGAGCAGTTAGTCATACAACTTTAACTCTCATAAAAACAGTGCTTCCACTGGGAGTAATTAACACCCTGTAAAAGAAAAGGTTTGTTAATTTGAGGTAGAATTACTCATATGTTGTAAGATCCAAGATGTAGCTGTTACGGTTCAAATACTTCCAAACTTTGCAAGCTGTTTAAATGATTGCAGGTGCACAGACAAATCTAGACTGAGTGGGCTTAAAAAAAAAACAAACACCTTCTAAGACCCCAGTCTTAAAGGCTCTGGAATAAGCACTTAAGTGAGAAAATTCTGTATTCTGCTACACACTTCTTCTCTGAGGCAATGAATTTCTCTGCATGCATCTTCAAAGGATGAAAAATTGCAATCTTTCTCTCTGACAAAGCACACTGTAAGGAAAAATACTTCAAAAGAGTGCTCCGTGATTGTTGTAGTGAAGTCCTTATAATGCTATATTTGAAACAGACAACGTAACATCAGGCATTCAAAACAGGAAGAATTGGTTTGAATAGGTCAGTTCTTGAGTATGGCAATGCCCTCAGAATGATGTCACACACAGAACACTAGATTTCAGAAGGATTTATAAATGTATATTAGGATCTACATTTTCACTCTGCATGAAAACATGTCTCCTCTGCTTTTCAGAATACATCATTTTTTTTCATATAAAAAGCTGTGATAAAAACTGCATCCTGAAAAAGACTCATGATTCTTAAGGAGTTTAATAATAAACTCCTTAAGAAAAAACTGTTAGGTTGCCAATATGTAGATTTAAATGACAGAGAGAAATTATCAATAATTTTAATTATTAAAATGAATTTTTATACCATCCTTTTAAAATAAACCCATGTCCCAATATATTGGAAATTTTATGAATTATATTTGATTCAGTATAGTTGTTCAAATAAAAAATCAACAGATATCTTACTCAGTTTGTTTTCGATTCTCTTGCTCCTTCTTCTCTGCTTAACTTCACTATCCTCATTCAGAGTTATTTCTTGGTATACGTTTGTTTCTAGATCCTGCTTATCTTCAGTAGATTCATGAATTTCACTGACAAGAGATTTGCTTAGAATCAACAAAAACATGTAATTCTCCATACAAATCTATATTCTCTATATAAATCTATATATGAGAGATAAAAACATCAATATATTTGATTTTTAAAGGAAGTCTGTAATAGCATGCAAGTGTACAGGCTAACCTAGGTACTACTGAAAAAAGGAGAAAGAAGAGAACTTACTTCCAGATCTCCAAATAAAAAGGTACCTTTTACCTTTTCATCATTTATAGTCACTTACAGGAGGAATGAGTACTCTGTATGTTACATTAATTTAAAAAATGAATTTAAGAATATTATGCACGATTTTGTCATACTCAAAATCCTTAGCTTTGTTTCTTCTTATACTGCCACTGTGAGACATTCTCTGCTGAGTTTCTTCAAGCATTTGGCAGTGACTGGAAATAGGAGCTCTGCACTCTCTTGAGGAGGTCTCGCCCAACTGTATTGCTTTCCTTGATGTTGTTTGGGCTGCTTCTGCACATGTGGCAGCATTCGCAGAATGTGCACTTCCCTGAACAGTTTGCTTTTCACTAGAGGTGGCACCCCAGTAATTTGAAGTTACTTCTTTCTCTCTTTGCTGATCACCCACAGGCTATAACAAAAAGTAAACGTTACAAGGAACTGGTAGCACGCAGTTAGAGCAAGGGTGGTATATACAGGAGCTCCAAGAATATTGTCTTATACATATACTCACAAAAACCAGAGGGGTTGCTTAACCAAATAACTGGAATTCTACAGAGACAACAGAGAGAGGCTGCCAAAGGAGAAGCACTCCTAAAGTAGTATGTGCCCCTGGCAGAATTAGCCAAGGAAATCTGGATACTCAGAATGAAAACCTGAGCAACAAATCTAGACTGGCTGACAGTGAACAAAAGCTGTTACTATCTGAAAGATGTTTGGCTGGACGTATGAAATGACTTAACAGATTCATTTCACCTTCCTATGGACATGAGCTCCTGTCCTAAAAAATAAAGTGATATTTAAGATGTCTTAAACTAGCCCATTTTATCTCACTCTTGCACAAACCTAGATATGTGCACAAGATCAGGAACCATGTCTCACCTAAGGTTCAGTAACTTCCACCTAAGATGTTACTTCTAAAGTCATACCATACCTGAGTGACAGCCACCACAGATGAGATTCACTTCACTTACCTTCAGCCTTCTAAAAGCCAGGTATTTAGACAACACTAACATCCTTGTTACCCCTACCACTAGTGAAGAGGAAGAGTTACTTTCAGACATGATGGTAATTCACATTGTCCTAAGTTGTGCAAAGGGGAGCCTAAATGACTGGTATACACCAGAGGCTTATCTTTAATAGTCAGGAAGAGAAAGCCCACCCTGAAGATCACATAGCAGCTAATTTGAGTATATTCACTGTTTTAGTCAGCAGAGTGTGACATGCTGCAAAGTATCACTCAAGCTGCTGAAACCTGTGTACTCATTAGCTCATTACACACTTCAGTAATGCTGAAAGCTCTTAGCACACACCCTCAGCAAACATGCATACTAGCTCTTTCACGTGATGTGGGAGAACTTGTTAGTCCTTTCTTGAGACATAGATGAAAATGGAGGATTTGATGATTAATTCTTTTAAATGACACATTCTACAGATGTGGTCCCTCCAGGTCCAGAGATGATATGGGTCTTTGGAACTTTCTTTCTAGAGAACATGAGATAGGGAACAGGTACAGAGGCACCAGGAGGTTTTGAAACTCTTATGCTGATTATAGATTTCCACATCAGTCACTGAATTAACTTTTCTGGGATTTCCCATCCCAGCAAGCTCAGACATTTTTGTAACATCAATATCAAAACAAGAAAAATGCTACTGGATTTTTAAACAAAAAAAAAATTCAAATGTATTTAACATGTAAATTACTGATGCTAGTTTATTCTTTACTGATTCACAACCCCAAGTAATCTGGCTGTTCTATATTTCATGATAAACATGTTTTTTCAAGCATTAATTAAACTGTGTATATACTTGCTCATTTGTTGTCCTCTGCAAGTCAGATCCTCTTACGGCTTTTATTTCTTCCATATGAATTTTAGCAAGTTGAGGCTCAGTCCTGTTTGTTATTTGTGTACAGTCATCACCTAATTGGAGAATACTAGGTTCTGAATTTAAATGCTCTTCCTCTGTGTTAAGCTGTGTCTCATTTGGCACTACAGGAGATCCTGACATGGCATTCAGAGCCATTACAAGTTCTACTGGCAGTGCACCACTGCTCTCATCTGCTGATGAATCAATGGAACAGAAATGACCTAAATCGTCAGGCAATGGGTTTATCATTTTAAGAGTCTCAGAATCACTGAGGGATCCCAACAAATCAGTAATTTCAAGATCACTAGTGTCTATATTCAGTTCAGTGAATGCTTCCATGAAAATCTTCCCTACAGATGTCAATGAAAGAGGTATATCATCATCATGGGAATGTTCTTTTACTGTGTTATCCATGTCAGAAGTGGTCATGGAGGTTCCCTGGCAATCTTCTGAAATATATGGAAGTGTATGTTGTGATGTCTGCTCGTTTGGAACCCTTATCATATCCTCCAGGACATCTAGACAAACGCTTACTTCTGGAGGGAGATCTTCATTTAATTTCTGTGAAATCTAAACATTTAAAAAAATGTTTATAAAAAGCAATGGAACAAATCTTTCTGAAAAGCATGTCATTAACATTCACTTGAGAAGTAATCCATATAAATACATGTATTTTGTTTGCAATTTCTGTGCAAACTACAAGACTTATAGCCTTCCTAAGAATTCATACAATTTCTCAACAAGGGTCAGAATGAGGTCTCAGTTTCAAAAGTAGAGCACCTTAGCTGTTTACTTCCCTAGCAGTGAAAATCCAGAGTAAGAGAGACTAAATCTTTCATAAAATCAAAGATATTATGTCATTGCCAATGACCCGAGGGTATTAAAGGGCTTCAAAAAAAGGCATTACGTGTCACCCAGAAATAATGAAAGTTAACATATTCACAATAACATAAAAAGCATGGTTAGTAAAACACAATGTATGAGTTTTGAGTATGTGATTATGTGGATCCCACACAGGTATGGAGCATTTCTGCTTCACAAGCTTGAGTTCAAAACTTTAGGTATATGTTTGGAGGCTGCACATTTGAGTTTCCACAATACAGAATTGTGGAATACGATTACAGAATACAGAACCACAAAACCATACCTGTTCTTGGAAAAGTAATACCACTACTGTTTTTCTTAATACTCTGAGCTGCTTTCAACAGGTTCATCCATTTTTAAACCAATTAGTAGCTTTTTTGACTTTTTCTTATCCCTGGTCCAAATACTTCTGCAGAAAACCAGATGCCTCAGCAGAACTAAACTGTATTTTTTTCTAGATAACATTGTATATAATAGTGCTGTTGTTTAGTAATATTTGATCTTAAGGAAATCTATTTCAATACATTTTTAGACTCTTGCTGCCAGCAAGTGGCAATACTGGTCACTGCAAGAATCCTTTAACCACTGATAATGTAATTTTGATAAAGCTCACACACAGTAGAACAGAAAGGGCAGAAATCTGACAGCACTAACTCACATTCAGTTTGTAAGCCATTGTAAACTCCTGACTCTTATTGAAAATTATTTCCTAGTTTTCTAACTATTTCTAACTATTTCTAACTCTAACTATTTCCTAACTTGCACCTGTGCAGCTAATTGTTCTTTTTTAAGTACTGATTACTTCTTACTTTATTGTATTGAATTACAGTCTTTTTGGACTACATCTCTAATTTGTGCAGGCTTTAGACAACTGGGAAAAAAAAACAAAACACTGGCATGACTTTCTGTACTTGGAGAACCATGGTATAAACAGCATGTATGTACATCACAAATCTCCTAAGAAAAGGGTTCAATACATTTGCTGAAGGGCAGGTGAAACATACATTTATATTAATGCAGAAGTATCACACAGGCATAAATGAAATCCAACACTTAAAATGTGACTGGTGTTCACAAAACCCCCGCTATCCTCACATGTTAATTATTCCCTTAATCCAGGCACAGATCCTACTGACCTTCTGGCATCGGTCCAGAATCTCTTATTTCTTCATTTTACCCAGTTAGCATACACTGGTAACAGCTGAGCATGGCCACAGTCAATGCCAGCCTCAGCTGATGCAGAACACACTAGACGAAGCATGTGGACAGAGAAGTCAAACACAGCTTTCATAAATAAAATAAAATAAAATAAAATAAAATAAAATAAAATAAAATTTTTACTTGTCTGTGAATATAAAAAGTGTGTGTTAATAAACTCACTGCAACGAAGGCCAGCGAGCAAGCCAGGCTTACCCAAGCCTTAGATATCCACCTCTCCTTGGGCACTACAGGAGCAAGCTTTAATGTGGCCTGTCAGTTCCAGCAGATGGCACTGTATTCACATCAATGCAAGGAACTTTTTTTCCATGTGTTTTGAGAACAATTAAAAAGTTAATCGAGAAATCAGTGGCTGTTTGGCGTCACAGACTGTGGCTTTCAAATGTTACTGGACTGACTAATACTGAAGCATAAATAATAAGGATGTAGTGGAAATGTTAAGTGGACCCTATCTGCCAGCTTGGAGTCAAAACAGCAGAGGAATTTAGCCCTTCAATACACAGATGTAAGAGAATCAGTGTAAGAGTTAAGGTGTCAGAAAGATCAACATTATCATCTGAGCTGAAGATTACTTCTATATAGTGGGACATGAGGGATGCACAGAGAACCACAGAACTGTTGAGGCTGGAAAGGACCTCTTGAGATCATCTAGTCCAGCCCTGCCGCCCAAGCAGCGCCAGCTGCAGCAGGTTGCATAGGACCACATCCAGTCAGGTTCTGAGTATCTATGGAAGATGGAAATGCACAAGGTTTCTGTGCAACCTGTTTCAGTGTCTGGCTACCCTCACAATTAAAAAGTGGGGTTTTTTGGTTTGTTTTTTTTTTTTTTTCAGATGGTATTTCTTTCTTTTTTGTTTCCATTGATTGTTCTCGCTGGGCAGTACTGAGAAGTCCAGCTCTCTCATCTTCATTCTTTCCTGTCAGGTGTTCATACATATTGGCAAGATCTCCTTGAGCCCACTCTCTTCCAGCATGAATAGTTCTAGCTTTCTTGGCCTGTCCTCATACAAAAGATCATAGAATGGTTTGGGTTAGAAGAGACCTTCAAAGGTCATCTAGTCCAAACCCTCTGCAATGATCAGGAACGTCTTCAACTAGAGCAGACTGCTCAGAGCCCTGTCCAATCTGACCTTCAGTGTTTTCAGGGATGAGGCATCAGCCAGTTCTCTGGGCAATCTGTTCCAATGTTTCATCACCTTCATCATAAAAAACATCTTCATTATATCTAGTCTGGATCTACTTTCCTTTCGTTTAAAACTGGACCCTGCAACAGGCCCTACTAAAAACTCTGTCCCATCTTTCCTATCAGCCCCCTTCGAATACTCTGTAACATGCTCCTGGAGCCTTCTCTTCTGCCGGCTGAACAACCCCAGCTTCCTCAGCCTGCCTTCACAGGAGAGCTGTTCCACCCCTCTTCATCTCTGTGGCCCTCCTCTGGACTCAGTCCAACAGGTCCATCTCTTTCCTGGGCTGAGGACTCCAGAATTGAACACAGCACTCCAGGTGAGGTCTTACAAGTACTAGTACTCCCAAGCCCTCCTCCCCAGGGCTGCTCTAAATCCCTTCATCCCCCAGCCTGTACTGGTGCCAGAGGTCACCTCAAGCATCACGCAGGACCTTGCACCTGGCCTTGTTAAACCTCATGGAGGTCACATGGATTCACTTCTCAAGGTTGTCCAAGTCCCTCTGGATGGCGTCCTATCCCTCAGATCCCAACCTCATCACTTAGCTTGGTGTCATCTGCAAACTTGTTGAGGGTCTGCTCAATTCCACTGTCCATGTCATTGATAAAGGTATTAAACAGTACTGCTCCCAGTACAGAGCCCTGAGTCTCTACTGATCTCCATCTGGACATGAAGGCATTGACCACCACCTTCTGGATGTGACCACTCAACCAATTTCTCATCCACCAAACAGTCCACCCATCAAACCCATATCTCTCCGATTTAAAGAGAAGGATGTTGTTGGGAACCCTGTCAAAGACCTTAGAGAACCAGATGCACCAGTCTTTTAATTCTCTTCATAGTTCTGCACTGGATGCAGTCCAGTGTGTCTGTATCTTTCTTGTACTGAGGACCCAGAACTGGACATATTTTGCTGCGGATGGTCTTACCAGTTCTGAGGAGATAATCACCTCCCTCGACTTGCTGGCAACACTCTTCCTTATGCAGTCCAGGATATTATTCACCTTTGCTACACCAGTGTGTCACTGGCTCATGGTCTGCTTATTTTCCCCCCTTATTTTCTTCCTCTGCAGAGCTGCTTTCCAGCCAATTGGTCCACAGCACATACTCATGTCCAAGGTTATTCCTCCCCAGATGTAGAACTTTGCGTTTTCCCTTGAGGAATTTCATGAGATTTCTCTCTGCTCAGTTCTCCACCCTGTTCCAAGTCTCTCTGAGTAGCAACACAACTATCTGGTATATCAGTCACTCAGTACCATCTCTGAACTTGAAGAAGGTGCATTCTGTTCCTTTTTCCAGACCATTAATGAAGATATTGAACAGTACTGGACCTACTAGTAACAGACTAACCACAACACATATCAGAGCTGATACATTGCCAAAATCAAGACAAGTCCTGCTGTCAGGACTTCTACGTAGCGATTATTAGTTTATTAAATTCTCTTGTAAGTACACAAAACTAACATGCAGGGACTCACTGCCTGGTTGTCGAGGCGGCTGTCTTGTCCCTTCTTCAAATTAGGATACACAAACCTATGACAGCCATTAGTTCCTCTCACAAGATGTCTTCCTGCAGCACTTAGATCTTGCCAGTGCCAACATCAACCAATATGCAAAAAGAATAATTCACTGCAGTGATCATTTCCAACCTTTTTAGTCCAGGCTCCTAACATATCCCCTCTGGAGGATGCACCCAATCTGCCTGTTCTACAGAGGCTGTTAACTGTAGATAATCTTTGCTCTAAGGCATTTTGATATTGTTCTATTTAACTAATTCTGTACAATGAATGTTTGATTTAATAAACTTGGTATTATAGTTGTATACTTGTAGTGTAATTTTCAAAAAAGGAATAGCCTAGAGGATTTCATTTTTGTCCTTTGCTCCAAGACAAGGGATACTCGACCACGTAATCAATCATATTTGCTACAAGACAGGGACAATTAGCCATAGTGGTCTTAAATTTCTCTTTAGTGAATTTTAGCAAGTACTGTTTTTCCCACAAACTTAACCAGACTGCCTGAAAAAAAGGAAAGTAAAATAGATTTATATATAATTCTAACCTTTTATTTTTAGATACAAAACTATGGGACTAGCCAGAACAGTCATAATGCTATGATTTCAGCAGAAAATTACACTGCATATTGTAAATTGCTTCACGCTGGAATGTCAAAGAAAACATAATGGAACTGGTATCCTCTCTAAGTTAATGGGAGGTTTCCTAAGAAGCTGCAGATAGCAGCATTACATGTACCCAGTAAGATCCCCTCGTTTTTCTAGCACCCATGCAGCTGATGCCGCTAATGGTCAGAAATTCTCAAAACTGCCCATGACACTGCAGTAGGACTTGGTAACAGCAGTTACTTTTTGCTGCAAAAATAGCAACAGAGTAAATTTCAACTATTTTCTCTGTCCATCACAAATAGAGCTGAAAGCAATGAACCGGTCAGAGTGAACTGAGACTAGAAATCAAAAAGCACAGAGAGCATTGAGTCTCAGAGGAGCAACAGGAGGTAACAATGCAGAGGTTGCAAAGCAGATACAAGTAACATCACAGAGTTGAAAAATGAGGGAAAAGATAGATTCAAAGCTATTCCCTCACTTTTACCTTATCAGCAGTGAAATCCGTCACTCATGAGCAGCTCTAGTGTTACTAAAGAGGTGTATGAAATAGACTGGTACCACCCGTTTTTGGCCACAAGTGATTACTCCCTAAAAGAAGGACAGTTACAGATAATCTGTTCCTCCTCAAAGACTTTCCTAATATCTCTCCCATAACTTTCATTGATGGAAAATATGGTTTTAGTGACTAAAAGTCTTCATTACTTTAGCTTCCTTATAGATTCTGGGTCATGGTGATGTCTTTCCTACTTCCCTGTCACTGCTATGCTTCTACCCTTGTGCCCTGCAAACTTAATAACTGCAATTCCTACCCAAAAAGCAGGAAATAAAAATTAGCTCTCAAGTTGTTTTCACCCAGTACACTCGGTGTCAGTTTCTACAGCTGTGTGCTTGCTTTTTAAAATGAAAGAACCAGGATTTTTTCAGTAAAATATGGTCTATATTAATTCAGTAAATTATGGCCTAAATAAACTGATTAAGCTAAATGGTATTTTATATACATTTAGTTGTAAAAATACACTAACCTTTTCTTCTGAATCTTTCTGAAATCCATTCAATTCAATATCTAAATTTAGGAGAGTAAAATATTTCAGTTGTATTTTCCACATCTGAAAGTTATCATCTCTAATAAAGCAGCCTCATTTCCTGACTGAGGCTGAAGTTCTAAACTTTAAAAATTAATACAGTCATGTTCCCTAACTGAATTGACAACAAGGTTTCTAGTTAGGCTCTGTTAGCCAGCAGAATACATTCTAGGGCTCTTTTGTCATGTATCTTCACCGCAGCTTAGAGGCCCATGTTTCCAAAAACAGTCAGCAGATGGAATTGCTGTCCATTCCCCAGGATGAGACCTATTCCCTGCTCTCTGTAATTACAATGCAATTAGACAATAAAACTAAAACAACCCAATAATTTACTGCCTCTGAAAAGGGCTGATCCCAATCCCTGTGCTTCAATCACCATGTTTTGACATACATGTAACTCCCTGGGAATTTCCTAATCAGAAATGAAGTGAATGATTTTCTACTGGGTTTCCAAAATTAGCTCAAACAGGGAGACTACAAAACAGATAGGTCAATCTTGCACTGTTGGGAGCATAGAGGAACAAACATAAGTACAACTGAAGTAGCAGCAGGTGACAGACAGATCAGGGGAATCACCATTAGTTTTTTTGTTTCTCCTTTCTTACAGATGCCTTTGATTTTGGATATGTCAGTAAGAAGCATGTAAGAACCTTAATGACTGTTACATCCATGTTTACCTTACATATCCATAGAGCATTTGAGTACCGTGTGGCTTGTAACTTCAGTCAGAAAAGCAACAAAATAGTTTCAAACTGAAAATATACCACTGGCTTGGGAAAAACATTTATTTCTTCAAACAATCCCAACAGAATACTTACAAGTGTGCAACTTGTAGTCCAAGACAAGAGTGAAAACTAAACAACTGCTGTAAAGGCCATATATAGTCAGATCCTAAATAAACCTACAGGGATACTAATCTTCAGCTTCTCAAATTATTTTGTCACAGCTAGAGCAACTTTCAGTTTTGTGCAAAACACAACATACCTACAGAATTATTTTGGTGTCCCTCTACTGCAGCATTCAGTGAAAAACCAGACTTAGAAATATTTTCAGTAAGTGATGGATACTTTATCCAACCCCTGGAATTATATAATAAAAAGTTTTTCTTCAGAAATAATTGTAATCTGTTCAGTTTAGGACAATTTTTACAATACTTTAGAGTTTATGCAGTTTTGTACTTACAATTACGTGTGGAAACTACTGCAATTATTTTAAAGGCATACTTCCCTTTACAAGCACATATAGCAACTAAGACTTTCAGATTTCCTGAAAGGCGCTAACTATGTTTGTACATAAGTGAAAAAACGGTCATTCCTATTTTTATTACTTCTTCCTGTATTTCTATTTTAAATTTATCTGCTGCTGAAATCATTCCATAGCTTCTAAGAGTGAAAGTTCTAATTTATTTGTTGCAATTTTTTTGTTTATTTGTCTAACGTCTAATCCCTGAGTAGTTCACAGTCATTCCTGTTGCTTACACCCCTATATCTTTGAAGGAAATATCACCAATGAAAACAAGTACAGTTTGACCCATATTGGAAACAGAATTGCCACTGACATAAATATAGATGTTTCACTAAGCAAACAAGGAAACTACTTTACAATAGAGTATTTATAATAGAGTAATGTAAAAGGTAATGAGAATTTAATTGTTTAATTATAGTCCACCTGACTGGACTTCCTGTGTGACCTATAATACTCACTGCAGGAGAGACTGAGACTGGTCAGATGTGTATGCCTCTTGAAATATCTGAATGAAAAAAAAAAAATTAGCAAGTTAGTAAACAAAGTACTTCATTATTTATTTTCTCAGCTTCATTACATGCTTATACTTCTGTAATTGAGTTGGAAAATGGAAATTTTTGATCCAGTCTTTACATACATACTTATAAGATAAAAATCCATTCCACTTAAATCTTTCTTTTTTTCTTTGTGCTGTTTGAGAAAAATGCTAAAAAATAGATCAAGACTGTGAAAGACAGCACTCACCCAGAAGGAAAACATACCTACACAAGTACGACATGAATGCTTTAAATGTTGGGTGTTTCATACATCAAAAGACCAAAAGCAAGGTATTTTTATTTCAACTCCCAGTTTTAATCCTCTTTTTGTAACAATTGCCTTTTTTCATTAAGACAGGATGCTACTCGAGAGACTGTGGAGTTCAGTATACAACTCTCAATATCCGTGGAAAAACCAGAATTAAAGAACTCAGCTGACAACTTGTCCCATCAGCAAGCTGTGACAGAGGTGCCACATGCAGAGGCATGAAAGGTCATGTGGGTAAGGTGAGAGCTAATATCACAGCAAGAACCGAATTGGAACTCTTCAGTAAAAGGAACTTGGATCTTTTTTTTTTGTCTCTGTACATAACGGCAAGTTCTCCCCTAGCCTGGGACAAGAAGTAAAGATGTAAAGTCTAAGGCAACCAAGGAATGATTAAGACAGGCAAGTGAACTGCAGAACACTTCTGATCCAGATGAGCCAAAGACTGGGTATTACTAGTGGACTATCAGCTTAACAGCTGCAATTTTAAACACAGCACTGACATACAATGGAGAATATTCACAGCACCAGGAAACCTCTGGGAAAGAATCTGTTAGTGTGGACACAAAATGATGACTTATTTGGCTTGCACAAGATATTAGCAACACAGCAAGAACAACTATCTTAGCAATGACATGAACAGCAACAGGAGGAGTTAGCCCAGTAAGGACTGTTAAAAGGCTCAGATTCTGGTACAGGACAGATTCTGTAGAAACAGCCTGTGCAACAATTACAGACTGATCTAGTTCAAAAATACTGCAATAGTAGAGTTGGCAGAAAGTTACCGACTTTGCTAAATACACCCTTTGTACAAATCAGCCCTGGTATTTACACAGAACATTATCCAGAGATCAAGCAAGGTCAGCAGGTTAGCTGACTAAATCTCTTTGACTAGCTAACATTGCTCAGTCAGACACTTAAAGCTCAGTGGTATACCTCAGAAGAAGTAGGAGCTATTTTGTCTGCTAAAAAATTAGGTTCTAAGCAAAATCAGTGCATTGCTGATATGTTGCGAGGCCTTCTCACATCATGAAAGTTACACAAATAGTATTTGTGGCCATGGACTGCAAGTACTTGGAACAGCCTTTTGTCCTGTTCTCTTGCTTTTGGCAAGAAAATCCATGCAAAACTCAAACTATTTTTCTCATTTGAACACTTACTAATAGGGCCAACTATCTGAGGGGACTCCAGATGTGCTCCAAAAAAGACTGACGCCTAAAAGCTTTAAGTGCCGCCAAACAACTTCCGGTGCACTTGGCCGAACTGGGCAAGAAAAAAAAAGGCCCTGAAAAACATGAAAAGCACAAACCTGCATCATGGGGCCTGCCTGAACAAGCCATGGAATAGGGGGTTAGTAGATAACAGCAACGATCTGTCAGTTGGAAAGAACCTGAATCCTAGAAAATCTGTCTGCATATCTACTGCATCTCTGGTGGAAGAGAAGTCTTACTTACAATCTCTTACATAGAATCACAGAATAATTTAGGCTGGAAAAGACCTTTACGATCACTGAGTTCAATCATAAACATAACACAGCCAAGTCCACCATGGAACCATGTCCCTAAATGCCACATCTACATGTCTTTTAAATACCTTCAGGGATAGTCACTCAACCACTTCCCTGGGCATCCTGTTCCAGAGCTTGACAACCCTTTTAGTGAAGAAATTTTTTCCTAATATCCAATCTAAACCTCCCCTGGCACAACTTGAGGCCATTTCCTCTTATCCTTTGCTTGGGGGAAGAGACTGATTCCCACGTCACTACATCCTCCTTTCAGGTAGTTGTAGAGTGGGTGAGGTTCCCCCTGAGCTTCCTTTTTTCCAGGCTAAACCACTCCAGTTCCCCCAAGCCATTCCTCATCAGACTTGTGCTCAGCATTCACCAGCTTCACTGCCCCTTTCTGGACCCACTCCAGCAACTCAATGTCTCTCGTGTAGTGAGGGGCCCAGAACTGAACACAGGATTTCAGGTGCGGGCACAATCACTTCCCTGGCCCTTCTGGCCACACTATTTCTGATACAGGCCAGGATGACATTGGCCTTCTTGGCTGCCTGGGTACAAGCTGGCTCATGTTCAGCCAGTTGTCAACCAGCACCCCCGGGTCCTTTCCTGTGAAGAGCCACACTGGTGCAATCTATGCATGCAAGTATCAAGGATGAAAGGCTAATATGGTTCCTTACAACATTCAGTGAAGATTTAAATTTTATATTGTCCCCATGCTGTGCATAACCAAGCTGCTAGTGGCATGCTATATAGCTCTCCCAGGAAAAAAAAAAAACAAAACCAAAACAAATAAAACTGTGAGTTTCCCAAACTATTCGGTGAAAAGTACAAGGTTTCTTTGCTTTTATGACTTTTCCTTTGGCAGACAGGGGATTTATCCTTACACTTGGAAGAATCCCTTTCTGGGACTGCAAACTGACTACTCCGGTGAGACACATAAAGCCAAAGACTTAGGTCAGGCAGCAGGTAGTCATCCCTGCTCTCAGAGGAGAAAGGGAGAGCATAAATGGGCACTTCCCTCACTCCCTCTGTCCTTAGAAAACCATGATAAATTTCAGTCAAGACAATCCTGGGACATGCAAGCAGCAAAACAGACTTACAGAAAAAAAGTCTTTGAAATAATAGCTTCTTTTTTCTTTCTATTTCCCATGCTGTCACTTGAGAGAAATTTATTTGTAATTCTATAATGCCCTGTAAAAACATTTACTTCAGTAGGAGTGTCTTTATTCAATGTAGTTTCTATTCTCTAGAAAGCAGTTTAGTTCTTCTAAAAACTCTTCTCATACTGGATACACAGTGGTCTTTGGACTGGTGAATCCACAACACTAAAGACAGTCTAACAGTTACAGGTTTTAAAATAATTTCAGTTACAGAGTAGAAACCTGTTTGTTTCTAATTGTTTCATGAGTGTGTCCTATGCAGATGGCAAACTGATTGCTCAACTGAACAACAGTTTATTAATTAGATACCAAATGTGGCAAACATATTGAAAGGCAGGCTAATTAGCATAATAAGGAATGCAAAATTATCCATAGAGTAGAATAATTAGCCCACCATTATGCAAGCATTCTATTCTGCATTTGACATTATTATCTTTTTTAAAGAAACAATTGTCCAATCAATGGATCACAGCTAATCTCATAATGAGTAACTGAAGGGTGTATTCTCGTATGGTTAACCCAGATAGTTGTCCTTCAGCTTCTGAAGGGAACATATTAAAAACTCTGTCCTCCACAGCTTATCTTTGTCATGGTCTTGTTCCTCACATACACCCTCATGAAATACCAGGGAAGAGACCCTGATACATTCCTGGAGAGAATGTGCTACACATGTGACAACTGTCATGACGTAAAATTCATTTCAGCTGCAAACCACCAGGTTCCTTTGCACATAAAGAATGTGAGCCCCAGTGAGTTTATTAACAATTATTAGCTATGTATGTGTAGCAGGGTACACACAATTTCTATGCTTACTGGATTTATCTGTTGTTGCTTCTGACTATACATGTGATCACAAAATTTCGGTATAAAACAGATTTCTGGAGAAGCAATTCCTAGGAAAACAAACAAACAAACAAGAAAATTACAGTAATTGTAGGAATGAGACTGTGCCATATGTGGTGAAGGGATTATACTTAAAGGAAGTTTTGATTGCCTTAATTCCTATATAACATTCCATAACTCCACAAATTTCTACATAATCCAGTAACTGAGGTATAAGCATCAAAGCTTCTGATATGCAATGGACTTAAGTGGATTAAGTAGATTTTAAAACTACAATATAGGAGAGGTCAGAAATTAATAAAACCAGCTGGGGAGGAATTTATTTCAGTTAGTGTTCTGGCACCCTCCCTGAGTGTGTATTGGAGTGTGTACCTTTCCTAAATTTTTTTTTTTAAACTAAAAACTGTAATTTTGGTGAGCTGCCTGATCCACTTGACTAAGAAATATTTGTAGTCCTCTATGGAATACTTTAATGACTACGCAAAGGAAGAACTTCTCTATGGAAATGAAAAAAAAAAGAAAACCCCTAGGTTTCCAAACTAAAATTACTGACATTAACAAAATATACAGAAAATTAATCTTTGTTATGTGTCTCATCACCCAATTGCTACTATAGGAGTATGCACAAATATATGAGTAATGAATATCAATTCCAATTTACTGAATGTAAATTGCCACAGGCAGAATGCTAAAAATATCATAATCTATTACATTTACAGAGACCAAAAAACCCCACCCAGCCCTCAGACAAATCCCCAGTCTAAAACCTGAACACTGAGTCAAATAAACATGCCTTAAACCATGCGTGTTGAATATTGCAAGGTTTTAATTCCAGTGAATAACCACAGACAAATTCAAAATGGGATGATGCGTCTTTCCTCAGACAAAACTACTGAGCAACTACGAAAGGTTCATCATCAGGAAATCACATTGATGTGAAAAGTTTCTGTGGATTTCAATGGGCTTTATGTAAGACTTATATTAACTCAGAGCAGGCTGATTAAAAAAAACAATAGCCTGCCCAGGTCTTCAACCTGACAAAAAGACAACCCAAAAAAAGAAATCTGGGGGAATACTAAGTACACCTTGCGCCACTTACAGAATGGGTAGTCTCTGTATTGCTGCAATAAAATGTACAGGATCCAAGTCAAATGGATTACATGAAAATGCTGAGGAGGTACCCATAAAACTATTATGTAATTGCAACATGATTGCTTATGCAACCTGCTCTAAGGGAGTTACTAGGGAGAATTTTAAGACTTTAAATTAGTGTGCACATATTCATGTTAAAATTAATAATACGCTTAAAATAATGCACTTAAATATTCCTACCCAAATTTGTGTTAAAAAGAATGGATATATTAACAATATTAAAGCTTTTTAAAAAAATTACTATGTGCAACTATAGTAACGACAACTATTATATGTATAGTAACTACAAGTATTGTATGTATAGATTCCATTTATAAACCTTCTATGTGTTTAGATTCCATTTATTTTATTCTGCTCAAACACAATACACATACCCAAATAAAAAGGATATCCCTACACATAGTTCAAACACTTCTCAAGCCAGATATTCTCAGTTACTAGTACCTACAAAAAATGGAGAAATTAAGAGCACGCCTTTTTTTTCATATATTGAAAATGTGCTGAACGTTCTTCTAGAACGAGAGTTAAATCCATGAATATAATTAGGGAGCACATACAGTTCATGAAAATGAACTCCATGTAACGCCTATGTTGAAGTAACACAGACTTGGGCAACACTCACAGCAGCAATTCATTGGAAAAAACAACACAGGCTGAAAGAACCTGTCTTACCTTTATGAAATCTTGTTTCTGCTCTTAAATGCACATCCTCACTAAGAAAAGGCAACCTTTGCAAAATAAAATAAAATGCCATTAAACAGTTGCATGCTCTGCTTTTCACTCCTATAAACTCCAAGGAGAGTTGAGGCAACCAAGGGCATCATCTTGGCCTCCCCTGGGGACACTGCTAACAGCATATTGGCTGAGTGCACCTCTCAAGCTAACACCAACAGTAAAGAACCCTCAGACTGTGAAGATACACCTGATACTCTGCACAGAAAACCTGCGGTAGGGAGGCGCATCACCAGTTTACGGATTTCCAAGCAATACTGGGTTGCGAGGACAGCACAAAGTGCAACCACTTGGTAACTTCAACTCTGCCATGTCTTAAGACGATATAAGAGAGAATGTCATGAAAATAGCATCAAGTTAAAGTTGTGGAGAAGTTAACATCAGTAGCAAACATATTCAGTAATGTGTTTTTTATTTTCTCTGAGTTGGGTTCTGATACATTTCATGTCTGCTAACTGTTACCTGGGAGGTCTGGAGGTTACAAACTCGGAAGCCCACAAGGTGTGTTGTGGAAAATGCACAGGGCCATTTGCAGAGGTGAGAACTACGGTGACTAGGGGCATAAAAAAACAGAGGGAAAAAACCAAACCAAAACCAAAACTAAACAAAATGTATTAAATATTCGAGAAGAGCCTCCCGTGAGGCTCGGGAGGGAGGGTTCAAGTGTCTGGCTGTTCCTTGCCAGGGTGAAGCGCGGCGCGGGGGAGCCGGAGGTCAGCAGTCCGCTTCTCCTCATGGCTGCGCGGGAGCGGACCCTCAGCCCGCCGCCACACCTGCCGTCTCGCTCTCACAGGTACTTGCGGTGCAGAGCAAGACCGCGTTACCTCCTCCTCCAGAGGAGCTCCTCTTCATCCACATCGCTTTCCGGCACGGAAGCCTCCACGATGGTCTCGTCGCTGCTGCTGTCCTCACCGCCGCCGCCGCTCATGCCTGCTCCGCTTCCTGCTGCTCTCCCTGGCTGCCGTCTCTGGCCCCTGCGTGCCGCGCTGCTCCCCTCAGCGCAGGAGGCGGCCTCCATCTTGTGCAGCCTTAGCCCCGCGTTGCATCAGACTAGCCGAGAGCGGGCTGGGAGAGGCAGAGCTGGAGGGGAGAGCCTGGCCGCGACCAGCGCTGCCTACTGCGCGGGCAGGACCAGAGGGGCTGGCGGCGGGAGATAAAAGCAGGTCTCCCTGCTGAGAGATGATCTGAGTCTCCTTCAGCAGGACCAGCCTTGGCCTGCTTGGGGCGGCCCTTTCGCGGGGTTTGCACCTCCTTGCTAGCACTGGGCCGCTGATCCAGGGCCTGTTGTACACATCTTTTCAGCAAAGCCACAAAGTGCTCAACATTCTCATACACGTGTCATCGAAAATTTCTCTCTTTTCCTAATTTTTGTACTTCCATGGCCACATTTTAAGCAGCTAACTTAATCTGCTGCCCTGAGCAGCGTGAGTGGTCAGTGGTTGAGCTTGAAGGCCTTAAAAGGTCTTTTCCAACCTAGCTGATGCTGTGATTTGGTGCTTTAAGTGTAGGAACGTATCTGAGAGAACCAAATTACATCCTGCCAGTACTGTCACAGTATTCGCAGTAGCGTTCTTATACATAACCCAGCAATCACCTGTTACCCACAGCAATGTTTATCCTCAAGCAGACAGATTCTGCCCCAGCTCTGCCTTCTGCAGCTGTGCCCAGGACCCGTGTGGAGCCCAGCTGTGGACAGGCCACTGCAAGAGCTGCAGGCATAAAAGCTTGGTGGTAGAAAATGTGTTTTCATCATGCAAATTTCAAATCATCATCGTGACTGCTGCTCCTGGTGAACTTGATGATAAAATTGGCCTTTTGGTATTTGCCAAATCATATTCATCACCTACTGCTATGGGAAAAGTGGGGGACACAGAACAAGATGCTGAAGGATATTTAAGCTTTGTATCAATTGCTCGTAATTATTGCAGGTGTGTACAAGTTGCTGTTTTGCTTGGAGTTACCCGTATCTACATGCCATTATAGCAATTGCTGTGCATATTATCAAATGACTCCAGAAATCTCACTGGCCATACTTCACTCTTTTCAGGTAATACAGGTGAGGTACTCAAGAGAACATGAGTGTTAAGAGAGAAACTGGCAGGGACAATGGACACTGGGAAGTTAGTAGGATTTGTAAGTGTCACACCGAAGATGAGAATGAAAAGTGTATTTACGCATTGAAAGACTGAGCTGACAGCAGCTACTTTGGGTGGAGTTCCCAGGAAACCTTTCCATTGGCAAGTGAGATTTTTTGAGTATCCCATTAATGCTGGAGCTACCAAAAATACTTCCAAATGAAACAGCTCGTGTAAGAAGTGGGTTTGTAGACTCTGGGCTGTATATCACCCACAGCAAAATCGTTGTGGCTTGTATTTTGGGTTGTATTTGAACACATTAACCTGCAAGCTCAGACGCAGCAGCACAAAGAGGACGGGCGGAATGGGAGCCACGTATTGCTGTTACCGAGGGCGCGTTACACCTAACTAGGTGCCCTAAGAGAGTAAGGGGGGGCCTTCTGTATTTCGTGAGCCAAACCCGGTATTGCCCCTTGGGCAGCCAGCGACCAGCGGGCACAGATGGAGCCTTCCTCTGAATGCCGGGCACCGCCGCTCCCCACAAGCGGGACGGCACCGCCGCCCAGCGCGCCGGGCTCCCACGGGCGGCACCGCGGGAAGGGTGGGTTGGGCCAAGGCCGTCGGTCGATCGCCATATGTAAACGAGTCGCCTCCTGCCGCCCAATCAGGACTCACAGAGCGACCAGCGCGGCGGCCCATTGGCGGGCAGCCCGTGGCGAGATGGCGTGTTCCCCACTCCTGATCGAGTCTGGAGCTGTGCGGCGTTCGCCTGGATGTTGCCCCGGCGACGCAGGGAGTGACGCGGCACGGGCTGGGCGTGCCGGGCGCACGCCATTGGCTGCTCGATCGGGCGATGGCGGCGGCTGGCGTGCCGCGCCCCGGGTGTCCTTGCTCGGGGAGGAGCAGCAGGCTCAGTCCGCGGCGCGGCGGAAGCGTGGGGAGCGTTGCTGGGTACGGTGGTGCGGCGCTGGCGCCAGGGCGGTGAGCAGCGAGCAGCGGCAGGGGTGGCAGGAGGGCCACGTTTAGTCAGGAGCGGTGCGGGGCAGCGGCAGGGGTCCTCGTGGTCTAGGGACGGGCCGCGGCTCCGGGCGGCCACTCGGGGATCAGCCGTGTGGATAACCGCGGGGCAGGGCGCTGCCGTCACCGGTGCCGCACCGGAGCGGCGGCCATCCAGCGTCACAGCGCCGGGTGGCGAGCGAGGGAGGCCAGAACCGCTGTTGCGGTGCCTCCTTGACGCCGGAGGGTGCGGCCCCGCGGCGTGGGCCCCGGAAGGCTTTCCGCGGCACCGGCTTTCGCAGCGTTGCTGTTGCGCGGAGCCTCCGCGGCTGCAGGGAAAAAAACCGTCGTTTTCCGTGCAGACCGAGCCTCGGTCACAGTGCACAGCTGTGCTTTGGCACGGGGCTGGTGGGGGGCGTGCGGGAGGGTGATGGCCCTCACTGAAAAAAAGCCTCTGCGTCTGTGGGGTGTCATGTGCTGTGCAGGTGAGCTCTGCGCAGGCTTTCGCTCAGCTGTTTTTGCCACTCGCTACCTTTATAACGCCGTAGCTATTGCTGCATCAGCCAGCGAGAGGTGGGAGATTTGTGCTGATCTAATAGATGGTGTTGCAGATGATTGCTCTGAGGTTAGTGAGAACTGTGTGTCAGACCGAAGGTATTTCATTCAGTTACGTGGCAGATAAATTATGTAAATTATTCATGTAAACATACAACCAGTCTAGTTTGCAAATTACGGTTTTGTACCTTTTAAAGAAGTTGCAGTTATTTTTTGCTTCTGTTTTGTCTCGATTTCCAGAATGGATTGCTTTGCATTATAGTCTGGAAATTTTTGCTTGAAAACAAAGGCAAATAGGAAATTGTGGAATCATAGCATTATTTGCATTCGAAAGGACCTTAAAGATACCTAGTTACGTGTCCGTCCCCCTCCGTCCGTGTCGTTCCCCCCCCCCCCCCCCCCCCCCCCCCAGTGGATAGGGATTTTTGAAGCATACTTTGAATCACCATTTGAAATTTAATAAAATTATATTAATGTTAAATATTAATTTATATTTAACATTGTCTTGCTAATGTCAAGCTATGAGTCATTGTAACTATAGAAATAATTTTAAACAGAATTAGAAATATAAGCTGATCATTTTGCAGCACTCAGTAATGCAGGATCAGTGTATGAAATCTTGATTGATATTTTCTAGAATGGTAACTGCATAGCAAAAAGCCCCGTGCACTTCAGGCGGGTTAAATAAACACGAAGGCTTTAAAGAATCTTTTCTAGGTTGAGAGTTACTAAACCCCAAGATCAGCAGTGAGGCATCCCATATTTTGTAGCAGCAGTTAATGATAAAAGGTTGTCTAGTGATAGTTATTATGAATAATTATTTTCATAATCAAATTAATGCAGCTTTTCCTAATTGATTTATGCAAAGCCATTTCACACTTACTGGTTTTGCTTACAAATGTGGAAAATAATAGCTGAAGAAATACTTTAAAATCGTTGTAGCTCTACTAAGAACTTGTTCATTGACAAGGTAGTAATTCCAGCTGTTAGAATTTAAGAGTTGTAGCTTTAGGACTAGTAGGACACTATGTTATATAGTCATGTAGTCCGTACTAATTTTATTTGTTCTGAAACAGTGTGCTATTCAGAAGTATTTGTATTTTCATAGGCCATTGCTATGCCTTTCTTATTCTTGGCCTTGCTTCAGAATCTGTGGTACTAAGATATATTCCTCTCGCTATGTCTTATTTTAGTTTTCCTAATTAAAAGATACCTTGTGTTCTGCTGAAGAAAATCGACAGTGCCCCTTTGGAATAGCTTTGCAAGAACATAAATTTACAAAACCATACATAGATTATATTACACAGGGAAAAACAAATTACGATGTTGACTTTGAAAGGAGTGGTTATGCTGTATTTGTTTTTTAATAAAAGCTTTCTGTCAGGAAGAAGTCTATTTACAATGAAAGCAGTCCTTGGTGAATGGTTCCATGAGCCAAAAAGTCCTGCTATGTCTTCACTGTGAAGGGTAGAGAGAAATAGACTGGTATTGTTAGTGCTCCCATGATTGAGATTGGCTTCAGTAGGAAACCAGTATGATTCTGGTATCTTCAGAAACACTAAGCAGATAAATTTGCCCTCTCTGTTATTTTCTCCATTGAACGACAGCTTCGTTTTTGATGTCCAAGGAAAAAAAAAAATAAAATTAATAGAAGACTCCATTCCCAGAAGCCTGATGGAGGGATTGTTACTTTTAAGGCAACATGATGAGGTTTTCAATCGACTTTGAAATGTCAGTGTGTAGAGCCCTCAATCCTGTATGGAAATCTAGTTGGAAATCAGTGCTAGGTTTGTACATGTAAATAGTGAATTACAGATTGTCTCTGCTAGCCAGGCTACTATTTAAGCATCTTCTGAACTTTATCATATAGTTACGTAATTTTTCATCACACGAGTTTTATAAGATGTTGATAGTGTGTGGTAAGTCCCAGTACTAATGTATTTGAGAGAATTTTTTGGCATTTTGTTCCCGTGTTAAAAGCCATAAGGAAACATTCTTGATGAACTTGTCTAAAGGCACATCACAGAGCAAATTGACCAGGATGCAGGTTTTGTAACTGAAGGTTGTACCATCCACGTTCTCAGTTATGTGAAAGAGGTGTGAGGATTTCTGTTGGATATTTGTTACCTGTTGAAAGGGGATGATGAAATGGAGCAGTAACCTGGGAATTAGTTATGGGTAAAAGAGCAGTGTCACAAAATACTGAATGTGAGAAGGACTTGGGCTTGAGGTGAAGAAGGAACCATTTTGAATGTGATTAACTTGAATCACTGCAGAGTATTGAGCAGAAAATACAGAAGACAGTGATAAAATTACAATTCGTGCTGTTGAAGTCAAGCATTACCAACAATGGTTAGTTGGTAATTTTATATAGTTAAAATGAAGTTAGTATTTTTGGTAGGAAGAGTGAGTAGAAAAAAGTTACAGAATTTAGTAAGTGCTTATGTAGGTGGTAAAAACAAGAAGTTTGAGCCAAAGTGAATCAAAACTGTATGACAGAGATGTATGTGGTGGAGACATATTAGCAAGACCTTGAAGAAACAAGGTAGATGTGCATTAAAAAAAAAAAGGTATTGAGAAGGCAAGAGCAGATCATCTTATATTTCAGAGGTTTATATATAAATGTATTTTACATGAAAGGTTGAAAGCCAGAGATTCTTACTTATCTGTTAATAAACTGGTTTTGCAGGTATTTGGCGGGGGGGGAAGTTTCATTTCAGTTTGGTTTTGGTTTGGCTCTTCTGAGAGATGACTTTCAGAAATTTTTAGATCTCTATTTTTTCCATGAATCCTATACTTGCTTATATGAAATACTCTTTTGTTGCAGGTTTGCTAAGGGTAGAAAGAGGCTCTTGAAAATGTTGTCCAGACTCTTCCGAATGCATGGGCTTTTCGTGGCCTCCCATCCGTGGGAAGTCATTGTGGGGACCGTGACTCTCACCATCTGTATGATGTCCATGAAGATGTTCACTGGGAATGATAAGATCTGTGGCTGGAATTATGAGTGCCCGAAACTTGAAGAAGTAAAGATTTAAATTCATGTTATAATACTTACTGTCAATCAGTAGATCCAGGGTTTTCAGTAGAACAACATCAGATAGTGATATATTAGGAGGAACGTAGCTATGCAGAAATTTCTTTATTGCCGCCTTTTCCTGTTATGGATATTAAAGCTGTATGCAAGCAGTGATGTGTTACAGGTGGTTTTCATTAAATCTGATTTTCAGTTGCACAGTATCTAGTGAGCAAGGAGTTTATATTGTTTGCAATATTTTAATTTTTTAAGACTGACAAGCAATGATACCAGCAGTGAAACTTCCTTTTTAGTGCAGGTTCACAATGGACTTTTTTTATTACTGAAACTTAAGAAGTTACTACTTTATGAGCTAACAAAATTGCTTTGTATTTCAAACAGGATGTTCTGAGCAGTGACATCATCATCCTGACAATCACACGCTGTATAGCAATCCTTTATATATATTTCCAGTTCCAGAACCTAAGGCAGCTTGGATCGAAATATATTTTGGGTACTGTATGTGAATTTTGTGTTTGCTGTATGCATTTTAATTGGGTTTGAGTGTAAACTGGTAACAGATATTCAAGTTCAAATACTTACGTACACAGGGGGTTATTTCAGTTACTTGCTTGATAGCAGAATTTTTGGCATGTATCAAAGTGCAATTTTTTAAAGGATTTTGTGTAGGTATATGAACAATGGGAATGTAATTCTTGAAATAGTTATTGTGTGAAACACTTAAAAATATAGAGCTGTTTATAAGCCAGTTTTCAGTTTTGCTGATAATGAATGAGAAGGATTGTGTTTTTTTTTTTTTCTTAGAGTCTTACTTTGAATACATTACAGATTTTAGATTTAAATGTCTGCATAAAAATAGCACCCACTTCAGTTTGTATCTTACCTGCTATTACTGCAGTCTGAGAGATGAGAATTATCATTTGTTTGCTTCAGGACTAATCTAAAGGTATAGATTTTGTATTTTCCTCATATATAAAACAAAATCTTTAAATTCTCTTCTTTTTTTTTTTTTTTAAGGTATTGCTGGCCTCTTCACAATATTCTCAAGTTTTGTTTTTAGTACAGTGGTAATTCACTTCTTGGATAAAGAGCTGACAGGTCTGAAGTAAGTAATGAATTGTTTTTCCTGATTTCTTGCTTGAATTTTTGTTCCTCTGCAATAGACCTTGAATTTTAACATATGCCTCTCTTTTTTCAGTGAAGCTTTACCCTTCTTCCTGCTTCTGATTGATCTGTCAAGAGCAAGTGCATTAGCCAAATTTGCGCTCAGTTCCAACTCACAGGTTAGGGGGGGTTGTTTTTTTTTTCCGGTTGTTTGGCTGTGTTTTTCTGGATTTGGGGTTTTTTATTTTGCAATGGAGCTCTTGAATTTAATGTTCAAATAGGTACATAATCCTATTGCAGGGGAGGGGGTGGAACTAGATGCAAACCATTCTATGATTCCACCAATGAAATTGCTGCAACAGACCACCTAGAGTTTGCCATGCTTGGCTTCTGGAGGAAATACCTCTGCCCCTATTGGAAAGGCTTAATGTCTTTTACGTCTTCTTTCTGTCATCTAAGTCTAGAGAGTTAAATAATGGAATAATAAAAGTTAGGGTATACAGCCATAGGCAGCAGTGGTTGCAAGAACTTTTGACATGCCATGACACAAGTGGCTTTTATTTTATATCTTAAGGTGTAGAAGTCCTGTAATTAAAGTCTGTGCCCATTAGTGTTTTAGGAGCTTAGAACAGTGGTGAACCAGTGGTGGAGAAATTAATAAAAATTAAATCATTTTATGTAAATAAAGACTGTCAAACTTATGGGAACTAAAGCAATTAAAGAATATATGGTCTCGTAGTAGTTCATTTGCAATATATGTTTTGTAAGGACTTAATCACCATGCTACTACTCAATTTACTAATCGGGTACTAATCATGTTATATGTACTCCCTTAATTTGATTTCTGTCTTTATATTAACGTACAGAAATTTTTCCTTTTAGGACGAAGTTAGAGAAAATATTTCACGTGGAATGGCAATTTTAGGCCCTACGTTTACACTGGATGCACTTGTGGAGTGTCTTGTGATCGGTGTTGGTACTATGTCAGGTGAGCGATACAATCTTTCAGTCTAAATCTTGAAAGGCCTTGGGATATTGAGAGTTTCAAATGATAGTTGTTACCCACCAGGGTGGAGCGACTTAATCTATTTTTTTGCCTTCCTGGTTAGCCTATATTACTAGTTTCGTGCACTTATGGATAATATGCTGAAGAGAAGTTTGAAATACAGATAACCATAGGAATGGACTTCTTAAAAGACCTGCTAACATTTTCTCTTGGGCATTCTTAAAAATGAGTTACACTTCCAGCACATGTACACCTATTTCGTATTTTTGCAGAAATGGAGCATTTCTAAAAATTACACCAAGCAAAACTAAATAACCAATCTTTTAAGTGGTTGGGTGTTGTTTTTTTTCCCTTCCAATCTTCTGATCTTCCATGAGTTCTGTGTGCAGTAGCAGTTGAATTTCCTTAAAAAGAGAACAGTTAAATGTAATAAATGAAGGATTTGCAAGTGTAAATAACTGATTTCTTTGTAAAATCAATCAAAGTGCCATAGTTATGGCTAAAGAAGGTTGTTGTTTGCAATTTTGTTTTTTGTCTCCTGCTTGGGGATTTTTCTTGAAGGTAAGGTTGATGTTTAAGCTGTCTCGCATACCTTAAAGGCATCTTTCAGTGCACTTGCTTTTCAAACTGGTTTGGACCTGTTGCCCTGTTTACATCTAGGAAAAAAAACCCTTACTTTGGTGTAGTGTATAGTTGTTTCTTTTTTAATTATACTGTTAGCTCTTTCATCTTCACTAAGGAAGTTCTATAATGTGTGTGTGACATGGCTGACTTTTCTGAATACCACACTTTTCATTGAAGAGTAGGTGAGATATAAAGTGTTTCTTACTACCTTCAGAAGGGATTTCAGTACTTAATGACAGCTAACTGTTCTTTGCTTAGGTAAGTGAGGAGTTTCAAGCTTTCAATGTGAAGCTTTAAAATCTTGAACTGTAATTATTTGTATGTACTTAGACTTCAAAAGTTTTCTGTAAATACTGTACTGTAAATACATACTGTGCTTAGAATAAGCTAATGCACAATGGCTAGGGCTTATTGTGCTCGTTTTTCATTAGTCTAAATAGCTCACCCTGTAATTTGCAGTGTCAGTTTTATGGTTTCTTTCGTACTTCTGCAACACTTCTTGGAGTATACAGAAAGCTTGTTGCATATACAAATGTAAGAAATGTCTTTTTTTTTTTTTTTTATGTAGGTGTACGACAACTTGAAATTATGTGCTGCTTTGGCTGTATGTCTGTCCTTGCCAACTACTTTGTCTTCATGACCTTCTTTCCAGCTTGTGTGTCCTTGGTATTAGAGGTAGGACCAGTGTCAAGACAAGATCGAGCTTAACATTCAGACCTTGTGCTTCCTGTAGGCTTTACATTTCTCCATGGAATCACACACCAGCATGTTTAACTTTTCAAAGCAAACAGAGGGAATGCCCAAAGAGAGTTATGGTGGCCCAGATGATAACGGTAACTTGTTAGTGCCACTGTAAATGAGGCACACTCAGTGCTGAGTTTTGACATAAAGCAAGTAAATTAATTATATCGTAAAGTATTGGTTGTGCAGGGTTTTTTCACAGTTTGCAGCCTAACATAGGCTAAACAGTAGACTGTAGGTTAACTCCTTGTTTATAATTTGTTAGTGATCAAATAAAAACAGTGTCAAAGCTTGCTTGCTCGTTCTTCTAGTATGTACTAAATATGACCTATTTTAAATTTTGTTATTTTTGCAGCTTTCGAGAGAGAGTCGTGAAGGGCGTCCTATATGGCAGCTTAGCCATTTTGCTCGTGTTCTGGAAGAAGAAGAAAATAAACCAAATCCTGTAACACAGAGAGTCAAAATGATTATGGTTTGTGGCTCTTTTTCACCTCTGGTTATACAGTCAGTAAGGTGTCTTAGTGCAATGAATCAAGCTTTTGCTTTCTGTAGATTTGTATTCTGCATCCCATTAGTCTAGTTTACCATGGTAATTTAATAGCACCCCCTGTATGTACACCTAAAGTCTTCCTGCATATGCCATCTCTGTGTACACATTCCATGTGTACTAATTCCCTCCTTATTACACTGAGGGTGGCAGAGCACTAAAACAGGCTGCCTGGAGGAGTTGTGGAGTTTCCCACTCTGGAGACATTCCTGGATACATTCCTGTGTAACCTGCTGTAGGTGCCCCTGCCTTGGCAGAGGGGTTGGACTAGATGATCTCCAGAGGTTCCTCCAACCCTAAAGATTCTGTGATTCTTACCCCTGCAGTACCCTCAGCTTCCCTTGCTTATTGAGCAACTGAAAGGATATGGAGGGACAGGTTCAAAGCTGAGTGTTACTGTGATAGGTCAAAATGGGTGTTAGATGAGAGGTGTGGGAAAACAGCCTTTAGCTTTAGACTTTTGAGGAATGCAAAACACACAAAAAACCCTCCCACAAAACCAACTGAACAAAAACAGAGAATGTTTAATCTTAGTGTGTCAGATACCTAGTTAGTCTTGAAAAATTAATACTTGTTCTATGTTTTTACAACAGTCGCTGGGTTTGGTTCTTGTTCATGCCCACAGTCGTTGGATAGCAGAACCAGCTGCTCAAAACAGTACTGTAGAAAATTCAGTGGAATTGGATGAGAATGCACCAAAGAGAATTGAACCTAATGTTTCATTATGGCAGTTCTACCTTTCTCGGTAGGTGACTTCGCAGAAGAGGTGTGTTTCCTTCATTAAGCTGTGTTCTCCAGCTGCTAAGCTTTGTAAACTTGCTTTACAAGTACTTTACACTTGTAAACTAAGATCCAGGATTTCTTGGAACCATAGGTGACATTTTATAAGAAATATTTCAATATTATGTTGTTTGTCCAATCTTCTGGAAGTAATCAAGGAATGATCAGGAGCCAGTTGTCCTGTATGCATCAAAATGCTACCTTTTCCCACTAGCCCTGACACCTTTCAGAGCACCCTGGAAAATAAATTTTGTGACTGCACTAGGGTGATTATTTATGTGGAGCTTTTCCACACAAGTGGAAAAAGCACAGAAGCTGTGTCACATTGCTTTTCCTTCAGCTCAGCTGAAGTTAGTGGCAGTGGTGGTTCCATCTTACTTCTGGAAGTTCAGAATTGTCTGGCCTCATAGCAGTTCAGCTTGGATCATAAGTAGTCATTCTTGGTAGAGGATGATGATTGAAACTCTGTCACTGGGAGAAAGGCTGTTAATGAATATCTTACAGTCCTTTCTGTTATTGGGATTGCTTTTTAGCTAAGAGTAACTGTTTAAAGACATCTTAAAATTCTGAGGTTGTTAATGATGCACAGAATGATTTGTCTACCCTAACCTAGCATATTTGAATGTCCTGGTAGAAGATGCCTTTTTACTGGGATTTCTGTAACAGTATAAATTATGATGAAACTCTTGCCCTTTCTAAACCAAAGGGATGTCAGAATGCTGTTTATAAACTACAAATTGTATGTATCATGTATTTACTTTTTGTTTGTCTTTGTACTTTTTGTCTGTTTCAGAATGGCCAGTATGAATATTGAACAAGTAATCACTCTTGGATTAGCCCTGCTCCTTGCCGTCAAATACATCTTCTTTGAGCAAGCAGAGACTGAATCCACACTCTCACTGAAGAATCCCATAACATCTCCAGTGATGGTCCAGAAAAAGGTCCCGGAGAATTGTTGCAGGAAGCAACAATCCAGACTTCTGAAAAACAATCAGAAATCTAACACATTAGAAGAAGCTTTAGTTCCCAAAGACGGAAATGGTAATTTTTAGCATTTTAAAGTCTGAACCTATTCCTGAGTATTTGTAACAAATACTGAAATCTGTGTTTATGTGTTGTATTTGGAAGCAAAACTTAAGAATTTTGTGAACCAAAGTTCATTTTGTCTTTTTGCAGCTGAAGTCATAAAACCTGTATTAGCAGAGTCATCAACTAAGGCTACATTTGTAGTTGGCAGTTGCAATCCTGTGGAAACATCTTCATGTCCTCATGGAAAAGAGGAAGAAATTCAGTTACCAAAAGAACCTCGTTCTATTGAGGAATGTGTTAGTATACTTGGAAATGCAGAGGTATGGAAAAATAAAGGTTGTGGGTTTTTAATAACTCGGGTGAGGTATTACAACAGTACAAAATGCTTTTGTAAGCCAATTCTCCAGTCAGTCAGGACAGGGTAGTTCAGAGAGCAGCTTCATCATTCATGACATACCAAGTCATTGAAGCTTCATCACTTACATGTGCAAGTGGGTGACAGAGTAAAAAGTTCTTGATGATATCCTGGCCTACTGTAAAACCTGATATTGGCAGTTGGTTCTTTTAGGTGTACTCTGATAATGTCAAAGTAAACTTGTTACTAGTTTTCATTTGGAAATACCTAAAAGGATTTTCACCAAGAGAAACTGTTCTTTCTTTCCCCCTTCATGTTTCCAGAAAGGAGCAAAATTCCTTACTGATGCTGAGGTCATCAGTTTAGTGAATGCTAAGCATATTCCTGCATACAAACTGGAAACCCTGATGGAAACTCAAGAGCGAGGTGTGTCCATTCGCAGACAGATGTTATCTAAGAAACTCCCCGAACCTTCATCTTTGCAGTATCTTCCATATAGGAATTATAATTATTCTTTGGTAAGTAAAAAGCAGAAAAGCAAAATTCACTCTAAAACCATTTTCCAAATAGAGGAGATAGATGCTTGGCTGCATCAAAAGGAGCATGACCAGCAGGTCAAAGGAGGTGATCCTGCCCCTCTACTCTGCTCTTGTGAGACCTCACTTGAAGTATTGTGTGCAGTTCTGGTGTCCTCAACATAAAAAGGACATGGAACTGTTGGAACAAGTCCAGAGGAGGGCCACGAGGATGATCAGGGGACTGGAGCATCTCCTGTATGAAGACAGGCTGAGAAAGTTGGGGCTATTCAGCCTGGAGAAGAGAAGGCTGTGTGGAGACCTCATAGCAGCCTTCCAGGATCTGAAGGGGGCCTATAGGGATGCTGGGGAGGGACTCTTCATTAGGGACTGTAGTGATAGGACAAGGGGTAACGGGTTAAAACTTAAACAGGGGAAGTTTAGATTGGATTTAAGGAAGAAGTTCTTTACTGTGAGGGTGGTGAGGCACTGGAATGGGTTGCCCAGGAAAGTTGTGTATGCTCCATCGCTGGGGATGTTCAAGGCCAGGTTGGACAGAGCCTTGGATGACATGGTCTAGTGTGAGGTGTCTCTGCCCATGGCAGGGGGGTTGAAACTTGATGATCTTAAGGTCCTTTCCAACCCTAACTATTCTATGATTCTGTGTACATAAGTTAAAAAATGAGCTTGGTGAAAACTGATACAGAAGATAAAAAAGGCATATGTAAGACACTACCTTTTACTGTTCTACATCTTTTTTAAGCCAGGGGAGGTGGTGGGTGAGGTTTCCTCACTCAGAAGCTTACTCAAAATATATCTGACTGAAGTGTGCAGCTGCCTTATCTCAGAAATGCAGAATTCCACTAGTACTGAGCCTGAGTTCAGCTAATGGTAAAACTGCCTGGGGCTCAAGTTAAAATGGAAGTTTATTTAAAATTCATTTAACAGTATGAGAGTCTTTTTAATTGTGTTTAAGACTTAATAAATTTCAATACATCCGTGAAATACTAGACTTGAACAGTATTAGCTGTTGATAGCTGTACTATTCGTTTTTTGAGGTGGGAATTGGTTGCTTTATGGATAGGGTTGTGGGTTTTTGCTAAGATACCACAGGCATTGCATGTAATGTGCTGTGCCATATGACTGTAGTGAAACCTTAGTGATACCTTTTGTATTCTTTTTGTAAGGTAATGGGAGCTTGCTGTGAAAATGTGATTGGATATATGCCTATTCCTGTAGGCGTAGCAGGACCACTGTTTCTGGATAACAAAGAGTTTCAGGTGCCAATGGCAACAACAGAAGGTTGTCTTGTAGCAAGCACTAACAGAGGATGCAGAGCAATATGTGTAAGTATAGCTTGACTAGCTTGAAAACTTCATGTATTATAAAACATATTTGGGGTGATAATAAGGCATGTTTCTGGCTTCCTAAAAACTGAAATTCACTGTCAGTAATCTCTGTTTCCCTTCTGCTTTGATTTTTAGCTTGGTGGAGGAGCACGTAGCCGCATTCTGGCAGATGGGATGACTCGAGGACCTGTTGTAAGGCTACCCAGTGCTTGCCAGGCTGCAGAAGTGAAAGTCTGGCTTGAAAGCCCTGAAGGCTTTAAAATAATGAAGGAAGCTTTTGACAGCACAAGTAGGCAAGTACAATAGCTATTCCAGAGTTTTTTCCTGACACAAGACTTCTGTGGCTCCTAACTGTTTTTTGGGTGGTTTTTTTTGTTTTTTTTGTTTTGGTTTGTTGGTTTGTTTTTTGGCATACTGCAATGCAGGAAATTAGATCTTTATTTTGGCTATCCCATGTAATGTGAGTCTGTGAGAATAAAAGTCAGTCTGGGTATGGACCAAGGTTTTTCCAATGATAAGTGGTAAACAACTGTATCTTGGCAACAGTCATTTGCATCACAAAATAAATTATTTATTTCATTTAAGCACTTAAAAGCTTTTTTGAATTTCTAGTAGTACTATGCAAAAAGTAATTCAAAGCCTTTCAGATGGTATTATTAATGTTAAGAATTAATTTGTGAGGTTCCAGAGAATACAGGATAAACTAATGCTAGAACTGAAATGCAAAAAAATGTAAATCAGTATTAAGAACAAGTCTGTTTGAAGCCCTACATTTTTTTCTGAGATTTATGATTACATGCTCATAGAGAGATTTCCTTATCAGATTTCCTTCCTATGAATGTTACAAGTGTCAGCCAAGTTCATATGCGTATTTTGGCCAGAATCAAGTCATGCTGTTAATAAATGCAATATTTCCCGGTTTTTGTTTCACCTGTGGAGCTTGTACTGTAGTTGAAGATAGCATGCATTTTGCCTTGCTGTAAAACTGACACAAGAATTTCCTAAGGCCTCATTTTTAGTTTATACCTGGTAGTCAGATGTTTTAAGGAATGGAAATGAATTAACTTTACATCAGCACTTGAGGATATTCTATTTCATGAAGTCCAGGGATAGAAAACATAAAAAGGAAGCAAACACTTTTGCAGTGAATATTTTTAAAATATTTATTTGAGAGGATTGTGAGCATGGTAGCTGAAGGCTTTTTCCTGTGCCTCTATGAGGGAGGAGGAACACAGTGTTGTTAGCAGTGCTGTCTGCAATGATTTACTGTCATTTTGCCACTTAAAACTAATTTAATCTTTTCCCTTGAGGACTGTAAGTAATACTTAAATTTTCTTGCAGGTTTGCCCGCCTACAAAAACTTCTCATCAGTTTGGCTGGTCGTAACCTTTATATCCGTTTTCAGTCTGGAACAGGGGATGCAATGGGAATGAATATGATTTCAAAAGTAAGGACCAGTCCCCTGAAGTCTCTTTAGTAAATGTGCCTTTCAAGAATAAATAAGCTGTAGCCTACCAATCTGTGACTACTTGGCGTGTGAAGACAGAAAGATAAGACAGCACTGTTTGCAGTGCTACAAAATAGTAGAAGTGTTCAACCTTATCAAGTATAAACAAGAATAGGATGAGAATGATGAAAAAGTAACTTCATATTTTATGTTTTTTTATTATTATTTGGAGAAAGTATTCTTCATAAATGAAGCTGGTTGCTCTGTTGCTTTGGGGCAAAGATTGTATCCCACAGTAATTAATCTGTTGCTGCTAAGTGATGTGTTTATCACTTCCTTGTAAATAAAGGTTTAGGTATCTGGTGAATGGCAGTGGAGAGATGTCCTCTAGGGGTTTTTTTATTTGTTTTTATGCAAATGTGGAAGAACTTGAGACATGACCCATAGATTGTTGGGATGCTTTGTGCTGCTTGAGATTGATACTCTTTGCCTATTCTATATTAAATTTAAGTCTGTCAGAACTTCAATTATGTAATAAATGAATCTGATCATACACAGGTACCAAATATAGCAGACCTTCTTTCTGATTTTCTAGTTTAGAGAAGCTCTTTCCACTACATGCAAAATGCATTTGTTTCATGCCCATAGTCTTTGTCTTAGTTCATGTTATATCTTCAGCATGGTAAACACATTACCATGCACCTAGAATGCATCCAGAGAGTCCATATGCACGGAGAAAAACAGTTATTCCCTATATAATTCCAAAAGTAGTTAGAAAAAAGATAGTGATAATTGGATTTTTCTTCTCTGGGTCCAGGTTCCTTCCTGAAACTATGTTCATTTCTCCAACTGTAACTGATGTTTTGATTAGACTTAATCTAATCTTGCTGCCCCACTGTCCTTGAGTAGCTAATTTCACAACTGTAATGATATTGTTGCCTTTTATCTGTTTCTCTTTTAACAGGGTACTGAAAAGGCACTGGTAAGGTTGAATGAAGAGTTTCCTGATCTCCAAGTCATAGCTATTAGTGGTAACTATTGTACGGACAAAAAACCTGCTGCTATAAACTGGATAGAAGGAAGAGGGAAGTCTGTTGTCTGTGAAGCAGTCATTCCAGCCAAGGTTGTTAGAGAAGTAAGTGTTCGCTTTCTTTTACTTCTTTAATAAAAATGTGTACATTTTACAAAACTGGTACCTGCCCTGGATCATAAATATTAACTTTAAGTTGTTTTCCAGGTGAGAATGATTCCTACATGTATTTTCAGGTACTGCTGTAAATAAACCTTTTTCCCTGAGACAATAAGTGTTTTTCTTTCATTGTCCCTTCTGACATAGGGTGCATATATATAACATGCATATACATAATGATAAAGTTGAATGCATTAGGATTTTAACTTCTTACTTTTGAAAAAAATTGCCAGTTTGTCAGATCTTTATACAGAGGGCTTTGCCTGTTATTAAACCCCATGTTTTCGATCATTTCACTGTTGTCTCCCACACAAACCTGGCATTCTCATTAAGGTTTATATGTCTCTACTGCAATGAAAACAGATAATCAGGTGCTTCACATAATTCCAAAGCTGCCTTAGTGTCTTGGATGACGAAGGGTAATCTCTATAAGCAGTGCCATTTCTAGCCTCTGGAAAACTTGTCCTGCATCATAAGCACAATCTTAGATTCACTTCCACTTGAGCTCAGGTTACTGGCTGTGTGCATCAGATCAAATCCATTGCTTGTTACCTGGTCAAGAGGGACAATAGCCATGGAAGAATTTACTGCACTGTAGTCAGAATAGTATTCCATCAACTTGTTCGAGATTTTCTGAATTTGTGGTTTCAGATTTGATGGATTTAGTTTATTGTTTGTTTTCCCCAGTAATTTGTCCAGTTCCTTTTTGAAAACTATGTAAACGATTCCACACTGCAGCTACATCTGGTGTAAGAGCTACCTCCTTGTTGCTGCTGAAGAATGAGTGAAAAAACTGTTCCAATGTGTCTCTGAACATACTTATCTCTAGACTTTTTTCAGTTCTGTAATTTGTAAATGCTGAGTACAGAGGTGGACACAGTATTCCTAGAGTGTATGAGCTTTTAAAGGCCTGTGCAAGTCCAGACCTTTTGAACTGCCCTTTCCATTGTTACTTGGACAATGCAGTCTGCATTTGAAAGAACTCCTTGTGAGCAAAACTAAAAGCAGGTATCTAGGACAAGGACTGAGTTGAATTCCATATGGAAGTAAACAAGGGGCAAGGGCTTACTAATTGTAAATAATGCATTCTACTCCTGCCTAAGGAATGGTGTAGTAAAAATGTACCACTTTGTCTAGGTATTGAAGACAACTACAGATGATATAGTTGAAGTCAATATCAACAAGAATTTGGTGGGTTCTGCGATGGCTGGTAGCATAGGTGGCTACAATGCACATGCAGCAAACATTGTGACAGCTATCTACATTGCCTGTGGTCAGGTAGGTTTATTTTACTCCGATTAACTTAGGTTTTCTTTCGTAGTAAATCTTATCCAAATGCTTAGTTAACTGAGTGTTTTGGTTTTGTTTTGCTTCTCCTTCCTGATCTGAAGGATGCTGCGCAGAATGTGGGCAGCTCTAATTGCATCACTCTGATGGAGAGAACTGGTTCCACCAACGACGACCTGTACATCAGCTGCACAATGCCTTCTATTGAAATAGGAACTGTTGGCGGAGGCACGAACTTGCTCCCACAGCAAGCCTGTTTGCAGGTATAAATTGGAAAGTTTAAAGCAACTTAGCTATTTCAGTCAAATATCACTTTCATGTTGCGTACATTGTGTCCGAGTAATGTTGTGGGAGAACATTATTATTAATTATCTTGAAACTTGGAGGATTTGACATTAAAATTTTAGAATTATCTAATGAACTGTTTTCATGTATTGAGTTTCTAAAGCTTAAGATATTTAATATTAAAGTTATTTAAAGCTAGCTGATGAGAGGATTTGCAAAGACTTCAGTACTAAATTTAGCTTAAGTTGATCTTAGATTTCATAGCATAATATTGCATATTTTTCTCCCCAGATGTTAGGTGTTCAAGGTGCAAGCCAAGATAACCCTGGTGAAAATGCCCGTCAGCTTGCTAAAATTGTTTGTGCCACAGTGATGGCAGGGGAGTTATCACTGATGGCAGCTCTTGCAGCTGGGCACCTTGTCAGGAGCCACATGATCCACAACAGGTAAGAAACAGAGAAATTCTTGGTTTTGCTGGCTTTCCCTTCTTCCAAGTACACAAGATTCAGTAATAATTAAGTGAATAATAGAAACATGCAATAGCAGTGGAGCATTTAAACTATCTAATGTAATTATCTTACTGTTTTTATTAGGTCAAAAATAAATCTACAAGATCTTCAAGGAACCTGCACTAAGAAGGCAGCTTGAATACTAAAAAAGCTTTGAAATGAAGAGTTGCTCTAGCAACTGACCAGATGTATGGGGATAAAAAACCAACCAAAATCTGTGAAGTTTAAAATGCAAATCACCTTTAACATAATAATGTCTGTGTAAGATGAAGTGAGAGATCACCGGACTTGGGTGACACTACTTACGCCTTTGACTTTCTTCAGTGGTTAGAGATGACTTCATAAAGGAAGTCCTGTCAGATGTCTTGAGCGTGGCTTTGGAATTCTTGATCTTACACATCATTTTCTAAAGGGGCAGTCTTTTGTTTTTACTGGCTGAGATTATTTTGATTTGTAGGCGCCTGGTGACTACCAAAAAGTGATATAATGTACTTTGTACATTAAAATACATAGTTTGGTCTACACTTGGCTTGGATGTGCACGTTGTTGCCATCCTTATGTTCTGGTTAGAAAAGCATGGTTTTTAAAGTGATGGCAAGCCCGATCAATTCCCATAAAATCCCAGTTTTGTTCACATGTAAAAGGTTTTAGGCTACGAGATTTTTATTGAATTGTCGTTTTTGTAGAAACCCCCATATACATAGTACTGAATTTGCTGCTGCTTCAGCTAAGCAGCATTCAATGTTTCAAATCCACAGTTTAGGTTATTACTCTATGGAAAACTTGTGACCTATAAAGTTCTGAACTGTTAAATATAATTGGTACTGAAGTAGGGAAAAACAGTGTATCCAACTGTTTTGTTATTTTGTGCAGACAGAAGAAAGCGATTTTGAAACTGGTAACTCCAGAAACCGTTAAGTGTCAGGCGGGTGTTGAAGCAAATGCAGTTTCTCAAACTCCTTTTGATAGGTGTGCATTCAAATAACAGGAGTCACGAACAGATGTTTACATTTCTTTTAAAGGAAGCCTCTCAAGGTACCTTTAGTGTGTGTGTGTATGCTCCTAATTATTATTTTTAAGTGTTTGACACTTATTCCCCAGGAACAGGTGTGTATCCACTGTTTCAGCTGAGATGAAATGAAGCCAGAAAATCACACTGTCCTCTTAACATTAGGGGATTTTGTATTTTAATTCCTTTTAAACTTCCTTTCTGAGCGGGGAGTATTTATTTTAAGAAGAAATCTTACCCTTTTCTCAATGGAGAGTACTAATTAAGGGAATTCAATGAAATTTTATGTTAATGCATCAAGCAGTTTTTGTATTAAAGTACTGTACTTGGACCAGTGAAGCAGTCTCAGGTGTTCTTAATGTAATACAGAAACCACAAGTTTATTCTGGTTTGATTCAGTTTTGGGAATATTGCTAAATGTATCACCCTGCCTAGTTAATCACAAGAAGGAAATTGTTAATATGCTTGATGATGGGGTGTTTTTTATTTGGTTTGGGGTTTTTTGTTTGCTTTTTTTGGGACAGGTTGGTGGATTGGACTGGGTTTCTTGCTGGAATGCAGTGGCATTCCTGCAGGGGTGACTAGCAGATGTGCGCTTCTAATGTGCAAATTTGGTATAAATCATTATTAGTTTTGTAGTACATCTGCAGATTCATACCATTGTAATGAGCTCATAAAGTGAATGTGCAAGCATGGAGACATACTACATGCTAGATGTGTTACAATAGCATGTAAATATCAAATATCACAAATGCTTATCTTCCTGCAGTATTGTTGCTAATAGCTACCATTTTAAGAAAAGTTGGAACTACTTTGTTCCTATGTTCATTCAGTGACCTTATTTAAAATAACACGGTCCTGGCAATAAATGGTGGTTCAGTGTTCAGTTTGGTGGATTTAAATGACATTCTGTCTTGCAGAATTAACATTTTGTATTATTACTAAATTGTGTACATTTTGGTACAGAACTACTTTTTCAGTTCCAGTAAAACAATGGAAAACATGTTGGCTTAACTGTGATATTTTAAGTTTACTTCATTACTTAGTGACATATCCAGATAGACAACATGAAATGCAAGTGTTCAGCTCCTAAGGTTGATGTTGGTGGTGGCTGCGAGTCTGTGTATCATCAGATATACGCTGCAACCTACATACTGTCTCCTTGATGCTACATGTTTTATGCCAGAAGCAGAGGTTACCATTTCAGATGTGTTGGAAAGTTTAGGGAACTGAAGTGTTCTTCTTTCCCTGTGTGAATGACAGTGACATATTTGGGCATTGCTGCAAAGTTTGAGTGACAAGAATGCTTCGGTACAGGAACAGTTTTGTGCAGTTTGTTTTGCACCATTGGCAGAACCAAACTAGCTCTCTGGATTGAAGTTCCTAGAGCTGCTGCGCCTTAAATGTGGTATTATTACAATTCATTCTGTTTTCCAAGTATTTTAAAACCCTAGGAAAAGACAGTAAAAATAGTGTCTTTGACTCTGGTTACTAGCTTGCTTCTTTTTGCCTGGATCACCTCCTTTCCACATGGGTCCTGAATTTACTTTACCGCTGCTACACAGCAGTCCTGCTCCTGCTGTGTGTCTGACATGAACATTTCAGCGCTGTGGGGGTCAGAAGTGCTGCAGCTGTCTCTTAACTACACAGCTGTTCCTTGCTTTGATTTCTCCCTGCAGCACCAGGCCCAGTCAGTGGGGAGCGTTCAAGTGTATGCACAGCACTGCTGGGACAGTTTCATCCTTGGCATGGATGTGCCCAGGGTACAGTGCACACAGCTTTGAGAAAAGCTGTGGTAGAGGGTACATCCTCCCACTTCTTCCAGCTACATTTCTGGGGTGGAGTGAGAGCTCCTACTGCTTAGAGTGCTCAGAGCCATAGGCTCCATCATCATCAGTCCACAACCTCAGACAAGTGGTTTTCCAACAAGGCAGTCACTGTGTAAAGACCTTGCTTCACCCTCAAAACAAGTGGGTGATGTTGCAACCTTTTTTCACCCAGCCCTGGTCACTCGCAAGGGAAGAGAATACAACTGCTCACCACCTGCCGACTGACACCAGTATATAAACTGGGGGCAGTTACCTGGAAGGGCTAGATCACTGCTGGGGTCAGGCTGGGTATCGGTGGGTGGTGAGCAGTTGTATTCTCTTCCCTTGTTATTTCCCTTATCATTATTATTATTGATGGCAGCAGCAGTGGTTTGTGTTATACCTTAGTTACTGGACTGTTCTTATCTCAACCCGTGGGAGTTACATTCCTTTGATTCTCCTGCCCATCCCTCCGGGAGTGGAAGGAGGAAGTGGGGGGAGTGAGCGAGCGGCTGCATGGTTCTGAGTTACTGGCTGGGTTTAAACCATGACAGTTCTTTATAGAGGTGTTTAGCAATTGCACATCATTTTCCCCCTCCTCGAGTGGTCAGCCTGTGAAGGAGACATTCCTTTAGCTTCCCAGTCCACGAAAAGGCAGCCGAGAACAAGGAGTTCCTTCTCCTGTCTTCCCTCCCCTGTGTGAATGCAGCTGCTCTAACTCCAAATGCAGCACCTACACCAACTCCAAATACAGCAGATACACCAACCCTAGTGACAAGTACAGAAGTTACTCAAACTCTGACTACAACAGATAATGCAGCTACTCCAGCTCCAAGCATATCAGCTTCACAAACCCCAGGGACAAGTACAGCAGCTATCCAAACCCCAACAACAGATACTGCAGCCACTCCAACCACAGTGATAATCACTGCAGCTAAACCAGAGGACCAACTCATGCCAATATCGGTTGCCCCTGTACGCAAGGGGAAAAGCAAAAAAAAAAGACAAGAAAGATGAAGAAGCAAGATGAAGAAGCAATGGCAATGCACTTACTACCTGGGACAGCATCTGATCAGGAGTCATCATCACATGAATCAGAAGAAGATGAAAAGCTGGAGGGAGCACCACCTCCTGACCACTGCAGAAGAGGCTACAGAGACTGGACTCGCTGGATCCAGCCTGGCTCCAGAGCTGCCAAGGGACATCCCTGGATGAGGGGACAAAGCCGGGGGCCACACAGGAGGAGGAGCAAGGGGCTGGGAAGGTAAGGGAATGTCTCCTTCACAGGTTGATGACCCTAGGAGGGGAAAAAAGATCTATAATTGTTATACACTTCTATTACATACCACCAAAAGTATAGAGGTGGTGACCACACTGGGAATGCAAGCCAGATCAGTTTCATGATCAATGAGTCTATTGTATTACAAGTCATTACCATAATGTACAACAAAACAAGAACCTTAGCCTAAGCCTCCCAGCCAATAAACACCAAACCATCAAATACTGGCTGTCAGTAAGGTATGACATGCTGAAACTCTGAGATCAACAGCAAGAACTTTGAGAGCCAATAAATGAGCATTATGAAGAGTGACTATTAATCCGAAGCAATAAATGCTTATCACAAATACGATTAGAGACACTCTAGTCAGATCTGTCATTATCTCAACCTTTCATGCCCCACGCTGGGTGCCAGAAAGAACTGTCATGCCTTAAGCCCACCCGGGAACTCAGAACCACTCAGCTGCTCGCTCACTTCCCTGCTTCTTCCTCCCCCTGCTCCCAGAGGGATGGGGAGGAGAATGGAAAGAATGTAACTCGCACGGGTTGAGATAAGAACAGTCCAGTAACTAAGTAACTAAGATATAACACCTGCTACCACCAATAATAATAATGAGAAGAGAGATAAAAAGGGGAGAGGATACAGTTGCTCAGCACCCACCAACCGATACCCAGCCCTACCCAAGCAGTGATCTAGCTCTTCCAGGTGACTCCCCTCACTTTCTGTACCAGGCATGACGTGCTGTGGTACAGAATACCCCTTTGGTTAGTTTGGGTCAGGTGTCCTGTCTCTGCTTCCTCCTGGCTTCCCCTCCTCCCTGGCAGAGCATGAGACTCAGAAGGTCCTTGGTTGGAGTAAACATTACTGAGTAACAACTAAAAACATCGGTGTTATCAGCGCTGTTCCCAGGCTGAAAGTCAAAAACACAGCACTGCACCAGCTACTAAGAAGGAGAAAAATGACTGCTACTGATGAACTGAAGACACTGACACAGCCAGGCGTGTAGGAAAGGTTTGAAATGGAGTTGAGCAGAGCTTAGGTAGGTGGCTGCGAACAGCATGTTTCCTCTCCATTCCTACCCCTCTTCTTCTCCACCTCCTCCATCTGTCTGACCAAGTGCCTTTGGCATCTCCTGCACCTTAGCTTCAGCAACTGCAGGACAAGGTTCTTTTTAAAACACCTTCAAGGTGTGGAGGCCCACTACAGAGCTGCCAAGCCGAGGTGACATGCAGCTCAGCAGCTGCAGGACTGAATCCTTGCTGTCCTTTACACCACAGGTCAGGGGTTTTGGAGATGCTGGTGGTGGATGAGGCACCACTTTCATTCACCTACTTTTCACAGCCCTCCAGGTTTGGAAGTGTTCAAGGCCAGGCTGGATGGAACCTTGAGCAACCAGATCTAGTGAGAGATGTTCCTGCCTATGGCAGGGGTTTGGACTAGATGAGCTCAAAATGTCCCTTTGAACCCAAACCATTCTGTGACTGTGATTCTATAATGGGCTTTTCTGCATTACATTATGGTGTGTCTCTTCAGACTGTGGGGCAGAACTACCTGAGGTAACTGCAACTGTGGAATTTAAACCAACCTGCATTTCAAAATGTGAAAGTAAATATCCTCCTTGGGGGTTTTAGGCATTTGTAGTTAACGTTACCACACACCTCATCTGGGCAGAAGAGATAAAGTTTATCACCACAGACATAAGTGAAATCTCAGAAACGATCCCTTGTAAAAATCTAGAGGGCATTTTTAACTCATTTTTGCTTTTCCTAGCTATTTTTCTCAGTGCGTATTCTTTTGTTCTAACTGCGTCATGACCACACTGATCTGCATACAAGAGATAACCAACTGTTCTGCTCTCAGGAGCACAATGGAGCTTATAAACCTTTACCCAAACCATTTGTTTATTAGTTTGTTGCTTTATTTCAACACAGGCCTCTTACCTGTCATCGGGGAAGTACGTGCAATACGCAACCACTGTGGCAGCAGCTCCAGCTTCACCAGCACTGAGGTCCCTCCTGGACTGAAGTCACCCCTGTTCCACTTCATGGGTATATATGGGATGAAACAAGTTACCACCGCCCTGGGAGAGCACACTTAAGCAGTTCTTCATTTGCTGATATTTACATGATTTATGTGCTGGAGGCAGAACACCACCACTGTCTAGAGACACCGATAAAGGCAATGAAAACACACTGTCTGCTGTCTGTGTGGCTTGAAGGCTTGTTACAAAGACTGCTAAGGAAAACTGACTTTGTAAGTCAGGTTTGGAGACCTGCAGGACCAATTTTAACCCACACATACTGGATCTTTCTGATACTTCTTTTAAAGAGAGGCTTTTCCATCTAGAAATAGTGCAAAACCCATTGCGTACAGATGAGAAACCTCATGGTGGATTTCTGCCTTTCTGAATCATAGAATCACTAGGTTGGAAAACACCTTTAAGATCATCAAATCCAACCATTACTGCAGCACTGTCAAGACCATGATGCAGAGAGTTGACCAATGTACAGGGGGGGTTATACAAGGGGTTGTACAGAGGGGTTGTACAAGGGGGTTGTACAGGGGGGGTTGTACATGGGGGTTAGAGGAATTTGCTTGCTTAAACAGAAGTATTGTCTGTTGTAAATGCCTGCTAAGCAGAACAAAGGCACCTGGTCCTATTGATAAGCAGCTATTGATAAGGAAAAGCAGACCCCTGAATCTACTGATAAGGGGGAGAAGCAGATGGTTTATGGCTGGTATACCGACCAAACCCTAAGGCCATATGTAAAGACTGAAAGGTGAAAACTGCAAGAAGAGGAAGACTCATTTACTTCATCTTGAAGACCCCTACCCACAGGAGGAAGACTCATTTACTTCATCTTGAGACCCCTGCCCATGACCAGAGGGGGCACTGCGCAGGCACAGAGGACCTTCTAGCTCATTATAATACGAAGCGGGGATAGGACATGAATATGTATAGGCGTGTTGTGCAACCTTATGAATATATATAACTTTAGAGAATAAATGTAGAGGGAAACAACACTGAGGCACGCATGACTTTGAGGAATTATCCCCGTGCGTCTCAGCGCTGAATAAAAAGCATACCTACTTTACAACTTTAACGAGCCGTGGAGTCAATCCGCGCATCAACCAACACTAAACCACATCACTGAGGGCCTCATCTACACGGTTTCTGAACACTTCCAGAGACGGTGATTCCACCATCTCCCTGCGCAGCCTGTTCCAATGCCTGAGCACCCTCTCCGTGAATAAATTGTTCCTAACATCCATCGTAAACCTTCCCTGGCTCAGCTTGAGGCCGTTACCTCTTGTCCTGTTACCTGGAAGGAGAGATCAACCCCCACCTCACTACACCTCACAACCTCCTTCCACGTAGTTGCAGAGAGCAATGAGGTCGCCCCTGAGCCTTCTCCAGACTAAACACCCCTCAGCAGCTCCCTCAGCCGCTCCCCATCACACTTGTGCTCCAGGCCCTTCCCCAGCTCCGCTGCCGTTCTCTCCCCGCCCCCTGACATCAGTTTGCTGCCCGCGCTGCCGCAGGTACCTCGCAGCCGCCCCGCCCGGCCCCGCTGCTGCCGGCCCTCTGTCGGGTGACACACGGGGCTGCTCCCGGCACAGGTTTCACATCAGCCTGTGCGGGCCCGCCTTTCCCGGGCTGTGCCGCGGCAGGAGCCTGGGCTGCCGGCGCCGAGGGGCGGTGTCCTCACAGGGCGGGAGGCGCGGCCCGGGCCTCCCCTCCAGATCCGAGCGGCACCTCCAGGCCGCCAGATGGCGCTGGTGCCGCGTTAGCACAACTCCTGCCGCCTTTGCTCCGGTCGGTTGCTCGCGGCCCGTCCGGCACCATGGAGGCGCCTCCAGTGACCATGATGCCTGTGTCGGGCGGCACCATCAACATGATGGAGTACCTGCTCCAAGGTAAGCGGCGGGCGGCCGGGCAGCTCCCTCCCGCCGCCCAGGAAAGCGTCCGGCGGCCAGGCCTGCCTGCCGCGCTGCCAGGCCGCTCCGCGTGAGCCGAGGGGCGGTCCCGGCCGTGAGCGGTGCTTGGGGAGGCGGGCGGGCACGGGGCCCGCGGCGGCACACGCTGCAGGGGGAGCCTCGCTCTGCCGGACGGGGGGAGGAGAGCAGGGTCGGGGTAACGGAGGCGCTGTGGGCCCGCCGCAGGAAGCGTGTTGGACCAGTGCTTGGAGAGCCTGCTGCACCGGCTGCGTGGCCTCTGCGACAACATGGAGCCGGAGACCTTCCTGGACCACGAGATGGTGTTCCTGCTGAAGGGGCAGCAGGCCAGCCCCTTCGTGCTGCGGGCGCGGCGATCCATGGACAAGAGCGGCATGCCCTGGCATTTGCGGTACCTGGGCCAGCCAGAGATCGGCGACAAGAGCCGCCACGCACTGGTTCGCAACTGCGTAGACATCGCCACTTCGGACAACCTGACGGACTTCCTGGTGGAGATGGGCTTCCGCATGGACCACGAGTTTGTGGCCAAGGGGCACGTGTTCCGCAAGGGCATTATGAAGATCATGGTGTACAAGATCTTCCGTATCCTAATGCCAGGAAACACAGACAGCATCGAGCCGCTCTCCCTCTCGTACCTGGTGGAGCTCAACGTGGTTGCGCCAGCCGGACAGGATATTGTTTCTGATGATATGAGGAACTTTGCTGAGCAACTGAAGCCTCTAGTGCACCTGGAAAAAATTGACCCCAAAAGGCTGATGTGATTGAAAAGTGGGGCAGTTAAGGCATTGGATTTGCTAGTGTTCCTGAGGAGGGCTGTTTTTCTGAGATGCCTTTTGAGGGCAAATCAAAATGGGAGGAAGGGAATAAAGGACTGCCTGTCAGTTTCAGTTACTGGGTGTTTTTCCTTCACTTGTGGATGTGAATGAGAGTGGACAGTTTAAATAAGTGCTATTCAAAACGTCAGTAAATGCTAATTATTGGTAGTTTTCCTTCCTTCTGTTGGGGAGATACCTGTTAGGAAGCAAATTGTCTAACAGTCCAAGAACATCAGACTTGAGTTCACCATTCTGTGTACCCACATCCTGGTGCTGCTTTTTGTTTTGATTTTTGTTTTGAAGGACCATTTATGTATCTTGCCTGGTCATGCAAAGTTTTTCATTCAAGTAATACATGAAGTTAGTATCCCTTAGTGCAGTAGGTGTTTAATGCAAGCAGAAGCCCAGGAACCTACACAGTATCAAAGAGCAAGTGTAGACCTGTTCACAACAGGATAGTAAAGAAATAAACAGCATGTGTAACATGAACAGCTAGGACACAAGATAAATGATAGTGAAACTGTTTCTGATACAACCAGTGTTAGAATTAGAAAACGATTTAGCAATATTACAATTGCTAGAGGTTTTCAAATCTTTTAGCACTTCAGTCTTTTTCACTGAAGTTGGTATTGCAGCCTTAGTTAATGAGAAGGCAGTAAATTAACTGTACTTTTTAATATCAGACTTCTCACACCTGACAGGCATGTTGAAAATTGGCACATTAAACAAGAGCATTACAGAGTTGCTAACTGAATTGAACTAGTAATGATTTTGTTTAGCACACCTCTGTTCATACTAGGTTGGTTGGTTACCCTCCCTGTATTTTAATGATACATGAATTAGGTTCCAGAGTTTTCAAATGCAGCTCAAACAAAAGAAAAATAAAAGCTTGTGAAAAGCAACAAAGAAGTCCATTTGAATTTCTCAAGTTCTTCACAGAAGGCAACCATTCCACGCATTACTAAAATGTACCAGCCTATTGGAGACACTGCCACCCTTTAGCATCACACAACTTCCCCATTTAACAACTGAAGGCAAAGACCACTCCCTCCAAAAGTTCAAAAAAAGCCTTTTCACAGCTAGATTTTCAACACTGCAGTTTGGACAAGATAAGCAGTGACAAGATAACGTGTGTTGGGGCTTCCCAGGTGCAGTGTCTCAGGTGTTCCACTGATGCAGGCTCTGCGTATAGGGCATGGGGACAGGGGAGTGCTGGAGCACTGGCTGGAGAACACCATTGTTGAACATGTAGTGACGATTTTCAGCAGGGTACAAGCAGTGAGGTGACCAACCTGTGTGAGTACTTGTGACCTAGGCTGGATTGTACACACCTGTAATTCCTTTGTTTATACTCAGGTGTTACTCACCCTCATCAGACAGTGAGTGCACTGTCCCAGGCCTCCAAGTTTGAATTCCTCATCATACCGTGAAGGGCACAACTTCCCAGGGTACTGAGGACCTGAATGTGCCAGGTTGCTTTGGGACTCAGTTGCAGTCCCACCATGGCAGGGGGGAATCCTCAGGGGTGTTGTCACACCCTGCTGCTGTAACACTGGTTAGTTGTTGCTTGCCACAGACTTCCACGAGCTGGTGCTTGTCTCTCATGACAAGAAATTTCAGAAACATGTCCAATTGATCAGAAAGGTTGAACATTGCCTGCCAGCTTTTCAGAGGGTAGGTACCTGCACATATAAAGACATGAGGAAACATGGACACCTTCTGGTAGCTAATGCTCAAAGTATGTCCCTTTCTTTTATCTAAGAAATACTTTTCTTCTGCTATGAAGCTTCATCATCATCGAGGCTTGACTTTGTGAACGAAGATTTGGGAAGGGCTTTACCAACGCTTACTACAAGCACACTGATGACTAAAAAGGCCAATGTGGGATAGGCAAAAAGCTTAGATTTTATAGCTGGAGACTAAAGATAATAGCAATGCTATTAGTAATATACACTGGTAAGTTACATGGCATAACCCTAAGTAATTATCATTCATTGTATCTATGGTGTGCACAGAGCTTCGAAATGCTCGACCCCTTCTTGCTGGAAAGTCTGTAATTTTTGAGTTATATGCACAGCTTATGGGACCAAGAATGTGACTTATGTTAATCTTTTTTTATTAATTTCCTTTTCACAGCTAAAATAGCTGCATTCTTCAAGGGCAGGCCTTACCTTAGGATTCTGTGTTTGCAGCAATGTGTTACCCAAGGCCTGATGCAGCTGAGCTTAAGTTGCACTTTCTGTGCAGCTACTGCCTTCTGTTATTTCAAACTGTTCCTCCTGTCTTAAATACTTCTAAGGTATTTACAACTTTATTGATCACTATGTAACAAGTAGATATCCCTGCATAACAAATAAAGCTAGGATAGTTATTGATCCCTTAGGCGCCAGGTATTTCTTCTGTTAAGCAAGCTTGCTCTACAGAAGCTCATCTCTGTTCTTAAAAAACCTTTATACTTTGAAGAAAGCCACACGTATCCTCTGGCACTCCTCAGTTCTGGATCTCCATTCTTCCCATGGAAACTTCCATAATGTTGTTAATTCTGTACAAAGACAACAGCTGAAATACTTTGGAAGTGCTCTATATTAAGACTATACTGTACAGGAGTATCTTTTAACATGCTTCTCATGCTAGCAGAAAATAAGCTTTTTAATATATAAACTAAGGTGGCATTCAAGTTTTCATCTTGGTAACATCAGTAATACAAGCAAACTGCTTTCCTGTTAAATGTTTTCCATATATTATAATATTGTATGTAACTCTACCATTATCTAGAAGTTAAAAGGTAAATAGTGTTTCACAGTCTCTCCAAAGCACTGGAAGTTAAAAATAACTACAAACCAGGATTTTTCTTCATAATTTTTAATACTTTTCACTTTTAAATACTGGTTTTAGATTTGATTGTAACATGGAAGAGCCAACTTCTTTTAATTTTTAAAACTTACCATTAGGATCATAAAGCTATTATAGAACAGTAACACTCTACACACTCAAGGTACTCAAAAATATGATTCATGTTTTAAATCTGTAGATGAACAGTGGCAATTCAAATACAGCGTTATCTGTACAACTTGACAAAAATACAGGTGGACAATCTGATTAAAGAGAATCTGCACAACTTCAGGTAAGCCAGCTCAGCCCAATTAAGTAAACTGTAATTATTTTTTTTTCCAAAGTGCATCATGTTTTTCACAGACAAATTTGTCAAAATAGTATATCCAGATTCTCAGACAAGATGACAACGGCCATCTCATCCTCATCCCCAAAACAAGTTATATCAGATTATTTCCTTCATATCTAATCAGGTAACATCCAAATTCTCTGAATGGACAGAGGTATTCAGAGAATGAGATCTGATGGAGAAAAGATTGCTGTGTTCCCAACCCTTCAAACTGGTTCAGTTTATAAAATTCATCCATCCCAGAGTTGGGAACTGCCTCTGCAAAGATCACCACAGCTGTATGAAAACTACCCATCCACTAACAGGAAGAAGTAAACTCAATAGTGCATAGATATGTGGCAGTGACTGAAGAGAGAGATGGATGGGCTCCAGAGACTGTGCAAATTTACAAAATGATGAAAGCAAGATCCCCTTCAGAATAAAGCATCTAACGGCTACTCACACACAGACAATCTGAGAGGCCTACAGACAATGGCATTTTTTAAATTTGGTTTGTAAAGCAGTCAATACCAATTTCTCAGTCTTGCAACTCCTTCCCTAACCTTTGAGAAGCCTCTTACAACTGATTGGGCAGGGCTAGCTGTAGTGAAGTACCAGTGCCTTTTATCTAAAATTAAAATGTATTCTTTACAAATAGTATCTGCAGTGTAATTTTATTTACAGAATATATCGCAAAAGTACATCACATTTAGTGCAAATGCAACTAATGATATAGGTTTATATACTGCTTTGTAAACTTTCCATACCTTTGTAAAATAAAGCTATCCAATTAAATTAGTAACTTGCCCATCCCATGTTCCAACAATTACCAGAAATGGCAAATCAGGACTTAAACTCTGTATTTTTGATTTATTTTTTTTTTTTTTAAAGTTCCCATCAGTGGCTGTGGTGGAATGTACCATTGCTTGGTTGATTGTAAAAAGATGAAGTACATTTGAGGTATAAGATTTTTTTTTTTTTTACATCTCCATATAAAATGCTCACTGATGATACAGTAAACTTGCACAAATGTTCATCTTATTTGCCTTACCAGCATTACCATATAGGCACTTTTCTACATATTCAAATCAACAGAGTAACTCTGTAATAAGGCATATTCCATGCACACCATTAGAGAAAGGCAAATAAAAAGGGAAGAGTTATGGAGCATGAAATCTGCATGCATGTGTAATCGTGTTATATACGATTTCCTCTCTACAGAGAAGATGAACAAAGTTTTTCAACACTGTGCAGATCACACTTAATCTTTTCCAAATCTGAAGTTACTATATTATATATATTTTCAGGCACCTACCATACTATTTGAAATAAGACTTTCAGCTTTCCTCCAGGAAAAAAAAAAACTTTTTTCTCAAGATACACAGGTTAGTGAAATGCCAAGCAGTCTCTAAAGAGTTTCCAACTATTGGACACAGATGAGAGACCTCAAAGTCAGTACGAGTCTGCCATAGTCCTCTCCTAGTAAGCGTATCTCCAGAATCAAAGGCAGGCAAATATATGACATTTAAATTCTCACAGCAGCTAAAGGGAACTTTCTGATAAGAACTGTGCATCCTTATAGCTCTGATGGGTTTCGATCAAGAGGGAAATAATTTTCTACATGAACCTCAAAGCATGGCTTTATTAAGATGAGGAAAACATATGCAGGATCTGAAAATATTGTACTCATCCTCATTCTAGTCTGGTAATATTGTCCTATGTAGTCCAAATTACTTCAATAAATATCATAGTATACCTTCTCACAGCTTCACGAAAGCCCTGGGTATCATGCAAGAAAGTCCACATACATCATGGACAGATGACTTCTAGCTCTCAGGCAAGTCTCTTGCCATTTCACAGGGAATCTTCCTAGATATTTCTGGATTGTGTTTAATAACAAAAATTCTGTAGCACATATTATATAACTAAAAAATACAATAGAAATATAAAGATATCTTGAAAAAAAATAAAGCTTTTCACGCTCTTACTCCTTCAGAACAAAAGATCGTCATAAGAGTAAGACAATAGAAAAGGCAAAGTCATAAGGATATTGACAGCCCTCAGTTATTAACTGACATTTTATGTGACAAGGTGATTCAGTATAGAAACCAGCAGCAATGAAATGTGATTATACAAAGCAAAACAAAACCTATCAATAAGTCACCTAGGCCTTACTGAAGTCCCTCCCTCCCCCCAGAAACACCACATACAGTATGCTATATGTGCATTTGCCTTTTGTGCTTTTTAGACATGCACAAAAACTGTGTGAGTATCTTAGGAAGGTTGACAGTGAAATTCTGCAACTTGTTTAAAATTAAAGCAGTAACATTGGAGATTCAAAGCTGTATGCATTCTTCCTCTTTTAAAGCAAGCAAATCAAAGTAGAGCCATATACATGTTATCAATACATGTATTTATAATTGCACACTGATTCAGCAAGAAAAGTTAGCAGGAGAGAGCTAGTGTTAAATATTCAGCTTCGTGGTGCTGCAACACCTTCTTCACTTCAGTATATAAAGCCTAGAACTTGGGCCATAAAAAGACTGTAGATCCTTCCTTCCAGCATGGAGTGCTCTATGTATGGTCACTTCTCCAACACGGAATGCTCACTCAGTCTTGTTCCAATTGCTGCAGGTAAGCAAAGGTAAAAACACAGCACTGAAACACTTGAATGCTAATTGGAAAGCAAGAACTTGTTAAACATCTTAAATAGCGTTAACACTGCTACAATCACGTTTGAACTGTTGGCTCATGACAACATGCATTTTTAAAGGTTCACCTACAGTAGTTCTCTAACAATATACAATTGAAAACATCAATCATTCCAGGGCAACCTGTTACAGAAGTAATCTGATGACTAAGGCTTTTGGAATCTGACATAACAAATAGAACCAAAAATAGAGGTGCCCTGTGTCATGCATTGAAAAAAAGAGATAAAAACTCATTTTCAGATCATGCTGTAATATCAGAACAACCAAATGGAATTTGACTGGTTTAACACTACAGTAATAACACGATACATACTTCATTAAGAGTCTATACTAACAAAAATTAAGCAAAGCCATACTTAGCACTAAGGCTTGTGTCTGACAGGTTGAGACAGACCCTGAAGTGATCAAGAAATCCTCTACTAATGTCATATTACGTTTAAATGTGAAAATCATTTTAGATTAGCTCAATCACCTATACCATTAAAATACATCCACTGACTAAAAGTATCTGTAAATCCTTTTTCTTTCTTAGGCTCATCAGGAAGGCTAAAAATTTGAGTCATAACCTTTTAAATACTCCAGTAATCAACACTGGTCTGTCAGTCAAATTCCATTAATAAAAATCCTAGATCAAAATTATTCTGTCAGTGTAAAAGAATACCTTGACCTTCATAATATTCTATCAAATATACATTTTAAAGTAAATTTAAGATATTGAAACCTCATAAGGCTCTAGAGAAACTTCAAAATATTCTTTTCAGAACTGTAAATTGTCTGTGATAGCTGAGAAAAAATAATCATTCATTATACTTCTACATAAATTGGACACGTATACAAAACTAGTAAGATAAATAGTAAAGTCTACAAAAACTAATACTTGATAGCTTGTGCAGCTCTTATTTTCTATGCTAATAATACAGGAGTTACATGAATGTTTAAAAAAAATAGAATTACAGAATCATGTAATAGTTTGGATTGGAAGGGACCTTCAAAGGTCAACTAGTTCAACACCCCTGCAATGAGCAGGGACATCTTCAGCTAGATCAGGTAGGTATGTATTTCACACATATATTAAAACTAAGCACTGAATTCATGCTAGTCATGACAAGACATTTCTAGATTGCATACTTCTGTTTGGCCTTAAATTTACAACAGTGACTCAAGAATGATGGAAAGGAATGTATACCTGCTAAAACTAGAATAAGATAGGCTTTCCTGCTGTTTTCTCCTGCACATAGGATGTGAAACGCTTCAAGAATTTTGGATATTCTCGTTTTGCCACTGCCCGTAAAACTGATGCTGGCGCCCATCCTCCTGGATTCACTAGAAGCAGATAGGAAAACAGACACTGAAATACAGAAAATCTGCTAAAGGCTAGAAAAGAAAATTGAAGTTCATTATTCCTGCAACGCTTTCTGAAGTAGTAACAGGAAAGAAGAATGATCAGCACACTTTTCTTCTGTGCCCTTAAAGCTTGTATTGTAGCACTTTCTACTGTTAATATTAAAGACTATGATGCCACTATTCAGAAAACATTAAACATTATGCGTTGTGAGTCTTTGGGGAATGCCCAAATGGAAGATGATTTTCTATTTCTTGGAAACGGAGAACAAGAGATTCAAGTTACTTCTTATTTCAAAGAAAACGGAAGTCAGCCTTGATTTTTCACTTACTGCTGAATTTGTCTGCAGAACTGCTACACAGCCAATGTCTTACAAATTATTTTTAAAGCACTTCAAACAAAAAAACTGATTCTAAAATATGCTTCAAATCATAGGGCAAGTATTTTGCTGAAAAAGCTGTCACTTTCCATATAATCACAGTTTAGAATTTATCAATTAATATGATTTTTTTAAAGTAATTAGGAAACTTCTAAATAGAACAAAAAACTCCACCCCAGTTTACCCAAGGGTTTAAAACCATATAGTATTTGTACAGGATTTACTATGAACTACATCACTCCTATATGGCAAAGATTTATTAAACCAATTTTTCAGGCACTGATTCCTTAGCATGCCATGTAATAGGTGATTAAAAGTAGTATGTGATCTACTCTTCAAGTGTCTTATAGCTGCAGGAAAGCAGCTAACAAGTATGTAGCTCCAGTACTACAATACACTGCTAAATACTGGGTACAGTAACAATACAGTTTGGCTTGGACAAATTTTCAGTCAATACTAAGGATTCTATCAGTTAAAAAAGTAGACTATACAGCTGTCCTGGATTCAGCTGTAGCAGTTATTTTTTCTCCTTCCTATTAGCTGGTGCAGTGCTGTGTTCTGGCTTTAGTCTGAGAACAATGCTCATAGCACACTAATGTTTTAGTTGTTGCTAAGTAATGCTTACTCTGATGAGTAACTTCTCAGTCTCCCATACACTGCCAGTGAGGAGGGGCACAAGAAGCTGGGATTGAGAAGATAAAGAACACCTGATATTCCATACCACAGCACATCATGCCCAGAATATGACTTGGCGGGGAGTCACCCAGAAGGTCCAGATCACTGCTCAGGTCTGGGTATCTGTCAGTCAGCAGGTGGTGAGCAATTGTATTGTGCATCACTTCTGTTTATTGTTGGCTTCTTTTCCCCTTTTTAGTTTTATATTCTCTCCCCTTGTTATTTCTCTTATCATTATTAGTGATAGTAGTAGTAGTTTTGTAATATACTTTGGTTACTGGACTTTCTTATGTCAACCTGTGGAGTTTTACATTCTTCCAATTCTCCTCCCCATCCCACCAGGAGTGGGGGAGAATAAGGGGAGCAGTGAGTGAGGCAGCTTACTCAGTGTGGTGCTGAGTTACCGGCTGGGCTTAAACCACAGCAGCAGCTTGCAAACATCCTTATGCAAAATGTATTTGCTCCTTCTTAACATGGAGGGTAAGAAATGTATGTTTGCTATCAGCAGCTTTTCAGCCTGGCAAGATGGATCAAGGATATGAAAAAAAACATACTATTACTGAAACTAAAAGCTATGCCAAAGTCATCCCAGTTGCAGATGCTTCTGCCCACCCTCCTCCACCCAAGGTTCTGTACTCAGGACTAGGTTACACAACTTCCATTTATTCCTCCTAGAATGCTACACAATGAATGATCCCATTCACTGATTCATGTAGCACATTAATTCAAGTCTTTCTGAACATGAAGACCAAAAGGGTGATGCTATATATAAATTTAACAGAAAACTTAATCAAACTTTTTTGCCAGTATTCAGCTTCCCAGAATTAGCATCTATCATGCATGTAATACTGAAAAACGTTAGACTTACCATTAGCTACATATGTAATCTTGCATAGGATGTTGTCCCTGCTTATTTCCTTGTTCCCCTCTGGTGGGCTTACTAATGTCTGACAAATCATAGCAATATTTATTTTGGCACGGACACAGCGATTATTCAGCTGCCAGAAACAAAACAAAACAAAAAAACCCCACATTTGTAAGCTTCAAATTCAATTTGTTTCAGTGTACTTGACTGCTAAGATTTTAATTTACTGTAAAGGCTCAGACACTCCAGAAGCTGTGTTTCCAAGAGTTTGCATTCCAGCACTACAATGGATGTAACATGAATGTGAGCAAAATGAAAGGTACATGGTAAATAGGGAAAGGGCTAAACCAAATTGCCTGAATCTCAGGTTTCTGTTTGCTTAATACATATTACAAGTGAATTACTTCAATTATTCTGACAAATGAGTAAAGAAACATTTAAAGAATAATGTTCTAGTATTCACAAATATTGGTTAGTACCTTTTCCCTTGTAAGCAGGCTGTGACATAGCAATCAGCACAGAAATATTCCCAAAAAAAACAATCACTGCTACTATCCGACAGAACTAAAAGGCAGATCTCTCTAAGATGGAGGTTTAACAGATCCCATATTACAATTATACAAGCCTACTCCTGTATCTGACAATATGGAAGAGTTATTGATTTGAATACATACAATATAACCTGAAATCTTTAAAATGTTTTCAGATCTCCAGAAATTTTGCTTCCATTCTGCTGCAGCACCTTAGATCTGCCAACTCTTGAGATAAGGCAATAAAGCTTTTGTCTCAGAATGCTTTCATAAGGTCATTGTTTAAATAAACTGAATTTCTGCATATCCAACCCTTCCCTCCCAAGTATTGCACATGCATCACCAAATAACAGAAAATGTTACCATAAAAGTAGACCTTGATAGAATGAAAATAAATACTTACAGGAGCGCTATCATGTTCTACAGAGAAATTGCACACAATCCAGGTTTCAGGATCATTTTCACTGAATGCTGGTATCTTTCTGATGGCAGACAAATACAGCACATCCCTTTGAGAAGCTGGCCACACTCTCTGCAGAGAAACACCTGAATATAAGCTTTTTCAGTTTTGCAAATTAAGTACTTGCTACCCTTGCATAAAGTTAAAAGCAAGCGAGGCAAAACAGGTCAGTCATGTTATTTAAGTTTCTTCAAGTTTGTACTGAAACAGAACATAGCTGTTATACAGATGCATACCAGATTATCTGACTAATTTTTTTTAAATGAAATGAAGAAGCAAAAATTCAAGGCCTTTGAAATGCAGAGAACCAAGCTGGAATGACTTTTTCAGTAGACAAACAGGAAGAGGCAGCTCTTCTGTTCCCTCAATGTCAGGCTTACAGTTTAAGCGAATACTTGTAAGGTACAAACTGAACAGATGCATCTACAGTTACTCTCCAGAGACAGAAAGGAGAGACCTATCTAAAACACATATTATTTCTAAAAGGTGATACTTCAGTAAGACACGTGGTAAACTCATACTATCTAAGAGAAGGTTTCAGAAACAAAAAACTCTGATAAGAAAATATACAGAAGCCATTTTCCTGACAATATGGGAAAAAAATCTAGTTTTAACAGCACTGTATAGTTTACACAACTGTCTCAAAAATCACAAAAAAAGTTTTAAGGTAAACTTTTTTTACCACATTATTGGTAAAATTTGCAAAGAAAAATATATTTGGTTTTATACTGGAAGCACGCATGGTTAAAATTATTCTGAACATTTTTGGAACATTTTTAAAAATATTTAAGTTATAGTTGTTGCATTATAATTCAAATGAACATTTTAGGACTGGTGGGAGGTGAGCACACATGCGACAAATCCTGTACCATCAATTATAACACCTCGTAATGCAAATATGTATGCCAACTAATTGTGGGCAACAATAGCTTATGTTATTGTAAAAAAAAGCATACCATATAATGCTGTAAGTTTCTTCTTTGTAGGTCAGTGTTCATTAATTGTTTCCATTTCCCATTTCCTTTAGAAGGCTTCTGCCTTACTGGCAGAGATACATTTAGAGATTAAAAACAGTCCTCATTTGTTATTACAAGCTCTATCGGACACAAGCACAACCAGTTATGCTATCTGACAAAGCTGCAGTTTAATAAATAACTTGCTCTGAAATGTTGTTCTGAACAGTATTTAAATTGTTAAGCCATTAAAATATTCAGAATAAGATTAGACTTAAACACTTAAGTGTTATTACCTTATGTGTCTGGTAAATGATGATAGCATTATCAGCTAAATTTTCCACAACATGGAAATTTTCAATTGTTGCTGAAAAAAGGAGGGGGAGGAGAGAGAAATCAAGCATACACATTAGGTCAGTGTTATAGACAACATCCTTACCAATAAACACACAAATCTTAAGAACCAATTCCTTACTTTCCCAGTCATTACGAACATCAACATTCCAGAAGTAGTGGCAGACTTCATGCCCTGTTACCCCTTTAACAGCATGGGTTGCTTTCAAAGGATCTAAAACTATTCCATTCTCTTCCACCTCTCTTCTGTATACCTATACCAAATACAAAAAAAAAGAAAAGCAGAACAGAAATTATCTAAACTGATCATGCTTGAATTTTTTAAAAATAACATTAAAAAAATCCCGAAACAACACAACCAAAAACATCAAACCACCTACTTACCTGTAAGACCAACACATGAATAATTTGCCATGTCACTGTTCTCTGGTAAGTACCAATGCAGACATCCTTTCATGGCAATTCACGTAAGTATTTTAAGAATCTCTACTCCAAGAATGATTAAGCTACCTTAATTATCACTATGCACAAGAATCCATGCAAGCAGAGTACAGCAGCCAGCACAGTAACTTGCTACTCTAACATTTTCAGACGTCAAATTTACACGATACCAAGTTTTAAGTAGGAAATAATGAGAAAGGAATCTGCAAAGATGAAGAGTTACATACAATTTTGTATGAATAAATATAGTAGAAGCCACAACTCTTGTGGACTCCAGTCCTAACTTAATCCTATTCTCAGAAGCTTTAAAAGCATAACTTGCTGATAGTATTCCCAGAAAATCACAGAATCATGCAGGTTGGAAAAGATCCTTATGACCATTAAGTCCAAACATAAACCTAACACTGTCAAGTCCATCAGATGAAAGTATCTGTCTTCACAGTGTATCATCTTATATCAATTAAGCAAATTCCAAATGTTTACCTTCATTTCTCCTTCTTCTACCACTAGTTGCCAATTGGCATCTCCTCCTACATCTTGCAAGGAATATGTCATGTGGTTTTGTACCATCTCTTCCACCTTTAAAGGAGAAAAAAAACATCAAAAAAACACATTAACTCATTCCTTCCATCTTCTTGGGCAGAGACTGTACAGTACTTGAAGCCAGAAGTCAGTACTTCAAACCCTGTGCAGGAGCTGAATTTGGACAACAGAGCTTTCTATTACAGGTTAAGAGCAAGCAGATACCTCCAGCCTTCAGAAAAAAGAATCAAAAATTGTGATTCAACTTCCACCTTCATCCTTTTCAGGTACTTCCTATGCTTTCTTTGCACCTCTATAAACTGTCTAACTCACTATTTCTACCTAAGACAGTTTTATTTCAGCATACAGGAACTTAGTTCAGGTTATCTCTACAAAGAATTACAATATACTGTAAGATATTAACTGAAGAGCATTTGAAAAGCTTAACAAAGGTTGGGAGGATGAGGGAGAAAGACAAGCTCTAAACGAGTGAATATCAAACCTCATATTGGAATAGCATTGAATGAAACAGTCATGAGCAAAGCTTGCCTATTCTGTTTGACATTTTTCGCACAGTTGCCTGCTAGAAGAAAGAACCCAAATGCTTACATTCAAAGGATTTGTTCAGAGATTCAATTCTTTTAAAATACTAATTTAAGAATTATTTATCTAGACTTGTGTGTACTTTTCATAAAGGCCAAAAATTTGGTACATCTTTACCAATCATAGAAAGGTTTGGGTTAGAAAAGACCTAGTTCCAAACTCCTGCTATGGGCCGGGACACCTTTCTACCAGACCAAGTTGCTCAAAGCCCTGTCCAACCTAGTCTTTAACACAGCCAGGGATGGGGCAGCCACAGCCTCTCCGGGTGACCTGTGCCAGTGTCTCACCACCCTCACAGGTAAGAATTTCTTCCTAAAATCTAATTTAAGACTATCTTCTTTCAGTTTAAAGGCATTCCCCTTCTGCTGTCACTACATGCCCTTGTAAAAAGTTCCTCTCCAGATTTCTTGTAGGCCCCTTTAGGTACTGGAAGGCTGCTATGTCTGCAAATGCCTCATTTTTTTTTTTTAATTTCATGGAATGTGCATGAAAATGGGTGCTGGCACAGGAAACAGATTTTTATTTAAAATATACAAACTTATTCTCTTTCTTTGGCTCTCCATTCCTTTCCAAATCCCACTCACCTGCAACTAAAAATAACAGCAAAAATAAAAAGAATCCGTTATCATGTTTACAAGTACTGGAAACACTTCAATAACTTTTTTCCACCCAAAAAGCAGGTGACTACTAAAACTTGTCACAGCAAGTAAGTCCATGTGATTGACACTATTTTCCTGAATTACTAGAAACAGGGTGGTTTTTCTCCTAAACCAAGAGCACTACAAGCAAAGGTTAGTTAATTGACCAACACAAAGGTTAGCTTAAGAAGTGCACAATCACAAGATTGACAGTCTGAACTCATAAATGGCTTTGCACAACTGAAAAAAAAAAAAGCCTAGTGTACCTATAATATATAAAACATATTTAAGCAAGTAGTACAAGTAGAAAGCAAAACTAAACAATACTTAATCATCTTTATCTGACATGATACAGAGTTTACATGTGTTATTTAATTTAAAGCAAGTAATTTTTCTTGTACTACGTACTCCATGGGCAGCACACTGAAAACCAGGAAGGAAAAGAAGGAAATGTTACTAGTCCAGTTCAGGGGGGTGTCTTTGCATTTTTGGTTTGGAATTAATATGAACTAAAACCATCCACACAATTTGTGTTTATGCTTTTACACAGGCCATTTTTTTTTCCTACTAATTTCTAGCAGGTTTCCTACAGAAGATTCTTCCCTTAACCCCATGAAACAATGACAGTACAATACAAACCAGGTAAGAATGTGGGTTATTTAAATATTCCATTTATTAGCTCTAGATCATACTTTCAGAAAGGAATCCTCGCCGTGGTCCCAACCTTTACCTGCAACACCTTCACGTCCCTGTGTCTCTTCTCTCCTAGTTCCTAATCTGTTAAGGACAAAGCTAGATTTTGTAGGCTTGTTTTGTCCTTTGCTTCTTTTTGCCTTATGCTAAAATCAGAGGGATGAGAAGAGCAAGGTAAGAAGAGAAGAAGGCACCCGTAGTAGTGCAATCTAAACAGTTTCTTACTTCTGCTTCACTAAGGAACTGGAGTACCTACAACTGCCATTTGCATATTACCTGCCCCAATTCCACTAATCTACACACTGATTGCTATCTGTCAACCTGCACCTATTTCAGAGGCACAGAGTCAAGATTCACAGCTCCTTTCCTGTTGAAGAGGCCAAATTATTACCTCTGGGTTCCTGGCAGGCTACAGCAACGGTCTCTAAAAATACTGGTAACCTGTATGCCATGCAGTCTAGGCCTGAACACTAGGTGGGACATTCTTCACTTTAAAGACTCTCGGAACAGCTCAATCGATTTTAAAATGGGATAGTTCTTTAACAGAAAGTGATACACACTTTAAAAATAAAACTGCACTTTAAAAGAAAGCGATCTGATCTACTAGTCAACTGGCAAAGACAAATTAATGCCTTTATAGAGGCACATGGAAGAAGCAGCTCCAATCAGAATACGATTTATACCTCTCAATCTTAAAAAAGATGCTGCAAGTTTCTACTTGACCTTTTACTAATTTCAAAATCCTCTTCATATGAATGAAGTCTAGAAACAAGTCACATTTATTCAGAATTACAATATTAATTTGCTTTTCCAAAAGCCAAATATTTGGCCTGGGGACAGAGGTCAATTTCATATTAATAAGGCCCAGGGCACACTGCCACCAAAAGAATGTGTGCTGCTTTTCTCTTCATGCTACGTTACCTGCTTATTCAGTAGCAATGAAACTCAGAGTAGGTGGACTGACTTGTTGATGTGGGAAAAATTTGTTCCAGGGAAAATATTTGGGGTGGTGAGCTGTGGGAGAGTAGCTTCCTGTAAGTTAAGATGATCATCCTTTCTGCAGTAAGCCCATTAACTTGAAACTGCATTTGAAAGCACTCAGTAGTAACTTCTATGTAGTATAATCCATGCAGCAGCTAAAAAGAGCAACAACTTGACTTCAGTCTATTTGATCCTGATTCTTAAACTCTCTTTTCATTATTGTGATAAGGACCTGATCCACCTAAGATTTGTTTTTAAATCGCTAGGCTCTCAGGCACACTAGTGCTCTGGAACTGAGGTCTGAATGTACAAATGTTGTCACAGGCATAAAAGATGAAAATGAGGAGGCCTGCATGCTTTAGGAGCTGGGAGTCTCCCTGATACTGAGCTGCCATTGTGTTCACAGCCTGACAGACAACCAAACTTGCTTTCTCTTACTTGATTTCCTCCCTTTCCCCAAAACAAAAAGAAACCTGAAAAACTAACTTGACTACTGGAGTACTGGTAGAGGAGCCTATCAGTGTTGTGCTACATGACCTCCAATTTTTTTCCCTTGCAATAAGTTAAATTTCAGATATTAACTGACTGCAAATGGTTAATGCAAGTATTGGGATTTCAGTCCAATAAGCAAAGTCCTTAAGTGATAGGGTCCTGCTCATAAAGCAGGCAGTACAGTCTGCAAGTTGTATAATTCCATACTCTGTTAAATAAAAGAAAATCCACTCCTATTTGAAAAAGCAGGTTGTTTGCTGCATTGGTTAATAATTTCTAAAAAAGTCCAAAATAACAGATCCCAGAAGGAAGCTCCATGTTCACAATCACAGAACACAGCAGGAAAAAAACTAATGGCATGAATGCCATGTCTGAAAAACTTTTTTTTTTTTTGAGACTAAACGCAACCATATGACCTCACCTACCTAATTCTACTCTGAACTACAATCTTCAGAGAAAGCACCTAAAGTAATTTTGTGTATTATTGGAATATGTCTCTATGACTACACTGACACATTCAGGATGTCAGACTCATTTTCAGAATGGGGAGTAAATATACTGAAACTCTTCAGTAAAAATTCTTATATCCGTAATCTTGTTTATCAACATACTTTATGAGCTTTCAGTAATAAAACTAGTTGGAGAAGTAAAAAAAAATGGTCAGTGAGCCTTAACATTTAGTACATTTATGTAATTACAAACAAAAGTTAAATACAAAATTAAACCTTTGATTTAAAAGCAAGAAAAACTATTCAGCTTGTAGCAAAGACCATCTCCATCCCACACAAAACAGGTTATATTCTACTTTTATTATAATCAGAAATGTAAAATTTTCAAGTTGAAGGCATTTTTAAAGCTATCTAATTAAATCCAACGGTTTCACAAGATTGGGGCCACTGCACAAGTTGATATGCATGCAAGCTGGATGTAAAAGGACAACCATTTAGTACAGGAATAGAGAATTCCTTTGTTTGTCTCAGCATACTAGTTTAAAGCGAGCAGTGATTTATGTAACAAAAAACCCAGGTTCTAGAGAAGCGGATGAAATACCGCAGAGATATGCAACCCCCACTCGACATATTAATACAGTACCTGGGCGCTGAATCTGTGAACATCATCAGAGGCACTGACTAGATCAATGGAAGACATGGAGGAAGAGCGACTATAGGGCTACCAGAGACAGACAAAGAAAAAACCAAGTAATCAGAACAAAGGCACAACAGAGCATTCAGTACCAACTTGCAAGCACAAGATAATGAAGAAAAGGAAAACAAAAGCAGCAAGCACAGCAGCAAATGCTGATTTCATGCACCTATTATGCATTATGCTCCCAGTGTAGCCCTGAGAGGAGCATAGTGTTTCCAGTAACACTAGAAAAAAAGCAATTGGATTTTTTTTTTTCTTTCACAAAATCAGTTGAGTGAGTTTTGGTAAAGGTATCTTGAAAGTACTGAGGTTAACAAGTTGAGATTGTTTCCTTTATTATCTAACTGACAAACCTGATACAAGTCAAAAGTATTCTAAATACTCAAATCAGTGTTTCTTTGAGCCAAGACAGGAAACAGTCGTTCTCCAATTCTGGCTACTCCATTTGAAAAATGAGTAAACCACTGACAGTTACTAGAAACACTTAAAAAAAAAACAACAACTCACCTACCCATATAAGATATTATATAGAAATATCATAGGTTAGCCCATCATTCAGGAGATCATAAGAAATACCTTACCATTTGAACAAATCGATGAGTCCCCACAGCAGAATATGCATCTCCAGAAGGTAAGGATGTTGGCCAGTGTAATCTAACCTTTTCACTTTGGGACTGCAATAGAACAGGTTTAATTATCAGTGGTCACCTGCTACTGGAAGGACTATGAAACAGAGTGAGTCATCCTCAACCTACATAGTGGCTACAACAACTAATGCTATAGGTGACAGGCATGAAGCTATCATCCTATTGGAATTCTCAGTAAGTGAATGGGAGTAAAGACTGAATTTGTCTGTACTCAAGGGGTACTTCAGAGTTAAGGAAAATAGATTGGCAGCATTAAGGACCCATTAAGTACTAACACAACAGTCACTCAAAACTTTCACTGTCTGTTCAGAGTATATATATATATATATATATATACACACATATATACCATATATATCCATTAGGAAGTCTTTTAATTCTTAACCAAGTCATTGTAATCACTATATTTATAAATCTAAGCACTTTTAAGACAAAGGATGCACTACTTTGTAATTCCCTCTCATTTACATACTGCCATACTTTCTCATATTCTATATATTTCTTCACATGCATCTTATCCCTTTTTGATCCTTGTCACTGAAGTGTATTGAAGAAATAAGTTAAGAGCAGGAACCAGAACCTACAGGATTTTAAAACAAAAACTAAACAACAGAACTACACCTTTGCCGTTTCACATACTGCAGGGGTCAAAAGAAACTTTGGACCAAAAACTAGGTTTTGAGAAACAGCTCCACTGTTTTGATAATCAGGGCATCAGTTACATACAAAGGTAAGTCTATCCTGGATGCTTATTTAGGAATTAGGAACTACAGACATTCAACTAGTTAACACCCTACAATGGTCTCTGTAAGCTGTGAAGTCACTTTCTCAAAATTAGTGTTAAGCAACAATATTTAACTGTAAAAATACCAAGTGAATTCTCCTTATCAATGTCAGAATAAAATACCTAGAACTTCAGGAGATGGACCCCAAGACTGAGTTTAAGTCACAGAAATCTCCCATAAACACCCGTCATTAAGACATTTTTCAAGTATCAATACCTGTTCTTCCATTTTATCCTGTCTATCGAGAGCAGCTTCAACAGCATCAAAGAACTCCTCTTCATTAATCAGACTATTAGGACCTTCCTAGAGCATAAAAACCAAGCTGAGTTCAAAATTCTGGAGACATGAGAGTTCCACTTCATTTTAACATTAGAATAACATATTTATATATTATACATATGGCTGTTGGAAGCAAATTTCTTCTACAGACCTCAATTTCTTAGATTACAATTCCTCTGAAAACCATACTTGTTAAAAGAAGTTACTTCCTCTAACTACAATTTAGAGAGCATGTATCAAGGAGAAAAAAACCAGGAAACTGAGTAACAGTGTCAATAAACTCTGAGAGCAGATTTAGTCTTTAATTAACACGTATCTTCTCTTAAAACCATGTATTGTGTGTCAGTAAAGTACACATTAACATAATTGTGTAGTTAAGACTCCTTCCAAGAATTCCAGTGCCTTAGGGCAGATTTCAGAAGTGCTCAAAACATAACAAGAGAAAGGAAAATTCTGAGATCTCTATTGAAAATTCTTGGAAAGAATGGTTTAACACTAAACAGCAGGTGGAGATGAGTCAATTATTAAAAATTCAGATCTACAAAGTCAAACCTTAGTTTCAGAGAATTAGGTTTACCACTTTCAGTATACTGTAAAACAAGGCGATCCAGCATATTTCAAAAAATTACAATGGGGATATGTGGGAGAAGCAGCTGCGTCCATAAACAGGGAGCCAAAGTCCAGCTTTCATAGAATCATAGAACAGTTAGAGCTGGAAAGGACCTTAAGATCATCTAGTTCCAACCCCCCTGCCATGGGCAGGGACACCTCACACTAAACTACATCACCCAAGGCTCTGTCCAACCCGGCCTTGAATCTATCTTCTTTTTTTATTTTTATTTTTACAGTGTATGCCTCAAGTCACAACAGAAAAACTAAGCTCAAGCATCTTCTAAATATCTCAACATATTATTTCTCAAGCTATGATTTGTAAATAGAAACATGTTTGATTAATGTACATGAAAGGCTCAAGTTCTTAAAAATTACGCAAACTGCATTATAGGTGCATCAGCTTGTATTATTCTTCACAATGTGGTTTACGTGGCTTAGAATTTGACTGACTACCTCACTACAGAGGAAGCTGCTGAAACATGCAATTTAACAGATAAAAGGAATCTAAAAATCACTGAATTTGTCAATATAAAATTTCAGTTAGCAACTTAAAAATCAGTTGAAGTTAGACTTCAGATTTGAGAACTGCCTGTGCAGTCAGGGTTTTATATTTGCTTTGCGCATCTATACAGCTGAACCATCAAAAAGAGAAAGTACAAATCTAGTGCACATAAGCCATCTCAAGTGTACAAGAAAAAACAGCAAAAAAATCAGCAGGAATATCTGCGAGCAACATGCTTTAGACAAAAGCAGAACATAGAGGCCTGAGGTAAAGACAGACTTAATTCTCAAAATATTAAATACTGAGATTCTTCATACAGTTTCTGTTTCCAAGGTGGAAAATCAGAAATGGCATGAATACACTTGCACAAGACAAACACCTTGATTTACACATCATTCACCCCTCTTTGAGAAACAAACCAATCTTCACAAGTCCCAGTGTCTTTAAAAATTTCAGAAGCAGACTTTGTACCTCATAGTCTGGCCCTCCAAAGTGGGACTTTTTCTTCAGTTCTGTTACAGCATTTTTGTATGCTTCTTCAATTCTCCTCCTCTTCTCCGACTCCTGTAAAATTATATGGTAATGTGATTCAGGAAGAATGAATCTACTGCTAATAGTCCACACATGCCAGTAAATGGAATTACCTGACTGGTATAGTTTTGGTTTGTTGGTTGTTTTTTTTTTCCCCTCAAGTAAAAACTGCAAAGCTGCTGATTTTCTGAATTTATTTGCATGCATGTATTATGTGCACCCGTATACATACATATATATATTACAATGCCTGGGCAGGTAACTATCTTGATGATACCTTCCTAAAGTCATGTGAAAGAAACTAGATCAGCAAGCAAAAACTGGTATCTAGCTTAAGAATAGCTATTAATGGTTCACTGACTTTGTATCTGGCAGTTCATATAAAACTCCTTGACACAGATGCTTGGGCAGTGATAACAAAGGGTGAAAAGTAAGATTGGTAAAAACCTAACTTGTTGAATGTAATGAGATACTCATGAGTCACAGCATGTTAAATTTGTATCTATAATTAGCTGGCACGGTTTCAATGTGAATCATTTTGTGAACTCCACGCAGTGATTAACTCGACGTCATTCTCCCATAATAGGTGTGTGACTGTACTAGAGCCACTGATGTCTATATCATTGTGTATTTTGAATAAAAAAGTAGCAATGCCAGGATCAGATTAAGTCTAGTATTTCCTCTGCAAATTCTACAAACTGCCAGATCTTCTCAGTGAGTGAAAAAGCCATGAACTTCTGAAAATTTTGTAGGATTCAGCTTTAATACACAAGATGTTTCTCTGTCGCCTTTCATAATCACATCAGGTGGAAGAAAGTTAAGTCTTACAGGCGAGCACCACACACTAGCTCTTGCAGATGAGTATAATCACTCAGAGATCCAATTTGAACTTCAAAAAATACTGTGGAAAACCCTTAAGCAATACTGAAAGGCTGGATTTACTAACTGGGAATTGGATGGTAACATTCATTCTGAAACACATTTTCTGGTTTCTGAAGACAGGTTTGAACAGTAAAGCAACAGTTTTGAACTAAAACAAAGAAGTACAGTTTTCCACAGGAAAATTCTTAGGGGAGAAAAACAGCACTTAAATGAACACAGTATTGCCTTCATCTGAGAACACAGGCTTTCCCTTCTGTAACCATCACAAAAAGACAATACTTGCTAACACGCACATTTCACAAAATTTTGCATGTTTACATTTTTTGAAAGCAACCGGAGAGTCCTAAAGATGCATAAAAGCAGAACTTGAGTATAAGGCATTGAGAGAAAGCATAGAAGTTTTACGAGAAGGCTGAAATGAAAAACAAAATCACAACTCCTCCGCCTGCTCACCCCAAATCCCCACATTTTCAGTACTTCAATCCGCAAATTATTGACAATTCACGTGTGTCAAAAGACAACTCTCCAAATCTGCCAGCTTCTCTTAGCAACAAGGCAGAAATTGGGAAACTGCTTGGCTGCACAGCAGGAAAATCACTGGTGTGTTAAAATTCCGTGTAGTTTAATGAAAGAGTTAAGTTACAGTTGTCAAAGGCGAACAAAATAAGCTACCTAAACATGTTAATCGTAGGGTAAAATTTAATGTTCAGATTATAATTTGCTCATTAATAGTGATTAGTAAGACCAAAGGAAATAAGAACAGAAAAATGTTGCTGTAGTCAAGACAATGTGAAAAGCGTTATCACAAGGGTCTTGTTGCAAATAAAACAATGGACCAAATGCTAGTGATTAAATCACTTTCTTATTAATTTTAAGTCTATTTTAAAATACATTCACAAGAGGCTTACACGGGAAAACATACTGCAGCCGAAAACCAGAAAAAGCCAGTCTCAAGATCTTAACAGCTACGAGTAAAAGGTTAAAAGCAAAGCTGTAACTACAATTACTTTTACAGCACATTATATGTTTTTGTTTTAATTTCATGCTGGCCATATGACTGTTTTGGTAACAGAAAACTAAATATAAAAATCTAGAATTACAGCTGTTGAGTGCATTATATGAGCAGTATCCTTCAAAATTAAAATGTTTTTATAATAATAATTTCTTGTTTTCAAAGGCTTAGAAATAGTTTCCAACATTCATTCAGAATGGAACCTGAAACCCTTTTTTTCATTTAACAGAACAAAATGAAGTTAATAAAGATACTTGCTTGATAACACTGCAGTCATCTCTAGTCAAAATGTAGTCATCTCCAGGTTCAACAAATTCTGAACTTGAGCTTTTTTTAATTTGAGATTTTTTTTTTTAGGAGAGTGACAATTTTAGAATATTTTCTTCAAGCTCAGCAGAACAATCTATCTTGCATCTTTAGGCTAAGCTAGCTTGCTACAAGACAGAGGCTGTGTATTTTGTACTAATCACTTTTGTATGTTGCTGCTAAGTAAAAGACAGTTATGAAGCTAGTGGAGTGAGGAGGCTAGAGAGAAGTGGGGAGTGAGCTACAGTTGTACTTACAATACCTGTAAAGCCACTATACAGTGGTATGGTACCACTGTAAAGCCATTGATTGTTTTTAGCCACTGACAGAGATATTGCTCTTCATGTAACCTGCACAGCACACAGCCAGCAGCATGAGCCTGCCAACACGAAGGAGAAGCTTGATGCCGTCCCTTCCAGCTCTGCTAGATGGGCTTTTACAAGCACTGACAGACTTACAAGAGCTCTAAAACTCTCCCAGCTAGAACATAAACACTACCAGCTGCCCAATTTCAAGTAATTTCTCCCTCTGATCTCTGAGAGAACGTATTCTAAACTTCATAACTTCAAAATATTTACTTGCTTTTCAAAGCAGTTTACACACCTATCCAAGAAAACAAACAAACAAAAAAAAACACCAAAGAGCAACACCATTCTCTTCCCACATCTATTTATCAGATGACAAGAGCAGTGTTTTTTGCTCAGGCCCATAGTTATAGAAGATACTCATAAAACCATCTTTAACAACAAGTTGAAAATAAAACAAAAGCACTTCAACAATTGGAGTGGAGTAGTGTTAACAGAGGTCCAGAGTTCTGAATACAGTCAACTGCTGTCTTTAAGGGTGTAGGTGTCAAGATGGTGGTCATGGGGGGCTGCAGGGGTGGCCTATGTGGGAGGAGGCTGGGGGTCTGCTCTGTGTCAGACCCAGGTGGTTCCAGCCAGCTCCAAAGACGACCCACTGCAGCACACAGCTGAGGCCATTCACCATGTGTGTGGCACCTCTCTGAAAGATGTATTTAATTGCAAAAGACACCCCAGGGAGAGAGGAAGGGGGAACCAGAAGTGAGAAGCAGAGGAAGAGCAGCAGATTGAGGGCCTTCAGAAAACATATCCACACTGCAGCCCATGGAGGACCTCAGGTCAAAGCAGAGGGACAATTTGCTGAAGGAACAACATCCCACATGGGACACACACTGCAGCAGATTTTCCCCAGAGGACTGCTGCCCATGGAGAGGACCTGCGCAGGAGGAGGCTAAAAGTGTGAAGAGCAAGGAGTGGCAGACATGCACTGCAACCCCAACATTCCTCACGCCACATTTCTTGGGGCTAGAAAGCAGTGGGTAGAGGGACCTGCAGTGAAGGAGTGAAGCTGTGCTTGGGAAATGGGAAAAGAAAGCCGTTTTGGTGTTTATGTTTCACATTAACCAGATTTATTTCAAATCAGCAACAAACTGATTTTCCCCAAGTCAAGAATGTTCTGCTATGACAAGAACCAGTAAGCAATCTCCCTGTTTTCCTCTTGACCCATCAGCATTCTCATCTTATTCTTCCCCCTAATCCTTCTGGATAGGTGGTGGGTGGGCACTTGGCTGTTAGACAATGCTAGCCCACCACAATTCTGTATTATTTAAATCAATAAAATTCTCCCCTTCCAAAAGCACAGCAATTAGAAGAATGTAAAGTAATTATTTTATATTAGAATTCAAGTACTTTACCATGAGTGTGCTATAAATCCCAGAAAATTTCACTGACAAATGTGACTTTAAAGAAGTTGCAGGTGTATAAACACTGAGCAACTTAAAACCTCCAAGGTTTTAGAATCTTTTGCTATTTTAACTTCTGGGAAAAAAGTCCAAATAAGCTGTGACCCCCTTTAAAATGTATTAATTCATGCCATATGAGTAGCAGTCACATGAAACCAAAAGTGAAATTTAGGATTAAATTTTTTCACGATTTACAGGCAAAAATAAGTCAAGTCCTAAAATAAGAAGTGACAAATAAACTAATTAAAATTCTCTATTAACATATTCTGTATTATATAATAACACAGGGACAAGAAAAAATCACTTCATCCATATTCTAAGCAAAGTCTGATCAACATGAGTGAACTGTGTTTGCTCAGCCCTGAGAATAGAAGAGAAGCCTATGAGGAGGGACCTAATAGTAGCTTTCCCGTACCTTCAACAAAGTCAAAGAAACAGCCAGACTTACTTCAGACTTCCTACAGACTGCTGAGCCAGCAGCCTGCAGGAGAGGGATGAAAAGAACAGTCAGACACTGGAATAAGAGATACTCCAACTAAGGAAAAACTTTTTTACTATTACTACAGTTAAGCAGCAGAACAGGTTGCCTAGAAAAGCTGTGCAGTCCCCAGCCTTAAAGACTTGAAATCAGACTTGATAAAGCCCTAAGCAACCTGGTTTAATCTCTAACCGTCCTTTTAAGCAGAAGGTTTGAGAAAAAGAGACCTCAAAAGGTCTAGTCCAACCTATGATCCTATGAACAAGCTTCAAGTCTTGGATGTACTGTAATTCCTCCAACTACTTAGACGAAGCAATAACTTTGACAGAAGTTTCAATACAGTTAGACAGGGTCAGAGCTTTGACATGTGGACAAAGACAACCACAGAGGCAGAGGCAAGGATTCAGACGTGGAGGTGTTCTGTTTGAATATGCTCATTCTTTGAATAGTGTACCACTAAAACACAGGGAGCGAGAAGTGTGATAAACACCACATGGGAACATGTTAAATGAAAAACAAGACAACAGCTAGAGGACTGCACAGGACACCGGCCAATGACGGCAGGATTCTAGAAATTATAGCCTGAAGTACAACCTAGCTGTGCCTCCAGCACATCCCATGAGAAAAGACACTGCTCCTTTTAAAGTTGCTAGAGTGGTTGAGTAGGCTTAGCATGAACTATCACTGCTATCAGATTAACAGATATTCTAATACCACACATTTTAAAAATTTAACCAGTCAGCATAAAACATGACTTAATCTCCTCAGTCTCCTAAAGGAAAGTGAAATAATTGTATCTTAAAAAGATATTTAAAGTTAGAACTCTTTTTCTCCTTAGTATTGTCACCATCTTTTATCACAATTAAAAAAATTTGGAGATTTGCACTTTTTTTTTTGCAAACATGGACAAACAAATCCCTTAGAAGGCTGCAACCAATACACTTATTATTATGGAATACTATCAGGTTCTCTATAGATATAAAATACAATATCTGAACACGGGCTGCAAAACCAGACTATGATAAATGTTACTACATCACCAGTTAGGATGAGACTTTCATGTTTAATAGGTGTAATAATGAAAGCACATAGAACTAACAAATGCTGTACATAAAATAAAAGCAATTCCTGGAATAAAAAAAGTTAACAGCACATTTTAAATTTTAATTTTAATCTAAAGAAATTTTTTTTCCCAACAAAAGGAAAATTATCTTACCTTATCTAGCTTTTTTTGCCAGCTTTCTTCACATTTTACCATGAGTTCAATACAATGAGAGAGTGTAGCAAGGATTCCAGCAGTAGTCGCCTTGAAAGTTATAGCTTCTCCTTTAAAGTCTATGCCATTAATTCCTTTCGGTGTTACATGTGGAAACACTAAAACCAAACACGAATCATTCACTGATAGCTGCCTTCAAGCAAGCATTTTACATGCATACTTTATATTACAACTGTTGGAAGAAAACAGACTGGCCAGAGATGTAATATAAAAATAAAAAAAATGATAGTAATTTCAGCTATCCACAGGATAATGAAAGGTATTCAAAGGGAGAAACACATCCCCTCAGCTTCATCTTGCGATACCCTGTTTCAAGTCTGCTTGTAATGCTCGATTACTCTGCACTCCACAAATCACGCGGGTGGAGGGAGTGGTAATATTTTGTAACAATAGCAGTTTGACAGCTTGAAGGGGTGCCTAATTAACAAAGAGCAACCTTAAAATGTATCTGATGCAGCACTAAGAAAGGAACAATTTCAAAATGCAATCAAACCCTAAATGTAACATTCAAGGTTGCTTTAAATGGGTAATTACATATTTAAAAACACTGAAGTAAAAAGGTATGATATAAAAGTATCAAATGTGTTGAGTTATCCAAGTACTGTGGGTTTTGCAGTTCCAACAACTACTTCATGCTGTCAACCAAGCCATCTGTTGCTAAGGCTATTTAAACAAGTCATTTAAAACGTGTGACAAAAAAAGTACCTATTATATGACAAACTCGTATGTAGGTTGACATAATAACAAATCAAATGCTACACATTAATGTCAGAAAATATTAGAAAGCAGAAGTAACACCCATGCTGAAGCTGACTGAGCCTAGCAAGTTAAAGTAACTCCTGCTATGCCACAGTGGAAGCTAATGGCTATCACTTCCCTCCTCCCTGCCAGTGTGTCAATTTGTCAGCGTTCCCCTGTTATGGTTTAAAAAGTACAAATAAATACTTGTGTAAGTTTATCCAGTATGTCTGCAAAGGCAAAGCAAAGCTTTTGAGCAGCTCAGTTTTTGTAAGGAAGGGAAGTGCAACTGCTGTTCTCTAACGGCAGAGCCCTGTATCTTCACTTCGGGAACAGTAAGCAATTGTCTCACGGTCTAAAGCAATAGTTTAAGTCTCTACAGGTTTTACTCCTTTCAGAAGTAATCGAACTATTTTTTAAACAGCTGATTACAAACTACACACTGCTTCGAACACCTCAATAAGCATACATACTACAGTAGAATGCAGTTTATTTTTTGTTTCATGTTAATCAAGAGTACTCCCTAAAAGGTAAAGATGATGGGGCTGGAGAAAAAAAAGTAAAGAGAAAGAAAAATCTGTTCAGAAACAATAATAAGCACAGCAGCTCTCCCTCCCCCTAACAGCTGCAGAGGGAACATGGAGGAGGCTGAGACTGAAAGTGGTACAAGCTGGCAAGAAGGTGGTGCAGTAGATTCACTGAGAATAATGAAAATAACACAAGGGCTCCACCCATAACAATTCATGACTGAAAATCAGAGTTTATACTGATAATTATTCCTGTTGGTGTAGACTGTGTTCACACACAAGTTTACCAGCACAGCTATAATGCTTCAGGCATGATTTTTCTCTCTTAATTATGGATCATGCTAAAGATGCTGAAGAAACTACCACTAGCTGCAACATGGCAAGATCATTTCAGAAATCTCTGTGGTAGATTACAAGGGAGATGCAGCAATGCAGCCTCATTCCCTAGGTATCTTCAGGTGTCAGCCACAGGTCATTAATACTTCAATACAGTTTCAGTCACACAAATGACAAGTCACATTCAATGACATGTTGCAAGTCATTTGTTAATGACTACTCTCAAAGTAGGATTGATACATGAGAAGTTTGCAGTTTTAAAATTAGCGTACACAGTTCCTTTCAGCCATTATAATTGTGGGCAAAAATGAACTTGTTGAAGGAAGGTGCAAAACCTGTTTCTTTGAAGAAATGGTCACTTAAGAAATTCCTTACAATGGATAGGAGTATTCTGATTCTTTCCTAATCCCAGGAGATATTTTTCTTCTCAGAACATATCAGAAGATGAGCTCAAGCCTTATCTGGGTAACATCTTAAATTGTATTTGTCTAGAGATTTTCTACTCTGAGAGCCTGAATATCTTTCCTATTCCTTTTTTAAGCTTTTTTTTTCCATGTCAACTACAAATTTGTTCAAAATGAAATCTCTCATCAGGAGATCTACATGGTACAAGGTAAAGGCTAATAGGAGAGTGTTCCTAACACTGCAACTGCTTTTCCAACCTCACGATCAAACTGCATGCAGCCAACTGAGAAAAAGCAGCAGGATGATTTTTCTCCTACTGTAGCTTCAATTTCAACATCTTCCAAGTGGTTCCTTTATAATTATCCTGTCTTTTAAGCATTTTGCTTTATTTCCAGTTGTTTTCACTTGCCTTTCACATTGCAGATTCTTCATACAATGTTTCAGACTTCAATAGGTCTTTAGCCCTTCTCTCCTACACCTCTGTATCAGTTAGGATAGGTCAGTTTTCCCTTTTTGTTCCTAAGATTGTTTCTAACACTTTCCCAGATGTCTCAAACATCATGTGTTTGTTCCAATCTGTTTTCATATGAATCAGAAAATTATTTTAAAACACAGTAAGTAGAAAGTAGTTCCTTTATATTTTCCATTTAATGACACCTTAAAATTAGTTCAGTAATGTGAGATGTTAAGTGAAAAATGTTCAGGTGTATGACCCATTTATTGATATCTACTGTTGTTGATCTTCTTGGATAAGTAGGATTGCTATGATTAGTTGTCATCTAAGAACAACCCCATTATTGGTGAATGTTCTTCCTCTATTCAAAGCACAAAAATCCAGTGTAAATCCTACCACGTTTTACATCGAATTTCCATCCTTAAACCTCTGTACCATTTTCATCATTATAGCTGCAGTACAAAACCACCTTCCATATTGAAAAAGGTTCCTTAAGTAGGTTTCACCTGCTCTTCCTACTCTTACATAATTTAAATCCAAATACACACATTTTACTGAGCAGATGGATAGAAACGCTTCCTGATCAAGATCCCAGTAGGTAAATATGCATCAGCCAGACTTTCCCTTGGTGTTCTATACATTGTTGAGTTACCAATTTTTTTCACTCTTCCTAGCTTTTTACTCACACACCCTAGAGAACACAGAAAAGAAAAAGTCTCCCTGTCCAAAATGTCTTCAGAGTAGTACGCAATTCTCTATAGTCATGTTAACTTCCTCCTCCCACCCAGGGAAGGTGCATAAGGGAACAAATTTCAGAAGACAACGTGAATACGGTCCCTTAAGTCAATCTTAAATTTAATGATTTCAGCACTAGACTGGTTGCACTGGTGGTTTGAACAGCAGGCTCAAACACTCCTTATCATACTAGGCTATATAAGAGGCTGAACCCATGCTTCTTACTCCCTGAAGTACTGACTACAGATCAGCCCCCAGAATAAACAGGCAAACAGGCAACCACTTCTCATCTACAATTAAAAAGCCTGTTTCAGTCCTTTCAGGACTTGATAGAGACTTGAAGAATGGAACCTGAAATCTGAGAAACAAAAGAATCTTAACAACTGCTCTGAGGCTAAACTTTAGAAAGGGGTGAAATTTTAAGATAATTCTTTCATTATCAACTAGTCTGAGTCATTTTCTAACCAATATATTGGCATGGCTTTCTCAGCCCAAAACATCTGCTTCCCCCACTGCATCACTCATGATTCCATTTTATGGCAGAGACTCTTAATTTTTCATTTCTAGTCAAGCTTTGCAGCACTCAGCTACTAAATATTTAACAGGTCGAGCCCTTAGAAATCAAACTAAGGCACAGAAAAACTAAATGGAGATGAAGTTTTTCATAGAAATAATTGAAGGAAAGTAAATTTAATGGAATCAGGAATCAGAATAACTGGAATTAGAAGTTACGCAAAAAAGCAAGGGGTTGTAGAAATTATTTTTTGTGAGTTTACATAGAGGTACCCATAATACATGGCAATTTCTTAGCATATAACTTCCCAAAGACTTGATACAGAACTTTTAAAGAGGATTACAGATATCACTTAAAATTCCTTTTAAATTCCTGGTGATGAAAATAAAGAAGTCACTTATTTTCCATTTAAATATCTTAAGATGACCAGAGGTACTAAAAATGTACTTTCCTAATGGCATTCCCCATATCCTATGTGTACATATAGCAGTACACCAGAAGAATGTAGATATGAAGAGATGTTCTAAAGGTAAATTAAGCTGAAACTCCTACATTATCCTACAAAAATTAAAATTGACAAAGACGTCTTTTTCAAAATGAATCATGCAGTAAAATTAAATTCTCACTTAACAGTTTTTTAAAGAAGGCTCTTTGTTTTATGAGGTTTTCTCTGACTTAACAGTCCTCAAAAAATGTACACTTGTATACACACAAGGGATAGGAGAACTGTGCACTTGTTTGCAGGTGAGCGTTGCAAGACTACTTATCTTTGGTAATAAAAGGCAAGAAAAATTTATTCAAAACTAGAGTTATATGTACTTAACCTTTGAAATTAGCATTACAATTAATTCTCAGCAGAGGAAGTACTTTATGTAATTGAAAAAAATTTACTCATATGATGAATTCTAGAAGTATCCTGAAAGCTCCTTCCACTTCCTTTCCTTTTTCCTCATAACAATTTTGGCTATACTCTAGAAAGAGCACTTAAATGCAACAAGGAAAGATGTAACAGGGGGGCAACACACAATTAAAATGAAAACAAGACAAAGAATAGGCTCATTTTGCCCATATTATCTTCCACGTTCTTGATTAAAGTGTTTATATTTTTCAAAATGCTTTTAGCAAGGACTTTGGGAGATACCATCAGATTTGAAACTGAAGGCAGTGCAACTTCAAAGTTTTGTGAATCAAAGTCTAAGAAATATCTTAGGACTGAATCATCAGCATTTACACAATGTAAACACCAAAATATTTTGGTTGGGGAACAAAAGAAAGGCTAAGAAGAATGCAAATGGATTTTAAGTGCCAGGCCAGAAGTATCAGATTTCTAGACCAACAAGAACTGCATGAGTCCTTCACATTTACTGCATGGATGCAGTGAGTACAATAATGAGATCATTTAAAATAATAAAAATCAGAATTCTGTTCATCATAATGGAAAATACAGTAAAAAAAAAGTGCTAATATTATGAGGAGTGAGAATTGGTAACAGTGTTGACTTCACACTACATACTCATAGAAGTCGGAAAAACTATACTGGGACATACGTAACTGGGAAAGCATCGTTCTCCACCACACTCCTAAAGCAGGTCACACTTGCAAGAAAAACTGCAGTAACCTGTCACAAATACCAGGTCCCAATATCTGAATGAGGCAGCTGTTTCAACAGAATTTTGCAGTGAATACAGCTTTGGACACAGAATAGGAAATTCCAAACTTACATTAATATTTGTGTGAATTAAGTAACTCAGAGAATCATGAAAAGCACCTAATAAATGGTAACGTGAAGAAGAACTTGCTGTCACATACATTTGAATAACTACTTTTCCATTTTCTGCCTAGAAAAGAGCATATGTACTGACCATGTATCAGGCTTCTCATATCATTCATATGAATTTTCAGTGAAAAAGTTGGGACAGACTTACATTTTTCCTTACTGCTGTTACTGTTATGTACAAAATCCCCATCAGAACGCACTGTAGGGAAATCATCTTCATCATCTTCTACCACTAAATTGGAGAGAAAATATTATGGGAATGAGAAGGCTTTTCCGATTCTTTGTGTGCAAGAAAGAATTAAGAGCATCTTCATGGCTAAACAGCATTTAAGATTTCTTCCTGCAACAAAAGTCATGACCACCCCACCCCGCCTTCAGCTTTTTTGTGTGGTTTTGGTTGTTTTGCCTTTTGTTTGTTTTGGTGGGGGGTACTTATTGTTGGTTTAGTTTGGTATTTTTTGACTCCAGTCCGCTATCAGTGTTACTAGCAGAAATCATCTAATGCTTGCTCAGTGTTGAAGTTTAGCACTCAATTCTATGGTAAGAACAACAATATTTTGGTGCAACAACTGGATAAAGCAGGGCGCTACAATTCAGCAACTATACTCTTCTGCACTAAAAAGTTTGCAAAGAAGTGGAATTGTACATCTACTGTTTACTTACTACCTAAAGTTTCAAGCTAACAGACCAAACCCAGGAATGAATATGAATGCCCCAGGAGTGCACATGGATACAGCAACAAGCTGTGCTCTGAGAAATGCAATTCAGAAATATGTAGACATCCACACCTGAGTCTACGAGGGCCACAAGTGTACACCCAGTGCTCTAGTTTCAGCTAACACATCTCATGAGGATGCATTATGATAGCCCCTTTGCCTTTTTAAAGACTGTATTGTTTCTATTGAAACTAGTAGCCTATTGTTTTATCAAAATAAAAGTGACACACTTATAAAACTAACTTGAATTCATCTTATGAGAGGAACCAATTATTGTTCTGTAACATCACTAAGTGTATTTCTTTTGTACTATTGACAGCTACAGGTTAATATTAAGTTAAACAGGTTTTTAAAGGAATTCAGCTTCTGAAGTGAAAATAGTTAAACTCTGTTTATGCAGAAATATGTATGATTGATTCCTATATTAAAGAGTAAATTTAAGATACTTTCTTTATATGGTATCAAATACTATAGTAACTATTTTAAGGGCTATTACTGTGTAAAAAGCTAAATTCTACAGAGATATGAGTTTTCTGTTACAGTTTTACCTTTATCCCTCTGGAGTTCATCTTTGGAAACTGCATCTGCACAGTCATCAAAGTATTTCTGTAAAGTATCAACTTGTCTACACAAGATGTCTCTAAAGGTTTCCATTTCTGCAAGCTTCTCACGTAAGCTATGGCCCTTCTGAAAATACAAGAGAAAAATGCCTGAAATGCTTCTGAACATCCAGCAGTAGTCCAATATGTTAAAAAAAAAAATCAATTCTGCAGCTATGAAGAACAAATTCAAGTTCAGCTATGACACACTATTAATGTCAGAAGGGTATAAAGAATTGCACACAAGCATTTTTTCCACTGGTCTCAGTTTTAACTCTTGACTACCTATGCTACTTTAGAGCACTCAGCAAAAGCTTATTAAAAATGTGATCTTGTATGCTACCAATTTTATGCCTATTTGCCTGAAAACAGTAACCTGTAGTTTAAGATCTTTGATCCATCTTTATTTCCCTTTCTTGTGTGAAGCTCCTCTTCTGCTCTCCCAGAAGCACAGCCCACCTATGTTCATGTTAATTATTTACGCACATGAAATAAGGAAGGCCATAATGTTTTCAATCTCTACCAACCAAATATATTAAGTCACAGAATCAGCATTCCTTTTCATTTAGAGGCCTTGATATTCTGAGGAATAAACGAGGAAAGGTTATAAATGCTCTGAGAGGTTTGATTTTCTTGCCACTGGAAGATGACATGATAGTTTAAAAAGGACAACTGTACAGAGGCGTGAGAGAGCTTTCTGTACCTGTGGTTCATCATAAAATTAAATACTCACACCTGCAGTAAACAAAATATTTTGGTTTTTTTTCTACAACTCTGTGGCAGTCTGCACACAAGTTATTTCTTTTTCAGTTGTGTGTTACTTACGCCCCAATACCAAGCAAACTTTATTCACTAACCTTGAATGAAGAGGTGGATGTTGCAGAGTAGCCACTTGCTCCAGAAACAAGAGACACCATGGAGCCATGGCGTCGTAAGCTTGACTCTGATCCGTAGCCAGATTCAGTCTAAAAAACAAACCACACACTTAGAGTGCTGAGGCTTTTAATAAAAAGGAAATCATGAAAGCAAGATTAATGTAATTGACTCTGAAACCCATCCATTTGTGCCTTCATTTTTAAGGTTTTAATGCAGCATCCATAAAGTTATTATGAATCTATTTTTTACCATACTGATTTATGAAAAATTAGTTATCTATATCCTATTAGAAACTCCCAAAAGAACAAGGCAACATATGTTTTAGGGTTCAAAAAAAAAGGACAATGTGCCATTATTTTGGCTTATGTAATCCCTACCAACAATTTTCACACAGCATTCAAAACCTAAAGTACTGTTCAATTTTTCAGAAGTTTAGCATGGTTCAGTTTGAAGACAATAATTTTCAGTCAATCCTTCCAATCATTCAAATACTGTAATTTTATTTTTAAAAGCAACAAAACAGAGATAATAAAAAGCAGACAATTACTGCTATCAAGACACTTTTTTGCTTGTTCCAAGCTTATTTAGCAGAACTCTTTATACCAGACTGGAAAAATTTTTTAGAATATCAGTTCAAGTGTGAAACAGTATATCTGCCTTTGGTAATATATCTGCAATATTGAACCACATTTTGAATTGCAATGCAATTCAGTGCAATGATTATATCTTAATTTAGTGGGTTGCAATTTTAAGTGTAACAAATCAAATAATGAAGATTTGACTGGGGGTTTTTTGCAAATACTAAAGTAAAGGCTTTTAGCTTTTTTAATGGACTTTATATCCCACAGAGGCTTGACAAGTAAAAACAAAGTTGCTAAACGAATAAACTGCTTTTTTAAAGGGCAAAAATGAGTTTTGGGCATACAATTATTTTGTTTCAGAAGTGTTTCATAAGAATAAATCTCGAGCATTTTGTAAGAGTCACACAGCACACTGAAGCTTGAAGCATTTCTTAATTTCTTTTAATATTTCATCCATATGCAAATCTAAAATACTTCTATTTTACTGATAATTCAATGTTTATTTAATCATATGCCCAAATATTCAGATGGCTCTGAATGTGCTTTTACTACTCAGTTTAACAGGACTCATTCCATTTTCTGAAAGTTATATACTCTAGAGAGAATGTAAATTTTCATTTTGATAGGATATGATTAATAAACAGATCGTTTTTAAAAGGTAGCAAAAATACCCACTGCATAGAGATCAGAGCATTTTAATGAAGAGAAGCAAATGTCTTCTGATTGCTTTCTGTACCAGAGAAAGACATGCCTATGTAAAACCTAGACTGAAGTTTAGGAAGTAAAAGCTCTGAATTTCTCTATTTGAAGATTTAATCAAAGTCACATTTAAAACTTACAGGAATAGATATAATCTTAGAGAATCTAGTAACTTATATTCAACATTTTAATTAAATATTTTTTCCCAATATTACCCCATCAATGCTAGTTAATTTACAATAAAAATTGAGAGTGAAAGAAGAAAACTTCTTTCCATACCAATTTTTTTAAGGTACCTTTTCAGCAGTATCTTCATTTGACTTTCATTTATACTTCTGATTAATAATTCCACTAAACACTTTATCCATGCTTCAGGATTGTATACAAGACAGCATATACAGCTATGAACTGTACACAGGTATCAACTTGCAAACGCTACCAATAAAATGGTACTACATAAAAAGCATTTAGGCAATTTTAACTATTTTGCAACCAAGAAGCAAATTCAGCAGACAGAAGCGCAGAACAAACAGCACACAACATGAATCCAAAGCATATGTATGCATTTACACATCATGTTAACAAAACTGCCTAAGATAATTATGTTTTAATAGCTGGGGGGGAGGGTAATGGGGAGAAACAGCTGTATGGGGATGACACAAAAATTACATCAAGAATACGTATTTGCCAGAAGAAACAGAAGTATTCCTTTATAACCGATGCAGAGACAAAACATCCAGCAGACTCATGCAAGCAGCTTAACACAAACAATGGATGCATGCATCATGCAAAGCCCCACCATTCTACTACCGCAACATCTAAAGGAGAGCAGGTCACTGCTGCATTTATGTCTTGCAAAGCAGATCATTAATTTTTCACTGCAGAAATACTCAATTACATTAAGAGGAATGCTGAAACGAGCTTCTTCTGTTTATGCAATTTTTAATTTCGCAAAATAAAAATTAGAAAAGCAGGTACAGTCCATATGATAGAAGCTAACAGTCTCTGCCTGAAAACAAAACAGCTTGCAGGAGTTGTATGAATTCACACCATCAAACACTAATGCTAATTTACTATGCTCAGCAGAGATGCAGTTCTTTGAAATTCCATGCATACATTATAGCTTCAAAGCTACACTAAAACTGGCATTTGTTAGTACACTGCAACACCTTCAGCTTTCTAAGGCAGTGCAAAAAATCATTAACCCTTTCGTTATGATAGACAAGAGGAAAGAGACACATGATCCAAAGCTTCACGTGATTCTTTACAGGAGCAGATGCTGGTATCAGCAACAAGGCAGTACGTGTCAGAAAAGCTGCTTTCAGTAAGTGTTTGCAGAATCATATTGCAGACCTCCATCATGGTTCACACTGATCTGCCAGCTAAGGATTTCCTGAAGTGGGTCAACAATATTCTCAAGTAAACCACAGACTGACTCACAGCAAAGCTTCCCCGCTTGGGTAAAAAAAAAATAAATTAAAAAAATCAAATAAAGCAAATTATTCTCCCATATCTTCAAGGAATTACTTCGATTATGTCTCAATCTAGTGCCTGTCAAGCACTTTAATGTATGTTTGTCAACCAAGGCAGATATTTTCAGTTAGTATTATAAATTATTTAGTATTTTACATAACACAAGCAGCAGTCAGCTCCTCCCTCTCAGGCATATGGCTTACCCTAGGGGGTGGTGAAACAGGCATTAGGACACAGTGACTTAAATACTGTTCTCTGCAGTATTTGTGAAAAATCATACTCAAACATCCAAGATATCAAACCACAGTATTTTATGAAAAACAAGAATGTGCAAAAAAGGTAAAAATGTAAAATTTAAGTGCTGGAAGGTACTATGAAAGACTTGAAGAATAGGCAGTCAAGCTCTGTAAAACATTTATGTTCCATGAGGAATTTTTATATTTGCTGCAAATGCTTCACCATATACTTGAAGAAAGAAAGTTACTACTAGGATGAGTCAAGAAAGGGAGTGCTGTAGACAGCAAAACCCCTACAGACACTACAGGTAGTGCAGTCCAGGATTCACTTCTGAGGACTGAAGTTAGATAAAATTAACATGTGTCTGTAGGTCTGATTTTTCAATTCCTCCATAGCCACTGACATTGGAAATTTAAGGTTTTAAAAATTACAAGGTAGTTGTTAGCGAAAAGGCAGAGATGAGAATTTAATAATACAGACCACGCAAGCTGGATGATTCCACTGCCTACAGTAGTGCAGGAAAAAAAAACCAACCTTGTAATAACTTCCTTTGCAACTGCAAAAGCAGGTAAAGAAATATAGGCATACTCTTCCTCCAACAGTGATAAATGTTGCAATTCCACAATAAATAAGCACACTATGTGTACAGGAGGAAAAAAAAAAAACAACAAACACATGAATTAAGAGTTGAAAAATAAGTATAATAGACAACTGAAATAATAGAAACTATAGCACTATAGCCCTAAGACTGCTGTAACTGTAATGCTCACTTGTCCAAGCTAAGTAATAATTACCTTTTGGGTCTTTGCTTCCCATATGCTCCATATACTATGGACAAATCACCATGTGCTGCCTGCAAACAGTAAACCTCTAACAGCTGCATAAGCTAAAGTGGTACACAGGCAGATAAGTCCTGGAGCTATCTACTGCTTTCTAAAGAAAGGAAAGGAGCTGAGAAGCAGCATCAACACAAAGCATTGCGGAGAGAATGCAGGTTGACAGAGGCAACTAAAGGCCTTAAAGTCGATAATCTTTACCGATGTAGCTCACATCCATGTTTAATTACATGGATGTGCACCATTTTTCCATGAATACTCTTAACTGTTAATGTACACAGGGAAACTTTTCACTAAATATTATTCAACATCTTTAAACGCTAGGTTTCCACAAAACTGAATAGGGAGAGGCAGGCTTCTAAAACCAGAATAAAGAGCAGCCAGGACACTGTACAGGAGGACACCTAAGAGCCCACAGAGGAGGTGAACAAGAGAATGCCTTTACTGTTCTGCTCCCCAGGTTGAGAACCACTGTGTCAGTATGATTTTACCGAATAAAACTCTTCCCTGAACAAAAGTACCAAACCCCAAGATCACAATAACTGAATCTCTCTGTATACTTAGTAATAAAATTAAAGCAGCTTGTACTGCTGAACCATGAAGCAATTGCAAGACTAGAAGGGGACTGTATTTGCTCCTCCTGTGAACCTAGGCTGCCAAGAGAGGGACAAGTAAGATTTGTAGAGCTACACAAGAACTAGAGATCTGCTATTAGGCACTGTCAGGAAAAGCACTTATCTTCTGGCCTCAGTTCCTAATGCACTGAAGTAAGCGTCCTTACTTGCTTTAATGCTTCACAAGCTAGAGGGATTTTAAAAGATTTTATAGAATGAGTTAATTCAAATACATACTGCTTGATGTTCACTGAAGGATAGTCCTTGCACAACTGGGCCTTTAAAAATAAGAGGAGTTCTGATCCTAACAGAAAGCACGTGCCACGTCATTCTTTCTAGTAGTTACACAAAATCACATAGTTTAATTTCATAGTTATAGTAAATATTATTACCTCATTGTTATATATGAAATTCACCAGGGACGACACACAGGAGCTCATGCAGGAGGCAGCAGGGAAGTGCCCACCCTAACACACAGTTAGGCGATACCTTACTTACCCTTCAAAGTGGCACAGAAGTAATGACTGCCTCTGATTCCACTTTTTTTTTTTTTTAATCTATTTAAGGTAGTGAATTATTATATTAGTATCACCCCTGTGTAAAAGTGGAAAAACACATCATAAACAGTGTTATGCTGAAGTACCATGGGCTACAGACCATAATGATACTTCAAAGTAGAGACCACTGCTAAACAGCAAAGCTGGGGGTTCTTTCCACCTTTGTGGAAAGTTACGTGTTGAAAGTCTGAGCCAGTTTTGGTCCTGGTTTTGAGAAGCGAACACTTTGTGTATTCAGAAGAAACATATTTACATCAAGAACGTGATGAAATCCATCCACGGGTTCAGAAGGAGCTGGCAAATGAAGTTGCTAAGCCACTGTCCATCATATTTGAAAAATCATGCACTCTATAGACAGACAGGAAAAGCCTCACGCTCACAGGCCCTTGTTCTCCTGGGTGATTTCAACCACCCTGACATCTGTTGGAACGCTGGTATGGCCCGGCACAAGCAATCCAGGAGGTTCCTCGATTGTGTGAAAGACAACTTCCTTCTGCAAGTAACAGAGGAGCCGACAATGAGAGGTGCCATGCTTGACCTCGTGCTCACCAACAGGGAAGGGCTCATTGGAAATGTGATGCTCCAGGGCAGCCTTGGATGCAGCGATCACGAGATGCTCGAATTTGAGATCCTCAGGACAGTGAAAAGAGCGTGCAGTAAGCTCACTGCCCTGGACTTCAAGAGAGCAGACTTTGGCCTCTTCAGGAACCTGCTTAGGAAGGATCCATGGGATAAAGCCCTAGAGGGCAGAGGGGCCCAAGACTGTTGCTTGATATTCAAGGATCACCTGCTACAAGCTCAGGAGTGCTCCATCCCAACTAGAAGGAAGGGCAGCAGGAGGGCCAGGAGACCCCCTTGGATAGAATAAGGAGCTGCTGAGGAAAATCCAAATAAAAAAAGAAGCTTATAAAAAGTGGAAGCAAAGACAGGTGGCCTGGGAAGAATACAGGGATGTTGTCTGGGACGCTAGGGACCAGGTTAGGAAAGCTAAGGCCCAGTTAGAATTAAATTTGGCTAGGGATGTTAAGGATAACAGGAAGGGATTCTATAGGTACGTAGCAAATAAAAAACAGACTAGGGAGAATGTAGGCCCCCTCAGGAAGCTCTCGCGTGAACTAGCTACACAGGATTTGGAGAAGGCTGAAGTTCTGAATGACTTCTTTGCCTCAGTCTTTGCTGGCAAATGCTCTGACCACACCACCCAAGTCTTGGAAGGCAGACGCAGGGACTGTGAGAATGAAGACCTTGGGCCCACTGTAGGAGAGGATCTGGTTCGAGACCGTCTTAAAAATCTGAACGTGCACAAGTCCATGGGACCAGATGAAATCCATCCACGGGTCCTGAAGGAGCTGGCGAATGAAGTTGCTAAGCCACTGGCCATCATATTTGAAAGATCATGGCAGTCAGGTGAAGTTCCCAATGACTGGAAAAAGGGAAATATAACCCCCATTTTCAAGAAGGGGAAAATGGATGACCCGGGGAATCACAGACCAGTCAGTCTCACCTCTGTGCCTGGCAAAATCTTGGAGCAGATTCTCCTGGAAGGCATGCTAAGGCACATGAAAAACAACAAGGTGCTTGGTGACAGCCAGCATGGCTTCACTAAGGGGAAATCCTGCCTGACCAATTTGGTGGCCTTCTATGATGGGGCTACAGAACTGATGGACAGGGCTAGAGCAGTTGATGTCATCTACCTGGACTTGTGTAAAGTGTTCGACACTGTCCCACACAACATCCTTGCCTCTAAATTGGAGAGACATCAATTTGATGGATGGAACACTCGGTGGATAAACAACTGGCTGGATGGCCGCACACCAAGAGTTGTGGTCAATGGCTCAATGTCCAGCTGGAGACCAGTAACGAGTGGTGTCCCTCAGGGATCGGTGTTGGGACCAGGCTTGTTCAACATCTCTGTCGCTGACATGGACAGCGGGACTGAGAGCGCCCTCAGCAAGTCTGCCAGTGACACCAAGCTGCGTGGTCCGGTTGATACAATGGAGGGAAGGAATGCCATCCAGAGGGACCTTGACACACTTGTGAGGTGGGCTGATGCCAACCTTATGAAGTTTAACCATGACAAGTGCAAGGTCCTACACCTGGGTCGGAGCAATCCCAGGCTCAGCTACAGGTTGGGCAAAGAAGAGATTCAGAGCAGCCCTGTGGAGAAGGACAAGGGGGTGCTGGTTGATGAGAAAATGAACATGAGCCGGCTTCAGTGTGTGCTCACAGCCCAGAAAGCCAACCGTATCCTGGGCTGCATCAAAAGGAGTGTGACCAGCAGGTCGAAGGAGGTGACCCTGCGCCTCTACTCTCTTCTTGTGAGACTTCACCTGGAGTATTGGGTGCAGTTCTGATGTCCTCAACATAGAAATGTCATGGAACTGTTGGAACAAGTCCAGAGAAGGGCCACAAGGATGATCAGGGGACTGGAGCACCTCCTTTATGAAGACAGGCTGAGAAAGTTGGGGCTGTTCAGCCTGGAGAAGAGAAGGCTGTGTGGAGATCTCATCTCTTCCAGTATCTGAAGGGGAAGTTTACATTGGATATAAGGAAGAAGTCCTTTACTGTAAGGGTGGTGAGGCACTGGATTGGGTTGCCCAAGGAAGCTGTGAATGCTCCATCCCTGGCGGTGTTCAAGGCCAAGTTGGACAGAGCCTTGGGTGACATGGTTTAGTATCCCTGCCCATGAGGGGGTTGGAACTTGTTGATCTTAAGGTCCTTTCCAACCCTCACTCTTCTATGATTCTGTGATTCTAAGAAACCCTAGAATTCAAAGTACACGTGTAGGCAAGCTTACTTGCCCAGGAAGAAATGCACTGCAAAAAGCTTCACAGCAACACAGAACAAAATTCATATGCAGGCTTATCAACAGGCAGAAAAAACATGAAAGGAAATGCTTCTGCAAAAGACACAAAGATCATTAAACCTTTTCTTCACTCAGTGCAGTTTGCAGTTATTTTGTCACTGGTACGCATGGGAATAGATTTCCTACCTCCACTCAATTCTCAGACACTGATCTAGCCATCAGAATAGAAATTTCTATTAAATGCTTGACATACCCCTAAGTGTTCAACAGGTACTAGGCACTGGAGGATGAAGAAAGCTGGAAGCTGCCAGAGGGAAAAGTCCATATTATATTTGACAGAAGATTTTAAAAAAAAATTGGATCTTATACCCAAAGAAAAATGATGAGAATATACTGTTTCAACTCCAATCTTTACACAGTAGTTTGGGAGAAGGCTGAGAAAAAGAGTTCTTTCAACACAGTGTGTTTGTTGGGTTTTTTTTGCATCTTGCACCCTTATCAAATCTAACACCTTTTTCTTGACTTTCAAAACCTATTCCCTAGTCATCCTACTTCCTTCTTGCTGTAGCCCTTGTTTTTATCAGGCTTCAACACCCACTTCCCTCAAAAGCAAAGGAGACTTACTGCACCCATTACAAAGTTAAAACAAAAGAGGTTATGGAAAATAAGGGACTCCCCAGGACATGTATCTCTTTGTCATGTTCCTGATTCATATTCCTGAAGTTCTCCAGGACTGATGTTTCATAAAAACAGTCCTTCTATATATGTCAATATAATGTTTATTTAGAAACAAGCTCAGTCTGGTTTAAAAGCTCTTTATGCTTACAGAGCACAGCCATCAGTAGAAGCTTTAGGCCCGTTTCCAACCATACATCAATTTTGCAACATAAAGTTTCCAGGTCTTAAGCTCAAACTAACCAGGCAATAATTCTGCCCAAAGGCCATTTTGGATTTTTTTCTTTGTTTTTTTTTTTTTTCTTCCCTTTTTTTTTTTATTTTTTTGCTACAAAAGATTAACACACTAGATAGAAAGTACCTGTTATAAAGTTCTGAAAGAATAACCATATAAACAAATAGGCAAGAGTTCTGCATGGCAAGCAAAAAAACACCTTACATAAGAAACATCTTAAGATCTTAAGATCTTAAAACACCTGATACACAGTGGATGTATCAACATTTTTGAAACATCAGGTAAGATATGAATTGGTTCAAAAGTTAGCACTGCCAATTCTACATTTCTTGTGTTTGTGAGTCAAGAGCAAGTCTAACATGATAAAAAACAAAATGCTAAAGTGGTAAATTATTTTAATACTTCGAATGTTTGGACCTAAGACCTAGTCCCTGACACAGAAAGGCAAAAATATGCACACAATGCAGTTCCCACCTCAAAAAACTTTAGAGGCAATTTTAAATTTTGTTAAGAGCACTGTATGATTGAGCTTAATGTAAAAGGCACATTTTGATATCCAAAAGGATAAAAATACAAATCATTTCCAAAAACTTCCTGAATTATCAACCTGAAGCATAAGAGTATATCCTCCCATCATAAGATATCTTAATATACTGTGTTATAAAAGGTCACGACTGGAAGTTAAGTTTCCATAAACCCCATATTACTTCTATGGTAGTTTATTTATGTATAAGCATAACATTAACACATAAAAGAGAACAGCCCATGCGTCTAAACTCCCCAAGTCAATATCACGTGTGACCACTAGAGGGCACTAGCAAAAAGGAAACAGGCACGTCTAAAGGTTACTATTGGTCAAAGACCAACAGTAACTCCTAACCCTGTTTCTGCTTCAGTCCCTGTACACACAAACCTCCTTTCCTTGGGAGACAATTTAAACCGGAGCAGTTTTTACCTTTAGCTTTTCTAATTACATTTAAGACACACTGCTAAGTGTGGATAAAGTTTTCTGCAGAGTCTACAAGAAGCAACAATGATATCTATTGCTGAATGAAAGCGAACTAGAAGTTTTAACAGAAATTGATGAAATTATTCTGGAGTAACACCTCTCAGCCAGGTCAAAACAGTGAACTAACAACATGCTGATTTCCAGTTATGATAGTCCAAAATCATTAGGACCAAACTAAACACTCTTTAGGCACAGATTTCTTAAAACTTCATCCAACATGAAGTACTTAGGCTCAATATAATTTACTTTAAAAAAAGTAATGCTTACTATGTGACATACAGCAATTCAGGCACCTCTGTCTCAAGTACCGTATGTCCCAGCAAAAGACTTTTCTTTACATTGAACTGCTTTGCCATTAGTCTACAGCTGTCAAACATACAGCTCACTGTGAAAAGGAGCTTTATATACCAGCCAGATGAACAGGCTCAGGGTTCCTTTATGTACATAGTGCTCATTAAGTAGATTCTCACCAAACTAGTTTCCCCTGTATGCATATGCACTTTGAGAAGCATCAGAAGAAAAAAGTTCTAGTTAAACCTTTCCAAACCCATAAAAAGTTACGCAGTAGTGATACACAGACATTTCATTTGAAGCAAGTTACCTATTCATAATGCTTAAGTATATGCAGGCTTACTTAGAAGCTTGTAGAATTGTTTTATGCAAGGCAACTTTAAGAAAGCTGATCTCTGGTAATTAGAATGGTTTTTTTGGCACTACGCAATATCATTAAACATATCAGTAAAAATCTTATATTCACCTTAATCTGCCAATACAAAATCACCCCCCATAATACCATTCTTCATTCATGTGGAAAGAAACAGACTGCTTTTGTTTGCTGAAAGCCAACACCCTGTTGTGCAAGACAACAGGAAAATGACTTCAAGCACAGCACAGGTCTCTACAATAAGCTGACCTACCCTGCCCTTGAAGGAAAACCTGGGAACTGTGAAAAAACAGCTCACAAAAGGCTGCTTCTAGTGCACCAGAAGAAAGAAACCTAAGGATCTAGGCTCCAAAATGCTTAGGATTTTGCAGATACGCATTATCACCAGTTTTATAAAGGACTGTAATACTGCTGGCCATCATTAGGTTGTGCATTGAGCTGTGGGTCACTTTTTCTGTTCTTACTGCTTTCCAGAGAGGTACAAAATTATGAACAAGATAAAGGATGCCAGTGCAGGGCTAGGTAACTACACAAAAACATCCCTGCAACAAGGATTAGCTAGAGAATCATGTACTACTGATAAACAGTTTAGTAGCCTATTCTAACTCAGTCTTCTAGTAACTAAACTGTCTCATTTCATGACAGTTCCACTGTGTCATGTGCAAGCTACAGGAACACATTCTGCAGGAACCTGTGCCTTCACTGCACATGGTACTACAAAAAGTCCAGGCAACTGCAGAAACACAGTCAATCAGTATGTCCTCAGAATAAATTATTTTGTAGACACATGTACTCTCTACATATTGTGAAGCCTAATCCCATTGCTTGTTCTCAGCGGTATATCCCTGAAGAAGTCACTGTAATAAAGCCATCCATGTGTTTAAGAGCTCACAAACTCCTAGAAACACTAATGCTATTCCCTGCAGACACCAGAACAAGCATATGGGAGAGTGAGGCAAGACAAAGAGAATGGCCATAGTCTTGCTGTTATCTGCTTTGAATTGCAGCACATAAAAAGCTGATTTCACTCCCCTGGTAAGTGAAGGCAGGGAGACTCCCACCTGACAGTAGGCAAGGTGCTTCCTGCTTATTCTGCATGACAGTAACAAAACGCATATTCTGCCACCAGATCTTTATATTCTGACAGATTGGCATATAGTCCAGTTGAGGCATGACAAAATAGCAGCCATAAAAATGGCAGAAAAGTGAAGCTATGTATGGTATCTACATCCAAAGCACAACAGACTAAGCTGTCCCACAGTCTAGAACAGTGAAGGAAAAATTTGCAGACTGCTTCTGTACCACAGGGCTCTAAAAAACAGAAGACATTTCTTGAAGTATTTTATATTGAGACACTATAAATCTGCCTGGCTGGCAGAAAACCTTTCCAGCCAGATGACACACAGGTTTTACTTCTAAGTGCAGCCTGAGGTCACATACTGCAGACTTTTTCATATGATCAAGCCCAAACACATAGTGAAGCATGTTGTTATTCCAAGTTCATCACCTGTCTACCCACATGGATACTCTGACAGGCTATGTATGACTGTCAGCTAAACTCTCTTCATCTGCTGAAGACATGCCCAGCAGGCATGACAGCCTCTTTCCAAGAACTAAACCACAAACTAGCCCAGTAAGTGTCTGAAGATCAATTAGATACACTTGCACAAACCTTAAGTCCTATATGTTGCTTGATTAGGTAATGGGAAGTATAGTCTAAATAGCTGATGTTGTTTATCTTTTGCACTTTTTTTTTTTTACATTAGAAAATGTCAGGTTTACCCAACAGATTTTTTCAAACCTACTGATACTACTAAACACATGAAATAGGTATTTTATTGTCTGCTTTATCTTATTTAGCATATTTGGTGGCAGGTAGAAACAAGAATGTAAATAGGTAGAAGCTGCACCTTCAAACAGCACAAGAATAAAGGAAGACTTCCAGGAGAGAGTGTTTAACCAGATCTTTTATTTTAAAAGTTTGAAAACTAGCAAATTGAGGCAACAAAACTTCACTTTATTAAAAAAGGATCATTTAAAGTAATAAGATTAGGAATCCTTTTGCTGTGAAATAGAAAATACTGACATGAGCAAGGAAGAATTTAATTGCTATGTAAGAAATATGTTTTCATTATAGAATCAGAATGACTAGGTTGCAAGATCTGCCTAGTACCACCTCCTGCTCAGATCACATCCAATTAGACACCCAGGCCTCCACCCCATAGCAACATATTCTTCAGAGAATTATAGTACCTATTTTCAAAGTCAAAGTGATTGCTATAAACATAACTGGAACACACAGCCAAAGAAAGACTGGGCTGGTCAAAATGAAACAATCTGCATTGTTTATAATTAATCAAGTATGTTGAGCTGGAATGAACTGAAAGCTTTAGTCCAGATCTAAACAGTCTTAACTGTAGCTACTTATTAATAAAGCTCTAACTTACAGCTGCTGCTCAGACATGGGACCAAGAGTGGGAAAAGGATACCAAGACAGACAGAGCTATTGTTTTCCTGTCCTGAAAGGGAAGTTTTCAACAGCTTGGAAGTGACAGCACTTACGTTTGCTGCAGCATACAGTTGTGCAGTTAATTGAAACTGCTGATTCACTGGCTTTCCCCTCAAGTCTTTTTTCAGGAAATACAGAGTTTCCAGCAGTAAGTGCACTTAGCAAATTTAGTAACATTAAATGACCAGCAGCATCATATGTATTAAAGAGTTCCTGCCGACAACATTGCTAAAATAATGGAATGTGTACGACTTACCCAAGATTAGTTTTCTTCCATGAAAAAGCATGTTTAATTCCATTTTAAAGACAGAGACTTGGTATTTACAGTAATGGGCTAATAACTTGAGCAAAACATCTAAGCGTCCCCTGAAGGCACAGCTTCTCTACAGTAGTAGTTTCACTACCAGCATCATAGCATACATCAGGGCAAGAAGTTCTTATCAGCTGAGCAGCATCAGCCATATTTGCTTACTCAAACCACCAATTTTTGAAGTAGTAAGTCCCCACAAGTTACTTCAGATTACCGGGGTTAAGAAAGGTGGATACCTCTCTCCTTATGCTCTCCTGCCATTTTCTGATGCCTATGTTCATACCAATCAATATAGGACATTTAAATACTAGCAGTTAAATATGAAACTTTTCTTCTTCCCCCTCCCCTCATCTCTCTCCTCTCCCCCCCCCCTGCCCCCCCCCCCCCCATTTAAAATAGGTATGGTAAGATAACAGAATTGATTCCTCTGCAGTAAATGCATCCACCTAGATGCCACTAAAGTGATAGCAAAAGCATAGTTTCAAGCATTATCTGTTTTCAGAGACAGAAAAGGATCTTGTTGTCCTACAGTGGAAATTATGTATCAAAAGAATTACCTTAAGAGCTTCCAATAATGGCAAGTGGACATGGAATTAAAAAAAAAAAAAAATAAATAGAGTTTTTAAAACAACTGTCCCAGCTCTTTAGTCATATTAGCTTTTCTTTCTCAGTAGGAAGGGGGGCAGGAGTTGGTGGTGGGGTGTGTGTGTGTGCATGCCTGTGCGTGCCTCTCAACAGCCCAAATGTTCCTTTTGCTGAATGTTACTGAGTATGTATTATTGCTACTTGTGCACCCCACCTATGTGACTGAGCAACATCTACTTACTATGGCCAGGGTGTAACTGCTCTGTTAGTATCAACTCAATGAGTTCTACTGTAATGAAAGCTCACTGAAGAAAAAACACCCCTTACAAAGTCTTTTTGGAGAGAATGAACATGGCATTTGGTAGATGGAGGCACACAGTATCCAAGATTTTTCTATTACTGTTAATGCACAGTAGTGTTTCAGCCGATGAGTAATAATGATGAGTAAACAGCATGCAGACCTACTTGGCAAGGGTCAGTTTTTAACTGTTTAACCACTCACTGCTTGCACACTGCAGCTCTGTACTTCCTGTTCTTGATACCAAGAGCTTACCCTGATTTGAAGGGGCTTTTATCACCGAAGTCAAGCTTGGCACAAGTCTCTCTCAATGAACAATATTGTTTTTCAGGGAGAGCATGCAAAAACATGCTGCCGCTCTGCCACAGGAGAGCTTAACTACTGTATCTACTGTGTGTCATTCTGCCAGTTACAAACAGCGACACTCTATTTCTGTTACATGAAAGTATATGCTGTCAAAATGATCTACTACAGTTGTTTTCACAAAGTGAATTAATAACATCTTTGAGTTTACTACTAGAATTCCATTTGTTTATAGAAGAGGCTAGTTATTTACCTCACAGCCAGCTGCACAGTGAGTCTGGTATCTTAGTTCCAGTCACTCCCAAGACTCAGCATCAGACTTGGCTTTTACCATCTTTACTTTAGCCAGGTACATCACCCTTCGTCAAACAGCATTACAAAAATACTGACTGACATACTTTTAACAGCTTAGCAGTAGTGTCATATGCCTTTCATATTATTTGACACAGAGCTAGCACTTTTCAAAGTGCTTTCTTTCACATGGTATTACAGCCACCAGGCAATGCTCTGCTAATTTGCATTTTGGCCCATAGTTTTCAGGCATTCTTTAGAACATCCTGGTTCACCAGTATGGCTATACAGAGATTAAAAAGTTACTTCAACCTTTATGCACATATGCATCTTCAGTTAATTCATATATTAAGCTAATTTAAGGGAAAAACAGGAATCAACTACCACAACCAAGGTCACTACTGTTAGGGGCAGCAGATTGAGAGACAAGAGTTCAAGATCTCTACTAAGATTATGAAGACTACCTGTTAATGTTCTGACTAGATGGAGGAGAAAACTTCTTTATTAGGAATATACAGCAGACAGTGATCACAGCTTTCATTGATACAGAGATTTAAGATTACCTTAAGTAAACATATGTATACAGTTTCAGACACAGATTAGTATATCCCAACAGAATAACAAGAAAGCTCAGCTATCATCTAAGATACCACTAAATGATCTAGCTTTTCTTCACCTAGCTAGCCTCTGTACTTTAGAAAGTACTAGAAGCAGTGCAATCACTTAAACTGAACCCAACCCAAGGAGCACAGAATTATTTCTGTAAAGAAACCAAAACTCAAGACAGCAGAACTGGAAAGACTGAAGCTGAAAGGGGAGCAGCAAAAATGTAAAACTCCGTACGCTGCAGAAAAAGGAAGTTTAAGGTTTACTTGGTTATGGAAAACACTGTACTGCACAAGAACAGGACAGGTAACAATTGGCAGACAGTTTGACAGATGAATCAGATTTAGCAGTTCTTAAGCTCAGTAAGTTAGAAAAAAACAAAAAAACAAAAAACAACATAGTAGTGGGTAACCGTCTACAAGACCCACAAAATACCCCTACATTCTATACAACATCTGTAGGATCTTCAGTAAGAATACCTAGACCAGTTTTGGTGCTGTACATTGAAGATGTGACTGAGTTTGGAAGAGAGCCATACAAGGCATTGGAGATTTATAAAAGACACCCATATGAACAACAATGGAGAAATGGGGAGCTGTTCTAACAGAACAGCTGTTCTAACACAACAGTAAGACAAGAAATCTTAAGTGTTGCAAAGATGAAGAGAATAATCTCTCCAGATTGACTATAATACTACTCTATGAAGTAAACCTCAGATATGACAAGAAGTCCCTTTAACAGAAGAAACAGGCTAAAACAATTCCATGACCCCTTACTGTTACAACACTTACCAGTCTAACTTACAAACGTGTAATCTAATAAGGGTGACTTTACTTCATATACAGGGAAGAATTACAATAAACTTTGTGACTCTTCCTTAAGGATGGCCCTTCAGTTTACGTCTGCTTTGATACCTACAGTAGTCAGATGTCACTGAAGAGCAAAAAGAAAAATACAGTATTTACTGATGAACTTGAAAAGCTAGACACAGTGCTTGGACTTGAGACAGCTGCATCCTTCTCCTGTCTATTTCCCACTTTAGTCTGAGATTCAGGTCAAAATCCAAAATAAGCAAGTTTATTAAAGCAGAGTTAAGACTATGCTTGGACTTATTTTCTTGTTTAATAATCAGGGAGTATTTCTACAAACACTTCAAAGTCAGCTTTGAGGGGAGATGTCAAATGTGAATACACAAGAACTTAATTTATATATTATATGCCAACATCAAATAGTGACCAAACAGCAACAAAAAGTCTGAGCCAAGGGTCATGGATTTCTAGTTACAAAGTAATATGCAGTGGTTTTGCAACACCTTTAAACATGTTTCTTCCAGCGCTGGACTACAAATTTAAGTTTGTTAAACAAGTAACAACTTTTTACAGCTTAACAGACATCTGAATGCTGTTCTCCAGCATCCTCTCAGGCAAGTCCCACTGCTGCTGCAAGTCAGCGCCTTGCAAGTACATAGTGAGAGTGGGGCATTAGCTTCTGGAGTAACACATGATATCACAGAAACTAATTTGGTATTCTATACAATCCAACGGGTCAGCATCAAACAAAAATTTAGACTTTCTTAACGTGCTGGAGGGCATCAGGCAACGGTACAAGGCAACCCAACTGAATATGATTGGGAACAATAGCTGACACCAAGACTACTTAAGAAACCTGTTCCAGCACTTTGGCCACAATATCAACAGAGAAAAAATGAGGCCTTATCATCACCCTCCTACAATTTCACTCTGAATCTGAAAAATAAAATTTAAACAATATTTACCTACTCTCCTACCTCCTGTGCTTTCCTTCATCTGCATTATTGCTTCCACCTAAGTTAGTCTTACTTGTGAATGGGTATGGAGGGCAAGTAGGGACAGAAGAACTGGTATTTGGATGAAATGCCAACATATTCACAGATTAGGGAGCCACATTCCTTTCCCTTTTCAGACCTCAGCAACCCTTTTGTAGTCCTCCTTTGCTGTGATCACCTGAGCTGTATTTTTCATAATAGAACTCTGATACTGGTTTCTGATCAAGTTATTTTGCTCTGTTATCCACTGTTAATAAAATAGTACAGGAAAATTACCTCCATTAGCATTTTTCAATGTTCTTTTAGCACAGCTAAGTAAAAATAATCTCACAGATCAATATTTACGTCCAGTATTCAAACAAAAGCTTAAGTATTGTTGTTAATGCAAAAGCTCTTAAGGCAGTTATTAGGTTGAAAGAATAGGTAGGTGCACTTGGGGCTCAGTGAAGCACTTCAATTACAGAACAAAACAGAGGGAACTGAGGCACTCTGTATGCTTATCGAGTTGGAAGGGGAATTCAAGGTTTTCTCTGAGTCAGAAAAAGTTACTCCTGCCTAACCTCTTACACTTGAGTTTGTAAGAGAAATAACACATAGACAGAAGGCCAGAACAGCACACTGACAAGAGAAAGGGTAAAATTAATGACTCTAAATACCATGCTTTAACTCTTTTAAGAAGCATTTTGTGAAAATTTCAAGCTGGCAGTTTGTAATTGTTTTTTTTTAATTAGGTTTTCTTGTGTTGGTTGGTTTTGGATTGTTGGGTTTTGTTTTGGGGTGGTTTTTTTTGCTGGCATGTTTTATTGTGTTTTTTTTTCCCCCTAAAACAATATTCTGAAGTGTCTTTATTAACTCCAAGCAAAATTATGCTGTTTAAAGTTTGCCCTGCAGTTTTCTAAATTAATCCATAAACTAGGATCCACAATCAGAAAATAATTGTCTCAAAACGCCCTAATTCTATGTCCTGGGTTCAGCAGTAGCAGTCATGTTTTTCCTTTGTGGTAGCTGGTGCAGCACTGTGTTTTGACTTCCAGCCTGGGAACAGTGTTGGTGAAGCCGATGTTTTCGGTTGTTGCTAAGTGATGTTTACCGTGACCAAGGACTTTGTGAGGCTCATGCTCTGCCAGGGAGGAGGGGAAGCTGTGAGGAAGCAGAGATGGGGCGCCTGACCCGGCCTAGCCAGGGAGGTATTCCATACCACAGCAGGTCATGGCCGGGGTGGGGGGTAACTGGGAGTTACCCGGAAGGACACGGGCTTCCGGGTGGGACTCGTTTTCTTGGCCGGTGGTATCGTATTCTCTTCCCTTGTTATTTTCCCTTATCATTGTTGTAGTTGATAGTAGCGGTGGTGATTTGTGTTGTACATTGGTTGCTGGACTGTTCTTGTCTCAACCCGTAGGAGTTGCACTCTTTCGATCCTCCTCCCTGTTCCTCCGGGAGCAGGGAAGGGGAGAGCCCCGGTGGGAGAGGGGGGGGACGGGACAGACCTCGATTGTTGTCAGCTCGGCACCACTCACTGGGAGTGAGTGAACAAGTTACCTGACTGGGTTTAAACCACGACATTCTAGTTCACTTGTCTGGAAATGTATTAGTGTTTAATAAAGGATGTGAACCAACTGCTTTAATACTTATGCCTAAATTTGACTTCACTAGACTGCCAAATCCAGCTTTTTGGTTTTTCACCATCTTAATCAGATCTGTACTTAAGCAATGCAAAAAACAGGGATGTGAAGTGTCTTACTGAGTGTGACAACTGAAAATTTAAAAAGAACAAGTTGCAGTATATTAAGAATTTCACAAATTACTTAAAAGCTAAAATACCTTTGACTCTCTGAGGCTGCCACATCCCTTCCCAAAGGCTACCAGGGTGGGGAGGGGAATGGTAGGAAAAACACTTTATAGTTTCTACTCTTTCCCGTTTATCGCTATTCTAACTAGCTGAGTCCTCATCTTGCAGTGTTTAATCAACAGTAAAAACACTAAAGTAATCAAACCTTCAAGGTAGCCAATTTATGCCTTTCACAGACTTCAAAATTCATGCTTACTGCTCTAGATAGTAACACTTTGTACCTCAGGACTGCAGGTACTCAGGGAACCTACCTACTCCCTACATGCCAAAATTGGTGGCACCTAGATATCCCTCTGCAGAATGACCTTTTCCAGTTTGACACGAAGAGAGCTTTTATAAGAAGTTCAGCAATAAACAACATTTCGGTTTGATAAACACAAGATTTTCAAAATTCAAGACTTAAACCAATGTTAACTTATTTTGCTAAAGAGTCACAGTCAATAATAAGCACATGCAGAATCTGTGTGAAAAAACAGAACTAGGTGGAACAAAACAGGACAAACCTTAACAAGCCAATGCAGAGTTTCTCATGAAACTTTCATTTCTAAACAAATTCTCATCAATTGTTCAACTCAGGTGTTAGTTAAAAATAACAACAAAAAAAAAATCATTACCTGAATCTCAGGAGTTCAAGTTAATTTGCTCAAAATAAGCTTAATTATCAGGTGGTTCCCACAGCAAACAGCAATTAATTCCCCTCATCTATGCCTCTGGGAAGTAATGCAAGTTTGTAAATTAACTATCCGCTCTACCAGGGTAGAGGATAAAGAATGAAAACATATTCTCCATACGTAAATCAGACATTTTCCTCATAGTACAGAACTATCAATATTTAATCTGGTTTCTCTAATGTTAGGTTAGAAATTCCATACTCCACTTTCAAATCACAATACAGACCTGGAGTCACTGTTTCAATGTATTATTAAGTAAGAGAGCAGCTTTTCAAAAGCATCAACAAAAGCACTGGTGCTCATGTACCATCAATGTTTTTAAACCAGCAAAATGTGGAAACCCTTGTCTAGTCCTGAGTTCTTCAGCAATATAAATGGCCATTAGATCCATCTAAGGAAAGGTCATCAGTCATCATATATCTTGTCTCTTAGGGTAGGAGAACAGAGAAGCTTCCTAACGATACACACCCTTACAGCCAGGCATTTTACAGATAAATATCTGCTCAGTACATTTCCTGCAACAGTTAAGTAGAAGGAAGGACTCCTGGTTACACGAGCTATTTCCTCATTTGCCTCACTGAGGGTCTTACCACTTTAGACTTTTCCCTTCTCCATTTCAGGGAGATTAATAAGCCTTTTAGAAGGCGTACTCGAAACATTTAATCTAGTAAGTATTCAGGACTTATACTTAAGTCCTGAATACTTACTTAATACTTAAACACTAGTAAGTATTTAATCTAATTATTCAATAATAATAAAGACAATTCAATGATAAAAAAAGAGCAGCAAACTTAATAGTTTTTATGCTCAAACATTAGACATTTTACATTTCTCAGCTACCCATTAGTGTTGCTAAGCAGAAAGTTCTTCTAAGTCTGCATATACTCAAATTTAATATAAAAATAATTCTGAATCAGTGTTTTCTCTGTTTGGAACACAATGAGACAATCATAAAGCTTCAGTCCATCTTTCATACTCTAAACAACCTTGTGACATGCTACAGTAAGTCTCACAAACATACTTTTGTTAGCAAACAGCTTAAGCAGCCTACCAGAGCTACCCACTCACTCAGTAAGCTACAAAGAGCTTAATAAACAAACAAAAAGAAAGTACTTCATATAGTAGTACACTCTATCAAAATGACTGCTTAGTAAAGGGAACAATTTCCTCTCTCAATTTTATTCAAATTATTATGTCTGTTCAAGAGCCTAGTTCTCAAAAAAAAAAACAATTTCTATTTGGTGACAACAGACTGACAAGGAACTTTTGCTTGAGTTTTGGTAAACTGACCTGGAAAGTTCCTTCAGAAAATTTCAAAGCCACCAGAAAAACCTTAACTTTTCAGTGAAATGTTTTTTTTTTGCCTTATAAAAGCCCATCTCCTCTCTCAATCAAATGCTTAGATATAATAACTCCGTAAGAGCTGAAGAAAATTAAAGGATGGGTGAAAAGTTACTAGAACTAAAGATCATCAAAGCATTCTTCATACAAATTCAAATGAAAAATGAGATTAATTTCCACTCTTATTTTTCACATCCTATCAATGTTATTAAGAAGCAGTACATTTTCCCAGCACATTTTTCTTTCAAAGTTGTATATAAATTATAGGATATAGCACTATCCACTCAATTTGGAAAAATATAGAAACAAGACATTTGGAGACATATTCTTAAAGAAACATTAACAATAACCAGACTGAAAACTGGATTTGGACACTTCTGGTTTATGTTTAATTATATCATTTATTTACGTGCATACAGCACTTTTCCAAGGCTTCTGCTGATAAGATTACTATGTGTTTTAGTAGAAACAATTAGTAGGAACAGATGCACCTCCACACCTACAAGATTTATTCTATGAAGTTGCTACTGTATTATGAAGACAACAGAATATTGCCCTGGAAAAAAATGCAAGTAACTCACAATTTTCTGAGCTTTAATTACATACTTCTAACTTGAGCCAAAGTTATTGTTACAAGATTGCATTACCTTTTGGCATTTTCCTTGACTTATCTTGATCATGGTGTTGCATACTACAAAGAGAATGCTTTTAAATAATGTATTGCTTTAATATATTAAACGGTTTGATGGTTTATTCAGAAGTGCCACATCTCCCTCTCCATTTAAGAATGAAACCAAATGCTATTTGTCTCAAATACTCTAAACACTATAGAGCAAAAATGTGTGTACAACAAACTGAAAAGTGTTAAATAGCCATGAAACTGCAAGGTACACATACTGAAAAAGCCATCAGAACAGGAAAAGTCAAGTTCAGTGCTATTACATTAGGACAGCAAGATACAAACTGAACTATTTCCTGTCAGTTCAGCATATACAGAAAGAATTTTATTTCCACTTCCTACTTGTAGACAACTTCAATAAAATAATGAAAAAGTACCCATTATCCCTGTCTTGATACTAAGTAAATACTGAAAAAACTGAGTAGTGGAATTATCTAAGAAACCTCTCATTCTACTCCTTCAAATGCAAAGACATACCTTGTACAATTTATTTCTTTTTTAAAGAACTACTGAATTCTTGCAAAGCATGGAAGTTTAAGCTGTCCAAACTGAAACCAATATTAAAAGAATCAGCTCGCCTCTTTTTAAGTGGAAAATCTATGTAATTAATAAGTATTCTTCACAAAGGGAAGTTACTTTTGGAATGCTCAAAACAGCACTCCTCAACACTCATTAAATATCTGAGCAGGAGATTCCATATTTTAAATAGGCGATTATGTAAAACTGTCAGCTCAGAACTCAGCTACAGTTAAGGGCAGCCTTAGAAGAGGGAAAAGAATAACATGAAAAACGCTTCCCTTTCAGGTTGTGCATAGCAGATTTTAAGGCAGGATTTGGGGGTTTTCCTCATTCATTACTGCATGAAAGCATGCAATGACGCAGCCTGCATTTCAGTTTAGCCAGACTTCTGGTTAAGTTCTGCATCTCACCAGCTGAATCATTCACTAAACTCAGTGTGAATTTTAGCCCAGGGTTATCAAGTTTCATGGTCCCACAACCTCTTAACTGAAGGCTCCCATGCCTGCAAAACAGTTCTTGAAATGACAGCTCTATGGATGTGTAATCCAGCAGCTTGTTAAGTATGTCCTCGAGACATTTCTCTGAGGTATTGCAATAGTAACGAAGTGCAGTATTTTTGGCTAAAGAATACTCTGTGGTTAGCTTTGTATTTTTTCACTTGTCTACAGACAAGAATTCTGGTTTTGCAACTTAAATTTGATATGTCTTAATGTTACCTCTATAGCAGTGAAGGCAAAACAGCAAGCTATAAATGGACTAATATTGTAACTGAGATTAATTTTTTGATTTTTTTTTTTTAAGAGAACCATTATGAAATGGCAGGACTTCAAATGTAAGAGCACATACTACTTATTGTAAGGATTGTCCAGTAAAAGGTAAAACTTCCTAATTATACATAGTACTTACGTAAGCAACACTTCAAGAAGCTGGAGGTAAAAATACCTACCTAGCTATCTATTTTAATTTGTATTCCAGTAACACCTGTGTAATTCAGATTCAAAAATTGCACTGTACTAGGTATTGTAGTTAAACTCAACACTTTGGCACAGTGCCTACCTTGTACCTGAAAAACAAAGGATGTTTCATATGCTACATACTTTCAAAATAGCTGAGCATTAACCTCTTTAGGTAAAATGAAAACAACTGACTTCACTGGAAGACATAAGGAATAGATCAGTAAAGCTGAACCAAAATGCTGATGAATAGTAGGGCCTTAAAAGACAAGGAGACAAAAGGCAGATACAGTAAAAACAGCCAAATGATGAAAGAGAGGAGCCTAAAACCAGAACAATAACCTAGGACAACTGACTCCAAGACTAACAAGTTTAACATTGAGGACAGATAAGAAACAATTCAATAATCAGTGAGAAATAACAGACAAAACCATTAAGTAGTCACTCAACATAATGCAGGCTTTTTCTTTTTCAAGCTAGAGAGTTCAAGAAAAGGCTCACAGTTGTTAGCTCCCTGTTCTCTGAACTCTTATCTACAAAGAACAAGTAAATCAATTCCTTTGAAACATATTTAACACACAGCTTCAATCTCACAGCTTTTAGACGTCATAAATACCTTGAGTATTTTAATGACTGTACTTAGCTTAAAACTGTCCACAAGCACCATTAGATATAAGGAGGGAGAAAGGAAATTATTAAAAACAAACGTACCTTGTGTTGTTCTATTGCATCTATCCACTGCTGTCTGTGGTCTGGGTCCTGAGCTCGGAGGTACCAAACACTATCGTTTACACTAATATCAAATCTGCACTCATCAAAGTCATGGGGCTGTGACAGAAAAGAGTGTAAGAGTAGCTAAAATTAGCAACATGATCAGCAAAACCTCACAGAATATTTTGACACTTTCACACCAAAATAAAAAAAAAATGGTTTACAGTCTTGAATTCAACCTTTATTCTAAGCTCCATTTTATGTAGCTGTCTCAAAATAATGAACATACACTCTTATAATAAAAAATGTTAGTCTTCTGAAATAAAAGAGGCTGTTTAATACATTCGTATTAAATAAAATTGTCACAAAAAGGTGCCACACAAACATTGAGAAAAACTGCACACGCTAAAACAAATCCTTTAGCAAAATAACTACTGGACACAGGCAACAAAATACAACTTTCATATACATTTTTTATTTCAAAGCAGGAAAAAAATACTAAGGTTATTGTATCAGTATTGATTTTTAGCTGGAATACACACATCATAACAAATAGCATCAGGATTGAACCATAAAAGTAGACTACAGCAAAATGACAACTAAGAGCAGGAACTAAAGGAAGCTATGGCATCCTCTTGCCTCAACTATTTTCACCACCTGAAACAACTGGGAGCAACACTCAATCATTTCTAATGTCACCACTCAAATGCATCCAACTTCCAGTTCACATGTCATAAATACTAAAAAGCTTTTATTAGCATTACAAGGAATCTGGAAGGAAAGTGGAGGAAAACAAAACAACGATCTAATCTGCCCTGTGCCCTGATACTGTCCATTCAAAGCTACTTCTCAGAAAACATCCAATTGAGCATAACATTCCCCACCCTACCCCCCGCCCTTGAAAACTATTCTTAAGGAAACATAACACACATAAAAGCAGAAAACCTTTTTGAATTGTAATATAAAGAAAAGGTTAAACATGCAAAAAACTTTAGGAAGCTAACAGGTTCTGAGGTTAAGGCAAATAACACAATCTGAAGGACCACAAACATTGATTCCAGATGCTAAAGATGATTACATGTTAGTAATATCCTTCACAATATAAGAACTGCACTGCAAATACATTCATCTTTGCAGACAACTAAGGCACTGTGGATCACTCATTAAATACTCCTAGAGACAACCTAGAAGCAAGTCTCATTTGTTGTCATGCACAGTCCAGTGCCAGTGAGAATTATCTTCAAAGGATCTGGAAGTTATGCTACTTATACATAATACACAATCTTTCTTGTTTAAATATACAAAAGAGGAAGGAAAGCACAACAGAAGCCAAACTACCAAATGAAAAACCAGCTAGGAAGAGTTTAACAAAAGTACATAAAGTTTCACTTTTTTAAAGCTTCACATATTTGGTCAGGCATCTGAACCTAAATTTAATTTAAAGAAATCTAAACTTCCCACAGAGGAAAAGAAAAAAAAATCCACACAAACCAGCAACTGACGAAAGTGACAAGCAAACAGCAGCAGCAACTGATTACTTGATACCTGACCATCTCAAGTTGATTCTAATCAAACAACTTTCAAAATGGTTCTATACACTGTTTTGCCTCCACTGAACAACAGAATACAGGGATGTAGGAAGGGACATGTGGTGGGTCAACCCTGGCTGGACACCATGCACTTACCATAGCTGCCCTACCACTATCCTCCTCAACTGGAAAGGGGAAAGAGAGTATGTTGAAAGGCTCATGTGTTAAGATGAGGCAGGGACAACCAGGGACAATAATCACCAATTATCATCATGGACAAACCTGACTTGACTTAGGAAAATTATTACCAATCAAATCAGAGTAGAATAATAAGACCAAATTTAAAGGTACCTTTCCCCATACCTCCCTTCTTCTCTGACTCAGCTTTACTCCTGATTTTCTCTTAACTCCTCCTCCCCAGCAGCAGAGGGGCCAAGAATGGGGGTTAGTCCACCTCTGCCACTCCTTCCTCCTCATGGTCTTCCCCTGTTCCAGTGTGTCTCCCATGGGAGACAGTCCTCCATGAACTTCTCCAACATGAGTCCTTCCCACAGGCTGCAGTTCTTCTGACTGCTCCAGCGTGGGTCCCCTGCATGGTCACCAGTCCTGCAGCAAACCTGCTCCAGTGTGGGCTCCTCTCTCCACAGGGCCACAAGTCCTGCCAGGAGCCTGCTCCAGCACAGGCTTCCCACAGGTCACAGCCTCCTTTGGGCATCCCCCTGCTCCAGTGTGGTGTCCTCTATGGGCTGCAGGTGGAGATCTGCTGCACCATGGACCTCCATGGGCTGCAGGGGCATAGCCTGCCTCACCATGGGTGAGGAATCTCTGCGCGGGGAATCTCTGCTCTGGCACCTGGAGCACCTCCTCCCCGCTTTTTGCACTGGCCTCAGTGTCTGCAGAATTGTTGCTCTCACATATTCTCACTCCTCTCTCCAGCTGCTGGTGCACAGCAGGTTTTACCCTTTCTTAAATTGCAGAGGCACTACTGTCTTTGCTGATCAAGTTAGTTTTGCCCACCAGCAGGTCCATCTTGGAGCAGGACAGAACTGGTTCTACTAGATATGGGGGCAGCTTCTCACAGAAGCCGCCCCTGTAGGCCCCACCCCTCCACCCCCCCCCGCCGCCAAAACCTTGCCATGTTAACCCAATATAGGACATGAAGTATTCTAGTCCAGGCCCCTCTTCTTCAAACTGCACTTGCTACATTATTATTACTATATATGAGAAAGATGCTTATCTGCTTTAGGGTAGCAAACCTGCTGTTATCAATGAGTCAGGCTTACATGCCTGTTCCCAACCACCCATGTGCCAGGCCCCCTTTAGCCATGTGGTGGGGTACCTGCATCTGCAACAATGGAAGATACTCCCAAAAAATCACCCAAAAAACAAGTGTACAAGAAAAAGCTATCAAAGTTTTTCCTCCCATGTTCTGCTCAATCTCACTCTCTGAAACCTTCTAGGAACAGTTACACGCTACAAGAAAGACTTGCCAAAATTCATCTTGAAAGCCTGAAGTACCACTCATTCCACACTTCCATATATAGCACAACCATTCTCGCTTCCCTCCTTCCCTATCTCTAATCTGAACATCTTCCAATGTGATTTAAGACCATCACCTCACTGACGTTTTCAACGGCAGATTTATGTACTCCTGTTCTTTGCACAGCAACTCTTAATTGCTTGAAAATCTACACCTTATTGCTAACACTGGGAGGAAAATGTTTTCCTTGAGGTCTAGCTAAAACCTTAAACAATGGGGCATTCACTACATGTGTACTTCTGCATTACCTGTAGTTAAGAGATGAGGCCACCTAAAACTCACATCTAGGGTTATAGTCAGTTTACTGTGCAGTTCCATGTTACAAAAACAGTTAGGTAATCAGGTGGTCCTGTTAGACTAGTTGCTTAAAGGTAAGAAATATCCACTAACAAGCCTAAATACTGCTCCAAAAGGAAGTTAAGCAGGTGATACCTGAATTGCTCGACATATGCACGCTACCTATTTAGTATCCTATACTACTTATTAAACACCTATTTTCCTTATTTTTGACAGCTGAAATTAGATCCATTCCCCTCCTTTTTCCTCTGTGTGTTTTTTTTTTGTTGTTGTTGTTGGTTTTGTTTGTTGGGGTTGTTTTTAAAGACAGGCTTTACCATAAGAACCCTCATTAACTGAACATGAAAGGCAAGTTCTTTAATATGCATTTTACCAAGAGTAAATAGAACACCTAAATGACATGTGACCCATTCTTGCCTTAACACAGGACAAATCGAGTTGTTGTTGATATACCCCTTCTCAACCAGGAATGAGTTTGTAGTTCATCTTCACTCATAACTTGGCAAGCTTCAATATGTAACTTTTTGGTATCACCTATCACATTCTCCTCCCCACTGAGCTATGGACAAATTTCTTTGTTTCTCCTCTTGCTATAAATGCTTTTACTGTTTGCTGTAGCTTCATCTAGCAAAGACCACAAAGTGTCATTCACCACTTCTCAGGTCTGTCCTTTGTGCTTCTAACATCCTCCTCAGACCAGTTTGAGTTTCTCCTGACACTAGCTGGAAGTTTTTCAGTTCTTCTTCCTTTTACTTTCCCCCTGCACCTCTAGATGTATTTCATTCAGCTCTCCTTTTTCTTAGGTTCACCTTTTCTAGCCTAGTGTTTGCTTTCCTCCTTGTGCTCAGAAGTGATTATGAAACAGTACAGTTCTTAGCCAGCAGCCTAAGACACTGGAGGATAAATAGGGATTTGCGTCTATAATAAGCTAAGGACTTCTACTGAGGGCAGGATACGTTCTACTGCCCTCTCACAAGAAAGGTAAGACAAGAAAGAGGAATGTTTTAGTCATGCAGGTAAGCACAAAGCAAGTAGGAGTTCACTATCTACCTTCATGATCTAAAACACACTGGAGAACTTCAGCTGCTTTTTCCTAACACCCCCAACTTGAAGCAGCCTCAAGCAACTTGCATACATAGATCAAGAAGGCATTGGAGAACAAATCCCAGACTGGCCCGTGACACTGTGAATAGAACCATCTGAAAACCTTTACAGCATTTTTAAAGGCAAGCTGAGCATACTTCAAGAACCTGCAGCAGAGGCAGCCTGTGTGTGCATAAAAAGCTCCTTCTAGAGCCAGCATTTTAAAAAAAAAACCCAAACAGCTAAATCATAATTCCATGCAAGAAAACGCTGCAAGAAATAGGTCTCCAGCAACCCCAAACACCCTTTTCTTTCTTTCAAGTCCCCTGCAGGGAATGCAGCTGTAATAAAGGCAATTGCAAGTATTCAAGAGTCCTGAATCTTTTACTGCGTAAACCAAACTGATACTAGCTCTTACACTCTAAAGAAGCAAGAACAGTTTACATGAAGAAACATTTACTTGGCTACAGTTACTGAGGAAGTCTGTAGCTAGTTCAGGTCTCATGAGTCATACCTGACTGCACTGCAACAAAACCCTTCTCAAGTCTGAGGTACTCACGAAACAAGCCTCAGAGCAGTATCTGCTTGAAAAATACTGGTTCAAGTGTTTGAGGCAATCACACCGGGAATATTAAGTGTTTTTATATACTTCATAACCTTCAAGAGTACTCTATAAAGGAAAAAAAAACAAGGGGAAAAAAAACCACAAAAAAACAACCCCTGAATGAAGAAACTTTTGCTTGCTTTCTCACTACTTTAAAAGGCTTTTCTTAGAGGCAAGCCATGGTGGTTCACAGTACACGAAACTCAAGTCTGCTTATTACAACCATTAAAGTGCGTTTGTGCTGCTATTCCCATTGCATAATTAAAAATTACCTGTGGTGCATTTATTTTAAAATTTTGAAGGCTTTTTGCATTAATACTTAGTGGGGGCACTACCACACAAGACAAACAATAGAGGCCAACAGAAAATGAGAACTATCATTCTCTCTCAGACACGAATGTCACTAACATAAATGCAACAGCAGCTGTTATTGAACCTAGCTCCATGGTTCACAGTTGTTAACCAAACAATACCCTTTACTGCTATGAAGATAACTGCACTGTTACACACTGTAATAACATATTAACCAAGACAAGCATTCCTACTTACCTAATTCATCAGTACAAAGCTACTGACCTCAGAAGCTATGACAGGGCACTTTTTTGTTGTTTTCTGTGATGCCAAAATTTTTTTTTTATACAAGATTAAGAAAAATTTAGTATAAGTATAGCTGCACACTGCTTTTGCCCATGGATAAATGTGAAAACCTGTTCAGCTGCTGAATACAATTCTTGAATTTCTAAATTTCAGTCATATTTAAGCCAGATTCTGTAAAATCTCTAATGCTAATTTTCATTCATCCTGCTAGAACACTACATTATTTGCTTTTTGTGGACTGACTTATCATACCCATAGAATCGTGTAAGAAATATACTCATAAAAGAGTAAATTTACAACAAAGGCAAGTATTCAGCACTATTCACACTATTCCCTCTAACAGAACTAGTGTAAAACTATGAGAAATTGTTGCTTTCGAAAAGACATTTTGTAAAGCAATGCATTTTGGTTTACTTAGGTTTTACAAAATCCTCTTGAGGAGAAAAGCTCAAAGATCCGATTTCCTCTGGTGATCAGTTAGTTAGCTTTCCATCACTAGCAAAAACTTTAGTAGTACCTTTAAGCTAAAACATGAAAGCCAGTGGCCCCCATCACCCCTCTCTCACTGCAGCTCAAAGCAGGTTAATGGAACTTTTCATTCTTTTTCCAGGTAGGCTTAAAGATGGTGTCAGTCAAAAGGTACCAACTAAAAACTAAGAAAATGCATTCAAGTTTTTGTAATAAAACTGAAAGTTTTTCTTAAAAATAGCCAAAACTTATATGCCTTACACCAGAATATCTACAGCTATTAAAAATGCTAATTCTCAGCTTAAAAAAAAAAAAAAAATCACAAAACACACACAAAGAGAAATGCCTTATATAAGTAAAACTGACTTGAGATTGTTCTTTCTATACAAATGCAAAGTGTTTGTTCTGCATATATTCCACTGCTGCAAATGCTGTAACCCATGCTTACAAGTGGTTTTGAGGTTGGTTTTTTTTTTTTGGTGGGTTTTTTTGCTTGGTTGGTGGGTTTTGGTTTTGTTTTGGGTTTGTTGTTGGGTTTTTTTCAAGTAGGATGTGTATAGAAAGAAATCACCCTCAAGTCAAATCTGATGGGACAGTACCTGAACGTCACTCCGATGAGTATCTGCAAACATCCTTCACAAACACAAGCCTGAAAAATCTTTTAAAGTTATCAGTCTCCACCAATTGCAACTTAAATGCCGCTTATAAAAGTGGACATGGAAAGTTATACACTGGAAAATGAGACAGTGCTCATCAGCTCAACAGAGCTGAATACACAATCTTTTCCAACATGAATGGTGGCAGTTTCCTACAATGCAAAGTACAATCTATCCTCTAATTTGTGGATTTTCCACTATCTCCATGGAATTCATGGAAAAGTGTCCCTTCTGCACCATTGTGCAACTTCATGAAATCCTCCAACTACACTGTACCTGAACAAACTCCCACTTCCTCCACAAAAAAAAAAAAATGCTCAGAGCATACCACACAGCAAAACCTACAGATCAGCTCATTTTTCAAAATACAGCCTAAACACTGCAATTCCCAATAGTCTTTTCCTCCTTGTATCCTTCCTTAACATTCTTTCCCTTGAATTAGCATTATCGCAGTACTTTCCTTTACAGATTTCTTCCTTTTCCAGAATTCGAGTACACACAGCAGAAGCCTCCTTCTTAGGAACAATCCTTGTCCCTTCTTGTTCTTTCAAACATACACATTAATCACAAACTAGATTACTGTGGTGGTTTGACCCTAGCTGGCTGCCAGATCTGCATCCAGCTGCTCTCGCACTCCTTTATCTCAGCTGTACAGGAGGAGAAGATTAAGATGAAAAGTTCATGGGTAAAGATAAAGACAGGGAGATAACTTACATACAGCCACCATGGGCAAAAGAGACTCGACCTGGTGAAAATTAATTTAATTCATTGCTAATTACAGTAGAATGCTGAGAAACAAAGACAAAACTGAAAACATCCAGAGGAGCATGAGAAATGAGGGCTGCGGTCAGTTTATAGTGCTTTAACTCTGCTGCTTCTTCCTCACATTCCTCCCCTGCTCCTGCACAGCACTTCTCCATGACTGCAGTCCTTCAGGATAAACCTGCTCCAGCATGAACTCTCCTCAGTCTGCAGCCTTCTTCAGGGCATATTCAGCTGCTATGATAGGGTCCTCCACAGGCCACAGCATGGACATCTGATCTGGCCCTCTACACAGGCTGCATGGAAATGGCTGCTGCACTGTGCTGTACCCACAGGCTGTGGGGGATATCTGCTCACTGCCTGTGGCACCTCCTTCCCCCTTCTCCTGCTCTCACCTAAGTGCTTGCAGGACTTTTTCTCTCACCTTCCCCCCTACTCCTCTCTCAGATACCACTGAAGCATTTTTGCACTTTAACTATGTTTACCTGGCAGTCCCACCACCTGTGGTGCCCTGTACTTGGTCTGCTGGAGCCAGCTGGAACCAACCTGCCCAGGGCAGAACAACGTGGCCTCCCGTCACACCCCACCCTTGCCAGATATGTCCAGTAAAACTACAGAAGTCCATCAAGAGTCTTCCATCTCTATTTTTTAATACACTTGGCTTTAGAAGTACATACATTAAAGTTACTGCACAAAGACATTGCTTTAATTTTGCAAGTTTTTTGTTTTAACATTAACTATCCCAGATCTAACTCTCAGGGTGGAATAACTTAGAGAAAGCACTGTGTTTCATGTTTATAATACATTTTATTTAAAAAAGTTCTAAAAACCCAGGGGACCTTGCCAGTTCTAATTCACTTTATTTTTTGATACATCACTTATACCTAGTTGCCATCCACATCCAACTAGATACACAAAGCTGGAAAATTAGGGTCTGACAAAATTCACAACACAAAATTCTGGTTTCCCTTTTGGAATTAAAAAAATCTAGACAAAACCTGATAGAAACACTGAACTAGGATGTCTTACATTTCCTTGCTGCCATTCTTAAGCAGTAAGAACCCAGGATATAGGAAAACCTTATTTCAAATAAGCATGTAAACAAGACAGCTTTAGGACCACTGAAACAGTAATGATCTTTTTATGTGGCAAAACATGGGACATCTAATCTTCTTCTCATGACTACATACAGAAAACTCTCATAATGGCATGTAGAAAAATCTTCAAGAAAACAGGCTTAAAAATATGAAAGACTATTAAACTCTCTGCTACTATCAAAATATTTTACTTCAGGTCTTTGGACATGTTCTTTTCAAAATGCCTTTCAACATTGCTTTTTCTTTTAAAAAAGAATCTTAACTTTCTCAAACCTACCTACAATAGAGGCCCACTGCACCCAGGAAAGCAGAAGCATGTTAAGTAAAATTTAATACTAGCTCATTAGCATGCTTTGCAAACTTTAAAATTAGCTTGGTTTAATCCATTGCAAGGAAACCCTCTCATTGAAAAATAGCCTTTTAATGCATATATTGTATATGTTACTTGAGCAGTGAAATCATATTTCAAATTTGAAGCCTACATTTCTGAAGAACAAACCTAGTCCATTGGGTTTCCTGCACTGATTGCAGACATTCAGATGCAGGAGTGACTATAAATTTTCAGATTTCTCCAGGGAATCAACTATGCAGGAGAGTCTTACAGTACCCAATTTGTTTGTTAATATTTTATCCAGCTATTTCCCTGATAATAATGTGGAATTACTATGTAGTACTGAGTCAAGCTGTATTGGTCTACATGTATACACATCTCAACACATGCTATTCTCAACTGCCTACTGAAAACAAATGACTTTAATACCCAGATTTTTGCCGCACGCAAAGAGTTGTGGTCAACAGCTCAATGTCCAGCTGGAGACCAGTAACGAGTGGCGTCCCTCAGGGATCGGTGATGGGACCAGGCTTGTTCAACATCTTCGTCACTGACACGGACAGTGGGATTGAGTGCGCCCTCAGCAAGTTTGCCAGTGACACCAAGCTGCGTGATCCGGTTGATACAATGGAGGGAAGGAATGCCATCCAGAGGGACCTCGACATGCTTGTGAGGTGGGCTGATGCCAGCCATATGAAGTTTAACCATGACAAGTGCAAGGCCCTACACCTGGGTCGGAGCAATTCCAGGCACAGCTACAGGTTGGGCAGAGAAGAGATTCAGAGCAGCCCTGCAGAGAAGGATTTGGGGGTGCTGGTCGATGAGAAACTTAACATGAGCCAGCTGCAATGTGCGCTTGCAGCCCAGAAAGCCAACCGTATCCTGGGCTGCATCAAAAGGAGCGTGACCACCAGGTTGAGGGAGGTGATCCTGCCCCTCTACTCTGCTCTCATTAGACCTCACTTGGAGTATTGTGTGCAGTTCTGGCGTCCTCAACATAAAAAGGACATGGAGCTGTTGCAAAAAGTCCAGAGGAGGACCACGAGGATCATTAGGGGGCTGGAGCAGCTCCTGTATGAAGACAGGCTGAGAAAGTTGGGGCTGTTCAGCCTGGAGAAAAGAAGGCTGCGTGGAGACCTCATAGCAGCCTTCCAGTATCTGAAGGGGGCCTACAAGGATTCTGGGGAGGGACTCTTCGTCAGTGACTGCAATGATAGTAGAAGGGGTAACTTAAGCAGGGGAAGTTTAGATTGGATATAAAGAGGAAGTTCTTTACTGTTAGGGTAATGAGGCACTGGCATGGGTTGCCCAGTGAAGCTGTGAATGCTCCATCCCCGGTAGTGTTCAAGGCCAGGCTGGACAGAGCCTTTGGTGACATGGTTTAGTGTGAGGTGTCCCTGCCCATGGCAGAGGAGCTGGAACTAGATGATCTTAAGGTTCCTTTCCAACCCTAACTATTCTATGATTCTGTGACTCTTTCTTCAGACTATATGTAAGGTGATGAGAACCTTAGAATTGGAAACTGCCAGTTTAGCTCTTTTGTGTATAATGTTCTTACTCTTTTCATAAGCTGGAACTAACATGTTCATATCAGCCCTAATTTCTAACACAAATATTTAGTAATTTCTTCACAATAACAACTTGTTATTTAGGAAAGAAAAGCTATGACAATTCACTATGCCCTCTCTCAGGCAGGCTTCAGTTTTCTATCTTCTTGCCTGTCCTGAGCTCCAGGAATTCACAACAGAAACTCAAGAAATCCATCCTTTCAGAAGCCCATTCTGAAGGAGAGCAGTTTGCAACTCTTGTATTAATATTTTATTAATAAAATCATCATTGCCTTTATCAAGTGACAGTGCTTTCTAACTACTTTTGCTTAACACAAAAAAAAAAAAACTCACACCAACCCCCAATCAGTTTACTGAAAATGTCTCCATTATGCAAACTGAATTTATTGCTCAGCCCTGTTCAGACACTTCCACAGAACTGTCTAAATGTCTCTTTGCAACACAATAAAATCAAAGCATTCATAAAAAAAAAATCAAAAATCAAACCACACAAGACTAAAAACCAATACCAAGTCTCCATTAAGACTGACATGCGTATGCATGATCACAGTATAATCAAAATAAAGGAAAACCATTGCATCACCCTTACTGCATCTTGCTTAAGCTACCAAATTAGAAATCAGCAAGTTTTACTACATCAGTAATATACAAATGAAGACAAAGATTAAGCACTGGAATAAAACAACATGGCAAATACAAGCTTTTGGAACTCTTCCTTGTATAGGTAACCACCTCTATTGACAATAATTACAAAGCTTACGCATGGCTAATTTTAAGCATTCTTAAAATTTATCAAGCATGAGACTTCTCTAAGCATTTTCTAAGATCCTCCATATGGATCCATGCAGAAAAGCTACCCTGACCAGCTAAAATCTTTTTGGAAAAAACCCTAGAACTCATGATATGAGCACTTGGTTGTTAAGAATTTGTAAACAGGATTGAAAATCTATTAATATAAACTACCACCAGGATTAAATTAGTGCTGGCCTTTCCATGAGAATGCCTGGGCATGGGGGGAAGGGAGACACAACAGATGCCCTCAAGATTTCCCTTCCAGCTGAAGTCACACTGTGACTACATGAGTCGGTGCAAGTCACTCTGTACAAAAGCAACACTATCAGAACAAACACAGCAATCATGGCAAAGACAGTACAAGCTGAAAGCCAATCTGCCTGGAAGTTGGACTTCCAGCTCTATAGAGAGTTTTGTTACAGACCCTAGACCTTTCAAATCCAAAGCTGAATCCCATGAATCCACCACTACAGGGATGCTACCAACATCAACTCCTAATCACATACACAAAGGTCACCATTGAAATTTTTACTTCGGGAATGAAAGAACTAAAAACCTTTACATTAATAATCTTTAATAAACACCACCTGGCATTGACAACCAACTACAGCAGTAATTTACAAAGTCTAGGGTAGATTAGTAGGTTTAAATTTGCACATATACAAACTGTTTATAATACCCAAAATTCCTTTTCATTCCTTGACCACCTAGCAGACTGCACAGCTTTTAACTTGAGTTCAAGCCTCCGCTCTGCTCTAAATCAAACAAACACCTTTGAGGTGTTTTGCCTTATCTGGCTAAAAGCAACTCAACATCATATATTGATTTTCATCGTCTGCCCCCATAACTACATTTGCTTGGCCAGTTCTTGACAGTTCAGTACTTGATGTAATCCAGCGATTATACAAGATTCATACTTTAGTCCTCCGTTCTAAAAAATTCAGTTCTTTACAGTCCCAGTGATTAATATGGCAATTAGTCCAACCAAACCCCACTTTTTTCATTCAATTAAAGACTACCATCACAGGAACCTACCTGTTTTGGACAGATGGCATTATAATTCTATACTTGAAATACCTGAGAAAGCTATTCTAACAGCCTAGTTTAGCTATTTTCCTCTCATTAAAGGGAAGATGAATGTCTTATAAAATATCCCTGTAGAATTGTCTGTTATCTATCTCTGCCCAATGTGATAGGACTTATAAAACAAGAGCAGAAGCAACTGTGGCTGCCTGAATACAACACTCATATCTCAATACTATGACTTATCATCAGGCTGATCTTCATTGCTGGAAGTACAGTAAGACTCAGTGACAGTAGCTTTCCACCTTTACACATCAACAAAACATGAACATCCCATACTACTAGTAGAATTACATACAGATCATTACATTGCCTGTTGAAATCAAATGTGCATACCTGACTAAAAGAAAGCTTTGTGAAAATCCAATCACCCTTTTCTATAAGGAAACATAACAGTAATCAACTCCATCTCATACCACCCATATTCTGCTTTATACTGAAGGAAAACTTATTAAAATACACCAGGTTATCAGACAGGTAGTTCCTATGCCTGAGTCTGGATCAGCAAGATCAAGGAGATCTTGATACCAAACTTACAGTATAGTGAACATAAACAGTAAGATTTCACAGTACTGTTCCAGGAACTTGTGTGCTACACAGAAGTCTAGCTATTTTTCCCTAATTCATAAAGCTGGACTGGCTGTTTAGTAACACAGAAAAGCTACAGCATGTTTTTTGGCAAACATTAGTCATAACTAATACATAATTCTGAAAGCCACAAAGAGAAGGTTGTTTTTATTCTTTATCTTTCAAGGCTAATTAATCTTTAGGAGATTTCATCTGTATTTAGGTTCATTACTCTTACTAGCACAACAGAGGATCTTTTAGCATTATACAAAACCAGCAACACATTAACTTGTTCAGAGGAGGAAGCAAGTAGTAGATCATTTTCTTTTGGAAATGTTCTACAGAGTCATGTTCAGAAAGTACAGCCAAAGAACTATTCCCCTCTCTCACTAGTGCAAAGACTGTGACAGACATCTTCTGGAAAGTTGTGGCAGGGTCTTAGGCTGACCCCTGGAAAAACTTTGCAGCCTTCAGAGGCAAACTGTATCTCTACCCACAGAAACCTCTAACATGAGAGATTAAAAGGTACTTACCGAAGCCACAGATGAGAACAGCTTATTTTCTTATTGGGAACTCCTAGTCCTGCTTCGCAGTGTTCCACCAATACGACTAACTCTCATTACAGCTGACCTAATAGAATTTGCCATACCCACATTTGCTTTAACCAGACATTACCTACAAATATGTAACACCTCAAAACATGAAAAGATGGCAATAATAAAACACCACTTACTGTAATCACAGCTTTGCTCAGACAGATGGAACCTCTACAGCCATACTCCTTTTCGTCTTCAGACTTGTAATAACTGAGTGTGCTGCTTTTCAGAACTACCCATCGATCCTGCCATCCATGAATGTAGTTGGTCCACTGCAAAAAAAAAAACAAAAAAAATTCCAAAGATCAGCTAATAGAAAAATAACAATACAAACCAATGTGGCTGATGTTTCTCAGGCTTTCCAGCACCAGGAGAACAAAAATGCAATTTATTTTTATAAGTTCTTCCCAATTGAGAACCTTACTCTTCTCAGAACTTATGAACTCCTAATGGTACTAAAACCAAGTTGTTTCAAGCAAATAAGATAACAGATGATTTGACTACAACTGCATTGCCAAGGCCATTTAAAATAACAGAAATAAACATACTGATAATACAAACTGTGGAAAAGATGAGTTTCACCACTCAATTTAAAACCTGAAGTTAGACCTAAAGCCAAACTTAAGTGAAATCATTTTATTGACTTATTTTATATAAAAGTTAATTTCTACAAAAAAAAAATTTTACTTAGGTATTTTGTTCTTTTCATATGAATACAAACATTCTATTATCCAACAGTATAGTAGATAACTATTGGAGTGACTGGAGTAATCAGTTCTTTATCAGTTTAATATTCGCCATAGACAGTGCTTTAGATTTTAATTCCTAACCATTTTCTCAGTAAGATGATAATAGCCTATCAGCAGACATTCCAATCATCCTTCCACTATTCAGATTTTTTTTAAGGACTTCACACATGGAATAAAATAAACATTCCAGGAACAAGTCCTGGATTCACCCTACAAAGATAATAGTAAGGAGTAACCTAAAGTTGTGGTTATTGATCTTGTATTTGCAAGATCTTCCCAACTGCACTCTGCAGAATCAAACAACACTGACAGAGTATCAGGCCTGTTCTGTAACTCCAATTATACACTGGTGCTTGACCGTCAATCACAGTGCAAAAAATATAAATTCGATAAAAAAAAGAAACAAAAGCACAAAAATTAATTTTATCACACAAGCATTTCTTTAATCATAACTAATGTTCTTTTACCAAAAGCTCTGAGAAATAAGCTCTTTTTAGCATTTAAATCTAACCATTATTCACCATTTTGTAATATATATAATAATACATAAATGGAGAAAAGAAATAAGACTAACAGTCTTATGTCCACATTATATTGCACATACTAGTTAATATATGTCCCATAACTACATATTAACTCTAGTAATAACAGGTCTAAGTAAAACGAATTCTATAAATGAGAAACTCCTACCAATTTTCAAGCATAGGTGAGACACTGATTTGTTCGTCAAGGACAAAGCCCTTCTTGATCTCTTAATACATGAAATTGTTAAGTTCAGTATTTCCTAAAGAAAGCCTCAGCTATGCTCAGTACATGAACGGTAGCACAAGCAGGCCTGGAGGTTTATTATTTCCTGCCTTCCTCCTTCCTCATCTCTCACATTCCAAACTCCTCCCAGATGCGAAAGGCAGAGTTCAAAGTTATATTGGGCAAAAGAGCAAGGGACAGGGACGAAAGCACGTTCCCTTCTTTGACAGAGTTAAGTGAGATAAATATAGCAGTCAATCTTGCATTTGCTGTTGCAATCAGCGCTTGTTGTTGCAATCAAAATGTGCCATGAATTAATACGCTCCTTAAAGTGTATTGAATAGGCACAAGATTTTGACAAAAAGCAAAACAAAACACTTCCCACTTTTTTCCAACAGCTAGATTCCTGTACTTCAAGAAAGTCTATTCCACATTAAAATTCTTTCTTCATATCTGCCTTAAAATCTTTAGCAGGAAATACAACAGGAAAAAGTCTAGAGTTCTGAAACACCAAGACGTACTTGTAATATGCTTCTCTTATCATGTTACTCTATTTCTTTCAAAGCTTCTCTTTACTAAAGGGCAGAACAAATGATACACTACCAAGCACAGAGAACAGCAGGCACTGGGTTTTTATTATAGACAGCAAGTTATTAAAAATAGGTATTTTCTTACTAGAAAGTTTGATATGTTACCATTTCAATTAGTTTGTCCCAAGTATTGCCAAGGCAGCAATTAATAAAAGGTAAACTTATCCCTCAATATATTCACAGGCTCCACCATAGTTGACTATTTGGATTACATCCCATTTTCTCACAGTAAAGGCAGTATCAGCTACACTCAGCATTATCATCCAGAAAAATAAAAAGTTTGCACATACCTAAACTTCAGAATCTCAGGAGCCACAGCTTCACCTGCTATGCAAGGAAGAAACAGCACCCGGACTTTATTTAGTTTGGCAACATAAAAATCAGTTACATCCCACAAATTACACCCCTTCTAATGATGAAAGAATCTAATCAGAGAAAAAATTTTCAACTGGAGAAAAATACAGCAAACTAAAACCTCATGTTTTAACTGCTCTAACATCTCACATCCACCTCATTCTCTCTCTCTCTCCCATTCACTATTAGAAGATGAGATCTTCCAAATGAAAACCAAGACACTTCTCCTAACCATCCCTCTCATTTCTGGTGTTAGAAGCGTTTTCAGGCTGAAAGAAGTTCACTGACCCTCACAAAAAGCAGAGTGCTAGCCCTGTTACAGCTGTTTCCTCAGCATCCATGGCCGGTTCTCAATCTCTATATCCTGTGACCTGTGCCTTCTATGCTGGCTTGTGTTCAGCCTTATCACGAGAGCAGGAGAAAAAAATCGAAACATAAACCTTTAATCCTAAAGCTATTTCAACCTTATTCTGAATGTACTCTGTAATAATTAAAAACATCTGCGCTCAAACTTAGTAATTTAATACTGCACTTTAAAGTACTCCTAAAACCAAAATTTCCCAGTAGAACCTAATGCATATTTGCAAGTCCTCTTACTTTCTGTGATTAAAAAGTAAAACATTGCTTTCAATTTTAAGAGGTGAAACAAGTTTCAGGGCCATTTTCCTTCTGCTCATCCCCACCTCCTATATCCCTTGCGGTAGCAGGATTTTATGGCTCTGCTCCGATACTTGAAGTAAAGCCTGTGCCGTTTCTGTGCCGGTGCCCGCTCCTGGGAAGCGACCACAGGCTGCGCCCTCGGGGAGCTGCTGGAAAGCGAGCAGGGCGACGCGGGCCCGCAGCCGGCTCCGGCCAGAAGCCCGAGGCGCAGCGAAGACGCCCTCCCCCGGCGCACCCCGGCCGCGTCCTCCCAGCACGACTCTCCGGAACCTCACGCCAGGCAGCCAACGGGCGCCGGGCAGGGGCGGGAGGCGGCAGGGACCTCCGGGCCGGGCGGCAAACAGCACCTTCCTCCGCCGTCCGGCGGAGAAGAAGTCGCGTCCGTGGCGCTCCCCCGAAGGAGAGCTTTCTCCCGGGCTGGGGAGGGACGAGCAGCAGCTGCGCACAGGCGGGGAACCCAGCAGCGGGGATGTGCCGGCGCCCGCGGCTGAGGGAGGGGGGCACAGGCGGGTGGCGCCGGGCGCCGCAGCGGCTGCCTGGCAGGCTCCCGAATGTCAGGTGGCGGCTGCCCCAGTCATGCCAGCGCCTCCTGTGGAGCAATCCGGCTGCTCCGCCAGCCCCCTCGGCCCAATCCTCTAGAGCGGGCAGGAGACAAGCAGAGGGGGCTGACAGCCTTCGGCCAGCCACGAAGTGAGGCGGGGCCAGGGTGCGGAGAGGGGAAGCTAGAGGCCGCGGCTGGGGGGGGGTGAGGGAAGAGAGGCGGCTTACCTTGCTGAGCACCCCGCAGAACTCAACCTGCAGCTCGGTATCAGGGTCCTCCTCAGAGCCGGAGGACTGGTTGTCGGCACAACTTGTCCAGCTCTGGTTGTCCGACATGGAGACCCGATCTGCAGCCACCGCCGAGCACGAAAGAGCCGAAGCGGCCCCCGCCCACAGCAGCTTTATCTTCCTCCTGCCGAAGGCACGGGAGCTGCGGACTCCACCTGAGCGGCACCTCTCCGCGTATGCGATGCCACCAGCGTCGCACGCCCGCCCCTGCCAGCGACCGACCGACCGGCCGGCCGGCGCAAAGACACGCAGGCTCAGGCTTCCCTCTCACCGTAGCTCTGCAGCCCTTGCCCGCGGAAAGAGTCACAACATAGAGGTGGCGCGGAGGGGGGGGAGGAGGAGGAGGAGGAGGAAGAGGAGGAGGAGGAGCGAGCGCGCGTCCGCCTGCTGCACGCCCTACTCACACATCCGCCGTTCCTGCCGCCGCCATTTCATGTGAGGCGGGTGCTCGCTACCACTATTCACCAGCTCGCCCCGCCCGCCGCACAATCCCTTCGGCCGGTCTGGCTAGAGTAATAGTCTTGCCTTACGCAGCGGTCAGCGCCGCCGCTGCCTCTCGGGAAAGGTAGTTTCTGGCGCTCGCAGGTGCAGCACGACGTGCTGGGAGATGTAGTCCGCTGAGGTGGCCACCTCCTTGACTTGTTCCAGCCAGCAGGCGGCTGCCATCTTGGGTTCGTCGTTTCTGTGGCGCTACCGGCGGGTGTCGCCTCTGTGCCTCCGGTGAGTTGAGGACTTCGTGGTGCTGCTTGGGGTGATGCTCGCTTGATTTTTTGCGGGGTGAGGGAGGGCTCGCTCTTTAGGGAGGTGAGGAGTCTAGCCCTGCTCGCTTTCTCGCATGAGAGGTGGCTTTCTCTTCCTTGCGTCAAACCGGTGGGGCTGGGGGTTTCCCTTAACAAAAATGGTGGCTGGGGAGGCTGCAGGAAGGGGCGGGAGGCGCTGCCAGCTCTCGGGAGAAGCGTGAGCGGGGTGGGCCACGCTGGCGCCGGGAGCGAATCTGTCTACTGCACGGGGTTGGCGGCGCTACTTGGGGCTGCTGACTGGGGCCGTCGTCGTGCAGGTATCAGCGATCGTGGTTAGGTATAGTAATCGGCAGCCCGCTCCTTCCCGCCGGCGGGGTGGCTCTGTGCCCAAAAGCGTGTGGTGAGCGGAGCGGCAACGGGCGGTCAGCGGCCTGCCTCGGCTGCGAGGTAGCGCTGTCCTGACTCTCCTTTGCCCAGCGTTTCGTAGTTTAGGGAGCGAAACGGTTTTTCTTTTTCTTTCTTCAGTCTTAAGTCTGAGATACGTGTAGTTCCCGATATTTATGATTAGAGAAATATTTGCAGAAGGAGGATGTTACTTTACAACTTACGTGTTAAGTAGCGTTTGTTGTAGAAGCTTCAGTTGGTTGTGCCGCAAGAATAATGCTGTAGCGTTGCATTTTCTCGGACTTCGTCCTTATGCAAATAATGGTGCAATTTTCCATGTTATGCTGCTTGACGATTTCCATTGAGGGTTCATTATCGGTTTTGAAAGAGCTTTTGGCATTGACACAGCTATTTGCATTATATATAGCAGGTGAAAGTTAGATAATATTAGCATCAGCTCAGTGTTCCTGGTATAAAGATACTTGCAGTAAACGGAGCACTGAGAGTGCCTGATGAAGTAGCATCATTTTTCCTAAGCAGTTAGAAGTAAAGAATAGTCACAGACGTCTTAATATTTGTGTAATCACTGGAATGCACCGAAAAATGTTTCTGTGACTCAGTTGTGGGTGATATTTTTAGAAAAAAAAAAATTATTGAAAAAGTGGGTTTTGATTGACCAGCTGCTTGGAAGGAAACCAGGCAAGATACTTTTTTAGTGACTGTTGCAACATCGTGCTTTTGTTAGGCAAGCAGAGTGACAGAGTTTTGTATATATTGATATGTATGAGAATAGTTTATAGTTCTTTGCAGTATATTGATAAAATTCAGGAGTATCACCTGTAAGGCCGGTCGTGTTTTCCCCATTACACTCTGAATGAACTTCTCTATACTGATCAAGAGCAGGATGTGAAGAGATATGTCTGAACAAATCCTTTTGGCTGTGACAGTCATAGCCATGTGCTGTCATGTTTTCAGCCTAGGACTATTCGCTTAATTCCAGTTCACTTCATTGCTGTGTTTGTTCTTTTATCACAAGTCCCTCTACTCAATCTATACTTCTTCTGGTGTCTTAGAGATTGCACGAAGTTTACAAATTACTGCATTAAAATAGCCATCAATTTTGTTAGAATAGTAGAACAGATAGTGTTGTTCTGTAGTGCTGGTACACTGCTTGTAATACTGTCCTGGGTTCAGCAGTAGCAGTTATTTTTCTCCTTCTTGGTAGCTGGTGCAGTGCAGTGTTTTGACTTTTAGCTCGGGAACAGAGCTGATAACAAGGATGTTTTGGTTTGGTCACGGACTTTGTGAGCCTCGTGCTCTGCCAGGGAGGAGGGGAGGCCGGGGGGAAGCAGAGACAGGACACCTGACCCAAACTGACCAAAGAGGTATTCCATACCACAGCACGTCATGCCCAGGAGGTAACTGGGAGTTAGCTGGAAGGGCTGGGAGATGGCAGGGTTGGAGGAGGTATGGGTCGGTGCTTGGTTGGGCTTGGGGGATGAGTTATCAGTCTGTTGGTGGTGAGGTGTTGTATTCTCTTCCCTTGTTATTTCCTTTATCATTATTATTACTGGTGGTAGCAGTAGTGATTTGTGTTATACCTTAGTTACTAAACTGTTCTTATCTCAACCCGTGGGAGTTGCATTCTTTTCGATTCTCCTCTCCGACCCTCTGGGAGTAGGGGGAGGGAAAGAAGGGGGAGAGTGAGTGAACGAGTTACCTGACTGGGTTTAAACCACGACAAATACAAAAATGGGGATTTTTTTGGTGGTTTTTGCAGGTAGCTTTTTAAATACCTATTTTTTTTTTCATCATCCTTATTATACTTCTTATTTCAAATGTTGTACCTTCTGGCTTAGTGTGTTCACTGTGTTACTAAAACACATTTTCTAGTATGTTCATGCTTCTGGATATGTTTGTGGTTACAGACTCTTTTTCCTAAGAAAACGAAGGAGCTTTCTTTTATGTCATGGCATATTGCCTGATAGTGTAAGTTCTGAGATACAAATCATTCAGACTTTTTCTCCACAAATTTTGTCTTTCAAAAGGTAAAAATTGTCTTTGAGAATTACTGTATTAGGGTTTTTCTTCCAAGTAAAAAAAAAAAAAAATCCACCCAAAAGACAAAGAAAGTCCCAAGCCAGAATATTACTACTGCTTATTAATACATTGTCAATAAGCACGTATCTTTAAAAATAATGTTGCAGATAACTACACTACTTCTGCTGTAGCTTTTACTGATGAATGTTGTTAGTAATTGTTCAGTTCCTTATTTTCTTTATGGATTAAGCTGCTAAAACATGTTTTCAGTAATCTGGAATTACTAGGAAAACTTGGTTAGAAACTTGAGGTAAGTCTTCCAGATTAAAAGTTCTTGTAAGATGCTGAATATAGACAGAAGATACCAGAGTACTTTCCCCTTTGGATTGACTTTGAAGTTTTAAAAGACAAAGACATTTTAGACAGAAGCTGAAATCAGGATTTGGAGCAGAATTGCGCTGCCTCTTGCCTACAGAAAATTGGTAATGGATACTTCTTTCATTTGTGTTGCTCTTCACGTAAGCAAAGAATTATTCAGTTTGAATGGTGTAAAATACATATTTTGATGTAACATTTTGGACGATGTCAAGCAGTCTCTGTTATCTGTTCACTTTGCAGTATGAATTACTTTTTAAAAGGATTGAATTGTCTGTAATTCGGTGTATCTGAAAGCCAGTGAGGTCAGAAAAGACAATTCTAGGGTTGTGATTTTTTGAAGGCTAATTCTAGGTACTTGTGTGGGATCTATGTTTTTGTAAAAACCTGAGTCAGCTGCTACTTGAAAAACAGTCGTATTCGGCTGTGTCAGCTTGAACTTGAAACTTTTCCTTCTGTGAATCCTCACCCTGTTTTCCATTCAGTATTAATTTATTGTGTACCTTGGCTTACTACATTTGTAAACCCAGAAGTTTCTTAGAAGATTGTTTTCTAGGAAACTAGATTTTATTTTATTTTGAGAGATAGAATAGTGAAACAGTAGCAGTTTTGAATGCACTAGTAGGCAGCCTAGGCAGTTAACACTGTGCATAGTAGATGCTAGTAACACGCAGTTCCTCTTACCAGTTTATTTTCTTGTAAATCAGTACAGAATTAAAACTGACAGGAGTCCTTCTCCGCGCTATTTGGAAACCAGGGCTGTAGTAAATATCCACTCCCCTGTGGCTGAAAAGAATCGAGCAGATAGTTCAGAAGGACTATCTGATGTGCTTGCTTGCACATTTGTTGGTAGTTTATGCTGCTGAGAAGGAGAGACTTGAGAGCAGCTGATATACATAAATCATTATCAGAGGAGCATGTTTTTACAAAGAAATAAGACTTAAGGAGTTTATTAAATCTGATCCTGTCAACCGGAATGTTCCCTTGCCAAATTAGCTTTCAGAAAAGACAAGTGCACTTCCTCTCAGAAAGTATGTAATGTTACTGTTTTGGGATAAAGCGTTTTCCAAGTAATGGATAAATTAAGTAGTATGGAATTAAGTGCACTACTGCAGTTTGTAGTGTAACCTTTTAAGTATCAGAAGTGTTAAAAATATTCTATCTGAGTTGAATTTTCCTAGTTTGTTGAAGATATGATTTTCTTGTTTCAAAATTTGAGAAATAAAGCAGTGCATTTGTGGAAAATGCATTGATCAAATGGCCTGACTATAGGTACATGAATTTTTATACTAAAGTATGTTAGCTAGGTTTTAGTTCTTTCACAGAGGTGACTCTTCTGAGTTGCATGCATGGCTTCATGAAGATACTTCTGTGCAGTGAGTGGAGTAAGAAGTGTAGCTACATGGACGCCAGTTCAATCTTAATTAGCAATTGGAGCAAAACCAAAGTGGTGTTCATTAAAATGTTGATTTAGATGAATTCTGGCCTTATTAGGAAGATCTCATATGGTCTCTTGTATTTATTACTTACTGTTTCAGTAGTACCCAGAGGCTTTGGTTCTAGGTAGCCTGTGATGTGCTTTCCAGTTCTAATAATTTCCAGCACAAGGGAAATATTTGAAAAGTTGGGATTAAGAGTTACTCTTGGAACAGTCTGCTTGGCTTGTTTGTTCAGTCTTCGGTTCTTTATTCTTGAAGTATTTCTCAGTGCTTGGTAAAAAGTAATGAAATAGATAAATTATTTCATGGTTAATTGTGTGGTATAGTTTTTGGTACAAATGATTTTCATTTCTGTGCAAGAGTATCTTCATTCACTTACAGTAGAGTTTATCAGCTTTCCATGTATCTTGTCAAAACAATTTTCTTAGGGTTTTGGGAGGTGCTTTTTTTAAAAAAAAAAAAAGTTTTGGTATTTATGGAGTTTTGTTGGTTTTTTTTTTTTCTGATGTTGGTTGTTGTTTTTTTTTTTTTAAATTACTTGATTTCTTCTCTGGTTCAGTACATGTATAACATTCAACATGTCATCCTTGGGGTGTATTTTGTATTTTACATTTATATAAATGGAAGTTTATGCAAGTAGGGGAGTATGAACTGTCCTGTCTAGGGTCTGGAAGGGTCACTGCTCATGTGTTTATATTTCTTGGTAGAAGAAGCTGTTTACAACAGCTTAATTCCATCTCAGTATAAAAGAAAGTGTCTGCAAAGAATAGTTACTGGTGACTTTTTTGTAGCATTCTCACCAGGGAAACACAGTTACCATGCTTGCTTATTTTTGTTCTTGTTGCTTGTCTTGGCTTACAAGGTTTTTGGTTGGCTTAAGTGTGTACTGTGTTGAGGTGGTGGCCCTGCAAAGTTTGATGACAGCTGTAGTTTTTGCAGAATCTGCCTCATAAACTACTGAACTACTGAAGATGTGTTGAAGCTGGGTGTGTTATTTTTGACTCATGAAGAGTTTATGAACACTTATGAAGTGTTCTAGGAGTTTCATATTCACAACCATCTTCTACATGAATGGAATTCTTTTAATTGTTTTACAGAAGTGATATTTCCATCCCACACTTGCACTGAGTGCTCCTAACTTCAGTATTATTTGATAATGGGTCATGTGTAAAGTTTTCATAAGAAAAGACCAAGGATTTCATGTGTATACATATTCATATTTGGAAGGTTGTTTGCTTGGTTTTTTTTTTTCCCCTGTCTCTTTCTTCTCTTTGATGTTTTTGGTACTGTACTAAGTCAGAGGCATTTATCTTTTGAACACAGGGTGATCCATACTACAGCACACTTGATTTTAGACAAAAGCCTGAGAAGTGATCCTTTGTGGTCAAAACTGGATGAATTAAAGTTCTAACTTTGTTTATTCTACTTTCTAGTTTTACAGAACTCCTATTAACATCTTGATCTTGTAATTTAAATTAGGAATAATACTGGTTTTGTTTTCTGATGCGGTCTGTGTGATGACAGGATTCCTGAAGCTATACCTTCATCTGTTCTTTACATTCATATGTGAAGTTAGCTTTTCTAATTTTGTTTCGTTCTTACTAAAGTAAGAATAGAAAAATTTAAATAAAGGAACTTCTGAAACATTTTAGTTGAGGGAAAATGCAAAGTTCATTTTGAGCTCATACCATAATAAATGAGGTGTCAGATTTTGATGTCAAATGTTACTGAAGGCTTTTGTGAGTTTTGCAGAAATTAAAGAAACTATTTAACTTGAATCATTGTTTTAGCCATCCAAAGAATAACAATTAGAAATCATATAGAGAGGAGTTTTAAATAATTGTGTTTCTATTTGCAACTTCCCCCCCCCCCCCCATTGTGAAGTTATACTCAGGGCAATTGGGATGCAAAATATGGTCTTTTTCATCTGTAATATGTCTTGATTCCTATGTTTAGCTTTTGAGCTCTGGGGGAAGCTGGCAGTTGTGTATTTTAGTAACTTCTTTGCATCTCACTATTGGCATGAGCACCTGTGATAGCAAAGATGTCAGAATTCAGTTTTCTTTGAGGACTGGTACACAGTTTGCATGCATCAAATAATGAATCAGCATGTAAATAAATAATTATTCAAGCTTTTCCACACTGGTGTCATTTTTCAGTCCTGATATATCTTTGTAATAAATTGCTAATGCTATCAATAAAAGACAGACTGTTAACATACTTTGCAGGTGTTAATAACCTGCTAATAACCTGCATAATAACACTGTGTCCACTGAGCTGAATATTAGAAATACTTTTTATCTTATGTATTCCTTTATTACATGAAAATAATAATAGGAAAGCAGATTTTCACACAACATACAGGGTTTCTGTTGCTGGAATTGGAGGATTCTTACTGAAGACAGGGTGGAAGAGTGGCACAGAATCAGATACAAGCCATTTCCTTAAATCACTTAAGTCAAGTGCCTCTACCTTTATTCAGATTTAGCATAATTTGGACAGTTGACTGCCCAAAATATGCTAAATCTGAATAAAGGCAGAGGCACTCGGAATTAAATTGATGCTCTGACTTTTGCAGTTTCAGTCTCTTAATACTTTCATACTACATAACTCTGTCTGATTGGTTGAGTTTCTGTGCCTGCTCCTAGAAGAGCTTGATTGTGGTTTTGTAAGTGGTCTTTATCCACTTGTAAGCATCCCAGGTTAGTAACAAAGCTTCCCACTCAGTAATGCTATTTCGTGTTTACTGTCCGCATTTTTGCTTTGCTGTAACTGTTGGTATCCACTGCCAAAGTCTTTGTCTTTAACTTTAGAAGTCCTTCCGGTAGCAACTTGAAAGTTACCTCCTCCACTTATAGATGATTCTCCTGCTACCCTCCCCCCGTTCCCAGGTCAGAGAAATAATAGGTTAGTATTTAATTGTAGCCTGACTTCACAGACTTCTCTGATTTCACACCCTACTTACTCAGTGTGATGCTGAGAGAGATGTAACATGTTCTGTTAGAGGAAACAGCTCAGTCTTATAGCATCTTCTTGAGGTGACTGCATGCCAAAAATATGTCACTGTTTGTCTGGACTGTTCTGAGTTAGTGCTTCATTAGACTATAAAACTTTACCCACTTTTTCCAAGTTGTTACAGCAAAAATTTTGTAAGATTGTGTCACCACAAGCTAGGTGTTTTCTCTAGGTCTGTTTTCCATTAAAATGTTACTACTTTAAGTCCTTACGAGTTTCTACACTGACATTTTGGTTCACCTTTTGCCTTGTGTTTCAAACTGTGCTTCTCCTTAATTTCCTTTGAATATTTCCATTTCTATTTTGTGTATGGCAGATGATCCACTGGTTTTATCTGACAGTGATATACACTTTATCAGCTGGTACTAGCAACATATTTTGCTCCACACAGGAAGCTGGAAAGATAAAATCCATTAGGAGACCACCATTTGTGAGAATTTTTTAAAAACAATTATTTTTTTCGTCACTGGTTATCATGGTAAATTTTTTTCTTGCTCAGTGTGTAACAGTGTGATAGAGAAGGTTTTTGACTGACATGAAATAGTGTTTAAAGCCTCTGCTATAAAACTGAGCCTTTAAGAATGATCTGAATAAGGAGGGGGAAAGATTTGTCTATGCTAGAGATAAGGACACACTCAAGATGTGCCTAAAAAATGTTGTGAACATTGGAATAGGAAATGGAAGCAGTCTTGTGTTCATTCAAGCTTCTTGAAGGGAAAGAGTGATAAAAGAACTAGGGAGATCCTGGAGGGGCATTTACCTTGAGTAAATTACTTACTGGGAATTGTGCCCATTATTTACCAGAAGCTGCCAGTAACAATGGAATTATTGTGGGCTTAATTGATACGGGGGTGCTTACGAGCTTGAGATGAAACTTGGTATGCCATGCTGCTTCATTTGATTCAAGTTCTGGTAAATGTGTATGTTAACTGTAAGAGATTCTCCTACTGTAAGTGAAAAAAATCATGAAAACATTTGTCATCATGGTTTTACTTTATAGGTATATGTAAAAGCTATGAAGCCATTCCCTTTTCTAATTGCCATTATAGGAGCTTAAGTGCTGCTAAAGGATCAAGAGGAGTTCTGGTCTTTACATCACCTTCTGTTCTTTGAAATACAAGCTGGAGATAAACACACATGATCTTGCATCTTCAGAAGTCATCATAAATTATCTGAATTAATAGAATATGATGAAGGTTGGGATATTTTTGTTAGAATGTTTTTTGAAGATGGGTTTCTTTAATATCTTGACTTCAGTTGGGTAGTATGTTTCAGGATAAGATCTTCAGGAAAATATAATTGCCATTAATTTTAAAAAGTCACCCATGTAGTTGTTCAATAGCAAAAATCATCTCTAAATGCAAAAATAGATATTGACCTCCAGTTTGGTTGCTAATGAGGCCCATTTAATTCCTGGAGTGGGAAAGTGGCATTTAAAGAAAAAAATGTTACAGTCTCAGGTTTATGTAATGTTACAGTCTCAGGTTTATGTAATTTGTGGTTGTTTAATAGAGCTGCTGTGTGTACCTGGAAGGTTGTGTCTCTTCCGGGAGGGAGTGCTCCTGTCACAGGGAGTAGTGAAGGGGAAGTTTAGGAGTGAATGTGCTTCCTGCATGACAGTAAAGCTGAAATAGTTTATGAGTCAGCGACTTGGGATAGGAAGAAATTCTTTCTATATGCTTTCCCAGTAACAAATACATGTTAAGTAATTTGTGCCAGTATCACATTTTCTGCTTGTTTTAATCTGGCAAAAATAAGACCACAGGTTCATGCCATAAAGGGTAAAGTTAGCTTAATTTAGGTTTTTGGGTTTTGTTTTTTATTTTAATCAATTTAGTCACTAGACAGTTTACCGTGTATTTAAATCAAAGGATTTAGCTATTGATTTTCGTAAGCAACAAGGATATATGTCAGAAGTTCCCATATCAGAAGTACCTGCATTTATAAGAACTTACTGATGATGACAGTCATTGAGTAATAGAGGCTTGGTTAAGTTACGTTAGTTGGATACCATTAATGGAAAAAAGAATGCATTAATCTTACACTGGATTAAACAATAGTATTTCAGTCAGAACTTTTAATTGAAGCCATCTGTTTCTAAAATAAGAGATTTTTAACATCAAAGTTTTGAATTTGAGCTAGAAGTTACTGGGAAAGAGACTATGGCCTGTCTCAAGCAGGAATGAGCACTGAATGAACAATGGTCTTCTGCAATTTAAGAATCGTTCAGTTTCTTTTAATGTAATAATCTAGTGAGCAGTATTTCATGTTTAAGGCAGTATTGTTTTGTTGTCCACCATAATATACAGCCATAAAACTCATGTACATGTGTAGGTACTGGCCTTTGCCAGAAGAAGTTGGTGCTCAGTTATTTCTATAAGGGAGCTTTCAAAAAAGTGTATTTCTAGCTTAATATTAAAAATAAAGTTTGTGCAAACACGGACAGAATTACAAGTGGTTTTATATACTGAGAGTAACAGGTCAACCACTTTACAGGAATACAGTGTGATGTTACCGTCTGAAAAAGTATAAAATACTTATTCAATAAATAATCCAAATTGATTGCATAAGGGTTTTTTTTTTCCTATTGTTTATCTGGAACTTGGAAACAAATGTATGATTTAATTTTTTTTTTTTTTTTATTCTCCCTCCCATTCCAGGTATTAAGTCTTAAAAGAGGTACTTGTTTTCAGGAAGTACTATGGATGACACGAAAAAAGCTCGCAATAGCTCTTACAATGATGGAGTTCTACTCAGAATGGGCCTCAATGATAACAAAGCTGGAATGCAAGGTTTGGATAAAGAGAAAATCAATAAAATTATTATGGAAGCTACTAAGGTTGGTTTGCTTACTCTTTTCCTGCTGCTTTATCCATTGTCCAGTATCATAAGGTCCTCTTCCTCCCTTCTCCAAATGTTATCCCCCGCATGGAGAAAATGGAGGGCATCTCCTAAGAAGAAATGCATGTGTGGGGAAGTAGGAGAAAGACTATAGCTTAATACCATAAGGATTAATTCACTGGGATGTGAAGGAACACAACTGAATACGTCTTTAAATACTCCCATTTTACCTGAAGCAGTGTATAAATATCACAGTATTGTGCCTTTTGCCTGTCCCATCGTTAATCAGTCAAGCAGATATACCCTTATTGGTCACCTTCTTATAAATTTTGAATTTGATATAGTCAGGTTTTTCTAGTCCTTTCAGTAGAATTTCTGTGTGTTTACTGCCTCTTTTCTTGACTGTCCTCTCGGTATTCAAGAGACGTGGCCAGCAGTGTGCAACTTTGTACCTAAGATCCACAGAGGACCCCACAAAGCATTGGAATATTAGTCCTCTTGTTCTTGGAGAGTCTTTACTTTATTTGAGCATCTCTGGGTTTTTTTTACTTTTTCTTCCACAAGTGTATATTCTACTTGCTGCTGCTTTGGCCCTGGGTTATCTGGTTGATATTTGGCTCATGAATTCTGTGTTAACTGCTACTGCTGTGTGGTAAGGTGCAGGGGAGCAGAAAATGTACTATAAAGAGCTTTTATTTGGCAAACTTTATTTTCTGCTTGCATTTTCACTTTGGTACTTCATATGCTGTCAAGCCCCTTGTTGGTTAGATGTTTCTTTTACTTTGCTCTTTCTTGAAAACACAGTGCTTTGTCAGACATATCCCTAATAATGATATTCGGATAAATCGTTTTGTCAGAACAGCTACTGTTTCATTTCCTGTTGTGGAATAGAATGAATTATAAAACAGGCTTTCAAAACTGATATATAGGCCTCTATCTATGTGTCAGAAATACATTTCTGTGAAAAAAAAAAAAGGCAAAAGAATATAACAGATATAGCTCAAGAAATCTGAAAAGTGTTCTTTTTCTTAACCTTTTCTTTAGTCTTCAAAATTACACCTACAAACTCTACCCATAACTTCATTACAGCAGTTTTTATAGCTTATTAACTGTAAAATACTGCAAGAAATTTAAAGAACCCCAAAGCTTAATGAGAGTCTTAACTATTGGGCTGATTCACACACCAATAGTTTGGTACTGACTTCTTTCAGTCAGACTTGATAAGGCACATTTGATTGCAGAGGGAAGAAAAGATGAAATGCATGTCTGATATTGAAAGAAAACATACAGTAGTTTCTTATAATTAGAGATTTCTTCTAAGCAATGAGATATGACTTGTTACAGTCTTGCCGTTCATCCTTTTTATCATTATTGTAAAAGTGGATATTGTTGCTTTTTATATTTATGCCTGATTCTTATTTGAAAATAGCTGAATTCTTGTCACTGGCAACGGTTTGATAGCCAAAGGCTTAGAGCTAAAAATCTGGCCGCTTTTACAGATTTTTATAAACAACATTTCAGACAGTTCAATAAAAGACATTACTTCTTCCTGAAAATATTATTTCTCTTGTAAGCTAACCAGATATTGCTAGAAAAATATTTTATTTCCTGTTTTTTAATTTTCTTCTATTTCATCGTATGCCCTCTTTGTTAGGAAGGAAGTCGTATACATTCTGTGCATGATTGTTGTCTGTTTATGTTTTTATTACATCTCCTTCATTCATTTTCTTGAAGGAGTAATTACATACTTGGGGGTGAGAGGGCTTTTTTATACTCATTTGCTTTTCATCACCGTCTTCCAGATAGCTAGTAATTCTGCAGTATCCGTCAAGTTTAAATGGCCAGTGAAACAACGTTATAATTGGATTTGACTTTTACAGTGTCATTATTTATTTCTGTGTACGGTAAAGTATATGGAAGTCTGCCAAAATGCTTAATTTTTTTTTTTATTTTTACTTTTTTACTCATCTTGGCGGTATTACAAAGAATACTTTGACTTTTAGCTACTATTTCAGATTTTTGTGGTCAAGTGTTAGAATGCATAAACATCGTAAGTTCTCTAAATAGTCTCTTGTACTCATCTGAGTATAGGGTATCTGAGAAGGAGAAATACATCTGTGTCTTTTGAGGAGAGAGATGTAAAGCAGCACTGGTGTCTCTTGCACATCATATGAAAATACAAAGTATGCATTAGAAACCATTACTGTGTTTGACATTTTCTGTATGTAAAGATCAGATGTCGTTATTCATAGGAAAAGACAGAAAAACATAGGTTTTTTGCAATTTTCTTCCAGGGTTCTAGATTTTATGAAAATGAACTTAAAAAAGATAAACAAGTTAACCAACGGATTGAAAAAATGATGCAGCTAAAAGAGAAAATTACAACACAACAGCTCTTGAAAGCACAGCTGCAGGTACTAATTAATCTTATAAAAACTTTTTGAAGTAAAAGGTGAATGAGAAACACTTTGGTGTGTTCTAGTGTTTTGCATTAAATTCTGGTAATAAGTACAATGTTAACTACCATTTTGATGTTAGTCACAGAAGTAAAACTGCACAATGTTTTCATGATGTAATCTTAATAAAAACTTGCTAGAAGAAGAAATTGTAAAATCACTCTGAAATGTTCTCTAAATGAGTAAAACAAAATAATTCCTGATTTTCTAAGTCTGTTCAGTTTATAGGGCTGTCACGGTTTATGTAAACATTTTGTTAAATACCTTATTAATACCAGTCTTGAGTTTACTTTGTATAATATATGTATATTTGTGTTCGGTGGCCTGCAGTGGGAGGAAGGGTATCACAGTTGTCAACTCTTCTGGATATAATTTATTTCTTATTTATGCTAATTAATGAAAAAAATCATCATGGCAAGCAGTCACAAGAAATACAAGTGTCCTGAACTAGAAGGATGAAGGGGGTGTTTATCTTCTCAAATGCTAATGACAGATAACAGCATCCAACGTGTTACTGTGTATGAAAGGTGGTTGAAAGAAAACAACAGCACCAAGACTGCATGCTAAACATTCTCAGGCGCAACAGAATTAAAGTTGCTTGTAGAAGCTTAATTTCTTTCCATTTGTACTGTGATTCAATCTTTAATTACATGATTGCTTGCTGGTTTTCCCTAACAGGCTTCCTGCTTCATTCACTACACAGTGCAGACAGTGTGCACTGAGTAGGAAATTATTCAATATTTACTGTTCTCTTCGTTGTTCAGTGGGTGGCCGTAAACTTTATTTGTTGTATGCTAGTCTAACACAGCCTTGAATGCAGAATTACTGACTTCCTCATATGCTTCTCTATGTTGTACACCACATAGTGTGAATTCTTTAAAGTATTGCAGTACTCCAGCAGAGTAGTTTGTTTTGTAGATGAGGAGCTGAAGCACATGAAGATTAAACACATCCATTAATTTTGAATGCTGTTGTGGGGATTGTAAGTCCTAAGCTTTGGTGTACAATCTTTCTTCATTCATTGCAGATTTGCAAATTACTTCTGTAAATTATGTCAGTATATCAAATTTGTGCCCAGGAAAGCTTCTAATTACTGAGTATCTCTGGGAAGTTTGTTATATGCATGTATGCCTCAACTTGTTTTAGTTAATATTTAACATGGATCACTTACGTCTCTGGTTGTTCGGTATTGTTTTGTTTGTTGTATGATTTTTGTTGGTTTGGGCTTCTTTTGTGGTTGTCTGGTTGGGGTTTATTTTTGTTTGGGTTTTTGTTTTGTTTTGTTTTTTTGTTTGTTTGTTTGTTTTGTTTTTATTTTAGGGTGGCTTTTAAGTCATTTAATCATGAAAAATATAACTTCCTGTTGCATCCTTCCTGGTTCATGATTGCTGTTGCCCTCATTTATTCATTGCAAGTTCTGACCCTTTTGTGCTCTCTCTGTGCCTTTCTTTTAATTTGTCCTACCCTTGATTTTCCTCTTCTTGCCCCACATCCCCAGATTCCATCAATCCTCTTTCCAGAGCAGTCATTGTGCCCGCAGAGTCCCCATTGAAGTCTCCAGTCTCCTGGCCCAGCAGTCTGTCTATGCCTGATATTCAGAATGCCTCTCCCTTTTCCTGTCACTTACCTGCCAGCTACTCTCCACCTTTAACTTTGCAAGTCTTGAGTGCCTTGTTTTTTTTTTTTTTAGTATGTGCTGTGTGTTTGTTTAATCAGCTTCTCTAGGTCTTTGGATATATACTCAGGTCTCATTATCTTCTTTAATTTTGTCTGTCGAGTTAACTCTTATTTTCATTTCTGCCTTCGGATACACCATGAGAGAATTTGTTTTCTTAAAATTTTAAGTATGAGTTATTGACACTGCCATGGGATTCCTCTAAGTAGGTCTTTGAAGAGGCTGAAGATTTGCTAAGGATACGTAGCTGGGGGGAGTGGCTGATACACATGAAGGCTGTGCTGTCATTCAGCAGGACCTTGATAGGCTGGAGAACTGGATGGAGAGAAACCTAATGAGGTTCAACGGGGCAAGTGTAGGGCGCTGCACCTGGAGAGAAAGAAGGCTGAGTACCAGTATAGATTGTGTGCTGACCTACGGGTGAGCAGTTGACCTGAGAGGGACCTGGGAGTATTGGTAGATGATAAATTGACTATCAGCTGGCAGTGTGCCCTTGCAGACAGCAAGGCCAATAGTAACCTGGGGTGCACTGGGAGAAGTGTGGTCAGCACGCTGAGGGAGGCGATCCTCCCCCTTTTTTTGACCCTAGTGAGGCCACATCTGGAGTCCTGTGTCCAGTTCTGGGCTTCTCAGCACAAGAAAGACAAGGAGCTACTGGTGAGGGTCCAGTGGAGGCCACAAGGATGATCAGGGCTGTTACAAGGAAACACTGTGGGAGCTGGGCCTGTTTAGTCTGAAGAAGAGAAGACTGAGAGGGCATCCTTTAATGCATATAAGTATCTCAAAGGTGGGTGCCAGGAGGATGGTGCCAGACTCTTCAGTGACAGGACAAGGAGCAATGGCCATAAATTAAAACAGAATGGGGAGAGGCTTCTTAGCATGGCCTGTTGCAATAGGATGAGGGGTGATGGTTTTAAACTGGAAGAGAGGAGATTTGGGCTGTGTGTGAGGAAAAAAATCTTTATGATGACAGTAGTAAAATACTGGCACAGGCTGCCCGGAGAGGTGGTGATATCCCTGGAGATATTTAAGACCAGGCCAGATGTGGTTCTGGGCAACCTGATCTAGTTCAAGTTGTCCCTGCTCATTACAAGGGGATTGGACTATACGACCTTTGGAAGTCCCTTCCAACCCAAACTGTTCTGTGGTTCTGTGAGGAAGAACTTCTTTACATTGAGTGTGGCAGAGCACTGAAACAGGCTGCCCAGGGAGGTTGTGGAGCCTCCCACTATGGTGACATTCAAAACCCACCTGGATGCATTCCTGTGTAACCCTGCTCTAGGTGGCCCTGCCTCAGCAGCAGGGTTGGACTAGATGATCTCCACAGGTCCCCTCCAGTCCTAATGATTCTGTGATGTAAAAATAAACAAAAAGGTCCCTGCATACTGGATTTGTTGGACAAAATCCTAGCTAAATGGTGGAAACAGTAACAAAAATAGAATGTAGAATCTGCAAGGTAAACCACTACCGGAGTGTATATATGCCAGGAAATTTGTGAGGATCTTTTTCATTTTTTGCAGGTTTTTTTAGAAGGCCTTCTTTGCAGAAGTGCACTGATTTTTTGCAAATATTAGCACAGCAGAAAGTGCTTATGAAGCTTCTTAAAACTGCCATTTATGTGTACAGATATTTCTTTGGGTTTTTTTTTGTTTGCTGGAGTTTTTAAAATAATCTTAAATTTGAAAGGTAGTTTGAAGTTTTTCTAATGAATGTCATTGTTATATTTTAAGAGAAATGATATACTGTACAGTATTATGTGATTCTTAACTTTTGAAAACTTTTGTGTAACAGAGTTAGATTATTCCAGCAGTCTAGAGTGGAATTGCTTGAAATTGAGCAGTAGTTAATAATGCTTTAAAAAGTATCCAGCTGCTACCAGATTTGCGAATTGCTGTACTAATGTTGGCTACTTTTATCCATGTGGATTTTTCCCAGATATTTATTCTGTAAATAGTTACTATTAACTCAAAATTAGTCAGATGCTCTCACAAATATAAAAAAAAAAATTGATCTTTTCTGTCTTACTTTGGCAAAGCAATTTAAGATGGAAAACTTGTATTTTGCATCATGAGATAAAAAAGTGAGAGGTTATTCGTTAGGTCATTTGAAAGTCACTAGAAGCAGAATTAAACTTCAGTTACAATTTGTATTTTTTTAGGGTTTTGTTTTTTTTTTTTCTTCTTGCTTGGAAATAAAAAGTCTCAGTATCTCTTTCTGTCTTTAAGGAAAAATTGGAAGCAGCTTTTAAAAACTTGTCAGCCTGGCTTCCTTCTAAGAAATTATTCTGTGACTTATCTTACTAAGGAAACATCTGTAGGTGCCTGAATTTGCTGAGTATGTCTGGGTGTGTTTTGTTTGGCTTTTGCTGAAGTGTTATCTTTTTGTATTTCTGATTAGTTTATGTAGTTTTGCTTTACTCTTGAGATGCATGTGTTAACTGATCAGTAAGTATGATGATACATTTGGGGAGAAAAGGCAAAAAAAGTTTGTTCTTAATTTGATCAACTGAAATGCAGAAGTTATGTAACTAGAGAAGCAATTTACAGAATTAATTAAGCAATTTGAGTTTCAAAGTAACCTGAAAATTATCTGTATATTTTAAAATAAGGATGTTTTTCATTATTACTGCATGACTTGAACTCTTACTGAATTAGTAGCATAATGAAAATGATGTATATCACCCAGTTTTTGTTGTTTGAATGGCTTTCCCCGTGTGTTTTTAACTTCTCTAAACCAGTTTTCTTGGCCTCAGGGAGCATACTGTGCTCTTCTTATGGAATAGCTTGGTTTGAGGCCCCATTCTAGCCTTTGATCCCTCAAATCAACTTGGAACAAAACAGAATACTTCATAAATTGTAACTCGGCAATTTATTTTGAACATTTATACCTATTTGCCTTGCTTCAAGAGTCTAAACACGGGTTTTTGGATAAGGGTTTTGTGTTTTTTATTAATCAGCTCTGTTGAGGGGAAAAAGAAAATGTCTTCAAGTAACCATGCAAGTTACACATAAACGTCCCTCTCCAGGACCATAAACCCACTGCGATCAATCCAGAGACATTTCTGTAATTGTATCCTGATGTCATTAATGTGTGTGTGTCCTTGTACTTGAGAGCAAAGAGTACTTAAATTTCTTGAGCTCTATTATGCCTATTTGGTGAGGGTTTTTTTTCTTTTTTTTCTTCTTGTGTTGTTGAATTATCTCACTTACAGAATGGTGTGCTGTACTGCCAACATAGACATCTTAAATTCTTAAATCAGTGGACCTTAAAAATTGCCTGCCAAATAATGCGTTCACACTTCCGGGTCACACAGTTCATAGCTCATTCACATTTGAAAGGTATTTCAGAAACATGATCTGCAAGTCTTTTTGCAAAAGAATATAAGCAAATTAAGCCCCATTAAAGTAGTTCATGGAGATGTCCTTGTGCTTGGCTTCTGCCTCACAACATCATGGAACTAATGCAGCAGAAGTATTGCTCACCGCCTGCTAGGAGACAGTACATGTTTAACTCCAAGTGAAATGTGTTCCTTATGCATCGTCTTTTCTTAAAAACTCATCTTGGATTATTTCCTAGCAATCTAGCCTTGTATGATATGGATTCCTATAACAAATGTTGAGGAATTTTATAAAGGGATTATGAGACGAGGAGGCACAAAAGTACAAAATGTAATCAGTTCTAAGTAATGTTAAGTTTGATGGCTTTGTAATGGATAGTAACTGCGGTGCTTGGAGATAGTTGACATAGTTCCAGGCCCTCAGGGCCTCAATACAAAAGGTGTGAGAAAAGCAGAATAGAAGGACAGGACCTGGGATGGGGAGTATCCCGGACTAGCAGATGTCCAGGATGAGAGCAGTTAAACTAACTGATAAGTAGAAGGCCAGGATTATTGCTATGTCTGTAATGTTAATTAAGCTTGTTGGGAAAAGTAAACGACCCTTAAAGACCACCACATTTTGTATGCATGCCGGAAACCTTTTGGAAAATGATGTAACCATATAAGGATGACCTGTATAGCAATTCGGGGACACACGTTAGGAGGAACTATCCCCCGTGTCTCCCGGCGCCGCAATACCTGCTTGTCAACTTGAAACTCTGTTGGCAAGTTTGTTCCTGGAGTTTTCTCCGAATCAATTAAGAGTAGTTTACTTAGCAGTAAATGAACCTGTTTGTTTGAGACCTTATTTTTCTGACAAGATAAATGGATCTGCCCTGTGAGCTGTTGGCCTTCTCTTAGTCTGTCTAAGCCGGTTTTATTAACTGTGGTAGCTTAGTTTAGGAGCACTGGAAGTTCTCTAAAAGCATGAAAGCATGTTTTGTTCCTTTTTTTTTTTTTTTTTTTAATAACCTGTATCCTGTAGCTAAAATTGCATGTTCAGTGGTCTTACAAAGTTTCTGGTTTAGTCAGGTGATACATCCTTTCCCCACCTCCATAGGTGGGGTTTTGCTGTTTGGATTTTTTTGTAGCATTTCCCGCAGTAACGGCAGTGTTCTGAGAGCAAGCTTCATCAGAAACTTGGCTGAGGGTGGGTCTTTTTGGTGGTGTTGGTTTGGTGAGGTTTGCTCATTTGTTTTGTTTGATTTTTTAGCTACATGCCAGATGCATTTGATTTTCTAGGATCATCTGTACTGTTGCGCTTCTGCCAGGTTGATAGTTTTTTCAATTACTGTTTTATTCTGTTCAGGTGGACAAACTTGTGATAGAACTAGAACAGAGCCGTAACCTTAGCAATACAATTGTACACATTGACATGGATGCCTTCTATGCAGCTGTGGAGATGAGAGACAAACCAGACCTGAAGGAAAAGCCTATAGCTGTGGGATCAATGAGTATGTTGGTATGGCAAAATGTCAAGCTGATACAGAAATCAATTACATGAATCTAAAGCCTAATAAATTATACAGTCATAATGCAATATGACAGTGTTACATAGAAAAAATTTGTAAGTGTGGAACACTAACAGAAAATAATAGAGGGAACATTGGTTCTCAGACTAGACCATGTAAGATGGATTTTATTTTTTGTAAAAAGTGTACTGATGAAAGTTTAAGGGATGTAAACAGATTGAAAGATGGTGGGAGGAGATGCATATAAATTCTCAGTGTTTTGAGTTTTTTCTTCGTGGAGATATGATACAATTTGATTATTTAACACTGAACTTTAAGAAAAACCTGATTACTGAGCACTAAATTTATTTAATCTCTCCTAAGTCTACCTCAAATTACCATGCTAGGAGATTTGGTGTGCGTGCAGCCATGCCTGGATTTATTGCTAAAAAGTTATGTCCACATCTAACTATAGTACCATTAAACTTTGGAAAATACAGCAAAGTGAGTAAAGAGGTAAGTCTAAAAGTTCTCTAACCAAAAGTCAATGAACTTGGTTTTAGACTTTATCAATACATAACTTTTAGGTAATATGAAAAGTAGTAGTTTAAATATTGAATGCTTCAGTGATGTGGCTTTGAAAACAAAACAAAAAAGGAGGGGAAAAGCATTGCATTCACCCATCTTGCTATTTGATTTAAGTCATGCTTCATTCATTACTGATGCTGATAGAGATTTGCAGAACTGTGTAGTAAGCCAGTGATACCACTTGAGCCTTACTATTCTTAAAACATCAAAACCATGGAGCATAATCTAATTACTGGGAAAGCACATAGGTAAAATGGAGATAATAATTTCATAGAATGCATGATCATTATTTTGAATGCTGATTACTGGAGAGAGAACCAAAGAGCATTAGTGATTTCTAAATGCAGATTCATTTGTTTCAAAAGAAGGGACTTGAAACAAATGGCAAAAAATTAAGGAGAAAATAAATAATTTTGCTTTATGGAACTAATTTTACTTAGTGCCAGGAGAAATACGTAGGATTACCTGAAATCCTACTAAAAAGAAGAAAAATATCTTTTGTAAACCTGAAACCAAGCTAATGCATGGCACAAGTCTCCTGATTTCAGTAACATGCCAATATTTATTCTTATGAAGCTTCTGTTTACATAAATGAAGGTAATTACTAATTTTGATCCTATTTGATTTTTCTCACTTCTATTTTAATAAAGCATATATAGATATGAGTATTTCAGAATGCATTTTAACTTGTTAAGGATCTCAGATTTCATGATATGTATTTCACTTTTTGTTTGATGGGGTAATATATTAAACGTTGAGATTTATTTGGTTGTTATGTTTTTCTCTAGGATTTGCATTGAAAATATTTAAATTTATTTCATTTTGTCTTTAAAAGTTGAGCAGTGAATCCTATCTTCAGTCAGTTTCAGAAAGATAAAGCGCATGTTTGACTAAAATTAACAGAGAAAACATGACACAGTCAAACTGTCCTCCTTGTTTTAGGAAAAAAAAAAAAGGTTGGGGAGAGGAGAAAAGGTAGATAATTTATTTTGACTGTTTATTATATTGCCTTCTGGGAAGACACATTATCACTGAAGATTTTTCTAACCTGTGGCATTACCCAGCGATTTAAAACATTGGCTATAATTTCAGTTTGAATATAATTTAAGTGTGGGGGTTTGCAATGGTTTTTTGGTTGGTTGGCGGGGGGGGGGGGGGGGGGGGGGGGCTTGTTTAGTTGGGTTTGTTTTGCGTATTTTTTTAACCTTTGCATATGTGAGGTCTGAAGCACAGTCCCTAGAAAGGTGCATCAACTCATGTGCTTTGCTGAGTTCCCAGGTCCACAGAGTTTTATTCAGGTGGTACTACCATGTCTGTGAACCTTTTGAGTTCCTCTGAAATCTCTATACACTGATCTGAATGACCTGTGTAAAATCAAGGCATAGATTAAAATACACTGCTCAAAATCCATTTAGTTCTCACTTATTGTTGGTATCTTGCGCCTTGTAAGAAGCAAGTAGCAGTAGTTACCAGTATTGATAAATAATTTTATGTATTAATTTTGCTTATATTGCTTGGTCATCTTCAAGTTTCAGAGTATATTGGTTTACTTTAATTGTGTGTCAAGATATGCTCTTCCAGCAACAGAGCTTTAAACTTCCACTGTGTGTTTGTAAAGGTTAGAGAAATACTGGCTGAATATGATCCCAATTTCATGCCTGTGGGACTAGATGAAGCCTACCTGAACATAACAGAGCACTTGGAAGAAAGACTGAACTGGCCTGAAAATAGGAGAAGATTCTTTTTTAACACAGAAGGCACCACAGAAAATGGTAAGGAAGTTATTCTCTTTTTATGCAGTTACCTGAGACTGAGGGAACAGTCAGTTTCTTTTAGGGTTCCTTGGCAGAATGAGGATGGCACTAAACAATAGTTACAATTAAAGCTTTATTTTTCCTAATAGGAAGTCATGATCAGAATAGTGCAGAATTTCTCCAAGCAGAGTCAATGAAGTACAATCTTTGAGCAACGTTAGTACAGAATTTCTAAGACAACTTAACTTTAAAGTTTCTAATCATCTGGATCCTCCGAGGGTCATGTCAGATCTTAATACATGGACTGCTATATCAATATAACAATCATAACCTAGACTTGAATTATATTAAAGAATACTCAGTCCTTGGAGGAAGTAGAAGACACAGTGGAGGTGTCCTGGGCAGGTCCTAGTCTCACTCCCTGTCCAGCAGCAGTTCTGGTCCATGTTCCCCGTTAGGACTTGTGTCTGATTTTACAGACGGTGCACTGGTGCTGTTACCATCCTTGTTCTGTGTCAGGGTCATCAACACCACCAAGCTGTCTGGGTGCCTGGGACCTTCAAGGACAGTAAGGACAGGAGTAGTCGGCCTCATGCCCATGAACCAAGGCTGGTACGAAGGGGAAGGAGAAATCTGTTTCCTTTGTCTGCTTAAGGGCCTGATAATGAGGGGGGAGGGAGTGAATACATGACATGGTCAGTCTCACAGAATGGCTGCTTGCCCTGTAAATTAATATTAGTTACGCTAACTGCATTACCAGATGTCAGGAGAAGGGGGTAACTCATAATGTAAGCTTCAGATAAGATGCACTCATTGAAAGTGCATAAAAGGTGTGCAGCTAATGTTTTGGACTCATAGGATTATTTTTTTTTCTTTTTTAACCTGAGGAAAATGTGTGAAAAGTGGTAGTAAGTTTGCTTAAGGAGGTGTGAAATAAACTACTGTTCTAACAGTTATTTGTATTTTGTAAAGATGTTTCCAAAAATACCATAGAGTTCTGCGCATCAGAAACAGGAGAAAATGTCTGCAAAAACAGTATGTGTAAACACTAGTTACATGATTGTTTTACAAGAATAAAAATGTATAAAGTAATGAGCACTGCAGAAGTTGTGGTAATTCTTGAGATGTGACTGAATTTCATTTGGCTCTAGAAGACAGAGTTGGAACCACATCCACAACTGTATACACAATCAGGAATACTAAAAAAACAAGGAATCATACAAATGGTTGACAGATGCACAAATGAGAACATTTATATTTTAACTATTCAAAAATTATCTAAATAGTAAGAGGATAATGAAGGATTCACTATGACTGGAAAGTATTAATAGAATAGAAAGAAAAAACCAGGCATAGTCTTTACAAAATATCACTTAAGCGTAGTCATGTGCCTTTCATACTTCTTGATCATCTTCATCCTTCCAAAACATAACTGAGCACTCAGAATGTGAAAATATAACAGCGAAGTTTGTGGAGTCAGAGGAAGGGCTGCTGACATTATTTGTTTTATCATGACTGCAGTTGAAAATAAGAAGCTCACCAGCTTGGTGGTTCTAAAATCAGATATTCCAGAACCCTGGTTTTCTTTGGAGAATATTGAAAAAACTGCTGCAAAGGATTTATATTTCCACAAAAAAATGGAGCATCTGGCCTTCATTCTGATATGAATCAAAAATAATGCCAAAATCTTGATGTTTTTCTGCTGCTAGAGCAACAGGCCAGTAAACGTTGTTGCTTTTCTTGGAAGTTATATCTACTCTCCTAGCGAATTCTTCCAGTCTCAGCCAAGCTCAAATCACATTAAGAACAAAGCAGTTATGATGCCTTTCTCAAAAAAAAACAAACAAAAACCCAGAAAAACAAACAATGCGATTGCTTTGGCTATTTTTTTTTCCAAACAGAAAAAAACACCTGCTAATGAACTCTTTTCAGCCAGTGCAGAAGGAAATCGGTAAAGTATGTGTTTTATACACATGGATTAATTATTTCTGTTTCTTTCTAACATAGATAAAGATGATATAAATATATCTGCCAAATTTAATGAACATGGGTGCTCTTCACCGGTATTGTTTGAAGACAGCACACCTCTGATTAATGACCATCCTGAACAAAGAGATCAGTTGGCGGAAAATTCAGTTGCCTTTGGAACTTCTGCAGAGGAAGTTGTGAAGGAAATTCGCTTTAGGATTGAGCAGAAGACTCAGCTGACTGCCAGTGCAGGTATTCAAACACACATGAATTATAATAATGGTTTGTATTTCCACAATATCTGCTGCTCTAATCTCAGAGAGCATTACTTAGGAAATCAGCATTGCCACAGCATTGTGCTGCAAAGAAATACACACTCTTTGCCAAAACTGCAAAGACTGTGATTTTCAAGTGCTTCAAGAGATGTCAGGGGTGTTGTGTCACTCCTGGTTTTTGTTTGTTCTCTTTGGTTGGCTTTCGTATTAGTTTTTGGCCTTTTTTTTAAATCACAGAAGTAGTTTATCACCTCTTTGCTTCTTTCTTCTTGAAATACATGTAGTGTGGAACAATGACCAGCGTGCTCAGGAGCTAAGTTTAGCACTGGTAGTTGTTATTTTAGTGTTCTGTGTAAGTTGTTTTTGAGAGCCAGTGGTCAAGTCAAATCTGTCACTGGTTGCTAGTTTGATGTTAGTTTGCATAGCAGATCCATATTGTTAAGTACTTCGAACTCCACATTTGTTCCTTGCTTAAGGCAATATCAAAATTCATCCCATCTCTGTAATTTTAATATTAATCTGGATTAGGTCACTAATGTGTGTGTCCCCAGCCACTTAGTTTGGATGCCATCTAATCTGTTCTGTGTACCAGGTCAGTGAGGTGTCAGGGAGTGCTGAGCTTTATGAAACAGATGTGGAAGACCAAGGAAGTGTTGAATGTTAAGCAGACATAAAGGAACAGCTAATAAGCAGGATGAGACAGCCCTCCCCATGAGTAGTAGCAAAATAATAATTTTGGTCTACTGAAATTTTCTCTTTCTGAAGAATGAGTTAATGTTTACAAAACAGGCATGTTTTGTATAAGTGCATCAGTTTTTTTTTTTCCCCAAAATGAAAAACAATAAGAAAGCTACTTGAAGAAATACTAGTAATCAGTAATAAATAGAATTACTTAAACTTTTGAATATTATGATATATTAGGGAGCAAATAAAAATTTAGACCACTAGGGCTGTAGCACAGAGTAATTCTATTTTTCTTGCTAAACCAATTCCAAGTTTATTTGTAAAAACAGTTACTTTGATGGAGAAGAGCAATAGAGAATAGCAGTGGTAGCCCACAAAAGACTTGAATTTGGTAAATTCTGTCAAAAATAATTTAGTCTTTTTGCTGAAATACAAGGGAGAAGTATCTCCTTCTCATTAAGAGGTCATTATAACTGCCATTTTATTTCCTTTTGTCTTATCATGATCACTGTCATAAAATCGGTCAATAATGTAACTGATGTTATTATTAAACACATGATATTTAACCTCTCATGACCGAGTAGTGCATGTTATGTTACTCTATCTTAAAATAGTAGGTACACTTTATCCATTACATTTGATCTGCCACATGCATTTATGTTCTCACATGTCTATTATAAATTTTTTTTGCAGATTTGTAACACATCTGGTTAGCAGCTGTTGTCATTCTTCTGCTTATGTTTTGTCTTTGCCAAAAATGTAGGCTACTTTTGTGCTTTTAAGTATTGAACAGTTGAAATTAAACATTGTCTTCCATTTTTTATAAATATGGGTTTTGTTTGTTTGTTTTTAAGGAATAGCACCGAATACCCTGTTAGCAAAAATGTGTAGTGATTGTAATAAACCCAATGGGCAGTGCAGAATTGTCCCTGAGAGACAAGCAATTCTAGACTTCCTAAAAGATTTACCCATTAGAAAGGTAAGAGATACCATGACATTTACAATGCAATCATGTTTCTTATGTTCTAAAAGCAATGGACTTTTCTAGGTAGTCTGTCCAGTTGTGTTTAATTTAAATTATTACTGGTATTAAATCTGCAAATGGAAAGTTTCCAGCATAATGAACTTCCTCTTTTTCAGGTGCCAGGTATTGGAAAAGTTACAGAGAAGATGTTAAAAGCCCTTGGAATTGTGACTTGCTCAGAACTTTACCAGCAGAGGGCACTGCTTTCACTTCTTTTTTCAGAAGCATCTTGGCGTAATTTCTTGGATATTTCCCTTGGTTTAGGTTCTACATATTTGGAAAAGTATGTTTTGTTTTGGTAGTTTTTTCCCTCTTCTGTTTATAATTTTTCCAAATTTTTCCTTGGGTATGTTACATACTGTATATTTTTAAGGTATTTTATTGGCAGATACTAAAATTTGGCTTTCTTAATATTTTAAAAGATCTACCTGTTACTGTTATACTTGTGGCTAAAATATACACAATGGCCAGGTATTAAAAATCAAAAGTTTGTACAGCCATGTCAAATACACAAAATGCAAAAAGTCTGTCAGAGAAGTTGTGCATAACTATGTATCAAGAAGTAAAGTCAGTGTCATTTAGGATAACCTCATAATTATTAAAATAGCTAGAGAGAAATGTGATATCCTAAGCAGAGGCATTCAGTCCTGTTTCTTCTATAAAAACCAATATACATTCATTGTTTATTATCTGTTGTAATGAAAAACCTGATCTTTGGTGTTAAATTTTCATATTTCTAATGAAAGTAAGTGAGTTTCTCTGTCTCCTACCACGTTTCATAGAATCATAGAATGGTTTGGGTTGAAAGGGACCTTAGAGATCATGTAGTTCCAACTCCTCTGCCACAGGCAGGGACACCTTCCACTAGACTAGGTTGCTTCAAGCCCTTCCAGCCTGGCCTTGAACACTGCCAGAGACAGGTCGGCCACAGCTTCTGTGGGCTACCTGTGCCAGTGTCTCACCACCTTCACGGGGAAGAATTTCTTAGTTCTAGATCTGCCTTCTGTCAGCATGAAGCCATTCACCTTTGTGGGTGGACATCTTGGACCTATGTAATCACTTGTCATGCAGGGTTGTAGGTGTAACATAGTGTAACCTGTTCCATTTCTGTTCTAGTCTAGTGTTGTCCATTCTGTTCCAGTCCATTCCGTTCCATTTCATTCCATTGCATTCCACCCCATTCCACTCTATGCCATTCCATGCTTCTCCATCCCATTCTATTCCCTATGCTCACCCTGAGGTGAATAATGCTGAGACTGTTATTTCCGTGCAGTGACAGGGGTTTTAAACTCCAAAACCACTTTCAAGGACACAAATCACAAAGCTTACAAGTGAAAACAGGATTTTATATTATGATTCCTTTTGGTTTTGTTACTTTTAATTTTATGTCATTTTATGTTACTTTTATGTTATTTTATATACTTTTTTTTTTTTAATGGGAGGTTGGTTGTTGTTTTTTTTGGTTGTTTTTTTTTTGTTTTGGGTTGGTTGCTTTTTTTACTCTATTCCAGAGCTCACAAGCATCAACAAAATGCACATGTAGCCAGAAGCAGGTTGATGCCTTCTTCAGCTTAGCTTGAAAAAACATCCCTTGCAATCTGGGAAAGAAAAGCTACAGAGCCACGGAAAGCAGCAGCAGGAAGACAGGCCAAGCAGTCCGTGTATCCTAAAGAGAGGGCACATGAAGAATGATCAATAGGACCAACCACACACAAATGTTCAAGAACAAGCAAATAAACCCCACCAGTATTTTAAAACCCAGCATTATCATTGTGAAGGGGAACACATTTTTAATGGTGTTGTCTGAGAAATTCATTTCTTTGTTTTACAAGCACCAACTTGATTTCAGTGATTTTTAGTGTGGAGAAAGCAAGCCCTTAACATACCCACACGGGTCCTCAGTAAATGACTCATATAAAAGTTCATTGTCTTTGAGCACCTTCTTTTAGGAAAATTTGAGAATACCAAACTCGTTATTTCCAATACTTATGAACAGAAGAAAGAAATGCACTGGAGAACGCTTTACATGCAGAAAAGTTGTTAAAGGGGGTTCAATTAAAAATGAAAGAAAGAAACAGAAAAAGCCTTAACATATCTTTAACATAGGGAATAATTTAGACATAAAGCAATCAGTTCCTCAGATAAACAAATATTCAAGTATACAGTGCTTAATAGTTATAGGTGAGACAGCATAGGATTCATAGTTTTGTTTTAAGTAAGACTCCTGATATGAGAAGGGAGTTTTGAGGGGTTTGTTGATGGTTTGGGTTTGTTTTTTTTTTCTTTTTACAGACTGTTGACATCTCTGCCTGATCTGTGTCTTTACTTTTCATCTACAGTATAAGGTTTTTTAAAGATACTTCTTCAATTTCATACTCATTTAAATTTTATATAGAAGATTTATAGAAGAAGTTAGCATCCAGATCTTTGAGATACTGCTGTTAGTTATTGAATCATGATTGGTTGAATTAAGAGTTTATTGAAAATATAACAGTTGACGGTAAAGTGAGTTTAATAAATTTAAATTGTTTTTGTTTTTAAAGGGATGGAGAAAGAAAAAGTATGAGCACTGAAAGGTATGCCTCTTTAATGTTGAAAAAACAGTAATCACTAATCCTATATAATACCAGATAGAGTATACTGTAAATATAATTTCATTGTGTAATGTGTGTTAAAAAAAAAAAACAACACTAGCCTACTAAAACAGATTCAAGCTTGCCTTTTTTTTTATTTTTTTCCCCTTGACTTCAAAATACTGTGCAATTGTTCTGGCAGTTTGTGCGTTCTCTTCCTCATCATGTGATCCTCCTAATACCTCTAATTCATCAAAGTGGTCTTCGAGCCATAATACAGGGTGGAAATACATAACGGATTGAAATTTTTTTTATATATTCCAGTAATGTCAGTATCAGCCTATTAGCCTTCAGTCCCATGCATAGCAAGTATAGCGCAAGATAGACTTGTAAAGCAGACAATAATTTTGCATGGTTAAATAAAATTGGGTTTATTTTCTAACTTTTATGTTTTTACCAGTGTTAAGTTCCTTAAGGTGGTGTATGTCATTCTCAGAAGTTCATTTTTAAAAAATAAATACTGCCAGGAGAATCCGTAGAGCATCATAATAATTATCTCTACCCTCATGTGTTGCATCATCTTAGAAAACAAGATTTATATTCCTACGGACTTGGTAGTTGTGGGCATCTTATGGAAGCTCCATAAGGTTTTGTACAACCAAAACTGAGGATTTTATGGCTGTAGTCCTGTGCTGGTTTGCAGGCAGACAGATAATCTGGGTAGCCTCTTGTACCTTAGCTTTTCTTAACTTCCTTTTTCCCTGAAGGAAACAGTTTTAGATCAGAGATGTTAGTGAGCTGGTGAGATCATGAAACTTGTTTATAGGGGGGGAAAGATGGACCTGAAATGGCATTGTCTCTATCCTGCCCCTTTCAAACCCAGGATTTACAACTTCCCAGTTGCTGCAGTATTGCAATGTTGTAACTGCAGCATTGCCAGAACAGCATAAATTATGACTTGGATAATGGCATGGAACCTACAGCGCAATGTTCATCCCAATAGTTCAGCAGCATGCATATATTCTTAGGGAAATGGGAATCATAACAGAGGATGACTTTTCAATATGATCCGGTAAATCTGAATATAACTTAGAGATGTAAAATGCAGTGTGACTATAGTGACTTTACACTTGTTAATATAAAGCTTGGCATGAAATAATGGATCTGTGAGACCTTTCCAAAAGCATCTGGTTGCAGTAAGTTTTGCTTCCTGTTTCTCTTAAAACCACTACTAACTGAAGGTTGCCTTTCCTGTCATGTTATTACTAAAAAGCAGATGCACAACAACAGAAAAATAATGCTGTAATTCCGCTGGTAGCAGTTAGCAACATTTTTGGCAGAAAGATAGTTTTTCTTCCTCTGAAGCTAAACATAATTATCCTAGATGACTTTTTTTGTTAGCATCTGCATTATTTATTTATGATATGTGTCTCTAATGTTGACTTCTCAATCCTTTCTTTCTTTTGATATTACAGAGCACTGTACAAAAGAGATTAAATACCAATTATTTAGCTGTCCTCATGAGTTCGATTAGTGTTAGTGTTCTCTTGCATATATTAAAGCATTAATGACCTTAAATCTAATACATTTTCAAATAGTGCATGAAAATTTGAAAGCCAGATTATTTTGTTATTTGAAAGGCTTTGCAAACATTCTGAAATGCATAAATGTGCACAAATCTTTCTGTATATTTTGGCTATTAATATTCTTTTTTCCTTGAAGTGAGCACTCAAACCTATACAACTTAACTAATGCAGGTTTGTTTAACTGTACAAGAAAATTTTAGATGGCAGCCACTGAGCAATTTTTAGGATTCATACTGAAAAGATGTCATATCTTTGTCTTAGAACATTCAGTGAAATGAACACAGCAGAAGACCAATACAGCCTGTGTCGAGAACTCTGCAGAGACCTTGCTCAAGACCTACAGAAAGAGGGACTTAAGGTATTTATATTATTCTCTGTAGCTTGCAAAATGACAGCACTTTGCGCTAAAACTCACTAAATATTTTAGTTATGTTAGCGTGTTATTTTAGTATATTAACGTGAGTGCTTTCAGCAGCATCATACCATACCATAGGATGTCTTTGATTCTTTAATTTGCAGATGCTTAGAATGATTTAGGCAGCATTCATTAGGTGGCAATCTAATAATGTGTGGGAAAAATTAATTAACTAAGTTATTTAGCATGCAAGCATTTTATGCTTAAAGTAATGTTTATAAACAAGTAATGGAACCGATTGTGATCTGTGCTTTGTTCGATCATGTGATACTAATGTGTTCAAACGCTGTGTTTCTCTCCCATATTCATACGGGATCCAGTCAATAGCCAGTAGTGTATTTTAAGAAGTACACATGTCCCAGACTTGCTTACAAGTTACTCATCCCATTCAGTGGTATGAATGGTAGGAGCAGTCCCTGTATTCCTTTTCACCAAGTTTCTGTCTTTCATATGGAAAGAACAGTTCATATTTTCTATGGATGTCTTTATGGTAAAGCAGGGATTGACATTCAAGACCTAAGGGAATCGTGATTAGTCTTCTTCAACCATAAAAGATTGTCTCAAAAGATGATAGGTTGAAAAAGAAATCATCAGCTAAGAAGGATGAAGAGATAAGCTTACAACAGCACCAGAACAAAAGGAATGCCATTTGTTTACATTTGGAGGGACGCACTAAATTGCACAAATGGTGTAGAAGGTGTGACCAGGGGAATATCTGTGCTGGACAGATGCTGTGTGTGGCTCTGCTAGCACAATGCAAGAGGATGGAAGTCTTCAGTGAATCCTCAACTGGATAGCTCTTGTACTTCAGTAATTTTCCCTGCAAAATTAAGATATCAGGCACTGAAAGTTAAGAAAATAATTGTTTTGTAGGCAGGTTAGAAGTTGTGACTGTAGCAGAGCGTGAAACCTATTGAACATGCACTGGTGGCAGATGGTCTGTTGGGAACCATAGCCAAATGACCCAGTCAGAGAATTCAACTTTGGCAGCAGTTTAGGAGCAAGCGCAGAAGCTTGCAGACAAATTCTTGGTAGTGCCCCTTGCTGTACGCAGATAAGCACACTGTCTTGACTATAGCTTTAGGGCTATATAGATGCTATGTAATTTTTTTTTTTTTTTCTGTGCTGTATTTGATACGCTTAACCTTTTTCTTTTCTCTCTTTCCCCCTTTTTCTCTCCTCTCCCACCCCCATCATCCCAGGGTAAAACTGTTACCTTGAAACTAAAGAATGTGAATTTTGAAGTAAAAACAAGAGCTTCAAGTGTGCTGTCTTCTGTTTCTACTGAGGAGGAAATATTTGCTGTTGCTAAAGACTTGTTAGGAACAGAAATTGATAGTGTTGCTCCTCACCCTTTACGGATACGACTTATGGGTAAAATATTTCAAACTTATTCTTCCTTTTCAGAGTTAGCTCTTATAATGCATAAAAATAATAGACTGTAGTCTAAAGTAATGGTATAAATGGTTGATGGAATTATAGAATGGTTAGGATTGGAAGGGACCTTAAGATCATCTAATTCCAACCCCACTGTCCATGGGCAGGGATACCTTCCACTAGACCAGGTTGCTCAAGGCTCTGTTCTTGAACGCTTCCAGGGATGGAGCATTCACAACTTCCTTGGGAAGCCTGTTCTAGTGTCTCACCACTCTCACAGTAAAGAACTTCTTCCTTATATCTAACCTGAACTTCCCCTGTTTAAGTTTGAGCCCATTACCCTTTGTCCTATCACTGCAGCCCCTGATGAAGAGTGGCATCCTTGTAGGCCCCCTTCAGATTTTGGAAGGCTGCTATGAGGTCTCCATGCAGCCTTCTCTTCTCCAGACTGAACAGCCCCAACTTTCTCAGCCTGTCTTCTTATGGGAGCTGTGCTACCCCCTTTATCCCCCTTTATCATCCTTGTGTCCTCATGTGAATTTGCCGAACAGCTCCATCTTCTTTTTATGTTGGGAGCACCAGAACTGCACACAGTACTCCGAGTGGGGTCTCATGAGAGCAGAGCAGCGGAGCAGAATTAAGTCCTCCAACCTGCTGACCATGCTGCTTCTGATGCAGCTCAGGATATGGTTGGCTTTCTGCACTGCGAGTGCACACTGCTTTATCCTTTCTTGCAAAGTAGAATCAGTTGTGGAGTCCTGAATGGTCCTGACTGAGAAATGTTTTCCTGATTGAGGTTCTACTTTCCTTACCACCTGTTAGCCCCGGAACAGCACACACTGGCACAAAAGTAGAATCTTAATGCATAGCAGTGCTCAATTCTGCTGTCTTGAAAGAGCTTTTAAATCTGCTTTGCACCACAGCACCACATAGTTTCTTTTCATAACCTGTTTTAGAAACAAATGCTTTAAATAGAAGTGCTTATAGATTTGCAAATGCTATATTCTGCGAGAAAATTGAATGTCTCTGCAAAATAAACTTTTGATTCTGAGATCCGTGTGTTTCACATGCTTATACATTCTGCTTGAACTGTTCAGTGATACATAAAAATTATTTGTTGGTTGCATTAGAATACACTTAAGAAAAAATATATTGGTAGGAAAAAATAATGCAAAACTCTTTCATGCTGAATTATGTATGTTAAGGTTCTGCCTTAGTGTTATGGTTCAGTCAGTTAAAACTTCATGGATATTGAGGTCAGTATATGGTTGGGCAAGTGTTTGGATCTGATAAAATAGTATTGTGATCTATTGTTAGTATTTGATGGTACTGTAGGCTCTGTTTAGAGATAAAATTCATTTTTATTGAGTGTATGCATACCAGGACAACCTGAAAAGGTTTTAATTAGAATTAGTATTACGTTTTCATAAAACTGATATTACAAATTTTGTTTTCATCATCAGGTGTACGAGTATCAGGATTTCTGAGTGAAGAAGAGAGGAAATACCAACAAAAAAGCATTATGAGTTTCTTAAAATCAGGAAAAGAAACTGGTTTTCTTAGACTTGAGCCAGGGAAGTCCAACAAAGAATATTTCAGAAACAAATCAGAAGCATCTACCACAGGGAGTTTTTTTGATAAAAAGCGAGCTGCAAGAAAGCTAAATGGTGGGAATCCTTCTCCAAATAAATCTGTAGGTAAGCAGCTATTTCATGATAGGAAATCATCAGCAAATTTTGTAGAAGAAACAAAGGAAGTCACAGACTTGCAGGATTCTAGTGATGTAGGTAAGATCTTCACCTGCCCTGTTTGCTTTGAGGATCAAAGCAGCAATAGTTTGGAAGAGCTTAACAGGCATATTGATGTGTGCCTCGGTGGGACTGTTTTTAAAGATACTGTGGAAATAACCAAGAATTATGATTCAAAAGAAAATACGTGCAACTTTCTTCCGCAGTTTAAAAATGAAAATGTTGATGTATGTCAAAAAAATAAACCAGATCAACTAGCTGGAACAGACCAGTCTGCGAGTACATCTGGGAACTCTATCAGCAATAGCACAGAAAAATTCACTCAAATAATATCTGATAAACCTCACAGAGGAAGACAGCCTAGCAGTCTCAGTGATATTGCTAGAAGCATGTGTATGAAACAGTGTCTCCTCCCCAAAGGAATCTCACAAGACAGTGAAGACCATTTTGAAAAGACTGAACATACAGAAGAAAATAATTCATCCTGTTTCTTTGAAAGCAAAGAAGACAGTGTTCTTGTTTGTCCAGTTTGTAATTCAGAACAGAAAACAAGAAGTCTTGTGTCATTTAACAGACATGTGGACGTCTGCTTAAATAAAGGCCTTATCCAGGAACTGACAGAAAAGAAAGATTTTCCTACAAAGACTTGTAATACGGAAAACTCAAACAGAGTTGGTGAGTGTGCGCACTAAGATACATTGGATTATTCAGTTTATTTGCTTGTACAATTAATATGGTAATGATATACCTGGAACTTTTCAAAAAGGGCTTTATGATTTTTCCAACAAATTAATTTGAGTAAAGGCTATGTAAGAGTTTGCATTTTTTTATATCAAACTAGTTTTCATTGCAACTAGATTTATTAGTGCAATGTTAGTCACACAGTGCATTCTCATTTGCTATAATGGTAGCAAATGGAGAAATTACTGCTCATTTCTGTGAATTGCATTTTGCTACTCCCCAGCTGTGTTCAGAAGGGTGTTTGTAAGGCCACTGGAATCTAAATGAAAATCAGTGAAAACATCTTCAACCTGGATTGTTGCAAAGATGCAGCTGACAGAAAGTTCTATTGTATAACGTGCTGGCAAATACAGAGAGGTGGTGAGCTAGAGCATAAAGGCAGGAACTGCAAGTGTGTTTTACATCTGATAAAGTGTATCACATAACTCCACCTGTAACATGCCGAACCAGCAGCATGACTCAAGTAGTTTCTCCTTTTGATGAAGAGTTAATCTTTGGCCATGTTAGAGGATATGTGAAGGTAGTTAAGTATCTACATAAAGTACTTTGTCACTAATCTAAATTTGGGGCTTTATAAGAGGAATTTAAAATGTTAGTGTTAGAATATTCAGAACACAACTTAGACTTACAATATGAATCTTTTACACAAAAAAAAACCTTTATAAGCACTATTATTTGTTGTGCAGACAGGCTTTGTTTTAAATGAAAAAACTTGCTATTGGCAAAGATTATTTCCTCCCTGCAGGATAAAAATATTAACAAAACAGTTTTCAGCAACCACCTTGAAAATCAACTACATTATGCTAAAATACTTCTGGAAAACCACAAGCAGATTTATTGAATCCTAAGGGATTGATTTGAATTAAAGGCTTTTTGTTTTCCTCTCTTAATAATGTTAATATAAACTACAGTTCTCTAACTGCAGATAATACGTTATTTGCTCCTTCAGATAGATCAAATTAGGTTATGAAAAAAAATAAGTTTACCAAAAACTTTTTTTTTAAGTTCTGCCATGTGTCATTTCATTACTGAATTAAATAATTCTGGTGGTTTCCAATTACTTTTCAGGAGGTTTAAGCAGAGGACAGCAATGCGTGAATCCATCACAAGGAACAAAAAGGTAAGGTTTTTCTGGAAACTTGAGTACACAAGTGATTTTAAAATAATAAAGTTTTGAAATCCAGTGTTGTAAAAATTGTGTAGGCTTGCATTGTGTATTTGAATATCTTACCAGTTTTTGGTTGTTTTTTTTTTCTTTTTTTTAGGTCTGGATTAACAACTTCACAGTCAGCATCAAAAAAGGCCAAATCAAGCAATTCCAAGCATACAATTGAAATGTTTTTTAAATGACTGTGTGGCAGCATATTCTATATGAAGTATTTCATAATATTTTATCCTGCAAATTAATTTAGCATCGACGGTAGGCTGGATTGAGATGCCAGTCACTTTAGAGCCATGGTATGCCTGTGTAAACATGATGACTGAGGTAGAAAGAGCTGCAGCTGAGGTAATTTTATTTGTTTGTGTGGCATTTTTTTGAGAATAATATTGAGGTTTTTTTCCAGCTGTTCCTCAGAATCAAAATTTGCTAGCACAGCCTCATGAATTCTCTCTGCTGTTCAACAAACAGAACAGCTGCCATTAAGCAAGCCTGTAGGGCAAGGTCCATGGAAAGCAGGAATCATTAGCTAGGGTACCATGTTGTGCTTACTTGATGGCCCCCTTCCCACACCTACCTGCCATCTTCTCTGTTGGTTGTGTTGGCCATGGTAGCCATAGTAGCTCAGACAGACACTTTCTTGGACAATTCAACACCAAATTTAATTGAGGTATGATCTGTGTGGTAACAAAGACAACCTGAGTTGCTTGATTTCAGCCTATGAATGTCTGTCTTCTCAGTAGATACAAAAATTGCTTGGTCTTGCAGTTTCAAAGGAAAAGAGCGAAAACATAAAGCACTATCTGGCTTTCATTGTTGTCATTGAAAATATCTTCAGTAAGAGTTGATGGACCAGCCCTGAAGCATTCATTGTGATGAGATGCAGGATGACTTGACTTATTTAAAAAATGTTAATAAACCTGTTGGTGGAAGAAGGATGTGTTCAGGCTGGTGAGACAAATGCTGTTTAATCCTTACCCTGTCCAGAGAGACTGAGAACTTCAGTTTTTGTCACAATTGTGAAATTCTTACTGGTCAGTAGCGATAAATTTACTCTGAATAAAAGGGCTAATGGTGCAATAATAATATGAATTATGTGCAAATATGCAAGATATTGGTTTTTGTATTATATACCTATCTTTTAAAATTATTTTGTATTCTGAATAAGCAGTATTTTGTGAGTGCGTATGTGGAAGGAGGAAGTTGTAAAGTGCAAATATTTAGAATATTTTGGTTAGTTTTTTTTCTGTTCAAGATGAATTTCTTTCTTAAATGTAGAAATCTTTTTATAATAAAGTATCAGGAAAATAATTTATGATGACAGCCAGATTTCTCATAAATTAATCAATGTCAAACTATATATGAAAAATGATTTTTAATTGGAAAATCTTCTACAAGAAGTTACTATAGAAGCATCTGTTCTGTTGTTTAACTGTATTAGAAGAACTTTTTTGAGTTTGCTTGGGTTTTGAACAAATTGTATGTTTTAGATGCCCAGGGTAAGTCCAGAATGTGCTTTTTTGTTTCTAGACTTCCTAGAATTGTTTCACTATCTCTACCTGCTCATCTGTTTTTTTGCCAAATGCCACTGTACCCACAGCTCTGTCACTTTAAATCATGTCAGTGCTTCCTTATCTGCTTCAGACCAAATCAGCTGGACTAGTTCGACTGTGTAAGCTGACTGTGTAGATTTTTTCTAAACTGGGTCAGTGAGCGTTCAGCATGAGCTGGCAGAGGTGGGAGCTGGAAAGTTTTAGTTAACATAAAAGCAACTGAGGGAACAATGACTCTAAGCTGCCGCTGCTGTTTAGAAAGTGGACACCTGTCCCTTTATTAGTTTTTATCTATCTGGTTCAATAAAGTATAGAATATAACTATTAACTTGTCATTGTGTGTATTTCTTTAAAATGTGTATTTTTAAATATGCATTCCTTAGCAAAAAGTAAAATAATGTGCTTGAACAAATTGCTCTGGATTCTGCATTTCTGTTAGTTTCAGTCTTTTCTGCATGTTGCTGGGGCTGCTCGGAAGAGCCAAGGTTGTGGGAAGTGCTTAGAAGTGTGTCACACTTGCTATTTGCAAAGTTTGAGCACATAAGGTATAGTTCTACTGGCAGAGTTAGTTAAGAGACTGGGGATATGGCTGTGAAAGAGTATTGTATGATTGCAATTAGAACTGGAAACTAACAGCTGGTATTTCCAGACCGTAAAATTATGATCTTGGTTTAAGATTCACACTGTAACTCGTGCTCTGCATGAGGCTGTAAATCCGTTTCTCCTTTGGTGCTAGCTTTGTAGGCAAACCTACTTACCCCAAAGTTGTCTGTTTTCTCTTACTTCTAAAAGGAACATTTCTGTTGCAAACAATGGGTCTGTATTAGTAGCCCAGTCATCATACAGGGAAAAAAAAAGAAACTCTTAAAGAAATTTTGCTGTAACATTTGGTTCACAGGAAGCAAGAAGTGAAATCCTGTGATTCAGCTATGGCTAAATGAGTTACTTGTTCTTCTCACTCTGGGTTTATTTTCAGAGAGTTTTTTTCAGCTGAGTAATATTCATCTACTGAAAGTACAGTTGATGAAACTGTCTTATCAAGCCTAGGTGTATCAAGTGTGAAGTTTCTTATGCATCACAGCCTGACTGCATCAAAAATGTTTAAAGGAAAAAAGGACTGTAAAATCTCTTCTTGTATGATAAGCAGAATCTGAACAAATAGCTTTGTTCCAAATTTGCTCAGTTTACAAGCTTTTGAGTCTGTCAGATTAATTCTGCTATGGACATGTATGGTGTTAATAATCTCGGAAGTTAAGATGACTATAATTTTAGTATAAAAAAGAAATTATAGTGAAGGAACTGAAATGTGCCTTCAGTTGTCTAAGGCTGAATATCTGTAGTACTGCATTCTTCTCCAATATTGGTGCTACTTCTCCAATATAGAATCATAGAATAGTTAGGGTTGGAATGGACCTTAAGATCATCTAGTTCCAACCCCCTTGCCATGGGCACAGACACCTCACACTAAACCATGTAACCCAAGGCTCTGCCCAGCCTGGCCTTGAACACCGCCAGGGATGGAGCATACACAGCCTCCCTGGGAACCCCATTCCAGTGCCTCACCACCCTTACAGGAAAGAATTTCTTCCTTATATCCAATCTAAACTTCCCCTATTTAAGTTTGAACCTGTTACCCCTTGTCCTATCACTACAGTCCCTAATGAAGAGTACATCCCCAGGATCCTTATAGGACCGCTTCAGATACTCGAAGGCTGTTACAAGATCTCCATGCAGCCTTCTCCAGGCTGAACAACCCCAACTTTCTCAGCCTGTCTTCATACAGGAGGTGCTCCAGTCCCCTGATCATCCTTGTGGCCCTCCTCTGGACTTTTTCCAACAGCTCCATGTCCTTTTTATGTTGAGGACACCAGAACTGCACACAATACTCCAAGTGAGGTCTCATGAGAGCAGAGCAGAGGGGCAGGATCACCTCCTTTAACCTGCTGGTCATGCTCCTTTTGATGCAGCCCAGGATACGGTTGGCTTTCTGCGCTGTGAGCACACACCACAGGCCGCACATGTTAGATTTCTCATCGACCAGCACCCCCAAATCCTTCTCCGCAGGGCTGCTCTGAATCTCTTCTCTGCCCAACCTGTAGCTGTGCCTGGGATTGCTGCGACCCAGGTGTAGGACTTTGCACTTGGCATGGTTAAACTTCATAAGGTTGGCATTAGCCCACCTCACAAGCATGTCGAGGTCCCTCTGGATGGCATTCCTTCTCTCCAGCGTATCAACCGAACCACACAGCTTGGTGTCATCGGCAAACTTGCTGAGGGCGCACTCAATCCCACTGTCCATGTCAGCGACAAAGATGTTGAACAAGACCGGTCCCAACACCGATCCCTGAGGGACACCACTCGTTACTGGTCTCCAGCTGGACACTGAGCCATTGACCACAGCTCTTTGTGTGTGGCCATCCAGCCAGTTCTATATCCACCGAGTGGTCCATCCATCAAATTGATGTCTCTCCAATTTAGAGTCAAGGATGTTGTGTGGGACAGTGTCGAATGCTTTGCACAAGTCCAGGTAGATGATGTCAACTACTCTGTCCCTGTCCATCAGTTCTGTAGCCCCATCATAGAAGGCCACCAAATTGGTCAGGCAGGATTTCCCGTTAGTGAAGCCATGCTGGCTGTCACCAAGCACCTTGTTGATTTTCATGTGCCTTAGCATGCCTTCCAGGAGAATCTGCTCCAAGATTTTGCCAGGCACAGAGGTGAGACTGACTGGTCTGTGATTCCCCGGGTCATCCATTTTCCCCTTCTTGAAAATGGGGGTTATATTTCCCTTTTTCCAGTCGTCGGGAGCTTCACCTGACTGCCATGATTTTTGAAATCTGATGCACAGTGGCTTGGCAACTTCATTTGCCAGCTCCTTCAGGACCCGTGGATGGATTTCATCAGGTCCTATGGACTTGTGCACGTTCAGGTTCTTAAGATGGTCTCGAACCCGATCCTCTCCTACGGTGGGCCCAAGGTCTTCATTCTCACAGTCCCTGTGTCTGTCTTCCAAGACTTGGGTGGTGTGGTCAGAGCCTTTGCCAGTGAAGATTGAGGTCCCCCCTGCCCCCTAGGCCTGTATCCCATGGAACCTTCCTAAGCAGGTTCCCTAATTGGCCAAAGTCTGTTCTTTTGAAGCCCAGGGCAGTGAGCTTCCTGCACGCTCTTCTCACTGTCCTGAGGATCTCAAATTCGAGCATCTTGTGATCGCTGCAAGCAAGGCTGCCCTGGAGAGTCACATTTCCAACGAGCCCTTCCCTATTGGTGAGCACGAGGTCAAGCATGGCACCTCTCCTTGTCGGCTCCTCTAACATTTATTTAGGAATGTCAGCAATATCAAAGGCTGTTTGTAAAGTCAAATTTAATTTAGTCACTTTAAAGAAATTTTATGCTTATCTCTGAAAATCACTGAAATCATGAAATATCAATGCTGGCTCTAGTATGCCAAAGTAACTGTTGACTTTAAGATAAACCTAGAAATACGAAGATTAGGTGGATCTTGGTATATCAGTTCACAAAAACTGAACCTTTTGGGATGCATGTATTGATTTTGACTGGACTTTGACAAAGTAAATGGAAGTATTGTCTACCCGAAAATGAAGAGTCTGGCGACTGGATCAATGCCGCTATTGCACATGTGTATTTCTGCCCACATCTATGGCAGAAGCACCTCAGTCTCTCACCTCCCAAGGCTGTATCAAGCGTGCAAGGGCACAGGGAATGTGACCCCCTCCACTCCATTGAACACTGGTTGACAGCAGCAAGAATAACTGCCAAGAGGGATTTTCCCTGAAATAACTTTAGCTTTGCAGAGAGCTCCATGATTACCCTGTAATTGGTGACAAGTCACCTGGTTCTGGGGCTCCTCTGTGAGCTGCAGTGTCTCTGTGTGTCTGTACCTATGTACTTGTGGCATTGCTTTTCAAAACTGCCTCGTTTGTGAGATGATACGGGAATCACTTAAGCAACGAGGATTACCTTTTTGTCTTGTGAGTGCATCTCTTGGTGCAGACTGCTATCTGCATGTAATGCTAGAGAAGATCTTGGGGGGATTGTGCAAGCGTGACCCTGTTCGGTGCCTAGCTAGTTCATAGAATCATCCCATCCTTTTTATTGGCCCCTTTTAAGGATTGAAAGTCTGCTAGGAGTCTTCTCCAGGCTGAATAGAGTCACAGAATAGTTTGGGTTGAAAGGGATCTTCAAAGGTCATCTAGTCCAAACCATGTCAAGAAATCCTGTGTAGCTAGTGCCTGGTTTCTTTTAAAATGAATTCCTAAGGCTGCTTAGCACCTCTCCCTCCCTGGGCGCTGTGTCCCAGTGCCGGGTGCTGCTGCAGGCACGCCCGCAAGGGGTGCTGGGCCTTGCCTGGGTGTGCTCTGCTCAAAGCTTGGGCCCCAAGAACCGGTTTGTCAGGGCCAGTGTAGGGCACCTCCCTCAGCACCCGACCTGGGCCCCTTCCCTTGTGTGAGGAGGAAGAAGAGGCGAGGACAGCGATGAAGGGGCTGAACCACCTGCTCCATGCCGGGAAGAAGGCCACGCATGGAGCCACCGCAGCCAGCCATGATGGCCGTGAGTGTGTGGGGGTCAGAGGCAAGGCTGCCCTGTCAGGGTGCCAGGATGGTGGGGCCCACCCCAACCCCCTTTTGCCTCAACCATGGAACAAAAGGGACTGGGGGGGGAAGGAAGAGATTAAATGTGAGCTGCTTTATATGTAGTAGAAGACATCAGCAAGGATGTGTGGATGTGGGGTTGGGAGCTGGGGTTTGGCACCTGTGCTTTCCGTGGGACAGATGAACTGCACAATGCCTGCTTTACCTGCACCCCGCAGTGGTCTGAGGGGGGTCGCTGGTGTTAGTCACATCCCTGGGGCTGAGCACCTGCCAGCAGTAACACAGCTGACCAGCACCCCTGTTCTGGGATTCAGTCAGTCTTGTGGCCTTGCCCTCAGCAGCACAACTCCCGGTGAGGATTCAGCACGCAAACCGGCTTGTTAAAGAAAAGCCCACTCTGGCCTGGGCTGCAACTACTAAAAACACATTAATTTGTGCAAACTGAGCGGTAATTGTTCAGTCCTGCCGCAGCCCTGTCCTGTGATCACAGCATGACAGCCAGAAGCCGTCCTCCTGCACCGTGTTTTCTGATTCCAGGCTGGCAAAGAGGGCAGATAGAAAAGAAACAAATAAAAGTACAGTTGGACTCAATAGGTAGTTCTTCCCATTGCTTCTTTGAACTGGAAAACAATTATTCTAGAAAAAGACCCTTCATGACCTAATGAAATACCTGCTTTGCCCCTGTCATTGTATTTCCAGTAACAAGAAAATGTAAAAGGAAATATTACCAAAGTATTAAATATTTTATTTAATTTTTAGAAAAAAATAAATATTTTTGTTATTTGAATCTGAATATTGTTCATATTTCTGTATTTTTTCTCCTTGGAACTCTTCAGCCAATTCAAGTTCCTTTTTAGCAATTTTGAGACAATTTAGTGCTTTTTGAGACAATGACAGATTTCATCTTGTGAATGACTACAACAGGAAATTAAGAAAGGAGCAGGGGTAGGGAGGTGGAAAAATTTCCATTGCTGATGAGTATTGAAACCTCTGGTGCGCTCTTTTACTCCATGGGAAGTCATCCTTATTTGTGTTGTTACTGAAAGACAGATTAAGGCCACTAAAATCAGATGTAAATATGAGGAAAGAAAAATTGAAGGTACTTCAGAGCTTGAGTTTCTGTGAAGAAGACATTCTGTTTTCAGGTCAACGAAGTGATTTACTTTTCTTTTTACTTCCTTTCCCTTCCAAGAGAGAAGAAATGTTAGGATGTTCAATTTGCCACAGACAGGACCCTCTACAAAGGAAATGAAGTGAAAATTACTACTTTATTAGCTCAAAAGAAAAATTGAATCTATTTTCTAATTACATAGTTACAATATAACCTGTAGGGCAATGAGCCAGACATTTTGTATGAAGCCAAAGAAAATAACCACCCAAAAAGACTGACAGCTACAAATATATAATCAGTTGCTGCTGTCACTTGAAAATAGAGTGATTTCTAATAATGCATGGTCTGCCAAATCGGGGATACCACAGCTTGGATAGAAGGCTTCCAGGAATTTGTAGTCTGACAGCTCTATACTGCTGTAATTTCATGCATAAAAAAATCATTTTTCAAGAGCAGCAAAAGGTTATGCAGCTAGTCAGTGCCATAGTGTCTCTGGATTGCCACTGCTCTTAATGCCTGAGTTAAGATGTATTAAGAAAAAACACACCCAGAGCAAAAGGCCTTTATTTTTTTGTGACTTCTGGGACAGGAGAGAAAAGATCAATTATTAATACTTTGTCAGAACCACAACAAAATGCAGATACAGTAAAGAAATATAATTCTTTTTTCTTGAAGGCAGTGCAAGTAAACTGTTGTTCCTGAATCACAGAATGTTCATGTTAGGGTTGAAAAGGACCTTAAGATCACCAAGTTCCAATCCCCCTGCCTATGGGGAGGGACACCTTCCACTGGGCCAGGTTGTCCTGAGATGCAGCAGCATTTATTTTTGCATCCTCGTGCAAGATACATGTATGAGTGCTCAGCAGCAGGCAGTAGGAATGAATATGGCCTAATTGCAACTAGTTGCAGCTAATTGGTGCCCTGCATTTTGTATTTTCATGTTTGACCAAAATTGCTTTGAGCAAGATACCCTATGACCGTTGTTTTACCAGTGTTTGAAATCAAGATAGTGAAAGCTCTGCTGGATAGCTCTTTAGAGTGCAGACTATGAAAACACACTTGTATCACAACAAGTGAGATACTTACTCTGCAAAGATCCCTGTTCATGATGCTGATGTTGCTGTCAGCCACTCTCCTTGTCACCAGCTTTGTGTAGTGTATTCTGTGATTTTCAGAGGATTTTGGGAGGATGCTTTTGTTGTTAGAGGTGATTGGATAATGTTATAGGAAAGCTGAAAACAGTTCTGAAAATGTCCAGTTTAATTTCTAGCTCATTATGTATAGTACAACTGCAATTATTCCCACTGAGATAATAATCATGTAGAATGGCATTAAGTGAATGTCATACTGATTTTCCTTAGTATGCTCTGCAATTATAATACTTCAAGCTGTATTCTCATTTGGCATTAACGAACTTAGACATAATGCAGTAGGATGAACTTTCATGAGAGGTCTCTAAGGAACAGATAATTGCTGCAGTTTCTAGCTCAACAGAGACTGCTGTCCTCTTTGGCAATATCATTGGACAAGTGGCTTTCAGGCCAAAATAGTCTAGACAGAAGATACCTAAGCAATTAACTTTTAAAGTGTTATATCCTATGAAATCAAAAATATCTACTAACATTTTGCTACACTAATTTATTGTAAATGTTTCATTAAATGCTAGGGTAGGAACATAAGACATACTCTTACCTCTAAGTTAGCTAAACCAGTTATTAGACATTGGAATTTTATTTTCCAAAGTTACTGAATATTATGAGTCTAAATGCACACTGCAGCTACTTCAATTGACCAAACGGATATTCATTTTTAGGTTTAGATATTAAAGGAAGGTCCCAATTTAATAGTAAATTCCACAGAGTAGCCAAATTTTGAGTTCAAGTACATATCTCTTTCAACACACCCTCTTCCCACCCCCCATGAAACCGCTGATTTGTTTGATTGTTTTGGGGGGCTTGTTTTGTTTCCAGTTGGATCATACCATTTGGTTACTGTTTTACATTTTTATGTATTTTGGTGATGTGTTCTGTTTTCAAACAGAGGAACTTTTCCAATAATAGGAAATAAATGCTTCCATTTGTACTGTTTTGTGCCAGTAAAATATTTTGGGACCCATTTAGATGCCAGAGCCTTATAAATTAACTCCTGCTCCTGTGAGCAGCGTGAATAATAGTAATCCGTGCTGTGAAAAGTCTGCCTCTTTGCACTTAGAAGTTGGAACTCGAAACATTAGCCAGATGTCTCTAGAGGAGAAAAATGTAATCCTGGAACACCTCTATCATGAGAAAAGCAAACGATTTTCATAACATATGTAATCAGGACAAATAACAGAAAGTAAGAACAGTACCATAATTTCTTATGTTGGTTATGGCTATTTTTTTAATAATACAATTTTTTCATCATGTTTTTCCACAGTATTGCCAGATGAGAGAGAATTTCAATATGCTGCTAAAATGAACAATTTGGAAACCATGGAAAAGCTGTTTAAAAAGAATGTTAATATAAATGCTGTAGATACTGTGAGTATGAAGCATCTGACAGATAACAGATCTGTAATATGACTTCTTGGCATTTCATAGTGGAATGACAGCAAGGTAGTGTCAACTGCAAGGTAGTGATGCTGCAGTCCCCACTAGGACCTCATTAAGAAATATTTTATGCATCCAGAATGTTCAGTAGGACTTGTGCAGTGTAGCTCACAGGTCTTTAACCACTAGTCTGTGTGTCACAGGAACTAAGGAACTCAGTCCTTAGGAACCAAAGACTTCTGAACTGTGGTCTCTGATTTACTATTTACTCTGTGTTCTAATTTCTTGAATTCCCCATGTTTCAGAGCAAGAGGACTTAACCTCACAGTCACTTTGAGAATGAATTTATGCTGCTAGCATTACAAATTTCAAGTGTGAAGTGTTTCCATTCAGTTTGTATGGAACCACAGCAGTGTTCTACCACACCCACTGGCCCCAGGCTGAGTTCAGAGTCCAGATTTACCCTAGACAGATGAAAATGCGTTTCTTGTGCTGATATCAGCTGTAGGCCTGAATGATGAGGATGTGGACTTCACAGTAACAAAATGTAGTGCTGTGTTCCACAAGAGAAGTAATTCAACAGCAATGGAGCTGTCATGATATTAATCTGGGAGTTGTGGAGAACAGTTTGCCCTCAGTGGCTATGTATAAATCATCTACCCATGACTATCAAGTGTTACTTAACCATCAGTTCTGGAAAACCTTGCTTCCCATGCCCATGTGCATATTTTCCCATGGGGAATTGTGGAAATAGCACAGATGCATTGCTTGGTTTGTTTATGAGAAAGAGAGGAAGAAAAAACTTCTCAGTAAACTCTTGAACAATGAGAGTGTTCCCATCAATTACATAGTACTCTAAAAAGTCACTTTTAAAATGTTCTTTCTTCCTTATTGCTTTCCAGAACTCAGGAAATTAAACTGAATACTTTTCCAGCCCAGCAGTTTGAACCTTTACTCTGTCATTCTAAAATCAGACCAATAGTACATGAGATTTACTAGCATAGCTGCGTGGGTGTTGAGCATTGATTGATCCTCCTAGGGGTGATGTAGCTTATACTGGCAAAACTTTTCTTTTGTTCACATTGATCATTCCTGCCCCTGCATTGCCAAGGCAAATAAACCAGGCTGCCAAAAGGTGAGTTTTGTTGATAGAACTATTTCTGTGCAAGAGGGTTTTTCTGGCATAAATGCATGTCATAAATCCCACCTTTGAATTATTTTAATGCATATAAACTGTAAATTTAAACTTATACATGGATAAGTCAGCTGGTCTGCATAGATGCTTAAGAGAACAAATCCAAACTTACTTTTAAAGTTAGCTGGTTAAATCACTTCTGTATCCTTGGCATGTAAACTCTCAATGAATTTTGTTAAACCCAATTCTGTTAACTTTAACTGGAAGCAAAACTCTCTCCACTAAAGTTTGATGCAATTTAACCAATCCTTTTTTAAATTCACACCATAAATTACTTTAAAGGAAAATTAATCAAGTGTTCCTTAGAAGCACTGAAGCTATTCACCTGTGTAAGATTACTCACTGTTGGCAACTGGAAGCTTTCATCTACATGCATAATGACTCAGTCTGGCAAGGTAACTGAGTAGGGGAAGAATCTCATCATGCATTGCAGAGAGATAATAAAAAGGAAGGAAGATACCAAAAGCAAATCTAATTGTATAAATCTAGTTGTCAGCTTTTCAAATTAAACCATATAATAAAATAGTAAACATGGATGCTTTTGTACTGCATGCATCTCCTCTAGGGAGGATATGATTACTTAATCACATTTTGACATATCAGGAAGGGACGATGCTATGTAGAGAAACTAAATCATTCTGGTTCTACAAGAAATCTTTAAGATCAACGCCTCAGTTCCACCCGAGGGAACAAAAATGCAGATAAAGACCAAGCATAGCTGTTGAAAGAGAAATATGTAAATATATAAGTATTAACAAGTACATTTATTAATCAGAGAATTCAGAAATCCTGATCACCTGCACAAGGAAAAGACCTGTATTATGGACCTGACAACCAAAGCTTTGCTTATTTCAGCTGAAGCGCACTGCATTCCATTTTGCTGTTGCGAGAAGTCATGTATCAGTAGTGGATTTTCTTCTCCATCACAAAGCTAGACTTGATATGGCAGATCAGGTAAGCTGTTTTACATGTTTTGAGTCACACTGTGTAGGAACATCTTAGGGGGAAAGTTGGTATTTGCCTCATGCTCCCTGTTTTACAAAATTAAGTGCTTGTGTAAAATCTTCAGTTTGTCTTAAGACTGCACATGTTTAGAAGGAAAAATGTTAGAGATGAAATGCATTGCCCAGAGCTTTGGCTGCGCTGCATACTTGAGTGAGCACAAGGGTGGTTGAAGTCACTTGTGCAAATACACCATCTGTGGTAGCTGTGTGTTAATCACTGGCCACTTTATATGAAAGCAGTCACTGAAAGTAAAAAATAGCTCTGGAGATTGCTAGGAGTTCAGAAAGTAACACCTTGTGCTCTTCCCTTCCATTTTTATGTGAGTAGCTTAATGCAAAACTGTCAACCACTCTGCAGATTCCAAGACATTAAGAGTTTAGCAGTGTATGGCTGATTTGGTTGGGCCAGATGGTGATCCACAGTGCAGGATTTATTCAGATATTAAAACCAAATGTATGGTATGTTATTAATAAACAGGCTATTCAAACTAGGAGTTTTCCAGTGAACTGAATGATGCAAATAGACAAATCATTTACGTTTCCCCCCTGTCCCCTGTCATGGCAAGCATCCTGCTCTCCAAAGTGTTATACCAACAAGCATAAAAACTGTTCCTGTTCTCCATTAGAGGTGGAAGTCAGCCTATTTATATAACCGGGTAAGGTTATAGCTGCTAAGGGAGCGCCTTTCTCCCTCTTGCTATGTTTATATTCCTCTGATTTCATCTCTTAGACCAGGTGTTTTTATGGTGGCATAGAAATGTCTTGTATTTACACAGCACATAGCACAATGAGCCATGACGTATGCTGCTGCACCTGAACACAGTACACACAAACTGAGGAAGGTGATTCTATGATTCTATGATAAGAGGTGCGGAAAAGCTAGAGACATCTGTGGCAAAGATGGAGAACACTGGCTGGAAGTTCTGTATCTCTATTCCTGTTGGCTCTAAAGAAGTTAACAACAGAGCTATTCTTTTTTCCTGTAGAAAAAGAACTTTTCAAGAGACTTTGAAAGACAAGGGAACTTAAAAAAACAGGGCTAACTAGCAAATTATGGTGACTCACAGAAATACAGTCATTACAAATGATACCTGAAATGTCACCCACCGCAGCCAGTGCTAGTGGTTTCTGGTAAGAGGAAATAATTTCCAGGGACTATTTAATTCCTCCATCACAAAATAAGATCAGTCCTTTCCTGGAAGACCTTTTGTTAAGAAGAGGGGCAGCCTGAACATTTAGCTAGGTCTTGACGCACGACATTTAGCTTAACGTAACTGAAATGAATCCCACTCACACTGCCAGGAGTTAATACTGATTTTCTAAGAGCCGACAGAGCAGAACCCACTTGTACATTGAATTAAGAAAAAAAGATTTAAAGAAATTTGGCATGAGGTATTCTGGTGGTAATTTCTGCCTGTATCATTTTATTTGAAGCATGGCCTGACAGTGATTCATCTTGCTGCTTGGACTGGAAATCTGGATATAATGCGAAAATTAGTTAAAGCGGGAGCTGATCAAAAGGCTAAGAATGAGGTTTGTTGGTTACAAATTTTTACCAGCTCTAAACGTGTTTATGCTGGAAAAAAAAATCAGACTTGTTCTTAAAGAGTTGCTTATGGCTTTTCAGGAAGGAATGAATGTACTGCACTTTGCAGCTCAGAACAACAGCGTTAAAATAGTTGATTATGTTCTCCAAGATCTCCACCTGAATGACTTGAACAAGCCTGATAGGGTACAGTATGTTTCTTTTTGTTTATTTCTAGATGTCATGAGGCATCTGTTGTGGGCAAAACAATCTTGACTTGAGAATTTCAATGAATTTTAATTTACTGCCAGCTATATAAGCATTTAATTATTGATTTGGGTATTAAGAAACAAGTAACAGCCAGACAAGCACTTAGTGAAAACACTTTTCCTCCCTTTCTGGCTGTCTCAGCTGAACTCCAGACACCTCTCCTGCCATGCTTCCCTTGCTTTCACTGAATGTGATGCTCAGTCCCATCCGTGAGGTGGTGGAAAGCAGAGGAGATTGATTTTTTTTTCAATTCATTCCTATATTTTCACTCTTCGTTTCTTACTCTTTTTGTCTGTTCTAGCAAGGGTTCTTTTGTGGGCTGCAGTCACCCTGTGGGTGTACCTTCTCCTGAGTCTCCTCTCGCATCCTCTCATATTTCCTCCTGTACCTTCCTTTGTGCATCCTCCCCCTAGCAGTGACCAGCCTTTCTTAAATGCATTTTCACCGAGCCATCATGCACTCCTCTGATGGCTTGAGTGCTGACACGTGGTTAATACTGTGTCAGTTTTGTGCCTTGTGGAGCCATCTGGAAATGGCTGTGACCAGAATATGGCAGTCTCTGACCTCCTCCCACACAGTTCACCCTGCAGCCCCCTGTCCTTACCAAAACCTGCCAGTCAAGGCCAACATGGGAATATTGCACCAACATAGAACATAAAACTATGTGTAGCCATTCAGCAGAAGTGCACTAGCTCTTTAACAGTGCCAGGGCATTGTCTTCATCAGGTTTGCTGCGTTTTAAGTTTTCCTTCCCACAGCTTAGGGATCTTGCTTTGAAGGCTTACTTGGCTAAGTAGGGTATTTTATCTTTACATGAGGAAATTTATTCTTGTAGGATCTCTCAACAACAGAACAAAGGTTCCCTATTTTTTTTTAAGACTTTTTGACCCAATGGTGCAAAATTCTGAATTTTTTCCACATAAGACAAGGCACAGAGTTAATTTAACAAAAGAAACCTTTGTGGCCTAGGACTTGGGAAAAGAAAGGTGAGGAAGAATCTTCTTTATGTTGAGGTTATTTCATAATTATCTATTAGTTGCTTGCATTTTCTTTTTTCTGAGACATTTAATATAGGCGACTATAAGGTAGTGAAGCCATCTAGTTATTTGATTAGATGGCCCCACTTTCTGACCAGTGGTATGGTTTTATGTCAGGATAACTTTCTGCAGTTGAGCTGTAAACAGCTGGAAAATTTTTTGTTAGTTTAACCACCACCAAAAAACCCACAATGCAGAGCACTGAATTCAGACCTCCTGGATAAAACATCCAAGATACGATTGTTTTGGTCTGTGCTTGCAGAATTCAGATCATGTTATGCCATGGAAATGAATCTTGCAACTTCTTCACTGCCTGTTTCTGAGCATCCGCAGACTTTTAATGACACAGTTCTTCTGATAAATATTTTCATACTGAGAATAATTAAATATTTTTAGCACATTTTCTACCTTGTCACCATTTCTGAACAGTTTTCAGATGTTTTCTTCAGTGCATGCAAGATGTGTAGTCTGGTTTTTCACACTAAATATTGCAATTTTTTAAAATTCTTACTCTTGTGTACATCTACTTTTTTAATCTACTTAATCATATATAATTTTTAATACACATATGCATGCCATATATCTAGTACCTGAAAGCAAGTATTTTTATTTTCAATAACACTGTTTCTTTGTCTTCTAGAATGGTAGAAAGCCATTCCTTCTGGCATCTGAAAAAGGCCATGTTGACATGATAAACAATTTGATTACTCTGAAGCTGTTTACGTCTGAAAAAGATAAGGTAAAGGCTTCTTTTTCACAGAAGTACAACTAAATATATGCTTAAGAAAGATTACTTCATTTCAGTGTAGTTACTATGCAATCAAGTATTGTGGATAAGCTATACAGATGTGCTGGTAATGATATTCATTGGACCAACAAACACAAGGATGATGATTCTTCAGTAATTAAGGGAAGGCAGTGGGACTTCTTGTCTTACTGCCAGAAGACTTTTCCATATGCATTAGTAGTGCATGTAAAGTAAGACCAGCATATGCTGTCTATTGGGACAAGTGGGAAAGGCTGGTAATTAAGGTGTTAGCCTCTGTACTGGGAGATCATATTTCTGTTTTTCACTCTGCTTGACTGTTTCTTTCTGTCACTGCTAAATCCCACATGACTAATTTTTCAAAGGTGTTTAAATATGTCAGGATGCAAACAAACACCTATGAGGGTTTTTCAGAAGTGTCTTAATACTTCTATCTGACTGAGTTTGCTTCTGACACTGCATTTTAAGGTATCTAAATGTCTTTCAAAGTTTCCTTACTCAATATATGTGGAATGAGCAAGTTGGTATTTCTCCACATCTGAGGCATTGCAAGGATAAAAGACATTAAAACTATGAAATGGACAGATACTGCATTAATAGAACCATATAAGTAAGCACCCAGGAAGTGATGGTGTTTTTCTTGGTATTCTGGTAATAGTTTAAAAGCTGTAGTGTAACCCAGAGCTCTACATGCTAAGGAGTTTATCAGCAGATGTTAGAAGACAGTGTTGTCCCAGACATCTAGCAGGCTGAAGGTATAAACAAGCAATGATGGGAAGCAAATGTGATCCTATAGCGTAAGTAGATGAGAAGCCAGGGCAGAAAATCATCTCCTAAAAGCAATCACAGTGTATCCATAATCACTAAAAGGACTTCCTCTGCCCTCCACCCCCATCTCCCCCAAGCTGTGAACAGAAAGCTGTTCTGGACTCTAATTTCTCTGATGCTTAGGATTCTTCGAAATTGCAGCTTCAGCGTTCTTTTAGCCAGTTTGATACTCCTTCTTGTTCCAGCATGGTCTTTTAGCTCAAATCCTAATGCTCTTCCTGAACTTGCTCTTTGGTTTTATTTGTTTGCTGGTGTGTGAGGGTTTTTTCTTAATTAGCTAGTGAGAAATTGTATTGATGGTGAAGGAGATTGAAGATTGCCATGTTGGCATCAAAGGCACTACAAATTTCTGTACACTTACCTAGGTTTTGGCCATTAATCTTTAAATCAGTGATCTTGAGGGCTTGGTGTTATTCTCATCATTGTAGAAACAGTACCCAAAGTTTTCTTCTGATTATTCTTTAGGAGGTAGAATTTCAGGTCTTTTCCCTGGGCATACACTACAGTTTTCACAATATGGGACAACTAGCTAACCAGCAGGATCATGTCTGCATACAGATGAAAAGGCCCCTGTCGTTTCAGTCTTAATCTTGGAACATGCTTCTCCTTGTATGTAAAAGAGAGATGTACATAAAAACCAAAAGGCTTTGTATTGCTTTTACTTGATGTTTTAACTTCATTCTTATGACTTCATTTTTGTTTCATAACATACTATTTGACATTTCAATTTCAAGGAGGGAAACACAGCATTGCATCTAGCAGCCAAAAATGGTCACAGTGAAGTTGTAAAAATTCTGCTCGAACAGTGGGGGGAAATAAATGACCTCAATGAGGTAAGGGCACAGAATTTACTGAAATACACAGAGATTTGAAAGATCAACTAAAAGCAAATAAATAAATAAATAAGTATTGCACTGAGAAGATTTCAATAGCTCAGCTGCTTTTCTAGTACCATTGCATCCTGTTTTGTTGTACCTTCTCCGATAAATTCAGCTCCTTTAACTCCTTCACTGTCTCTTGCCCTGTACCTTACTCCTCACGTAATGGCTTCCCATCCGTCCCGCATGCCCTTGAGCAGCTACTGGTAGAAAGAAACAGAGGAGGGCCTAACCTCCACCTTGCTTCCTGTCCTCCAGCATTTCTGGCTATGTAATCCCATTCCTTTTACCATCTCTGGTGTTTCTCAGGCTATTCACTGAGGCAGTTCATTGTGCACACCCAGCACATACCATCACAGATACCTCAGCAAAGAGATCTCAGGTTTGTACCTTGATTATGTGATCTCAGTTGACTGCACAGAACTGGCAGCAGACACTGCCTACCCACTTTTTCTTTCCTAGATCAGCACCAGTGAACTCAGCTCAGCCAGCACATTCATAAATTGCACAGTAGCTGTGAAAATTGTATCCTTGATCTGGTGCACTAATGAGCTTAATTTTTGAGGCCTAAAGTAGGGGTAAAGGAGGGGAATGCACACTAACTACTCAACTTGGCTTTCCTGCTTTGCTGAGAGTCCTTATGTCTTCTGTTTCTCCTATCAGGCAGCTGGAATAAACTAGGCAAGTTAATTTGTTTTGCTGCAGCTGGCATGCCCACTATGGGAAGTTGCCACATAGCTGAAGTCTGTTCTCCTGGCTCAGCTCGCAGAATGAATGCCCTCCTCTTCCTTAATCAGCAACAGATTCATGGGTCGATGGGTTCTCTTATCCAAACTGTATGTATTTCCAGCTATGCAAGCTCTGAGGGATGGGAATCCCTTTGAAATGTGAAGCCCTGCTGTTTCCAAGCCGTGTCTAACAATGTTGCTTCTGCACTCAGACTTGTACTTCTTGTGTCCCTGTCTTGCCCTGGCTAGTGGTGTGACCTTCCTGTCCAGCTGATGTTCTGGTCCATGAATAAACAGGTCTCTTTTTTCAGCATGAGCAAACCACTACATTAAGTTTACCAGAATAATGGTGGCAGGAGTTCAACCAAAGAAGAACCAGGATTTATTGATGCTTCTGTGAATGCTAAAACACTAAAGTAACTTTCAGTAAAGTTTTGTGTATTTTAGGAGTTGAGAAGCAGTGATTAGATCATTGTTCAGCTGATATAACTTATCTTAGAGATTCACTATGGAGACTTGGAGACTCTTTGGGAGTGAGAAGATTTGAAATAAGTATGTAACAGGATTATTTCTGCTAAAAGTGCACCAGAGTTGGGAATTCATCAGAAATCCATGGCATTGGAGTGACAAAAATTGGTTCTGATGATATGTGCTAGTGTGATAACAGTGTTGCTTGGAGTTGAAAAGCAGAAATTGCTACCTGTTGTCTTTGCTTCTGTGCTTGTTACTTGCAATCTTCTTTCATAAGAGTGTGATTAATATTTATGAAATAGCTATCTGTATCATAAACCTCACCAGACATCTGTCTGCATAAATACCATCTGCCACTTAAGTATTGGTGAGTGCCTATTTCATTTAAGTGTTAATTTAGGAGCATTCAGATTGTGTTCTTGTGTGAACATCTCTCCTTTTCTGTTGAGCTGGATACGTCTTACTGAACTAACCTGTTTTGTGTCACAGCATTGCACTCACATGTCTTAAATCCGAACAGACATTTTCTCTCTATTGGTCTAGAATGGAGAAACTCCATTTTACTTGTCTGTTGAAGGAGGTCATGAAAAATGTGCTGAGTTCTTGCTGGAAGCAGGAAGTGACATCAATGTTCTAACTCAAGTATGTACACAATATCGCACCAGCACACAGGTAGTGGGACATCCTGGCCTGTGGGAAGGACCTTCTCTTTTCTGTGTGTGCTAACAGTATATTTGCTCTGCTAATTTTCATGAAATGGTAAAAAAAGATATTAATAAAGTAGAATTGGGGATGTAAAGAGTGCTAACAGAATAAAACTGATGTGGAAGAAATATAGCATAGATTTATTTCATGGAGTACAGTGGTGGAGACATTTATTTACTGTACATCCAACAGTAAAACATACGACTAGGAAATGTAACCAGCTAGGGTTGAAAATCCTCCTTTTTGGCAGCATATATGACTGAACTGATGGCAAACCTGTTCTCCACATCTGGTTCCTAGACTTTAGTCCAGCTCACATCTGTTGAATGCTGCTAGCCTGCCTGCTGTGAGAAGTTTATGATTCCAGCAGACTGAGGGCTTGTTTATTTTAGCAGAATTAACTGAAAATTTTCTACTGGTTTATTTTTAAAAGTTTGTTAATGTGACTGTACTTGCTTGTTAAAGGTCAAACTGAAGTAATAGATGAGGAGACGTGGGCATTGTCATTGTCCATGGCACAGATAAACCAGCTGGCAACGCTGATTCATCAGTTTCTTAAAAGACATTGAGGAGGACTATAGAATACTGTTGGGTTTAGCATGTTTGTTGTGTTAGAGTAAAAATGGGAAGTTCCCTCAGTGTTTACAAAACCACCATCATGCTAACGGCTGATCCACTTCGGTTTATATAATTTTGTCAAAGGGAGTTTTTTTTGGGGAGTGGGATAATAACACAAATTTAAGTGAAAGATCATCCTATATTGACAGCTCTCTTTAATACTCTTCTTCCAGCAACAAAAATGTAAGTTTTTGCTATATGTATCATTTGTTTCAGAACAATAGCAGTGCTTTGCAGGTTGCAATTCAGAATGGACATCTATCCTTGGTTACTTTTCTTATTGATAAGAACATTGACCTGGTTCCTAAACCTGAGGTGAGCATGTATCAGTCTAACTATTCTGTTGTTCAGCCTGTCCTGTCTTTTATGACCTTCTTTGGGAGTTTAGACAGCTGAAGGAGGTTGACTAGTTCCTTGATTTTTTACTAGACATGTTATTATGTGGTTTATGGATGTTGGTTAGCAATATGTACGGACCAAAAAAGACAAGGTCCTGTTGCACAAACCCAGTGAGCACTTGGGCAGACTGGTGTAGTGCAGTGTAGAGGTGGTCAGGCTAAGCCAAGGACCAGGCATTAAGATGAGTGAAGAACCCTGCTTGAACTATGCAGCAGTGATGCAGGCCTCCCTGTGTGCTGTGAGCAGAGTTAACACTTTTAACTGATTATGAGTGAAGGTAAATACAAGGTAAATAAACACTTCAGTGCTTTTGCCCTCTGCACTCAAAGCATATACCTTCAAAATCTGCCACTGTTCTTAGGGGTTTAAAAAGAAAGAGGTATTTCTAGTATAAAAATCTTGTCTCAATTAAGATGTGACAGTTTTTGTTACATCTGAGATTTTCTGTGTATAGGAAATTAGTTTTTGCTTCTACAGTACAGGATGAAAATAGCAACTGGGCTTTGTGACTTATGCCATGATCACTGGCCTGCTGTGTAATGTGATCAAGGAAGAATTCATGATGTGCCTGAAATTATTTATTTGAATTTGAGGTAGTTGTTGTGCTGCCTGTTCTCTTTGGCTTTCTGTAGCAGAAGCAACTCATAAAATTGTAACTTTCATTTTGGAAACATTTCCAGTGCAGCATTACATAAAAGCTTGCTTTAATTTTCCGTAGCCCTGAAGAAATGGCTGTGGTTTATAAAGACACTAATGAACAGGTGTCTGGCACCCATCAATGGCACTAGTACGGGATTATTCTTTAGCTGTGTTTAACAAGAAACTGACAACTCACAGGTTCAACATACAAAGTGATCTTGCCCACCTAATGGCTGGATTGTGACTGGTGGTGTGTCTGTGCTTCAGTTATTTTAATAGTAATCTCTCAAAGAAAATAAAACCAAATTAATTTCTTTCTAGCTGTAATTTACTTTGTATAAATATGACAGGAAGTCAGTTTCATATGAAGAATAGTTCCAGCAGCAGTATCTAACAAGAGTTTATTCCCGGAAAGTAGATTTTGACATCTGTTTACCCAGCAGAGAATAAATCTGTGTCCAGCCTATTCAACTAAGAGCAAACCCAGTTTTCTGGGGGAACAGAAACATTGTCCTAAGCTCTCTACTGTCAGCCAAGGGTAGCAGCATATCCAAGGTATAAATACATCAGAGGAGTACCTTGCTGTGTTCCTAAGTGGTGACACACTGATACTCAGTCCGTGGACTCAACATTTCCAAGTTCCTCGGTTAGCATTTGTTTACCTGCTGCTGAGCCATTGCAGGAGCAGGCTACCATGTCTGGCGTAGCTCTGCACCTCAAGGTGTGTTTTCTGCAGTCTGGAACGTCTGTTAGAGCATCTCGCCTTTCCAAGGGGTGGATTTTAAAAAAAAGCTCTTTCTTGTTTAAATGGACGTCTAATAATATACCAAGGATAATAGTCTATTATTTTCCCTCCACAGCAGAAGAATTCCCCTCTCCATTTAGCAGTCATCAATAACCACCTACCGGTAGTAAAAAGCCTCTTGGATGCCAATCATGATATAAACTCCTTAAATCACGTAAGAAAAGCTGAGAATTAATATAACATCACTCCTAACAAGGAGATTATGTGGATTTTGCCTGAAATACATTGTATTTTTTTTTCTTCCTGAGCTCAGGGTACAAAAAAATAGGGAGGAAGAGGCAGTTCCCTCCTTATCTTTTTGCATGTGTGCATATGTATTAGTCACTGGCACATGCTGTGCTAGTATTGTTTCTGCAAGATAAGGATAGCAAAATGCTATGTACCCAGAAAATATCTGATTGTTCAAGTATTACAGTTCATGTGTAATAACTGACAAAATTGTCTCAACAGCACTGATCTCAGACAGAAACCCAGTACAGAGGGTCACTTGGCTGGTAGGGAGTTAATTTTTTAATAGCAACCCATAGTGTGCTGTGTTTCAGATTTGTGACCAAAACACTGCTGGTAAGTCAGAGTTTCAGCTGTTACTGAACTGTGCTTACACAGCACCAAGGCCTTCTCTGTTTTGCACTCTGCTTCTCCCTGGGCATAGGCTGGGATTGAGCAAGAGCCTGGGAGGAGACACAACTAAGCAAAGGTCCAGAGCTGCTTCTCACAACACATCACACTGAAGGATGAGGTCACAGCTGTCTGGTGGAATCAGTTGGTGTGTCTGGGTGTTAAGTGAAAGTTTTGTGGTTGGAAGTCACCCAGGGACATTGGCATCTGCTTTCTCCACCTTTACCAGGATCTTTTTCTTTCCGCTTGGTACCAGCGGTCTTTGGAGGCCTAGCTGGCTGCTCCCCAGTTCACTGAGTGCGAATGCAAGGTAGCTCCTCAAAGAAGGTATTGTAAACCAGCAAGACAAGTAGACTATCATAGAAGGTATCCAGTATTTAAGGGAGTTAATGGTGGTGGAGGTGGTCTACAGCAACCTAGCCAACAACCAGGCCTCCAGAGATCTGAATGACATCCAGGTCTCATGGCCAGTAGCAGAAGTTTGTACACTGGCCATGTGGATGTAGTACATTGGTGCCCTGGCCGCAATGGACTGGGCAGACACTGAGACACCAGCTGTGTATAGACCAGCCTGCCAGCTGTGTCCCTTCAAAGCGAATCTCCTCCCCTCTCCATCAGCCCTACATCTCAGCTGTGGGAAGACCCACCAGGTCTCTCAAGTCCCACACTGGGGACTGTGGCTCCCTGTTGGTGAAACACACTCTGAACTCCCACATGTCGGATGGGGATGCTCCCCAGTAGTCTTTGAGAAATCTGTAGTTTGCCTCTTCTTGTTGATCATTTTATTGCTAAAGATTAATTTGTACACATTTTAGTAGCAGAGGCTGTAGTTAGTGGCTTGAGTCAAGTATGACAATGAGTCCTTCTATCACATAAAATACAGAATTCTGTTCTTGAGCACATGATTTAGAAATGTTCCATGCTTTGTCCCTAGCATGTCTGAGTTACATACATTAGCTGCACGTATATCTCTGAACTACTGCAGCAAAGAAAGTAGGGTGTATTGCAGTGGGAAATTTATGAGGTCACGTGTCATAGTGTGTATTCCTAGAACAGCTGATGAGACACTCCAAGGCGGAACCCTGAGGCTGGTGTTTCTTCGTAAGGTGTTGCTGTTTGACTCTGCAAACTTTAAGTCAAGATTTAAAGAACAAAAGTTTTCTAATCAGACCTGCAGAATGTGGACTTGCAACATCAGAGAGGTGCAGGTACAAAACCTTCCACCTAAAAGGATGCTGTGTCACATGAAGCATGCTACAGGACATGTCCAGAAGATATGCAGGGCTTCCACAAATGACAACATATCTTATTTGCTGCTGCATTACACCCACAGATGGCTGGAATTTCTAATATTCTGCAGAAGGATAAATAAATAGGTTTCATTTGGGTGCACGCAGTCTTGTAGTGGCTACACAACCCTCATTTCAGACCTAAAGATTAGACTTGAAGCTGAATGCCCCTTTAGCTGTAATTCTTGTTAATAATTTGGTTTTGTTTAATCTTTTTTTTTTTTTTTTAATTTTTCCCCCTTTGTGTGTGCTTGCATGGTTTAAGGTTCACTGAACCCATTACAGAGCTGGCAGACTTCCAACACATATCACCATTTTGTGGCAGCGCTGGCTAACAAACCCTGCTGTAGTGTTGAAAATTATGGATGTCCAGTTGTCTTTGTATGAATTTCAGCTGGGAAGAGGTTACTTGAGAGATAGTATGGGTGGGGGTTGGCAGCTGCATGAAGCACTCTGTCCAAACCACCTTGTTTTAAGAGGGAAGAAAGAAAGCTTGTTAAATTACAGTACATTACAGGAGCATGACAGTGACCTTTTCCTGAGCCAGCTGGAATTCCTGCCTGGTTTTTCTGCAGAGATCCCAGATGCTGTCTTGTTTGTCTGGAACAAAACTGGCAGGTAGATCACTCAGAAGTTAAATGATTTCATCCTGTTCAGTGTTTTCTTTCCAAGGCCATCTCATGTGAATTTTCTTCAGATTCAGATTATGAGCACTCTATTTCTAAGAGAGAATTTGGCTTACTGTATTTATTTGGTGTCATTAATTACAGAGGCAGGAAACCCCACTACATCTGGCAGCTGATCTTGGCAACGTGGAGCTGGTGGAAGTGCTGCTGAAGGCTGGCTGTGATCTCAAGGCTGTGGATAAGGTAGATTGCATTCCCCATATGTGCAAGGACATTGTGATTTTATGTTTTGTTTTACAACTTTCTTCCCAGAGATGCAGAAAGCACTTACTGGCAGTTCTCTTTCCTAGGTAAAGCTGTTAGTTGTTACAAAGGAAGTCTCCTTTTTATATTGCATTACACAGCTTGCAGAGATCTGAAATGGTTTTAGTGAAGAGGTTCCAAGCTCCATAGTTTGAAGGGTGAAAACCCTGCTGCCAGAGACCTCTGCTGGAAAAAAGGATTAGGCTTATGGAGTGGAAAACAGCCTGTGGCTGTTGTAACTGTGTCCCTGCAGCATTCATTGCCAGGAGAGGCACAGGTACTGCCAGCTTCACTAACTGCAGCGATGGCGAGTTTCCCTTTACCCCTCTGGGACACCTGGAAATGATGGTGCTGTGTCCTTGAGAAGACATCCCAGGTCTGCTCAAGTGGGTGCTTAGACCTGTTGCTGATGTTCAGCCTGGAAAGACAGGGGCAGGAATGGCTGGAAGAAGTGCCAAAACTAAGAGCCGCTGCCAAAGTGCTTTCGAAAGTACCAAATACAGCTTTTACAAATTCTGCTAAATTATTGCAAGACTGAGCTTCCCCTTCTTATACTGTTACCATTATACTGACTTTCTGTATAACTGGATTGACAGATTTGGTGTTTATCATGCTGCATTGTTAAGAGTTATGCCTTATCAGTTAAGCCTTGCCGTTAAGAGTCATACCTACACTAGTTGGAGAGCTGCAGTTCTCATGTGGGCTAACCCAGAATGAAATCTTGTCTACTTTAGTTAGTGCCTTTGCCATGGGAAAATTGTGTCCACCTAGTCGTATTCCAAGGGCAGGCACAGAAAATTACTTCTTACTGCCTGTTTTGATCTTAAGCACCTCAAGCCTTTGGGCTGGGTAGTGCTTCAGTATTACAGCAAGTTGACATTGTTCAGCACATGTCATGAGAAGGTGGTTCTCAGCCAGCACAAGTTCTGTCACCTTTCTGCTCTGGTTTTATTTCTAGGAGTAGCTTGTCCCTTGCCCATTTGCTGGTTCACCCCTGAGGCCATGCCACTGCTGGGAACATTTGAAAGTTCAGCTCTCCTTGAATCAAATTGCTGCCGAGGTGCCAAAAATGTTTCCATCCCCACTGAACAGTAGGCAGGAAAAGTGGAGCCAGCTTCAAATTGCACAGTTTTCCTGGCCTGTGTGCCCTGGCAGCAAGAGTCCTCAGATCTCCAGAACATGTCATCCATCTGTGTGAGTCATGAACTCCCTTGGGAGCTCTTCCTTCCTCCCTCCCATCTGCAGAGATAATGGTTGTTGGTTGTCATTGGTAGTGCAGAGACTTGTGCACACAATCTGGTGTGCAAGACTGCTGTGCCATGTGTGCAGTAGCATGCCAGCAGTGTCTGCATTAATACAGGAGGCCAGAAACAACCCCTCTTCCCATCCCCTTCACCTCCCTGTGAAGTACAGAGCACTTTCCAGGGCTGGGTCCCAAGGAGCTCTTGTGGTCTCTGGACTCTTCACATACAAAGTATGTCTGTGCTATAACAATTTTATGAAAGGTAAATTCTTTGGATTCCAATGTGATGCTTTTCTAAAACCAGGCTAATTAGAATGATCTTGAGCAAAGCCTGGAGGCAGAACTCAAAAGGGAACTTTGTAATAGCTGGAGAGTTGAAATGCCTCCTAATTTAATTACTGAACCTTTTAATTAAGGTCTTGGCTTCTTTTAGGTCTAATTTTCTAGAATGCCTATCACTTGATATGAGGAGAATAACCTGAATGCTTAAATCTGAGGCAGTTCCACCAGTGCAAATTCGCTGAAAATAGATAATTGCAGAGGGAAGTGGGCAGCTGCAGTCCTCTGCACCTAGAATTAAAGCAATGGCTTGTAATTCCTTTGACTGCCTGTACTACTTGAAAAACACCTGTTTGGTGAAACATTCGGTGTCCTCACTTCAGTTGTCACAAGAACGGAATTCCCACACTCTCATTCCTTCTGTGATGGGGCTACAGAACTGATGGACAGGGGTAGAGCAGTTGACGTCATCTACCTGGACTTGTGCAAAGCGTTCGACACTGTCCCACACGACATCCTTGTCTCTAAATTGGAGAGACATCAATTTGATGGATGGACCACTTGGTGGATAAAGAACTGGCTGGATGGCCGCATGCAAAGACTTGTGGTCAACGGCTCAATGTCCGGCTGGAGACCAGTAACGAGTGGTGTCCCTCGGGGATCGGTGTTGGGACCGGTCTTGTTCAACATCTTTGTCGCTGACATGGACAGTGGGATTGAGTGCGCCCTCAGCAAGTTTGCCGATGACACCAAGCTGTGTGGTTCGGTTGATACCCTGGAGGGAAGGAATGCCATCCAGAGGGACCTTGACACACTTGTGAGGTGGGCTGATGCCAACCTCATGAAGTTTAACCATGGCAAGTGCAAGGTCCTACACCTGGGTTGGGGCAATCCCGGGCACAGCTACAGGCTGGGCAGAGATGAGATTCAGAGCAGCCCTGCGGAGAAGGATTTGGGGGTGCTGGTCGATGAGAAAATGAACATGAGCCAGCTGTAGTGTGCACTCGCAGCCCAGAAAGCTGACTGTATCCTGGGCTGCATCAAAAGGAGCGTGACCAGCAGGTCGAAGGAGGTGATCCTGCCCCTCTACTCTTGTGAGACCTCACTTGGAGTATTGTGTGCAGTTCTGGTGTCCTCAACATAAAAAGGACATGGAACTGTTGGAACAAGTCCAGAGGAGGGCCACGAGGATGATCAGGGGACTGGAGCACCTCCCGTATGAAGACAGGCTGAGAAAGTTGGGGCTGTTCAGCTTGGAGAAGTCTGCGTGGAGACCTCGTAGCAGCCTTCCAGTATCTGAAGGGGGCCTATAGGGATGCTGGGGAGGGACTCTTCATTAGGGACTGCAGTGATAGGACAAGTGGTAACAGGTTAAAACTCAAACAGGGGAAGTTTAGATTGGATATAAGGAAGTTCTTTACTGTAAGGGTGGTGAGGCACTGGAATGGGTTGTCCAGGGAAGTTGTGAGTGCTCCATTCCTGGCAGTGTTCAAGGCTGGGTTGGACCGACCCTTGGGTGACATGGTCTAGAGTGAGGTGTTCTTCCTCTTGGCAGGGGGGTTGGAACTTGATGATCTTAAGGTCCTTTCCAACCCTAAGTATTCTGTGATTCTATGATTCTGAGCCAGTTTCTCTTACCATCTGAAATAGGACAGGTTTGCCATAAAAGTTGGAGGTTTCCACCCCTGCTAGCCTACCCCTATCTGAAATGCCAGTCTAATCATAACATGGGAACAGACTGTGTGTAGTATTTTCAGCCTGTAGGTGCAAGGGCTTGCAGCAGGCACTTGAAAGCAGTGACTGGGGAGCCAGAAGCTGGTATGAAGTACGCAGGAGTCTGAGTGTAGAACGTTTCTCGGAGCAGCTGTACCTCAACAGAAATTCTGTAGGGGCAGTTCAAGGCAGGAAAATATTGACCACTCAGGGCTAGGGGATCCTGCAAAGCACAGAACGTTGACAGTAACTACCCTGAAGCCATAAAACTAGCAATACATTTTCTCGAGGAGAAGGGATATGGCTCTGTAAACAAACCTCCTGTTTTTTCTATTATATACTTATCCTAAATATAAGAGATAATGTTCTGATTCACTGTTTCTGCTTTCAGCATGGAAAAACTGCACTAGCTGTGGCATCAAGGAGCAATCATGCCCTCATTGTAGATATGATCATTAAAGCAGAAAGGTATTATGCCATGAAACAGGTAAGAAACACTTTTCTTTACACTGAGGAAAACACTAAGGGAGTACAGCCGATTCTGATCCTGAAGCACCTTTTGCCTGAGGTGGTTCCTTTTGGCAAGCTGCAAGACTGGCCTTGATAAATTGGTTTATGTGGGTTCCATGTCATGATTTTGACACAACACAGTTTAAAACCCCTAAGATTTCTCAGGTACACCTTTTGTTTGGAAGCAGGTCCTGGTGAGGCAGTGTAAGACATCTCTTGTAGCATCCACCCTAAAACCTGCAAGAAAGAAGATGCTGACACAATTTATCTATGTCAAGCAAGTAAATCTGTGAGCGCCAGAGCTAGCAAACCAGGGCAAAAGGACTAGCGAAAGGAATGCACTTGACTGTCAGCTCTTGTGCTTCATTGCTGAGCTGCCACACAAATATCTAACTTCATTATCACTCCTGCTTACTGCCAGGGAGTGTTTGTTGTACCAGGTTAGCCAAGTGCCTCCCACACTTAGGTGGTATAAGCATATGGATCCTGCCCGAGTGCCAGCACATGAATTAACCATTTTTACCACCCCACTTCATCCCTATGTGCCCAAATCCGTGATACTTCGTTTTACAGGGCATTGTGCTGGGAAACCACCCATCTAGATTAACTAGAATGAAAACCACCTCCATGAACTCCCTGTGTTGTGCATATTAGATTTGCACCAGTTCAGCTGGAGTTGTCAGGTACATGATTGTTTCTTTTGGCTTAAAAGGGGAATTAGAAGTAATCTCTTGTCAAAGAAGACATGACAAGTCTGACAGCAGTGAGCCCTTAATGCTCCTAACTCTTAGCATTGTTTACTGAATTGCCTGAGGAGAAGATGTCTAAGCAGATGGTCTTCCTCAAGAGCTCCACAGGTGTTGGGAATAGAAACAAAAGTGTTTGTATCCCATTACTACGAGCACAGCCTTTGGCAGCTGCTTAGATCTTACAGGTATGGAATATAATGTTGCTCAGGTGGCTTTACCATATAAGAAACTAGAGTGTTTTGAACCATTATTTTGAGAACTTTTTGTTACACTGAGCTGACTTACCATCTGTGACAAGGCATTAGTTACAAAAGGAAATGTCACGTTGCTGTGAGGAAGTGCACATGACACTAATGTGTGGGAGTGCCTCGTTCTTTCCATTTGCCCTTTTTTCTATTTGTTTGCCTGTAGGTTTTTTGTTGGTTTTGTTTTTCTAAACCTCAGAGGTTTTCTATACCCCCTCTGAACCAGGGAGAGCCTGAAGCTGCCTGGTAGAATGCCCTGACCCTCACCTTGCATGTATCAGGAAGCATGCAATAAAGTCTGCACTAGAAAAGAAGTGGAATCAAACATACATGAAAAAGCTTAGTTACTGAACTAAGATTATTTTTTCTTGCAAGACTCTCATAAGGTTAGTAAACAACGCTGTTGTATTTTTCTAAATTTTATCTGGAATGGAGTATTTTATGCTTAGCACTTTAAAATGTGGCATGCTGCCATTTCCTTTTTTGCTTAGTAGCTGCTCTGTAATCCCATACCAACTTCCGGAAGACATTTTTCACTTTGGAGAATGATTTGAAACAAGACTAGCATGTAAACAAAAAGAAATACAAAAGTAGTTTAGGCTTACCTACACTAGGAAACAGGCTTTCCACTGGGCACTGCTCAGCTAAGGCTAAAATCACTGCTACATTCTAAATGTCGCTTTTGCAGAGGTGCCCAAACAAGAAGCTATACCTTCACTCCTGTATCATGCATACGGTAGCAACACCACTTTTCATTTGGAGGGTGCTTGTGGTTTTGTTTTCTATCTAATTTTGCTTACACTGGCAATAAAACTAGATCCAGGTTCAAACTACATGTGCTTACCAGTGCTTGGACGCTTTGCTGAATGGGGCTCCATGCACAAAACCCAATGGCTTCATGCTGGCACCAAATGACCTGGTTGTCTCCACTTCAGGCGAGCTGAGCTGATGGGCAGAGGCAGAACAGCCTGAGCAGCACCATGCTGATGGTGCCTAGCCTCTTCTCAGGTAGAAGTCAATACTTCTAGAAGCAAGAAAAAAGAGTAAGAGCTGTGCTTGAAACCCAACCATGTTCAAAACATGGCATACAAAGTAGACAGAGCCAATGAGCACAGCAGTACTGGCACGGGACTTGCTGCTACTTGCTATTGTGTAACAAGTGCCAGAGAAAGGAAGTGGTTTATTTTGAATTTAACTTAATATGACATAGGAACAGACACAGGTGGGATTCATTTCCGTTATACTACTTAGACTGTAATAACATCATCCACGCTGACACATCTTCCAAAAAGCTCAACTAGCCAAACACAGCTCCTTTACCTGCACTGAACAATCACTTGTCAGGAGCTACATGTGGCTGTAGAGGACATAATGTTCACTGCTCTCTAAGTGAAGTTCCCAGCTTCATTACAACATTTATCATCTGCTTTCTTCTCCAGGAACATCTAGTTCACAGTGATGATGGGCCAGACTTCAGCTTGTCCTTCAAACAAGATCACAGTACACAGACCAAGCATATCCGTTCTTCCCTTTGGAATCTAGCATATAAGCAGTTAAACCCCCAGGAATGGAAAAAACTGGCCCTATTCTGGAAGTTCACGGGTGAACAAATTAGAGCTATTGAAGAACAATGGACAGGTAACAATATCTGAATGGCTAGACATAATAGGTAAGCTATAAAAACCACAAGGCAGAGCGGCTTTTTAAACTACATGAGTGTCAGATTCACAATGGCCATACTGCTCTTATTCAAATAATGAAAAAAGGCAGTGAGTGGGTACAAGCTTTGTCCCTGGTTCCAGGGTGGCGGTGATGTAGAAGTACAGGCCACTTCTGTTCTCCCTTTTTGCCTGAAGGAATCTTCATCTTCAGAAATCAGAAACAGTGAGTGGCATGGAAGGGTCTTGCAGGTCATGCTGCAAGTGAGGAACTGGGAAACCTCGTGACACAGAAGACCTTGTTCATGCCGTCTTGACAGCTGCCATAAACCAGCACTTTTTGGTTTCAGGCCCCTCAAGTGCTGGGAAAGCCATACTTCTAGAGTATGCATTGTACTTGCTTACTACTACTCCACAATATACTTCCACACATTGAGGAAAAATGAAAGGAAAAAATCGTATTAAGGTGTATTAGCTTTTCTCTCCCTTTACTGTAGCCTTAGAATAAAACTATAATTTGTTTGTCTGCTTTTACAACTTTTTAAGCCTCAGTCATCATTTTGCTTCTGGGCAAGAAAGGGAATAGTTAAATGAGTAGGTTTTAAAACCTCTTGGAACTCTAAAAGTACAAAAGCACAAAATATCCTGTTCCCAGCACATGGAACAGACAAATGCTTTGTGTATTGCATAGGGAAAAAAAGTTACCAGGAACATGGAAATAGAATGTTGCTCATCTGGTTACATGGTATGCTGCTGGCCCGTCAGAATCCTGTTAAGCACATATACGAGGATCTGGTGGAAGCAGGATTTCAGCCTTTAGCTGGTAAGTTGTTAGAGACCACCTTACACTGTCCTCTGCCAGGCTGCAGTGCAGTGCAGAGGTGCCTGCTGCTGCTGCCAGGAAGGTGTAACTGTGGCAGAGCTGGAAGACAGCCTTCCTTTCTGGGACTATGCTCTTCCTGGGGGTGGCATGGGGGTGGGCGACATTCCTTGAGAAAGTGCATTTAAGCAAGACTTGTGATTTCTAAAGGAAGACAAAGAAACAGACAAACCAACTTTGCTTCCCTCCTTTGTCCTGCAAGTGAATGTGATTGGCTAGCCCTCAGTTAAGTTAGTCTGACCTTGTGAAATATAGAGCATGTCAAGCAAGTGACTTCTCCTCTTACTTTACAGAGCACATCAGAGGTGCAAGTAGCACTGGCATGGACTCGAGAAAATGTGCTATTTCATGAGTTCATTAGTAAAACACGGCATATCTGATGGATTTACATGCCACACGGAAGGGGACTTCCAAATAGAAACAGTATCTTTTCTGGAAACAAAAACCTATTTTGAAGTTGTATGACTTTTTCCAAGCTAGAAGAACTTGTAGTCCTGAAATACTGGTTAGTTCTCTTATAAGCTTGCTATACAATGATTTAAAGAATTAAGAGTGAATGGCTATTAGTATACTGGTAAGCAAGAACCACACTCCTCTGCTCCCCCCCCCCCCCCCCCAAGGTTCTGCACCTGGCCTAACACTGATACACTAATTCTGTACTGGAACTGCAAATTAAGATATTTTGTTTGACATGAAATGTAAATGAGATGTTTTCTACCTGAATAAAATTAATAGGTGAAAATTATGTGTATAAATCAACACTTCCAGAAATAGGCTGGCACCTGGACTCATTTGGGATTCAGGTTTACGTAAGGGCTTGCTAGGATTATAGTGTTCCTGTCAGAAGAGGGCTTTTCTCTTGTTTAAACAGAGCTATGATTAGGACAAGTCTTCCTCCTTCAGCATTTCATTTATGTAGTGAAAATACACAAAAATACCATATTTAAAACCATGTGAGGATGGCCTATCATGGCATAACCTTGAATACATACTCAAAAAAGAATATTTTATATTTAGTAGTTAATACATCTAGAAATTATTTACCTATTTCTTGTCCATGTCTTGAATTAAGACTTGGTAGTGTCTTGCTGAACATGTTTAAAGGTTTCCTCTTTACTGAATATATTTCATATCTAAAAAATTATATAGCATGTCTCTCTTTGTAGTCTTCGCTAACAAAACAGCTTTACCACGTAATGGAAGAATTTAATTGCCTTGTCTGTGTGTATATAGCTAGCAATATATTGTACTGAATCTTACTGTTTGTACTAAAAAGATCATGATTTGTGTCTTAGTCTGAAATGTTATGCCTAGCTGCCCTCTTGTGTGCAGCCTGTTTTGATGTGGCTGCAGAGCACCACAGGAATATGAAGCACAGACTAGTATTAGAAATATCAGATCACAAATTCTTAGATCCTGACAGGTATGCACCAAGTTCTGACACATTAGCTTGGAAAATGAGAATGTTTATATCAGTCTGATGGACTTGGTACCTCACCTGGCCTAAGCTGCACCCTGGATATGAAGTATACCACCTTCGTTTAAGTATGCTGTTGTAGGATATAATTAAAATGCACATCAACTACACTTGGTTGCACTGGCAACTGAAAAAAAGCATATGTAACAAAAATAAATTTAATTTTCACTTCAAAATATATGTTAGTAACATTGGAACTGAACAAAGTGATTCAGACAAATAAATGCATTCATCCTTTATTTAAAAGTGTGCAAAAGATACCTTAAATAGAAACTGTTTATCTTAATAAAATAAGTTCTCAAATAGTTTGGAGGTAGAACAACATTTCAAGTTCTTTTTATCCCCTCCAGATGTTTACTATAAAAGCACTTTTCATTTAGAAAAGGATAAAAACATGATGCATATTTTAGGCCTTGATACATCAAATCTGTAAAGACTGGAAAGAGGTTTAAATTGTACCTTGATAAAAACCCCCACCAGTGAGAAAGTTACTCAGTCAACAACTTTTATTGACTGAACACTGGCATGAGTTTGGCCCTGAAGCATTCGCCCAACTTGTCCCGCAGGTATCACAGTGGTTGAGCCAGAAGAATGGAGCACAGTTCGAGGATATTTAGCAGCAGTGGCTTGAGATATGGTTTGCTGAAAAGTAATACATCAAAACATTTAACAGTACAAAGAGTTCCACCTTATAATAGCTCTAAGTGAGCTGTAGTTCAAACAGAAAGATTCACAACCCAGCAAACTGAAATACACTTAATGAGTAATCTTTTTCTTCCTCATCTGTAATATACTTTTTAGAATACAAAATGCTAATAAAATGCTAAACATTCAGTTAACTAAGTGCCTGAGCTTTTATCACTTCACTCTTTTTTCAGAGTTGATTGGTTTGTTTTTTTACCAAATTGTTCAGAATTTTCCTCTGTAGTGCTAATTTAATTATGCCAACTTTCCTTTTGAAGTCCAGTATTTGCTATGAGGAAGTCCCTGAAAGGTCTCTGGTCTCTGAAAGGAAAAGGTTTCCATTTATTTAACAATTAATTTTCTCCCTTCAAAAAGCTAATACCTTACTGCAAAAAACAGCAGTAATTCTCCTTTCAATCAAGGTAAACTCTCTCCCATTGTCAAAATAATTCAAGAGAAATACTTCAATCTGACTGACCTCCACTTAGGCATTTCTGTGCAGAAAAGAGCATATGGAATATCCCTTTGGGACTGTCATATTTGTTATATTTTTAGAAGTCAGTTTTTGGTACAGCAGTTCAGGTACTTCACTCGTCACACTAGTCACACAGTTTGAATTCGGAAATTGTTCCTAGTGAAAGAATTCTCACACCAAACCCCTAACCCCTAAGGGCGTAGAATTTAAATACGAATTTCTGCTTAGGAGCCCAACTTCTTGAAAACTATGTGCAGCCTGTTGCAGGGCCCTGATTCACTAAAGGAAATGAGCGAAAATAGAATATTCCTCCCACAGTTACCAGTGACTCCAGCTCAAATTAAGGGACCTGATGTAAATCTGCTTCTTCTGGCAGTATCACTGACAAGAAACTGGACTTTCAGATAACACACAGAAAACTAAGATTCTACTTTACAGGTTAAAATATATAAAAAACAGTCACCTGTTTCATACACCTCCAGTTGAAAACACTTTCTGCTTAGACTGGTCTAAAAGTCTAGTGATTGGCAGGCCATACAAGCCACTGTTTACAATCTTCCTGTATGCTGATCTTGTATCCTATTAATGCACTTATTTCAGTGTTTTCTTCAGGATAAACAGGCATAGTAGTACTCAAAACACAACAAACAGCAGGCTTGATGAATCTGATTGCCTCTGGACAACAGGTTTACTTCCCCCTCCCCCAGTACACTTAGCCTGATCTATAGTCTGTCAGACTAATCTATATGTCTGCCACCTCTGGTTCAGTCACTCTTCCTGCCATACACCACAAAGCTTGACTTTAAACTGTGGCCGCATGGTGATGACACCAAATACTGCTGTACCAACTGACCACTTCTACAAAGAGGAAGACTCATGGAAGAGCTGGGCAAGAAAGAGACAGCCAATGCTGCTGCTGTGAAATAATTATATAGAAACAAAACAAATACATTAAAATGGCAATATTGACTTCCTCTATTCACCTGTGCCTTCTACCCAGACCAAAGGTAGTACTGTTTGTTATTCTGAACAGGCCTCCAGTTTAAGCTTTGTCTACTACCACTTTACAATGGTCATTTTTCTTTACTACCAGATGTGAGGTATTAAGAATGCTGTTACAAGCATAATTCTGACTTACCTGAGTAACTGGGTGATGTTTTTCAATAATGACTGAACTAATGGGCGGAGCAACTCCCATCACTGCTAAACTACCACAGATTCTGGCTTTTTGTCCCATATCAGCTCGACCCGTGATTCGAGCAGTGATTGTTCTTCCTGCTTTCTGTTGAGCAGATGTTATTACTTTTGCCATGGGCTAGAAATAAATGAAGTATCGGTTGGTAAAAATCTAAACATATTTGCGATGCTCTAATATGTCTGCTTAGTTTTTTCAGTTACATGCCTAAACAGAACATAAGAAGTTGCAAGTAATTTAGCTATGTTATACAGGACTGAATTTCCTCCACCTAGTCACAACCTGGTCTATTCCATCTTTTTCCACCTTAAGTATGAGACAGCATCTGTCCTGAGGGAAGTAAGGCTAATTTGATAAAACTCAAACAGTATGGATAGTTTAGGTTTGCTCACTGGCTGCATACTCAAATGACAGCTGCAGGCACTTCCATCATCCTGGACGGACTTTCTAGCAGTGACACAGCAGACACAAAAAAGCTTCCAAGCAGTAAAATGCTGCATCTTTCTCTGACAGCATGTAGCAAAGTGTATCAGATGGGAAAAAGAAAGGAGGGCAATGCAGAAGACAATGGAGAAAATAAAAAAGACAATTCAGCAACAAATATGGAACAGGGAACAAGAGAGATATTCCAAAGAGGATGATACTAAAGCAAAGCATACTCTTTCTGCAACAAAATGGTTTCAAGCGAAGCACTAATTGTTCTTGTTGTGCTATATGTAAGTGTGCATTCACCCCTCCGCTCCCCACTGCAAAAATCATTTAGAATTGCTCCTAACATAAACAGGTTTCTGTAACATTAATGAACTTTTGCAAGGTAGTGTCTTCACACAGCTATGTAAACCCAACTACATATGCAGTTTTCTCAACTACATACTTGTATTGCTCTGAAAAATGTGGAATGATACCCAAACTAGTATCTGCTATAATTATGCCTTAGAAACCAAAAAGTTAATTTTATCACGTTACCAGTTTTTGGGTTGATGCCACACCAGACCCTGCAGCTGTGCTAGTGATGATTACTGGAGAATCAGAATCCAGCCTTGTTTGAGAAGTGCTTGCATGACCCAGGTGGGCAGAAAACTGTGAATGAAACCAGAGTTTACAAAGAATAAGTACAACTTTCTACAAAATACAATTTTACTCTTTAGACGGTCAGTTTTTGACTATTCCAATTACTCTTCTCAATCTAACTTCTTTGCAGATATTTTCTCTAGTTCACTGTTTTTTGGTTAATTTAAAAATACTTGTCTGAAAAATGTGGAAACAGTGTGAATAACATTTGATACTATTAGAAAGAAAAATCAGGAAAGAGGCAAGCGCATCTTCTCTGCTCTAACCTGTATTCTAGCCTGAAATTGTTTTATGGCGGCAGTATCTTCAGAATGACTCCAGGGCAGGTCCAAAATATCCAAGCTACTGGGTAATGATCTTGTTAAGCTGACATGACAGGACAATAAGCTGAGTTCTCTAAGTGCCTTTTATATGTTACACTTAAAATGAAGCTTCAAGTCAGCCAGTTTTTCTTCTTTTCAGGTTATTATATTAAGCTCTTCTTTTTTTTTTTTGAAGGAAAACAACCCACAACACAAAACACCAAAAAACCCCAACCAAAACTCTTTAATGTCTTTTTTCAAGGAAGAACTTTAAAGAGCAAATTCTACTTATCATAGTGATCTTGTCTTCTTTAGTTTCATATATTTTCAATAAAATAAAAAGCAGATCTTAATGAAAGTATAGCAAACAACAGCAGCTGTGCCCCAATCACTTCATTTATACTATGCAGCCTGAACATACTCATAGGTTTCTTTTTACATTTAGACTGTTTTCAAATTCCTTGCATTCCTGGGCTCCTATTCATAATGTTCCAGCTGAAGAAGTTAGCTTTTGTCACTATCAAACATAGTTCTGTTCCAGCTACACACTTACCATGTCTTCCATCTGAAGAGTATTTGCTGGTGGAGGTGGTGGTGAGGGCAGATTATATTGTGAAGCAGGTATTCTTCCTGTAACAATGGTACCATTATCATTTCTCCTACTTCCTATATCTGTTATTAGAAACACAAAGTAATGGGATCAGCACATAATCTAGCAAACCCTAAGGGCAGAGGGGAAGGGAAGAGGTCAAGTCAGAGTAAAATTCTAATATTCTTTGGGACTTCTGTACAACCTAATTAAAAGGATCAGCCTGTTCATTTGGGGGCAGGGGGTGTGTGCATAAAAATATGTAAACATTCCTGTATTTGACCTTTCTCAGATGCTTGGAAGTAATATTTTTCAAGGGGCTTGTTTCTGTGTTATGCCTCAACATCCCTGTGACACGTCACATACTTGTAGTGCAAAGAACTGAGTTTCTCTGTACTGCCTGCCAATATTAAATTCAGTGTGCAAGAGCTGCTCTTATATTAAAAGGCTAAATCCAGTTCAGATAGAAAATAGCAAACCACAGAAAGACCACACCAGACTTCTGTGAGGGTATAACGTCCTTAAGGGGGATCACTGTTAGTAAAATAAAGTGCTATTTTAACTTTCCTGAGAATGTACTGCCATTTCAAGGGGCCAAAACCATGCTTAGCAGCATCTCATTTCCACATATATGGCTGGACACTGGGCACATCCCGTCTGTAGGGCTGGGACCACCTATGAGTGCCCTTTAGCTCTCATCTTCCCCCAGCAGCTGGGTAAACCTGTGCCGGTGCAAAATCCATCCAGGATTCTTTTATCTTGCAATGCAGACATGCTGGGGAGGTCAGATCTGTAGACCTAAGCCCTATATCTTTTCCAAGCAGTTTCAATCTTTTCCTTTAGAATGCAAACTTCCTTAAAGGAAGCCAATAGAGGTATTCTTACTCATTCTCCAATTTCTTAAGCAGATGACCCTATCTGCAGTTTCAGGCCAAGGAAACTTTGCTCATTTCAGGGACTTCAGTGACACCATGTGGTAGTTGTGTTTTTTTCTTCTCTTGAAGTGAGCAGGAAAAACGTAATGAAGATTCAAATTGGTACTCAAGGATTTAAAGAGTGAAAGTATGCCAGAATACACATTTTGTACGTACATACGTATGTACACTCACATTAAGCTTATGCATAGACAGAACCAATGCATCGTTACAGACCAATCAGATCTGATCTACGTTACTTAAAAATGCAGTGTCAGCTTTTTAAAGAAAAATCAGTATTTCTTGTAGGTTCAATGTTCCTTTAAATACACAAAGAGATTAAAAATAATCTTACTATAACAGTAATTATTAAAAATTTAAGTAACCTGTCAGTGTGTCGGCCAGACAGGTTTTAGATCATCAACATTGATTCCAAATGTTATGGACCCATTAAAGTCGCAATACTTGTACAATATCAATAATATACACTATAATGTATATATAATAGGTATGTTATCTGTACATTAAGTGCACATACTAATAAACTACTAATAATAAACAGGTAAATGGATCAAATTCTGCTTTTTTTTCCAATGACAGTAGGTGGCATTGCAGTGTTCATTTCCATATATAACCACCAACTCTGACACATGGAAGTTCCAATGTCCACAGATTACAAGACTAGAACAAATCACAATAACCACCTAATCTGATGTTTTAAGTTCCCTGATATCGTGATCACTGTTCTGCTATACCTAAGGAAGACTGAAAATAAATGGTTGTACAACCATATTAAATAACTATTTAACTAACCTCACTGAATCTACTGTCTGGCTGTAGCAAGAAAGGTAGTGTGTCTGGAGTAGGGGAGGTGGTATGAGAGGCAGTGGAAGAAGATGGCCCACAACAGAGGACCGTGACAAGACAACAGAGCTCAGACTGTGAGATTCTATGAAGCTTGATGAGGACTACACTGACCACAGGAAATTAAAGAGCATGATGCTGCACACCCAGAAAGTTAGGTATAGTCACCGCAGTGTTGTCCATTACAGCAAAATCTCAGGCATTTGCCTGTGTAGCATATCAGCTCCTGCTTTATAGCTCAAGTGGTTCAGCCCATGAACCTCTGGGGTTAGTTGTGGCAGCTTTAAAGCTCAGTTTTCTTAATTTCCTTCCTACTTACCCTCTTCTTTATAGATTTACAGAAACAATGCTTTCCTATTCCACACCACTCAGTCACCCATCATTATTAGGGAGACCACTGTCTGTTGCATGGTTTTAGAACACAATAAACAAAGAAATATATGCTAAATCTTCTAGAGAAAGTAGTTCTTACATTATGAAATAGTAAAACAAGTACTTTCACAATGCCCTGTAACTTTATTCCCAAACACAGTATCTTCAAGAAATCATTCATTCTTGACCTTCCTCAAATACTGATCCTGTGTTTTCACTAACACACAGCTACTGCACTTAGCCAATGCCATATGCTAGTTTCCTAAGCAACTGCACAAACACTGCATATATTTCACAGGCTCAGACAGCTGCTCAGGTAAGTATTCTCTAAAAAAGCCTTCTTCAGGTTTTTATTTCCTCTTCATATCTATGCTTTTAGTGAGGAATTTTTCTGAAGTAGTTTAGAAACTTCTGGTATAAGATTGTTAAGTTTAGCAACTTCAGTTTCTTGTCTAAGGCCACTAACAGCTGCTGCCAGTACAGTGGGTTGTTAAGCCACAAGTACAGCTGTGAGACTCCTGCTGGCACAGTTATTTTCATTTCAGTGTAGACTGCTGCACCAGCATGATTATGCTCCTGCTGCTATAGACTGTCTCACTCTAAGGAGAGTAACAGTATGCATCACATCAGTAACAGTATGCAACTCTTTCCTGTATGGCTGCACAAGTTTTATGAGTGTATTGCGATATAATTAGACTGGTGTTTCCTGTTCTGGCACAGAACTTCAGCTAAACACAGAACCTGGGAGATTCACTTATCTTTTTGCATTATACGGCAAGATTAAGAAAGAAGGGAGAGCTGTCTGGGAAAAGCAGATTCATTGCACATTGAGATTCTAGAGAACAGAGGAGGGTTTTCCAGGGTTTCCCCTCACCACTCCATAACCCAGGTGCTGACAGAATTCTGGGTAGTCTTCCACAGTGTTTTAAGATGTTTGCCATCCCTTGTCCTTACTGCAGTTGCAGGCTATCACCCTCCAAGAAAGATGAAGAGAACGTGTTCCACCTTTCAGCTACAGCAGTACAAAGCTCAGCATCAAGTATTTCTCAACATATTCAACAGGACTTTCTAAACCAGTAAGTTTGATAATCTTTGTATTGCTGTATGTCCTCAAATTAAAAAACAAACAAACAAACAGAAAAAAAAACAGAAAAAAAACCCAAAACAGCCCTGAAAAAAAAACAAAACAGAGAGAGAAGAGAATCCTTTAAAACAAACAAAACCCCCCAGACAAGTGAACCCAACAAACTCCACACTCACTACCAGATTAGAGTGGTTTTTTATACTGACCAGGGTCCGTCCTACTATCCTTGCCCTGGAACATGGTCATTGCTTCCAGATTCAAAGCACATACACCACGCATAAAGGCTTTCTTCATTGTTGCTTCATACTCTTCCCTTTCACTGTGCAGACGCAGAACCTCAGCTTTTGTTTGTTCCAAAGTAGCAGTTAGCTACAAAAGAGAGGAAACAGCTGTCTCATAGTTCTGAAGGCAAACTACATGAATATTCCTCAAGTAGCTTTAAAAATCACTTACTCCACTTACAAAGATACGCATTTTACTTCAAAATCTCTCTTTCACCAGAAATGAAGAGCTACTTGTCATTTGTTTACACTACAGCACATTATTTTACTAGAGAATACCAAGAACAAAAGTGCATTCAAAATCACTGTCAGATTTTACCCAACCAGCTTTGTCTTGCAAGTTCAGAAGTTAGGCATCTGGTACAAGCTAGATTTCTGCAAGAGCATGGATTTACTCAAGAGAAGTATAAGTGTTCTTAGAAAACTATTTAAAGCATTTGTAAGAATAGTCATCAAAAATATCTCACTTCTAGATACTGTAAAAAGAAAAAAAATACCAATCCTAAAAATGCTGAGAAAAGACAGACCAAGTCACCTTTGTAACTCACTGCTTACTGGTTTTGGGCTGGTAAGCCACGTTTGTAAGCCTGTCCTTAAAATTCCAGGTTTAATTTCTTCTTAAAACACAAAGCATTTAAAGCATATCTTTTAAAACTTCATTTACTTACCGTGCACCAATGCACATGTTGATAACTTCAGGTTAAGCATTGAAAATTATTTAACAAGCTTAACTGGCAAGTTGAAGGTAAAAGCAAACTTAGGTTCAGCCTTTAACAGAGTAGTTATTGTAAGAAAAAACCCAGACTGTACTCATCATAATCATTCATACTAAGAATAGTCTTCTACTTCCATTGTCTTCTTCAATAAGACCCCTATAAACACACAGCCAATATTAAATGTGCTTTTAGAAAACAAAATACCATCCTTACTGACAGGCAGATAGATATTTATCTCATTTCAGAAAGAAGCCAATTTACTTCACCTGTGAGTGCAGATAAACAGCATTTTATATCAGATGCAAGGGGAAAAAGAACCAAACCAAAACACAAAAACCAAACCAAAAAAACCCAATCTATTTACATCTAGAAATCATAATGGAGACCTCAGATGTTCTTGGGTACTTGGTAGCTCTGTTCTACTGGAAACTCCTCATGTTTTTCAAGTTTGCTGAGAAAGAGATACTTTGTATGGATGGGAGATAAGGGAGTGAAGGAGAGAAAGAATAAAACCCCCCCAATATTACCTCTGCAATTTTGGCTTCGTAATCATTGGTGAGCTGAACACAGACATCTTCTGCCCTTAACTGACAGGCTTTTGCTACTTTTTCTTTCCATTTTTCCTCACTATGAGAGCGCCATGCTGTCCATACTTTCTTCATCAAAGCTGTCCGGAATTGTCTGTCTGCTATTCTGTTTGCATATTCCTTAGGAAACAAATATAACCACTTCATATACAAGTTCATGTTTACTAAAAATTTAAGTACCCAAGAGAGTGTGGATGATTGTTTTACAACTTATTACACAGCCTGCAGGAGGAGCACTTAAGTAGAGTTACATGTGCTGCAGCAAAATGGTACAAAAAAAAAGCAGCAGCAGCAAAATGTTTCTCCCTGCACTGAAGTGTTACTGTCCCCAGTATCAGAAACCAAATTTGATTTAGAACTTAGATTCCACAAACGAGTGTTTTTACCCTCAGCTTAATGACACTTAATCAACAACCTCACATATATGATGTAACCACACATATGTAAAGCCATTTACAGGGTATGTGGGACAACTTGATTCACTGCAGGAACCATATATAACCTGCAGTTACAAAGATTGCAGGTGATTAGTATGTAACACCTATCTTTTTAATAAGTTCAGACTTCAGGATGTTTTAAAAAATCCTTATAAGACAATTTTGGTTTTCCTCTATTTCAAAATAGTCACCAGAAAATGTATTTCAGCATTATTTTTCCAAAAATGAATTACAAAAAAATAAAAAGAGCTTTGTATAAACTAGACTCAAAATGATGAGTAAATTACAAGATGGAAAGGAAAGAGTAAAGGCTATCCCTCTTTGCAAATCAGTCGAGTTTTGCATAAGGTCAATGAACTTGAGTCCAGTCAGGAATCTGTACCTGGTACGGGAAAGGTTTGCAGTCTGAACATGTGATCCTTCTTTTCTGTCATACTTCAGGTAGTAGACTGCTTACCATTAGATGCATGAAACAACATTCAACATTTTGTGTGACTAGCTCTTAACTACTTCAAATTCTGACAGTGTGAGAAAAGAGGGGAGCTGAAGTTTTAATTGTGAAAGTGGCTTCTTCAAAAAATGTGATAGTGTATCATATCACTCTCCAAACGTTATGAGTTTGAAATTTACAATGAGATTCCCTTGGCACCAGCTTGAAAATGTAGACTACGGTGCTCTGCTGTGAGCTGATCACAGTAATTGGGGCAATATAAGACAAGTACAGGTTTGATTTTTTTCCTTATCCTGGAGAGTGGATGACAGCAGTGGTCTTTTTAGAATTGATGTATTCAAATCGTTATTTAACACAGTCAAACACACCAAAATAGAAACATTGTCACTTTTTCAAACTGTAACAGGAACTGCAGCAACTCTGACCCTTTTTTATGCAGAGGTTTCATTTTCATAGCATTTTTATTTTACTCACACACCTCTTGTTTGGCTTTAATATGCTGAATCCTCCAGAGCGTAAAGTTTCTCATCAGCTCTGTTTTCTCCTTTTGCCTCTCTAATGCTCTGGTCAAGTTAGTAATCACCTGCAAAAATATTAACGCTATTTCAATAGCTATGATCTTTTTAAGATCAAAGAGAATACACTGTATGCACCAGTTACTTTTCATTTAAAGCATTTGCGTTTAACAGATGCTTTCTACTCAACCTTCCCCTTACTCTAATGGAGCAAGAGACAATAATCAAGAGTTCAAATCAGAAGTAGAATTCCTGTGGCTTCAATTCTCAGACTGTACTTAAAAAAAAACAACTGTGTAGTTTTAAGTTATTTCACCCTACATCTGCAGGCTTCTGTGCTATGTTCTAATAATTAAATGTTACTATAGCTTAAGGTCACAAAAATCACTTATATCACAGATGATTTTGATACATCAGGTGCATTTATATTAAAAGTTTGTTTTAGTGCTTTATTAACTAACTGAAATAAAATTATTTATCTGCAGAAATCTTATTGAATTGTTTGAACAGATTTAGCAAGCTAAGGAGCTGCCAAGAACTAGAAAAATCTGATCAAGAACTGTTATTCTTTTTAAAAGTTCACATTAAAGATATCATATAGGCCTATAGCACTCAAAACATTTGAGAGGCAAGATGGCCTACCAGACAGGCAATGCAACTAGGGACTTTTACCACCTGTCTCCAAATATGTTTTAATTAGCATACAGAAGCAGCTGAGGTTCCCGATCACAAATTATGCCTGTCATGATGCAAAATGGGATACACCAAACCACTGAGTATTTCTCTATGTTTTTGCCTAACTTAAACTAGATTCTGCCATCAAGTCACATCTGTGCAACTCCAATGGGCATTAGTGAACAATCTTGGGACTCCAGTGAATAACAAGAAGTTCTTTCAACTACCACATTAAGACTGTGTACAACAACATTCTATGCTATTTGATAACATATCTTAATATGTTATATTGCATATGTTACATGTAATTATTGAACATACATCAATTAAATAAATTATACTTAAAATAAAATTCACCCTTAAATCAACAGCTATCTAGCAAACAGTAGAGAACTCCTATTTTGTTTCAGTAAGGAATTTCATACAGTCAGGCTGTTTAATGAAATATTACTAGCAAAAAACTTGGTTTCATTAATGTGTCTACAATATCAGTCAGAAACAAATGAAGATAAGTTTCATACATTTAAAGCTGATTATTCTCTAGATTTCTAGAATGAATTCTTCACATTACTGTATGTTAATATATCTACTGTAAGGTTTTTTCTCCTTAAAATGACCAATTTTAACATTTTGCATTTTGGGAATAACTAAAGTCTCAGCTATATAAGTAACAAAGAATTTATCTGGAATTAAATTTGCATTTCAACAGATCACTAGGAAAATAGAAAGCAAATTAGTATAATAAATTACATACATTTGAAAATATGTCATATACTAACATAAAACATTAACTTTTGACACTGCATACCTGTTGATACCCACCTAGAAGTCTTGGCCTAAATCCATGTTCCTTGATTAGTATATTTTTGCCACTAGAAATCACTTGTGAGACTCACAATGTGAAAATAAGAATCTACAGTATTCGTAATACTTGGGAGGCTGATGGATTCAGCTTATGCCCATATAAGAATACAGCAGTTTTGGTAAACATGGTGTGATACATGGAAGCACTAACACCTACTGATAAGGTGATGGCAATAGTAATTTTGTATTGAGAATATGTTTAGTTTTTTTTAAACTGAACTATATCATTGGCTGCAGAACTGATTTCATGGGTAGAAGAAAAAAAATGCTTTCAAAGTATCATCGTGAATTATGCTGCATTAAACGTGAGTGACAATGATATCCAACAGAATCAGGTATGTTTCAATGGTATACATTGAAATAACTACGGTTCTGCAAATATGCACTTAAATGACATTATACTCATCCTGTTCTTGTAATGTTACAACACTTGCATTTGCTTAGTCTAAGATTAGACTGCCAAATGGACACAGAACAATCAGCTTCCTCCATACTTTAATTCCTTCGATGCATTTTTTTATTAGAAAAAGGTAAACAGAAATTAAAAAAAGCTAACTCTAAAAAGTGTTCTTAAGTACAAGGTTAAAAATTCAAGATAGCAATATGAGGGTTCAATTATGTTATGTGATCAAAGGGCTGGCAAAATTTTATGTCCGTTTCCACAATTCTAGTTAATTCTGAAGCTGTTGATATTGCTGATAGCAGAAAAGCCCAAGGGCTCCAAGTGTACAATCCTATGAATCTGTACAAGTACACAATTCCTAAGAATCCTAAACCAGAGACTGTTTAAACACTTAGGAGACTGCTGCCCATTTAAAATTCAAGAAAACCAAACCTAAAATTGAAAAACTAAAGACCTTTAAAGTCTTTAAAAAGAGCTAATGGACTCATCTAAGCATGAAATAAGTAATGAACAACATCAGACCCTAGATTTAAGAAGCAAACAATACAAAATATGTATATACAACATGTTCAGTATCTTAAGTTTCCACTGTTAGTATGGACATTATTAGCAACAATGATTCTTCTTCTGCTGTACATTTATTTCTCTATGTTACTTGCTGCAAGAAGAATTTTGTTCACAGATGGACCCAAAAAGTCATCAGTGTATTTTTAAAAATAGGGGAACTACTGAGTTATGAAATTGTATTACTACCTCATCTTTCCTGCCAATAGAGATTTCACAAGTACGCAGCAACTCCTTCAGGTTCGCCATCTCATTGCTCAATTGTCTCACATGTGACGCATGCTTCTCTTTTTCTTGTCTCATTTGAAGCTTGTGGTGTTCAATCAAACTAAGCTTCCATTTTCCCAGTTCAGTCAGAACATTTGTCTGAAAAGTTAAAGGAATGACAGTAGCACAATTAATAAAATTATTCCCTTCTTCCCAATCTTTAAAACTTAAAACATTTAGCAATTAAGGAGACATGAACATTTACAATGATGCCTCCATTAGGCAGGCTGTCTATAAACACTATCAGACATAGTGAACTACTGAATATAACTGAACATCCCTAAAGGAGAAAGTTATTCCAAAGTTCTTGAAAGAATATATTCTAGTGCTCATATGCAATACACAACAATCAAAGAAAAACACTCTTTCCCAGTGCAATCACACTGCAACTTTTCCTGCAGTCTCACTTGTTTTACAACACATTAACATCTGCATGTGATTTTTAAGAAATAAATACCTTAAGACTTCCACTCCAGAGATCAAGTATGTTTTCTATTTGAGTTACTTTTTCGTCAGGTAAAGTTAATTCAGTCACTAGGATATCATTGCTTTCTCTTGGACTGTGCGTGGACCCTTGTGAAGAAGTCTCTCCCGAAACAGCAGGGTGAATTTGTTCCATATTGGCCTCAGAAGGCTTCTCCACTGATATTATGACTAAAAATGAAACAGAGAATAAGGATCGATACTCTGGAAAGGCTGCATTGCTTGCATTCTGGATGGAAGTCAGAAGCCAGGAATTAAGAAAAACAAAACAACCACAAAATATTTATGCCATCAGATACCTCTTCCCACATGTAAAACAAACAACATAATTCAAATATATGCTGCAAAGATACAAGTATATTTAAATCCACAGACCCATCATAACCTTAAGTCAAATCAAAACTACCACTCCCCTAGAGAACAGAATCTTCTAATCTGATTCCATTTTAAAGAGGATAATCACACTAAGTACCAAAAAATTAGCATAGCCAGAAATAAAAAGCATCTTTCTCAGGAAAGACTTCTCATCGATTAACATCCCTGGTCAAAAAATGAAAAACTTTAGCCAATTTCCTTCATGAGACTGTAAACTCCTGAGGTCAGCAGCCTTCCTTTGTGCATTCACAATGCAACCTGTGGATATAATTCAGTATTGGTACGTACCTGCATCAATTTTCCTACAGCCTTCAATTTCCTCATATAATTAGATTTCCAACTCTTTGAGAAAGGAAATATCTACTATGAATTTATATAGCGCCTTACACAATAAGGCCTCACTTTCAGGTGCAATAAAAATTAAGTCGTGTCCAAGAGCAAATGGGCATGTATTTGAGTTCCAAGTGTGTGTGTGGGGAAGTTTAGAATAGAGAAATTAATATTTAAGTAAATGGAAGAGATTAAATATATTTTCATATTTATTCACTGCAGAAAAATTATTAATTTGACAGCTGAATGAAAAAATTGGAAAGGAAATGGATTACCAGATTCCTGGTATCAATAACAACCAGGACAACTTCAAAAGAATACTTTTCTTCTTTCATAAGTGGAGAGAGGAAACCTACAACTTGTTAGTCTTCATTTCTGGAAATGAATATTGTCTGTACAGCTGTTTGATAGTGGATGGGTACTATTTTTTGGTACAAGCATGAAGACCTAATTGTCACAAAGCAGTATTTTCTAACTTATCCAAGGCCAAGCCTGATGGTTGACACTCAGTTACTGTCACTGTTAGGTCTCCTTGTCCAAAGGAAATGAGAAGAGCTGTCTGACTAATACTCCCTCCCCCCCATGAAGTAGGCTGAATTGAAACTATTTCATTCATCCTCTGAAACAAAAAGGAAAAAAGGAAGAACTGTGATGCAGAGAGTTACAACTGCTTTTTCGTGCTTATTCCAAGGTCACACAGAACTACACATAATTAAAATCCACTTCAGCTAAAGAAGTCTGACCTAGCACACCATTTCTACAGACCCTACCATATTACCTCAGCAGAAGACCATTAAAAGATTATCCCAAATCACACTGATATATTATGATCAGGCTCTAGCTTTTTGCTATTGCTTCTCCTGCAAATGAGAAAAACATTGCTTAGCTAATGGCAGAAATTGCTTATTTTTTTGCAAGTAAGGATCTCTAAAAAATATATGCTAGACAGATGACCCAGCCTACTTGAAATACATCTAATCTCAGTGATGAGGAATCTGGCTGTCCTTTCATAATATAAAGCATTTGGCAGTGTTACTACTGTCAAATACTCCCAGTTTTGTCCTTCACCACTTGTTCCCATTCCTGCATGTCACTGTGCTTTTCCTTCAGTTGTGATGTTGCTGTAAAATGCATGATGGTTTGTCTTTATTTTTAAACTTTTAATATTAGTTTGGATTAAAAGATACTCAACTTACAGAACACAGTTTGCAAGATATTCACAAAGTAAAAAAACGAACAAAAGGTAATCAATAAAAACAGGATACTAGACTGACAAAAGCTATAGTCCGAGATCATATTATACATTCACCACTCCCTTCCCCTTAATCCTCCCCAAAATACAGGTTATGCTAACCCAGCTTCCACTTTTCTCATTTATCACAGGATGTATCCTTCACTGAATCCACTGAGTGTACCTGTTACATATTTATATCATCATCTTATATACTTTATCTTGGCCTTCCAGTATTGCCATAATTTTCTAGTTGTATACATATTAACTTCATTCTTATTCCTAATGGTCTCCTTCTGTTACCTCTATTCCTTCCACTGCATTACATGATGACACTCAGTTACAGTTCCCTAAGGTACCGAGGACATGGAACCATTTGGATATGATCAAGTATAAAAATATACTTCATTAAATAATGCCCACATGCATTTACTCCGACAAATCTCTAGACTGTATTTATCATGGCGGTAATGAAATTGGCTGTTTTTTTCAAAGTGTCTGTTATCCCAATACTATTGTTGGGGGCATTTGTTTAGAGGAATTTTTGTTCCTCTAGTATTTGAGATTTTCTGCTTCATAAAGTAAGTAAGTTCTGACAAAGTTCTCACACATGATCTGCTACCAGTGGCCCAAAGCAAGGGCAGCAATTTGCTAAAATGCACAGTTAAAAAAAATTAAAAATTAAATTCCTCTTATAAATTTAATAGATGAATACTAAGGACTGGTAGCCTGAAGAGAAGGAAACTTCCCACTGTGACCTTAAGATCATCTAGTTCTAACACCCCTGCCATGGGCAGGGACACCTCACACTAAACCATGTCACCCAAGCCTCTGTCCAACCTGGCCTTGAACAATGCCAGGGATGGAGAACTCACAACTTCCCTGGACAACCCAATCCAGTGCCTCACCACCCTCACAGTAAAGAACTTCTTCCTTATATCCAATCTAAACTTCCCCTGTTTAAGTTTTAACCTGTTACACCTTGTCCTATCACTACAGTCCCTAATGAAGAGTCCCTCCCCAGCATCCTTATAGGCCCCCTTCAGATACTGGAAGGCTGCTATGAGGTCGCCATGCAGCCTTCTCTTCTCCAGGCTGAACAGCCCCAACTTTCTCAGCCTATCTTCACACAGGAGGTGCTCCAGTCCCCTGATCATCCTCGTGGCCCTCCTCTGGACTTGTTCCAACAGTTCCATGTCCTTTTTATGTTGAGGACACCAGAACTGCACACAATACTCCAAGTGAGGTCTCATGAGAGCAGAGCAGAGGGGCAGGATCACCTCCTTTGACCTGCTGGTCATGCTCCTTTTGATGCAGCCCAGGATACAGTTGGCTTTCTGGGCTGTGAGCACACACCGCAGCCCGCTCATGTTAGATTTCTCATCAACCAACACCCCCAAGTCCTTCTCCGCAGGGCTGCTCTGAATCTCTTCTCTGCCCAACCTGTAGCTGTGCCTGGGATTGCCCCAACCCAGGTGTAGGACCTTGCACTTGGCATGGTTAAACTTCATGAGGTTGGCATCAGCCCACCTCACAAGCGTGTCGAGGTCCCTCTGGATGGCATTCCTTCCCTCCAGTGTATCAACCGAACCACACAGCTTGGTGTCATTGGCTAACTTGCTGAGGGCGCTCTCAATCCCACTGTCCATGTCAGCGACAAAGATGTTGAACAAGACCGGTCCCAACACTGATCCCTGAGGGACACCACTCGTTACTGGTCTCCAGCTGGACATTGAGCCATTGACCACAACTCTTTGTGTGCGGCCATTCAGCCAGTTCTTTTATCCACCGAGTGGTCCATCCATCAAATTGATGTCTCTCCAATTTAGAGACAAGGATGTCGTGTGGGACAGTGTCGAATGCTTTACACAAGTCCAGGTAGACAACATCAACTGCTCTACCCCTGTCCATCAGTTCTGTAGCCCCATCATAGAAGGCCACCAAATTGGTCAGGCAGGATTTCCCCTTAGTGAAGCCATGCTGGCTGTCACCAAGCACCTTGCTGCTTTTCATGTGCCTTAGCATGCCTTCCAGGAGAACCTGCTCCAAGATTTTGCCAGGCACAGAGGTGAGACTGACTGGTCTGTAATTCCCTGGGTCATCCATTTTCCCCTTGAAAGTGGGGGTTATGTTTCCCTTTTTCCAGTCCTCAGGAACATCACCTGACTGCTATGATTTTTCAAATATGAACAGTGGCTTGGCAACTTCATTTGCCAGCTCCCTTAGGACCCACGGATGGATTTCATGAGGTCCCATGGACTTGTGCACGTTCAGGTTCTTAAGGTGGTCTCGAACCAGATCCTCTCTTACAGTGGGCCCAAGGTCTTCATTCTCACAGTCCCTGCATCTGTCTTCAAGACTTGGGTGGTGCAGTCAGAGCCTTTGCCAGTGAAGACTGAGCAAAGAAGTCATTAAGAAGCTCAGCCTTCTCCAAATCCAGGGTAGCCATTTCTCCTGATATCTTCTGGAGGGTGCCCCTATTGTCCCTGGTCTGTCTTTTATTTGCAATGTACCTATAGAATTCCTTTCTTGTTATCTTTCACATCCCTAGCCAAGCTTAATTCTAACTGAGCCTTAGCTTTCCTAACCTGGTCCCTAGCTTCACAGACAGCATCCCTGCATTCTTCCCAGGCTTCCTGTCCTTGATTCCACATTTTATAAGCCTCTTTTTTCCCCTCTAAGTTTCCTCAGCAGCTCCTTATCCACCCATGGAGGTCTCCTGGCCCTCCTGCTGCACTTCCTTTTGGTTGGGATGCAACACTGCTGAGCTTGTAGTAGGTGATCCTTTAATAACAACCAAGATGTAAGACATCTCTTTCCTAGACTGACATGGTGTAGTGACATTTTAAAAAGCAAACCTATGTTTTGATAAAGCAGGAGAACGCCAGAAGTTTATTTATACTGTATAGCTAACAGAGGCATGGTGGGGCCATGTAAATATTCTTTTTATCTCAGTCTCCAAGAAGACCAAGAGCACCTTTACTGTTTTTTAACCATTTTACAAAATTTTGAAAGTAAAAGAGAAGCCACATTTTACAAGGTGCTGCCCTTTGCAAAGATAGTAAACATGTGAGTGTCTGTAACTGGGAGAAATACGTGGTTCTTTGTAATGAGCAGTACATAAAACTTCAATGTAAAATTTTGATCACCATCAAGTATAGAAGCATTTCTTTCCCTTGTCTCTGAACAATTAAGTACAGCTTGCAAATTACTACATTTATCTGACAATACCATGTGTATTAAGAGAGAACTCTATTCAAATATTTCAAGAGAAGCAATCAATTGAATGTAAATTCACCCTCTCAGATCTGCTGCACATCTTTATGCAGTAAAGAGGAACGGATTTCATAGGCTACATATTTGGCCCCAGCAGAAAAAAAAAAACAAAACAACGAAAAGTAGGAGTTCTCACACCATTAAAGACAGAAGACAGTGCTGGCTAAGATCTGTTCAGACAAGTCTGATAAAAAAACAGAATACAGTCATCTACCACCCCCCCCCCCCCCGCCCAAGTCTAGTGTTTTGATTCTGATCTCGTCATGAACAGCAGCATCACACCTCACAAATATTCCCTTGCAAAACAATGCTCCACTCAAAATGGGAGACAAAACTGTAATTAGATAGAGCACTGTGGAAAAGACCTGAACTAGAATTTGCTCCATAATATATAATTCCACATTGCTGTGTTTGGAATTTTCTTCTTTCCATGTAAGAACCACTTCTCAGGCTGAGAAATGCTTCCAGCAGCTGATCTGAACTGATCTGCAATTCAAGAGTTTTGCAAGTGTATTTGAATCCTGACAATCTCCTACTGTCAGTGATCAACAGCCTCCTATAATGGAAGAAGATTCAGAGGAGATGAGATGCTAATGAAGCTCAGAGAAGAATACAGGGAGTGACGACAGCTTTACTGAACTTCTCTCAACACAGGGATGGGCAAAAGGTGGCCTTTGTTTTTCATAAAATGCTGTACCAGTTGAGTGGATCAACTGGCCTTAGTTAACAAAAAAGTACAAATTTATTCCTGTGCTAGCCAAAGGAGCTTGCAGGAAGTGCTGGCTCCAACACCATATGAAAACTGAATAACCAGCAAAATGAACCTTCAACTGAGCAACAAGCTTGCGCTGACTTAACCCACACAGGTCCTTCCCAGCAACAAGGGACACCTCATATCTTGATGGCTAGTGTAAAGAGACTGTAACCGTGATCTAACTGTGTATTACGACTATTCTATCACGCTGTGACTGTTGACTCAAGTCTTGCTCAGATTTTGGCTAACGCATGTTAAGGCCTGGTACATCCTGGAAGTAGTATCACCAGGTCAAGGCAAGAGCAGCATGCAGACAGGATATGAAGGACAGAAAGGCTGAAGTTAATTGCACAGCCGTTATCATCTGCAGCTTGCTATCTCCTGCTGCCATAACACCTTGCGCAACCTTGCCTGGCAGTTCCTTCAGAATCCACTAATTTACAGAAATAGTACAGACCAACCTTTTAAGCTGCAAGACACAAATATGTCAGTTTACCCAAAACGCTTTTGAACCACGTCCAACAGCAGCCAGACTGCTGAGGCTTTTGTGCTTCCTGCTGTGATACAGGGTATCCTGCACTGTGATGAAGAAGGAAGGATAAGCACTCTGCTGTTCAGGCAGGTGTTCACAGAGATGTGAGCTATGGGTTGCAAGTTACGAATTGCTGAACTTGTGAGTTATTCTAGTTTCTTGCTCAACATTTTTGTTCTTGTTCAACATCTTTGTCGGTGACACGGACAGTGGGATTGAGTGCGCCCTCAGCACATCTGCCGAAGACACCAAGCTGTGTGGTTCAGTTGATATGCTGGAGGGAAGACATGCCATCCAGATGGACCTTGACACGCTTGTGAGGTGGGCTGATGCCAACCATATGAAGTTTAACCATGCCAAGTGCAAGGTCCTACACCTGGGTCGGAGCAATCCCAGGCACAGCTACAGGTTGCCATAGTACAAAATACCAGCAGCTTCTATTGATCTGATTTCTTATGCATCTTGGTATAATTCCCACACAGGATAACTACATTGGATCAGTTAATAAAATTCAATATGTAAAAAGCAAAATTAAAAGGCTGCACTTTAAACTTTTCTGTTGGCAGAAGTTTTTCTAACATTATTCTGTATTGGAGGTAAATCTGGCATCAGAATGTGAATATTCTCTCTCTCCAAACCTCCATTCTCATGCTTAAAATGAACTCAAAATCATGCCTTCTATCTTTTCCTAAGCAGTCTGATATTCAGAAGAACAACCACACTAATTCTGCATGGGGAGAAGTTGCAAATATGATGTCCTTAAGGACTAAGATTTTCAATTTTCATAAAAATGATAAAACATTTCTCCTTTTGGCATACTGGGAAGAAAGGTGCTAGCTTGGGTGTCTGAACATACCCAAACTCCACTGCACAGACTCATTATGGAAAGATACAGAACATTACCAATACTACCTCTCTCATTTTAATCACATTCCTTATTTTAAGAGCCTGTTGCTAGATAAGTTTTTATCATATTGCATTAACGTGAGTTAACTAAATGGTAGTTGACAGCCTACCAAGACTGCTTTATATTCTAGTGAAAACAATGTGCAATTTAAGAAGATAGACTGGTTTTCATTCATAGTTCTCTTGCTAATATGAAATGAACAACTTTCTGCACTACCCCTTGCAATCACACTAGTCAATTCCTGCTAGCAGAGAGTTGTTCAGCTTGGATCAGCATGGCTGAGAGGTCTTGCACACATTAGCCATAAACAATATTTACTCCAAGACAACAATTAGTGCTATACTTACATAGCACTTCAAGGCTGCTTTGTCTGTAATAATAAAATTATCTACACATTTTATACTCCATACTCATTTCAATAGTAGAGATAAAGCTATTCTAATGAGTCAAGAAAGAGGAGTGAAGAGAAAATTGTAGGCAAATCTTTTTATCATGCAATAGGATGACAAAGAATAGAAGTTAATTTAAATTCAGTTCTTTCTGATTAAGCTAAACTCCCTAGTAACGAAATAATGCAGGTATGATTGTTTACTATTTCTTCTGAAGCAAAATTAACAGAGCTTCCTTTATCTAAATGCTAGGGAAAAGCAAACAACATATAACCATAAACAGCATTGTTACTAATGCATCACATGACACTAAGTTTATACAGTCCAAGTAATAAAGTAAAACTGGAATAGAGTGACTAAAAGACTGAGAATGATATTTAGTAGTGACATAATTAGTCACTACACAAAGCCTTTTTAAGGTAACTCTTACTTCCAAATAACTGTATTTTAAATACTCATTTATCTATCATGGCAGTCAGGTAGTAGCAAAAACAGTCCGATGTCATCTATTGCACATAAGGGCACCTCTTTTTGCATTATTACTCCAAACACTTTAAATATCTGCATCACAAAACACATGGAACTGTCATCTGAACAATACTATCATCTGAAAGTGATGTCCGAGACCCCTTCAGTGAATATGCTTTCCTAAATTGCTTCTTGTGCAAAATGTAAATGTACTGTATATGAGCTACATGTATTTTTCAAACAGAAGCTATTAGAAAACTTAAGCCAAAACATTTCTATGCTTGTTCTTGGAAGCTCAACACATAGCTTTGCACATACTACCTGGAGTCTTATGGTGAATGGCATCATCTGCTGCACTTGAAGATCTGCCACCAGCTCTCAGCTCTGAAGCAGGTTCTGACCCCTTTGAGAAACACTGGTCAAACTTCGGAGCCACTACAGCGTAATGAAGCAGCTCTTCATATTCATCCTGTCCCAAGGTGATGACAAATGATTATAATACTACAATGACTTTTCTAAAATCTAGGTTTATGTAGGAATATACAAGAGTATATATAATGTATTTGTAGGAGTAGAAATGGGTTTCAATAATTTGGGGGAGCTTTTTAAATTATTATCATGGCTAAAAGAGGATTTCCCTTAAAGCAGTAAAAGCAAGCTGTTTTCCTACCATGACTATAATAATTTACCTTTCTCCTGTTTCATGTTCATTCCGATTACAGCTAGAAACACTTTGCTAGATGCCAGAACTGGATACTATAATAGCCATCTTAAACAAAAACATGAACTATGAAAAAAAAAAAAAGTTCCACATCATATCAGCAATGAATTATCTGATATTATTTCTAAGCACTACTATTACTGCAAAGAAAAATACATATTTTTATAGGCATGGAAAAGATGCTACAGAACACAGCCACATGCAATATTCCAGAACAATTACAATTTCTTTGTTGTGAATTCTAAAACCAATCATTAAAAGATACTTGAGTATCCAGTATTTTCTTTAGATTGGATAGAATTATTCTTACCTTGTATTATGAATTTTTAAAATTATATAGGTGTATGGAACACATATATGTAAGTAACAGAAAAGCTTTCCTGTTAAAAAGTTATAAACCAATCTAACTGGTGTGCAGCATTATATATACTATGTACTGAAGTAAGCCAATTAACATTTTTAAAAAATCTCCTAATTAAACAGACTTTTAGAATGAAAGTTCAGTGCAAAACTGTGAACAACCTGTATTATAGCTTAAACATACAAACAAGTAATTAATTAAAAAAGTTAATTAAAAAAATTAAAAGTTTCAGCAGCTAAATCAAAGCCACTAATTAACATTTGGGAAAAAAGGCCAGTTGGAAAGTACTAAACCAGGGCATCAGTAATCATTCTTTCTTTACTTAATTCTATCATTGTATTTTACTGTTTTAGTCTTAAGTATTCTTTAACAATAACACTGCAAGTGGAATACAAGATAGACCAATAAATTTCAAATAAAAACCTAATAAAATAAAATCAACAATACATCCTTGGTTCATTTACTATCTTTGTTCTGCTTAAAACAAAACTTTAAAGTCAACCATAAAAATCCTGTTAAAGCATAAAACTAGAGGAATATAGTCCAAGGCTAGAAGGTCAGAGTTTTGATCATTTAATTCACACTACCTTGGTTTTGTAGAAGTAAATAAATCAGTGTTGCAATGAGCAAAGAGCACAGGAGCATTTAAGAGGTTTTTTTTTTTTTCTTCCTTCATGAAGTATTATAAAAACCTACAGATGCTGCTTAGCATTTATCCTTAGGACTGCACTCAAATTTACTAAAACAACATGAAAAGAATGAATTGAATGGACAAAGTCTAGCACAATTCAATTATAAGTAAATGGAAATTCTCTAAGAGCTAGTGGATTCATAAGGAAAAGTTAATTCTGGCCTCTATTTAAAAGCACCCAAACAAAACAAAAGTCCCTTCAAAATTATGTAAAAGGAGTACTTCCCTGTCAACATTTATATTGCTCAGCTCTGACCCCAGCATTCTTCTTTTCCAATAGTCTTCTGCGCGGAGCAGGTAAGGACCTTGGGCTTGTCTGGATTGGACAAAAGGAGGCTGAGGGGCAATCTCATAGCTCTCTACAGCTTCCTGAGAAGGGCAAGCCAAGAGGGAGGCGCTGATCTCTCCTCTCTGGGATCCAGTGACAGGATGCATAGGAATGGTTCAAAGCTGCACCCAGAGTGGGTTAAGACTGGACATTAGGAAGCATGTCTTCACCAAGAAGGTGGTCAAACACCGGAATAGGCCTCTAGAGAGGTGGTCAATGATCCATGTCTGTCAGCGTTAAACAGGCATTCGGCCAATGCCCTTAATAACATGCTTTAACTCTAGGCCAGCCCTGAAGTGGTCTAGATGATTGCTGTAAGTTACTTCCACCCAAAATATTGTTGTATTCTAGATGTGTTCTCAGTTGTGAAACAGTCAACAAGGTGGCCTTAGAACCTCCTTATAAATCAATCACGTCATAAAAAAAATTTTAGTCTGTCAAAATTCATGACACAACACCTTCATCTTGTTTTCTGACTACAAAAGGCTCTGGAAACGGATGAATTACTGCTGCTGAGCAAAGATCAAGAGAACTTATCCATGAGATATGATCACAAACAGAGAAGCATACGAACTGCAGAAATGAACTGCCCATAAACAGGCAGTTTAACATGGACAAAAGTCAACCCACATGAAGAAAATACCTTAAGAAATCCACTTAACAATGCTTCTATACATGCCCAGAAAAAAGAAAACTTTACTACTTTACTCATAGCTGTCACTGATCAATCTCTTAAATTTTGATAAGAATTTTCACATAAATCAAAATTGCACAGAAGGAAATCCAAGTGAAGATATTTTAATCCCAGATTGGTTTTATCTAATTTTCTTTTCACTAACATTTTTATTATTTTCCTGTATACATAAAATGAAAGAGATGCAAGTTTTATTAGATTTGCTCATAATTACCCTTTTACAAATAAAATGCAACGACAGTGAACCAAATGAGGTTGCCTTTTTCCTACCTTAAGATCTGAAGAAACAGAACTGCCCCAAACAGTGTCTTTTGGCAAAACAGGACTTGTGCTTTTCTCTTCATCTGATGACATTCTGCACAAGTTAGTCTATAAAACAGTAGAAGCTGAACTTCATTTTTCAGTGCCAGTATGAATACTGTATTTTCATCAACATTCCCCTCAGAAAAAAGAGATTCTACTGTAGAAACTACATTAACACCCACGCTGTAGGCTAAACTGATTGTACATTTTCATTATATAATGCTAGGTAGGAAACTGCCTGACCCAATCCATGCTCAGAAGACTTCCACTGACTTAAAAAAGAAAAACAAACCTACAGTGGAAGACCCAAAAGCAAGAATATAAGTTTTCTTTTATTTTACATGGATTGAATAAGTTTAATACCTAATGCTTCATGATAAAAAAATTCACATCAATGGTAAATGAAATACATTGTTAGAGAAAAAAAAAACAAAACACCAAAACCCACAAATGAAACATATATCAAGAATAACTGAAGCCTTAATTCACAGATACATTTCTGTGTCAATCTCTCCTTTTTATTCACACTGTATTTTTTGGAGATTAACAGCTTATTTCACTACAAAATTCCAGGAGAGTGCTACAAGAATGACTCAGTTCCTGTATGACTTTTTTTTCCCCTTGAACTACCTGAAGTACTTCCCAAGCTGCAATGATGCCCTGAACACTCCAGCTCAATAACCTGAAGCCCTCACTTACTGGTCAACATCACTATCCCTCCACTTTCTCGACACTTCTTGCCTTATAGGCCCAGGAAGACACAGACATGGAAGAACAGGTAATGCTTTAGATTCTGATAATGTCAATCATTCTAGCATTTTCTAAGCAAAATAGTGAGGTATTCTTTGAACATTTGGGAAGCAGATGATGTAGAACTGAGAATAAACTTGAAGACTTTCTGAAAGATGTATGTACCTTTTAATCTACAGCAGCCTTGTAAAGGTCTTTCAGTGAAGAACTGAAGCTCTTGTGATGGGGCTTGGTAGGGTTCTATCTCTAGAACGTATGGGGAAAATCCTAGAATGTATGCGGAAAAAAAGAACTCTGAAGGGTATTTGGGGGTAACGGAAGAAACTACAGAATGAGTGGGAACTGAGTACTGAGCAATGTTATTTTGTTAATGAATGAATGGCAGAGTGATATAGTTGGCTGATGCACATGTAAAACGATCACCAGACACATTGAGCGGGGAGTTACCAGCCGAGAGTAAGTTTGGGAAGAGGACCACCATAAATAACCAGAAGAACTGACTGCTTGTAGAATGTAGCAAACAACCATGCAATGAAAATTTATTTTTAGAGAGACCTTTAAAACTATTAATTATTCTCAATTGTTTTTTAAACAGATGCATTTTCTGACATGTTATTTTTAGATTGCTAGTTGTGTTGTCGTTAAATTGAAAGGAATAGCCTCCTTAAGCATCATCATAATTTTTCAAAATGTCATAAAACTCACAACAGTTCTCTATAATGGAATACAGATGGAAATAGTCTTTCTGTTCTGTGAGTTATTCTTGAGGCTGATTCTTCCTAGCACCACAAAAGCTCTTTGCCACAGGTATCTGCACCATTCAGAACGGCAAGCTTGTTTCTGTGCTTAAGATAGACACTATAAAAATGGTATAAAGACAATTTTAAATGCTGAGATTTCCTAAAGTCCAAGGTTCAAAAGACATGATTACCATTGCTCTCCTTCCTGCTGAGCCCTAATATACTGACCATGGTTTTTATTACAAAATATGAAGCCTCGGGGAGGTTTACTAAATACTTTTATTGCTGTATATTGGTCTGTAGATGAAATACTACATAGATAAGAAATACTACCTTCCTCATCTCTTCCATTTTTATTGTCTGCTGCTTTGATAATTTCCATTTTCTCCTCCATCCCAGAAATTACTCCCTATTTGTTCCTTTGGCTTTGGCCTCTATACCTAATCAAGTAACTATACTAGCACCCCTTTAGTCAATATATTGTTTTAACAGCCAAAATACAGTTCTTCACTAATCTTAAAAAGTCAGCTTCAATTCCATATGCCTTTGCACTCATATAGTTTATCAAATTGTGGGTCCTGAATACCCTAAAAGTTGTGGAGGTATGAAAATGCGCATGCTTTGGGGGGTGAGGGAGGAATAGGGAGGCTAACATAGCACTTACAGGAATTAAAGCTGTATTTACAGCCATACAAACACCGTTCTCTTCCCTTCTCAGTCCACTTAAAAAAGTAGTAAACTGCAACAAATTCTCCAGAGGAACAGGAAGGCAAATGGACTTTCATGTGAAGAGAGATGAGTCCAAAGAAGCAGAAGAGAAAGGTTTCTTCAAAAAAAAAAAATAAATTGTCTAATAACTTAAAACCACTGTTGTGATTTCTATTTTCAGGTTTTTGAGATCATGCCCTGACACTCATTCTCATGTATCTAGTTCTCTGATTATCACTGAAACTACTCTTAAGTTTTGTGGTCTTCCGAAATTCAAAAGCCTCTTTCACTACAAGTGATGCTATCTCTCCACTCCACACCACTTTGTCTTCAAATCTGTAACTGCAGTTTACCTGTTTGACATAATCTTATAAAATTACTCACTGTCACCTCAAGCTCTCTGTATTTGCCTCCTCTTCCCATCCCTTTATGTTCGAGCTTTCCTCATGTTTATTTTGCCTGTATGTACCTCTAATGCTTGTGTCCAGAGCCTAACCTTGCAATTTGATTATTGCAACATTCCAGTGAAAATCACAGTAAACCTACAATTCTAAAAATCTGCTTAGGTACAGAACAACAGACTGGATTACTACAATAACTTAATACACTTCTTTTAATCCAGTGTTTACAGACATCATTGCCATGTGATCTCAGTGAACAAGCACTAAGTTTAAGAAAATACTAGGTAAGTTTCTAAGAGAGAAATTAAGATATTAACTAAGACACCATCTCTGAGTCAACAACATGATTTACTAGCTGAAAACCACTATATGGTCAGAGAGTGACAGGAGCATCTTTGTGCTTACTATATTGTTCTATTATTACTTGAGCATCTGCCAAAACACATATCTGGCTTCATTAAAGAAAAATTCCTGTTAACAGCAGTAGTTTCTTCCAAATCGTAAGTGTACATCTACAATGTTAAGACTGCTGCTCTTGGAAAAGGAGACAATTATAATGATCTTTGGCCTGACTCACCATGGCTGCTCCAATCCTTAAGTTTTGAATCACCTGAGATGTGCTCAGGATTTTTGCTTTTGGGTTTATGTTTGACTAGAAGTGATGCTTTTCAAATAATTTAACAGTGCCCTCAGATAAGAGGGCTCAACAGCTATTAAACAGAACTCCTCAATCTTCCAGCAGCCACAAGACATGCTATTTCCCTTTCACTGTATCCCCTTGCAAAGCAGCACTGCTCAAGTCCACATTTTTAAGCTTCTCACGGCAGCATCTCTATAACCACACTACAGCGACCACCGCTGCCATGTCAACTAACAGTCAGGACGCGGCAGTCCCGCAGACACCTGGGAGGCACAGTCAGGTAAGCACATGGGTGGAGGGGCAGGTGGGAGCACAGTTATTCAGGTGAATAGGACACCTTTTTACAGGGCTTTTAAGGCAACCAGCTCAACTACCCGGGGGCAGGAGGTGCCCACAGACTCCCTTAGTGAGTAGTGGCAAGCTCGGGCGGGGGATGAGAGGGGTTGCCAACGGGTACCCCGCCGGGCACGACCCCCATGTTCATGGGGCCGGTGCTGTGTCAGTCACGGCGCCCCCGGCCGCCCCCCACCGCCCCTCTCACCTGCGGGCACCCGCGGCCCCGGTCCGCCGACCGAGGCGGTTCAAACTACCGGACCGGAAGAAGCACGTCTTTGATAGGCTCAAGGCGCGCGTACAAACTATTCTCCGATTCGGCAGTTTGTCGGCAAAACAGCCAATTAAATTGCTCGCCCGGGGATGGGGGCGGGCCAGTCCCTCCCACCGCCGTCCTTCTTCCGCGCTCCGGCCGCTCCGCCTCCCGCCGCAGCTGCCTGTCAGCGGCTGCCGCTCGCTGATTGGCTGTCGCACTCCCGCGGCCGGTGCGCGGGCAGCCCCTGGCCGTTAGCGCAGGCGTGAGCCGTTGCGCGCGGGGCTGGTCGGTGTTGAGGTGCCGTTACGGGCGGGCGGAGGTGGCGGGTGTGCTGCGGCGCCCCCTCCCGAGCGCCATGGCTGTAGTCAATGGCCCTGGCAGTGCGGGGAGGCGGGGGGGAAAGGACCTTGCTAGCCTAAGACGTTTTTGCGGGAGCTGGTGTTACCCATGTTGGAGAATAGCCGCTCCAGGGGCGTTCCTGTGGAGAATGGAATGAAAACCCCAAAAAGTGGATTCTTTGGTGGAGCAACTTCATTCTTCAGTGTTTCCACCGATGCTAATTATGAAGCTAGGAAATCTCCCCGGGTACGAGCTTTAATTAACTTCTGTAGTGATGCTTCAGACGGAGCTCTGGGTTTACAGTTTCCACCATTTCTCTCCATTCCAGCCTTTCTATAAAGCCTTTCATATGTAGACACACTAAATGAATTCAGCTGTGCGTAACACCCCATCTGAGGCAAAGCTGCTTCATCAGCAGCTGGAGCAGCATCTTCAGTGTGATCCCAGAGAGAATTGCTTTTATTGATGTAGTCTCAGGGCTATAATAGAAATTCAACACTAAGTTTCAAAGATTTTCAATCAGGAATCAAGGAGTGGAGAGTCCTCCTGTTTGTTCTTTTTCATTTACCCTGATACCATCTCAATTGTTCTTTCTGTAATGCAAACTGTGACGTAGAAAATCTTTTCAAAATCATTTACAGAACTGAACTCTAGCTACAGCTGTACCATCTGGTATACTGGAGCCACAGATGTCCTGGTCAAGCTCCACAGTATGTAAATATACCTCATACTGCAGCAGCATTTTGTCTGATAGTATGAGAAAGTTGGCATAGATGTCAAATAACCTAACATCCACAAAATTGTAACTTATAATTTGCCTTTTATAAACCTTTACATGTTTGTCCTTCTCTGTCTTAGCTCCTATCTTAGCCAAGTGCATGCTCAGAACTGAACAATAAACAGGCATTTGGTCATTAATTTTACAAGCCTTGGCCTCAAAAACATCCTTGCTTTTAGCCTTGACCATAGACAAGTTAGAAACAACTACACCAAAACATAAACACAATGGGTTTTGTTGTCATAAACTGCATTTATTGTCTGAGACCTAGGATGGAACCTTCCATTTTGCAGAAGTGACAAGCCGTGATGCACATGGGCTTTATTAGACACTGGTTATGACTGAAAACAGGAAAGTGGATAGATTCAGTTTTGATCCCAGTGGGGTTTGAAGATGAGTTTCGTTCCAGGATACTGTGAGGTCTCCAGGCAGGGGATGGAGCTGTTAATCTGCAGAAAAGACTGTCTGGTCACTGTTCTTGTGGGGTATATTGCATTTGTTTAAGAATAGTTGTTGCTTTTAACTGCAGCATCTGATAAGGTCTGCATTATTTGATGAGCAAGAACTGCAGCTTGTGTGACTTCTCATTATTGTGCAGTCATTCTGTTTCATTAAGGCCTATGATGACACTTGCTGAGGTTAGTTTCCAGAAAAACAGAATGGAATGACTGCTTTTGCTGATTATAGTAAGGCTGGATGAGCAGATGTCTTTGGAGAAACATCTTTAATTGATTTGGTTGTAGGTATCTCTAATAGGGTCTTCAGTATCAGTTAGGGTTAAATTTGAGGTAAAAAAGAAGTGCATTTTGTAAGGTTTGCATGAATAGGAGGAGCACTGGCCTCACATCTTGTCCTGGCACCATTTCTTTTTTTTTTTTTTTTTTTGAACACTAAACTGTACTTGTCATGCAGCTGTAATCATATCTTGGTGACCAGTGCCTATACCAAAGCAAGGCATAAGCTATTTTCCGTTGCCACAGCTGACTGTTCTGCAAGGTCACAGCTGAAGGAGGAATTTATAATAAACCAGAGTATTCCTGGATAAAAGGAAGTAGAGTTTTTACATGAATTTGAAGGATTGGACCACCCCTAAATTCTAAAATAGAGGTAATGAGGAATAACACAGTAACTGGTCTGAGCTGGCCTCCATATGAAAGGCCACAAGGCGCAGTGACATTTGCAGTCATGAAACATGACAGGACATCTGTTTGCAGGACTTTCTCTACATATATCTCTAGTATTTAAGAAGCAGTATAGTTAAAAGTGAGAGAAAAGCTCCTCCAAGAGCAATTTTAGATCACTAAATCCAAACAATCTTTTCTGATCCATGTAACTACTGAAAATCAGCCTCCAAATTTAGGTACTTATTTGGTGTTTGAAATAAGGTCATGTGAATGTAGAACTACTGTAATGTTTTGAAATGCTTGGCCACATCTAACTTTTCAACAAGGCTTATGTCTGGTGCATGTAAGTGAAACAGGACACAAGTTCCTTGTCTTGGACATAGGGAGATGACGTACACATCTGTCATAAGCACATATGCTCTAAATTGAAGAGGTGTGAATTTGATTAGGTGGACTGTTCGTTAGATGAGGAATTGGCTGGATGGTTGCATCCAGAATGTAGTGATCAGTGGCTCAATGTCTGGATGAACACCACTGACAACTGGCACCCTCAGGGGTCTGTACTGTGACCAGTGCTGTTTAATATCTTCATCAATGGCATGGACAGTAGGATTGAATGTGCTGTCAGCAAGTTGATACCAAGCTGAGGGATGGGAAGCTATCCAGTGGGACTTGGGCAGGCTTGAGAGATGGCCCCACACAAACCTCGTGAGGTTCAGTGGGGCAAGTGCAGGGTCCTGCACCTGAGCTGGGGCAATGCTCGATATCAATACAGGCTGAGGGGATGAAGGGATTGAGAGTACCTCACAGGAAAAGCACTTGGGCGTACTAGTGGATGAACACAAGCCAGCAGTGTGCACTTGCAGCCCACAAGACCCATCCTATCTTGGGCTGCGTCCAAAGGAGCATGGCCAGCAGGGAGGGAGGTGATTCTGACTCTCTGCTCTGGTGAGACCCCACCTGGATACTGCAGCCAGCTCTGGAGTCCTCAGCACAGGACAGGCATGGACCTGATGGAGAGGGTCCAGAGGAGGGCCACAAAAATGATCAGGAGCACCTCTCCTGTGAGGAAAGGCTGAGAGAGTTGGGGTTGTTCAGCAAGAAGAAGCTAAGATACGGGTAGATCCTATTGTGGCTTTTCAATTCTTAAAAGGGGCCTATGAGAAAGATGGGGAGAGATTTTTTAGCAGGACTTGTGATACGACTGAGGGTTTTAAACTAAAAGAGGGGATTCAGGCTGGATGTGAGGAAGAAATTCTTTACAGCGAGGGTGGTAAAATACTGGCACAGGTTGCCCAGGGAGGTGGTGGCTGCACCATCCCTGGAGGCATTCAAGGCCAGGTGGATGTAGTTCTGGGCAACCTGATCTAGTTCAAGATGTCCCTGCTCATTGCAGGGAGTTGGACTAGATGACCTTTGGAGGTCCCTTCCAGCACCAACTGGTCTATGATTCTATGATCATCTGTTAATGCTAATTTGTATTGCACACTGCTGGTGTAAAAAATCTGGGAAATCTTTCTGCATAAAATAGTTTTTTAAATACATGGCTGCCTTTGGTACATAAGCCTTTAAATATGTGTTTTCATTCTTATCTCTTTGGGGAAATGCAGACATTTGAAAATTGAAGAAGATTGCAATGGGTACTCAAACCAGTCTGTGATGCAAACATCTACTGCTACTTTGTAATTAAGCGCCTAAAAAGCAAAGGAGATCAAATGGTATAAGGCTGATTACTAGTACAAAGAGGTAATTGTAGATACAGAGCAATGAAATGACAGTAATTACCCGACTCCCACACTGTGGGTATTATGGAGTTATCTGATAAAAAATTCTGTGGAAACTTTCTGATTTTGAATTGTATCTCAAAAATACCAGTAATCTTTAATGTTGGATTCTATAGAACAGTAGAACATACAATTATTTTCACAGGGGGAAGGAGATTTTCCCATGCTTTTATGATCACATATGTTCATATGCTGCTCTAGCCAAGCAAATGCCACAGCAGTGATTGGAGCCAGGCAAAGGCTGGTACTGTCATGTTTTTTTTGCAGGAAATACGGAAAAGGGAAGCAGGAGGAAGGAGGTTGAACGGATATAACAGCGTTAGCACATCTAATTACAAAAGGTCATCTTTGTTCTTTGAAACGGTTTTTGAAGGACTCAAAATACAAAGTAAACATAGTCTAGCTTACATGAAACATTAATGAATTTTTAGTGTTATCTGTAGTTCTGTAGCTTGTAGAAAGACCTTTTCAATGTTGTGTTTTCTGTTTTTTCTCAGTATCTGTTGTGATTACTGTGATGGAAAAGCAGATGCTTTGTAGTAAGTTATGTGTGGATACTGGACTGATTACCGTTTGACTCTGCCAGGTTAAGTATTTGTCTGTTTACTGTGTGACAAGGTCTGTCTCCTCACGTGCAGTGTTAGATGCAGCTATGGCCTCTAGGTGGATCTGTGCCTTGTACGGTAGAGTATCACCATTTCTCTTCCGCTCCACATGTCTCTGACAGAAGCATTGAGCGTCTGAGGTGAAGGCACAAGGCACCAATCTGTGTCTTTTGGGACTTCACAGTCAAAGGACTGTCATGTTATGCCTACTGCCTTGTGCAGTGGGGCCTTTGTAATTGCATGATCCAGGACCATTCTCTGCCCATCATGTGAACTGAAATATTAGATATAGCTGATTGTCAGATCACCCGTTTCAAGACTCACATTAAAATTTTTTGTTCCAACTGAAAGAAACATTTTTCAAAACACCAGTATTTTGTATACAATTGAAATCCTAATTTTAGACAAAAAAAAAAAAAAAGTCTAACGTTACTGCACATGAGCGCTGTGGCAGTGAAGTTTGATATATTTTGGAACCTTCCAGCATTCTTTTCTTGTGATGATGATAGTAGTAACAATAATATCCTCTGAATATTGAACGCCTCAGTGCAAAAGGGCCCTATTTTCTAATATCCCTCTCCTCCATTGTAGAATTGGTTTTCTGACTATGTCATTTGTTATATAATGGTTAGTGTGTATATCAAGTATATATCCTTTTCAGAGAAAACATGTGAATTAGAATCAGTATTGAGAGATTGAAAATAGTCTGGAGTCTAGTATCTGCTATGTCTGAAAAGACATTCTCCCATTTTTTTCCACAGACACATCAGCTGATAGCTTGACAGACACTTACAAGACAGTGTTGATGAGCCTGTACATGATACATGCCTACTGAATGTATTCATATATACTTAAAAGGTTCTCCTAGGGCATCTGGATTTTTTCACTCAAGTAAGCTTTTCCGTGTAATGGTCAGTCTTTTCCCCATGAGTAACAACCTATCATGACTAAAGTTATGAATAGATTTTACATTAATTGCAAGAAAGGTTTTTCTACCATAATGACTTACTGGCATTTTAGATAAAGATTTTCAGTTGCATGGAAAGAAGTGCTTCTTTACAGTGCACTGAATAATGATATATTCTCCCGTTCTTCTATGTAGAACACTTAAAAGCAATACATTGTTTATATATTTTAAATAATCATAATAATTTAATAATTACCAGAATAATTTCTGTTACAAACTTATGAATTGGGAAAAAATATATATAATAAAAAAAAAAACAACAACAGAAACCACGAAAAAAACCCCAACCAACCAACAAACAAACCCAACCCCCCAAAAAAATCCCAAACCCCAGTTTGATAATGTTTCACAATGTCATGGATACTCTGCATAAGCCAAACCAGCATTGTAAGACACGGAGTCATGACTATATTCCTGCTATAAGAAACATTCTTGAACTGTCCAAAAACATCTGTCAGCAATTTTGCCAAAAAGCACCTGGAATATTTTTGTAGAAATGCTAACTTCTCCTTTTAAACTGTAGAGAAACGGTGATCCTCTTCTCACAGGAAATCAAAAGATCAGTGTCCCCAGAGACCTTTCAGTGTCAGGGTGCACATGTACAACATATTTGTGATGACGTATTCTGCTGCAGGGGCATGAGGACACCACTGTGCTATAGGGTATTGAATGACTATAAAATGCACATCGACTTCTTTCAAGACTGGCATTACGGATGCCCATAAATCTGCTACTGAAAATCACATCTGAAGAATGAATATTGGTTTTGTAATAGTTCCTCACAGCAGCATATAGAATAGCGTATTTTAAAGAAAGGGAAAACCATATTTCTCGTATGATTTTATAAAGGAGTATATAGAAAGCAACTGGCAGCAAGTAAAACCATTTTTTTTGGAAATAAGGAAAAGGTTTTCCAAGCTTAACTATATTCACAATCTGATACTAAGGAAAACACTATCTTTATAATTAGCAATTGTGAGCTTATTGCTGTCTTTAAAAAAATCTGTGCACTGTACTTGCTTTACCACTTTTAAGAGGTCCTTTGCACAAAGGAGTACTGGGCAGGTAATTTGAACAAGGTTTCCACTATAAAACACAGATCTGTTTGTTAAATTATGTGCAAGAAAAGCTTGAAATGATTAATGTGAGGCAGACTTTCATCCTCCCTCTAAAAGCAGCCCACTTACATGAGTGATTGTGTAACAGTCATAAAATTTCAGCATCTCTTCAGCATCTTATGGCAGGATCAACATGTTGATTGTTGACAACTGTAAACATGTATATTTGCATTCGTGCTTGAATGCTTCCAGCTCCTTTGCGCTCTCTCCCCGTTCTGAGGCCAAGTTCTGCAGTCCCACTTCTTGCCTGCTCCGCATCATGACAGTTTTTTTCACCAGAGCGGATTTCTTTGCAAGACGTGAGTCAGCAAGGAATGTAGCTGACGGCATTGCCGGGATGGGTCACGCAGAGATGTGCCTCTGCTGTGACGCAGCCTTTGCTTACACAGGAGTCAAGCCAGGGTTTTACATCAACTCTACAGCAGGTGGCAACGTATCACGCTGCTCTGCTCGTGAACTGTGTTAAAAGAAACAAACGCCTATAGTGTGCAGCCGTCTGTAGAATTCAGCGAGTAGAGGAAGGAGAAAGCAGCTTTAGATGTTGAATCATTTGTTCATTGCCTGATTCCCCGGGTACTTTTTTCAGCTTTAAAAAAGCATTGCTATATTAAAAAGCCCTGAAAACTCTCCAGTCAGATTGAGATGTTCCACAGGAGGTATCGTGACATTCAGCTGTTGGATAGCTCTCTGGACATACCCCAAGATTCTGTGTGTACTAGGATGAAAATATATTAGGTTGGAGCTTGAGCTTACATTGCTGAAGATGTACAGAACCATCTCTTGTCACTGTGCTTGCTAGGTTGAGAATGTGGCAAATGTCACTTAGTTTAGTTCCTGTCCCTTAGATCACAGCACAGATTATGACCAAGTGTTTTAGATATCTTTTAAAGTTGTGAGATTTTCTAGAATTTGAGGCTTAGTGGAAACTTTTGCTCTTTTGACAGTCAGATTCTATACTGATAAAAACGACCATTCTTGATTAGTCTTAGAATCATGAATGTAGTAGCAATATCCTGGCTCTGCTACACCTTTTCATTTTGGAAACCAGATTAAGTTTTTCTGGAACTTGTATCATTATTTATACTACATTGTATAGTATTAATGTTGGCAAAGATCTATGGAATCCCATCAATTGAAAGGAAGAAAGTAATTTAATTAGACAGTTTAAGAGTGTACACTAAAGTTACCTTTTTAATTTTGGATTTTAATTTTGGATTATTGACATTCAAAATATATAATGACAGTTTTTCCTTCTAATTTTCTTTAACCTAGCTAAAAAGAAGTTATCTCTGCTAATAAAGAAAGATTCCTAATCTGGGAAGGACTAGCACCCCCAATTCAGACTGTAATAAAAGTTTGGTTGCTATTAAAATGCCTTTCAAACAAGTGTTCAGAAAGGGTGTCTGTCTGTGTATGTCTGTGGCAGTTAGGCTGAAATGTTTTGCTCGGTATTCATCCTGCTAACTTGAGGCCTTTTTATTGCAGACATCTTTAAGGCTATTCATTCTGGATTCCACTTATAGGTGCTTAAGGGGCATCTGAGATAGCCTAGTCTGAAAAGTCTTTCAGTCTTTTGTACTTAGCACAGAAACAAGTGCCTGCAGGGTTCAGCTGATCTCATACATTTCTAAAAGGTCAGATGAATCATACCACAAAAGTGCTTATCTTTCTGTTGTGACTATAAAGAGGGTCTAGACAACTAGTTCATATAGCTACATTTTAGACATTTGCATTTGCTTAGATGATTCCTATCTTTTGAATTTAATTGCACTTCAAATGGAACTACAGACTCTCAGAGGATTTGATTATTAAACCCTAGAATTTGTTGGATTGACACCCAGATACTGCAAGCCTGGCTTATATATTGATCTGAGTAATTCTAATTCATATTTGGAGTAAGTTGACATGTCTCCCACTGCATCAGGTGAGAGATGAATCTGATAAGGCCTGTCTAACTGTATTAACATAATAAAAACAGTAAAAGCAGTGTAAGGGAAGAGTCTTTGTTAAATGTTTAAATGGCTTATTCTGTGAGGTTTGCACAACAAATATAAGAATCAAAACGTAGCTGTGGTTAAATAAAAGTTTGTGAATTATGTAAAATGCAGATAACAAGTAAACTGGCAAATGAGACATGGAAGACAGTATTATAAAAGAGAATACGAAGATGAAGTGTATGTGAAAGAAATGATATAGGCAAAATCAAATCCATGAATGTGAACTGAAATTAAGGGAATAAAAGTGCTTATTGAAATTTTTGCAGCCCTATGTGAAAGAAGACAAGAGGACAGGGAGGAAGGTAGGGGCATAGGTGTAGATAAGTGACAGCATTTTAGGTAATACAGCAAAAGCTTTGGCATTGGGGTGAAGTCAAACAGAAACAGTGACAGGGTGGAATGTAAGCTTGTTCAGAACTACTTTAAATTAATTGATTTATCAGCAAAGTCAGAGGCTACTGTTCTGGAAATTGTGCAAGAATAGCTGGGTTTTAATTATTAATTTTTGGAGACCATATGGTACCACGTGCAAAATTTTCTTCTTTAAAGGTGACTAGCACTGCAGGGTAAAATAAACACTGCCTAGCACTCACAGACCATCTCTGATTATCTTTACAAGATGACAGAGACAGTGATTGGAGGTTGAGGTGGCAAATGTGTCTAAATACAATTTTATCTAAAATGTCTCACGATGCATACAAAAACACCCACAACTTTGCACATAATATGTTGGATTTTGAGCTGTCTGTCTTCTTTCAGGAACAAGGTCTTGAGTTTAAAAGAGATTTTAGAAGACATGAGTTTGGTACTCAACCATTGTTACCCCTTCCTCTTAAAAAAGCTACAGTCAAACTGGAAGAAAAGAAAGGTAAAAAGAGTAACCAAAATGTGAAGTGGCTATAAATAAGAACAATTAGGCAAACCAGAGTTCTTCAGCCTAGAGAAAAAAAAAAATTCTATAGAAAGGTAATTGAGGACTAAAAACCTCCAAGTTGAATGAAGATGGTGAATTAGGATTTCTTATTTACTCTCTCTTCCAATGAAAAAGCTGGAGAGCACCAGTTGAAGCTAACTGAAACTTCACTCAATGCAAGCAAGAAGATTTGGGTCTTCATCTTGTTTTAGCATCTGTAATATCTTTTGGAAGAAGCTCCACAAATTCCATCAAATTTTACATACCTTCAGGAGAAGAGTGGACAAGTTCATGAAAGGAAAATCCACCAATACCTATTGAATACAAAGACATTATCTCTGATTGAGGAAGTCCCAATGTTGTGTATTTGTGGAGGTTAGGAGATCACTAGGGAGAAATCCCACTATGTGCCATATTGTTCTCTTTTTACTTTGGGTTCTCTTTTGGAGACAAGATGCTAAGCTTGATGAATCACTAGCTTTGCTTTGACTTAGAATCACATTTATGTTAGAAACAGTGCTCATTGTAAAGAACAATGGATTGATTGTGTTAAAATAGATTTATAACAGAAGTTTATAATTTATATTGAGGTTTTTTTTTCAGATAAGTGTATGAAATGCATCAGATTTCATTTAAGGTAGAGTGAATGCTTTATCTGAGTGTGAATTACAGTTGTTGCTACTCTCTTTTCAAGAGTGTCCTTAAAAAAAAAAAAAAGCTTTTCCAATATGTTAGTCCTGTAGCAAAAACCATGAAGAAGTGGTGTATGTGCCATCCCTGGAAGTGTTTAAGGCTAGGTTGGAGAGAGCCTTAGGCAACATGGTCTAGTGTGCAGTGTCCCTGCTCATGGCAGGTGGGTTGGAACTAGATAATCTTAAGGTGCTTTCCAACCTGAAATATTCTATGATTCTGTGATTCTATGATTCCGTGTTTCTATGGTAAGAGTATTAATGACAAAGGGGCAGGTTACTTTTAATTCTGCTATCTTCTGGTTTTCTTCCTCAAACATATATATTTTGCTTTTGTTTTGTATTTAGTTTGCTAGGTTTTGTATAATTTGCTATCTCTGACTTGCTTTAGGTGAGGAGCAAGTGTGGTTGTGCCAAACCCAAGAGCATTCACTTACTGTTTCCCATGTTCACCAGTGCGTTTCTTTTCTGTTTATGGAATAGCCTGTCTACTCAGTAGTACGAAATCTGTGGTAAGTGCTGCAATCACTCACATTTTCCTGCTTCCCTTCTTCAGGATTGCAGATTACACACTTTCCAACATTTTATATGGCTACAGATTACTCTTCAATTTGCAGGAAAGAACAGCACACCAATAAGAAATTTGACCTGGAAGAAGAAAGGAAAAAAACAGATGTTTGTTTTGATGGTGTCATGGCTTGACAGGAAAAAGACACCTCATCCATGTAATTAGAATTTTAACAGGATTTTTGAATGTGTGAACTTCAAAATAGCTTGTGTTACCTGCCCTACAGTCTTCTATCTGGTATGATGTGAAAATCAGAAGTGACATACAGAAATCAGCATTCAGTTGAAGGTGAACTGCTTATATTAGATTACATATATCTATTAATATAAATACAATAATGTAGAACACCTTTAAAAATACTAGATTTCTCTACTATCAAGCTGATGCCACTAAAGCCTATGTGGGAATTACTTTTTGCAGTACTTGGAAACATACCACCCATCTGTAGGCAGGCATAAAGTTCTCCCAGCTTTCTTTTCCATTATATAATTAACCAGTACTCAAAGTTACGTTGAAAAAGAGTTTTTTTCAGCAGGCAGCCTGCAAAAATAGCATATCAAGAGTCTTTGTCAAAGTGTGCATAGTCATCAGTTACTGAAAAGTTGTAGTAGGAAAAAGACCATTAAAGAATGCCTCAAATGGATGAGCTCTTGTGTTGAGTAAGTCTTACTGTGTTGAAATAGAGGTATTAGTTCCAGTAATGTATCTGACCAGTACAGTATAGGTATGTGTTAATGCTATTCTTTTTTGGGAATACAAGTTGACTTTGATGGGTAGTAGCTGGAGGCAGGAGGAAAAAGTGAAGGAGATGCAGCAACTAACCAAACCTCTCCATTTAAAGGAGAAAAAAAAAAACAGGTGCTCCATTTTTTTGATGCTTCCAATTTAGAAGACGTTGTAAACATTTGGTATGAGATTCGCTTGCATAAATTTAGCTATACAATTCAAACTTACATCTGAACTAGAAGTCAAAAATCCCTTTTCTGTCAGTGGAGAGAAACATACATGTCTAATATGTGATTTGTTTCATCCTAAAGCAGAAATCTAAAACCTGTTACAGGACTCAGGTGACGAGTTCAGATGCAAACATCTAAAGTTAAGTGGCAAGTATTCCATTCTTTATTGGTGTAAGGGTCCCCCTAATTGTGCTGTTGTGCAGGACATGGAAGATGAGTAGGAAGAAAAGTTTCTTTTTCAGATTTGAGTTCTGGAGACACAATGTTTGTGATTTTGTTTTTATGAGAATGTTACATTGGGAGATTGATCACTATAGCTTCTTTTGCTTAATGCAGTCATAGTTGCATGTAGACTCTTGGAAGGGGGAGACAGCCTGAAAAGAAGTATAAAAAATTGCTCTGATGGTGTCAAAACCTCTGCCTAAGCAAGAAGCGTCCTTCCTGTTGGACTCAGTCTGTATCCAGCTAGTGAACTGTCAATACAGGCTGCAATAATAAACACCCACACTTGTGATGTGCATATGTGAAGTTGTGTAGTGCTTTTGCACTGGTGTGATTCAGGGGCCTATAAGGAGCTGCACAGATGCATGGAAAGCTACAGCACCCAAATCTCTAGCAGGAGATGTGTAAAGAGGGGAACGAAAGCTCCCAGATGAGGGGTGTGTGCTTGTAAATACTCACAGGTCATGTGACAAAGATGTGCACATGTAACTGTGTTCATTTGTATGTGATTAGAGCTTTTTGGGAGGGTTGTTGTAGGAGGTTGTTTTTGTATGTGTTTATTATAAGCATTTCATATGCATTACTATCGTGGTTTATTAACATTTTGTATGCATCTAATGTTGTGGTTCACTTGTATTGCTGAATCTTGAATATACAGCTCACTGATTGCTGGTTAATTACATGTTGTTAATAAATTGATTAAATTTTGATTTTGATGTAAACTGAGCAGTTTTTCCCTGTGATAATATATCATGTTTAGCAGAAGAACACTGAAGATACTGGTACCGCTGCTATGCTGTAAGCGCAGCTGTGGAGTACAGCACCACAAAAGAGAAAACAGTTTTTTGTGGTAGAGTAATAGCGAAGTTAATAGCTATGTGATAAAGAAGTTATCGGTTTATGGTAAGATCTTACCAGTTTCTGAAATCCCTACCACTGAAACTTTTAAATTTTTGCCTATAGATACAATGACAATATCAATAAAGGTCTTCATTTTGTATCAGTTAAATCCACGTAAAACTAGGAGCTTGATTAAGAAACATAATTCAGGAAAGAATGATCACAATTCATTCATTCTGACTTGAGTGAAAAGGGAAGTAGAACAAGCATTACTGATGGTAATTAATAACACACCAAGAACATTTTCTGTGAAACACTATGTAAAGTGCTGCATTCTAGAGTTTTATGATGAACAGGTTCCTCAAAGACAGTCTTGATCAAAACCTTGGAAATAAAAGAGATAACTGAGTAATATTTGGAACCAATTTTCCTTTAGTTAGATGACATAGTTAAGATATGTTTCAGTATTTCTAACAATTTCTAGAGGTTGTATCAAGTTTATAGGCTTTAGTTTTTAAAATATTACAATTTTAACTGATTAAAGCTTTAAACTTCCCCATTTGAGATACTATGTGTGAATATATTTTTATCTTAAAGGGTTTTGTTAAAAAGCCCCAAAGTTATGTGTACTGTAAGCCAAGACTGTGATCTGTGTTGAGACTTTTAACATACTTTGAGGAAATCAGGCATTGTCTTGGTGGTGGAGTGCAGCTGCACAATCCTTGAATAGTTAATTTTTTGTCATTAAGACATCATTTGCAAGATTTCATCTTAATTATCTTCTTCATGTTGCCTGATACTGCAGTTTTATCTTTTCAGTTCTTACAAAGATACTGGTGTGTCTTGAAAAGAAAATTTTTCTTTACTTCTAAAGGGAGCAATTGAAATGTGATATTAAGTAGATTGCATAAAGACTCTAACTAACTGGTGGCCTTGGTAACCCTTAAGAAAACTCACATTGTTATTCAAAAAGTAGTTTTTTGTTCTTTTTTTCCAGTCACTCAGGTGTAACATTGCATCAGTGCAGAATAATTAAGTATTATAATCACTGGTATTATACCGCAAGAATGTATGATTTCTAGATGCTCTCAGAGTCCTGTTTGGATTTCTCTGTACTGAATGCAGATTGGACATCAGATTGTCAGCTCTGTAGCTCATTTTATTCCTTGTATCTAAGGGACAATTTTAAATATAGAAGTCTTTGTATGTTATTGTATAATCAGAGAGAGGAGTTTTGGCTAGCCTTGCAGTGACATGGACTTCTCAATTTTCTCTATGTTATAATGACTATATATGTTTCTAACATCAGGTAGGTGTGGTTCTCTTTTTGTGTACATAGAAATCAGGATTTCCCAAGATATTCCAGCCTATCCATGCTAATATTTGTTAAAGAGAAGGATCAAATTTTCCTGACAGAGAAAATAATTGGCATTAAGGAGTTCTGGGTTGTTGCTTGATATCCTAATGTTTGTGCAACACTTTGAAATCTTGCTAGAAAATACATGTACAGCAAAATATCCCTATTAGTTAGAAAATCATTATGCATAATGAATTATCAGATCCAACATACTTTTTAATCTATTGTCTTTTTATTTACTCTTTCTACATTCAGGTCATGAACACCAATCAATGAGACCAGCAGCTCAACAGAATGAGAAATGGTACATTTAAAAGGAGAACTTAGTGAAACCAAGCAAATACCTAATTCTGCTCATGACTGGGAAAGCTACAAGGTACATGGATTCTTAATTGCTGACTTTGAGAGGCATTAACTGTTCTGTTCTTTTTCTAAGCTCACGTAGAAAGCTACATTTCTAATGCCTTAGCGTGGATCCTGTGTTACAATTTGTTTGACTAATTGATTTATTACTATAGTACGTCTTCCAAAAGCCACATTTTTTCCTATTTTACTAATGTCTGGTAGTTGCTTACCTTAACAGAGCAGTGCTTATGTAGTTAATTTCACCTCTAGAAAAGACTTCTGTAGTGCCAGACCATCTCCAGAATATTCTGATACAGGCTCTCCCAGTAGACAGTGCTAATGTGATGGTTATACTTGTCAGGTTTATTATGATTATTCAGTTTATTGAGGTTTTGGGTTTTTGGTTTTTGTTGGGTTTTCTTTGGTTTGGTTTGGTTTTGGTTTTGGTTTTTCTTGAGGTTACATGAATTTTAGCATTCATATGAAGTGAATCTTTTTTCATCTTTTTGTCTGATCCCAATTTTCTTGGCATTATACAACACATATTATTAAAATCTCTTCAAGTTTGGTCATTCGGTTGTGTTGCAGATTTAGCATGTGTCCTCCCCTGTCTGCATAAATTGATAGCACTGTGAATTCTCTTTTGGATTTCATAATATGCACACAAATACAGATCCTCTGAATGTTAGTGTAGTTTACTTTGTGTTGTCATCTTTCCCAAAATAGCTAATATGTAAGCACCTGAAAATGCGGTACTGGGAGGAATAAAGCTTAAAATTTTTAACATTTTATTTGATAGCCTATGTAATAACTTGTTTGTTTACCAATTCATTTCATATAATCTTGCATACCAACCAATTTAGGATTTTGGGACCACTTTTGTGGTTAGGATTTCTGTGTACTTTGAGGATATTTTTGAAGGCAGCTTTTCTTGAGGAGGTATGTAAAACATCAAATCAATTTTTCCAGCACACATGTTGTTACATATTTTGTAAAAGGAAAAAAGTGAATGAAGAAAGGGAGTGATGATGGCACAGGAAATGATGCAGTGATAAAAATACAAGCCTGGTCAAGACGAACTTTTGAGGTAGCCTTGTATTCCTACAACTGACTGGTTTTGATCATGGTTTAGTATTCAAATATTGTTTAATGATGAAGTAGTTAAATACCATTCACCAGGACTGTTGTTGGGCTTTAAGAAACTAAGAAATTGAAATGTAGAGAATTGCAATGTTGCAATTTTCAAATCAGCTGTTAATTTTGCATGTGGCGATTTGGACATGGTGACTACAAGATAAGCAAGAAAGAATTGGATGAAAGATCCTCCTTTGAGGATAGGACTTCATGATGTTTTTCTTCAAAAGTGCTGAATGCTCAGGTTCTTTCAAAAGCAGTAGAAGCTGCAGGTGTTCACTACACATGGAACTGAACAGTACTTGTGAACTTGCTTGTCAGCTAGTATTATTGGATGCTTGGAAAAGTTTACTGGTCACAGGCATTCTCTTCCTTCACTTGTGGAGAATAGCCACTCTTTAGCTTTACAAATACCTAGTCATAAAGTCTTTTGTGATTGAACTGTAACTTCCAGAGCTTGGCCAGTAAGATTCTTAGGGATCTCAATGCTTTTCATCAGGAGCAAGGTTAGCTAGCCCAGTGTCATTCAGCCTAATAATTTTTTTAGTTCCTGTTAGCTTCTTCGATTGTGAGCCAAATCTCTGCTGATATAAATACCTGTAGTGGAGCAACTGGCTGTGGGAATAGCCAGCAACATATATCTGTGTGTGACAATGAACAGCAACTGGCTGTGACAAGACTCAGACCTGGGATTCTTTTTTTCTTCTAAACAGATGTCATTGCTGGGTACTTTTTAATTGATTCAGTCCAATTCAACAGAAGAATAGTGGAAAAAGGTGCTTTCAGACCCGAAGTCTTGGATATAAAAAGACAGTTATACTTTGAGGTAATGACACATGGAATTAAGATGACAAATTATACAGCATGAATGTGGGTAACACCATTTTTGCAGAAATCTGGAATATTTGTACAGCAGAGCCAGGGAATGCTCTTCAGAAGTCCTCAGAAATGTCAGCCCAGAAAGCAGTTTCTAACTTTTATGTCTCTGCTGCTCTTTTTTACAGCTTAACTTCTTGGCATGGTATTTCCATTTTTCCTAGTTACTTAAAGATTCAAACTTTCTTAAAAATTCAAACATGAGTTGTGGTCTCAAGTCATATGCCACTGGGAAGGCTGAGTGAACTGCTTTAACCAAAAGGTCTGATGATAATGGAACCCTTAGTTCATGAAGCCTATCTTCTGTTTAGCACAGAGAAAATACAGATAGTTTTCTCCTCATATTAGGTATTGTAAAGTTAAGGGCCTGGACTCACATAAGTGTTGATTTGACTGGGTATATGGATTGTAAAAGTCTAGGGTTAATTTGTGTCTTCAGTTGCTTTAATATCTTATAACTGAGATTGTTTAAATTTAAATTAATTGACTATTTTTCATTGAAAAGCATACAAATAAATATATTATTTTTAACTTTCTGTTTATCCAGACTCTTTTCTTACAGCAATTTCAGCATTGTCCTCATGACCATGCTCACAAGCTATGCAGGAACCAGACTACAAATACTAGTTCAGTTTTGAAAGCCCAGTGGGATCTGTGTGTCCAGACAACCCAGTGGCTTAACACACTGCCAGTTCAGGTATGCATTTTCTTATTAGCGTTAATGTTTCTCTCCCTAAGTGAGACTCTGAGAGCCTCACTAAAAGTAGGCTAATGCCTGTATGTGAGCTGAAGTGTGCTCTCAGTTGAGATCTGCAGAAGAAAAGGCCAAATCATGCCTGCATTCCCTAAAGCCACTCTCTGCCCTGCTGGAAGTCAGTAGAATTAAGCTGGCACTTGGATGTTCCAGAGATTACCTGACAGAAATGTGAAAAGGAAAAAACCAAATGAAGTTAGGATGTCTGTACACTGACTGCAATTCTTTCTAATATCCTCTTTCTTCCATTTTTGATAGGGAGAAAGTGACTTGGAAGTTAGTGATGTAACATATCTGTGAGCCATTATCAATCTCACTGGGAAGATCTGAGAGTTCTTTTCCCTTATCTTGTAAAGAAGTGCATCATAGTAGTTAGATAGGAAACAAAAACCGGTAGGCAATCATCCCTTGTAGAGCAAAAAAACACTGAAGAGGTTATAAAACAAAAGTAGACATAGCTACTGACTGCTGAGGTAGTTTATCCTATATATTCAGTTTTTTCCAACTTTGGAAGTAATAAAATGTTACATTTAAATTGTTGACATTAAATAAGTTTTGAAATAAATCTGGCAAAGAAACGTGTTCTTGACTTCATTTTGTCCTGTGGAGACAGCTAAAATCTTTCAGGGAAGCCCTTCTGAGATTCCAGCCCTAGGGATGTAAGATGTTTGGCACCACAGCCAAAGGTAATGAACTGAAAACACAAATAAATAATGTTGTTAAAGAAAACTGTGCAGCTGTGATACCCCTGAGACACTGCCTCAGGGAATGTAATCCTCTCTTGAAAAATTAGGGAATACTGCAGTACTTTCAGGTCTTTTAACAAACGCAGTTGACCATAAGATGGTGCAGTACAGGACATCTCAAGGATTTTTGGTTGTGAGCAGTGATTCTAACTATTGGATTTCTTCCTAGAAGTGAAGGAACTGGACTTGATGACTTTACTGAGGTTAATTGCCTTTCATGGTGGATTGTTAGAATTTGACCTACAAAAACTATTCTTCTAAAAATATATGAAAATAAGAGGCATTATGTAAATAATGGAATAAAAGGAGACCTCTACGTAAATGTAAGAAGGAAGGAGATTAAATAATCATTGATCTTAGAAGCATCAATATAAGCAAGAAAAGACTAGACAAACCAAACCAGAAAGTAAATAAGAGAGGAAAAAAAGGATATGGAAATGCAGTAGTTTTATTGCTGTTTTGTATTACCTAACACAGCTTTTCATTTTCTTTTATACTGGAAGTACTGTGTGTTGATAGCATTTTAATAAAAGTTGTTCCTTTTTGGTTTTATGGAGAAATAGAGTAGATTTTTCTGTAATTAAAAACAGCTGCCACAGAACTGTGCTTAAGAGATGGGATTGGGGTTCTGAGAAATATGTGATGATAAGTGAGATAACATTCATAAGGAGGAGAACTTAGTAGAAGCTTTGATTGAGGTGAGACATACTCTCAATATGTGTATCTTACACCAATTTTGACATTGCCACTCTAGAAAATAAATCTGACCCAGTTTGGGGAGTATGTGGAGCCTTACAGAGCTGCAATGACTGGTCATGAGTGGTGTAACACTGTAAGTTGAGGAAAGAGTCATGTGAAGTCACTGCAGTGGTACGGGTCCACCAATGCCTTTCCCCTTCTCTCTCCAAGGGCTGTGCCCCAATTCCACCCACATGGCTAAGGGCAGAAACTGTTAGAAACCTTGTAATACGTGTGTGGTTTTGCTGTGAAGACATGACACCTGGTCTTTGTTAAATAAGTAGCAATCTCACTATTCCTTTGGAGGACAGCTCTGCTGACCCTCCAAAAGTAGTAAGCATTCTGCAAGCTTTGAGACCAGCTACGTGAAATGGGTGTGTCCATAAGCATTCTCCATTCTGGAGTACCATGACCCAAAACCCTGTCATGCCTAGCCTTTGTACTGGGTACTTGGAAGAAGTGGTTTTGTGCCCCCTAAGTGATGTGCCTTCCTCCCCACTACAGGTAGGCACCAGTCTGCCTTGTGGGGACAGAAGCATGGGTATGGAAACTGAGTTCTTAATGTCTTGATGTCATTTCCTAGTGCATCTAGCTTTGTATCAATACCTGATCATGATTGATTAGGGATTGATGTTTTCAACAAAAGGCATTGATTAATATTAGTGGAGTTCATTAGAAACATGATCATACATCCACACATGTATTGTACTTAGGCATGCAATATACTGTGCAGTGCAATGAGCTATGGGGCAGTGATTATTAAGCAGCATAGGATCTTTCTTCCAAATTGTATGCTTTTGTTTATTATTTCTGGGACCGCAGTTCTCTTTCCTCAGTCTGATTCATTCTGAGTCATACAAAACCTCATTGAAATGGGGTGCACAGCAGCAAGGGCTGTCAAGCTAGTTCTGCACCATTAGGTAATTGTTTGAGTCTTTTCTAGTGGAGATGTCTGTTATGCAAGCAGTACAAAAAGACTAGGAGAATGTGGGCGTCTGGTGGGAGGATTTGAAGTTAGAGGAAAAGTACCTATTAGAAAAACTAAAGCTTGAGCTTGCTTATTAATAACTTGCCAATATTTCCATTTTAAAATATTTGTACAGTGTAATTCCAGGTATGGAAATGATTGCTTACATGTAAAACTAATCCTCTTTAATACAGTGAAAAAGGACTGTGAAGAGTCATATATTTGGGGGTAGATTTGGGGCGCAGTTCTTATATTGGGTCAGTTCTTGTGACAAACATTAGTGGAATTATATATTAAAATGTGTCTCAGAAATCAGAATGTGAGATACTTGGTGATTTTATTGGTTAACTCATCAGTTTTACTGATAACAGCACAGCAACTTCTATCCATTGTTCTCGTCCTTCAGTCTCATTGGGTAAGAAGTTTAGTAGGGCGTATTCTGATTTACAAACAAGGTTATCTCCTTGTGTGAAAGGTAGAATTTGAAGCAGATAGCACTACAATAAATATATTTTAAATTAATTTTCTCATCTACTGACTAAAATTCAAAAGCTGTTTACTCAGAAACAGGCAGCCTACTCCTCCGCTGCTTGGAGAGATATCAGATTAAAGAAGACAGCCACCAAGGATAGCACATTAGAAATGACATCTATAGTCACAAAGGGAGGTATTTATACAAGGATGAGGCACTTCCCTCCCCCATATTGTGAGCAAGTTAAGAAGGATCATTATAGCGGAAAAATCACCTGCTCCCTCATCTCACTGATGGGAGAAGAAGAAAATGTCTGGATAGTTGATTTGGAGTAAGAAGTAGAGGAAACAGAATGGCTGACATGAAATATGCTTTATTTTTAAAGCATTGATTGAAGTACAGTTAATTTGATTTGCTTTGATAGCAGCTGGGACTTAGGTTAGGTAGAAACATGAACAGAACTGCCTGAAAAGGAAGAAGGGGAAAATTACTGTATTAGTGCAAAAAAGCCAGGACACTATTAATGAAAATATTTAAAATAAAAGAAAATTGTATGGATTTTCCTTTTTTTTGAAGTAGAGTACTATACAACAATAAAATGTGTAAGCCTGTTGTTTTAGACGTAATGCATCTCTTATTTATTTTAAATCCTTTTTTTGCTTTGAGATACTTTCCATGGCTATGAATTATGAAAGTGTCTTTTTTAACTGTGTAGCTTTCAGTAAAATCCATTATCAGTTCTTTGTTTGGATTCAGTTCACATTGTCTTCTCATAGGCTATAAAGAGACTCAATCTGTTCCAGAACAGTAATCACAATCCATTAAACTCTGTTCCCTGTAGTCTTTGTTCCCAGCTACATGTGATTGCATGTGAGTGGAAAGGAAAAAAATCTTTCAGCAGCCTTACAAAATTGTCATGAAGATTTATCAGTCCAGGCAAAACATATACTTGCCTTCCCTTTAGAGTGATAATAATTTACCTGGAAAATTTAAATGTGTTTCGCTTGCCCTATTAAAAAACAGCATCCCATGATCCTCCGTTCAATCCCACCCTGGAGGAGTGTGATTCAGATACAAAATTGTATCTCTAAAGAAGTATTCCTGTATTAACTCATTACTGTTCTTGATCACTAACTTAATCTACATGGCATGAAAAGAAACCAGGAACAAAAAAAGCTTTTCATGTTAACTTCAGAGGTAATGGAGCTCATGATCTAAAAGGCTGTCTCTGTAGATAGAAGGTCTGATATTTTTTTCTGCCACATCAAACCTGTTTTGAACTGCTTTAACTCCATCGATTTCAGAGAGGAAGATTATAAATATGGTGTAAAATCGTAAGGCTATTGACAGATTTAAGTTAAATAATAAATACAGTAATACAGGATGTTAGATTAAAGCTGCAGCACTATGTGGTTTTCAATGTGTTTTCAGTGTAGAGAGGTGAAGAGCCTCTAAAATGAGGCTCAGCTGAGCAGCCCGTCTGATCACAGCAGTTGAGAGAGCTGCAGAAGTAGATTTCTAGTGTTTTTCTATGCTATTTCTACTGTTAATGGTATTCTTAGAGTAGTGGAGTATACTGTGGAGAGCTTCAGGGAAGCTAAGGTATTTTGCTTTTTATTTAGCTATGTAAGATGAATCTGCTCAAGTGAAGAATACTGAAGGAATGAGTTTCATCAGAAATCAGCATTTTAGCCCCAGCTGATTCATATCTTTGACTTGAAATGAGCAAGTTGGTTTGTTTTCAGTGGGCTACTCACATACAGTCCAAATCTTTAATTGTTTTGCTATAACAATACCAATGCCTCTGCATTTTAGATTCAAGCCTAACAGTTTCAGTGCTATAACCAGCTCCAGACCTTGTACAGTGTAGTTTGAGTTCTTTGGTCTTTTGCATAGACTGCCTTTTCCACAGCCCTCTGGATGGTAAATTCAAGCAGTGTTGTTAGAACCAGCTTTAATTTCTTCTCTTAGTCTTAAAAAGAAAATGCTTATGTTTTAATGGAAAAATGATTGCAGCAAATTTCAAGAGTGGGCTCTGATGCTGAATGGTAAGATGCTGCTGATCAGGAGAGTACCCTGGGCATCTTTTCTGACGTTATTCTTCTGGGATTCATAGAAGTATAACCCATTAATTTCAAGGCACCAGAGAGCCTCTGGAATTAGTGTCGCAGTCTCTCTTGAGAAGTATTGGCTATTACAGAATGAAAAGGGCTTCTAAAGGTAATATATGGGGACTTGCCATAGGTATTTCTCTTTTTATAAAAAAAAAGTACAATCAAACTGCAGTATTTACCCATTCTTTTTTTCTCAAAATAAATGCTTTACTGGTGTTTTGTAAAAAGAATGAATACCTGCCAGCAAGCTATTATTCCTGAGGAACCATACAAAAACATGTGGTGTGTATGAATGGAGGAAAGAAAGAGATTTGGTGAGAAATATATTTCTATCTTCTGTATTTGCTTCTTTATAACAAAAGAGAAAAGTCTACTTTATGAAAATATTTTGACAGGGTCCTTTTAAATGTGAGCTTTGATTTCAAGCATTTAATCTGCAGCACGGTTTGACTGTGAAACAGACGTAGTAATTATCTGGCCTGTTCTTCCTATTTTGTGTAACAAATTTGTTTAATTGGAAGTTGGATAGCAACTTGAAACCAAATATACTCGGTGTGTATTTGGGTGAAATGGAAGGGATCTAGAGTGAAAAAAAGTGTGTTACACAGTGGACATCTGTACCATATTTGGAGGCTTCATTTATCAGTGCTGGGGTGGTAGTTTATGAAAGCCAAGGCATATGTGGGTTTATCTCCTGTTAGAAAATATGCTTCAGATAGATGTATATTAAGTTGACTAGTGGATTGGACATGGTCAGTGACCAAAATACCAGTTTAAAGTGCTTTCATGAGCCATCTGAGCATGGTCCTAGTCTACTGTAGATGTGAAATACTTCATTTTATTTTCTTGTAAAATTAATGAGGTCCTAGACAAAGAAGAAATTCTGTGACAGATACATGTTATATGGATCAACCATTTTGTCTGTGGAAATGTATAATACATGTAATAAGTTTGTAATGTAGCCGCCATTTGTATACTGTATGTAAGAAAATACTTGCAAATGAAGGTTAAAATTAATTCTCAGGTAATTTCCTTTTAGATGAGCTTCTGATTTTAGTTAGGATATGAGCCTTTGCTAAGTATATATGTATTACATTTTCAGTTTCGTAGTTTGGAATTTCAGATCAGAATTAAGGAAGATTACATAAGTATGCACTGGATATCCAAGACTGCTGTCAGAAATTTAATATAAAAAGTATTCCTTTGTCAAGTTGCAAGAGATATTTCCTAACACATATTTCCAGAAATATCAGGACAAACACAAAGTTTACGCTCCTATTATTCTCTGTCCTCAGAGGAAAATAACACTCACATCTTGGGGATCAAACCTCCTTTTTGTAAGTGCATGACCATAGGCATTTTTGATACTGTAAACTATTGCAATTTGCCCAGTTCTGAAGGACATGAATCCTCTTTAGATCGGTGTCATATGACAGACTTATGCAGGTATCTGATATGTTCTATAGCATAGCGCTAGATGTCTATGTTTAGGCGCCCGAATTCAGACATTAATTTGCTTGAAACAAATATAAAAATGGTGACTATACTTTAAAAAAAATGAACAGATCGTTAATACTGGTTTGGACATCAGAGAAGGGCTTGTGTGGAATGGTGTAAATTAGATTTAGGGTCTTGCACCAAATAATGTAGATAAAGCCTAACAGACGATTGCTGAATGAGTATGAACCATTTAGTGTGGAATGGAATTGGTACTCCACATGAGGAACAGTAGAATAGCCATCTAATTGATTATTTTTATATTGATGCTAATATCAAGTTTGCTTAAGCACCATGGACTTCCTGTGGTGGGTTGACCCTGGCTGTAAGACAGGCGACCACCAAACTGCTCTACCACTCCTCACTGCACAGGGGAGTGAAGATACGACAAAAGGCTTGTAGATCAAGATAAGCACAGGGAGAGATCACTCACCAGTTAGTGTCATGGGTGAAACATACTCACCTTGGGGAAGTTAGTATAATTCATTATGAATCAAATCAGAATAGGATAATGAGAAATAAACCAAATCTTGAAAACAGCTTCCCTCAGCCCCTCCCTTCTTCCTGGGTTCAATGTAACTCCTGAATTCCCCCCCTCCTTCCTCTCCCCAGCAGCACAGGGAGATGGGAGATGGGGGCTGCAGTCAGTTTGTCACACACTGTTTCTGCTGCTCCTTCCTCCTCAGAGGAAGAACTCCTCACACTCTTTCCTTGCTCCAGCATGGGGTCCTTCTCACAGGACTGTCCTCCATTAACTTCTCCAATGTGAGTCCTTCCCACAGGCTGCAGTTCTTCATGAACTGCTCCAGCGTCCCTTCCATGGGGTGCAGTCCTTCAGGAGCAGACTGCTCCAGCATGAGTCCCCCCCACCAGGTCACCAGTCCTGCAGCAAACCTGCTCCAGTGCAGGCTTCCCACAGCATCATGTCCTCCCTGGGCTGCAGGTGGAGATCTGCTCCACCATGGACCTCCATGTGCTGCAGGGGCACAGCCTGCCTCTACCATGGGTGGCACCGCAGGCTGCAGGGGAATCTCTGCTCTGGTGCCTGGAGCATCTCCTGCCCTCCTTCTGCACTGACCTTTGTGTTTGCAGAGCTATTGCTTTCATGTATTCTCACTTCTCTCTCTGGCTGCAATTGGCATTGCACAGTTTTGTTTCCTCTTCTTAAAATATTATCCCACAGGTGTTACTGCCATCACTCATGGTCTCAGCTTTGGCCAGTGTCATGTCCATCTTGAAACCTGCTGGCATTGGCTCTGTTGGAGAGGGGGCAAGCTTCTAGTTAGAGATGCCTTCTCTAAGCCCCACCCTACCAAAACCTTGCATGTTAACCAAATACATCTCCATTCTTGGTTCTTTGCTTTAGAGGCTTTTACTCTTTTAACAGTTTTTGTTTGGAAGCAACGGAAACACTAAGAAAACTTAGATTTTTCTCTATCCAAAGTGAAATTAATAACAGAGTTAAGTACCTCATTTCTGGTGTGGTGGAAAGTGATGCTACTATTCGAAGTGTGTGTGGTGAAGAAACCACCGAAATATAGCCTTCAAAGAATACATATCTAAATATTTCATCATCAAAAGTATCATGAACCTTCTGCAATTACTGTGTATGAAACACTGTAAACTGTACAAAAAACATGAGTCATTTAAAATTAGGAAATACTGCAGGTGTATAATAGTTGAGTTATGCTGTATTGTCAAGAAATTCAGCAAACACATATACGAGGTTAAACATTTACATTACAAATATCTACCCACATAGTCAGCACGCCTGTTTGTATTCTGAGCACCTGGTGAAAGGTGATTTTATGCAACATGTATTCTCTCTGTCTCAGCTCTCAGGCCATTCAATTCCCCATTTATTTTGTGGTCTATCTGAGGAAGTACTTGGTCACTCCAATTTGTGTCCAGATGCAACAACCACTATGAATCTGCTCTTGGCAACTGGAAAATACTGTGGTACTGAAGGACGCGAGCTTTCCAGTTATGTACTTCTGACATCTAGACTGTCAAATACCCTCTTATGTTTCCCTATATTGAATAAAAGCCCTAAGAAAATTACACCAAATTTACAATAAGTAAGGATTCCTCTTAAGCTATGAAATCTCTGAATAGCTGCTACTTAAGCATTCAGGATGGTGTTTGTTTCTCTAGTGATGTAATACCTAATTTCTGATCCATAAAACATGTCAGAAGCAGCAGCTTGTTTTTTCATTGTCAATATACCACCATTATTTTGGAAATGTAAAGAGAAACATGATTGGCTATAAATTGCAACTAAACTGCTGATTTGGGCCTCCAGTCTTTCCTTTCTCTGTTATCGTTTCTCACTTACTTTTGGTTGGAAATCAAAATAAGGAACAAGAATGCTAAAAGCTTTTCTCCCAGCAGTGTGTGTATATACTTGTATGTGTTATGAAAGTGTGTGCTGATTGCAGCAGCAGGAGCCAGCTTCAGGGAACAAAACCTGTTTTTTCTCCCTGATATTTCCTGTTCAGAAATTAATCTTGCGTGCGTGTGCATGCATACACACACATACACCCCCACCCACTCCCTTGAAGCCTAATGTAGGCTGGAATTCATCAGTGTGTTCCCCACAGCTCTGTGTGAACTAATCTCATTTGCAATATACAATCTTCTTTAGCTCTTGAAAAAAAAAAAATTGTTTTAATACGCTGTAGATTTTGTGTTTCAGTAAATCCAAAAATATATGATTTCTTTTTACAGAGAACATAATGTGTTCTAGTACAACAAATCATTGGTCCTTCCCAGGGAGAAGGAGCTTCATATGTTCTTTCTTTTTTAATAAAAAGGGGAGTTTTCTGTTTGACAGCCCAGAATGAGAAACTTGAGATAGAAATGCCAGGAGTCAGCTCATCAGTTATCTGGGGAAAACTGGAGATGAGCATCAAAATGAGACTTGTGGCACTGTCCAAATCAAATGACAGTGTCAAAAATTCCATCTTGAAAGGCTGTGTGTAAAAAATTGCAGGCATACCAGTTATGCCGTGAAACTACAGCAATAATGACATTTTAAACCGCTTTTAAACTTGAGCTCCTTAAGTTAATGTAACAGTGGAAAATCTTATGTTTGTAGAAGACATAAACATTTATGGACATTAACATAAGGAAAAGAATGCCCACACTCCTCTTACTGGAGCCCAACATATGCTGGCTTTCTGGGCTGCAAGCACACACTACTGAGTCATGTTGAGCTTTTTGTCAACCAACACTCTCAAGTCCTTCTCCTCGGGGCCTTTCTCAGCCTTTATTTATGCTTGGGATTGCACCAACTCAGGTGCAATCCTTGCACTTGGCCTTGTCGAACTTCATGAGGTTGGCACTGGCCCACATCTCCAGCCTGGCCAGGTCCCTCTGGATGACATCCCTTCCCTCCAGTGTGTCGACTGCACCACACAGTTTGGTGTTGTCGACAAACTTGCTGAGGGCACTCAATGCCACTGTCCATGTTGCCAACAAAGATGTTGAACAGCACCAGTCCCAACACTAACCCCTTTGGAACACCATTTGTCACTGATCTCCACTTGGACTTTAAGCCATTGACCACAACTCTTTGAGTGCGACCATCCAGCCAATCCCGTATCCACAGTGTGGTCGATCCATCGAATCCACGCCTTTCCAATTTAGAGACAAAGATCTCATGCGAGACAATGTCAAATGCTTTGGACATCCAGGTAGATGACATCAGTGGCTTTTCCCTTATCCACCAAAGCCACAGCCCCATTGAAGAAGGCCACCAGATTTGTCAGGTATGACTTGCACTTGGTGAAGCCATGTTGGTTGTCAGCAGTCATCTGCTTATGGTTCACATGCCTTAGCATCATTTCCAGGAGGTTCTGCTCCATGATCTTGCTTGGCACTGAGGTGAGACTGACTGGCCTGTAGTTCCCTGGGTGTTCATTTTTACCCTTTTTAAAAATGGCGGTTATATTTCCCCTCTTCTAATCAGCAGGAACTTCACTGGCCTTCTCAAATATGACAGATAATGTTTTGGCAACTTCAGCTCTCAGTTCCCTCAGGACCTGCAGGTGCATTTCATCAGGTCCCATGGTCTTGTGCACTTTCAGGTTCTTTAAATGACCTTGAACCTGATCTTCTCCAACAGCAGGCAGTTCTTCACTGTGCCGGTCCCTGCCTTTGCCTTCTGCAATGTGGGAAGTGTGGCTGCAGCTATTGCTGATGAAGACCAAGGCAAAAAAGTGGTTGATACCAAGCTTTGTGTTATATACCAAATGCCCTTGATTTACCTGGCATATTCTGTCTTAACAGGTCCACATTTTTTTGTTTGCTCTAGATTTCTTCTGATATTTTTTGTTCCTACATATCTAGTCCAGATAAGTTAGGCTGCATTTTTTCCCTTACTCTTCCTTTCTAACCTCAATAATAATAAAATAGTATTTTAAAAATAAATTAAATAGTATTTTTTTGTGTGTCACTATGAGAACATAGGTTCTTATCAATGGCAGAAAGCCATTGCCATATTTGCAAATCTGCTGAAAAAAATCCCCCCAAATCTGTTGGCAAATCTACCATGAAAAATCCCCAATGTGCAATATAAAATTCTGTGAGGTTTTCCATTTCTCTTAGTAGTATGTATTTTTCCTGCTTGTGATGTGTCCCTTTGCACAATGCTACGTAATTATTTTTTCCAGTTTACAAACAGTATTACAGATTCATAGAATCATAGAATCATAGCATAGTTAGGGTTGGAAAGGACCTTAAGATCATCTAGTTCCAACTCCCCTGCCGTGGGCAGGGACACCTTACGCTAAATCATATCACCCAAGGCCTCGTCCAACCTGGCCTTGAACAGCACCAGGGATGGAGCATTCACAACCTCCCTGGGCAACCTATTCCAGTGCCTCATCACCCTAACAGAATTTCCTTCTTATATCCAATCTAAACTTCCCCTGTTTAAGTTTTAATCCGTTACCCCTCATCCTATCACTACAGTCTCTAATGAAGAGTCCCGCTTCAGCATCCCTATAGGCCACCTTCAGATACTGGAAGGCTGCTACAAGGTCTCCACGCAGACTTCTCTTCTCCAGGCTGAACAGCCCCAACTTCCTCAGCCTGTCTTCATACAGGAGGTGCTCCAGTCCCCTGATCATCCTCGTGGCCCTCCTCTGGACTTGTTCCAACAGTTCCATGTCCTTTTTATGTTGAGGACACCAGAACTGCACACAATACTCCAAGTGAGGTCTCACAAGAGCAGAGTAGAGGGGCAGGATCACCTCCTTCGACCTGCTGGTCACGCTCCTTTTGATGCAGCCCAGGATACGGTTGGCTTTCTGGGCTGCAAGCGCACGCTGCAGCCAGCTCATGTTCATTTTCTCATCGACCAACACCCCCAAGTCCTTCTCTGCAGGGCTGCTCTGAATCTCTTCTCTGCCCAACCTGTAGCTGTGCCTGGGATTGCTCTGACCCAGGTGTAGGACCTTGCACTTGTCATGGTCAAACTTCATAAAGTTGGCATCAGCCCACCTCACAAGTGTGTTGAGGTCCCTCTGGATGGCATTCCTTCCCTCCAGATTGTATTTTGCTTTCCTTTCTACCATACAAATGTATTGTTTGCTTGACTTTGTCATGTTACTTGTGTCAATTCTAAGTGTGTTTTTCTAGTGCATAGAGTAAAACCAAGTTAACCTGGGCCAATCTGAGAAACAGGCCTTTAGAGAGAGACAAACTGAGAAACTGCCTTTTGCAATTCTGAATGAAATATTTCACTCAAAAGAAAGAATGCAGCAAACCAAATGCATCCTTCCTGTGACTTAACTGAAATACATGTTCTGCCTCAAAAGAATTTGGATCAGCCTGTCACAAATGTCACAAGACTCCTCACACCTAAGTTCAGAAATTTATATGTAATATGTCATGTGTAATGGGAATAATGAAATGTTGAAGAAAATAAGCTTTTAAATTAGTCCATTTCAATATTGGAGATTTAAGGTAAAGCAGTAATAATACACTACCCTCTCCATGTTTTTTAAGTTTTTGTCTGTTCATGAAATGCCTAGAGGAAACCTAATTTTGATAAAAAAGATGTATTTCTTCAACATTTATGTTTTTTTGACTATTCTTTCTAAAGAAGTGTTCTTGTATTGTTCATTTGAAAATAATGCTGGTTTTTGTACCTGGCATTCCAGCATCCTGACCTGTGAATGAATCTCTTGTTACCATGTAATGACAGAGGTTCTGATTTCTGGCTCACAAAACTGTGTATGGCCCAGTTCTTTTCCATCCAATCCCTTGCCACCCCTGAGAAAGAAGCAAATGGGACAGGAAATATCTGATAGGTGATTGTCCTGGTTTTAAACCATGACAGTGATGCATTACTGAATCTTGTCTCACTGTGGTGTGAGTTATCAAAACTTTAAAAGTAGACCAGCACCACGTGGGAACACTCGCATATCCTACAGTTTTGGTACAGCCTAATATGCAATAAAGGATAATGCTTCTGTATTATTTCTAGTCCCATTCAGTATGTGCTATTTCAATTTTTGTTACCATAGTTTCATATTTTATTATTATTTTTTTTGAAAGTACTATCCTTTTGCACACTGCTGAGCAAATGAATAACATCCTATTATTAAATTAGTTGGAGAAACGTTTTGTACTTTAAAAATGCCAGTCTTTGCATTTAGTTTCTATGAACGAACGAGTGTATGGCTTGCAAAGAGACACTTTGCAGCCCAGTGCCTGTGTATCATGTTGAATTTTAAATGATTGGTGAGCCTTTAAAAAATATGATGTTAATAAAGCTGGAGAAGGGAAGAGTGTGTCAGGTCATGCAGAAGTACTCATAAAGACATTAATGTGCAGCTTACCAATAAGGTAAGTTAGGAATAAGTAAGGAATGGTTTTTTCCTTCCTGCTGATTCTGTTCTTACCACTTTTGTGTCAGTCCTGCAAGCTATTTGAAAAACTGTTATAAAATCAAAATTTAATCTCAGAAGACTTTTTGTAGACCTAGTTTTATGCTCCCAGTTCTGATGGTGTAGTAAACTTGGCTGTAGTGTAGCTTGGATGCAAGGGGGAATGAAGACCACCTGAAGAAAGGCATGTATCTTTAGAGAGGAAGTGGGTCACAGACCTGATTATGTATTCACTGATACGAACTGGAGCAAAACCAGTGTATATTAGAGAAGAAATCAAGCTAGGGAAAGCAGTGGTAAGCCTAACTACCTAGTAAGAAAAGTCTCTAGCCTCTGCTAGTTCACAAACCCATCATTTTTTGTGAAAGTGCTGGTTGTCACAGGTCCAGGCATGATTTTAACAACCAGAAGGAATAGATGGCCAAATTCCAGTTCCCAGGAACAGTTTAGAAACATAGAATCATTAACCACAGAATCACAGAATAATCTAACTTATATACATACCTGCTTATTCTACTCATACCTGAAATCTGGCTAGCTTTGTTTTTATTTTTAAAGTGGCAGAGGGATGTAATTAACTGAAATTATTGGCTGAAACTTAGCAACTTACTTGAGGTCTTGTCTTCCTATTCTGAACCTATGTCCATCCTGAACTTTACAAGAGCCGTACCTGCTCTGTGTTTGGTTTATGTTTACCTAAGTAAGTGTCTTATAACAGTGGATTCTTTTGAAAACAATTCAGAATTAATATCTGGTCCAGAACTGAAGCTGCTCAGGATTTTTTCAGTACAGTTTTGCAACTACCGGAAAATGTTAATTTATTAGGACTGAAAGCTTTTCCTAGAAACAGTTGGTTATGATCAACTTACTGACGATCTTTAGAAGAAAAACCCAAACAAATAAATTGGACATTACAGATTGTGCCTTTTCTGAAGGCTTTCCTTTCAAAAAAAGAGTCCTGCCTTTCTTCACATGAGAAATGCTGCATAGTGATAGACTCAATTATTTCCATCTCTTGCATGATGAGAAAGTGTCCCCCTTCATACATTTGAGAGATTTATATTCTCCATCTGCTGTTGGGCTAAACTCAATATCCTTGTTTAATATTAAAGATTCATTAATGAACTAAGCATGAGATATTTTTCAGGCTGCCGTTTAGAGATAAAAATGGATGGTGCAGCTTACAGAACTGATACATAGTTTGATTCTGGTAAGGTAAGGGAAGCCCATGGGTCTTTCTTTTGTAGCAGTTAAGACAGTTCTGATGTAATATACTGATACTTAAAAAAAACAAACCAAAAGTAAAAAAACAAAAGCTTTTTTTTCTTAATTTTTCATTGTGAAAGCCTCTAGCATTGTACAAAATTCTTCAAAATTAGAGGGAAAATAATTTAAAAATAATGAAGATAAATAGGGAAATACAGAAGAGGAAAGCCAGTATAGCTTTAGCTGCCAGCTGCTATCTATGTTTGTTTCTGAAGCTTAGGTATCTCAGAGCAAATGGTCTATGATAACAGAATCATTAGATCTGTCTTCCAGACGTGAAATCCTAGTCTGTATTATATGTTGGAATAATGCCAAGCTCCATCTGGGACTATTAGCCTTCAGAAGCCTATCAATAAAATGGATTCCCTGCAAGTCAAGTGAAATTGACTCTAAGCTGGAGACTCAGTGCTCTGAAAAGACTTAATGCTCCATTTGTCTTGAGTCCTAGGGTCAGTGTAGTGAGAAGACCTCAATGTTGAACACCAGTAGAGCCTTTTCCCCACAAAATGGTGTTAAGAAACTTAGAAAAGCAAAACGGGGAAGACTTGTTGAAATCTTTTGTTCTATTTCTTTCTCCAGGCCACCACCTGGGCTAATAACTGAGAATGTAAAACTGACTCTGCAACAGATTTTACTGATGCACACCTCTAGCTAATCTCTAATTAGAATAGAAGACTTTCTCAGCAGCAGTAAATCTGTAATAACTTAAAAAATAATAATAAGAGAGCACAGAATGAACAAATTTCCTGCTGTTTGCTCTTGTTTTGGATTTTTCTTAATGTTCTTTTTACACCTTCTTAATTCTTCCACTCTTTAAAGAAATGCCCATAAAAAAAATATTTTTTTTACTAGTCATTTAATAGCAACAGCTGTTACCCAGATGGAGCTCTGAGTCACTATGAGTTAACACTGTGCTTCTACAAATCTAAAAAATTTAATTTCATGTAAATAATCTATAATACCACAGGTACAATGTTTTTAATTTTAAAGCTATTTTGATACTGAAGAGAAAATCATTCTGTTACTACATTTCAATCAGTAAGTTACTGGTGACAGTAAAACAACATGCACACTAGCCATTTTTTTATCATAAGGAAGCTGTTACATGTCTTGGCTGAACTAACCCTCAGAAGAATTTCCTTAGATGCCCCTAGTCACAACCTAACTAGGAAAAAGTGCAAATGCTAGGCTTAAGACAGCATTTGACATCCTCTCTCCGTTACATGTATTTCCACGAAGGACCATCTGTTTGGCTTCTTCAGGGTAGCCAGAATTATGTGTACAATGAATTAATCTCATGAAGGATACATGAGCATGAGTTGGCTGATGAGGCATTCCATGGCATGGGCTGTGTCCCACTTTGTGACTGTATCATATGCGTATCATATGTACTTAGTGACCGTAACAATGTGCTGCCCATGAAGCACTGCCACTAACTAGAAGGAAGGAAAATACTTTGGCAGTACATGGAAGATGTTAATGGTTTATTTGTGTTTTTTTTTTTTTTTTTTTTAATTTTGAAAGTAAATACAAATCACAAAAACATAGGCAATTGTGAAAGGACTTTTTGTGCATGATGAATTGGTGGTTTCTGTTATCTTGTAAGCCATTTTTACTCTTCTTGTGGACCCTCTGGTCAATAGGTGTTCACTCATCATTATAATTTATTTACATCTTTTCCTTTGACCATGAAACCACTGTTAATTAGACTGCCTTGCCTTTACATTCTTTCCTCCCTAGGATTTAGCCCTATTCTTTGTCAGAAAAAAAACACCATCATTCATTTAATGCCATTCAAATTCCTTGATTTGTCAATGGCTTAAGCAAAATTGTGAGGTGCCTCTGGTTTTGGTGATAAGGGTGATTATTAATAGAATAAAAATTTTATCAGACTAAATGCAGTTGTTCACTCATGATTTATGATGACTAACTTGATACAAAAGTTGCATGTTAGTCAGGTATTTCTCAGATGTGCTTTCAGTGATTACCATCTGTAGATTATTTTTAGTTTTTTAGTATGCTAAATGAAGCATGGATTCTATACAATATGCAAATGATGCATTCTGCTAGTTCCAGAAACATACAATCACTAGTAAAAAGGTGAAACTGCTTAATGAGCTATTAGCTACTAACTTAGAAGCCCAGCATAAAGTAATACTTCCTTATATAGCTGAACTTCCCCTCCCCTCAAATCCTCATATTCTGATCTCTTGACTCCAGAAGAATTGTTTGTTACATTATTCCAAACATTTGTGACAACTTCTTTTCAATTGCTTTCAGAGTGTACTATTTGAAAGAAGATGTCTGCTTCCTGCTTCTGACCTAAGTAGCTGATCAGTGTTACATGGACCCTGATGAGGCAGCTTTTCTTGCCACCTGAGAAGAAAATGGATTTTCTTTGCAAACTGTATGTTGTGTTTGAGCAACCGTATCTTTTCTTGCTCCTCTAAACAACACACAGTCTTTCTCTGACTCCTTGTGTAGTGATGTTTACAGAGCCTGAATTCCATATAGGATCTGTAGATCTTAGTAAAAAAAAAGGTAGGAAATATGTCTGCTTCAGCAGTTGAGGATGAGCAAGTTTTTCCTGACTGAATGAACTTACATGAATGCAGTAAAAAGGAAAAGAAAATAAACTCTAAAGAATTTTTCTGCAATCAAAGGAGGAAGAAATGTATGAAAATTAAGAATAAAGTCCATGTTTTTTAAAGACAAGCAAGCACTGATGTTCTCATTTCTATGTATTTCTGATTATTTAATTATGTTTGCTGTTTTGTGGTTTTCCTGGATTACAGAAGAAAGTGTGTGCCTTCTTTTCCTTCAATTAGCCAACAAATAAGCCAGTTGTTTTCCATTTTTTTATTCCTTTTGGTCTATGACAAGAGGAATCTATTTGAGAAAACAGGAAAAAAAATACAGTGAAATTGAATGGTTTTGCAAAATTTCTAATTCTTTTTTATAGTACCTGTCTGCTGCCGTCAGTGAGAAACATGCTGCCTGAGTACATACAGACATATTCAAGTACTTTTGCCATCGTTGCCACAGAGGAATGTGTTTTCATTATCCCAGCCATATCGCTAAAATTGCAGCAATATCAGCTTTCAAGCTTTTCATTTTTTTCCCTCAAAACTGATTTTGAAAGTAAATGTCCCCTAATCCCATGATTGTTTTAGACATAAAGATTATAAAGAAGTTCATGAAGTTGCCATAGTAGTTAATGGTGTCATTCTTGCTGACTTCATTTAAGCCTCAATTCTGCCATGTATTCAGAAATCACCAAGGATAACCTTTGGGAAAGTGTGATGCTGTCATTTATTAGAAACCCAGAAAAAATAATCATAGGCGCTAATCCTGTAATGTACTGTCTGTAGACTGAAGGTTACACCCATGCGGAGCCCCAGTGAAGTGTTTGGTGCTGATACAACAATCTGCCCATCTGCTACAAAAGCAAGATGGAGACAATGACTTGTAAATTACAGCACTGGGGCCAGACTGAAATGCTAATTCTATCTCTGAAACTCTGGGGGAACTCAATCTCATCTTTACCCAGAGAGCTGTGAAATAGATGTCTGTCCAGCATATAGATGGTAGTGATGTTTTAGACATAAGTGGCTATATTCTTGGAAGCATTCTCACTGCATGATGTGACTACTCTGAGACATCTCAGTATTTCAACCTTACTGCAGTTATTTAACCTAATCAGTGTAAGATATAATTGCTCTCTCTCCTGTAGGAGGTAGCATAGAAAAAAAATGGCATAATTCTGTGCATGTCTCTGTTCTGTAGTGACAGCCTGTCATTTCCTGTACTCTGGTGGAGATTATGAATAGACAATGTATGGAGGTTGGATGTAGTTGCTTAGTAACCATCTTTTTTACTTTTTTAAATGTAATTGCCTCTCTTCAGAAAAACATCAATTAGTTTAATTTCTTCTGATGTTGAAGCAATAAATTTGCCTTTAACTCCTCTGAGAATCTCAATAAATAGAGGGGAGGCTGTCTGAAATTTCAAACTATTAATTTTCTTGGACTTTTTAAGGCAAGTCATCTAATAAATGTTAGTCTGGACATTATCATAATCAGATTTATTTTTTCAGTCAAGGAGAGATTATATATAGCATACATTAAATTTTGGAATTATTATACTGTGGATTGGTTTTGTGATACAGAAGTGAAATGTTTGCAAAATTGACACTCATCTATTTAAAAATCAAGTTTATTAACCAGTTAAATACAAGAATATTATTCTGACTGCAAAGCCACAGACAAATTTGCAGCCTACTGTAAATGTTAGGAAAAACACCAGGTTAAATAACTTGCAAATAAACTCTGAAATGCATACGGGAAATCTGCTGAAGTTGATGAAGAATATCTTAAAAGCCCTAAGATGAATCATTTGCTAAGCATAAATTCATTTGGTTATGAAAATACTTTGGTCCTGTGCACAGAATATATGGGAGTAAACTCTGGGACACACAGCACAATAGTTCTAACAGGATGCAGAAAGTAGACTTCAGTAAAACTACCAGTTTGCATCAGCTAAGGATGGCACTCTGAATATTTCAAGAATATCAGGTGATGAAGTCTTGAAAGATGTAGATGAGGCCTTCTGTGGTGTTTTCATATGAGAGATCACTCCTCAATGTCTAATTTCCTTTTGTGGCTTTTGATTCTTACTATGGCCTAAAGCCTGTAAACAACATGTTGGTAATGTGAGGCAGACCTTAATTTGCCCTTGTCTTTATAGGCAAATTACTACAATATGGAAGTTTCCTTTGATGACAGAGTACAGATGACCAAAGCAAAATGGGTAACACTGCAATGACTGTCAGCTTCCACACTGTTCTATCACAGCCACTGCAGGGATCTGGCAATTTACCACAGCACATGGCTGGCTCATATTATTGTCTAATTTGTAGCCCCTTCCAGCCATGTGTTTATGTCTGTTCCTGAAGACATATCCTTCAGGAAGACTTGTGTGCCCTTGTTATTTTTCCAGTACTGTTCCAAGAACAGTATTACAATAAAAAATAAGGTTTTGCCAGTAAAACTCCCTAATGTGGATACTCCATTCTAGAACAGGAGTGGTACCTAGCAAGCAGATACAAGAAAAACTGTTATATATTTTTGCTGTTTCTTGTGTAATTAAGATGTAAGTTTAAATTTGATTTGTGTCTTTAGAATGTAAAGAAGTTCATGTATACTTCTACAGTACACATGTTTTTACTGTCTTCTTGGGTTATTTTGTGTCAGATGTTTTTGATGCATACTTTTCTCACCACTGCTTTCTTATTCCACCCCTGAAAGTCTTCCAGGAAAACAGACAAGACGCTTCAGTGATGTTGTTATGTCACATTTCATTCCATATTAGGGAAAGATATTTATTATTTATCATATTACTGGAACACAAGTCAATTAACATTGATTTGCTATTTAAAATAGAAGTCAACTATAAAATGCCTGAGGTGTGTGGTCTTCCAACATTGTTATTATCTTAAGACATTATTTTTGAAGTAAACATGAAAAATGAAAGAAATAGGGGCAAAAGGTCATTTCCAGTTTAACACTCTTTTGTTCTGTAAACTTTCTGAATATATAATTAAATCTATGGGTTCTTTTTTGAAGACGTTGACAAGTGAGGTGCTCAGAAGGTGCTAAACACAGGACTAAACACACGTGGTCTTGGAACTCAAGACAGACTGTCTGGGTTGTATGTGACAGTATACTGGTATGTTCAATACTGTTTTACAGTCTAAATGCCTTTGAGGACCTTGTCTATGCACAGTCTGTGTCATACACATCACTGTATACTGGTGCCTTCTTTCTGCAGTTAGTCACAGAGTTCCTTTTTATTATTTAGACGTAGCTTTGTGATCTGCTTTGCAGCTTGAAAGCACCTAATTCTCTGCCTGCTTATTAGGGATTCATAGAAAGTCATTAATAAAATTTGAAATGGTTCCTTGCTTTGTATGCTGGTATTTTGTGCCATGGCTTTTTATGTTCATACATTACGATGATGTGGAGAAGAAAATGTTGTATCCTATATTCTTATTTTGTTGTGAAAGCAATGAGAAAAGAATGATTGAACTTTTTTAATCCTTATGCTTTCTCATTATGGAGCTGCTGAAGTCATTTCTCAAGCAGATACTCTGCGGCATCCTCTGGCTCTCACATCCTCTAGGAGGGGCACTCAGTGATGGAATAAAATTTCTGCTTGTAGTGAAAATACCTTTCCAAAATCACAACTCCAGTGTGAATTGTATGCTTCTGTATTAAGCCGTTTTTCCTAGAAAATAAATGAGAAACCAGGTATGATTTTTAGTAGTAATTGTATTCTTAAAGGTATTCACTCCCCAAGCAGACAATGGCTCTCCTATAATTAACCACAAAAGAAAGAGGAGTACTTCAGTATCACCTCCCTTCTTCCCCCACGTCTTTAGCTGTAGCTCTGGAGCTTTTTTGTTCTTGTTAGATGGCATGCATATGCTGAAAATATATTAAAGAGAAAAAAAAGAAGAATATTACAGATAATGGGCACTGCATATCAAGGTTACATTGTACAGACCAGAAGAATAGTACATATAATTAAAACTCCCTGTCTTTATGGTTGCTAATTCCGCCTACAAAGGCCTCTAACACAATTTTTCTCGTAATCACAAATATAATCAGCTTCCAACAGGGCTTTATTTCTGCAAATGTCCTCCCAAACCCTACAGAATCTCTGCAGCACTTCTACACCAAAATCAGTAGCCTGAAAAATTCCTTTCTAGAGAATAAGAACTAACTTCTAAATAGACCATATCATGAAGAAGCTCAGGATTTCAAATGGAAAAGCACAGAAGTTTAGCTTCATGAGGTACATAATATATAACTCTATCTTGCCAAATAAAGGGAATAAATAAATAAAGGAATCTTTACTATTTCTTCTTTCCACTGTTCTGATATTTGCTTCCTCTTTTACCTGTGTAGGGAAATAGAAATAATTAAAAAAAATGTTGTGCCAGCATCTGTGCAAAACCAACAGTTTCATTAAATCTTTCGTGTGAAATCTGCAGGGAATGCTTGAAGGAAAGTTAGACATATCCATTAAAACTAGCATGTATTTTCAGTTTAAAGATACCAATCATGATTTTTAGTTGTAACCATGTTCCTAAACCCACTCACATAATGAGCAATCACTTTTGAGGGAGAACACTGGCTACATTCTCTTCAGCTGGGTTAGTGGTACTGAGCTGCCTTCTTATTTATAAACCGTTGGTGATTCTGTGTGTAGGTACATACCGGCTGATGTATTATACGACATAAATGTAACCTTGCAGTACAATCATGTTCTTATCAAAAAACCCCATGGAACTACCTGGAATTAATTCCATGTTAAGTTGTTAAACTGGGAGAACACAGTATTTCTAAGCACAAATATATTCTGAGTCAGATATTATGGTAATACTTACAAGGAGAAGAGTGTATAAATACCATCCCTCTCCAGATGACTTAAGAGCAGACCTTAAAATTAAGATAAAGTGAGAACATGTGCAAATGAAATCTTCAACTTCAGGTATAGACTGCAGGTGCATACGTATGTAACAATTTTCCTATCTCAGAGAAATTTCTGTTGTGTTTAGAGCCAGAGTAAGGAGTTTTTACACGCTGGTTGGGTCTGATTTTCTACCATCATAATCCTGTGGTTGAATTTAGATCAATCTCCAGGGTTGGGGCTAGTCAAAATGTCAGAAGTTGCAACCTTTGACTGTCCCCATTCTAATGCACACACCTGACCTTAATTTATAGTTGGCAAGGGATCATAAAATCATAGAATCAAAGAATAGTTATGGTTGGAAAGGACCTTAAGATCATCTAGTTCCAACCCCCCCTGCCATGGGCAGAGACACCTCACACTAAACCATGTCACCCAAGGCTTCGTCCAACCTGGCCTTGAACACTGCCAGGGATGAAGCATTCACAACCTCCCTGGGCAACCCATTCCAGTGCCTCACCACCCTAACAGGAGAGAATTTCTTCCTCATATCCAATCTAAACTTCCCCTGTTTAAGTTTGAGCCCATTACCCCTTGTCATATCACTACAGTCCCTAATGAAGAGTCCCTGCCCAGCATCCTTATAGGCCCCCTTCAGATACTGGAAGGCTGCTATGAGGTCTCCACGCAGCCTTCTCTTCTCCAGGCTGAACAGCCCCAACTTTCTCAGCCTGTCTTCATACAGGAGGTGCTCCAGTCCCCTGATCATCCTCGTGGCCCTCCTCTGGACTTGTTCCAACAGTTCCATGTCCTTTTTATGTTGAGGACACCAGAACTGCACACAATACTCCAGGTGAGGTCTCACAAGAGCAGAGTAGAGGGGCAGGATCACCTCCTTCGACCTGCTGGTCATGCTCCTTTTGATGCAGCCCAGGATACAGTCAGCTTTCTGGGCTGCGAGCGCACACTGCAGCCGGCTCATGTTCATTTTCTCATCGACCAACACCACCAAGTCCTTCTCTGCAGGGCTGCTCCGAATCTCTTCTCTGCCCAACCTGTAGCTGTGCCTGGGATTGCTCCGACCCATGTGTAGGACCTTGCACTTGGCATGGTTAAACTGAACCACCCAGCTTGGTGTCATCAGCAAACTTGCTGAGGGCGCACTCAATCCCACTGTCCGTGTCACCGACAAAGATGTTAAACAAGACCGGTCCCAACACCGATTCCTGAGGGACACCACTCGTTACTGGTCTCCAGCTGGACACTGAGCCATTGACCACAACTCTTTGTGTGCGGCCATCCAGCCAGCTCTTTATCCACCGAGTGGTCCATCCATCAAATTGATGTCTCTCCAATTCAGAGACAAGGATGTTGTGTGGGACAGTGTCGAACGCTTTACACAAGTCCAGGTAGATGACGTCAACTGCTCTACCCCTGTCCATCAGTTCTGCAGCCCCATCATAGAAAGCCACCAAATTGGTCAGGCAGGATTTCCCCCTAGTGAAGCCATGCTGGCTGTCACTAAGTACCTTGTTGATTTTCATGTGCAGCATGATCTGCTGCTCTTAGCAGATAAATGTTGCATTGGCTTTGCTGGTTTAGTTTTGAGGCTGCAAAAATATCAGTGGCATAAGGAAAGAAATGAAAGCAGAAGAGAAGCAACATGGGAAAAGATAATGAAATAGTGGCAGATCCGACAAATATCCTGCAACATGGAATTACTGTAAGACTTTCAGGGCTGAAATGAAGCTTTTTGATCGTAAGCCTATTTTTTCGTCACTGATTTTTTTTTTTTTTTTATATTTTAGGATTTAGTTGGTACAGTAGATACAATTGCATATTTTAAAGTTTATTTGCTAAAATGTTTTTAACAATTTTTTTTTTTAATTTTATTTATTTTGCATTGAGAAACTAAATCACACATTTTGTGTTCTCATACAGTAATAAAATATGCAAAAAAACAAATATTAATTTTTATTTATATGTGGGGGTTTTTTACCACCTGGTATGTTGGATAGGTTATTCTTTAAGGTTTATTTATTATTCTTTATTACTTATCTGCAAACGCATGTTACTTTTTATTTCTAGCACCACGTTTATTAGCCATACCATTATCAAATTTAACATTCATATGGTGTTATTTTAAATGCTCAAAATTAATCACAGAATATTACTGAAATATTTGAAGAATAAAATAAATTATTTTTCTTTTCAAAAGCTTCTCTCTTATGCTGCTTTATGATCTTTTTGCTCTTCCGTAGTTTATTCAAAATGCATTTGATTTGAAGGAAGCCAAAATATACTAGAACTTTCCAGTGGTTGTCCTGGAAAGGTTTATATTGTCCCTGGGCAGTGTAGCTTTTTCTTGAATTCTTGCATCTTCACTGGCAGAGAAGAAGCATAGAGGAAGCAGGCCAGAAACTGGAGAGAATGAAATTGTCTTCCTTTACTCTGTTTCACTCAAAGTAAAATCAAATGCAGCAGCCAGCTGTGGTGCCAACAGTAGTGTGATTACGCGATGAGCCTTAGCACTGGGGAGGCCAGGAATGGAAATGGCACAACTGCTGGTGCTGCACCTTAAGAAAATAACAAATCAACTTGACCCTTCTGTTGCATAAGGAAGAGTAAGCATAGTTTACGTCTGCAGCAGACCAGCTGGAGCTGTCTGTGCTATAAATGGCTAAATGATTTAGACATTAGATCTGTCCAAATAATTCATGATTGAACCTGTATCTTGATGATTAGATTTGTGCTCATCAGAATACAGATGGAAAAATAGTTGAATTGTGAACCTCTCTGTTTCTTTATTTGTCTCCAAATTAATGATCCACAAAATGATGCTTTAACTTCTCATGTCTTTGTATTTACATATGTGTAATTAGTTAAAGCCACTAAGGCATTGTTATTCTGATTCCAAGATTTCTATCAGCTTAGGCTCCATGCATTACAGATCTGGGGCAGAAGAGAAGCAGTTTAAGGGAAGGTTAAAACTAAGACTAACCTGAGGAGGTTTCTCTAAATGAGAAATGCATTGTCAGAGATTATTGAGTTTGTGAGGACTGTCACACGTAGACACAGAGTGACAGAAGCTGGCAAATATTAAAGAACTGGAAAAAGTATCTGCTCATGAACAGTACCTGTTTGTGGAGTCCAACTCGAAAAACTATTGGAGAAAAAGAATGAATTCTTATTTGTAGTTCATGTATAAATAAAATTTCCTTTATGCACTTCTTTTAAATGTCTCTACTGGTGCTTTTGAAAACAGCTCTCCCTTTCTCTCATATGACCTGTTTATAAATTTACAATCCCCCTTTTATTCCTTTGCAGACTGTAATTAAAAAAAAAAAAAGCAGGTAATTTAAGAAGCAAAACTAAATATGGGTTTTATAGACCAAGTCATTCTACATGTACCACTAGTGTAAATGAAAGTGCATGTGAGAGGAACATTTCTGAAGTACTATAACTTTAGTAGCTTATAGAAAACTTGCAGAATCTCACTTTGGGTAAAAACTGTTGTGAGGATAAATTTGGGGAAATTTGTTTTTCTTTGCAACAGCAGAAAAATTTGTTGTTCGACAAAAGTAAAGTGTTTTAGAAGGAGAAATAAAATTAATCTGTAGGTATGGACACAGAAAAAATAATATGAAAAAAAAAGAGTAACTATCTATCTGGCAATAAACAGAAGTTTTCCGAGAGATGTATCTAGCCTGTAGGAAACAATTTAAATGAGCTCTTGTGTTTTCCTGGCAGCTAAGTTAGCTTGAATGATCTCTCCTGGTAATTTTCTTCTCTCAGTTGGCTAGAAGTGCATAAAAGAACATTTTGCAATGTAAACTGATAGATGATAACTAGTTAAATCACAGATGCTTTCTTGTAACTTCAGTTACTATTATCTGCAATTAGTCAGAACAACAGTACTGTTGTAGAGCAGTTTTGTACAGTTTTGTTTTAGCAATACAAAGATGTATTATTTGTTATTAAAATTAAAATAGCCTCTAATCATGCACAGCCTGATACCAATGACATAAAAGTAATTACAGTGCAATCATGCAAAATAACATCATTGGCAGTCTCCATTTACAGTTTGCTAAATCACTGCATTACGAAAGTCAAGTGTTTATTAATGTTATCATTAGACCCATCTTACACCATATTGTCTCCTTTCCTTTAATGCACCTATAAGTCTTAGAAAAGAGAGCATGGCAATTTTCTTGCTTGATCTTTTAACATGCCTTTTAAATCAAATAATGCCATCAAAACCTAATTTTTGTGGATCCAAGCTGATACTGCTTTTGTCTTATTTAATCACATTTTATATACTACAACCCATTGAACTCAGTTCTGTCTCAACAGTAGTTACACTGGCTTCCCATTTTGTAAACACATATTTCTAAAGTCATGGGTGGATTAAGCATCCACTCAAAATAAAATGAAAATGGAAGGCTTTTCAATTTGTGATTCAACAGAAACTGGCATCAGTTTTTAAGATGTGTCACATATTTTGAATTCCAGAAGTTAATGTTTAAAATGTTTTAACTTGTGTATGCAGCCTATACAAATGTAAGGAAGATGATAAAAAATGGACTAGGCTGGATTCTCTAGTCAGTGTTGCACAGCCTAATGTTACAACTGCCATGCAGTTTTGCCTAGCACTGTCTGTCATTGTAAGTGCATCTATCAGAGTATCGATGAGATCCTTTTATCATGTGGTCAAACCCAGGACAGGCAGGCACTAACAAAGCTGAATATCAACAGATTCAGAAAGAGGGGTGGCATCTTATTTGCTTTTAGGTTTAGGGAATATTGTAAGAAATATATTTTAGGCAAACATATATGATTGTATCAAACAGAAAAGACATGAATTTACCAGAGATACTACTTAATTAATCAGTTAGAATAAAGCAGTTAGCTAGTTGTGCTTATGTTTGTCACAGCTTTGCAAGGAAACTCAGACTCATCAGTGGAATTCAGGACCACTCCACGCAATGGAAAGGCATATCCCCTTGACCTGAAATACAGGTAGGTTGGTATAGTAATTTTGAGTAAAAATTTACTTAGAGTTGTCATGGTCCTAAGTGCCACCTCTGGTCTTTCATTTTCCTGTAACTTTCTCTTCCCTCAACCAGTATTTTCAATTGTCAGAAGTGACAATAATCAATGAACACTCCAGCTATGAGATGGGAGAAGCCACCTCTGATTTGGCACATAACTGGTGTTATCTCTTTGATACTACCATTTTGCTCTGGCCATGAAGGACATATATTCCCCACCACCTAACTCTTTGAATATTTTTAGGACCACTTTTTAAAATTTTTTATTTTTTACTTGGCAAACTACTGAAGAAATGCATGACAGAATATCAGAGTTCTTGGAGGCAGAAATGTAACATTTAAACTTTTAGAATATTGACTGTGATGGTATCTCCAAGCAGACCTACAGTAAGACTATTTACTCTTTGTTTGAATAATGAATATTTTATATTAATCTCATGCTTTGAAACTCAGATTCCTTGTTAAAATGATATTCAATAACATTTAATTTCTAATTGTTTTCAATTTAAATTGACAACATGACACTTAGGACTTCATTCAGCCACAGCAAATAGACTTACCGCTGCAGAACAAAATTCTGTTGTCCCAGAGTTCTGCATATCCCTATAAAAATACAGATCACTTCAGACTCAAAATGAATATTTCTAGTTAGTTTAATTAATAAACTGGTTGTTTGTATAGCTTTAAATTCAACTTTTAAGTATGTTGTTATGTTTTCTTCAAGAGAGGAAGTATAGAGCTTTGTTTTTAATTGATTTTTAGCAATTTCACCTGTGAGTCATCAGCATGGACTGGAATAATCAGAAGTATTTTCCTCCTATTAGTAACTGTTCAGATTTCCAGACCATACATCAGCTTTTCCTTTTGCTGGTCGTGATTCCTTGTTGCTTTTACTTGACGGTTTTACTAGTTTGAATGCAGAAAGTTTGTCTCTGCTTTACAACAGTTACAGCAGTTTGCAACCGGTTATTGTACAGTCAAAAAGGATTTATCAAAAGAAAAGGGTCTAATTTCTGTGAGTGGACATGTTCTGGTCAATTCATGTTAATAACTGAGATGAAACAGTCAATATTTTGAGTGCTGGTATTTCTTCAAATCATAATTTCCAGTGAAGAATTGTTATGTTGGAAACTCATTCACTAGACTTGCTCTGAGTCACTTAGCCTTCCATATGGGAAAACTTGGAAAGATATCTGGGACACTGTTGGCATTGGCACCACTTGTTTGTTTCTCATTTCCTACAATATGATTGCATGCTAGGTGATAGAACATTTCAGGATAAATGGTGTGTTTGAAGTTAAAAGAAGAAAACACAACTTAGTGTTAAATTGATTAGCCCAACTGAGATATAAGGCAACACTGTCAAAATAAAAAACTGTGGGTTTTATTATCTGTCTTTCTGGAAAGAGAGGAGAAGGCATATTCAATCTTTAATTGTAAGTGAGCCCAAGGAAGAACTAGTTCAAATGCAGTATAAGAGGGTCAGAAACTGTGAATACATTTCTGGTACGCATCATGGTGCAGTGTACTCAGACATTGAAAGAAGTAATTTGAGAAGTAAAACAGTACAGTGCCAGTAATACAGAGTTCTACACTACCATTACTAGCTTGTTGGATGTTAGCTGTGATATCGTTATGCTGCTTCTCAATGAGAAGTGTGGACATACTTAGTTCAGAAAATACGTTGAGCCCCAGGGTACTTTTGTTCTTAATACAGAGGTGCATTTTTCTTGTTAGTTCAGAAGGCCAATTATTATTACTGTTAAATATCATAATTCTGCAGCTCTGTGAACTTGTCTACCCTTAATTCAGCAGTACAGTCATGCTTCATTATTATAAGTAAAAATGATGCGTGTCTCACTTGCCAAGATGATAGCTCCAGAGCAGTCATGTTCTATAGTGGAGTGGGAGATGGTGGCATACAGGGAGGGCTCCTGACCCAGAGAAACCCCAGGGGAGCACTGAAGCATGCCAGGAGCTGGCGGCCTGCTGGTGAGGCGTGTGCATGTCCAGGAGTAAGAGTGGTCACCCTGCACTCCAACAAAGGGCATCCCATGGGACCACAAGCGACCAAGAGTACTGCAACCAGAGTGGGCAAATAGCGTAGCATGGCACTTTGTGTCTTTGAAGGAGGGGCATTCCACTCTCATGTGAAGAGTCTTGAAGTCCATGTAACCCAGCAACTGGGCAACATCTGCATAGGTCAAGGACAATCATCTCGTTCTGTTTGACCATCATGGCAAAATGGTGGGTTGCAGCTTCGGCTGGTGTGTCTTCACCACCTACCCTAGCGGTGGCCGATTCCTCCATCCAGATGGAGCTGCTGAAGGGAGAGGCTGCAGGAGTTGCCTAGACCTCTCTCCTGGGGCAGGACATCTTTAGACAGTGTGCCCAAATGGAGGACCTCCTGTGGCATGTGGCTGGGCTGCAGGATGCAATAAGAAAGCTGTGGAGCATCAGGGAGAAGCAGTTAGATGGGTGCAAGTGCAGTTTGCAGTGACCAAAAAAGCCAAAAACTCCCCCAGCAGCACACACAGAAGGGAGGGGGACCAATAACCCACAGGAATGGAAACTTGCAAGGCCAAGGACCTACAGGAAGAAGAGACTTCCCCCAAAGCCTGAGATTCCCTTGCAGAACTGCTTCACTGCTATGCAGGGTAAAGAGTAAAAACCTGTCACATCAGGAGAGAGCCTGGAGCTGAGTGAGGCAGCCCGATTTGATGCCTACGTAACAACCAGCACAACTAAGCAAAAGCAACGGATGATGGTAGTAGGAGACTCTCTTCTGAGAAGTATTGAGGCACCCCTTTGCTGACCTGACGTTCTTCTAGAGATGTCGTGCCTACCAGGGGCTAATATCAGGGATGTCACCAAGCTTCATACAGTCCACTGACTGTTACCCACTTCTATTGTTTCACATTGCCACCAGTGGTACAGCTAGGATTAGTCTGAGGAGTATCAAAAAGAGGGCCAGAAAGATGATCAGGGGACTGGAGCATTTCTCCTATGAAGACAGGCTGAGAGAGGCTGGCTTGTCCAGCCTAGAGTAGTCTCAGGTGAGACCTTATAACAGTCCTTCCAATACCTAAAGGGGCCTACAAGAAATCTGGAGAGGGACTTTTTACAAGGACATGTAGTGACAGGATAATGTAGAATGGCTTTAAACTGAAAAAGGGTAGATTTAGATTAGGCATTAGGAAGAACTTCACTGTGAGGGTGGTGAGGCACTGGCACAGCTTGCCCAGAGAAGCTGTGGATGCCCAATCCCTGGAATTACTCAAGGCCCAGTTGGACAGGGCCTGGGCAACCTGATCTAGTGCAAGGTGTCCTTACCTATGGCAGGGAGCTTGAAACTAGATGAGATTTAAGGTCCCTTCCAACCCAAACCATTGTATGATTCTGAAACTCTGGAAATAACATTGTAAACTGCAAGTTTTCCAAAGAGTTGTTACTCATTCCACATGTAAGATACTTGGTCTCCAAGAAGCCTCGGAAAAGGACATATTCTGATCTCAGTTTCTGTAAATTCTGGCTTGACCTAGCATCACAGGCATATTTGCCTCTCTTCAAGGTATCTGGCAGCTACAGTAAACCCCACCTGTAATTCTAGTAATGTCTATTGAAACTTATCTGACATAGGAGAAAAAAAGCAATTTAGTGAAAACCACAAACAACACACATATATTAACCCAGTTACAGATAATTTTGATTTAACTATTACCAGACTTTGCATATTGATGATAAGCTGTCTTGTTTACTGACCTGGCTATCAGGTAGACAGCAGAATTCTGGAATCTCTGTTGGATACAAAAAAAAGATGTCTTGAAGATTCACTTACGAGGCAGAAGTGGTCATGAACAGCTGTTCTTTTGAAAAATCTCACTGTGATCTCACCTAGCTGAAAGATTTGGGTTTTTTTCTGACAATGGCAGTTCTGCGATACTTGAATACATCTTTGTCAGTTTGATGCAGTTTCAAAAGTTTATACGCCACCTCCTTTATCACAGAACTTAGTGCTTCAGTCCTTTAAAGTACTTATACAGAAATGCAGCGCTGTGTTATGTAGCCCAATGCAATATTGTATCAAATACAACTCATGTTGGAAAGCAGACTTTTGACTCCAGGGTTACAGAAACTCCTTTGGTTTCATGGGTATCTATACAAGAGCGCAAAAAAGAAAATATGTAGCTCCTAATCTGTAATACCCTTCTTGCCTTGTATTTCCTGTCACTTTATGATGCAGAAGAGATGAGGAAGAGCAAATATAATATCATTACAACTTTATTTTCCATCTTGTTCTCCCTTTCTAGCACATATCTTACCATAATACATGTCTACTTACATCTGTTCTATCTACTTAAACAGAATACTTCGGAGGAGAAATGCCAGCAGATGGTCTTGAGCCACAAAGTGGGAGGAGCATAGGAGGAAATTATTCCATAGCTTTTGCTGAGGAGTAGGTTAATTTTTGTTGGAAAAGTCATGGAGAAAGCAAGCAGTGCAATAGAAAACAGGAAAAGGTAAGTCTGTGATGCAAATCGAAACAGGAAAATTCTGGAATATTCCAGTGTAACAATTAATGGATTTATTGTAAGCTGTATATAAGAAAAGACACAAGTATGTACACAATTAATTATTGTGGCCTTATTAATAAGATGTAGACCAAACACCCATATTCTCAACCACTTGATAGTTTTTTATTCGCTATGAAGGTTTTTCCTCTGCATGTTAAAATTCTTGATTAATATTTTAGTGCACGTCATAACTTTAAAGTCTTCTCTAAGTAAATGCAGGACTTGTTTTAGGGCTACTGTGGAATGAATGCTTGTACAGAACATCAGAAAACTTCCCTTGTTGAAATTTTACTCTGAGAAATGCTAGCTTTTTATCTCTCTGTGGAGCAGCCTAAGTTCCCTAGGTACCTAACCCACAATGACAATAATATAGGGAACATTGCAAAGTGTTTCTTTTTTAGTATGCTTACATGCTTTTCTCGAAGCAAAGTCGAAGTCATAAAGAAGGGCCCAGGAGGAGAGTAGGAACTTCACTGTGACAACGTAATCCAATTTACAAATGGGACGCAGAATTTTGTGATGTAAAAAGGTTCAGAATATGGCTCTGGTTTTCTAAATAAAAAGAAATCATAAGAGGTAGAGGTGTATGCCAGGGGGCACAGAAAAAAAGTGCTCTTGTTAATTTTTATAAATTACTTCAGAGTGCAATATTTAAAATATTCAGGAAAATACTTTTATTAAGATATTAATAAAATTATTAGAATATGATTATTAAGATATTAAGATAGTAAGATTCTTTTCTTTTTTTAATATAGTGCCCTGACTTTTCAAGCCCTTTTTCAAGTTAGCAGACGATACTCAAACAAAACCTTGACAGCAGCAGTGTTTTGTGACTAGTCAGACAGCCCCTATGGAAAACGTATTCTTCTGTATGAAAGACTGTGGGAGTTTAAAGAAAAATGCAAGAGCATTGAAATTCCGTAGGAGATAAAAGAGTAGTTTGGACTATGCAAATGTAAATTGTATGCACGTTTTTGTATTCTGTTTTTTTTGTAATCAATTAGAAAAGTAACCTCAAGTCACATCTTGTAGTCTCCATTTCAGTGCGTTGTTTCCACTGAAGATGTTAGAGTTGTATGTAGGTAAAACATTGATTCAATTGAAGTTAAACGAGTTTTGCTGTTCTCAGCCAACACAGAATTCTGTTCTCTGTTTTAACACTTGGTGCTCTTCAGATTTGGATAGACCATGAGGACCCTACATCTAATGACTGTGTCACCCAGAATATTTAATAAGATGATTTTCCTGCTCTTCTGATATTTTTTAATCTTTTTTTTTTAAAAAAAATGCAGGTTTAAATTGCTGGAATTGCAGTATTATAACAATTATTACATATTACTAATAGTTTATAGATAATCAAGCCAATATTGACCAACCAAACCAGTTGATTTTGTTTCATTGAGACCTTCTTTTGAAATACATCTTTGGCTTTACAGCATCAGTATATTCAATAAAAATAGCTCGCTTTTGTTTTTTGTTTTAACACAGAATTCCAAGTCCATGCAGAAACTGCAGTTTATGCTATCTGATATTTTCCTAGACAGGAGTTTTACTAATATGTTTTTAAATGTTCTCTCACTGTTCTATTTCTTTTCCTTGACATTTTGTTTATCTGAACTGAATGAGACATAGTTTATATTCCAATAGGAAATAAACATATAGGAAAATTTTGGCCTGTATTTTTTTTCTGTTCAGAAACTGATGCAGAGGATTACCATGAAGATTTAAAAAGTAAGGTGGATTTGTAGAAACCAAAAGCATTCCTGGAAATACTGAAATGTTCTAAAACAGACAATAGCAATTGTACAAAAAGAGATCAAAGTCCATGTCCACTAAAAGTATATTCAGTAGAAGAAGCTGATATTTATCCAGTAAGATGGAACTGAACTTTCTGGCTAAGCTTGAAATATTGATATAAACCTGATTTACTGTCATTTTAGTTTCAACTCTTTTCATTCCTGAGAGGTGCATATTCACTAAGACAATTATTTTCTTGCATTTGCTATGTATGGTTAATTGGGCTATTGAAAGGGAACAATGTCAGTGGCAGGCAACCTTTTCTTTTTTAAAAAACAAGTCATGTTTGCAATGCAATACATTATACTACATTTAAGTGTAGCTGTAGTAAGGGCCAATCAGGGTACATTTCCAACCGTGCATACTGCCACAACTCTCAAGGTTTTAAAGTTAATGATATTTCCATTGAGTAGTTTCCTTGATATTTTCCTTGACCTTTAGAAGAATACTTTGAATATTTTCCTTCTCATCTTCAGTTTTTCACAGCATTTCTTTCTCTTTGCTGTTGCTGAGCTCTAAGTTTCAGTTAATTGCTTCTCTTATAATGGACTTCTCTTCTATTGTTCCTTCACAGAAAATACAGTCCTAATGTAGACACCTTTCTGGACAGTAAACCTGTCCAGTCAGGTTTTGAGTATCTCCAGGTGTACTGGTTTTGCCTGGAATAGAGTTAAACTTCTTCATTACAGGTGGTACAGGGCTATGTTTTGGATTTGTGGTGAAAACAATGTTGGTAACCCAGGGATGTTTTTATTGTTGCTGAGGGTCAAGGACTTTTCTGCCTCTCACATCCCACCACCAGTGAGTAGGCTGGGAGTGCATGAGATGCTGGGAAGGAACACAGCCAGCACACCTGACACCAACAGATCACAGGGATATTCCATTTCATATGGTATCAGCAATAAAAGCTGGGGGAAGAACCAGGAACTGGGGTGGATGTTTGGAGTGGTGGTGTTTGTCTTCCCAGGTAACTGTTACATGTGATGGAGCCCTGCTTTCCTGGAGATGGCTGAACACCTGCCTGCTGATGGGAAGGATTGAATGAATTCCTTGTTTTGCTTTGCCTGTGCATGCAGCTTTTGCTTTACCTGTTAAACTGTCTTTATCTCAGTGAGTTTTCTCACTTTTAGCCTTCTGATTCTCTCCTTCATTCCACAGAGAGGGTGTGAGTGAGCTGCTTTGTGAGTCTTAGTTGCCAGCTGAAGTTAAACCATGACATTGGCGAATGACCATCCACAGGTCTCTGGCAACTTGATCCAGTGTTTGATTGTTCTCACAGTAAAAAATGTCTTTCTTGTGTTCAGATGGAATTTCATGTGTTTCTATTTATGCCCATTGCTTCTTGTTCTAACACTAGACATCACTGAGAAGAGTCTTGCTCCATCTACTTTACACCCTGCCATCAGATATTTATAAGCATTGATAAGATTTCTTCTTCTATTTTCTAGGCTAAACAATCCCCAATCTCTCTCAGCCTGCTCTCATGTGAACTATCCTGAAGTTCCTTAACAATCTTTGTGGCTTTCCAGTGGACTTCAGCAAATACGAGTTTGTGCTGCGGAGGCTCCAAAAAGGCAACCAAAAATAGAGACTGCACACCCTCTCTGGGTAATGTGTTCCATTTCACTGTCCTCTTAGTGATTTTTTTTCCTTCTGTCAAGTCTGAACCTCTCTTGTTTTAGCTTCTGCAGTCTCTCATCCTCCCAGCATGCATCACCACAACTGGCTTAGCCTCCCATAGATGTTGCAAGAATGCTGTTGGATCTGCCTGAAATATTTTCTTTTCCATGCTGAACAAACCCTGTTTCCTCAGCCTCTTCTCTTAGGGCAAGTGCTCCAGGCCAACGAACACCTTGGTGGCTCTTCACCAATCTCATTGTTTAGTTGAAACATGTCCTTCATGTACTGGGAAACACAAGACTGGGTACTATTTTCTACATCCAGTCCAAAAAGTGCTGAGTAGAGTACTTCCCTTGATTTTACTGGCTGTGCTGCTGTTGATACAGCCCAGGATGCTGTTGGCTGTCTTCGCTGCCTTACCTACAGAGCTGATCCCTGGGCCTGTCAGATCCTGTATCTGTGTTTGCCAGAGGAATTTGCATTCATCCTTGCTGAAATGAATGAGCTCCTCTTGTAGCATTTCTTCTATCTGTGTAGCTCTTTCTGGACTTTGTTCCCCAGGTATACTCTTCCTGTATGCCGCTTTTTTAATGGATAGTGAAACAACATGCAGTTTCTGCTCTGCTTCTTGCTTTGTGATACTGTAGACCTTTTACCTTAAACCCTGCATCAAGAAACTTTTATATTTTCGATTGCTTATGAGATGTTTAGCAGACACTGGGTCAGCCAGTGACCTCTGTATTGACATTATTGAGCCCTTACTCACAGAGCTAGTGTTACTGGCTTCAAAAGCTTGAAGAATTTACATATCAGCGATTTGATCCTGTCAGTCTCTGTTCATGCAGACAGTCCCATCTTTCAAATGAGAAGTCAAAGGACATATCTCAAGTAAGACAGGTTGTATACAGTCCTTAATAAAACTAACCAAAAAAACTCAAGAAAAATTCCAGGGGGTGGAGGCCTTTTCAGGCAAGGAAGAAACTGCTCAAGGATACAGTCAATGCCAATGTCAATTTCAGTGAGAGTGAAACTCAAATCCGGTTATGAAAAATTGATGGAAGTTAATCAGCAGTTGGGAAATTTAGACTTCTAAGCAGTGAGAAGCACTTTACCCAGCATTCACTAATCAGTGAGCAGCTTGAGCCAGACATCATAATCAACATTAAGGTCCATCAAAATGGACCTTCGGCATGGAAGTGTTGTCTACTCAGTTTTGCTAAATGATAATTTATGGCTTTAAAATAATGTACAGTTCTGGCTTCTTGAAAAGAAGAAAAAAGATTTTGTATCCCTTCAAATGTGTCATGATTTAAACCCAGCCAGCCAGCTCGTTCACTCACTACCCCCCTTTTCTCCCTCTTCCTTTTATTCCCCCCCCCCCCCCCATTCCCTGCTCTCGGAGGGATGGGGACTAGAATCGAAAGAATGTAACTCCCATGGGTTGAGATAAGAACAGTCCAGTAACTAAGGTATAACACAAATCACTGCTGCTGCCATCAATAATAATAATGATAAGGGAAAATAACAAGGGAAGAGAATACGATACCACCCACCGAAACGAGTCTGACCCAGAAGCCCTGTGTCCTTCCGGGTAACTCCCAGTTACCTCCCCGGGCATGACATGCTGTGGTATGGAATACCTCTTTGGCTAGCCTGGGTCAGGTGTCCTGTCTCTGCTTCCTCCCTGCCTCCCCGCCTCCCCTCCTCCCTGGCAGAGCATGAGCCTCACAAAGTCCTTGGTCAGAGTAAACATTACTTAGCAACAACTGAAAACATCGGTGTTATCAGCTCTGTTCCCAGGCTGAAAGTCAAAACACAGCGCTGCACCAGCTACCAAGGAGAAAATTTGCCTGCTACTGCTAAACCCAGGACAAAATGTTTAACAAATCTTATGGCATTCCCTGGTATATGAACACAACACTGGTTTCTTTACTTCTATTTGAGATAGGAGAGAAAAAAGTTTAAACGTAATGATTGTCTTATAGGTATTCTGAGTTTGCTGATTTTACTGAATTTGTTTTTATAGATTCTCCTAAATAGCTGTTATTAAGCATATCCTGGAGAAGCTTGCCCTTATACCTACTAGTGTAGTAATACTTTCTCCAAGCCAGAAAGATAGAAAGAGCAAGATTTTGGAGTGGCTTCTCCGCAGCTCTTTGTGGTAGACTTGTTAATGTTGAGTTTCTACTCATAGGTACTCACAGGTTCATAATTTCTTTAAGATAAGTTCCTATCTTGGGCATTACAACATAATTTCTGGACTCTTTAGCTTGTTACGTGACACCAAAATCTGTCTCTTTTCCTGAATTAACAGTTCTTGAAATACTTATCTGCATTTATGGCATTAGGTCTTCCCATAAATGACGAGAAAATGAGAACAGTGAATTCTCACTGTGAATTCCCACTCAGTTATTTTCCATCCTTGCAGGTAGTCTGTTTAATGCCAGCTACTATCCCCTGCCCTTTAAAGGGCAAGAAATCTGCAATGTACCTATAACACTTTTGATTCTGTCCTATGTTAGAGGACTTAGGAAGATTCACCGAAAATGCAGAGAAATGAAAGTTATATTTGTACCCCTTTTAGGAGTATTTATAATGCCATTTTGCCTAGCTAGCAGATTTGAACAAGTTCTCATAATCTATATGACTAGCTAATAGCACTAGTGCAGTACATGTGTTTTCTGAGTAGCTGTGGGTGGGTGCTGAAAGCAAAATGTTTTGCTTGGTGGCATTGAGCAAAGAAGGCTTTTAGTAGTAGTGTAACAAGTCTGTATTAAAATTTAGCAGTGAGGTTAATTTTAGTAAAATATTGTTCTCAGAGTACTACAATTCTGGGCCAGACAATAGTTTTCTTCAAAGCTTTCCCAGTGATCTATGGTTTCCCCAAAATTACTTTTTCACCTAGTGTTTTCCTTATTGTTTATAATAAAAAGTGATTATTTTTAGTGGGAAAATTGGAAAAGAATAATTTCAAATTATTTAAATTAGTGAGCATAATAAAAGGAGTTTCTCCCACCATTAAAAGTAAAACCAAAACCAAACAACACTCTTTTAAGTTTGGGTCCTTTGAGAAGCTGAATGTACTTTTTCACTAGGGGTGTTTTTTTTTCAGGATTCAGCATTCACAGTTCAAGAAAGGGTAACACTGAATTAAAGGTTTGACATGGTCATAATTGTCAAATAATAATTATTCCCTTAAAAAGAGGTGAGGAAGAAACGACAAACTGCGCATCACTAGCAAAACTGAGGTCTTCTTTATGGCAGTTCAGCCACCATGCAAAGAAAGACCACAGATTCTTCTCATCATATTACATAGGGTAACAGCCTAGAAGAGGAGCAGATTGTAAATTGACATGAAAGCAGAGGGGTCTTAAGTATAAAGAAAGAGTTGGCAATTGAAAGTCTAGAACCCATATAGGTCTTCAATTAAATTATTTTTCTGTCTCAATTTATGGAAATTAAATTTGAAAGTCCACTATAGCAATATATAGGCTTTTAAATATCTCAGACAGAATGTGCCTGAAAATATTTATATATATATAATATGCAGCAATTTTAGTGGAATAAATTCAGAACATGAAAGGACCAGTCAGAAATGTCAACATTCCTATTTCTCTTACATTATCTGTAAAAGAAAATGGAACTATCTGGGATATGCCTAAAAAATGGTAGATATATGTAAGGCGATTGAAGGAATTTGTAAAAGGATCTGAATGAAAGAGCCTTCATATAAAAACACAGTAAGAAAGAAACCTAGCAGCCGAGAGGAAGTGCTAGGATAACTCTAAGAATTAGTTTTGTTAATACCCCTGAAAAACTTTTGGAAGCCTGGAAATAGTTCAGATTAATCTTCCTGTTAAAATGCTATGCCTATTTCTCTAGTATTGTCTAGTTCGAAGCTTTGATTCACGTTGTTTTCATACATGTCAACATTAATAAGGCAATGCTGCTTTTATTTTCTGGGCAAGAGAGAGATCTTTTGTAGTCTTCCATAAGATGTGGATTTTTGATATTTCAAGGACTTGTGTGGGTTTTCTCTTTATTTTTGCATCACTACTGTTTATGAGAGTCACATATCAATGTCTGCAGAAACTTTTCCCAGGCAGTTCATAGCCTTTCCTATGGGTAGTAAAAAGACTTCACTTTTTATGAAAACATCAGCAATTGCCTTAATTCTGACTTCTCTCCCAGAACACTAAAATTGCAATAGGGCATACCACTATGAAAAATAATCTATTCTTATAATTACTATTATAGAATCATAGAACCATAGAACAGTTAGGGTTGGAAAGGACCTTAAGATCATCTAGTCCCACCCCCCCTGCTATGGGCAGTGACACCTCCCACTGAACCATGTCACCCAAGGCTCTGTCCAACCTGGCCTTGAACACCGCCAGAGATGAAGAGTTCACAGCCTCCCTGGGCAACCCATTCCAGTGCCTCACCACCCTCACAGTAAAGAATTTCCTCCTTATATCCAATCTAAACTTCCCCTGTTTAAGTTTTAACCCGTTACCCCTCATCCTATCACTACAGTCCCCGATGAAGAGTTCATCCCCAGCATCCCTATAGGCCCCCTTCAGATACTGGAAGGCTGCTATGAGGTCTCCACGCAGACTTCTCTTCTCCAGGCTGAACAGCCCCAACTTCCTCAGCCTGTCTTCATACAGGAGGTGCTCCAGTCCCCTGATCATCCTCGTGGCCCTCCTCTGGACTTGTTCCAATAGTTCCATGTCCTTTTTATGTTGAGGACACCAGAACTGCACACAATACTCCAAGTGAGGTCTCATGAGAGCAGAGCAGAGGGGCAGGATCACCTCCTTCGACCTGCTGGTCACGCTCCTTTTGATGCAGCCCAGGATACGGTTGGCTTTCTGGGCTGCGAGCACACACTGCAGCCAGCTCATGTTCATTTTCTCATCGACCAGCACCCCCAAATCCTTCTCTGCAGGGCTGCTCTGAATCTCTTCTCTGCCCAACCTGTAGCTGTGCCTGGGATTGCTCTGACCCAGGTGTAGGACCTTGCACTTGTCATGGTTAAACTTCATGAGGTTGGCATCAGCCCACCTCACAAGCATGTCAAGGTCCCTCTGGATGGCATTCCTTCCCTCCAGCTTATCGACTGAACCACACAGCTTGGTGTCATCGGCAAACTTGCTGAGGGTGCACTAAATCCCACTGTCCATGTCAGCGACGACGATGTTAAACAAGACCGGTCCCAACCCCGATCCCTGAGGGACACCACTCGTTACTGGTCTCCAGAAGGACACTGAGCCATTGACAACAACTCTTTGTGTGCTGCCATCCAGCCAGTTCTTTATCCACCGAGTGGTCCACCTATCAAATTGATGTCTCCCCAGTTTAGAGACAAGGATGTCGTGTGGGACAGTGTCGAACTTTTTGCACAAGTCCAGGTAGATGACATCAACTGCTCTAGCCCTGTCCATCAGTTCTGTAGCCCCATCATAGAAGGCCACCAAATTGGTCAGGCAGGATTTCCCCTTAGTGAAGCCATGCTGGCTGTCACCAAGCACCTTGTTGTTTTTCATGTGCCTTAGCATGCCTTCCAGGAGAACCTGCTCCAAGATTTTGCCAGGCACAGAGGTGAGACTGACTGGTCTGTAGTTTCCTGGGTCATCCATTTTCCCCTTCTTGAAAATGGGGGTTATATTTCCCTTTTTCCAGTCCTCAGGAGCTTCACCTGACTGCCATGATTTTTCAAATATGATGGACAAAATTCTAAAATATGATATGATTTAGAATATGAAAAATGCACTGGTTAAAAAGCTGATGATCAGCATAGCTTTTTCATGTGTTTATCTAATAGGACTACAATTCAATAGTACTATAGGTGAAAGAAAAATTTTTTGTCTAAATTTTAATGAAGTGTACAGCTTTGCTTGAATTTAAATGTTTTCCTAAGTTTTCTGTTATTATAGATTACTGTAATTCTTGCATGAAAACTATAAATGTATTCCAGCATTTCCAAATATCATGGTCTTACTAATCATTAAGTCTTTTAAAAAGTAAATCTTTATTTTTGTATCCATACTATGCCAAATGACATATTTATGCTTATTTTATTTACTAATGTTTAAAGATAATTACCTAATTTAATCTGCATTTTTAATTAAGATGTTATTTCATGATAATGACAGGCTATGTTCAGATTTCAGTAGCTGTTTATTTAAAAGAACCATGAAGAAAAATGCACTGATTACAGGAGCCTCTGTATTCAAAGATTTGGTTTTTTTTTAGGAAATAGTCTTCTGTAGCACAGATCTTATTTTATCAGATATCAGCCCAGATTAATATTTGCCTACTACTAGTAGACATTCTGTTCTCAAATTTTTGGTTGAATACCCAGATGCTTCGGATGCTTCCCTGCTCACCAGCATGTGAACTGATTCGTAAGACTGCAACTCTTGATACTTTAAGCCTTTGTCCAACCCTTCTCTTGAACCCTTCTCTTGTCCAAGCCGTCTCTTTCTCTAAGAAACAGGACAGCCTGAATTATAACAAAAGGGAGAATAAATCAATTGTAAGACAACTAACTGCAAATAAGCTGGATCAAGGCCTTGGTCACAGTCTGAGTGAAAGATAGGAATCACAGATTTAAATATATTTGAAAGATTTGATTGCATGTCACACACATAGGAAGGGGCCTATGGAGATTACAGAGTTTAATTGCCTGCTAAAATTAGGGTCATCAGGAGCAGGTTGCTCAGGGCCGTATCCAGTCAAATTTAAAATATCTCTCCGGAAAGAGACTCCACAACCTCTCTGGACAACTGAGTTTAAGCACTCTCAGAGGAAAAAAAAAAGTGTTTTGGTTCGTTTGGTGTTTTGGGTGTCTTATTTATTTGCTCTTTTGTTTGATCAAGTTGAGTGTTTAGTACTTCTCTCTTTATTGATCTGGTTTGCTCTTTGTTTTCCTAATGGTAGTGATGTAAATATCTCATATTGCTAAGTAGAACTGAAAAGGACCTCAGGAGATGAATTTTAGAACCTTCTTGCTCCAAAGCAAACCAAATTCTACTAAATTAATTTCTGATAGGTTTGTGTAAACAAAATGGTTTTCAAAAATCCTTCAGTCATGAAGATTTTTCAGTCTTTGGCAATGCATCCCAGTGCTTCACTGTCTTATCTCTGAGAAATTTATCCAATGCTTAAGGTAATCTCACTTACTGCGGTTAGACCAGTACTTCTTGTCTATTTCACAGGACCATGAAGAAACTGTTATTTCATTGTGGAAAATTTCTGTTGCATATTTTAAAATATTCTCCTGATCCTCTCAGTCTTCTCTGGGCTACATCAATTCAGTGCTTGGTCTTCCCCTCTGTATAATTTTTCCTAACCATCTGATAACCCAGGTACTCTTCCCTGAGCTTTATTTTCTGAGAGTCATGTCTTTCTTCAGGTACTATGCAGCATGCAACATGGTACCATGGACTGAAAGAGAACATCGACTAAGAATTATTATGGAAAATGTAAAAAATCACTCTAGCGCTGAGTACATCATCTGGGAAATAGCAGCTTATTGTCATACAGTATAACTTGTGCTTGTCAAACACTTTTATCAACTTGGGTATATCCCTAGTCAGACTGCCAGATACTTAATTTCAAAACTACACCAATATCTCTTCTCTCATTCCCTAAAACATATTTTGAAAAAGACGAGGTAATCATTTTAATTACCTAATTTTAATTAAGTAGGTGAAGAACAGGAGGAAATAAAAATGCTTGGGAGAGGCAGCTCAGAAAAAAAAAAAAAACAGGTCTAAGAGCACCTATTTCTTCCTTGGTGTTATATTTAAAGTTGCTACAGAAACAGTAACAAAGAACAAATAAAAAGTTTCATACAAAGATTTCTTCTTTTAAAATATGCTATTTAGACATATTCAGAGCAGGCCTAAGAAAACTGATTGGATTCAGCCTTTTCTTTTTTTTTTTTTTTTTTCTGAACGGCAGGCAACCTTTGGTTCACTAATGCTATTTCATTAACAGTGATCTGGTTTTTCTTTTCTCTCAAAATCCTATGGATTTATTCTTCAATACAGAGCACAGCTGTGACATTTCAAGTTTGTTACTTTCACTTTCTGTTTTTATACTTTGGAAAAAAAGGTCTTACCATTACAGTGTTTGCCATAAAAATTAACAAACCCACAAAAATTAGAGGTAGTTTTGAGAATGCACAGAAATCACAAAACACTGTGGAAAATAGAACTGTGACAAACTAGGTAGCTTATTGTGACAAAGAAACTGCCCAAGTAAAACAACATTTTGTGCTGAAAAATTTCTTTGTATTTACTTTTTTTTTTATTCTTACATATCACATTCTTTATTCTGAGTTGAGCAGAAGGGCATCTGTAAGGTCAATGCCTGGTTGAACAGCTGATGTCACATGCAAGGCTTTGTCTTTGATAGGTAATCCATTCACTTTGAAGAATAAAAACCACAGGGGAGATATGAACTAACATGAGAGGCAAGAGCATCTTTGCCAGCAAGTGAGGAAGTCTTCAATCTAGGTTTACTGGGATATGGTGATCAAAGACTGCTTAAAAGTGCAGGGAGGCATGAGAGGCAGTAAGGATGCTCCTGGGGATATGACATGAAGGAGACTCTCTTATTTCCACTCAGAAAGAGGTGTTATGGAAAGCCTAACTCAGACACCTGTGCACCAATTCACACGGCATGGGAAACCCATCAGAGAAGTCCAGGTGTGGTCGCAGGACTCATTGAGATCACAGAGACATGGTGAGATAGTTTGCTTGTATAGAGTGTTGTGGTTAATGAATGTGGAGTTTTCAGGTAAGACAGATCAGGAAGGCAAGGAGGAGAGGTTGCAGTCTACACAAAGGCACAAAGTTCAAAGGCCCAAAGCAGTTCAAATTTTCATGTTAATGGTAAAGGACCATCAAAGAGTTAAGGAACATGAGCTACTCCAACACCTGCTGAAAGATGACTAGGCAGAAGCAATTCAGGAGATTCCTGGAGTGTGCTTAATACAATTTCTTGATACAAGCTGACTAGGGAAGATACTCTACTTGATCTATTACTCTCAGAAAGAACTGGTTGGGAGTGTGAAGGGCTGTCTTGGCTTTATCAATTGTGAAATGGTAGGGTTTAAGATACTGAGAGAAGTGATCAAGATTATTAACAGAATTACAAACATGGACTTCAGGAGAGCAGAAATATGATGGACTACAGACATAGCATGTTAACTTGGCACTGAGCACTAAATATCTGTGGGGTTATTAATTCTATTCAGTTTTGTCTGTGTTTTTATCACACAAATTAAAGCTAAAATTTTACATCCAGGCTCCTTCTCACATTTTTACAATTGAATATATTCACTAAACACAAAGCCTCTTTGAAACTCTTTTTTTTTTTTTCCCCGTTTACAGCCAGTATTTTCCTGATTTCTTTGTAGATTTATTTCAAAAGAGATCACTTAATCCCCATGTGAAAAGGGGATATGATTCATGTAACTGATTTTCTAGTTCCAAATCATGTGCACACTGTATAATGAAATATCACTGACTAGAAAGAATTAAGAGGTCAGTAGGTGAAATGTGGAAATGAAGTCCTATAATCCTGAGGAAGCCATACAGTGAATTTTCCTGGTTTATGAAGCTGTCATAACTTCTAACATTTGGAAATAAACTCCGTGAGACAATCAAGTTCTGTTGCTTGTCGGGTTTAGTCCATAAGAGTTTGTTCCAAAGCCATTTTTCTTCATAAACTTTTCTTATGCAACAATGCCAAAAAAAAACCAAACCCCCTCCCTTAAAAGCCCCATGCATTTTCTCTTTCTTTTCGTGGACTCTGATTTATATTTGAGAAGCTGAGGTAATGAGAACTTTGGAGGTTAGGCAGTTAACAATACAAGCAGAATTTCAAGCTTCATTGGTTTGTCTAGCACATAGTTCTTATGATCAGACTTTCAAATACACTTAGAGCACCTTCACAGTCTTCTGCTAGCATAGTCTGCTTTTGTGATGGTGCTGCACCACCAAAAACTTTAACCTAATTTTCAAATGCCTTCTTATGTCCTGGAATTCAGCCCTCCCTGTACATTGTTTCAGGAACGTCAGGTGCATAGATGGGGTATTCATGAAGACATTGTGATAACATATAAAGAGGATCATAAGGATATGTATGAGCCAACCCAGGCAGGACGCAGGAACAACCACAAAATCATAGGCAAAATGCAATTAGTAGACTTATTTTTCTTACCTTGCCAGTTGGGGAATCTCTGAAGCAGCACCCGGGTGGAGGCATGCAAACAGGGGCATAGGCATCATGGAGCTCAATCCATTCTAGAGCATCACGAAGCCTGTTGGTTTCATCTGTGTATCAGGGATTCATGAAGGTCTATTTTACTACTGTGCTTTGATCTTTCCCACAGCAGAGCAGGAATCTCAAGCATATTCATCTGGGTGCCATCATAGGCCTATGTTATCTAAACACAGATGTCCTACTTGTCAAACACAAAGGACTAAACATCATTAGTACGATATATGTTTTTTTCAACATCTCAGCTGCAAGTCACATGAGCATGTTTACAATTTGCCTCACCAAACTTCTATCATTTTTCCACAAGCTAATGTGCAGACCTGTGCTTAGGCTACATTTCTGAGAGAAAGACTTACATCCAGACAGAAGAAATTTCAAGACAGTTCTTCCAGCTTCTAAGTGTCCTAGTTGGAAATAGAGGATGAGGAACAGAACACTGACACTTTTTTACTGTGTTTCGTTGGACAGTTTTCAATTTTCTAAGTAATGCTCATAGGCTTTGAACTCCAGAGGTAAGCTATGTGGAGAATTCCTTCTATGTGATTCCTGACTGAGCCTGGCATGATACAAACTAAACATACTGGGTCCACAGGTCACTCTGTAGTTGCCCAGTAGCAGAAATTCAGCGTGCTCACAACTGTATTGAGAAAATTCATAGGCCTCCAGGTTTAGATGGTGAATTTTAAGGGACATCTTTTGGGTGTGGATGTTCATGGTGACATATAAATACCATTAGCCTCCCTAAGACTATAACTTCAAATGCATAGAGTATTCTTTGTATCTAAGAAAAATAAGAGATTTTAGAAAAGTAAGAGATATGAAAAGGAAATGTAATTTGTAGGTATCTGCTTCTTTATGCTACTTTTTATAGTTGTCGCGGTTTAAGCCTAGCTGGTAACTCAGAACCACACAGCCGCTCACTCACTCCCCACTTTTTATCCCCGGTGGGATGGGGAGGAGAATTGAAAGAATGTAACTCCCACAGGTTGAGATAATCATCAGCTTTTTAATTAGTTGTAGAATCAGACTCACCAACCTACACTAAATGATAATGAGTTTACCAGCTTTTTCCAGTCTAATCTAGTTGCCTAGGTTCTCTCAATACTTAATGGAAAGAGGTAAGTATCTCTAGGATGGGAATCATTACATCCTGAGACAGGTGTCTATGAGAATTAGGAGGAATCATCTTACAGTTGCCCCTTCCTTGCTTAGCTAGCTACAAGGAAAACGTACACAACTAGTATAAATGCAAATGTATACACAGATGTTAAGTGAGGTAAATTTACTCATAGCAGAAGGTCAGTAGAAAGATTAGTGTTAAGAACATGATTTGCTGAATCCAAGTCTTTATGTCCTAAGTAAAATCATAAAGATTTTCAGCTGAACAGAGATCATAAACATGCCTATTTGATTCATACTTGTCCAGAGTAATTGTTCATTTTCACTCGAGAGCAATAAAAGAAGCAATCTTACTTTTTGTTGAGTTTCAGGGTTCTCAGAAGATACCATATCACTTCAAAATGTCAGGTCACCCTTCAAACAGCAAATCAAGAAAATAAACACTGTATCTTGACAGTCTGCTAAAGAATCTGGAATCCTCCTCACATCTTCCATCATAGCTTTATGTCCAGGTTTTGGGTTGTTGGTTTTTTTTCTTTTAAGTAGTATGCTGTCTTCCCAAGTTCAGGGCGCTTATTCTCCTTTTTAAGGAAAACATGCGTCTTGCAGAGCTGGAACAAAAATAAAATCTCAGAGAACAATGAGAAATAATGTGTTCTTTTTGTGTGTGTGTGTCAAAAGTGTACGTAGCCATTGCAAGAAATATAAAAAATGGCTTAGGGTAAAGCATCAATACATTGATTCAGAAGGCCAGAGTGGTTCTGTTCTTTCCAGACATACCTATAATGTAGGACATACTTTGGATAGGATTATATCTGAGTAGATTTTTTGTTCTTACATATATTTTCTTTTATGTTTTTTATGGACAGATGGAACTTTTATTCCAATTTGCTAAAGCTTTTGGGTTTTTATTCCATGATAGTTTCTGGTGTGTATTGATTCAGTCTGATTTACAGTTCTCTGTAATTTGGGCCTTTGTGTATACTTCCTGTAAGCTACATACACTGTTTTCAAAGCAGTGATTTTTTCCTCTCCCATTTCTTTTTGAAGTACTATTTAGAGCTAAAATGGCTTTCACTCAAAGTAGACATTTGTTGGATGATTATGCTTTACTACTTCTTAGTTTGGGAGACTCACAATCTGTCTGGCTTTATTGAGAGATTAAATCCATTTTACTTGTCAGTCTTTGCTTTAGGGGACTTCTTAGTCATCAGGCATTACTGTACTTCTAGTTCTTTCTTGGTTCTGCAGACCTCACAGTTTTCAGGGAGACACAAATGCCTTTTTTTTTAATGGCGTGCAATGGAAGGTCATTATCCAGCCTAATAGGCAGCATTACAAATCACAAAAGCAAAATAAGCTGTCTTTTTAAAAAATATAGAGGAGAAATCTCAGGTTCTGAATCTGATGATCTATGCATCTCTCATAGCTCGTTGACATTAAGAGTTTCCCATGCACACTTGAGGGGTAAATGATTCTGTTGTGCCTGGCCCAACAATACTTTTGTGTCATAAAGCAAAATTATAATGAAAGAGTAAACTTCAACTTCAGGCACATAATAAGGTGGTAAAAAAAAAAAGAAGCAGGTCTTTTATTTTAGCCTTTTAACTAAAGAAGATTGATTTTGGATCATCAGACTGAAACTTGATAGGTGTTTTTTACCTTTTCAGTACCTGTATATATGGAGTAAAATAATTGATGGTAACCAATTTGTGAGACTTTTTTTCAGCAGAATTAAATTAACAATTTTATTTTTCAGTGGGAAAATCAAGTGAAACAATCACTGATTTCACAGGAAATTGCCAAGGGTATTAAACTTCCCAGAACTAGTAGTGACTTTCTCAGATTAATTTAGGATTTTGTATGCTGTGCAAATGTCTGGACAGTATAAGCACCCTGGGCAATGTTTGCATCGGAAGAGGAGATGCCTCCTCATTCAACAAAAGCCTGCATTTCAGTTTTAATGTGTGGAGAATGCATGGTGGCTTTAGAATGCTTTTTCTCACTTTCTCTCTAAACTGATAGGAGCTGATGGCTACTTTTACCCATTGCCAGGAGTAGCAATCAATTAATGCTCCCCATCTTTTAGACTTCAATTTGCCTTACTACAGTTCTTCTCCTCTATACTATGTGAATTTTCTGGAGAATGCTCAAGCCACTTGTCGTGGTTTAAACCCAGTCAGGTAACTCGTTCGCTCACTTCCCCCCCTTTTCTTGCCCTCCCCCTGCTCTCGGAGGGACGGAGAGGAGAATCAAAAAGAATGCAACTCCCACGGGTTGAGATAAGAACAGTTTAGTAACTAAGGTATAACACAAATCACTACTGCTACCACCAATGATAATAATGATAAAGGAAATAACAAGGGAAGAGAATACATCATCTCACCACCAGCCAACCGATAACTCGCCCCCCCAGCCCGACCAAGCTCTGACCGATACCTCCTCCAACCCTGCAGTCCCCCAGCCCTTCCGGCTAACTCCCAGTTACCTCCTGGGCATGACGTGCTGTCGTATGGAATACTTCTTTGGTCAGTTTGGGTCAGGTGTCCTGTCTCTGCTTCCTCCCGGCTTCCCCTCCTCCCTGGCAGAGCATGAGGCTCACAAAGTCCTTGGCCAAACCAAAACATCCTTGTTATCAGCTCTGTTCCCGAGCTGAAAGTCAAAACATTGCACTGCACCAGCTACCAAGACGGGGAAAAATGACTGCTACTGCTTAACCCAGGACATTATCCACCCCTTATTCCATACCATTCACGTCATGCTCAGATCCCCCATTTTCAATATACTCTTATCTTAGTGCATGGACCAGTCCCTGTAAAGCTGCTGAGTCCATCTGGTCCATGATGTCAGGCTCCATCTCTTGTAACAGTCTTCCAGAGCAGGAGAGACTGTGTGCAGTGTTCACACTCGTGAATAACCTGGACAATAGTGTCCATTGCTAAGTCCACCCCTCGATCATGAGTCCGTCTCTGTGTTGCATCTCTGCTCTGATGGCCTGAAGTGCCATGGGCCCACCAGGCTTAAAATAATTCACTGTCCCCTTAAGCAGTTTCTGCACCTTGTTGCTGGGGACTCCATACGGCTGCCTTCCATCTCCGACGCTTCCAAAGCACTGGAGGGGCCCAGTGGACTAGATACTTGCCCATACTGTCCCACACACCCTGCCACTCATGACTGTCCAGCCTTGGGGAAAACCTCTTGGTCCCCCTATATTGTTGTCTAACCCCAGACAAGACCCAAACCTGACTCGGCTTAACTTTTGAGATCAGACAAAATGGTTGTGGGTAGAACACAGTCTGTGTGTGTGCCAACATGCTGATCCCCATCACAATCAGCAGGCAGGTCCCAAGGATGCCCAAAGGCCATTCAAAACCTTCAGAACTCTCAGTTGATGCTGCTGTACTTGTCACTGGGGCTGGTGTAGCCGCTGTGCTTGCCGGCTCTCCCACCACCAGCTTCTCTTTTCCCGAGTCCAGATCTTCCTCCTCTGCCTTGCTGGGAAATGCTGCGTGGTCTCCTGCATCCTCCTGGGGCTCGGCGGGCGGCTGCCGGGAAATGCTCTCGGCCGTCGCGGGGCTGGGCTCGGCCGCGGGGCTCGGCTCCTCCGCGGGGCTCGGCTCCTCCGCCGCCTTCTCCCGCTGCTCGGCAGCCGCCTCCTTCCTCTCCTCGACCGCCCCGACCTCCTCCACCGGCCGCTGTCCCCTCGCGGCCTCCGGCCCCGCTCCCGCCGCCGCTTGGTCCCCGGGGCCGCTCTCCCGGGCCGCTTCAGCAGCCGCCGGCTCCCGAGGCCGCTCCCCCTCGGCTCCCCACAGCCTCACGAAGATGGAGAGTAGGGTGAGGGCCAGGACGGTGAAGAGCAGCCGGACGGCCAGGTACAAGTCCACGGCCACGTCCGTCCCGCCCTGCTGCTGGAGCCCGCCCGTATTACAAGCCATTGCCATAAAGCACAGTGAGACAAGAACCTTAGCCCAGGCCCCATACTTGATAAACACTATCACAGCAAATACCGGCTCTAAGTAAGTTACAACATTCTGAAGCTGTGAGATCAAGGAAAACAACTCTGAGAGCCAATAAATCAGCATTGTGACGAGTGACTATTAATCCGGTCAGATCTGTCGTTATCTCAACCCTTCGTGCCCCACGTTGGGCGCCAAAAAGAACTGTCGTGGTTTAAACCCAGTCAGGTAACTCGTTCGCTCACTTCCCCCCCTTTTCTTGCCCTCCCCCTGCTCTCGGAGGGACGGAGAGGAGAATCAAAAAGAATGCAACTCCCACGGGTTGAGATAAGAACAGTTTAGTAACTAAGGTATAACACAAATCACTACTGCTACCACCAATGATAATAATGATAAAGGAAATAACAAGGGAAGAGAATACATCATCTCACCACCAGCCAACCGATAACTCGCCCCCCCAGCCCGACCAAGCTCTGACCGATACCTCCTCCAACCCTGCAGTCCCCCAGCCCTTCCGGCTAACTCCCAGTTACCTCCTGGGCATGACGTGCTGTCGTATGGAATACTTCTTTGGTCAGTTTGGGTCAGGTGTCCTGTCTCTGCTTCCTCCCGGCTTCCCCTCCTCCCTGGCAGAGCATGAGGCTCACAAAGTCCTTGGCCAAACCAAAACATCCTTGTTATCAGCTCTGTTCCCGAGCTGAAAGTCAAAACATTGCACTGCACCAGCTACCAAGAAGGGGAAAAATGACTGCTACTGCTGAACCCAGGACACCACTGTATTAGCATAAAGACAGGCCTTATCGTCGGTCAGGAGTGGAGGAGATTCAGATGAGGTTTTATTACTTTGTGCTTGGTTAACATGATAAGTAGACCTTTTTTCTTCCAGGCCTGTCATAACTCACTGAGATAAGGTCTGCAACTAGTATTACAACACACCATTATACAATAACTGCAAATACATAGCAGCTAAACAGGTTTTAATATCTCATAGTCTTCCTATAAGCAGGGATTGATATGTTTAATGGGAGACTCCAGAGCAACCTGGTTCTAGTAGTAACAATTCTAATCTGGTTGGATTTCAGCAGTAATATAAAAATATGGGGCAAAAAGAAGTAATGCACACCAAACATGACACTGTTAAGTCTGATTTATGAGGCAGAACGAGTGAAAGGTAAGACCTCATTCATACTCACATGTATGCACATATAGTCAATGTAGACCTGCCTCAGCTATGACTCTGTCTCTGAGTCAGAGCTTTGGGGAACACAATAATCCCTCTGACCAGCCTCCATACTGAGCCTGGGAAAGAGCTTAGCTCCTGTACGTTACAGTTCCTCTATCTGGGCATGTGGTACTGCTATGTGGTACTGGACATCCAGATACAGATGTTTCCCAGATCTCTACCACTGACAGTTTTGTAGCCTGGTGTTGCCAGAGGCCACCAGTAAGATTTGTCCCTAATAGTATAGCTGCTTACATTTGCAGTTTCTTCCACTGTTGGTTGTTGCTGATTACACTCTCTTTCTGCTTATCATGGCTTGTAGTACTCATTTCTTGATCACTTTATACTTGTTTTTTGGCCAAGATAAGGCTACAGTATTCCCTTGTCAAGACAAAAGTAACTCAGAAGAAATCAGCATTCATCACAATGAAATCATACTTATACTATACATACGATAGATATGTAAAGGTCAGTCCCAGATCCCCAGCCCTAGCATCATCTATTCAGGTGTTACGCACCATTTCTCATGCATGTTGTTTGTGCCATCTTTCATGCTGTGTCACAGATAACATCATCTGTGTTAGAACTGTGCAAAAAACCCAATGCTTTCAGGAAGTCTGCCCAGAGCATCATATATACCAGTAGTCTCACCTGTGATACATTGCCACCATAGCAGAAAACGTATAATAAACAATAACTCATTGTTATTAAGGTTTTCTTTCTAATCTCTTCATTTAGTACATATTACATCTTATTTTGCTGTTGGCTCTGAGTTACCTGATTTGTTCACTTAAAATTAATTCCTTGAAATACTTCAAAATAAATACAACTTCTTGACGAAATATGAGAACAACTCTCTCCTTTAGAATATTTTCCAGTAAATTATACAGAAGAATGAACTCATGCCCAATAACAATACCTTTCTATGTGGCCCACAAACGTATCATAGATCTAATTACTGTTTATTTCTAAAGCTTCTTTCCAAGTTTCCAATGGTCTCTTCTAAACAAGGGCTTTCTCTCACACAGACAGTGCATCCCTTTTGGTAGTGGAATCGTCATGTCTGAACTGTGATGTCATTACCATCCACCCCCAGGTAGTGTTGTGTCTAGAATCCGCAGCATTAAATTGAAAAATTCCCTAGCTTCAAGCCAGACCTTTCAACATGCCTTCAGAAGCATATCCATGACAGGAGAAACCTGTATTAAAATACATTATCTTTTGTAATAGTTAAGGGGCCCAATAAATACTACAGTAGTGAATGCTTTCTAATGAGAATTAGTTTTCACTTGAGTGATGTATGCTACCAAATGTAATGTAACAGGATAGACTTTCTCAAACCTGTTTTTCAGCAAAGGGCTGAAAAAATCCTTGTTGTGGGGATAACGTACTCCAGAGTCCTAATTAACTTGATGGGTGGGCTAGAAAAAACACAACAAATACAATAGCAGAAGGCTGTTTTCAAGAATGTGATAGTACTCCCTATCCCCAGAGTATTCTTTGCTCCATTTCCCCAAAATAAGGAGATCTGAGATCACAGGGACTTGACACACTCTTATAGCTTGGAGGATGCAGAGGCTTGTGGATATAAGCAAGAAGGGCCAAATCTGGCTGGGTATGGGTACATGAGGTAGCTTTAGTCCTTCCACAGTGACAATGAGCATACAAATATGCTATCTTTTCTTTTTACCTTTATGACCATTAAACTGTTTTTCTTACATCCCCAGGAAACCTAAAACACCTCTTTAGGAAATGAATGTTAATTCTCTAAAAAGTCAGTTGCAGTAAGACATCTAACTCTTTAGATGTAAGCTGATCCTCTCTAATGTTATCATAATAGAAATAATAGCAACAAGAAGCTGCAATGCCAAGTTTTAGATACCTCTGTGGCTGTGAAGTAATAAACAACATGTAGCATTTTTCCCAGTTCCCTCATCATAATATCCATATGTTTTTAGTACAAAAAAAATCAGTTTACTGCTTTACATCAGTAGGAGGGTCTGCATCACGTGTTAGTTCATCCTTTGATATCTGACTCAAACAAATATACAGTATGGTTGTATATGGGCACACTCATGTCTATTCATAGATGGAATTCTCTGAATTTGTTGTGTGTGGGACACATTCAACTGTTTGATTGTCAGATATTATTTTAGTTCTTACCTGATTACTCCTGGAGTACTGAGTAGTGTGTTGAATTCTAATTCGGCAGATAAAATCAAACATTCTGACAAGATATTTCTATACGTGCAGCTAAACGTTATATGATTGAGTAGTTCCTGATAGTTGCAATATATGTAAGATATGTAAACATTATCTTTATTTTAACTTCTGATCAATTTTAAATGATCTAGCGTTATGCACTCTCCTTGTAGTTAGCTTTTTACTGCAGTTTGCCATTGTCCCTTGTAGCACAGAATCCTAAGGTGGCAAGATCTGTTGTGGTATGTCATGGGATGAAACAAGTCTCTGGAGTCTATTTTTCTCTTCTGTCTTAAATTTAAACTGCAGCCATAATGAATAGTGTGTCAGAGATGCTTATTCCTTAAATTTAGTCTCTAGTGTATAATTGTCAATATAACATCCTGAATGTAACTGTATGGAAAAACCACTGTGAGTGCATAGCTTGCCTGTTCAAAAAAGCATTTCAGTGGAGGAAAAAAAAAGCAACATTCTAAAAACATGAAGCTTTTATATTTTGTGATATTGTGGTCTGGTTTATGTCTCAGAAGCTGAGGTTCATTTAACTAGCTCTGAACAAAGCATTCAGAAGAACTAATTACGTCATTTCATTGCTGTCAAGTTTAATGCACATTTCTTTCTACCATCTTTCTCAGGTATACTCAATCAATGATGCATATTTTTCAGCTATACCTGGAAATCTGAGACAGGTTGACTGCTCAGCAGACTTAATTTTAATATAATGAACTTCTTTAATAGAGTTTTGGAGGTTTCTTGTAAATATGTCTAACTCTGTCACTAAAGTATTCATTTTCTGGCTTTGCTTTTTTGTGGAAACTTTTCTGCATATTTTCCATTACTGCTTCATCAAATATACATTTATTTTACATTGGTTTATGATATAACTCAGTTGGGATAATTAATGTGTTTATTCTTCCATTTACTCAAGACCATGCAATGACAGAATTGTTTGCCTGTTAAAGGTACTTCATCCATCAAGTATTTTCCCATATGCCATTTCTTTGAATAATCATCCATGGGGAAAAGGATTGCAATTAGGTAGTCTCAAAGAAGTACTAAGTTTTAACACCAATTCACAGGAAAGTCATACTATATTATGTATATTATTTGCTCTCTGGCATTTTCCTTTGCTTTTAATTTTATATATGACAAGAATTTTCTTTTACTTATATACTTAAAAATTATGCTTTAAGCATGAAGTACAGGGAAGTTTTGATGAGCTATTAAACTTGAGTATGTTTTGAAGTACCAAATGCTCAGAATCACTCTCTCAAGGCAAACGGTGTTTTATGAGGGATCTCTTCCAATTCATATTGATAAGAAAGTATCACTACTAACTTTGTAAATATCATGTATACTTTTGGAGATTTCAGATACCAATGGATTTGTAACAATGAGAAGAAACTGCCCATCGGATTCTTCACAGGTCTTGCCAGGCCACTAACTGGGACTTAAGAGGATACTGAAACCTAATACAGAGGTAGGGAAGGAAGAGGTGATTTGAAAGAACACGTCAGACAACTGCTGTGGATGTCAGTCCGTCTGACAGATTGTCTTTGGTTCGCAGACAGGTGACATGCTATGTTAGGTTTGTCTGCTTCTGCTTCACCTAACTATAAATGAGTTTAGATGGGAGAAGGAGACTGTAGAAGCAAAGAAAGTTTTGAACCTGTAAATAAGATACAAAATAGATTTCTGTGGGTTTTCCTACTCTTTATCTATGGGGTTTTGGGGGGGGGGGGGTGGGGTTTTTTTTTTTTGTTTGGTTGGTTGGGGTGTTTGGTTTGGTTTGGTTTGGTTTGCTTTGGTTTCATAGGCACTGTAGAGTTTTTTTTGAGCTACAGTGGAAATAGGTCATTAAGAAATGAGGGGACAGAGATGTCCTGATGAATTCCATCTGTGGGTCCTTAAGGAGCTGGCGAATGAAGTTGCTAAGCTGCTGGCCATCATATTTGAAAAAACACAGCAGTCAGGTGAAGTTCCCGATGACTGGAAAAAGGGAAATATAACCCCCATGTTCAAGAAGGGGAAAATGGATGACCCAGGGAATTACAGACCAGTCAGTCTCACCTCTGTGCCTGGCAAAATCTTGGAGCAGATTCTCCTGGAAGGCATGCTAAGGCACATGAAAAACAACAAGGTGCTTGGTGACAGCCAGCATGGCTTCACTAAGGGGAAATCCTGCCTGACCAATTTGGTGGCCTTTTATAATGGGGCTACGGAACTGATGGACAGGGCTAGAGCAGTTGATGTCATCTACCTGGACTTGTGTAAAGCATTCGACACTGTCCCACACGACATCCTTGTCTCTAAATTGGAGAGACATCAATTTGATGGATGGACCACTCGGTGGATAAAGAACTGGCTGGATGGCAGCACACAAAGGGTTGTTGTCAATGGCTCAATGTCTGGCTGGAGACCAGTAATGAGTGGTGTCCCTCAGGGATCGGTGTTGAGACCGGTCTTTGTGGCTGACGTGGACAGTGGGATTGGGTGTGCCCTCAGCAAGTTTGCCAATGACACCAAGCTGTGTGGTTCAGTTGATACACTGGAGGGAAGGAATGCCATCCAGAAGGACCTCGTCACGCTTGTGGGGAAGAGAAGTCTGTGTGGAGACCTCATAGCAGCCTTCCAGTATCTAAAGGGGCCTATAGTGATGCTAGGGAGGGACTCTTCATTAGGTACTATAGTGATAGGACAAGGGTTAGCGGGTTCAAACTTAAACAGGGGAAGTTTAGCTTGGATATGAGGAAGAAATTCTTTCCTGTTAGGGTGGTGAGGCACTGGAATAGGTTTCTCAGGGAGGCTGTGAATGCTCCATCCCTTGTGGTGTTCAAGGCCTTGGAAGATATGGTTTAGTGGGAGGTGTCCCTGCCCATGGCAGGGGGGTTGGAACTAGATGACCTTAAGGTCCTTTCCAACCCTAACTATTCTATGATTCTGTGATTCTGTGTCAAATCAAATACAGCTTACTATGTTCATTTATTTGGGAAATTAGGGTAATTCTTTGACTAGAGGAATCAAAGATTTTTTTTTAACTACATGGCTTCTTTGATCATATCAACTACAGGGCATACCTAAAAGGAGCTGCTATCAAACTCAGGTGTGGTTTGTCATTTTGCCTTGACAGCATCTTCTGAGACTGATAAGAAAATTAACCTTGACTGGATAATGAGGTAAGGTCTGTTGGAAAAGTTTGCTAATGGGAATGGTCATTAACACCTGTTATCTGCTCTTGCCAAAGGGGAGGCTTGTGAAATGTTTTTATAACCTAAAAAATGAGAGTCCTATGTTGTGTTTGATATCCGAAATGGAATGAATGTGAACATACTACCAGCTCTGCAATAGGGACATGCCCTCCAATGTTCCCTAGCTGCTTCAGAGAATTACAACTGACTGTCATGGTAGGGTTTCGTGTTGCTCCTGTATAGAAAGGTATGTCTGACAGATGGGACCTTAATTGGGTGGGAAAAAAATGCAAGAATCATCAAGGCTTTCTCTCCCATCTCCAAAGAACATGTCTCCAAATAGCAGTCTTATCTGGTACCCAGAGATTATTTCCCTTTGAGGAGGTGTACCATTGATTGCTGTGATGAACAGCTGTCAGATAGGGCAAAAATGGAATAGCATAAAAACACACAAAGGAACACATCATTATTGAAGGAAGGTAAGTCTCACCATAGTTTTATTGTCACTTGCTGAAAAACAGAGTATAATTACCTAGCTTTTTTTCAAAATATTACTTATACAAAATATTACAAAATTTAGCTAGAACTAACAATATCAAGAAAATAAAACTTTGCCTTTTCACTTTTTACCTCTCAAAATAATAAATGTTTTTTTTCTTTGATTTCATTGGCTAGCAATGTCACCCATAGCAGTACCCTGCAAGCTTCCATATTTTGTTTTATAACTTTTCAAAGAGTATCAGTCAGATTCTGAGAAAAATAACAATAAATGACTCTTTCTTCACTTGCGTTAACGACGCAATTTCCTCATTGAAAATCACATCTGTGTTGAAGCAATGAAAAAAATTTAATATGTTTATTATTTTTGTATCATTTAAATCAATGCTATTCCCATTTTTCATTCTGCATATTCATATGAAATTAGTATGAGTGAAATATTAATCTCCCATGTTCTGCTGGATGTTAATGGTGTCTCTGTCTTGATATTTTTGTGGCTGACCTGGAGTTTTGTGGATCATTTTCCTCTATAATTTTCAAAATGTTAAGATACAAAACAGAAAAATGGTCATTTTTTAATCTGTTAGACATTTTAAATATGGGCATAAACTGTAGGTTGTAATGTAGGTTGTAATGAAGCTATCGAAGACGAGACCTGGAAATCAGTTTTATTGTGGATTTCATGTTGAGCAGTAGCTTTAAAGAAAATGTGCTAGAATTATGACACCAGTTGACCTTCTAAACAACATGTTTCTATTGAGCTGATGAACTCTTTAACCACTTGTATTCGTACACTGAGTGATAGGAATTGTTGATACATACCCTTTCAGAAAGGATGTGACACATTTATATTACAGTAAACTGTCCGAATAAAGGAACAGACTGTGTTGCTAAGGATACAAGAAAGAACAGAATGCTGCAGCCACTGCTGTGCTGGAAGATTACCTTTATCATTACAAAGGGAAAACAAGAAAAACAATTTTGCTACACAGTTTCAGGTAGCCATCCAACTATGCACTGAAAAATAATGATACAGTTTTGACATTTTTATATTAAATCCTTTTTGCAGAATAACCTTCTAGATAGGAAAACATAAAATTGCCCCAAGTATGAAACAGTATAATCTTAAAAATGAATTTATAACTACACTATATTAATAATTACAACAAATATTAAAAAAATACATATTTTCTGGTTTTGCAGTTGTGTTTCGGAAAGCTGCAGATTCAGCATCTTAAAACTTGTAATGACTCCAGTTAGCCAATACTGGTTCTGCTGTCCAGTACAAGAAGAATTATGAATAGGGTTAGTACATTAAGAAGTGACTAAATTAAAACACACACTTCACTGTGGTACAGGTTTGCAGTTTTACAATCCTATAGCAAGGCATACTTGTGATTCTGTGTCACTAGATAGAGAACATCTTTTCTCTGAGTAAATATCATTTCAATTCAAATGCAGATGTAAAACCATTGCTAATCTGAGGAGGAAGGGGTTTCTGTTCACAAACACCACAGTAACATTTCCTAAGCCAAATCATAGCTGCAGACATGTTTCTGATGACTATAAAGCTTTTGGGTTTTTTGGTTTTTTGTTTGTCGGTTGTTTTTTTTTTTTCTAATGGTCAGCCTGTTAACTACATGATTCAACAGTGAGGGAAGAACAAAAGACAATGACTTTACAATAGCATTTACAAAATCCATGAACAACTAAGTGTCACCGGCATCTAAGTAGGCATGAATAATGAATGTAAGTGACTCCAGTTTCCTTCAGGTTTTTGCCATGGCTGGAAGAAAGGCTGGGAACAAACAAACAAAATTTTAAACATTCTCACAGTGAGAACAAATTAAAAGCAATATCTGACTGTGTTAGTAAAGGAATAAGCAAGCATCATACTGCACATTCTGTTCTCTCAAATGTAGTTCACCATGCAGACTCCATCACTGCCTATATTAAGTTACTCATTTTGCCATTTGAATTTGAAATATTGTTTTGTGGCCTCTGCTCTGGCTCATACCATCAGATGTCTGGGTCCTATGGCATTTTAATTTATATTCCAGAACTAACAAAACATAGACACTAAACAAAAGTCTTGCAAGCCAAACCCAAGAGAATAGAAGTAAGAAATCCTGAAACAAAAGGAATATGCAGGATGGAGAAAAATGTCCTCAGATGATGTCAGTAGAGGAAGAAATCACGCCCTGACAACTGGGACAGCCATGTTTTCTTCCTGAATATTCTGATTTTGTATCTCTGCTGCTTCTAAATATATGATCATACTATTGTCCTTGTTTACCAAATTAGTTGACAGACCTTGAACTTTACATGCCCATCACTATTCTGAATGAAATGTTGCCTTTTCTATTCCTCATTTGTATTTACTTGCATAATTACTTAATAGTATTTGAGAAAGAAGGAGAACAGTTTCCCTATTAAGGGCAAGAAAGGTAGTATTTCTGTGGCAAACAGGGCTCAAATAATGAGACCTTGCACAGCCTTTAATTCCAGTATTGTGTACGTAGAAGGGGTCAACTTAAAGGTCATCTCTAAAGTCTTTTTTAAAATAAATCTTAGAGCTTTCATGATTCATTATTGCCCAGGAATCCTGCCAAGTCTGAGGGTAAAAGCTTCCATTATATGATAGCTTTCTAGTGGCTATGCAACTAGCTAAAGTTGAGTTGATTTTTAAGTGGTTTAGAGATGAAATAATTTTGTTTTTTTAAAAGTATCACTGTGATGAAAGGCTCCTTGGGCTTTTTTTTTTTTTGTGCTTTTTTTTTGTTTTGTTTTGGTTTTTTTTGTAGATTCTAGAAGTATTTCAGCGTCTAAGGGAACTGTTATAGCCAGTTAATGCTATTACCTTGTTTTGAAGGCTGTGAGGCAATTCAGTACTTCAAACTGAAAGTCATCAGGTCATCAGTGTATTAGTCTTGCAAAGGTAATAATTCTACTGCTTTTTACTATGCGTGACTGCCCTTTGCACATACCAGTTGTTTAATATTACTGGATGTACAGGGATGCAAGTGAGGGGAGATAATATTCAGAAAAGATAAAATTAAAGCTCAGAAAAGATGGAATTTCCTTGTTCTCAAAGAGATAATTAATTTTTCCTTTGAGCTGTGGTGTTGGATTTTGTTTCTTCATTCTTTAAGTGTATATAGGTTATTTTGGACACCTAGGGAAATCTAAGGGCTTTTTCTGTCTATATGGTGGAGGTTGATAATAACTTCTTGGGTTTACATAATTTTATTTTGTGTAAATTTGTGTAGTAGTTGTTTGGGATTTATTTGTTTTGCATATGTACAGATTTCCTTGATTACAAGCCTGAGCTTTAATCAGTTTTATAGGATAGTCCTAATTATATAAAACTGGGTATCCCAGTTGCAAAATAATGTTAAAGTACTCCAACCTAGCCATCTCCAAAATTAAACTTTAAAATTACATCTCTTTTCAATTTTAATTGTAATTTCAATTGTAATTTTCAATTACAATTCTTCTTTTCAATAAGAAGATCTATTTTTGTAATGCAAAAAGAAGGTACAGGGATAAAGACACTATATAATACAGAAATATATAAGCTCTTCATTACACTGGGAACCTCTTCTAGAAGAAATAAGACCCTTTAAAAACAGAAGGATAATGATGAACATACAAATGCGCTTGGTTTAATGAATGCCTGTCTTAGAATTTGAATTTGTGCTGTTTTTAAACCAGAACATTCAGAATATAAGATAACCAGTTCACTGGGCTGCTAAGATCAAAAATATTGGGTTACATGAAGTGGTGCTGTAAATAAATAGAACTTTGGTTAAAGGCACAGACTTCTACTGTTAAATGCTAGTTGGTTTCAAATCTGCTTTTCTTCACACCAGTTAATGCAATTTTGGAGAAGGTATACTGACAACAGAATTGGTATATAAACCAATTTAAAAAGACCAAAATGGATGAGCATCTCCCTTAGCCTTTATTTTTATTTTTTTTTTACCTTCTCCTTCTTCAAAGTTGTGAAGAATACTGCAGCTTTCATGTTAATGTGAGTTAATCTGACTAAAAATTCTGTAGCTCTTATTTGGTTTCTGCTGCATTGGCTGTCAATTTCTCCAGGAATTAATATGCAAATATTGTTGATGCATCAGATTCATCAGTATCTTTGTCTCATGGTGAATGCAGAGGATCAGCATATATTAGTACATCATGCTCATTTGATCTATGTCTTCTAAATGTTCCCTAGGTTCATCTTCCCAGTAAACCATTTTAATATATATCATTGCATTTCCCTTTGCTAGGAGGAACTAACAGTAAAAGGATATTTTGTTTCTAAAAGCTTATTCAGTCTAATGTTTGTTTTAATTATGTTTTTATGTGGAGTGCCTGGGGATATATGCCTTAGGGACACTATAAAATAAAGATTGGGTTAGAGTAGCAGGAAACCAACATAAGCTTCATACTGCAGCTGTCTGGAGTCAAATCTGCAGTAAGCAGCTGGGACAATTCAGTTTTGTTATCGCCTCTTTTAACTCATGTGGCATGTATATGAAAAATATGAAAAAGTTCCTTTTTTTCAGAGAATTTATCAGATAGCAGAGTTGTGTCAATGACCCAACTGTAACTTCTCACCTGGTGCCTAATACAAATCATTGATCTAACATAAATTAGTGCAATCAACTCTCCCTTCCTGCAATTTGAACTTGCCATTAGGAACAGGATGAAAAGTAATGAACTGAAATTGTAAAGGAAGCTTTGGTTAGACATTGGAAAAAAACATTCTAACTCTTCAGAGTGGATTATGTAAGGAAATTATGACTATTCTAAAAAAGTAGGCAGGACATGTATGCTGCCAGCTGTGATGTAGAAATATTTTGGTTCAGGATGGTGGGTAAAATGATCTCCTGAAATCCTTTTTTTAGCATGAGCTTTATGAACATTTTTAGGGCAGGCTACTAAGGATTGCCTAGATAGTATCTTTTAAAGATCTCATTTTGAATTATTGCAGAATCTAACAGATGCATCTGAAAATCAGAATAAATAAATCATCTCAGTAGGACAATAAATCAATGCCAGATTCTCCTGCTTATTCTCTGAATAGCTTTCCCTCTCTAACCACACTCAAGGGGACATAGATTTTGAAGGCCAGCAAGATTTCTTTCCAAAAGCATCATCAGCCAGAGTTAGGAGTGAATTTTCAGTTTTGTTACCTCTGCATCTGTGTATTCGAAATATACAGGGCCATGATTCTACACAGAACTAAAATACTTTAGCCAGCAAATACAAGTCAATTGCCAGGTAAGCAGAGAATTTTGATTTCAGATTTTGGCAATGGGAGAGAAGAGTTCAGCCTGCTCATCTGTTCCAACATGGGCGTTATAATTTCCTCTTTAATAAGATTGAAACCATTATGATTTTATTTATTTATTTATTTATTTATTTTTGTTTTAGTAAAAGCCTTCTTGGTGCAAGAGTGTTTTCATACAGTGACTTTCTTAGTATTTGTACAAATTCTCTCAGTGGTTTACTTTAATAGCCTTTCATGCAAGAGCTGGTTATTTAAAAGCTATTCAAGAATTCCTACTTTTGAAACTGTACATGTGTAAAGAATCATGGATGCCCTCTTGTGAACCTCCTGACATTGAGGCCTGAGATGGTTTGGAATTTGCAGTAATAAACATTTTCAAATGGAGGAAGAATTACTTCTTCAGTGTCTGTTATGCACAGTTCACCGCAAGATGTATTTTGATCCTTTTTTCACAAAGCAGAATTAATGAGAAAGACATACTTCCTCAACAAGGTACTAAACGGAGGTAAAAACCTAAGAGCCATCCCTTAAACTTTAAGGACTATTAACTCCAAACCTCCTAGTGTTGTTCTACTTCCTGGCAGTAGCACCATGTGCAAGGGATACTGCTGAAAGACAGAAAAAAATCCAGATATTGTGCTTACTAGTTGTTAGCAAGACAATTAATTATTCGGTTGATACTTACCATGAAACATTACTTACCATGAAATATTGTTTCAAATCAGGCTTACTTAACTAGAAAAATACAAATATCAGCACAACAGTGCGAAGCTATCACTCCAACCACTGTCGTAGAAGTTAGGACCAACACTACTCTGGCTACTAATAAAACAATTTTTTCATTTTTTAAACAAAAGCAAAAATATAAACAGAAATGTAGAATTTATCTGCATTTGCATACAATCCAGGAGTGGTACAAATGCCACCAGTTTTGCAGGGGAATGGAAATTAATTTGTCTTAGTTTATCTCCTTTAAGGAACTTACTTTCTGCAGAACCAAAGGATTTTTTGCAGCTTCAGTATAAGGGTAAGATAAGTAGCAACAGTTCTCTCAAGTATTACAAAAAACTCAAAGTAATCCTTATGTACTTAACAGAATTTGTGGTTTGGAACGGTTTTGTCGTGGCATGGCCTTCCCTCGCACATGCTGACTAGTGATGCTCATACATTCTGTCCCTATGGCATATCACAGAAGCAGGGATATTTCAGTAATGACTTATAATAATTGTCTTTTGTATTTCTTACTGTCTCAGTAAGAAGTGTAAAGAGATATTTTTGGCTTTTTTTCCTACTAATCTAAAAATGGTGGGCTTTTGTTTCCTACTTTTTTGTGCATAGCATATTGTATCTGAATTGTACCTGACACAAAATGCTGTGTAATTCATAAAGTGTATGAGACATACCCTGGCTCTCTTATTTTTTGAAGTTTCTCTTCCACTGGTTCAAAAATCTATTTTTATGGTAGTTATTATGATAGTTAGTATCACAACAATAACTTCCTCTTAGGCTGAAATCAGCTGCACCTTTTTCAGACCTGGTCATGGGACAGAGGCAGAAGTTGTACAGGTTTTGCTTAGTCTTCTTCTGTTTCTACATAACATTTTATTTATAAATGTATGTAATTATAGACCCAAACAGTACCACACATTAGGACTTCCTCCCTAAACTGCTATTCAGAAGTGTGTGTATTATGTGTGTATTATGGTCTGGAGCCAGGTACATCATAACATGACCACCTGCCTTAAGATACATGATCATGCAGTGAAAGTTACAAATTTTGGTTTCCTAAACCCAGTCACAAAGTCAAGAAGCCATAGGACAGGAATAGGACTGATACATGAACAATGCAGTCTCTAAGCATGAATCTTGTGAAAATTTATGGACAAGTACCTTTACATGAACCTGGGATGATATTGTGGCAGCAAATGAAACCAAATTTTTGTTATTTAAATATAAGAAGTGCAAAGACTATTTGCGTTTGTATTCATTGTTGGTGAGACTGATGCTAGAATACTGCAGTTCTGGCCTTCACAGGTTAAAAACTCAAAGCTCCATAAAAATTATTTTTGAGTTGAATGACAGCTTAAAGGAAAATTGTGAATGCTCCATCCCTGGTGGTGTTCGAGGCCAGGTTGGACAGAGCCTTGGGTGACATGGTTTATTGTGAGATGTCCCTGCCCATGGCAGGGGGGTTGGAGCTAGATGACCTTAAGGTCCTTTCCAACCCTAACTGTTCTATGATTCTATGACCTCAAATATACTTTTCTATGATACAGAGAAGCAGATGAGGTCACCCAGTCCTGTCTGACTTTAGCTCTCTGAATATGAATTGTAAACCATGACTTTTTCCTTGGACTGAGATGTGGTCTGGATATGAAGTATTTTCTCTGGCTACACTCACACTTACTACATTTGATTGTACACAGCATCCTGTTCTCATGTGAAGAAAGGTACATAAGAGTCCCAAAACAAACTGCCCTGCTCTTTCCGTGGCAGCTGGTGGGGATTTTAGTATAGATGAAGGTCTTACCTTCAGACACGAGTTTTTTTTGGACCTGTGAATAAGTCAGAGGACAGAGAGAAAATCAGGGCACAACAGCTCATTTTCAAAATCCTTTCTTTAGTTGTGGCTGACAAGAGATTAGAGTGCAGATATTCTTTTCTAGTTGGCATTGAAAGCTATTATCTGAAAAACTGCAGTAACATTTGGGACTTTTGAGCTCTGGCATATGAAATTTAAACAAGTGTCTCTGAGCAAAAGAAATTTTTTTTTTTTCATATTTTGATTTTCAAATGCAATTTCAATTTTATTCATCTTTATCAGTACAGATTCTAGTATTTAAACACTGTATCAGGTCAGGATGTTATATTGGCCTATAAAGTACAATCTTCAGTCTGTTGTCAGTCACTTATATCAGTGGATGTTGTAATTCTAATTCAGGTTCTTCAGTCTGAAGTCAGCCATGCTACTTAATCTTTTAGAACAGCTACACAATGAAACCTTCTCAGCCTAATGGATTGAGGCATATCTTTCCTTGGCTGATGCCCAGAAATTGATTGTTAGCTGCTTTCTTCTTTTCTTCGCCCTTTAACTGAGAGAAGTGCCTTAGACAAAAAACCTCTTTTCCATCCTCAGGGAAGGCTGTCTTTATCCATACAAGACTTACTTCCCCAGCCTTAGAAACTCTACTAGGAACTGTAAGAGCAGTTCTTCTTTTCCTCACCACCAAAAGGCGTCCTTTCGTTGTACAGCCTACAATATCAGGAAAATCATATCTATTTTTGTCAGTCCCTAGTGTGGTTTTTCAGTTAGCAACCATTTGCAGATGAAAGGAATGGAATATAATCCAAATTGAAACCATACTGCTCTTCCTATCAATTAACTTCAGCTACAGTAACTCTGCTCAAAACTAGAGAAGTGTTTAAAATTTAGGTTTCTTGGTACATCAAAGCTACTGCAGAAGAGCAACATCGATTTTAAAAAGCAGAGGCATGCAGATATTATTGCAGAATTTTTTTCTGAACATTAAATTAGTGAAGCCAAGTGTGTGCTTCTTCCATCTTGCGCACGGAAAAGCTGTGTCTTTGACCTTTGGTCTCCCTTCCACTGGGAGGTATTTCTCCTTCATTACAGAGAGAGCACTTTCTTCTGTTGAATCACCCTCTCACTACTATCAGACTGACTGATGGATTTTTCCTCTCTTTTGTGTGCCTTCCTAACTCCTCAAGTTAATTCTTTCTGTATATGTAGCCTTGTTTTATCCACCAGTATTTAGATGTATTAAGCAGTGAAGGGTAAAATGTGAATCCCCAAACTTCAATTCAGCTACTTTTGAACACATAAGTACCTGGTGGACTAAGGCACTAACGTTTTCCTTAGAAAACTGCCGAAGTGCTTGAGTAGCTGTTAATGAGCATGCAAAAAAAGGACATCAGGGCTTGCCAGCAGGAAGCAGTTGGGTTTCTCGATCCTACGCAAATTTAATAAAGTTTGAAAGTATTTCTCTGTGTCTTAGACTACACTGCTCTTGTTCAACACAGCACCAGGAGAAGCGATCAGAATTTTCCACAAGTCCCATGATCAGACTACTTACTGTGAATATGCTGGACTCAATTTTCACTGCCTTCTGACTTTAACTGAAGTTTATGTCTCCTACCTCTCAGGTGAATTCTCTGCCTGTATGATTAGTTGGATGCTTGAGGGTAAATATCTCTAAATCCTTCTTGCTGCTTTTCATTAAATAAAGGACCTTTTACCTATACAGAAAAGGAGGTCTTTTTCACCCTTCCCAACTTTTACCACAAGCACTCAATAGCCAAATTGTTTCACTGACTGAAGCCACTTCTGAAGCCTAAGGGATGCCAGATGTGTATCCAAAGTCATACTTACACTCTTAACCTAAAATATATCCCCAAAACTTATGAACAATTTTTACTTAATTATCAAAGGAAATATAGCACTGAGGGAGAAAATGTTGCCATTTGTCTAGTGTCTCCTTGAAACAGCAAAGGTGCAGTGCAAGAATGTATAGAATCACATAATAATTTAGACCAAAACGTACCTCTAGAGCTCATCTGATCCGTCCTCATGCTCAGTGCTTGAATCAGGTTGTAACGTAAGCCCTATTTCGTGTGTTGCACAAGAAGACTCAGATTAATTCAGCATGAGTTTCAGCTGGCAGTTATAGGGGAAAAAAAACAGTTGGAGTTGGATTTTGATTCTTCATATAAAAAGTGATAAATAAATTAACTATAGTGATTTTTCATGAACAAAATGAAATACGAACAGTGTGAACTCTACTGTTGTGTGTCACAAACATGAAAACTGAGCCAGTGAACTGTGGCTCCCTTGACTATCTGGCTTCCCACTTTGGATATAATGGTTCTTGAGTAAGTGTGGCCTAAATTGGTTGTTTTCTAATGATTATTAACAATGAGAATATCCTATGTCTTCCTCTTGATGACTGCTGACTTTAGCACCATTGTCAGAAGACTGCTGAGTTGTATCATTGCCACTTCTCCATGCCTCAAGCTGTCCATAACTTGCTCATTTCTTCTTTATGAAATGCAGAATGACTGAAGTGTTCTTAGGCAAACAAATTCATGGAGGAATTTTGCAATTGAAACATGTATCCTTCCACAATAGCTTTGTGAAGGATACTATTTTATTCAAAAACTACTATTCCTATTTTAGGTGCTTGGGAAAACCCCACACAATTTCTTGAACTGATTTCAAGCTGCGTGTGTGTAGAAGTTTTCATATTAAAACAAAAGATACATTATTCACTGTTTTTAAAAATTTATTATCACATTTATTTACCCCTCTGTCTGTAAAACTTATGCCACGTATAATTTGAAAATCAAACTGCTTCAAGATTGCTCTAAGGCAATGAAGTTTCTATTGTATTTACATAATTTAAAGCCTACTTGTTTTGGAATACTAATTTTTTGGTCTTGGGGAAGGCTAACATTGATCAGTAACATCTTAATGAACATTTGTAGGGGTTTGTGCTTGGATTACCATCGAAAAAGCATGTATTCAGATTGAGCTAAAAGGAATATTTTCACTGTTGTGCTGTGTATTCTTTCTAGAAATGAGAACTGTCATACACCCATCTGGAATTAGAGAAGGGTAACTGAGGGGTTCCTTCCTTCTGTCTTTTTCTCTTTACAAGTATTAAGCACAAATATGTTAAATGACTTAGAGATGAGATGAAACAAACGATCTAAGCATAATAAAGATCTATGACTGTCTTGAATTATTTCCAAATGTAAATGTACGCATAGCCTCCAGGTCTTCTTCGGTAGCTTTTTCTCTTCTAGACATAAATTTACTAAAGCAGAAATTCTATTTCATAGCTTGGATACTTTAGTGTCTGATAATTTGTAGGTGAGAATAAGCTCCCTTTAAGGGGCATATGAGAAGAAAGAGTTTTCTCTATTTTTTACTCCAAAATTGATAAATTCTGTCTGTTCCACCAGGTTCACTTTTTTACTCATCACTGTGCAAAATTTTGTTTGCCTGCATCAGCTAACCAATGCTTCTGAGCTGATTTCAGTAATCTTTCTTTAGCCTGATACTTTGATTCACATCAGATGACTTTGGAAAATGAAACCCTATATGTGAAGAGTATCTTAAAATGGTGTTGCTGTAATATTCTCAGTTAGTGTGAGGACTTCAGACTTTGCATAATTTTATAGCCTTTCTATTCAGTTTGGATTGAATATGGTACAGTGTAGCATTGATTACTTTGGAAGTAAATGCCTCAGCGTTCTTTTGAATTTAAGTAGCTGGGTTCAATATCCTTAATGGAATTTCATGTTAGGTTTTCTCTTCCTCAGAAGTTCAAATATTACCTGTGATCTCTAATTTTAAACTTTTCTGGTTTCTAAAAAGTAGATGAAGAGATGGACTGAGAGGTTACATGGCATTTTAAGAGCTGACCTTCTGTTGCTAATGCATCCAGAATTCTCAACAGTCTGTCCATCATGTTTAGGACTTTTGACCTAACTCAATACCACAGTGAAATCAAGTTTTTCCACTTGAAACACTGTGTCAGTATTTCATACTTCCATTTATGGTTTTGCTTTGTAATATCCTAGCTTGCACCAAATTTTAAAGTAGCTCCTAGAAATCTAAAGCGAATAAAAGAAAGAAACTTCACCGCATTGGGCAAAGGCTTCTGCTCTCTGCTGGTATGTTTTATAACTTCATGATGGAAAATAATTTTTTAACCATTTTTAAAATTATTGGTGCCAGTGTGGGTGAGAGCAGTAGATTGTCTTTGACTTTAGCAATGTTTTAGACACCATCTTCCACCATAGTCTTGCATCCAAATTAGAATGTTGCAGTCTATATGCAACTCAATGAATTTTTGAAAAAATGAGTTTGGGTGACCAGGCTCAAAGACTGGTGGTTACTGGGTTGTTCACTATCTCAGTGCTGATTAACAAATACAGTACTGCAGGAATCTGTCTTAGAACATGTCCTGATAACATCTTCACCGATGTTCTGAAGGATGTGAGAGTGAACACTTACCAAGTTTGCTCTTGACACCAAAATAAGATACCTCTTGATGTGCTTAAAGGCAGGGCTGTCATCGGATATACACAGACAGGTTGGAGGACAAAGGCAAATTCTTCCACCAGGGAAGGAGAAACCTCTTGCTACAGATCCAAGAAAGGCCTAGGAGCAGCTCTGCAGAAAAGATACTGGAAGTCCCAGTAGGCAGCAAGCTGTGAGCCAGCAGTGCACCCTGATAGCAAAGAACAACAAAGGTATTCTGGGCTGTATTAACAGTGCATCCTGTAGACCAAAGGAAGGGATTATTCCTCTGCTTAGCATTCATTTAAATACTTTTGAATACTGCATCCAGTTTGAAACCTTCAAAAAAGAACAAGATCATAGAATCATAGAATAGTTAGGGTTGGAGAGGACCTTAAGATCATCAAGTTCCAACCCCCCTGCCATGGGCAGGGACACCTCCCACTAAACCATGTCACCCAAGGCTCTGTCCAACATGGCCTTGAACACCACCAGGGATGGAGCATTCACAGCTTCCCTAGGCTACCCATTCCAGTGCCTCACCACCCTTATAGTAAAGAACTTCTTCCTTAAATCTAATCTAAACTTCCCCTGTTTAAGTTTGAACCCTTTACACCTTGTCCTATCACTACAGTCCCTAATGAAGAGTCCCTCCCCAGCATCACTATAGGCCCCTTTAGATACTGGAAGGCTGCTATGAGGTCTCCACGCAGACTTCTCTTCTCCAGACTGAACAGCCCCAACTTCCTCAGTCTGTCTTCATACAGGAGGTGCTCCAGTCCCCTGATCGTCCTCGTGGCCCTCCTCTGGACTTGTTCCAACAGTTCCATGTCCTTTTTATGTTGAGGACACCAGAACTGCACACAATACTCCAAGTGAGGTCTCACAAGAGCAGAGTAGAGGGGCAGGATCACCTCCCTCGACCTGCTGGTCACGCTCCTTTTGATGCAGCCCAGGATACGGTTGGCTTTCTGGGCTGTGAGTGCACACTGCAGCCAGGCTGCTCTGAATCTCTTCTCTGCCCAACCTGTAGCTGTGCCTGGGATTGCTCTGACCCAGGTGCAGGACCTTGCACTTGGCATGGTTAAACTTCATGAGGTTGCCATCAGCCCACCTTACAAGCGTGTCGAGGTCCCTCTGGATGGCATTCCTTCCCTCCAGCTTACCAACCAAACCACACAGCTTGGTGTCATCGGCAAACTTGCTGAGGGTGCACTCAATCCCACTGTCCATGTCACCGACAAAGATGTTAAACAAGACCAATCCCTGAGGGACACCTCTCATTACTGGTCTCCAGCTGGACACTGAACTGTTGACCTCTTTGCATGCCACCATCCAGCCAGTTTTTTATCCACTGGGTGGTCCACCTATCAAATTGATGTCTCTCCAATTCAGAGACAAGGATGTCGTGTGGGATAGTGTCGAACGCTTTGCACAAGCCCAGGTAGATGACATCAACTGCTCTACCCCTGTCCATCAGTTCCGTAGCCCCATCATAGAAGGCCAACAAATTGGTCAGGCAGGATTTCCCCTTAGTGAAGCCATGCTGGCTGTCACCAAGCACCTTGTTGTTTTTCATGTGCCTTAGAATGCCTTCCAGGAGAATCTGCTCCAAGATTTTCCAGGCACAGAGGTGAGACTGACTGGTCTGTAGTTCCCTGGGTCACCCATTTTCCCCTTCTTGAAAATGGAGGTTATATTTCCCTTTTTCCAGTAGTCGAGGACTTCACTTGTCTGCCATGATTTTTCAAATATGATGGCCAGTGGCTTAGCAACTTAAGGTCACTAAACTGGATTAAGTTCATCACAAAACTACAAGATACTTAGGGGGCTTTTCATGGACCATCTCTTTCTGTCCATGAAGTCCTGCTCAGCCACGTTTTGCCTGGGGCAAAGTTCTTCCTTGCTGAGAACTGCTGCTCCTTCTGACACCTTTTGATTCTTGGTTTCATACTTTACATCTAATTTTATTTTTTCTCTTGTTTTAATTTAGTTACTGTTGCTGTTGCAACTATGGTAGACAATACATGCGAGCATGAACCTCATAACTCAGATTTCAGCCAACTACAGCAAAGTAATTCAGTGCTCTACAAAATGAAAACACTGGAGCAGGTTCAGCCTGCTCCAGTGAACTCCTGCTGTCACCCACTAGCTACCAATCCTTTTGTGGCTTCCAACAGTTTAGAATTTGAGCACTGCACAGTCATTAAGGTACCTATACACTACAGACAAGTAGAGAAGCATCATTCTCTCCAGTTCTCTAATGGACGAGGTGCAGAAGCCTGGTAGACTCATAGTCTGATGAGAATTGGGTGAGAAGATCTAAAGGAGCTCATCTTCTTTGTCTATTTTATCCAGAGCTGAAGAGGTATAAACCTTTGAATTACTGGGAATAAAACTATCCACTGCAAAAGTGTGTCCTTCCCTTTCAAGGAGAGGGGTGCAATATTCAGAGAGAGCAGAGAAGGCATTCAAAGCTTGTTCCTCATTCAGTTTGTATCATGAGGACATTCTGGCTCTGTGAAGTACGTGTATGAATTTTCCTGAGACTTAGTGGAATTGAAATGAGGTGTATATTTTGCTTGAGGTACCTCATCTTGTAATAAAATCTTGGACTGACCTATAGCACAAGTATTTCTGAAATACTGGTCAGTAATAAACACAGGAATTAATATTATAACCACTAGATGAATCTACGAGGATATTATTTATATACAGATACATGCTTAATCAGCAAAATTATCTCTAAACCTTAAATAAGTTGCACTATTGTTAGAAATGCTATTTCCTACTTAATAAATATTTAAGCCAAATATCTCTCACATTCACTGTATTTTGAGATGGACTTGAGAAAATGTGTTTAATTGAAGTCAAATGATTCAATACTTCTAAAAATAATTGAATACATATTCATGAATAACAATATCGCTTTGAGATGAGTGAGCCCATACTTTGAGTGGGCACATGCTGTTCTTCATTAGCCAGATAGAGTATGACCTGCTCTTGGACAATATGAATGTGAGCACTTGCAGAAAAGTTACTGGAAATTGAATCTGGGAGTAATACTGCAGTGCGTCAGCTGCTCTGTGATGAATGTGTTTTTACATAGCTATGTCCTGAAGTAAATGGAGGTAGCTTATCTTTCAATGTACATGACTCTGCCTGCAAAATGATCTTGAATTCTTTGTGTTAAATGCAAGTTAATAGAAAGTATTTGCAAGATACTTTTCCTTAGAGAATGACTGGAAAAAAAAAAAAAGAGTAGGTAGTGGAATCTACAGATAGAGACACTTTCAAGTAGTTTGGTACCAATGAGCCAAGCAGTAAAAACTTAAGAACATCTCATTATTTGGACTGCTTTGTCTTCACATTTTAAATTGCCATCTTAAGTTTTACCCCTCGGCATTTCCTGCATCTTCTTTATTGATACTATGTTGTGTCAAAAGCAATGTGGCAATAAGTAGAAGTTGTACTGAGTTGAGGGGAGTATGTGAATGGAAACAGTTTCATGGATCTGCAAAACAATTTTGTCAGATAGCAATTGCTGTGAAACAGCTTGTTTATAAATCACCTTTTTCTCACTAGATTCCAAATCTCTTCTACATACATCATCCCTGACAGCCAAAGGCTTGCCAAGTTGACAGCTGTTTTGTACTTTAAATTCACCATGAGCAAACACTACATTAGCAGCAGGCTATTTCATCAACTAGATGTGTATTCCTGCAGACCAAAACAAAATATGGACATTTTTCACTGGAAATTTTACCAGTAACAACAGAAACAACAGAAATGAAGCAAATAACTTCACTCCTATAGGCTTTCTGTAGGTCTTCTGAGTTTATCCCAAATCCACCCAAAAATGTTCACTTACAATAACATCTGATCTCAGACATCATCAGATGAGATAACATCTCATCAGGCACTTATGCATGTCTCAATTAAATAAATGATGGAGAGAAATCTAGTTTGGGAGGGACTGCTGGAATCTGTCTTCAGAAGAACTAACTTCAGAGTTAAATCACATTGCCGAGGGCTTTGAAATATCTCCAAGGATGTAGATTCCACAACCTTTTTGTGAAACAGTGTTGCACTATTCTCCCAGTGAATAGTATTTTCCTAATGCCCTTCTGCTAAGAAGGTTTGTGAATTTACAGCTTAATTCAGAATTGAGATTTTGTGAAAAAAGGTCTTCCCTCTGATATACAAGTCACCTAGCTTCTTATTGACTTCTCCTGTTTAAATTCTACAGTTTGTTAGAAAGTAAACTAATCAGTCATGTACAGGTGATTACATCAAAAGACTAGTTGGGAATTACTAAAGAGATACAAAAATCATAGAATTGTAGGATCAATCATAGAATCATAGAATGGTTTGAGTTGGATGGGAGCTTTAAAGATCACCTAGTCTAACCCCTCTGCCATGGGCAGGGACATTTTCCACTAGATCAGGTTGCTCAAACCCCCCTCCAACCTGACCTTGAACAGTGCCAGGGATAGGGCATCTACCACCTCCCTGGACAACCTGCTCCAGTGTTTCACCACCCATATCATAACAACATTCCTTCCTAGTCTGAATCTACACTCTTTTAGTTTAAAACCATTAGCCTTTGTCCTATCGCTACAGGCTTTCCTAAAATGGCCATCCCCACCTTTCTTATCAGCCACTTTTAAGTATTGAAAGGCTGCTACAAGATGTCCCCAGAGCCTTCTCTTCTCAGGGCTGAACAACCCCAACTCTCTCAGCCTGTCTTCATAGAATAGGTGCTCCAGTACCCTGATCATCTTCATGACCCTCCTCTGGACTTGCTCCAACAGGTCCACATCCTTCTTACACTGGGGCCCCCGGAGGTGGACGCAGTACTGCAGGTGGGGTCTCATGAGAACGGTGGAGAAAGAGTAAACCCCCCTTGACCTGCTGGACAAGCTGCCTTTGATGTAGCCCAGCATACAGTTGGCTTTCTGGGCTGCAAGCACACACTGCTGCTCACGTCCAGTTTTCATTCACCAGTACCCCCAAGTCCTTCCCTGGAGGGCTGCTCTCAATCCCTTCATCCCCAGCCTGTATTGATACTGGGGGTTGCCTCAACCCACGTGCAGGGCCTTGCACGTGGCCTTATTGAGCCACCTGAGGTTCACATGCACCCACTTCTCGAGCTTGTCCAGGTCCCGCTGGATGTCATCCTGTCACTCAGATATGTCAACTGCACCACTCCTCTTGGTGTCATCTGCAGACTTGCTGAGTGTGCATTTGATCCTACTGTCTGTGTCACTGATGAAGATATTAAACAGTACTAGTCCCACTACAGACCCCTGAAGGACACCACTCATCACTGATCTCCATCCAGACATTGAGCCATTGACCATTACTCTCCAGATGCAATCATCCAGCTAATTTCTTCTCCACCTAATAATCCATCCATTCAAACTCGTACCTCTCCAATTTAGAGAGATGGATGTTCTGGGGACTGTGCCAAAGACATTACAAAAGTCCAGGTAAATGATATCAGTAGCTCTTCCCTTGTCCGTTAATGAGATCCTTGTATATATTTCAGCCTTGATAGAAGCAACGAGCAAGGCAATGGGGGGATAGTGTAGGCAATAGTGTAGGTTCAGCATAGGTAGATTAAATGTATTCTGTGCATTTACCTATGTCTTTTGCAAATATCAAGCATGCTATTTCTTTTGAATGTCATATATAAATGGTTTGTTTGCATTTGACCTGTAAGGGGCTCCAGGTCAAGCACTGCTGGGCAACAACATGGCAATCTTCTCTCCGAAGTATGACAAACACATAAAAACGGTTTCCACAGCTCACTAGCACACTTCTTATACTACCCAAAGGGTAGTATAAAGGACCTCTGTTTCATCTGCAAAAGGCTAAAGAGAGAAATACCCTGCTGTGACACAGTGGAACCAAGAGGGAAAGAAACTTTCTCTGAGGCCCTGAAAGCTTTAAGATGTTGGAATGCATATTTGAACCACAAAGGTTACAGGCAGTATGTTACTGTTACATTTCCCTCAGATCCATATCTCACCAGGGTATTTTCAGGCAATGGCTACAGTGACAGAAACCTTCAAAATCAATGAGAAAACTTGACAACTGTGTTTTTAGCTTGTATTTTTGTAGGTTATTCAGTTCATGAGGGATCTCCTAAAAAGAAAACAGAAAAAAAAAAAAAAAAGAAAAGTAAACATCCAGAAATCAGAGGCTTCACATCCAAAATTAATATGTTTATTCCTTTTAGGCCAATTTTTCACAGCATCACTAAGTTTTTTAGTCCTAATGATGAGATTTGTCATCTTAAGAGACTTCACCATCTCATCTTAACATCTCAAAGAAAATGCCTAAATATTCCTTTTGTCACTTCTTCTTGTAGATTTCCTATCATCCACATGTCTGTATATTCTGTCCACTTTAACATGCCTTTGTATGAAATCTCTACATATAAGAGCCCTTTATCTCTACACAGTCTTTTTCTTGAGGACTAACATTAACTTACCAGGGTTTCTACAGCTAAAACCAGACTTAATAAGCCTGATCTTTGGCTAAGGATTACATCAGATTAAAAAAATTCACTGCAGTTTAGGTAGACACAATCTATCAATCAAAGTGTTGAAGATGTGGAGAACTACTGCATGGATCAATCTGAGGTACCACAGCAGAGGTAGAAAAAATGATGGAAGTATAAAAATAAAAAACAGCAGACAATGCAATATAGAAATTATCTAAGCCTGTGCAAAGTTTTCACTCATAGAGGAATCTTCTTTTGGAGATGTTAAATAATGTCCTGAAGTGGGGACTAAGTAATTAAACAAGAAATCCTGCAATCTACTGTAAAGATATGAAATCCATCTGCTGAAGATATCATTCACATTCAGCAAGGTGCTTAGAGCATAAGGAGCCAAATTTCCTAAGATAGTGAGCTTCTACAAAGTCACCTTTCAAGGGGATGCTGTCTCTATTTACCAGTGAGATTAAAACAGATGATGCTCCTTCCCACTGAAATAGCTACCTCTATATAATTCAGACAAACAGTGATCAATCCAGAAGAAACCTTAGTTATTTACTGCCCACTGTCAAATGCTCCTTGTCTCAAGCAAGCTTACAGAAAGGGTTCTGAAGTTGTTTCCAAACACGTCTAATTATAGGAAACATCCTGGACCTGGCACAATCTGAATTTAGGTCAAAACACAGGACAGGAACAACATTCTCTCAGTTAGGTGGTCGTCTGCCATTGGTAAAGAGTACACAAATGTTTCTGAATTAGTCATTCCTGACCTATTAATATGCCTGAAGGAGATGGAGGAATTCCAGGGAAACAGACTGCCTAATGCTCTTAGCGGAGAAGACATGTACTAGTCATGCTGAGAAACTGTATCTCCCTTACCTCTGGAGCCTCATGATTAGTTTGTTATCTAACCCTATTAAACATTGATAAACACAGAAATTACTGATTTAGCATGATAGACTAAGCGTGAAGCTCCATGCTTTTTTCTGTCTTGAATAACACGAAATACCACACCACAGATACAGCCCAATACTTTGCCAAGAAGTATAGGAGGATACCGATCAACTTGTTAGAACAGAAGCCAGGAAAAGACAGGCTATGCTGATTGTCACAAGAAGGGGCTCAGGGTTCGTTTTGGCCACAGGATTCTCCTTTTTGATGGAAGAGAAATAATTAGCTCCCTGGTTTCTTGCTTAAAGGTAGGGATTCTTCTGCCAACCTTGTACAGCATCACCTGTCAATCATGAGGAGACACCATCCTGTCTTGAAAAAAAAAATGGCTAGTTCAATGGTATATCTAACTTGGCCATTTCCCAATGGAATTTTAGCAATATAGTACAAAACAGAGCACATGACACACAGGACGTTTCATTTCAACAGCTGCAGCACATCATGCCCAACCTATGTTCTCCATGCTGATTTTCCACAGCATACTGAGAAATCGCTTAAACGTTAAGAAACATATTATTCTTATCTTTAACACACTTTTGTGATACCCAGATTACTAGGAGTGTGAAGTGACAGAAAATGTTTTCTTTAGAAACAGTGGGATGGGCATCAGCAGAGACAAGGTCCCTGCATGCAGAATTTCCTCAGTGAGAGTGTAGGAATGATGGCAAAGTTTTGCTTGCTCTTGGTCAGAGTATATGCTGCTATGTAGTCATGGGGCAAGCAACAGAAACTGTAAATGTTCATCATCAGAAAATTTCTTATATCCTTGATGCTAGCTGATGCTCACAATGCATTGAAACAACAGGAAGAAGCCTTCTCTATCCCATGGCGTAGCTATTATTCTCTGATTTGTCAGCTGGTAGTAATGTAAATATTGTCCAGATATCCGCTCCACATGCAGACAATATCAAAATTAAATGCAAATAATGTGGTGGTCTTTGCACCCTGAAGGAATAGTAATGAGATGTTATTTGATTATTGGGGCATACACAGGTAAACTGCAGGAAGTCACAACTTCAAAATACCAAGAGCCTGTCATAAAATGGAGCCAGTTTACATTAAGATTATTGATGTAATTCCTTGTGTAATTCTGAAATGCCTAATTTCTACTGTGTCCGTGGCTAGTTGAACTTGTCCTAGTGTATGCAACAATTTTCGTGTATTTTATCTGAGAAAATTGAAGGATATTGGCAGAAAGCACTGTAGGAAGATTGAAAGCAACGTACAGATCTCTGATGGGCAACAGCAGTTCAGTGACAAATACAGCAATTACAATCCCTGTCTACTGTATTTTGCATATGTATATGAAATCAAGTCAGTAATTTCTGTTTTCATGCTATGTTTTCAGCCTAAGATCAGGCAATTATCAAGGTTGAATTTCATAAACAAACAGAAAAGGCACAAAAACCTGACAACGGAAAAGAAGACGAAAATCCCCACAAATTGTTTCTTCCTTTGACTTGATTTTTTAAAATACATATATATATCTGTACATAGGAGTTCCGTTAAATTTTAGTTAGTCCACTGGGAAAAAAAGGAAGTAACACAAACATAGGCCATCTACTCATGTTTCATTGTACTATCTTATTAAGTTTCAGAGAGTTTTAGGAGATTTAATGTCAAACTTTTATAATCATAATTGGGATAAAATTAAGTTTCTGAAGTGGCACACTTCAGATTTCACTTAGGATTTGCTGCAGTCACTTATTTCTCAACATGTTGCTGATTACAGTCTTCTAATTCTGAGAGGGCTTTTGGTTTTGGATGACCTGTGAACTTGGTTTCCATGGAGATATGTGACAGTAAAAGTCAAAAAAATCCTTTACAAAACAGTGATAAATGGAAAGATTTTGGAAGTTGTTACATTTCTTCTATTCTCCAGTATATATGAAGAATACAGATTTTTTAATTTATTACCATATTTATCCTATATCTATACATATGAAGATTACAGTAAATCCATGAAAAAGCCTTCTGAATGTAAGAGAGAGTTGTGAAAGGACTAATGTTTATGTAACAGGTACTGCCTATTTCAAAAAGTGAGTAGAATGCAAAATATTGGGGTTTAGTTGTATCTATAAATGTATTCTCTAGTAAAAAAAGATAAAATACCGATTATAACTATAAAGTTGGTGGAAAAAGTGCCATTTATTTCAAGAAACGATTGAACCAATTTCAGTATTCATAGTTAGACACAGAGACTATGCAGTATATACACTAAACTGTTGGCAGGAAGAATACTTGGAATTAATTTCTTTTCCATTTTTACAGCACTTCAATAGCTTGTGAAATAGCTCTGAGAAGATTAAATGTTTCCTGCAAGTAAACCCTATCTATTTACATACATCATTTATTTTTTTCATTACCAAGCATGTATATAATGGAACAAGTCAGCAAAGACATGATGGAGTTAATTTCAACTTTGCTTTGTGCATGTCTTTTCATAAAATCACACTGAAAATTTCAATTTAGATATTTTATTATATTTTCCTAAAAATTCCAGTGGCAGGGCAACATTAGTTAAGAATAGGTGTCCTTCATTGTGGCTTTATAACTTTCCCCAACTCTACTGTTTTCATACTAGCAGAAACACTCCCAAAGCTTTGGTAAAGAGATAAATCATAATACCATACTTTAGTATGTAATTGGGATGACCCTGGGAGCAGTTCCCAACTTTCAGCTGCCTCTGGAATGCTGGGATGGGACCTGGGTGGGAGGTGTGCTGTGCCTACATGATACTTTGCACAGAAAGCCTGCAGCCAAAGAAATATTTGGTTACTGGGACACCAGCAATACTAAATATTACAGTTTACACTCAACTTCAGTGCTCTAGCAATAATTGATGTCAGACAGGTGAATGCCTTTGCTATCACCATTATTATTAAATACTTACATTGCCTTGCAACTTCAGTCAAGGACTAAGCATACATTAGTAAGTATTTTGAGTATCTTTCTTAGACATGAAGGATATAGAGCTTGATATCTTAAGTGTGGACTCACTTTTTTTGGAAGTCCAGACTAATCTGAAACAGGAAAAAAGTTAAAGAGGTAAAACACTTTAAATAAATACATAAATACACAAAGGCTTACAGTGAATAATGGAGGAATGGGTGAGAGGCATGAGAAGTCTTAAATATTACATTGCAGTGAAATTCTGCAGGGAAAAGAAAGGAAATTTGGAAAGGAAAGGGAAGGGGGAAGGGAAGGGAAGGGAAGGGAAGGGAAGGGAAGGGAAGGGAAGGGAAGGGAAGGGAAGGGAAGGGAAGGGAAGGGAAGGGAAGGGAAGGGAAGGGAAGGGAAGGGAAGGGAAGGGAAGGGAAGGGAAGGGAAGGGAAGGGAAGGGAAGGGAAGGGAAGGGAAGGGAAGCAAATCCACGGATTGCTTGGAGTAGGAAAAATGTATTGGAAGTACCACCATATACTTACATGTTGTATCCTTCCTCACAGAATCACAGAATGGTTGAGGTTGGAAGGGATCTCTGGAGGTTATCTAGTCCAACCCTCCCTGCTCCAGCAGACTCACATAGAGATCAGGACTACATCCAGATTGCTTTTGAGTAACTCCCACAATAGAGACTCTACCACCTCTCCAGGCAATCTGTCTCAGTGCTCAGTTACTGTCACCAGTTTTACTTAAAAAAACCTGAAATATCAAAAAATTTTAAAGTTCCTAAACATCCACTTCTGAACACTGCCTAAATTAGTGGCCTAGATGCACCTTTAGTCTGACAGCTATGTAATATGCTTTGTTATGTTTTATTGCAGAGATTTTCTTTGCAGGGTATAGAAAAGGCAAAATATTCACCAACACAAGAGACCTGTTCTACAGTATTTCATTCAAATCACTTCAGAACTCTAGAATTTATCATCCACTTCTCACCCATTAAGCTGGCTCCTAACCTTGAACGTGTCTGTGATTTACAATGCCAGTCCTTTCTCTCTTGCATCTGATTTGCAGACCAAATACAGAGCTGTTTAGCTTTAGTGTCTGGTGGTTTTTTTTAAGCTCACTATTAGCTTATCGGGAATTACATTTTAGAGCAGCTTTTTGGAACAATATCAAAATGTGTTTTTCTTCAGATACTGAAGAAAAAGGGGTCTAGACTAATAAACTGAAACTTCCATGTATAAATTGTACATTCAGTTTTACATAGATGGAAATTGTACATTCAGTTTTACATAGATGGAAATTGTACATTCAGTTTTACATAGATGGAATACTGAGTTACCATATCATTATAATTTTGTTTAGCCACCTAGAATCTTTTTTCATAAATTATCATCAAAACCTTGAATTAAACAAAATTATCAAACAAAACCTTAAATGCATAAACATAACTTTAGTACATACTTCAGTATAATACTTCAGTAAATTACGGTTCTAATAGTCTTCTAGTGACACAAATGATTATTTTACTGTAAGCATGTAGCAAGTTAGGAAGATCTCTTAAATGACCTACATTTCAGAGTTCAGAAACCAACTTTTCCTCCTCATATGTTCAGCACCAATCCTCTCCCTTTTGACAGTAAAAAATCATTAGCAAACAACAACTTTTCAGCTTTTTCCTTTGTAGAAACCCATCAAAATTATGTTTGTCGTGCCACTAATCATTACTTAAGGTTTAATAGTAACAAGATGCAACATTCTGTGATGGATAGCAGCCCCCTTTAATCAGACCTCTTTTAATACTTTTGGTTAATGCATTATGACTGTGTTGCTGTTGCCTAATACTTGAAAGCATGAAATTCAGATGAAGAGTGACTATATAGAGCTGGCAGCTTCTTAGCTCAATTAACCTGCCTCTTCTGTATATTCTGGGTTACAACTTCTGGCTTTATAGACTTGGGTATGTTTTTTGGTTGTTTTTTTTTTTTTTAAAAAAAAGCAAACCAAAAAATGTTGAGAAGAATATAAATAGCATTATTGTGTTATGTTTAGGTCTTGTTGTCACGGTTTAAAGCCAGTCAGGCAACTCGTTCACTCACTCCCCCCCCCTTCTTTCGCTCCCCCTACTCCCGGAGGGACAGAGAGGAGAATCAAAAGAATGCAACTCCCACGGGTTGAGATAACAACAGTTTAGTAACTAAGGTATAACACAAATCACTACTGCTATCACCAGTAATAATAATGATAAAGGAAATAACAAGGGAAGAGAATACAACACCTCACCATCAGCCAACCGATAACTCGCCCGCCCCCAACCCGACCAAGCACCGACTGGTGCTTCCTCCAACCCTGCAGACTCCCAGCCCTTCCGGCTAACTCCCAGTTACATCCCGGGCATGACGTGCTGTGGTATGGAATACTTCTTTGGTCAGTTTGGGTCAGGTGTCCTGTCTGCTTCCTCCTGGCTTCCCCTCCCCCCTGGCAGAGCATGAGCCCCACAAAGCCCTTGGCCAAACCAAAACATCCTTGTTATCAGCTCTGTTCCCAGGCCGAAAGTCAAAACACTGCACTGCACCAGCTACCAAGAAGGAGAAAAATGACTGCTACTGCTGAACACTTGTGTTAGGGCTTAGGTCTTCCCAGAGTGAATGAAGGGTGACAGGAGAGCAACTGTAATATGTGGCCTTGAATACTTCTGCTCTTAATAAAGCTAGTGGGAAGAATACAATCTCCTCCAGATTTTCAATATTTCTATGGCTGACTTTGGTTATGTGTTACAGTTCTTGTTTGATCCAAAGATTCACTCTTGAAAGTTATTAGAGGAGCACAAGAATGACCCACTTGATTCTTGAGTTTTGCACTGTTTTTTCAAGGCCTGGCAGATTTTCAGTAGACTGGGATGTTATAGCACTTTAAACATAGGGCCCAGCAATGCCATTTATACTCTAATTTTTGAAGTCAGCGTCAGTGACATCTAGTGATTTCCCTGGTGTGTTTCACATCAGGAAATTCGGTACATCAGACTTTATTATATGGAGGTTTTAAAAGATCAAGCTAAATGTTCTTTTATAAATTCTATGTCACTGACATTATTATCTTGCAGCTGCTTATATGCAGCTGACCAGGAAGGCCAAGTGGATGAGGCCCTCTACAGACAGACAGGAGTGACCTTATGTTCACAAACGCTGGTCCACATAGAAGACTTGAGCCACCCTGTTATCTGTTGCAAGAACAACATAGCAGGGCATAAGCCATCCGGGAGGTTTCTGGAGTATGTTGATGATAACTTTGGTCTCCAAGTAATAACCAAGGAGGGCAGGTGCTATGCTCGATCGTGTTTTCACCAACAATGTGAGGCTGTGGGGGAATGTGCTCCCTCAGCAAATTTGCCAAGGACACCAAGCTGTGTGGTGCAGGTGATACGCTAAAGGGAAGTGGTGGGATCCAGAGGGACCTTGACAGGCTTGAGATGTGGGCCAACACAAGACTGGCTTGAGAGTAGCCCTGAGAAGAAGGGCTTGGGAGTGTTGACTGACAAGAAGCTCACTATGACACATCAGTATGTGCTTGCAGCCCAGAAAGCCAATGTAAGCTGGGCTGCAGCAAAAGTGACCAGGAGGTCAAGGGAGGTGATTCTCCCCCTCTACTCTGCTGAGACCCCCACCTGCAGCACTACATCCAGCTCTGTGGCTTCCAGCACAAGAGGAATGTGGACTGACTCAAGTGAGTCCAGAGGACTATGAAGATGCTCCAAGGGCTGGAGCACCCCTCCCATGAAGACAGACTGAGGGAGTTGGGCTTGTTCAGCCTGGAGAAGAGAAGGCTCTGGGCAGACCTTAGAGCAGCTTCCAGTACCTAAAGGGGACCTACAAGAAATCTGGAGAGGGACATTTTATAGGAGCATGTAGGGATAGGAGAAGGGAGAATTGCTTTAAACTGAAAGACGGTAGATTTATATTAGAGATTAAGAACAAACTCTTTGCTGTGGGGGTGTTGGGACACTGGAAGAGGTTGCCCAGAGAAGTTGTGGCTGCCCCATCTCTGGAAGTGTTCAAGGCCAGATTGGACAGGGCTTTGAGCAGCCTCGTCTAGTGGAAAGTGTCCCTGACCATGGCAGGGGGGTTGGAACTGGATGACCTTTAAAGTCCCTTCCAATCCAAACTATTATATGATTCTATGATATTACAATATGTTATTTTTATTTTACTTTAAGATTAGTTGTTCTTCCAGTATTTACAGTCTGGTATGGTGTTAGAGGTGAGTGAATTCTCACATTTTCATCAAATCTTTTTAAAGCTGAATTGAGTGCTATGAAGTTTTTTGTATTTGCTTCTGCAAGGGTTAGAGCAAGTGACCTTGCTGCCTGAAATGTTCATGGAAGCAGCAAATATTAAATAAATATTAGAGATTACTGGCAAAAAGTAAATTCTGATTGTATGAACTAAAATAACCTTTATAGAAACATGAGCCTGAGTACCTCCAAATCAGAAAGGAAACAGAAAGTGGTCAATTCTATGTACTTTGCATCTTAAATACCAGCAAAATAAAAACATTTCTAAAAGATTTCAAGGAATTATTCAAGGAATACAAGATACATAGAACATTAACAAATTATGTATAATTAAACCCTACACAGTTATAGTTAAATCAAAAGATATAATTCTCTGTCACCTCAGTTGTTCTGTCTTCTTTAAATTATGCTTGTTAGCCTTATCTTCTTCTTTTTTTTTTTTTTATTTTTTTATTTTCTGGCATGATTTATCATTTGATGGTAGGACAGTGAAACCCTCCAGTAGCTTGTGTGGAGGGCATGGAGTCTTAGTCAGTATTGGTGTTAAATCCACACACATATTTTAGTAATGAGATAGATATGACTGATCTTGCTCTGTGATAGGCAACACCAGAGGTCTTCTTGAGGTTGCTTCTAGACCTGTTTTTCAGGATTCCAAAGTACTTCTCCAGTAAGCAACTCATCAGTGTTATCTCTGTTAAAGATCTTCATTTGCATGTAGTAACTTTGGTAAATTGAATAAATAAATGGCATTAATAGATTGCAAAAAATGCAGCTTTTAGATTCAGAAAATCTGCTTTATTGAAAAAATATATATTTTTTTTTATAATTAGTTCATCATGGGCAAACTTGACTGCTGTCTTCTGAGAAACAGGATCAAATTTATACTGATCTTATTGAGAACAAAATACTATGTGATGAAAATTTATCCTTCTAATGTTCCTCAGTGTACAGTAACTGTATCAAATAGAGTACAAATAAAATACCAGTGCATGTGGGACGTGGGAGAACATGATGTTTATTTCATTCTCAGTCTGCTTTAGCAGTTCTTTCTGTTAAGAAAATGAAAAGAGTGAGACCTTGCTTGCCTCTGTATTTAAGCTCATATTAAGGAATGATACTATGTTGGTGTCTTTCTGCTCTTCAGTGCTAGCCTTGAGATTAGGATACTTACCAAAGTTCCCAGTAAAGCTACTTCTGTTTCTAAGCATGTAGGTCAAGGTCTGTCAATATTTTAGCATTCAGTGCTTTCTGAACACTAGGCCCTCTCTGTGGTATTTTAATACACCAGTATTTATATTCAATACATAGTGATTCTTTTTTGAATGCCTTTACAATTAGTAAAGATGGTTTTTGACTGGACAGTAAGTATGCAGTTGTATATAGTCATGTAAACATAAGCAGATTGCATTTAGTAAGGACTGAGGAAACACACCTGTTACATGGGTGCTCAGTGCTTCCAAAGGCTCATTTTCATAGGTTGAGGGACACTATATCAATAAGTTGGGAAAGTTAAGACAGAAATATGACATTTTGCTGCTAAGGTAATTGAAAATATGGTCTGTACTTTTAATCTTAGTAGCATTGTTATTATGCAGATATCCTGCAAATTATCTATTGACATTTTAAAAATGTATGGCACTATTTTTAACTCCATTATGCTGTTTATAAATTGATGCTATTTAAAACTCTTCTGAAGAGTTCAAGTTCAAGCAGTTCAAGTTGGGCAAGATTAGTTAAGTAATTTCTGATTTTCAGTACTGTTGTATTACTGCTTACTCTACCGATACCCTTTGGTGTCTTGAAAACCACAGTGCTAAATCTTAGCCAATTGTTTGGGTTTTTTTTCTAAGAGTGTGAGTATTTCTAACATTCTGGGACCCAAATTCTTCAAGTCAACATGGCATATTAGATGGTTTCTATAGGGCAATGAGTTTAAAACTTAATGAAGTGTGAAAGTGTTTTGATACAAAAAACACTATACAAGATATGGATATTGGTCATGAGAGGAATACTACAACATTAAAGAGGAGTATATCAGTATATATTAATTTAATCTCAGTGTCATTTCAGTTATCTGTTAGTTTCTTAGACTGACCAACCTAATAAGTTGCTCATGTCTTCAGGGAACAAAATAAAATTCCTTTAGGATCAGCTTAATAAATTATGAACAGCCATTATGCTTGTAATTAAAGTCATGTTACCCAAGACCTGACTGGTGAGGACAGCGGTTTTGACCTAATTAGCTGGTGACACAATAACGTTTTAACCACAGTTAGACAAAATGGAAACACCATACACCTTCAACATCCAACAGTGCTTGGGCTCTGTGAGTAATATTGTGTGGATAATCTTACAACAGGTATTTTAATGTAGCATGTGCCTTGTCATAGATAAACTTGCTGGTTTGTGGTCAAATTAAATTCACTTTCTCTCCTGTTGTGGTTTTGTTTTGTTGTTTTTTTTCTTTAATGGAGTCACAAATATTCTGTTATCCAGACTGAAACAGATTTGACTTACAGTATGTTCCATTCATATAGGTATTTGTCTGCCCATTCTTTAGAGCACTTATTCTATATTCACAAACTGCAGGTTTGCTTTCAGGATTTTACTAAATTGCTTTTCTTACAATGGATTTTTTTCTACAACCGTGTATAATCTTTGTTATTTCATTCAGCAATTAACTCAATTAATGTGGCACTAATGTTTGTTTTAAAAGTACGTGTGAGTATCTATTAAAACCTACTAGAATCAGAAAAATATCTGTTCATTATGTCAGCAAAAGTGTAAATTGGAAGCTTGGCTCATTACTCTGCTGTAAAGTGTATGTGATCTTAAAAAAAAAGAGGAAAAACAAGAATAATTTATGATCTACACGTGGCTTTAAATTTTTCCCAAATTCCTTGTGATACTGTTTGTTGATAAGTGCAAGATGTCTGAGAAAGGCAGTCTTCAGGATTACATAACAATACCAAAGTTGACAATACTATGTAAAGTAAGACTCAATTTTCCATAGATATGTGTATCATATGAGTGTGAACAGTGGCCTTTCATAATCCATCAAACATTATCATGGTGCTGTGTCATTAGCAATCTGTGCCAAAGGAATGTAGTAGTTATGTCCAAGCTTAGCAGAGCTTGTTAGAGCTGTGCAAAGCAATCTGAGTTTGCCCTCCAATCTCTCACTATACAGCCCATTCTTTATGGTATCAGTTATTAGCGTACCTACAGTTCCTTAACCTGCTCAAGTAAGGAAGTGCTGTAGTCTCCATTTTGGGCATGCAAAGCAGAAGGTCAAGCAGGTGAAGACTTGCATGTTAGGTGTCACAGAGAAACTCATGGGCATGGTAATTTGTAATGTGCGTCTGTAACTGGATGACAGGCTTCAGTTCTGTAATCAAGTCTCCTGCAGCCTACCCTGACCATGTAACATCAGCACCTCTTTTATGTTGTGCAGAAATACTGCTCAAAGAGATGTTATGCCACTTTTGGTGTTTGGGATTCTAAGGGGCTTGAATGTATCCTTTCCACTAACCTGCAATGGTCAGTTTAAGGGCTGCTGATATAAAAATATGAGTTAGAGGAAAGAAGTCTCCCTTGACTGTCAGAATCATTGCCCATTTGACAGGCAATAAGCAGCAAAGAGACAGCTGCCATCGAGGCTGGGAAAACACAATATAAAAAGGCATCTAGAACATCAGAGATTAAACCAGTTTAATCTCTCAGTGACAGCTCTCAGTGACAACTATTTATGAAACTGGATGCATTAGAAACCACTTCTCCAAGTGGAAGTCTGGCTGTGATATTTTTTAAATTTTTCAAGGCATGCTTTAAAAAAAAATTAAAAAATTAGTCCAGAAAACATGCCTGATGCTTCTTTTTATGAAAAAGATATTTCATGGTTATTTCCAAGTCCTACTCTTTGGCCCCTTCTCTTTGAATTCAACATTACTCTGAAAAGTGCAGAAAAAGTGCAACAGAAATTACATTTTTGATAGGAGAGATTCTTTTAAATATGCTTATTCATTTTAATTACATGTATTTCTGTCTGTTAAGCATTTGAATTCTATATACCATGAAAGCCATTAGTGATCCTTTTTTTCTGGTTTTGTTTCTCCTCTCCAACTTCTAAATAGGGTATGTTATGAAAAAAGCTCACTTTCAGAAAACAAACAGTTGGGTTATTTTTGTCAGTATTGAGCTAATGTTGTACTTACAATTATATCATTCCCACTGCTTTACAATGCCTTACTAATTACACTTAAAGTATAGCTTTTCCCCTTTGTGTTGGTATATTGATTGTTTCTTCACAACTGCCTCGTTTTCTTCCAGTACTGCCAGCTACTCCTTTAAACTTTAACTACACAAAAAACTTGCATTTTCTGTGAAATGTCAAGAAATGCAATTAACTTTTCTTTGACCTTTTCTTTGCCTTAAGTATACTGCTTTAGATTCTGTGTATAACAAAGGGTTTTCTTTCGCATTGTACAAACAAACTGAAATACTGAGAATAAGGCTTAACACATATATGTCAGGATTGAGGAGAGTGTACATTTGTATGTGAAATATTTATAAATATATATTTGTATGCATGTATACATAATACAATGAACATAAAGATGACATATATCACATACATACAAACTGCAAATATGTTAATAGCATCTGTTATTAGGAGGAAGCATGCTTTAGAAATTTGTCCCCAAATGGTCCCTGTCACTGTGCGAATTTTTTTCCAGTCAAACCATGTATCCTAAACCAACAAAACAGATCATAAGTAAGCTTTACATTACAAACGTACGGGTATGCATAGTGTGCAGTAGGTCAGCAGGAACCCGACTTTCCTGTTAGGGACCTGAATGCACCCTCCTTTCTGGCGAAGTTGGCTGCTTGGCCTGGAGGCCAGCAACGGCAGCGCAGCTGCCCAACCTTGCACCAGGGAAGCTGCTGTGTAAAAAGCAGCTTTGCCGAGGTGAGTAGCTCCGGGGAGGCCCCTTCAGCACCGGAGAGAGCGGAAACAGCCTTCAGGAGCTTCGATCCTGAATGGCCAGAGCCACCAACAGAGCCCCGAAGCCTCGACAGGACTTCCCCAGGAGCCGGCAGCGCAGTCTGGCTCAGCAGCTCACTCACAGAGGGCAGTGCCAGGAGGGATGACACCGCGCCGAGAGGGTAAACACCGTCCGGGCAGGGCGGCAGCAGGCCGCGGCGCGGCGGTTTGCCCAGGCTTGTAGCAGCATCACGGCAAACTTCGCAGGTGCGGTCAGCCGGCGGCCATCAAGACAGCGCTGCGGCATTGCAGCCTCGCGGAGGAAAGCAAAGAAAACTAGGTCCTCTCTGCTGGCCGGGAAGGACACGGCAGCCGAGCGACCCAGACAGAGGGCCCTCATAAACACGTAGCTGTCCAGGCGTCTGACTGTAGTGAGTGCCAGAGCCTGTCAGTGATGTTAGATGGCAGCTGTGTTAAGATGTGACCAGGTTGATGATTTTCTCTGCATGGTGGCAGAGCTACGAGAAGAGGTGGAATGGCTAAGGAGCATAAGGGAATGTGAGGAGGAGACTGAAGGGTGGACACACACTTCCCTGGGAGAAGCAAGCCAGACACCTGAAAAAAACTTCAGGATCTTCTAACTTCTTGCCATGAGACAGATGGAAGGGAGCTGAGAGACAGGGGGGGTTGGAAACAGGTTGTTCCTCAGAGTAGACAGCATATTACTCCCCAGCTCATGTAACCTTCCCAAGTACCCCTTTATAACAGATTGGAGGCCCTAGTCCTTCAGGATCAGGAAAGTGAGGAACATGATGATAAGGGACCATCCAGGTCAGAAGAGTTCCCACAGAAGAGGTAGGACTAGTAGAATACCAAGTAGAATTGCAACCCTGGACTTTAGCAGGGCAAACTTTGGCCTTTTCAAGCAATTGCTAGGGGAAATCCCATGGGCAAGGCTGCTTGAAGGTAAAGGGGCCCAAGATAGTTGGTTGACATGCAAGGATTGCTTTTTCCGTGCTCAAGATTGGAGCATCCCAACACGTAGGAAGTCAAGGAAGAGGGCCAAGAGACCTGCGTGGCTAAATAGGGAATTGCTGGGTATGCTCAAGTGGAAGAGGAGAGTTTACAGGTCATGGAAGGAGGGGCTGGCCACTTGGGAGGAATATAAGGCTGCTGCTAGAGGATGTAGGAAGGCAGCTAGGAGGACTAAGGCCTCCTTAGAATTAAACCTGGCAAGAAGGGTCAAGGACAGCAAAAAGAGCTTTTTCAAATACATGGCAGACAAAACTAACACCAGAGGCAATGTAGGCCCACTGATGAACGGGATGGGTGCCCTGGTGACAGAAGATACAGAGATGGCAGAGTTACTGAGTGCCTTCTTTGTCTCTGTCTACTCTGCTGCAGGCAGTCCTGAAGAGCCCTGTACCCCTGAGACCTTAGATGAAGTCAGGTCGACGGAGCGGCTTGCCTTAGTCGATGAGGAATGGGGTTAGAGATCAGTTGAGCAATCTGGACGTCCATAAATCCATGGGTCCAGATGGGATGCACCCGCGGGTGCTGAGGGAACCGGTGGAAGTCATTGCTAGACCACTCTCCATCATCTTTACCAAGTCTTGGGAAACAGGAGAGGTGCCTGAGGACTGGAGGAAAGCAAATGTCACTCTGGTCTTCAAAAAGGGCAAGGAGGACCCGGGTAACTATAGACCAGTCAGCCTCACCTCCATCCCTGGGAAAGTGATGGAACACCTTATCCTTGGTGCCATCTTAAGGCATATCAAGGATAAGAGGGTTATGAGGGGCAGTCAACATGGCTTCACCGGGGGAAATCATGTTTGACCAATCTCTTAGCCTTTTATGAGGAAATAACAGCCTGGATGGATGATGGCAGAGCGCAGGATGTGGTCTACCTTGACTTCAGCAAAGCATTTGACACAGTCTCCCACAGCATCCTCACGGCTAAATTGAGGAAGTGTGGACTGGATGATCAGGTAGTGAGGTGGACTGCGAACTGGCTGAAGGAGAGAAGCCAGAGAGTTGTAGTCTATGGGGCTGAGTCTAGTTGGAGGCCTGTAACTAGTGGAGTGCCTCAAGGGTCAGTACTGGGACCGGTATTATTTAATATATTCATCAATGATTTAGATGAGGGAATTGAGTGTACTATCAGCAAGTTTGCTGATGACACTAAGCTGGGAGGAGTGGCTGACACGCCAGAAGGCTGTGCTGCCATCCAGCGAGACCTGGACAGGCTGGAGAGTTGGGCAGGGAATAACTTGATGAAATATAACAAGGGGAAGTGTAGAGTCCTGCATCTGGGCAGGAACAACTCCAGGTTCCAGTATAGGTTGGGGAACGACCTGTTAGAGAGCAGTGTAGGGGAGAGGGACCTGGGGGTCCTAGTGGACGACAGGATGACCATGAGCCAACACTGTGCCCTTGTGGCCAAGAAGGCCAATGGCATCCTGGGGTGTATTAGAAGGGCGGTGGTTAGTAGGTCGAGAGAGGTCCTCCTTCCCCTCTACTCTGCCCCGGTGAGACCGCGTCTGGAATATTGTGTCCAGTTCTGGGCCCCTCAGTTCAAGAAGGACAGGGACCTGCTGGAGAGAGTCCAGCGCAGGGCAACGAAGATGATTAAGGGAGTGGAGCATCTCCCTTATGAGGAAAGACTGAGGGAGCTGGGTCTCTATAGTTTGGAGGAGACTGAGGGGTGACCTTATAAGTGTCTATAAATATATATAGGGGGAATGTCACGAGGATGGAGCCAGGCTCTACTCAGTGGCAAACAATGATAGGACAAGGGGTAATGGGTGCAAACTGGAACACAAGAGGTTCCACTTAAACTTGAGAAGAAACTTCTTCTCAGTGAGGGTTGACGGAACACTGGAACAGGCTGCCCAGGGAGGTTGTGGAGTCTCCTTCCCTGGAGACATTCAAAACCCGCCTGGACACATTCCTGTGTAACATTATCTAGGTGTTCCTGCTCCGGCAGGGGGATTGGACTAGATGATCTTTTGAGGTCCCTTCCAATCTCTAGCATACTGTGATACTGTGATCCTGTGAAGAGTTGGAGAACACCTCGTATTAAGACTAGCTGTAATAGAAAGAAGAGTAGCAGTGATTGGGAAGATAGAAGGGAAACAGAGGGCCCCATATATCAGCCTGACCAGGCTCACAGGGCCAGTCTGCTGCTTCCCTAGAGCCAGAGTGGGGGATGCCAGCAGAAAACTCAGTTGTCTGGTACAGCCCTGCAACTGCTATCCTTTATTAGTCTTCCAGGTGGACAATGAGGAAATATCTTCAAGAAGCGTGAGGGGACTCAAGAAGGACTTCAGGAAACAAACTGGGGGTGTTGGGGGAACTGTCTCAGGGGCTGGGAGCCCAAGCAGTGTTCTCATCCTTCCTGACAGTCACAATGACAATGGTTACATCAGAAAAATATCACTACTTAATTCCTGGCTCTCTGACTGGTGCCAGCGCCGGAATTTAGGGGGTTTTGACCATGGGTCAGCCTACACAGCACTGGGCCTGCTGGAGGCAGACAGGGGTCCCAGAGGGGGAAAAGGATCCTAGCCCAGGAGCTAGCAGGGCTTTAAAGAGGGCTTTAAACTAGGTTTGAAGGGAGAAGGGGAAAACATCAGGCTCACTGAACATGAGCCATGGGGTAGCATGCTGCTGTTGGAGCCCAGATCCACAGGGCAATTTACATTCGTTTACGTCAATGTCTGCAGCCTGGGCAACAAGAGGAGCTGGAAGCCATTATGCAGCAGGGCAATTATGACATAGTCACCACCACAGAAACATGATGGAATAATTTGTATGATTGGAGTGCTGCAATGGATGACTAAAGGCTCTTCAGAAGGCATAGTCAAGGAAAAAGAGGTGGTGGGGTTGCGTTGTATGTCAGGGAGTGCATTGACTGCCTTGAGTTCAATGTTGGGAGTGAGAAGGCTAAATGTTTGTGGGTGAAGATCTTCACTGATGATCTGGATGAGGTAATTGAGTGCACACTCAATAAATTTGCAGACACCAAGCTGGATGGGAATGTTGATCTGCTGGAGGGTGGGAAGGCTCTGCAGAGGGATCTCGACAGGCTGGATGAATAGGATGAGGCCAATTGCATGAGATTCAACAAGGCAAAGTGCCAGGTTCTGCACTTGAGCCACAACAACCCCATGCAACGCTCCAGGCGTTGGGAAGAGTGGCTGGAAAGCCTCTCATGGAAAAGGACCTGGGGACACTGGTTGACAGAGCTGAACATGAGCCAGCTTGTGCCAGGCTAACTGGGCATAAGCTGGCCAACAACACCCTAGCCTGTATGAGCAATAGTGTGGCCAGCAGGGCCAGCACAGTGATCATCGACCTGTACTGGGCACTGGTGAGGCTGCACCTCAAATCCTGTGTTCAGTTCCTGGCCCATCACTAGGAAAGAGATACTGAGATGCTGAAGTGGGTCCAGAAAAGGTCAATGGAGGTGGTGAAGGGTCTGGAACACAAGTGTGATGAGAAGTGGCTGAGGGAACCGGAGTTATTTAGTCTGGAGAAGAGAAGGTTCAGGGGAGACCTCATCACTCTCTACAACTACCTGAAAGGAGGTTGTAATGAGGTGGGTTCGGTCTATCCTTCCAGGTAACAAGTGATAGGATGACGTAACGGCCTCAAGCTGCGCCAGGGTAGGTTTAGGTTGTATATTTGGAAAATATTCTTCACGGAGAGGGTGCTCAGGCATTGGAACAGGCTGCCCAGGGCAGTGGTGGAATCACTGTCCCTGGAAGTGTTCAGAAACTGTATAGATGAGGCCTTCAGTGATGTGGTTTAGTGGTGGTCTTAGCAGTCCTGGGGTAATGGTTGGACATGATCATCTTAAAGGTCTTTTCCAACTTAGCTGATTCTGTGATTCTATTCTATGATTCTGTAAGTGTAACCCTGTCCCCATTTGCTTGGAAACTGCTCTTAAGCCCAGGTCTTTGCCCTCAGCCTTCACTGTAGCTACCCTTCCCATGCCTGGCAATGCACTTTCCTGCCCTCCAGCCCTGACCTCCTGACCTACCTTCATCCCAGACTTGCGTTATCTTTGTGGGTTTGACTGGGTGTCAGTGGACTGCGGCTGGTCTTGTTTGCTGTCTCCAGACCTGATGTTGTCACTGACGTGCTGACTCAGCTTCTTGGCTTGACCTTGGACCTGCTGCATGCCTGTGGACTTGTCTGAGGATCAGGACTCTAAGCTGAACTTTGTTACTGTCGCTGGACCTGTCCTGCTTGCCTTGTTAGGTTGTTGTGAGCCTGTGCTTCTTGTCACTGCCACTGCCTGCCTTTCTCTCATGTTTAGCTCACATGTTGAGCTGCTGATGTTGAGCAGCCTGCTCCTGCTACTTCCTGACATTAGGCATATATTTTTTTAAATCCAGACCTAATCACAGACATAATTTACCTTCATTTAGATTTCTAGTTACTAAACTTGGTGATCAGATTCCTAGAAACATTTCAAGTTGAGCAACCAAACATGGGAAATCACATTTAGATAAGTTCTAGCCCTTAATGTACCTGAAGGTCCTTATGTATTTAAGCTTTTCTAATAAATTCATGTAAGGGCATAAATCAGGTAACTAGATGCAGAAGTTATCAGATTTACACCCATTTTGAAAAGTACAAAAGAGGTAGGTGAACATCATTTTACCTACGAGTGACTTCATCCTGAGAAGGCTCAGCAATCCCCATTTTCTACAGTGATTGTCTGTATGTACTTCTGATTGTATTCTCATCCATCACATGTCTGCCAGCATACTCAATATTAGTCAAAAGTTCCTCCTAGAGTGAAAGAATTTCAGGAAGATGTGCTATTTTTAGTGTCTTGGGAATCAACATTTGGCATTGACCAAACTCTGGTATTTTTTACTTCTCTCTTCTGTAACATCATTCCATTTCTGGATAGGTTATTGGAACAAAACAACCATTTGGATGATTGCCTCTGTGGGCTTTCTGGAAGAAATGGTTGACTTTGAAGTTTATGAGAATAAAATTAGTAGTGAGGACATTACATGTAGAGATTACATGTGATGATAAGTAGATGGAGCTGGAGTAACTGAGGCAGCTGAGAGAATGCTTTGTATGGTGTTGCTCCTAGCAACAAAATTCTCAATTTGAACATATGTATTCAGAAAAGAATTGGATGAAGAAAACTAAAATCTCACTTTCTGTTGTATCCTTGCTTATGTACTATTATATTTTATGTATGTGATCTAAGGCAAATTTGTAACTTGGTAAGTAGGAGATAAGATCAACTGCAGCTGCATGTTTCTGTAAAAACAGTGATTAATTTAAATCAAGTCCTTTAATTGTTTATGAAACAGCAGAAGTCAGAAATCTTTCATGAGAATATTTCCTATATGGTGTTTTTTGTCCAAATTTATATTATTTTGCATTAGCATTTTGACATTCTTTTTAAAAATAGAGACCAATGTAGATTTCTAATGCTCCCTTATAGCTTTATCAGTTTTGGATATAAAAGCTGTGTCACCATAAAAGAAAATTAAATTTTGGTGGGCTTTTTATACCAGTTTTCTCATTTTGGGAACTAACTTTCTTAATGTTAGAAATAATGTCAGAGAAAAAACTAATTGAAGAGCTGCAAAAGACAGTTGGAAAAATTATTCAAGGTAAAAGTTAAATCAGTAATACTGCCCAGAAATGGAAAAATCTAAATAAATTTCTTGATAACATTATGATAAATTTAATTATCTGCTATTGAAAAAAAGGCTTACTAAGCATTTTTAGATCAGTTTTGCAAATTATTTGACAGGGCACAGTTTTATAATTTAGATACAGGCATCACTTGGGGAGCAAGAGTGAAAAATAAACATCCTTCAAAAACTCGTGTGAATGTTAGTGAGTTGTTAGTCATATGACTATTTACTTAGACCCCTTCCTATGTGAACTGATCACTGGGCGAAACAACATGTTTCAAGTTCAGCTTTCAAAGATTTCCTTATAACTGTGGGCCTGTGAGTGTTTCAAATGAATTGCCAAAATAGTAATTCTGTGTGTAGGTGTTTGATATAGCTGATTCAGATAATTCTAGGATAAAGGGTAGGGGAGAGGCAGGGAAAGACAAGATTCAGACTTACCCCTTCTACAGCTGTGGCAACATTTGTGTCATACCGGAGGATTTCTGAATGTTTTGGATTTATGTTGATGAGTCCTCCTTATTCTTTAAATAAGAAGCAGCTTGATGGATGCACTCTATAGGAACTCCTAATTTCACTCTGTTTTTTAAATGTTTAATGAGATTATATTTGCAATGAGACATTCTCTTGGAACATGTTATTTACACATAGCCGTGAGTACTCTTTAGCAGATTTGCAGCTCAGTTCTACTCCTGCCAAAATGCAGAATCTCTGCTAGTTTAAGTGACATCAAAATTTGGCTCCTGATCCTTAAATATAAAACATCTCAGGGGTTGTTCTCCATAACAGACTCATAGCCTGTACATAACTGTCGTGGTTTAAACCCAGCCAGCCAGCTCGTTCACTCACTCCCAGTGAGTGAGTGGTGCCAGTCTGGAAGCAGTCGAGGCCCGCATCTGCCACCCCCCCACCCCCCCACCCCCCCCGGGGCTCTCCCATTCCCTGCTCCCAGAGGGATGGGGAGGAGAATTGAAAGAACGCAACTCCCACGGGTTGAGACAAGAACAGTCCAGCAACCAATGTACAACACAAATCACCACTGCTACCACCAACGACAACAATGATAAGAGAAAATAACAAGGGAAGAGAATATGATACCACCCGCTGAAAAACAAGTCCAACCCAGAAGACCCCGTGTCCTTCCGGGGCACTCCCAGTTACCCCCCTGGGCATGACGTGCTGTGGTATGGAATACCTCTTTACCTCTTTTGCTAGCTTGGGTCAGGTGTCCTGGCTCTGCTTCCTCTGCCCTGGCAGAGCATGAGCCTCACAAAGTCCTTGGTCAGGATAAACATTACTGAGCAACAACTGAAAGCATCGGCGTTATCAGCACTGTTCCCAGGCTGAAAGTCAAAAGACAGCACTGCACCAGCTACCAAGAAGGAGAAAAACTGACTGCTACTGCTGAACCCAGGACAATAACGCACTGCAAACTGATGTGCCCTTCTCCTGGCAAGCTGTAAAGTAGTTGGATCTAGGATTCATGACTGCACACAGGATATTTGCAAACTAGGTATCACTTACAAAGCAAGGAGCATAGCATGAAACTTCCTACTAGGAAGGATAAGAATAGGATGTGATCACCCTTATTTACAGTTTCAATGTAATTTCAGCTTTTGCTTATATGCTTGAACGTTTGGTGCTAATTTGACCACTAAATGCATGTGGAAACCAGTCACCTCAGAGTGTCATTGTCTGGGTGTTGTACAGGAATATAAAATACAGCAATTCTAAGACAGGGATTTTGTGTCTTGCTGCAGAATTTAGTACTGATTTTCACCGATTTGTTTCAGACCTGTGGTTTTACTTCCCTTTGTACTAAGAAAAGAATTATTCAGTTCTATAAATGCTGTTAGTTGCAACTTAGAGTTAAAAGGCTGTTTCACAGATTTGCTTTACTCTTCTGGATGGAAATCCTAAGCCAAATCTTGTGTTCTTTTGTTTTTTTTGTTGGGTTGTTTTGTCTTTTTTTGTTTGCTTGTTTTGGTTTTGGTTTTGGTTTTTTGTTGTTGGTTGGGGGTTCTTTTTTTGTTTGGTTGGTTTTTGATTTTTTTTTTGGGGGGTGGGGGGTTGTTTGTTTTTTGGTTTTGTTTTTTTTTTTCAAATTACTGACACTTCTTGGAGTAATTCCCTTCTGTGTGAACAGCCATAAGGCCTTTATGCTGAAGAAATTGCCTCCATTTTCAGGTGATGAGTAGTCTAATGTAAGCAAGATTTGACCCATTTGTTTAATTCTGTTGAACTGAATTGCCTTTTATAAAAGCAGCATTCAACAAATTCATGTACTACAGCAAACACACTGATCCCAGTTGTCGTTTTGTAAAACAGTGTGTCAGGTATTCCACTGGGTGTCTCCAACGGAGATACTCCAGGGAAAAGCATTAGTTATAGGGAATTTGGGCTTTACTTTTAGAAGCAAATTAAGTTATGTAGTCCATAGGGTACCCCCGTAGCCAAATCACAACATGTTGTATTCACTAACTTCATGAACTCTTTTACTTTGTTTCATAGAGCATTTTCCACTTTAAGCAATATGTTTCTAAGCTTATGAACAAGTAAAATGTGTTTTCTTTCTAAATACAGTTTCTTATATTTAAAATCTCTGCAATCCAGTATATTATTTCTTGCTGATTTAGCACTGTTAGTGTTTGGTAAGAACGTGAGGAGAACTGATGAATTCCTGAAGCACCAAATAATCATCAAATAATTTGCTTTCTGATGAAGATCAGGATGCCCAAATTAAAATACTTCTAGAAATGCAGTTCTAAAGGAGCTTTTTATATGTGTAAGGCTCAAAATCTGTCAGGATGACTCAGAAGACACAATAGAAAAGAAACTAATGAAGGTTCTGAAGTATTTTATGCTCAGTGTTAAAAAAAAACTAAGGAAAGGCTTCTAGAGTTGCTACCTGGCTAGAAGAAATCCAGGAAAGTTAGATTCTTTTCATTAACTTGATCCAGAATGAGCAATGCATGTGGAAAGCGCACTGTATGTGTTTAATGGTGTTGATTTAATGCCACTTCTTATAAGTGTTTTGTATAGACCTACTTCTTAACTCTTGTTATTTTATCTTCAGAATTTGATTTTTTTTTTTTTTTTTGGTCTTTATTCTGGTCTTTGATTGAATGTCGGAGCAATATATGTAATGAAAAAAGTCTTCTGTGGAATTTCTATTGATCTTGGGATTAACTTGTTTTCTCTTAGAAATTCAGTAGGACAAATACACTTGTTTCACCATCTTATATGGAAAAAAAATAGAAATGGTACAATGAATAAGTAACACTGTTCGAGTGTAGCCCATTATATTTGTTATTTTTACGGATTCTTTGTGAAGCTAGCGTATCAACTCATATTTCAGCTCTGTGATATGTTCTAGCTTCGTACTACAAACAATGTTTGCAAGTTTCTTCAGATGCTCATACATGCCATAGGAAAGTTTCAGTCATGATTAACATAGCTTTTCATTATTCCTTATATACGTATACGAAATTCAACACCCTTGGGCATCACATGCATGACTGAGATACCTGCAGAAAGACTGTGGGTTTATGATTGAATGACCAGATTATTTACATGGTTTGTACAGATTTTAAATGATAAAATATTCCCTTGAGCATACTCTTAATTTAAAAGGTAATCCTGGCATAATTTCATTGCCATGCCATTTCATCTTCATGCCATTTACCTAGTCCCAGAGAATATACCTCAAAGAATACAGGTACAAATATGTAGCTATGAAAATATAGGTTCATTGCATAGCCTCTAGACACTTCAGCATTGCCTGTCAGGAATATGAAAAGGCACCTTACAAGTTTTATTTAGGTGAAAACATGGCATAATATATATGCTGTGTTGTGGGTAAAAGAGCTTTAAAACTGGTTTGCACCAGTTTGTCATGCCACAATAGAAATGTTTGTTTGCTTTTTGAAAGAAGGTGTATTTAAGTAACAAAAGTGAATATATTCAACATGAGATACTTAATGTAACATACTAACAAGGCAGGTTACATTGTAGCAGGGTTCTCAATTCTAGGTCGTATCACTGTGCACATAGAAGACATTGTTTTCATAAGTACACATTGAATTGCATTTAGCACCTTTTAAATTCATCTGCCATTTTATCAATCAATAAGTGAAAATAATGAATAAAATAATAAATAAAAGTATTTCTTGCAGACCTCTTTCAGTTTCATGATTTTCATAGAATCATAGAACCAGGTCCCTCTGGATGGCATTCCTTCCCTCCAGCCAATCAACCGAACCACACAGCTTGGTGTCATCGGCAAACTTGCTGAGGGCGCACTCAATCCCACTGTCCATGTCGGTGACAAAGATGTTGAACAAGACCGGTCCCAACACCGATCCCTGAGGGACACCACTCGTTACTGGTCTCCAGCTGGACACTGAGCCATTGACCACAATTCTTTGTGTGCGGCCATCCAGCCAGTTGTTTATCCACCGAGTGGTCCATCCATCAAATTGATGTTGCTAAATGACTTCTCCTTGGGTTAAATTCATATTTGTGTTCTTTGATCAGGAATTTTCTTCCTAGTATCTGCATGGTGTCCCCAGTATTGAAGACAGTATGTATGAGCATGAATTGTGCTCGAGTATGATGTATGCTGTAGCACTGTGTAAACCTGAAAGAATAAGCCACTCCAAACAGTACATGACAGTATCAGAAATCACTTTAATAAGTGATCAACCACAGAAGCAACATGATGTTTGAAAAAGAAGCTAATTACAGATTACATGCTTTATGTGATTCAGAATTCATCACAAGTTCAATACACTTGTACATGTACATTAACATACACACTGAAAAATATTAAACAGTATCTTTTTTTTCTGGGGGGTTGTTTTGTTTGGTTTTTTTTTTTTTGATTAAGCTTTTATTGCCATGAAGAAAAATAGGAATTATCTTGTTACAATTTTAGACCTTGCTGCTGTAGAGATTTACAGCACTGAATAGAACTGCTTTATACAAGGGGTATTCCTCAGAGATTCAACTGAACATCGTACTTAGTTGACATCATAGAATCACAGAATCCTAAGGGTTGGAAGGGACCTCAAAAGATCATCTAGTCCAACCCTCCTGCAAGAGCAGGGTAACCTAGAGCACATCACACAGGAACTTATCCAGGTGGGCCTTGAATATCTCCAACATAGGAGACTCCACAACCCCCCGGGCAACCTGTTCCAGTGATCTGTCACTCTCACAGTAAAGAAATTTTTCCTGGTGTTCACATGGAACCTCCTATGCTCCAGTTTACACACACTGCCCCTTGTCCTATCACTGGACATCACTGAAAAAAACCCAGCTCCATCATCCTGACACTCACCCTTTACATATTTGTAAACATTGATGAGATTACCCCTCAGTCTCCTCTTCTCCAAGCTAAAGAGTCCCAGCTCCCTCAGCCTCTCCTCATAAGGGAGATGTTCCACTCCCTTAATCATCTTTGTGGCTCTGCACTGGACTCTTTCAACCAATTCCCTGTCCTTCTTGAACTGCGGGGCCCAGAACTGGACACAATATTCCAGATGCGGTCTCACCAAGGCAGAGTAGAGGGGGAGGAGAACCTCTCTTGACCTACTAACCACACCCTTTCTAATGCACCCTAGGATGCCATTGGCCTTCTTGGCCACAAGGGCACATTGCTGGCTCATGGTCATCCTCCTGTCCACCAGGACCCCCCCGGTCCCTTTCCCCTTCACTACTGTCCAGCAGGTCAGCTCCCAGCCTGTACTGGTACATGGGGTTGTTCTTCCCCAGATGCAAGACTCTACACTTGCCCTTGTTGAATTTCATCAAGTTCCTCTCCACCCAACTCTCCAGCCTGTCCAGGTCTCGCTGAATGGCAGCACAGCCCTCTGGTGTGTCAGCCACTCCTCCCAGTTTAGTATCATCAGCAAACTTGCTGAGGGTACATTCAGTTTCCTCATCCAGGTCATTGATGAAAATACTGAACAGCACTGGTCCCAGCACCAACCCCTGAGGGACTCCACTAGTCACAGACCTCCAGCTAGAAATGCAGTAGTCTTTGCAGAAATGAAGCCTAAATCTTTTATTATATTTAGATACAGAGGTGTATGAATTACAAATTATTTTCAACACTAATTATGAGAACAGTGCACATATGCAGTGCAACCATATTATTCTTATGTCTAAGACACAACATCTTAAATAGACAAGTCCAGAAAAGAACAAGAAATGAAGTTGTGGCTTGAGGAGATGATCTGTTCAAGGTCAGTGCAGCAGGTCAGCAGAAGACCCTAAACTAGGATTTAGGAGATGCACATTTAATGTTCCTTCTTGTCCAGGAAGCCACTCATTCCTACCAATCAGATTTGAAATTTAGGCAGCAGTAAGACAAGAGAGAAACATGTTATGTGAAGAAGGTGAGAGATATGTTTTTCATGTTTGTATGATGACCAAAAGTATTTAGGTGTTAATATTCCTCCAGTTGGTAGAGTATTTAATCAGCTGATAATGTTGCTCCTGCTTACATTATATGAAGATATATTTAGCGATTTTTTTACTTTCAGTTCTAGAAGAGATAGAGGATATTTTTCTCAATGTCAGCCTTTACCTGTCACTTTTTTTTGGGTTTTTTGCTTGCTTGGTTGGTTGGTTGGTTAGCGTTTTTTGTTTGTTTGTTTGTTTTTGTTTTTGTTTGTTTGTTTGTTTTTTGTTTGTTTGTTTTTTTGTTTAATAAGGCCACAGGAAAACATGGTCTGATGTATTATGTGTATGAATCACGGTGAAATAGGCTGATTTAAAAGGTGATTTTTATTTGACAGCAAAGAAGTATCAGATCTTTCCCTTTTACTGTAGTGGTTTTTATGTTTGTCTAATATTTCTAATTAGATGTAGCTAAGCATTATGATACACTATCTTCAGGGTCAGATTCAGACAAGTATCTCATATATCACTAAAGAAAACTTAAAGAAAAAATAAAGAAAACTTAATTATTCTTTGTCTTTTAGACAAACTGTGGAAATATTTTTCTGCCTCTGTCACTTGTAACCATAATGAATTCCTTCTGCACATTTAAGTGACCTTTTCCTGCTGTTATTTATTTGAAATAAAGAGGTGTCCAAATGTCTTATTCAGGACTGGGTCCTGTTCTATTAGGTTACTGTGCAAAGGTGTAGTCTGAAAAGTTTATACAGTGCATACAATAAAATAAAGAAGTGCTTTAGTGACTGAGGTAAGCTGCTTACCACAGCAGTTCAGAGGACTCATTGCTGAGGATTAACCCTAAATATTTCTGTGCACTTTATATTCTTTTCATTTCGCATTGCCTCGTTTAAATGCAATATGTATGAAGTCATATTCCAGATCTTTCACTAGAAAAAAAAACTTTGTTATTTGGTCTGTGATAGCTGTAAATGAATATGTCATGGAGTCTCTACAGATAACTAGCAGAGAAGCAGGTATCATAAGCTTAATTGCAGCTTATTCTGCTTTGAATCTCCTCACCAGCCCATTTTTTCCCTGAAACCACACAAACAATAAAGCTGATGCTAAGAAATTGGCAGAGCATGCAGACAAGTGGAAGAGCTGTTCTCTGCAGCAGCAGCAGTGTTACTTCAGTAACTCGACCATGAAACTGCACAACTTTTACTTCTGTGAAAAAGATTCCTGGGTTTATCCTTCAGTCTATCTGCCTGTTTCTTAGAAATGACTGAAACCTACCGTGTGAGCCTTCCTCTGTCTAATGTAGTAGGCGAAGAGGTACGTGGCTGCTTTAGTGGCCCTTTCTGGAATCTGAAAGTGAGGTTAAAAAAAGCCTTTAGTCTGTCTGTTGTGCTTGTATCACACTGATCGATTTTCCTTAGCATTTTAGTCCTATATATTCAAAACCTAGAGTGTGGTGGTGTGTTTTCTTTCAGAGTTAGTTGCTACATTTACTCAAGAACACACAAGGAGCCTGTCTTCTGTCCTAATCAATTTGTGTCAGTAAAACAGAGTGGGGTTGGTTTAAGATGCATTTCATATACAGAAATGTTCCTATTAGATAGTCAACAGTAAATGTATGGAAACAACATTTTCCTATCATTCTTGTTGTGTAGCACAAACAGTCTTTTGTTGCCACAGGAAAATTTTGGAATCTTTGTTTTTCTTGTATATTGTACATGGCAAGTTTAGTTTACTAACCAAGAGCTGCCATTTTCTAACACCAGGTAAAATTTTCTAATGCTAGGATTACTGAAAAGGACAGAAAAGTAATAGGTATTTCTTTTCTATTTCTCCACTTGTGTTCACACTTGACAGCACTCCATACATAGTTCAACTAGTCTTTTCCCTCTGGGTAGCTGATCAATAAGCCAGTTTCCTTGCTGTTTGAGTCTTTTGTTGAACAACAGAGGAAAGGAAAAGCATTTCAGAGCATAGGAAAACATGCATATAAACTCACAGTATTGACAGGAAGACTCCAAGGCAGAACTACCAAAGCAGAAATTGCAGCTCTGCGGAAGCCACAAACTAGGCATGCGCTGGCTACAAGGCAGAAGCAGTGGTGGTATCTGCCTATTACTCTACCTTGCTATTACAGGTATACTGCATGGTTTAACACATTCTGGAGATGAATCCAAGACCCTCATTGGTTAATAAAGCTGGTGGAATATTTGATGATTTTTAAAAGTAGCTTTAATACAGAGTCCTACCTACTGTCTTTACTTTCTCTGATGTCTTCACTCTGGAGGTACCACTATGTTTGTCACATTATACACTTTGCCAGTGAAATTGCAGGTAAATGCACATAAAGGAGGAACCATTTCCACATTCTTTATTCTACAGTGGCTGTTACACCTAGTACAACAAAGTTATGCTATCACTTTCAGTCCATCATGACCCACTGCATTAAAAATTCTGTTGGTAATAAACATAAACGCCTCCTACTGTTCATAGAACATGAGTCCAAAGAAACGCTTCACAAGGTAATCCAGTTATCCATTTCTTGCAAGACAAATCAATCAATCATCTTCAAATATATGCTTTTCTTAAAAGCCATGGATGACGGGGATTCCACCATCACCCAAGGCAATCCTTTCAATGCTTCACTCTTCTCATAGTCAGGCATTTTTCCACACAAGGACATGAATCTTGCTTGTGGGACTTCCTAGACCAACTTCACTTCCTTCACCCTGATCTCTACACACAGTCTTTGCATGTGGAGTGCAGGCAGCTTCGCACTGTTGCTGTGAACTGCTCATGGCCTGTGCTCCTGGAAGACAGCAAGGAGGAAGGCTGGAGAGATCTTTCGGTAGTCGGAGGCCCTGTTGCAACCCGTTCTGAAACAAGCCGTTTCATATGCTCTGCCCTGACACCACTTCTCATAAAACACTGTCTTCTGAAATAAGTGCATGTGTGGATGTCACTGTTTCTGTTTTCCCCTTATACCGGGTAAAAAGGGCTTGTTTTCGCAGAGGCTTCCCAGCCTTCCCCGCGGGGGGGGGGGGGGGGGGGGCGGTTCTGTGCCTCCCTCTCTCCTGCTGCCTGCGGCAGGGATCCCCCTCCCCTATCCCCACGCCTTCAATTATTGATGGTGGCGGCGGCCGCCCGCGCCTGCTTCCGCGCCGCGCCGCCCTGCACCCCTCTGCGCTCCCCGTCTCTCCACAGCACTGCCGCAGAGGCTTCACCGCAAAGCGAAGCCCACACCTCCACTTCGGTCCGCCCCTCCTCTGGTCCGTCACGCCTGGCGGCTTCTCCGGGAGGCTCGGCGCTCCCTCCCACAGCAGCTCGCCGGGAGCAGGAGGCAGGCGGGGAGCGGAGGAGCCGGGAACGCCCCGCAGCCCAGTCGCTCCGCAGCTTTCCGCCGCTGCCCCGCCGCTCGGTAAGTGATGCTCCGGGCAATCAGACGGCCGCTGCTGCTCCCCGAGCAATTTTCCCCTTTTTCCTTTCTTTTCTTTTTTCTTTTTTTTTTCTCCTTTTCTTTTTTTTCTTTTTTTTTTTTTTTTTAATTTATTTCCTTTTTTTTTTCTTCCTATTTTTTTTTTTCTGGACTTCAACTTTTTCCACCGGACTTTCGGGGGGTTTGCTCGCTGGGGTGCGGGAAGAGCTCTTTGCGGGGCGGGCCGGGCGGTGCAGGGAGCTCGGGGTTCCCTCGCTTCTCGGCTGTGAGCTGGAGGACCAGCCTGTGCTCGGCAGCTACTCACTCCAGCTCTATCAAGAGCTCGGTCGCTCTTCTGCGCAGTTAGACTAGGTTGCACAGATCCGAGCTAGGTCTAATCTCTGCTTTGGAAGCTGACAGGCATATTAACGCTGGCAGAACTTTTGCACACTAGGGGAGCAAAAACCAGGGGTGTTGAGGTTCGCAGACTCCAAATGTTTGAAGAAAACATGCTTACAGATGTCCTAGCGATAAGGATGGCAAAGAGAATCAAAGATGCAAGAAGGGTGTCAAGACTCCAGCTCTTTAGGGAACCGACACTTTCTAAGATGTGTTTAGAAGAGAAACGGTAGGGTTTTGGACCCTGCAACAGAAAAACAAACAAAAAACCCCACCAACCCAACTCTCTCTCTCTCTCCCCCCCCCCCCAAAAAAAACCAAAAAAAAACAAAAATACAAACAAAAAAAAAACCAAACCAAACAAAAACCACAAAACAAACAAAAAACCCACCGAAACCCCAAACAATTTAGGTGTTTTTGGAAACTGTTGCTTTTCTCACTCTAGGTTGCTTCAAGGACTGTAACTCATACTGACTATGTTGGGAGAATGGTTTAGCATTCGTGACCCACAGAGGGGAGGGTGGACTGTCTTGCAGCTTTAGGAAAGGACTTTGCCAAAACACCAAGTTACTGCTTTCTTAGTGCTTTAGGAATTTAGATTCTGAGATGCTTCTGGCAGTATATGGGCAGGGGAGCACAGAGAAGTCACAGTCCTAGTCCTAGGGTTAGGAAGAGCCATGGGATGGTGACGTTTTGGGGGGCGACTCCATCCAATTTTGAGAGGATAGCAAGACAGAAGGGATGCAAAAAGGCCAAAGAGCGGGTCTGGCAGTCCTGAGTGGAGGCAGGACACCCCAGGGACCTGAGGGCAGATTGAAATGGGGGTAACGGAGCATGGAGGTCGCTGACAAGTCTTGGGAGCCTAATCCTGCCAAGCAGTGTGGGCGCAGTGCGAGTAGGGGGCGAGAGTGGGAGCTGAGTCATGGGGCAGCCATGGCACATCTGTACGGAAATGGGGAGGCTGAGGTGAGAAGGAAAAGATGAGAAAGACGCATATAAAGATAGGCAGGGAGGAGGCAGATCATCTCTTCAAAAGAAGCCAATATCATCGTGAGACTCCTCTGTGACTGATAGTACCCTGCTCTCCTTACAGGGTTAGGAGGCTGATGAGTGTAACTCTTGTGGAGGGGGCGGCAGATTGCAGTGGTTAGTACAACACAAGGGAAACCTACTCAGCCGAACACAACTGGTAACTGCTGATACTTGGGCTGCATTGCGCTGCAGTGCAGGGAGCTCACAGCAACTTCTGCCTTAGAAGGGAGAGGGAGATGCTGAATTGATCTGTAGAGGTTGCACAAACTGCCAAAATTACTGCTTTGTGGGGGAATTGCAGATAGAACTGGAAGCAGAGATGTAAGGAGATTTTGGAAGGAACTTCCTGATGAATTACAATTAACCACAAAATATCTGGGGGGAAGAGGAGAGAAGAAAGGGGCAGGAGGGAAGAAAAAAAGAAGACCCCCCCCTCCCCCAACAAAACTAGCAACACCCAAAGCAAATGAAGTTCTTCGATCAGAAAAATTGTAAATGGTATACTGCTGTTGCTTTCCTCTGAGTTCTGTATGGGAAAGAGCCCTGTTTTAACTATGCCATATGTCCTCCTGAATTACTGAAGTTTTACAATGATCTTCTTTGTCTTATTGTTTGTTCTTTGACTGACGTCCCTGTGGGAATGAAAACTACTATTGCACTATTTTGTGCAATATTCATAATTTTCCCTGTAATTGTGCATTTATTCAGCGTTTTCATAGAGAACAAGGCACCATGGTAAAGCCAAGACTCCTTTTCTTCCCTTCCCTCTCACCTGGCCATTTATGGAATGACAACATCCCATAAATGTTAACATTAAATCTTATGGATTTGGTCCTTTTTAACAAAAATAAATATTTTTCTCTAATGTGGGAGTGCGAAGCTTTTCTGTATTCCAGAGAAATGCAAAATACACTAAAATACAGTCACAGTAAGTTCCAAATAGTCTTTCATTTATATTTGCAGAAAAGCTTTGCATAGGCAAATAGTAACAAAAAGACTGTCAATTAAAATTATTGACACATATTGAGCTCCCAAACATCTTCAAATGATACTTGGAGAAAAAGAGGAAGAAACTGTTTAATGTCTGTGTTTCTGAAGCTGTATTCCTACTGCTTATTCAATAAAGATGACCCTTAATACCAGTGGTGAAGACTAGACATAGACTTTCCCTGACGGCAACTTGATGTAAAATGTCATTGCATTCTGGAAAAATAGATTTGTATTTGGCCAAATGATATCAAGCCAATTTTTTTCTGAGTATTTGTTTGCTAGATCTAATTATTTTTAATAATAGCAAAGCAAAGATGTTTGTTAGGTTTTTTCTCAGTTGTCAGCAGCACGCGAGAAAGATGTTTGCAACAAAGGAAAATCGCATGAAGCGATCAATTATGTTTGCAAACCATGATGTTACTTCAGGTGACAATATGAAACATATAGTCAATTTTGTAAGTACCTGAGTATATAAGCTTTTAAGTTGTTTGCAGTAATGGTGGATGTCAATTTTTTTTTTTTAATGGTGTGTTCCAGAGCACAGAGGACAAATGTTTATTCAAAGTGGTCCTGATCATCCCATTAAAATTGGTGTAAAATCTATTGTAGATTTTGGTGTGAAGCACAATGAATTCAGCTATATAGTTAGCTAGTAGTTTTGTGTGAAAATACTAATGTTTCATTCTCAGTCATATAAAAGTTGTTTCAGCATCACAGGCAGATCACTTGGATTGTATGTTGCTGTGAATCTTTGCAACCCATATGCATCACAGGATGCATATCAATGGTTGTTTAAACAAAAGCTCATCAATTAGATTAAATGTGTTTGCAAACCTATGATAGGGAAAGCACAGCTGCTGCCACCGCCTTTGTATTATGTAGTGCATAACATTTTCCTATTGAAACAGAATAGAGTCCTTTTAAAAATTATTCAGATGACTGGATTTAGAGCTTGTCTTCTTTTAAGTGTTTGTAAGCACTAGAATGGAAAAATTAGTTGAAAGTATGCTCAAAGTATTTACACTGGGAAGAAAAAGGCAGTTAAATTTTTCTTTTAAATTAGCTGTTTCAGTTTTTAATTAAATGTGATATATTCTCTAATAACTATGCTACAAAACGTGGTGGACCTTTTTTTCCACAAAGCACCAGTTGATAGCCTCCCATTTTAATTCATCTCTAATTTTGTGTGTTGCTACATGGTTCTTCTGGAGACATCCTAAACATTCAGATTACCCACTTGCCTGTAAATATATATGTTGCTGTCTGTGCTATGTTAGGTTTGGTTTCAAGTTGCTATTTTTATGCCAGTGAGAGATAAATGTGTGTATATTAAATATAATCAAATGCAAATTTCTTTTTCACGATTATTACTGAAGCTGTTGTCCTCTTATTAAAAAACAAACAGAGGGGGTAAAGCAATGCTGAACAAATCCTTTCCTCCTCTATGATTCAAACTCTTAGTCACTTTCCCTCTGAGAGGCTAATAAAAGTTTAAATGTTGATTAAGGTATAATGTAGTGTAATGCGATTAAGATACCATAACGTCATTTCATTTTTAAGACTGAATTCTAACCTCTGACTGCATTTCTGCTGGCCAGCTGCTGGCAGTAAAGACCTTCCATGCTTCAACAGACTGTCAGAGATTTTCATAATTAGGTGGGTATTCCATCCAAATATTTCTAATTCAACTAAAACTGCACCATATTGAAAACGCGAATGATACCTACCATGTAACGTAGCTGTTTTAACGCACACAAGGCTTTATACTGATCTGAGACTCCTGAAAAATCTGGTGTTGCTGCAGCTTCATGTTTCCTTGCCAGCAGCAAGATTTTTTTTTAAGATAAAGCAGCATCCCTGTAGCTGGCTCTCTCATTCTCAGCAGGTTATTTTTGTGGTTGTGGCTGTGTGGATCTAGTTACGTGCTTTGTTCTACAATGATAGCCTGTGTCTCACAAGCACGTCTAGATTTTTGAGTGAAAATCCACATTACAGTGAATACAGTTGGTAGCAGCATTAGAGGGTGGTGTAGGATTTTTTTCCCCTTAATGATCATAGGAGGTTTTCTATAGGAAAAAACATTGTGAAATACATCACAGAAACAAATTATTACAGTTAAATGTGGAACTGAGAGAACCTTGCTCATTGCATCTCATAGGCCCTCTGGATCTTTAAGTGACACCATTTTTGTTGCAAACAGAGCTAGAGGGTAAGCTTCTCTTTCTGCAAAAAACTGCGCTGCTAATCCCAAGAAGATGGTTTTGTAAATGGGATTCCACCTTTCTCACCCCTCCCCTGCCCTGCTCTGACATGGCAAGTTTTGCTTTTATCCAGGGATGCCAGTCATTGCCACAGCCTTACAAATGAAGTGGTCCTCTGAACTGCTCCTAAGGCTGAAAATGAGCGATTCCTTGGAACAGCACTTCCAGATGGGAGTTGCTGGTATCCAGCATGTAGCTTTTTGGTTTTTTCTCCTTTGTCTGTGTGGATTCTTGAAATCCTTTCTCTTGGTCTGCTGATGTCTCACATCCTTGCTGTTTGTATAAATGGGAGAAAATATGTATTCATTTTCATTAAAAAGGAACCACTTGAAAATTCCATCACAAAATATATCCAAGCACCGAACAATAAAGATAAGATCAATAGTGTATTTTTCCATTTCCTGATTGTGTTGAAAGCTCTCTGCAGCACACCTGTGATAACTTTCTTGTACCTACATGAAAGCACTCGATATTATTCCCTTTTTAACTTTCACACCAACACAGTAATTTGTTCGGTACAAACTGTGAAGATCTTATAATGATGGCTTGTTAGTGCTTCTTGAGAGGTTTATGGATCTGTGAATGTTTGGGGTACTTTGTAAGTCATGCAAGGCTGGTCCTGAAAGGAAAGGTAAGACCAAGTGTTACTGTGGTCTCCCGTGAGTCTAGAAAATGCATATGCTTGATTTTACAAAGCAAAGTTTCCTCAGTTTTTACTGAGCTGGGTTTAATGAACAAATAAAAGAAGGTATTTCTAAATACAGTAGATGAAGATACCAGATATTAACATTTCTTGTGTCTCTGTCTCCTACATTTCACACTGGCATGCAGCTTGCAGCTGACAGTGGCTTTTGCTTTTGGACAGTATTCTTGTTGGTGTCTAGACCTCACGTAAGCAGGACTCTCTGCCTGTCTTCATGTCTAGCTGGTGCACAGACAGCCACTGCCACCAGATTCACTTACCCTTTTAACGTTCTGTCTCAGTGTATGAGCAGCACCTTATTTTCTAACAACTCAACTGCTATTTCCACTCAGCTTTGTTAAAGAAATCAAGTTCTGGCAACAGGGAGACTGTTAGAGAAAAATGTGCTTACTGATACAAGACATATCACTAACGAACTCATTAGCTTGTGTGCCTGTGGCTTGTGGGCGATATGTCCAGAAAAAAGAAAACCACAGACCAAACAAACAAATAAAAAACACCCCAGTAAAAACCCAGGAAAAAAACAAAACAAACAAGAACCCTCCCTCTCCCCCTCCCCCCCCCCCCCCAACGAAACCCAACAAACAAACCAAGGAGTATTAAGGCTTGTGGGAATCCCTGCTATGCAGATATAGTCTGTCTTTGCCTTGGTTTCCCTTGGCATGCCACATCACCCTTAGCTGCAGTATGCCATAGTCATAGTGAAGATATTTAAAATAGCTAATTCCTGTTGCAAACTTGTACACCAGGATGATGCTCTGAACAAACCACAGACATGCTTGAGGTTATCCTACAGTGTGGGCCACAATGCAGGTAGATTGCCTTCCATTCAAGGCTAACTAGTTTAAAACTTGTAAGAAGGTTTCTGCACAACACTGCTGCAATGCAAAAGAATAATTGAATAATGTACATCCGAAGGGACTCCTTGAAGTCACTTCATCCAGTCCCCATCCCAAAGCAGAGCAAACTCTTATAGTTAGATTACATTGCTCAGGGCCTTGCCCTGTCAAAGGTTGAATATCTCCAAACCTCCAACCATTCCTGTGCTTCACTGGCCTCATCATGAAGGGTTTCTTCCTTATTATTACCTGCTAGTAAGGGGAGAAAAATTGGACACACTAAACTAGAAGTAGCTTCACAAGCAGAGAGGAATAATTACTGTAGGTAAAACGCTTGCTAATGCATCCCAGGATGCGATTATCCTTCATTACTACGGGGTACACTGTGGTGCATAGCAGCATAAGTTAGAATGTTGTCCCTTTGCCGTTATACTGGCATTGGTACAGAGGCCCTGATTTTTGTTGTAGAAAATATTTCCCATTATCTGTTAGAAATGTGTTACAGTACTGTGCAATTTTTGAAGTGTGGTAACCCATTAAAAATATTTTGGGATGACTGCCTATAAACAGCATGAAGATAAGTGTCCCACTGAGCTATCAGGTACTATAGGGGTCTAAGTCTTGGTTAAGACGACATCCAGAAGTGTCTTCACCCCATTTGTGAGAGGAAGGGTGCCATAGATTATTACAGATCTACATTCATATGTATATTGACCAATTTAGATCCCAGTATAACCCACAGTAATTCAAATAAGGTGAGTGGAGTTGCATTCAGTGGGAATTTGGCTCAGGATCTATCAGTCTGGAGGTTTTATTGTAGAAAAGAGGCTATATAAGTCATTGATCTTTTTTCTCTGATAATTATTTTCTCTTTAATTTTAAATAGTCTTAACTACACTGATAAGTAAATAAGTATCTGACCAGAAAATCTGTATCCTTCTAAGATTCCATGTATCTAGACATGTCTTAAACTTGTATTTAAATAGAACCTTCATGGTTAGCCTAGGCAAATGTCATGATAATTAGCAGGAAAAAATTCAGATGGATATGTTTGTCAGTACCATAAGGAAAAAAATATCCCATATCTCATTTATGGTGTACATCTACCTTATAAAACCTTACGAAGGCCATAAAGATTTTTAAAAGGAAAAAAACCCTCTATTTTTTGTATGCACCTTTTGTAGTTTTTTATTGCACCTAAGAGGATTAAAGTTGAAAATAACCAAAGGAAAAATTACTTTTATAGGAATTGAAAGCCTTTATCCATATATTTTATGCATTGCACATTCTTCAGATATACCTGCTCTGACAGTTTTCCCCCATGTATCTTAGAAAGCTTGTGTACTCACGTGGACCTGATGTAAAAACAGGAGAGAAGAGAGCATGAAAACCCAAAGCTACATATACTGTAATATAGTGTTACAAAACCTGATAGGAAAATCATCAGAAAATCTAAATTGTTGCTCTTGTCAGTCACATAATTAGACTATTTAAGTGTTAAATTCAGAATAAAGCTTTTCCTTATAACCTCTATGTGGAGTGAGTAGTTGGAAGAATGTATGTTTGTAATATTTCAGTTTTTAAATGTTGGTATACACATTGTAAATGAGGAATGTTATTTCATTTTGTGAATGGAAATACAAACTTATTGTGTAAAGAACAGAAAAATATCAAGCCAAATCACACTGACTTTAAAAAATACATATCCCCTGAAAATGTATGACATTCGTATTTCTAAAGGAGTTCAGGTCACTACATTTGCCTATTGCAGGTATAATCCTGGAGGGCCACAACATGTGTACACTTAAAGTGCATTCTTTGGTATTCTAAACTATCAAATATGTTTGCAAGTTTAATATATTCCATGAGTCTTCCCAAGTTGTGTATGCCAAGTCTGATGCAGTGAATATTCAGCTGACTTCCTGGGAAAACTGGAAAAGCCTTGTATAATATTCTTTGATAATGTCTTTGGTATATTTAGCTGGAATACTAATTCCTTTCCAGTCCTCTTCTTGCCTTCAAATGAAGTCCTGGAAGGAAAATAGAAACAACCTGGACATGGAGAAGTGAGTATGCTTTTCCTGGAAAACACAAAAAGGTGGTATAAATGTTACACACCATATAGGAACATCTAAAAGCTGTTTGCTAAAATAAATTACATTCTGTTTAATTTTTGCTTCTTCAAATAGAATTCCATGCTCAGTTTACATCTGAACTTGGAGGAATCCAAGCACTAATTAATTGCAAAGCTCTTTAAAGTTCTGCTTAGTACATGGTGCTAAGGATGTGAGCCATCTTCTACTCCATAAACACACTTTTAATATCTAAACAGATATTTAAACCCATGTCTATGATCATAATTATCATGGCCTCACTTTCTGAGACCCTGGAAATACTCTAACTAGAAGATGTATTCCAGTTGAAAGCAGGAGATACCTGTAATAAAAAACCCAAGTGAGATATCAGCCCTTGTATATCTTGAACAATCAAACAATAGTAAACTCCCAGACTTTAAAAGATAATGCCATCCAGGTGGTTCTGTGTATTTGCTCAGGAAAACTACACAACAGGAAAAAACCTGAACTGTTAACCAATTGTCCAAACACATTTTAGTAAATGGATGTTTAGAAAATGGGTGTTAATCAGCTAAAATAAATTCAAAGACCATTATTTATTAGGTCGTATATGGAACAGAAAAAACTTGCTCCTACCTGAAGAACCTTAGCAGCTAAAATTAAAATGAATGAATCATAAATATCTCACGTGGTATTTACTGGAGTTACAGTCTGGCTCTCTACTGTCTGGTCATGACCATGTCTGTCCATGGTGAAAGTAGCAATCCAAGATGTGACATTACTTATTAGTAGTCTAGAAGCAATCCTAATGTTTTGCTAGTGAACACCTTATCTCCTCAAGGCAGTTCTGTCCTGAGTGCTGCTTGTTTTGGACTAGCTTCCTTTGTAGAAATAAAGGCACTCGGAAATTCTCTTTCAGTTCACATTTGTTCAATGTTATTTTTTTTCTGCTGTAAAATAGCATTACAGTTCTGATTACAAAACTAGATCAACCAGTAAAACTAATTCATTAAGTAGAAAATATTGATAATTTCACTGAGACATCTTTTGATTGAAGTGACTAAGGACCAACTCAAGAGTAACCCATTCATGATGCTTTCCTTTACTATATCAAAGCCATTCTTTGACTTATCAATTACTTAGAGAAGATTAGTGTACTTCAATTTGTGAAAATCCAGGAAATGTTTCTCAAATTCCTGTCTGGGATTGAAATTCATAAAAACTTTGAGTAATGGTTATTTGTCATGTCTGGCTCATCTTCTTGCCTGAGAAGATGACTGTATTGCCTCCTGACTGATGTTCACTCTCCCACATAATATGACAAACTTTCTAAGACTTCATAAAAATAACTTAAAAATATTAAGAATCTTCTTCCTTCTCATTTTTAAAGTTTCAGTTTCACTAGAGCTACAGTTTCATGGCAGAAAACTACTAAAAGTGACAGAATTATAATTATTTTCAATGTTATTTCTTTTTCTCACTGCCCCACTCCTCCCCACTCCTCCCTCTCCTCCCTATTCAGTATTTACTGAATGCTTATCATTCATGTGGTCTTGGAGCACAATTTAGGAGATTCCTTGCTATCACCAGCTGTACAAAATTATTAAGTAGATCAGCACTCTGCTGCTATTATACTTAATCATTTGGTAAAAGAAGAAACTGTTTCTCTCTGTGGAGTTAGGTATCTCTAAGAATAACCAATATTCACTATAGAAATTGTAGAAAATAAATATGGTGACTCCCTGCTCCATAGTTGAAAGGAAGAAAATCTATCTTCCAGTACTTGAGAAACTATTGCAAACCAATTTATTTCAATCTGCTGGTGGTGTAACTGCTCTCTAAAGTAAACATTGCTCATAGAAATTACTAAAGAATTATGTTATTGTGTATATTCGCTGAAATATGGAGAACTCAGGGGGATAACCTGAAACCTGTGTAACATCCTAATTGGTGTTTCAAGAGATATATGTTATTCTGGTAGGAATAGGATGAAAATGTTTGCTTAATGTTGTAAACTTCCCTAGTGCTTGCTCCATGTACAGTTTTTCAGAACAGAACAACCACATTTTCCACTGGGTGAAGAAAGACACAGACAGACAGGTAGTCTAGCATAAGGATGCGTGGGTTTTCTCAGCTGGGGAGAGAAGACCAAAGGAAAATGGAGAGGACCTAATTGCTGCCTTCTCTAATCTAATGACTGATTATAAAAAAGATGGAGTCAGGAAATGGAATGGAAATTTGAACAAGACAGATAGAAGGAAGAAACCCTTCAGTGTGGGGGTGGTGAAGTACTATGGTAGGTACACAGGACCACTGTGGTATCTCTGTCCTTAGAGATGCTCAAAACTTCCCTGGACATAGCTCTAGGCAACCTGATCTAATTGTGAGGCTAGCCTGGTTATAAGAAAAGATACACTGATCCAAATTTCTGTGAAATTTTAGATTCAGTTAAAAACTCTGTTTCCTCAATGGGAATGTCCCTTGCTCTAGGGATGCAAACACTTAACATGGCATCAGATACACAATCTGCAAAACTATTTTCAATGTTATATTCAACACTTAATCAATGTGACTTATGCATTCAACACTTAATCAATGTGACTTATATCCTCAGGCTACCACAAAGTGATCCTTTTTAAAAGCTAATTATAAACTATAATCAGGAACTAATTGGCTGATAAAGCAAGAATTTCTTTTCCAAACTTGCTTTGCTTATTAAATTTAAACGTGACATCTGATTTTTTAATCTTTTCTTGGTAGAAAAGAAAAATTGTTTTTAGAGTTTTGCTGCTGTGTTTTACTGGGATTTAGTTGTTTATTTTGCTTACCTTGGACCTATGTCTACACACATAGTGAATTGTTTCTTCTCGTACTCTCTTCATACTCCCCCAGCAACAGAGCAGGCAAGAGACCTTCTTTGAACATACACCTGTTTCCTTCATTAGTCAGCAGGCACTGATGGTTTACAGATTGTTTTCTGTTCTTGAACCCAAAATACTATCTGATGTGAGTCATCCAGAGCCCCCATTGTGGGTGGGTAAGAAGAGTCTTAATGTTTCTTTTGAATAAGTGATAATAATAGGCCAAGTCTGAAGAGAGAAAATGGGCATGCTTACAAATGTCAATAGTAATGTGGAACATTTAAATAATTTGCTGCCCAAGCATAAGCATAAATGAGATCCCACTGGAGGAGCCTGCCAAGTGTGAATAGTGGCCCTTCAACATCCTTTGTGTGTGTGTGTAATTGAGGTGTCAGTAAAGGGGTGGTCCACCTTATCTGTGGCATTCAGAGGACATTACTGGTGTGGCATTAATTCCCTGGTTCACTAATAGTAGCAATACCTTTAGCTACACAAAAAGCACGTGTGAACATGGTAGCACTATGCAGGTTTTTGTACTTCAGTACTTGCTGAAGAGCCATGATTAGTTTTTTTCAAGGGCAATATCAGCAAAGAGGCAGGGTGAAAAACAGCAATAATGATTTGTCAGGTTGAAGGCAGAAATTCATGGGAAATTACTTCAGAACACAGCTATGCCGGGATGGTGCCTTATTGACCTGAATATTGTTGCTGCAAGTCAAACAAAGTTAAAAATAAGTTGGTGAAAAGCTTAAATAATTCTTACCTTCTGGGGGTGTATGGGTTTTGGGGATGGAGCCAGTCTGAGTTTAGACTTTAGGAAGTTATCAGATACTTTTTATTTTGCAATATGCATTCTTGACATGTTTTTTGCTTTCCTGACTGTCATGATTAAGTGCTGTAAATATTGCTGATATTCCATCTTTTAAAATATGGAGGTGTCGTGGTTTAAACCCAGTCAGGTAACTCGTTCGCTCACTTCCCCCCCTTTCTTGCCCTCCCCCTGCTCTCGGAGGGACGGAGAGGAGAATCGAAAAGAATGCAACTCCCACGGGTTGAGATAAGAACAGTTTAGTAACTAAGGTATAACACAAATCACTACTGCTACCACCAATGATAATAATGATAAAGGAAATAACAAGGGAAGAGAATACATCATCTCACCACCAGCCGACCGATAACTTGCCCCCCAAGCCCGACCAAGCTCCGACCGATACCTCCTCCAACCCTGCCGTCTCCCAGCCCCTCCGGCTCACTCCCAGTTACATCCTGGGCATGACGTGCTGTGGTATGGAATACCTCTTTGGTCAGTTTGGGTCAGGTGTCCTGTCTCTGCTTCCTCCTGGTTTCCCCTCCTCCCTGGCAGAGCATGAGGCTCACAAAGTCCTTGGCCAAACCAAAACATCGCTTGTTATCAGCTCTGTTCCCGAGCTGAAAGTCAAAACATTGCACTGCACCAGCTACCAAGAAGGGGAAAAATGACTGCTACTGCTGAACCCAGGACATTATCCACCCCTTATTCCATACCATTCACGTCATGCTCAGATCCCACATTTTCAATATACCACCACTCTTATCTCGGTGCACTCTTAACTTAGTGCATGGACCAGTCCCTATAAAGCTGCTGCGTCCATCTGGTCCATGATGTCAGGCTCCACCTCTTGTAACAGTCTTCCAGAGCAGGAGAGACTGTGTTGCAGTGTTCACACTTGTGAATAACCTGGGCAATAGTGTCCATTGCTAAGTCCACCCCTCGATCATGAGTCCATCTCTATGTTGCATCTCTGCTCTGATGGCCTGAAGTGCCATGGGCCCACCAGGCTCAAAATAATTCACTGTCCCCTTAAGCAGTTTCTGCAGCTTGTTGCTGGGGACTCCACACAGCTGCCTTCCATCTCCAATGCTTCCAAAGCACTGGAGGGGCCCAGTGGACTAGATACTTGCCCATACTGTCCCACACACCCTGCCACTCATGGCTGTCCAGCCTTGGGGAAAATCTCTTGGTCCCCCTGCATCGTCGTCTAATCCCAGACAAGACCCAAACCTGACTCTGCTTAACTTTTGAGATCAGACAAAATGGTTGTGGGTAGAACACAGCCTGTGTGTGTGCCAACATGCTGATCCCCATCACAATCAGCAGGCAGGTCCCAAGGACACCCAAAGGCCATTCAAAACCTTCAGAACTCTCAGTTGATGCTGCTGTACTTGTCACTGGGGCTGGTGTAGCTGCTGTGCTTGCCGGCTCTCCCACCGCCAGCTTCTCTTTTCCTGAGTCCAGCTCTTCCTCCTCTGCCTTGCTGGGAAATGCTGCGTGGTCTCCTGCATCCTCCTGGGGCTCGGCGGGCGGCTGTCGGGGCACGCTCTCGGCCGTCGCGGGGCTGGGCTCGGCCGCGGGGCTCGGCTCCTCCGCGGGGCTCGGCTCCTCCGCGGGGCTCGGCTCGGCCGCGGGGCTCGGCTCCTCCGCCGCCTTCTCCTGCTGCTCGGCAGCCGCTTCCTTCCTCTCCTCGACCGCCCCGACCTCCTCCACCGGCAGCCGTCCCCTCGCTGCCTCCGGCCCCGCTCCCGCCGCCGCTTGGTCCCCGGGGCCGCTCTCCTGAGCCGCTTCAGCTGCCGCCGGCTCCCGGGGCCGCTCCCCCTCGGCTCCCCGCAGCCTCACGAAGATGGAGAGTAGGGTGAGGGCCAGGGCGGTGAAGAGCAGCCGGACGGCCAGGTACAAGTCCACGGCCACGTCCGTCCCGCCCTGCTGCTGGAGCCCGCCCGTATTACAAGCCATTGCCATAAAGCACAGTGAGACAAGAACCTTAGCCCAAGCCCCATACTTGATAAACACTATCACAGCAAATACCGGCTCTACGTAAGTTACAACATTCTGAAGCTGTGAGATCAACAAGAACAACTCTGAGAGACAATAAATCAGCATTGTGACGAGTGACTATTAATCCAGTCAAATCTGTCGTTATCTCAACCCTTCGTGCCCCACGTTGGGCGCCAAAAAGAACTGTCGTGGTTTAAACCCAGTCAGGTAACTCGTTCACTCACTTCCCCCACTTTCTTGCCCTCCCCCTGCTCCCGGAGGGACGGAGAGGAGAATCGAAAAGAATGCGACTCCCACGGGTTGAGATAAGAACAGTTTAGTAACTAAGGTATAACACAAATCACTACTGCTACCACCAGTGATAATAATGATAAAGGAAATAACAAGGGAAGAGAATACATCATCTCACCACCAGCCGACCGATAACTCGCCCCCCCCAGCCTGACCAAGCTCCGACCGATACCTCCTCCAACCCTGCCGTCCCCCAGCCCCTCCGGCTCACTCCCAGTTACATCCTGGGCATGACGTGCTGTGGTATGGAATACCTCTTTGGTCAGTTTGGGTCAGGTGTCCTGTCTCTGCTTCCTCCTGGTTTCCCCTCCTCCCTGGCAGAGCATGAGGCTCACAAAGTCCTTGGCCAAACCAAAACATCGCTTGTTATCAGCTCTGTTCCCGAGCTGAAAGTCAAAACATTGCACTGCACCAGCTACCAAGAAGGGGAAAAATGACTGCTACTGCTGAACCCAGGACAGGAGGTAACATGAAAAATTAAATAAGGGTACTATGTACTCTCTCTCTTAACGGTTTGGTTTATCAAACGGTATTGAAACTTGAGAGTTAGAAGAAAACCATTATTATGGCTGTGTAGCTCCTCAGTGCTGTAGTCCACATTGCTATAAAAACAAGTACTTCTTCTAGTAGAAAGACACAGAAAAATAAGCAAGATTTTTTTCCTATTTAAACACGTATTACTTATTTTCCCCACGTTTTTATTGCAGTTTCTTTTCGTTAAAGCCCTTTTAAGGTTACTTAAGAAAGGAGAGCATTTCATACATTCATTCTCTGCAACTGGCAGTGTTAACGTCCTCCCTTTGGAAGTGTGAGGTTAACAATTTTTCTAAGTGCGCTATGATTAAGACTTAAGCAACTTAGGACTTTCTAAACCACCCCCTTCGAAAAATGTCTAATCGCTTCTATTTGCAGCTTTGTATATGACAGAACAGAGACTGCTTTGATAAAACTTATAATATGCTATTTGAGTGGCAGCACAGGAAATCAAACCCATGGTGCCCAAGAACGGCAGTGTTGCAAAGGTCCTGTTCTTTCAACCTTCTGTCTTTTCAAGGGTTTTTTTCAGTGACATTTTTCTCATGATGTAAATAATGAAGAATTGTTGTAAATTCATAATCCTAGTCAATGTTAAAAGTTGTGCAGAATTTAGTGTTGTGTCTTCTGTGATTTTAGCAGGTACTCCTAATAAACTGCTGAAGATAATCACTCCAGAAAAGGTGGTGTATATTCATTCCAAATCCCACTGGCTTCACTGTGAGCATTTTAATTAATTCTAATCCAGTCCCAAACATTCATCCTTAATGTCCCATTGAAACAGTCTCTTCGGTCTTGAAGATTGTATAGCTGCTTCACGTGTCAGAAGAGAAAATGGAGATCACACAGAGATAAGAGGCTTGATGCTAAAACTGGCAGTTAGCATATGAAATGCAGTGCTCCCCACACCTCACCAGAAAGGAGAACTAAGCTAACATCTAATTAAACTAGGCTTACTACATGTGCCAATAGTGAGTATTCTCTTAGCCATCCTGGTAACAACTATAATCAGTGATTGCTAATGAAAAATACTGTCACATTTCCCAATGTGCATCTTTCTTTGGCTGTTACTGGAGCTCCTCCAGATTATAGTTTTGATCACAACAGGTGTCATATTTTTGGGTATACCATTCTGTATGCATAAAGAAATTTCCAGCCTTTTGGAGTTTAAAGATGCCTTCAGATTTTCCTGTACAGATAAGGATCCATGTGTAGAAAATTTCAGCCTGCTGGCAGTAGTCTCACTTCTGGTTTTAGTGAGCTTTTTCAGTCCTAAGAGTAGACTGCAAGTCAGGCACATACCCTCAGTCTCTGTGAGGATGCTGAGTGCCCAACAGACCTTGTTTGTCCTGATGAGTCTCAACTAGACCCCTCACACAAGCATCATCTGCCTGCTGGTCCAGGAGCTTTATTTAAGCTCAAGCTTCTGCCTGGAGTTGAGGGGGATTATAGTACGGGTGGTACTTTTGCTGATGAAGTATGGTCCACAGACAGGGTATACAGAGATGGTGGAAGCAGCAGCAGTAGTTTTCTGTCAACAGCCTGGAACTCACTGGACAAGGTGAGGCAGGCAGTGCAATGTTCAAGGTTAGTGAGGCAAATCCAGTCTGAGATTCAGGAAGAGCAGGGGATAGGAGATGATAGGCACCCTGTGGTGTAGCTCAGGCAGAGTTGGGCTGCCCAGGTCTGAGCTTAAGGCAGCTTGTGTCCATGGCAGAATATGTGAGTGCCTGGCAAGGGTCTCAGGTGAGGCTGGGAAGGATGATTAAGTCCTGTTGGACCCCTGGGGTCCCAACAGTCAATTAAAACTCTTCAGGAGAAGAAGGAAAAACCCTTTCAAGGCAGGGAACTGTGGGAAGATGGTCAACTTCAGTGTTGGGTGTCAGGCATTTTAGGAATGAGACTAAGAATTAGGCTAAGAATAAGTGGGAAGACTGAGGGTCTTAGTGAATTGGTGAGTTGTCCATGTCCATACAGCACACATTGGAAAAAAGGCTGTTGTGTCATTCTTCTTTAAAATAAAATAGAAATGGTTTCATATGGCAGAATTTGTTTCTGAAATGTTTTGCCTCACCACACCTTTTTTCTGTGCAGCATCAAACACATTTTTTTTTCAGGTTGGCAAGTGAGTAGTTTTCAAAATAAGCTGCAGGAAGCTTACTGAAATGAATAAAAACAATGTTCATCAGCTTTTCTATCTTGATTTCGTTGCCTATTCTCAGTGACAAAGCACTGTTTTTTGTTCAGTTGTGCTATTCACCCCTACATATTCTACCCAACGGAAGAAAACCACACTGAAGTAGTGTTTGGATTGCATAATGCACTCCGAGATACAGATAAGTCCCATTCTGTCAGAGGTCTAAGCTGCAGAATCTGAAAAGCTAGGGCCTGATGCATTTTCAGTACACGGTTCATCAGTCCCTTGTTTTAGTCTGTTTCTACACTCCCTTCTTCCCTATGTTATCAAATCTACAAAATAAAGGCTTATGAAGTTTACTGAACTGCGTAGGGATATAAACTAAAATATTAAATTTGTGATTTAATGGAAGCCATGCACATGCAGCCATTTGAACTTACTTACTTTAGGGCTGAAGTTGCTAAAAGCCTGCATGGCCTGAGGCACATGTGCACTGTGTAACTTGTAATAGTAGTATGATTTGGGTTAACAAACTGAAGAGATCTAATTAAATATGTGATCAGCAAATGACAGTTTGAATATGACTGAAACCTGAGTTACAGGGATCTTAGGAAGCCTTTATTTTCCGCAGTGGAATAAAACTATGTAAACAATTTGAACAATTGTAAGCCAGTTCAGCCTTAAAAAAAAAAAAGCAGTTCAATTTTTAGCAGTGGCATTTACATTTTGGGAGCTAAGAGCACTCGTGGTTTCCTTTCTTACCCAGTTAAAGCCTGGAAGACCATGAGTCAAGATTAATTATGAAAAAAGTAATTTCCACCTGAAATTGTTAAATGAATAGGGAGAGGTAAGACCTTCTGAGTGTGCAGAATCACTTTTTTCCTTTTTAATGCAGCAGAACTAGTGCTCTATTTGGATATCATGTTCCATAATCTTTAATAGCTGAGGTATGTCTGAAGCAGAAGGATACGTTGCTGTGATCACAAGCTTCCAATGAAAACACTGTATCTGGCATGGTGCAGCAAAGTCCTAGGAAAACCCTAAAGGACCAGGATGATATAGAAAGAATAGGTGTACACCATCTGGAATATACACAGTACACATTTTTTTCAGTCAAATGGTTTAGAAAGTACCCTGTTCTTTAATAAAAACAGAGAAAAGATACGGTGGATGTAAAACCAAATCAGGTTGTTTGCAAGAAGGAGCCTAGCAGTTTTAGTGGTACAAAACTGAGAAGAATTTAGGTTTGCAAGCTATTTTTAAAATAATCTGCTCATTAACCCCCTTCCTTTTTTATATGAGATGCCAAATGTTTTAAAACAGACCATCAACTTTTAATTATTTCAGGATAAAAAAGGAAGTAAAGCTAAATAAAGCTTTTAAATTTAATTTCTACATCCATACGTAGGATTTTTTTTTCTGCTATTTATAAACCTATTTTGAAATCACTAAAGCTGCATTTGCCAAGGTACCTGTTATCTGCATATTATCAGACTGTTCTTATTACAGCTCTCTATGAATGTTCTTGTCATTCTTGACTATAGCTGAGTTCCCATATTGGTGAATTTCCATGTCACCATGACTCTGAAAGTCCTTGTTACTTCTTATGTGCAAGTACACTTATCAACTCTGTTATTGCCTTATTCTGTGTAATGATCTGTCCTGGATGTGTACAGCTCTTACTTCTGTAGTTAGGCAGTTTTCTAATTTGAGTCTGGTATTTTTTGAGTTGTTTTCTCTCAGAGGTAGCGAGTCTATGGAAAAACACAAGGAAGAAATGATCTATAATTCAAAGAGCAAGATGTTGAAGTTGCCATATAATTTTAAGACCTATTTTGATACCTGTCCATGTCAAGTTGGGCAAGTGACCTAACTTTTCTGTGCTTTAATTGCCACTATTTCAAAGCAGGGAAGAGAAAATTATTGAATAACCTGCTTCTGTAGTTCATCTGAGGTACCGATCTAAAAGCAAATTTTTGTGCTCTTTTAAACATTGATAGTCTAAAGCATTTGTTCTATATTTCCTGTATATCTTAATTCACTTGCAACAAGAAAAATAAAGGCTATATGACATTTAATTTTGCTTTTCAAAATGGGGCAAAAATAAGAGGCACAGTCAGCAGAGGCTTTGTTGTTTTTTTCTCAAAGTCACTCGAGATCAGATCTTTTGAACTAGAGCAAAATCATAAAATGTTGGTATATTTATGTCACGTGACAAGGATGTGACAAATACCTGATCCATATTTAACTACTGTTCAGATCTGACATATTTGTCAAATGCTTCTCTGAGATCAAATTTTTATGAAACCAGAAGGCTGCTTTCCTTTTCTCTTATGGGCAATGGTTGTTTAACCAGTTTTAGCCAGCCATTTAGGCTTTGTGGCTTTTGGGTGTATATATGTCACCTGCCCTCCAGGGTCCACTAAACCATCCCCTACCTTTGAGTTTTCTATACTGGATTCTGAATGCTTTCAGTTTTCAGTGAAAGATACATTTGTACACTGTCACGTCCAGCACTTGACACTTGATTTTAATTTATAAAAAATGAGCTCTTTGTTTAATATAGGACGATTGATTTAAAAAAAAGGAATGTGCTAGAATGATGGGATAATTTAGGTGGGACTCTGGAGTCATCTAAATTCAAACCTGAACTTTAGTTATCCCAGTCTTGTCCAGTTGAGTTTTGAATACCTCCAAGGCTATGGATCCCTGAGCTCCTATGTGCAGCCATTCCAGCCTCATTGTAGAGAATTTCTGCCTTAGGGCTGGCTGGAATTTCCCGTGCTGCAGCTTGCAGCTGTTTCCTCTTTTCTTTTTGTTTTTTTTTACCTCTGAAAAGAGCCTGTCCCCATTGTCTTTACCATTCTGCATTACAGGATGGAGAGAGTGATTAGATTCCTCCTTAAGCTTTCTTTTCTAGAAGCTGAGCAAACAGGCTCCTTCTCAATGCATATCATGCATCCAAGACCTGTAACCACTCCGGTGATTCTCTCCCTCTCCAGTTTGTCATTGTCTTTTTCAGACTGTGATGGTGGTGAGGTGCATGAAATAGAATGGGGTAGTCTAGCTGAGGCTGCACAGGTAGAGGGGAAAAACTCCCTTCAACCAGTGGGCAGCACGCCTGCTAATGCAACCCAAGATGCGACAAGATGCCATCTGTTATGGCTGAAAAGGGACTCTGCAGGTTTGTGTTTAGCCTGTTATTCACCTAGACCCTTAGGTCCCTTTCTGCAGACATAATACAGTGACTAAAACCTAACCTATGTAAGTATTATTTCATTCAGGGAATACATTCTCCATCTTAAATTTGCTTTTGGTGTAACCAGCCTAATGAAATATAACAATAAGCCTCTATATTAAAATAGTTATCAGAGAATGCTTTGTTTGTTCATTTCCTTCATTGCTTTCTAGCATTATTTGGATAACAAACAGCAAACAAACCATTCTATGCTACTGTGGTGTGGTGGGTTGACCAGCGCGAGACACCAGCTGTCTGCCAAATCTTCTCTGTGTCTCCCTCCCTCAGCTGAAAAGGGGAAACAAGGCTGTCTTTAACAAAAAGCTCTTGGGTTGAGATACGGACAGGAAGATCACTCACCAGTTACCGTAATGGGCAAAATAGACTTGGCTTGGGGAAATCAAATCAGAGTAGGGTAACAAGAAATAAAAACTAAATCTTAAACCACCTTCCTAACACCCCTCCCTTCTTCCTGGGCTGAATTTTACTCATGTATTCTCTACCTCCTCCCCTCCAGTGGTGTAAGGGGATGTGAAATGGGGTTGCAGTCAGTTCATAACATGTTGTCTCTGCCACTTCTTCTTCCTCAGGGGGAAGACTCCTCACGTTCTTCCCCTGCTCCAGATTGGGCTCTTTCCCACAGCAGTCTCCCATGAACTTCTCCAATGTGAGTCTTTCCCATGGGCTGCAGTTCTTCACAAACTACTCCAGTGTGGGTCTCTTTCATGGGTGCAGTCCTTCAGGAACAGATTGTTCCAATGTGGGTCCCTGTGGGATCACAAGTCCTGCAGCAAACCCACTCCAGTGCAGGCTTTCCACAGGGTCACATCCTCCTTTGAGCATCCCCTTGCTCCAGTGTGGTGTCCTCCCTGGGCTGCAGGTGGAGATTTGCTCCACCATGGACCTCCACGTGCTGCAGGGGCACAGCCTGCCTCACCATGGGAGGCACCATGGGCTGCAGGGGAATCTCTGCTCTGGCCCCTGCAGCACCTCCTCCCCTCCTTCTGCACTGGCCTTCATATCTGCAGAATTGTGTTGCTGTCATGTATTTTCCTTCCTCTCTCCTCCTGCAATTGTTCCACAGCAGTCTTTTTTTCTGAGTGTGTTATCTCAGAGATGCTACCACTGCTGATGATGCTCTCGGCCTTGGCCAGTGGAGGGTCTTGTCTTGGAGCCCTCTGGCATTGGTTTTGTTGGACATGGAGAAAGCTTCCAGGAGCTTCTTACAGAAACCACCTCTCTATCCCTCCCCAGCTTCCAAACCTTGCCACACAAACCCAATATAGCCACCAAGCACAAATGTTTCCTTTTTGACTGAAAATGTGAATTTTTCCCATGCAAATTTAGTTGTTACTCATGATTTGTTTATAGTGAAGCATTTAATAGGTATGCGTTTGCATAATTAATATTAATTTGTATAATTAATATAATTGCGTGTGTATATTAAAAGACACACATTTATATGTATAATTGTTTTAATTTATTATTTCTTTTTTTTTTTTTAGCTACCCTCACTGATGTGTTTCATGTTTTCCACCCAGGCTCATTTCATTTCATTATACACCTGGAATTACTCCTTTTCCTCCTCACTATTTAGGTCAAATTGATGAATGCGCAGTTTCTTGTCAGATTCCCACAGCTGAAGCAGTCCCTCATCAGAAAGGCTTAGTATGTCATCCTTGTTTTTATTATTTATCTCTTCTCACAAGATAGTTTTGCAAGTGTGCTGGCTGAATGCCAATGACGAAATGGGCTTTCAGAAAACACTATATATAGCTTGTCTTTTTTTTTGTTTGTTTGTTCAGGAGAGACAATTCAAACATCTTTCACTAAAGGAGGAACAGATTAACATGAGTGCTTGAGATTCTCGGAACAAGCATCAGTCTGATGTCGTGGTTGTGAAACAGAGAAATAAAATTGAAATAACAGGTTCAGCTGTTGTCATGTTGAAAATGTAGCAAAATAAAATATTTAGGAAATGAGAACTATGGAATTCTATAAAAGGATTGTGTTTTCCAACTTTTCATACCCTGTTACAAACAATAAAAAAGTAACAGATGTTAAAGATGAAAGAGTATGTGCTTTGACTGAATAGCAAAATGCCTGGAAGGCAGCGTGGGTTAAAACACAGGGTGTTAAAGTATCTTTTAACATTGTGCCAAGAAACCACTGCTTTTTTACCAAGGTTTATTGGCTGCAATAGCTGATTCCCCATGAGGAGTCCAATCTAAACTAGCAGCAGAAAAGGAGGGAGTTGGCAGACTGTGTTAGCTCAGAACGGAGAAGAGTCTTGGGACTGTAATTGTGGAGGTGCAGGGATGACTTGCCCCGGCAGCAAACTGGCAGCACAGAAATCCGATTCTTTTCACAAAGTTTTTGCTAAGGGTAGCCATGATTGTGACCCTGTGTTTCCTCCTTAAATGTAAAGAAGGCTTGCCTGATTTATTCCAGGAGGAAAGGAAAGATGCGTAATTCCAACTTGCATTACAGCTTGCCCTACAAGATACCATTCAACCTTCCCGTGTTTTCCCTAATCTCCAGCACAGTTCTGTGGCACCTGTCTGTCTAGTATTTGTACAAGTGCTGTTTCACAGCACCTGTGCATCACAGATTTATGCAAAGTAATTTCAGGAACGGCTACTTGAGTCCTGCAGATTTTATTCCCTGGAGACTTTCGACAGTGTGTCATTAGTTTCCTTCCAGGGCGGGATTCCTTGGCTATTGTTCTCAGGACTTCAGTCTTGGCACTTTTAAGATGCATTTTTTAGTCACCTATCCCCAGATTTTCCATCTCCCTTCTCCATTGTGAGGGGAATTTTTTTTCCATCTTCTTTCAACCTTGAGTCATTCTTCCCAGCAGGTGGGCCTTTACGTTTAGAAGACACTCTTGTTTGCTTTCTATGCAGCAGCAGACATGACCATGGCAGACACAAGAAAGTGCTGGCAGGCGTGGTTTTGGTGTTCTATTTTTATTTTTGATTGGCAGTGATGAGCAATGAAAACTTGCTCGTCCACCTTCTCACTATTGAAAAGCAGGATGATTATTTTCACTATAATTCTGGCAACTGAAAAGTATAAGGCATGTTGGATGCACATATCCTGCTGAAGAAAGTGAATTTTCAAGAGAAGTAGGTGTGAGAAAGGGGGATAGCTCTCAGCTCCAACTGGGAAATACAATTTTTTTTAATGATGTGCCTGAAAATTTCAGAAATATGTTCAAATATGTTTGGTTTAAATGAAGGTTTTTAAAATAATGGAATTTCGGCTTCCCCTACATATGGGTAGTCATTGCAGGCAGTGTGGGTACAGTATGCAGTCTTACTGAAGAAACTTAGTTTTTGTCATCCAGTCTGTCTGAAATTTCTCCTTGGTTGATTCTTATCAATACTTACTGAACAAGTCAATGCATTTCAGTGACCACCACCCAACATAATCCCAGAAATGCTCATTTAATAGGTCCACAGGAAGCATGTGAAGAAGCATGGAAGAGTGTTTAAAGAGCAAATAAAAACAGTGTTGGAAGAGGATTCCGATGGTCCTGCCTTGCCTTTAATAAGAACGAATTTTTCAGTGTTTGCCATGTGAAAACCAATAGCATCTTTAAGCATCAAGATAGTGATCAGATAGTGATGGAACTGATTGCAAAACCAACAAAAGCAATTAAAACTCTTGTATTTAAGTACACTAAAGCAAAAAAAAAAAAAAAAGCAACTAGAATTAGGTTAAAAAGAACCCTTATTAGTAAAGTTGTTTTCTTTGTATGTGCTATTCTCTGTTACCGGTTTGCTATGTAAGAGATAACAAGAAATTTCAAAGTATGTCTTTTTTTTTGTTCAATCACCTTTTCCCCACAAGTAACCTTTTGATTTAAAAAAAAAATCAAAGGAAAGGATCACTCCACTATAAAGTCTTTACAGTTTTGATGCTATAGTTTAAAGATACTATTATTTCAGTTTTGTAACCCTATCTAGCCCTGCTGTTGAAGAGGAGGGACACATTGAGCCGAGTCTAGATAGTTTGGTAAGTTTTACAGTCAGAGGGTAAATAACATCTTCCCCTACTGTCAGTAATAAAGCTGTTTTGTAGGTCAAAAAAAAGAGCATTATAAGAGAGAGTGGACCATAGATGTATCTTCAGTGGAGATTGTGACCTTAGTGGATCAGAGGGGTTTAGAAGCCTGAGTGTATTTAATGACAGCTAGCTGAATTAGAAATATCTATGCACTGTTTAAAATGATGGTGGTGCCCATAAAATGTTTCAGCCTTGTGGCACCCTCCTTTGGGATATTCTTTGAAAGATATTTAGAGCATAGAAGTAATGCAGAAAAGAATAATAAAGTGCAAATATGATGTGGAGAATGGCCCACCTCCCAGCTTTATACCTGTCATTTTCTACTCTGTGTCCCCTGATTAAAGGAGAATTCCTTTTTACAATATTATTGACTTTTTATCCTAAGTGATTCAATTAAGATTTGCTGATTTTCACTGGACAGAGTATTCATTTTTGATCTCACACAGTCATTTGTACTGCTTTAAGTAAAGCTTTTGCAGATCCTGCTTCCATGCTTTTATATCCAGCTGTAAGTGAGGTAGAATTAAGGCTGTGATCAAAAGCACTGTGAGAAAAGTATTAGTAAAGGTATCTGGGTTTATTAATACTTTTAGGCCATAGGAGACAGTTAAAGATAGTACTTTTTTGCTAATGGCTAATGTACATAAAAGAAAATGAACATGCTTTCAGGCAAAAATGTCCTTTCTTTTTTTTTTCTGATAAGGGTTATCAAATTTCAAGCAAAATCAAATTAAAATCAATTCCTCTAGTGTTATTCCTATTAGGCAGATTAGTTAAATAGTGTAAGAGAAACTGGGCAGGTAAAGCATACAATGCAGAGAGATAAAGCTATCTCTGCTGGTTAATGAGGAAGGAAAGGAATAAAATAGGGAATGAGTGCAATGTACCATGTAATGTCCATCTTTGCTGAGCTCAGTATCTTTGATGTGTACTAGATTAATGAATTTCCAGGCTCATCTTGTGTACGTGTTTTGTGCCCGCACTGAGAATGAACAGTGAAAACTGCTGGTACAGGACAAATGGTGAGAATGCCATCTGAACTGGGAAAGGATTGGGGACTGCTGCTGGTCATGGCACTGCAGGTTTACAGTGACTTACATGGCTTTGGCAACTGCAGCCTGAGATAGAAGAGTTGCAGTCTGGGTGTGTGAATTTCAACATGAGAAAAAGAAAAATTGTTTAGACTATAGAAGCTTTTATTTTAATCAGCTAACATTACCCTAAAAAAATCTCATTCTCATCAGCTTTGGTGCCAGCTCTTATTTGTTATGAATAAAGACCTGAATAAATAAATATATGTAATACAGTTATAAATAAATATATTTTATTGAGGTTTCTGTTCTTTATCGGGGCATTCTGAATTCCATACCCTGGAATTATAACAGGACAGCTCTTACAGAACAGGTTTTGTGCATGAAGAGGTGTAGCTGTGTGAAGTTTGCAGCTGTCCCAATAAATGAAAGGACGGGTTGTACTTCTGCATATGGCTTACATCTATGGTGACTTGTAGGATTGTATCCTTTGTGTTATATGAACTGTACCATGTAAAAATTGTTGAACTTCCACAAAATTTGTATACTATTGTTCTTTGTTATGACATAGAAATGTGTAATACTTCTATTTTTTTCTTACCTGTTTTTTAATAACTGAGAGCACATGCAAAAGGAAAATATCCTGTGTTTGTGAGTTCACATAGTTCAGGTGCTTATATTTTACCTGGGAATAAAATCATTTGACACATCAGAGTAATATAATTAAAATTAGTTATGATCTAATAGAAGATTATAGCTTCAGATGAAGACTAACACTGAACAACAGATAAACTCAGAAGAAACAAAACACTTGTGTCTATGCAAAAGTCATTAATAAAAAATGAAGGCAGAAAAACTGAAATTAAACCAGAATCAAAATATTGGTTAAAATGTTCATTTAAAAAAGCATCTTCTTATATAAGAAATGTTTGGCGGGGTTCTTTTGTTTTGCTTTTGTGGTTTTATTTTTGTTTGTATTTTGGGGGTGGGGTGGGGGTTGTTTGTTTTATTTTCCTTTGAAAAGGAATCACGGATTCAAAAGCAAATAAGAAAAGTTATTATAGCAGGTCCCCAAGTGTATCTGAAATGTGATAGTTCAGAATAGATTTCTGTGTTTATTCTGACGAATTTATTATCTCAAGGTATACATATAGCTGATATCATGTATTATTAGTTTTTAGTGAGTCTTCTTACAGATTATGTTAAGCAATGACGTAAGACTTTGTAGAAATGGGTTTTCTGACTTCTCGTAGATTTACATCTTCATAGGGCCTCACTGATTTGGTCTGTAATGTCTGACCTTCATTTCAGATGTAGCATAGTATGTCTAAAGTGTAAATGTATTGAAATTTGTGAATGTAATAGAATGAAAAAGAGTAAACATTAGAGAAAATTTGTTGGGTTTTTTTTTTTTTTTGGTGAGTGCATCTCTGAGTGTTTTGTGGGGAGAAAAAAAGAAAGGAATTATTGCTTGAAATAGTATTTTTCTTCCAGGTGAAATCACTCTTTTCCTGGAATATTTTTTTTTTTTAATTGAAGGAATTGAATAGGAATGTGGTGTTTAGGGTTTAGTGAAGGTGAGCAGGCTCGTTGGGTAAGACAGTCGGTACAAACCTTGTGCTTTTGCTGCTTTATGCTACTCAGGTAGTCATTAATCCTCACTCTTCCAGACTTTCCAGCTACTTGTACTCAATCAGTCCAACATAATTAAAAGGGTGGGGAGCTATCATGCATGGGCTGTAAATAATTCCTCTTTGTGCTTATCACTCTTAAGGCAGGGATTTAAGTTCCCTAAGGAAGCAAAGATGTTTAAAAAACAGTGTTCAAAGTAGGTAATCTTAGGCAAGATAAATTTTTGATTTTGTACTCTGCCCAGGCAGAAATTTGACATGTTCTAGGTGCTGGATTTTGCTGGCAGAGTGATACTGTTGATGAGTTTGAACATGCATAATTCCTATTGCCATACCTATTATATCATAAACTACAGTGTAAGCTCAGTTTGGTTTTGCAAATCTGTGTTTTTAGAGTCTGCTGAACTCATGAGCTAGGTGTACTATAGGAATGCACACAGTTTTGCCAGTGTTGGCATTCAGACTTTATACTCTTACATTGGCATTCAGACTCCTGCTGTCTCCCTTCCATGGACATACCCTACAGTAAAATGGCATTTGACAACTGAAACTCTTTAATAGAAGACTGTACTCACTGGGGAAAACCAAAACCAAAAAAACAAACAAACAAAACCCAAACCAAACAAACAAACAAGTAAGAGTTAGAGAAATTCAGAGTTTAGGGTAAATAGGGTGCATACATACTCTAGAATAATCTAAAAATCTAACACGGTCAATATCTAGGATCACACCATAGTCAGAAGTCCCTGTTAGGCGACTGTTAGCTTCTTGAAAGTATTTGTAGAAGCTACAGCAGATGCAGTGGACATTTTTATGCACTGTGTGTTTAATAACAGATAGTAGACCCGGTATTAACACACAGGTAACAATAGGGATCAAATGCTTAATTCAGTACACAAAGAATAACTTCTAAGAAGTGCCTTGAAAACTGAAAAGGTGTAGTTAGAGAATCTGCCTTAGCATTAAAGATTCATCGGGATGACCTACTTAGAATGATCATTATGTACCTAAGATCAGGCTACAGTTTTCGGCCATAAATATTACAGTGTTTCTTTTCTTTTAAGGCTGCATTTCTCTTCTAGTAAATGCTTCAGTTTACACTGAATAGCTAAGTAGTGCCATCACATTTGGTTTCTTTGAGAAGCAGTCAGAGTGTAATCTAGAGGAAGGAACTAAAAATAAAGACATTTTCCACTACAGGTGAATTTCTATAGTCATTATCAAAGAAGCCAGGGAAATATCTTTTAGCGTCTTAATTCATACTACCTGCATGTCTGTGTGATTTTAGGGTTTGTTTGTTTTTTTTAATCAGAAGTACATCATGTCCTTAATTTATCTAATGCAGTCTGTGATTCTTCCTACCCCTCAAAACACTACCAGACTTAAAACTGATGTCTGGAATGTACTTCTGGAACAGTGTTTACAGCTGAATAAGTAAAGGACAGCTTCTTGAAGCACTACCCTGGTCTTCTCCCATGGAGTTCAGGGTGGGCAGTTCACACTACTTTAGCAAAGGAAATAGGATTTTCTTCAGAAGTTTCCAGCCCTTTTCTCTTACTCCTGCATTACACCTCACTGCTTCCCTAGTTGTACCACTGCAGCTTTTTCTGAGGTTATGCTTATTAAAGTGGTCATGTTTAAAAATAAGTTTTCCCCAAGCTGGAAGCAGGGACTGTTTTCTTGGAAGCACTGCTAAAGAGATTTTAGCCTGCTTTGTCCCAGAGGTGAGGCTTCTGCAGTCCTGTTGCAATGCCCAAGTTCACCCCCCTCTTAACTTCTGACACATGAGTAATGGTGCAGTCTTGTAATTGATTTCAGCTGTTATAACTATGGATGGTTGCCAAAGAAGGATAGTGCATTTGTCCCCTCCACCTGCTTGCATGCTGCTGCCATTTCCTTCTACTACCCCTAGCGACCATGCAGATGTGTGATGAGCAAATAGCCTTGCTAATATGCCTGAAAACTTTGTGGAAAAGAAGAGAATGGTTAGTCTTCAGTCAAATAAGCAAGCTGCTCTTGACTCATTGTGCCTGTATTTGTGATCCTGGGGCTGCATGAAGGGAGAGATGGAAAAGTCCAGCAGGGGAATGGGGATAAAATGTCTTGGTGGTTTTGTGCATGTAGATTGGCTTGAGCTTGTGCCAGCCTAACACACTCCGGGGTGAATTAGCTGTTTATAAACAGTTGCTTTGGGCTGCCTCTACTGTTACTATGGGTAGGGGAAAGAGGGATGTGTCTGGGCATGATTTAGGTATCGGAAAACTCTGTAGTGTGGAAGTCCCACCACTTCCACCCACCCAGCTCCCTGTGCTGACTCTTTTAGCACAGAAATACATGTTGCTAAGACTCAGTATGAATGCATTGTGAATGCATTGGCCAAGCTCAGTAAGTTTGAGAGACTAGTACAGATTTTAGGAATATTAACTCCATACAAGATTCATGTAAGTGGGAGGCTGGACAGAGGACAGCTATTTCATGGTAGCTAATTGAGAGAAAAGCAGTGTTTTGTTACATAGCAGGCAGTTCAAAACACAGCAAGCAGATCAAATGGAGAAGGACATTGCAGACAGAGTTGATATGATGTATGGTGCATGGAATCACTTGTTTTATTTCAGAATAAAACCTGGTATCTAAGACTAGAGTGTAATAAATTTCATTTTGAGAAACAGTAAGGATGTCAGCTTTTTCTTTATTTTCTTTGTAACCTGGGATATTTGTATCTCTGAGGAAAATCCACAATTGTACATTTGAAGGCCTGAACTATAGTGTTGTGTGCTTAAATAAAGATTGGTATGGCACTGTATCAGTGTGAAAAAGCAACTAAGGAGCAAAGTATTAACTTTTTTCTCTCGTATTTTGCAGGTTGAACATTACGGCTTCACACGTACTTGGGCCTTTTCCACTGATGTCTAACACACAGTAGGTGCTCTACACGGTATTCAGCAGGTCCCGCAGCAGCATAGCAGCAGCATAACAGTATTCTTTCTTTGATACAAGATGGAGGAAACATACAAAGATAGAACTTCATTAATGAAAGGGGCAAAAGATATTGCCAAAGAAGTGAAGAGGCAAGCAGTGAAAAAAGTGAATAAAGCTGTTGAAAAGGCTCAGGATGGCTACACACAGAGGTCCTACAATCGATTCCAGGATGAGGAAGATGATGATGATTACTATGTGCAAGGAGGAAATTATGGTGTTGAAGCTAATGATGATGAAGGATCAAGTGAAGCAACTGAAGGACATGATGAAGATGATGAAATTTATGAAGGGGAGTATCAGGGAGTCCCCAGCATGGGAGGTAAAGATGGCATGGTGGCCTTAGGTCAGCCTATGAGTGATGAATATAAGGATCGTCATGAACTGGAAACAGAGAGAAAAGCTGATGAAGAAGAGCTAGCGCAGCAGTATGAACTGATAATACAAGAATGTGGCCATGGTCGTTTCCAGTGGGCCCTCTTCTTTGTGTTAGGAATGGCCCTGATGGCTGATGGGGTTGAAGTTTTTGTAGTTGGATTTGTGTTGCCCAGTGCTGAAACAGACATGTGTATACCCAATTCTGGATCAGGATGGCTTGGTGAGTAAAGTCCTTTCTCTGTCTTTGTGCTATTACAAGTGCTGCTTACAGTATGCCTAAATATGTATTTGTCAACACCAATGCTTATATAAAAATATATTTGTATTGAATATATATGATCCACAAAGTGCATAAAGAGCTGTATGGATTTAATGAAGATTATAATTTTATTTTTTAGACTTTTTTTCAGTAAGTATAAATAAATTGTTGAAATGGAAGTCTGCACAGTAAAACTTTAGAGCAGAGGGATATATTTTGTTCTCATATACAAGAGTAGACATGCAGATGAACGAATTAAAAACCAAAATAAAACAAAAAACAAACAAGAAAACAAAAAAACCCCAACCAACCAACAATAAAAACCCCAAAACAAAACAAAAACCAAACCACTCTCAGAGTATTGGAGTTCTGCTGGATTTATACAGGCATAATAAAGAGAAGACGATACAACTGTCCAGAAACATACTACATGGGAGCCACCCCAAGGGCAAAGTGGAATGCAATCTGGGAAATGCAAGAAATTCAGGGAAAATGCTGCCTAGCCTTTTCCTTCTTTTTGTCTTTTACTCATTTTATCCCAATGACTGCTCTCTGGCCATCCGAAAAGTAGAATGTTTATTTTGATTAGGGGGACACAGAATCAGTAGGCCAAATGGCTGAAGAAGAGCATAGGGTATCCTTTTTTTGTCTGTTCAGTTGATGGGGATGGGCTGTGTCTCATCTTGTTGCCTATTCTCTCCCGCAGTGCGGCAAAGAGGCAGGCTGAGGCAGCCTTGTGTGACTTGAAGAGAGTAGCAGCGCTGTGAGCAGGTCTGTGCTTGCTCTCCCTGCATATACTCAGGTGCAGCAGATAAAGCAAGGATCTCATGGGGCAGGGCTATGGAGAAAGGGTGTAGAAATGGTTCCCTGAGGATGAAGGGAGGTAGCAGCATGGGGGCTTTGGATGTGGCAGAAAATGGAGTGTATGTGTGTAGGTAAGCAGCTTAGGCCTGAAGGACCCAAGCTATTACAGAAAAGGAGAGTTCTCATAAAATATTTAGGAACCTTTGTCTTCTAGCAGATGTATTGTTTGTTTACTGCATCCTTACAGTGCATGGTTCTGTTGCAACAGTCTCATTTTAACATAATTGATTTAAACTTAAGTCAGTCTCCAGATTTTATTTCTTTGCTCACAATCAATTAGAAGGACCCTAAGATACCAAATGCATCAATATCAGATTCAGAATTTTAGACAACACAAGGCTATTTGTGCTATTTGAGTAACACAGAAGCTTTCTGGGCAGATCATTAAGGCCATGACAGGTTGTATTCTGACATATTGGTATGAGCTTTTTGGCTCTATAGGTTTCAATAATGGGGGCTGTAGTTACCCTCATTTATATCTGTAAGCCTCCCTCCATGTGAGAGGATCATGACTGGAAACAGGAGCCGAGCTATCAAATGGCTGAGTCCTTTGAGTCATTCCTTGCCGTTTGATCATTTGTTGTTAGAAATTAACTACTCTGCCTATTTGTACAGTGCAGTGATTAAACTTCTAATAAATGAAAATAAATTATCTAAGCTTTTATTGTTAAAGAGGCTGCATACAAATACCCTGTTTGGTACTGTTTTTTTACAAAAAATTACAAGCATTGTATTTGTCATGCTTCAACCTTTGAGTTTTCTGATCTACTTCTTAAAGAAAGAAAGTGCATAAACATGTCTATATATAGCTATTATGGAGCTCTACTCAGTAGAGAGAAAGAAGAGAAACAAAAACTCCAAAAGGTAGCACTAGAAAAATATTACTGTGTCAGTGCAGATAGTAACACAGAATATATTTTATAAAATCAGCACAAGCAGAATGTGATTCTGCTACCCAGTACTTGCAGCTGAGAATATCTTTAAACTCAAATAAGAACTTTTTGTAAGTCCTGTTTATTGCTGGAAAAAAAATTGATGGATCTCGACTCCTTTAATTTTTTTTTTTTTTTTTTCACTGATAACACAGTTTGTTTCACCACACACACACACACTCCCAACAAGTTGAATGGTCAAAGTTGTCATTGTTTTCCAGAACAATAACAATGTAAGTGCAGCCACCACATCTCTCGGCAATTAGTTTGTATGGAGTTATGGAAAAAAACAAAGCTATGCAACATTAAGAGGGAGCTTCATGATGCTTACACATTCAGTAGCTAACTTATCCACATATGCAGTTCCTTCCATTTACATTAAATGTTGGACTGGGAAATAAATCTTTTCACAATTAAGATATTCTGAACATGTTAATATTCCTGGCTTCTCCTGTCAAGTTACGAGTGTGGAGAGCATGGTTATAATGCTTTTTCTTTGTTACATCGCTATATAGAACTGAAATTTTTGGGAAAATATATTATATTTTCTAAAAACAGTGTTTCATTCAAACAGTTGTGGTAAGTATTATGGAGGTATCTGGAACTTGGTACGAGAAGTGTTGACACTAAGCTGCCATGAGGCTGCCATGAGGATTTGTAGCCACTTGTTTAGGTCTGACCCATGTCAAGAAGAGCATTAAGGATTTGCCCATTATTAAACTCCTTATGATGCTGTCCTGAGGTATATTGGAGTGACTCCATCAATGTCTAACTAAAATTCAGTAAGCTGTTAAATATCACATAGATGTGTGCGTATATGTAAATGATGCTTCCTGACAAAATGAAGGAAACTACTCTGGAAAGCCTAGGTGTGCAAGCAATGTATTCTCATGCCTAAAATACAGAAATTGTAATGGATATTCCTGTATCTTCCTTTTGTAATAATGTAACACTACAATTATATTGCCATTGTGATTTCGCATCATAATTACATTCTAACTGGGGTCTTACAGACAGGCATATATTTTTTTCATAGTTATAATTCCATAATCCAGAGAGCTTTAATGCTGTTAAAATACTGAAGTCATGGGACCAACCCTAGGTGTTATAGGCTGGAACTGGTATACATACACAGTGTTTATTTTCCAGGCAATTTTCTAGACTGTTAAGAAACACACTAAGAACATGTTAATTTGTCATTGAAAAGTACTTATTGACTCAGTTGTAAAAAACTGATTTCTCTTATACCATGCCATGATAGTTTACTAGGGAACTTGAGCTAATTAAAAACAAGTGATAATATTCATAGAGCCTACCTGTTGCTTTTTTTTTTCTTTTATTTAACAAGACAATTTCCTTGTAAAAGATATTCATAGTTGATGAGCCATACAGACTGTTTCTTCCATCTAGAAAACTCAAGTATCTTGATAAATCACTGGTCTGATAATGGAGTTATTGTAAATGTGAGTAGCAACAAACATCTTACTAAGGAAATCAAAGGATTTTCTGAAACCCCTGTTTAATGTCAAATAATGCCTGGATGTAAAAGGTTTCTCTGATATTGTCAGAATTTAATAATCACACCTTTAATAATATTCATAGGAAAGAAAGTGCAGAGGTGATAATGAAGTCTTTTGGACTGAAATAGCTTTCAGTCTGGGACAACAGATGACATGTCTACCCATTCGGCATTGATTGCCTATTTGCATATTACCTGGCTTAATGCAATGCTTTCCACATCTACTCTATTTTAAAAAACCTACGTAACATAACTCAGTAATTCTAATCCAGAAAATGCTTCCTCTTACATGGGAGGAAGTGCTACCCAGAGGCACAGTAGTTGATGCACTTATAAACTCTGCTAAGGATACCAGGTCATTACTGAGCATTTTCCCCCCAGTTTAAAAAATACTGGTTTGCCAGATATTTGCTACTTAAGGTAAATCTGGTTTTGCACAGATCTTTTGCTACAGATCTATATTCAACATGAAACTTGACGATGACAAATACAAGTCCTTTGCCTGGGAGAGAATGGCACAAATCATGGGTGTAGGCTAGGCACTGTCTTGCTAGGCAGCAACAGCTCTGCAGAAGAGGATATAGGGCTCCTAGTAAGAAATAAGTTGATGGGTCACCAATGCCTTGCAACAATGAAAGTTAACCACAACCGGGGCTGCATTGGGAAGAGTGACCAGTAACTAGAGAGAAGTGATTATTTTCCTTTGTTACCACAATGAGGCCACATAGAACCAGCCATGGTTGGAAAAGACCTTTAAGATTATCAGGTCCAACCATTTCCCCAGGACTGCCAAGTCCATCACTCTTCTCCTAGCCTATGTGTTGTCTCTGCATTTGGCAGAAATCTGGAAGTGTGTGACAAAATGTCAGTGAATAAAGGAGTGCAGAACCTGAGTCTGAGTGGGCCATTTCATAAATATTCAGGCATCTAATTGCCTAGTGGGATTCTCCCACATGTCTAGGCACCTTCTACATCACTAGACATCTTGCATACTTTTTTAGAGGCATAAATAGATGAAAAAATCTGCAATCAAATTGTTATTTTCAGACTGGTTTCCATTTTGCACATTTGGATAGGTTTCCTTTATGTAATTAGTTGCTGAAACAACAAATTTCCATTTTAGAGTGACTTCTCTTGTAGATGTTCAAACTAAAAAAATCTTAAATAAAATTTTATGTTGAGCTTTCTTTGCTGTTCAGTGCTTTTGGTACTCGTTCGTTTTAACACTTACTAAGTAGCTGAAAGTTCTCTGTGCAGGCCAGATACCTAGACACATCATGATTTGAAGGGGAGGAGGAGCTGTCTGGGGATTGCTGATTTCTTTTGAGGACTATGATTTAATATGGAAGGTAAAGGTTTTGGGTTTGCTAACTGATGGTTAAGCAAACATTTTATTAAAAAAAATAAATAACCTTTTTACGAATTGTAAATAAACGTATTTTTAAAGCTTGAAAAAAGGCCATGAAAACTAAATGTCTTTATCTTACTTATCAATTATGATTATTCCTTTTTGTGAATTCATTAAACCATTTTTAATCAGCCTTGTTTATTCTACGTTATGTTACACCTGTGGCTTAACTGAAATTCTAACTTCAGGACCAAGTCCAGAATTCAAAGACTGAAAACTCAGGAAGTATAATGCTGTGCAGCAGACTTTCTGTTTTGCATTTCTTCTTAAAATTCAGACATTTATCTCAGGTGAGATATTGTTATATTCCAGTTATTAGCAAGTTACCGGATTTGTAATGTCATAATAGACCACAGGTGATGTAAAATAAAGGAAAACCAGCCTCTGCCACTCTTACATTTTACTGTTGTGTGCAGCTGGTAGATGAGCTTCTAAAAAGTTAAAACTTCTGTGGCAAGATTCATATATTTATTGTGAAAAGCATGTGGAAGTTCTTTTCTTAAAATGATTTTAGACTTCAGGATTAGAGGAAGAGATTCAGAACTAATTTTTTAATGTGGGCTCTTGGCAGTGGTATAAATTTTATTGAAGAGAGCACAGATTTCACAATGTAAGGCACTTGCATATGGCTTTGAGAATTACTACATTCACAAGAAATGTATCTAGGTTAAGAATACTTACTGAAACCATATCAGACCTTTGAGTGTGAGGAGTCTCCCTGAAATAGCAGTGAAACTCCATTGCACTTGCAGTTAATAGTAGTAATAAATCTTTAGCAATGATAGAAAAATTTAGAAATAGAGCCACAGTCATTGAAATGTGTGCTAAATATTTCAGAGCAAGGTGAAAACTAGTCTGTAGGATTAATGTCTTCTTTCTTCAGAAGGAAATGCCAGAAATACAAATGACATCATGCACGCTGCTCACCTCTGGTATAGTTCCGTTCCCTTGCAATGACATTATTAAAGTGCTCCTACTGCAGTGCTTTTTCTGCTTGCCTTCCAAAACCAATAGTTTGAGTGAGAAAAATTAAAAGAAATATCCTTTTCTGTTATAAGAAGCTACATTATGTAGACCAGTGGATATGTTGGTTATGTTTGTTTCTCTTTTCTGAGGGGAAAACAAGGATGGTTGAGAGAATATGCAGTGTAATCTTTGTCTACTATGAACTGAAGTAAACCTGTATCACGTGAAATGTCATGGGCTTGTCAGAAGTAACTAGGAGCACAGATTTGAACCATTAATGAAATATTGTGTATTCAGTCCTCTGCACTGTCGCAAGCTCCCACTATAAGCCAGTAAGGTGGTCATAGCTGCCTTCTTTTTCTGAGGTGTTGCTCCCAAACCATCTTACTGAAGCTTTGCCAACAGGGAAAACAGTACCACCATGTCAAATGTCTTTACTCTTTTGTGGTGTTCCTGCATGCAGCTTTACTGAGGAAAACAAGGTGCCAGACACCATTAACTTACATGTTCACTTTAGTTTTTAAGAGGTGCACCATTTAGCAACTTGGGCTAAACATAATATTTCCCTAGCTCAATACCCAGTTTCAGTCATTCAGCTTTAACCTGAGGAACACAATGTAAGACAACATGAAATGATTGCAATGCAGTCCATAGCTGAGAGTCTTGCTGTTTGCATTCATGTTTAGCACAAACACTGTTTTAACCAATTCACGTTTTGAAAGCTCTGTAAATAACTCAGTAAGTGCTTCTCACTTTTTTCTTTTTTTTAGTTAAATGGACCTAACTATACCTGTGTACCTTGGAACACATCAGAGATCAATCAGTGCATATATAACTAATAAAGTAGTAGGCAACTTTTTGAGCAAGACATAAAATCATAGAATCATATAGTTGTAGAATCATATAGTCATAGAATCATAGGAACATAGAATCATAGAATAATTATGGTTTGAAAGGACCTTAAGATCGTCTAGTTCCAAGCCCCCTGCCATGTGCAGGGATGCCTCACAGTAGACCATGTCACCCAAGGCTCTGTCCAGCATGGCCTTGAACACTGCCAGGGATGGAGCATTCACCATTTCATTGGGCAGCCTGTTCTAGTGCCTCATATTTATCACCAGAATATAGCACTCCTTCAAGGTTTAAGCTATAATTTCTTTAGCTGAATTAAGTGAGTTCAGTGGATATTGGGAAACTTGCTTTTATTTAAATGATAAAAATACAGCCTGGAATTGGGATAATGTATGTACTTGGGAAGATCGTGTGAGTAGCCAGTAGATACTTGTACATTTGACTGCTTACGGACATGCATTACCACCATGTCAAAGTATGCATATACCTTTTATTTGCACACAGTATTAAAACTAAGTAATTATGTACATGTTGTTATCTTCAAACATCTGTCTCAGAGACTGATTATGTCTAAAATAATTGAAAATCACTGGGCTGTTTTTTTATGTACTGCAGGTTATTTTCTGGCTGTACCTATCCCACCACAGATCAGTGGTGCTGATGTACTGCTTACGTCACACAAATCTATAATTTTACAGAAGTGGCCAAAAGAAGGAAATTCCTCCCAAAGGAAAATCCTGAGGGCCATGGTAATTTCACACCTTTAATTCGGCTTCTGCCACCACTTTTTCTTCCCCCTCTCAAATGCCATGGGATCTCTGACTGTTGATACATCATTTTTTAAATCAATGTGTCAAATGAAGTTGTTCAAACATTTTATACATGATGGTGGACTCTCATCCAAAGCCCTGTTTGGTTAATTCTGCAATGGAATTAAGTTATGATCTTCAAGCGTTCATTTATAGAAATGTTATCTTCCCTATTTTTGTATTTTTAGCTTTGTTTTTTTGCGTTTTGCTTCTAATGTTGAGCTATGAATAGAAAGAGAGGGCATATCACCTCCTCAGCAAGAAAAGTAAATATTTTCACAGTAAAGTGTTAATAAACTTCATTAAGACATGACATGAAACGAACATAATTTAATGGCACTTTGTTACAGCTAAGTAAATTTCTTCTTATGTCTTTTTTCTGCGGATTTCATCAGTACTCTAGATGGGCACTTAGCTACCACTAGTGTAAATGTTGCTCCCGGGCTCTCTTAAACTAATGACGTTTTTGCCCAACATCTATCAGTCTTTGTTCCAGCTAGTGAGAACAAACCTAAGAGTTTTTAATGATACATAACATACGTCAAGTTATTCTAGTTTTTCTTAATAAGTGTGCTTTCTCATGATAAACAGGTGATGGACAAAGTGTCTTCAAAGACTCACATAAACCCATATATCAGTCAGGCAGATGTTTTTATATGACTTTGGGGGGATTGTAGAAAGTTGGGAGAGTAATCTAAAGTAGGGAAATTAAGAAAATGGTGTAAAGTGACACTGGCTTTGCATCCATAGTATTAAAAGAAAAGGTCTGTGTTCTCAAGGATAGGCAAAGGTGGCCCATTTGCAAATTTCTTCATGTCATGTTAGCTAGACTGAATTTATTTGTTGTATACTGGTTAGCATTCGAGAGCTTCATATGAAGTTGAGGGAATATGGATGAACATACCCCATGTGATCCCTGACTGTCTATTGTCCTCTATATTGCTTTTTTCTGGCATTTGTCAGACCTGCTCTTTTTCACAGAGCACACGTATTTCCCAAATTCACTAGAATTCAGGGCAATTTTCAAGGCTGGTTCTGAAGTTGCCAGGAGCAAGTCTTGTTAAACAGAGATCATGAGCTGATAGATACAGTCATCTAAACAATTTTCCAATTAGTCATTATAATAGTGCCTCTGGCACTACTGTAAATACATAACTACAAAGCTTGTTTATCATCACCACCACCTGCAGGTGTATTGGCACCATATAGAGGATTATTCTGATCTGTTACTCTTCTTTCCACATTGGATTAGTTAATCTATTTCTTTGACTCTAAATGGGAAAACAGAAAAAAGATGTGGGACCATTAGCAACAGAAGTTTCCTTTACGCTGTTGTGTGCTAGGTGAGGTTGACCAGGTCTCTACTCAGCACTTCAGAAGATGTTTCAGGCCCTTATTAATTTTGGTAACCTGTTCCTGATGAGCTTAAGTGTAATTCAGCATCTTTTATTGAAACCAGTGGAAGGTTGGTTTGTTTTTTGTTTTGGTTTAGTTTCTGGCTTTTGGTTTTGTTTTTTTTTGTATAATTTCTCTTTTCCCACCCTTTCATTTCATTGGAATGAAAATGACAACAGCCAGTGTATTGATGAAGCAAAATAAAAAATATTTCCTCCCATTTACAAGGAAAGAAGTTTACACAGTGCTGGAATACAGTTATGATAAGGAGAGTTAATGGTTTGTTAAACCCAGGAGAAATAATAACTGTTAGCTTTAATACTATACACATACCTTTACTAGAAGCCTAGTTTTATTAATTAATTCTTAGCAGCATGTGCTTTGATTTCCTGAGTTGGATGCACCTATTATTAATGTAGGCGTATCTACTTTGGGTTTTTTGTTTTAATTCAGCATTAATAAAAAGTTAGCTATATTCATGCATTTACCTGTTTTGAGTCAGAAGAAGGACTAGGCAAATAAGAGATTAACATTCAGGCAGTAAAACGTGTAGCCAAAATGAACAGTTTTGATAGGAAATAAGAGGATTAATGTATATTATTGTGTGGACAATTTAAACCTTTAGTGAAGTATATTTTTTTACTTTGAAATTTAATTAATCCTAGCACATTGCACCATGCTATGCACTATTCAATCATATGCAACCTTTATAATCATTCTAATTCTCAGGATTGCCATGGAAGTGCATTTCAAATTGCAAAGTCACAGCAATTTCTAGCATGACAGGGTCAATTCAGAGGTGGGCAAAGAATGAATTTAGCATCTAAATCTGAGAGTAGAAAAATCCAGAGGGACCTCCACAGTTGCAGTGAAAGAAAACTGGAATTAGTGGTATTAGGACAGCTTAACTAGGTGTGTTTTATCTGAAGCTTGTCTGTTAGGATTTTCTCACTAATGTCAGAGGGAACTATTGGATCAAACGAGAAGATAATGTGAAAATAGTATGTTCAGTGATAGCACATAAGGAATCTGTCAACAGCTTCTCATCATCACCTGGGATTACACTGGTTTTTGATAAAGTCTGTGCTCTATATATTCCATCTTGTAAAATATTGTTTATGTAGGAAGAACGATACCACAGATTGGCTGGTTCTTACAGCCCTGTGTTACTAAATTTGAATGCTGATTGATTGGTTATTTCTGTTGTGTCAAGGAAGTAGTGCTTTGGTCTTTTTTTCTGTAATGCATGGTTGATATTGCTAGTCAAGAAACAGCAGTATGAAATGGTGTGCTGCTGCTTGTGCAATAGTTGCTACCAGTATTCAGTTTGTAAATAATTCTAATGAAGAAAATGGAAAAGCTCTGATCAATTTTTTTTATTCTGAGAAATCTGGTTATTGACATGAAAACATTCTTAAAGCAGAAGTGATGATGACAATACACTGCAAAGGCTCTGGTTTACCATATTCTTCATTTTTGCTGCCTTATCAGAAAATACAGCTGTGAAGAAAATTTCCCATCCTAGCTAGTAATCTATTACCTGTCACAATCTCTGCAGTTGCTGAGCTTCTTCTATGCATTTATTAATTTATCCAATTTTGATCTGAGGATAAGCAGGAGCAGTTATTCCTTTTGTTATTACAGTGTTTCAATTAAAATACTATCTAAGTACACAGGAAACTCATCTGTTAAGACAGAGTATTATTTCATTAATAAAAAAATATGTATCAGTACACCTGCTTGTGTAAGTTCAGATGTATTATAAGGTGAATTTCTTTAGAACTGTAACAAGAATTAATAGCATAGACTCTCAAAGCAAGGTAATACTATATTTTTCAAAATTAACAGATAATTTAAAGGTGCAGAGCTAAATCACCTTGTTCTGAATTGGTCTCATTAGCCAAATGAGAGGAAACATGAAGGCAAAATGTCAACTTTTTTACTGTTGGAATTAAATTAAGCCTTAAACCACTTTAGGTTATAAATTTCACCCCTGAGATACAGGAAGCTAATAAAAAATAGAAATATTAAACACATAAATTTAACAAAAGATGCCAGAAGAAAAAAATTCAGCTAATATATAAATGAAATTTGTGTGAATGATTTTTGTGGGATCTTTTGACTTTAATGTGGGTGATATTTCCATTATAACTCTGGAAAACTTTTGGTCAATCCTTTCCAGCTATGAGTTTTTATCTCTGAAATTTCCACTGGAGTTGCTTCAAGATTTGAAAATATATGCAAGTTGTTTTACTGCGAAAAAAAAAAACAAAAAAAAAAAGGGGGGAGGGGGCTGGGGGGGGGGGAAGGAATGTGGTTGGTTTATTGTTTTGTTTGATTTCATGGGAAGGACAGAACTGTTCTCACTTTTCCTTTCCTCCCAAGGAAAAAAAAAGAGTCTTCCTGGCTTATATTTGACCTTTACAAAAACGTAACTGGTTGATGAATTTGGGTAGCCATGCCATGAGACTGTTTTCATTTTAGTCTCAGTGTTAAGTCAAAACAAATATATTGTAGGTATTTGTTGGTCTGAAGTTTTTTGACCTAAAATTTTGTACTGTCAAATTTTTTATTGCATTAGGTGCTTTCTGGTTTCTGTATATGCCTGAAGTCCCATTCACTTAGATTCAGTTGTATTACAACTATCTTGAGGATCCATAGCGGGCTTCTGTATCTACTACCCTTTCTGAATTAAGTTCTAGGGAAATTTGGACTTGATCCTTTTGAAATGTGTAGGTTCCCCCCCTACCTAATTTTATTTCCATTTAATAGTTTGTACTTTTTCTAGGCTCTATCTTTGTTTTGTATTTGTGATGCTACTCTTTAAAAGTAGAGTGCTTGTTTACCTCATGGCAATTTTCCTTTGATTATACAATCATCAAAATATTCCCCTCATACTATTACAAACCTGTATAGTTTGAGTTACTTACTTGTGTTGCTGCTTATTTTTTCCCCTCTATTACCTTGAAGATCATAAATAGGTTTGCACATAGAATTGTTGGATTACTTGAGTTACTTGTAATTTCATTTTCCTATCTACACTGGTCAACAGAGTATGATCTTACATTTGCTCAGCTTTACTTTAAGTTCCATTTTGCTGACTTTTATGGTTAAGTTTCTCTATTGCAATTCATCAGTATTGTAAGAAAACCAGATAGAGTTAATTTAATTTCTATTTATGTGAAGTTTCTGGATTTGTATCAGGTTGGATGTCATCAAATAGATGTTTTGTAGGTATGTTTAGAAGTGGTATAAGCAGGTGCTTTCTAAAAAAGTATGCAAAAGCTAAATGGTCTGTTATGTGAAGACTTGTCACTTCAGAATTATTACTATTAGAGAAATAAACACACAGGTTACTCAGTTTCAAGTCACGTTCTAAGGTACAAGAGTCACTCTAGTGTGAGAGATACACTACAAAATTTTATATTGAGACTGAAGAGCTTTAACATTTTGAAATAGCTTTATACTTCTAACCTATTGAAACAGATAAGCCCTATTACCAGGATTGCTAAAAATAATTCTAATAATCTAATAGTAAGTAGAATTTAACAGTTTGTAAATATATATTAAGCAGAAGAGTGAAAAGCTTCAAACCAAATATGTAATTAAGCATCTGCATTAGAGAGTATGAAATAGCAGATTGAAGCCTGTCTGCAGCTGTCCTGAAAGGGAATGCAGAGAGAGTGGATTAGTCTGAAGAGTCGTAATAGAAAAAGAACATGATATGCTGTGGCATTAAGGGATTTGCATATATTGCATATAGTTAAGTAAGAGCAATCATTTAACATCTGAAATTAAGACACAAAATGATTGCTGTTGGAATCACTAGCACTTAGATAAAGGAAATCCATGGCTTGAGAAGTCTTGAACTTCCAAAGAGTTGTGCAAAATTTTTATTTTAGTTAACATGGAGGCTGTCTTACATGTTTGCTGGAAAACAGTACCCACTGACTTTTTCAGATGTCTGAACAATTGACAGTTTTACTCCTTTAACCACTAAGATCTACACCTTAAAAATTTCCTACTCCATAAATGCTGGGCATATTGTTCCACCACTTCAAGCACTGTTTAGAGAAAAGAAGAAATATTTGTTACAGAGGAATATTATTTTGTGGTAGTTCTTTATGTAAGGATCATTGAATCATAAAATCGGGGTGGTCTGTGTTGGAAGGGGCTTTTAAAGGTCATCTAGTTCCAATCCCCCTGCCATGGGCAGGGACATCTTCCCCTAGACCAGGATGCTCAAAGCCTCACCAAGCCTGGCGTTGAACACTTCCAGGAATGGAGTATCCACAGCTTCTCTGGACAACCTGTTCCAGTGTATCACCACCCTCACAGTAAAGAACTTCTTAATATCTAACCTAAATCAACCCTCTTTCAGTTTAAAGCTGTTTTAATTTCATTTAAAGCCCAAGCGAACTGGTTAATATTCAAGGATCACCACCTCAGAGCTCAGTAGCAATGCATCCCGACAAAGAGGAAGGCAGGCAAAAATGCCAGGAAGCCTGTGTGGATGAACAAGGATCTTCTGAACAAACTCAGACACACAAGAAAACCTACAGTTAGAGGAAGCAAGGACGCGTAGCCTGGAAAAAATACAGAGAAATTGTCTGAGCAGCCATGGATTAGGTGAAAGCCCTGATAGAATTAAATCTGACCGCGGCATTAAAGGCAACAAGAAAAACATCTGTAAGTATGTTGGCAATAAAAAAAAAGGCTAGGAAAATGTGAGTCCTCTCCAGAAGGTAACAGATCTGGTTACCTGGAATATGGAGAAAGCTGAGGTACTCAACAATGACATTTTGCCTTAGTCTTTCACCAGCAAGAGCTCTAGCCACACCACCCAAGCCACAGAAGACAAAGGTAGGGACTGGGAGAGTGAAAACCCACCTGCTGTAGGAAAGGTCTAAGGAACCTGAAGATGCATAAGTCCGTGGGACCTTGTGACATGCATCACAGGTTGTAGGGGAACTGGCAGATTAGGTGGCTAAGAGACTGTTCACCACTGGAACAGTTTGCTCAGAGAAGCTGTGGACGTCTGATCACAGGAATTGTTCAAGGTCAGGTTGGACAGGACTTTGAGCAACCTGGTTGTTCAGTGGAAGGTGTCCCTAACCATGGCAGGAGGGTTGGAACTAGGTGACCTTTAAAAGTGCCTTCCAACACATACCATCCTATGATTTTATGTTTCTATTACCTACTGTACAAAGAGAGACAAGAAATATGAAAAAGAAGATAGACAGGAAAATACACGGAAACAGGTATCATTGGCAGCTGCAATAAGTTCAGCATGGAATGGACCTCCTTGGGGGGGGAGGAGAGGGATTGTGAAGAGTCTGCGAGGCAAACAGGACAAAATTCAAGGTTATTATAATGGGAAAGAATAAGCTAATGTTGCAATTCAGAGATCAGCTTATTATAGCAGTTTATTGATAGAAGGAGAATATTATTTTAAGCAGTGGCTTTTGAATGCTCTTCAGAAGAATTACATGGGTATAAGAGAGACCAAAGTGCAGTACAGTGACTTGTCATTAAAAAGAAAGGTTAATGTTTTTAATTGTCAAGACTTGAAAACTTTATTATTCCGTTGTTCGTAGGGTTTTGGTATTTCTGTGCATCATAAGGAAGTAGCTGGTAAAATGATTACTATTTGCATAAAATATTTCCAAGTTATCTACATAAAGAAATACACTACTATTTGGTTGGCCTCCTCTGAGTATTTCTAGTGTTAGAGTGTTTACTGGGAAAGCCTAACAAGATTTATATATGAAAGATTATGCGGAATTTCACTTTAAAAGTAAAAATTAACCATTTTATTTTCCCTTTAATATCAGTCTGCTGTCAATGCAGCTACTGAATTTTGCTGAGTTCTTTCAACTAACATTGACAAGCAAGCATCAGGTCTGCTGGATGGAGTTTCCAAACTGCTTTTGAGTACTGGTCTACCTGGAGCGTGGTACGGTATCCTTGCCCACAAAAGAGATAAAGCAGTTGAGCAAATATGCTAAGCCACTTGCCAAACTTCATCTCTTTAGGAATAGAAAGTGTATGAGCAATGTATGCATTCACACGAAAATTTCAACTATTGGAAAAAAAATTCTGATCAGAATGAAGGAGCTATCTGATAAATGTCTGTTGCTAAACATCTCTAAACCAGAAAGAATACTGTAGTCTCCATGTCCTTCCTAGGCTAAAAACAAGAACAAAAATATCAGTAATTCTGCAAATTCTGGATTGACCTACATTCTTATTAATATCCTTTGATGAAAGGCAAAGATCCCAGTAACAGCTAGAAAATGTTCATTGATAAAAGTTGTTCTGAGGGGACGTTTAACTGTTGTTCTTAATGAGCTTGTTGCTCTTGCTTATGTAAAGGGATAGTTAATGTTCCTGTGATGAGCAACAGTGTATTTGTCAGACTGTCCTGAGGGACTCTTGGAGAAAATGGTCAGTCTAGAAATATCCTGTTCTTATTTTAAGTTGGCTGAAAAGGCAGCTGCAGAAAAAACCTGATTTGCTGGTGTTGGTAACAGTCAAAGGCAAAGGACATGGATGCAAACAGCATATTCACATAGACAAAGTAAAATTCTCTATCTTGCTAATATTAATTTCACACAATGTGTCTTCTGTTGAATGTTTAAAATGATGTTTCACAAGGAAGCAGCAGCGGGAACTGCTTGTACAACACATGAGAGGGAGCAGGGATATTTTGGGGTGCATGAGACCCTGCAGATGTCAGGACTTCAAATGTTAACATCTAGAATTCCAAGCATGGAAATGCTGATGAGTGACCTCTATATTAATATGCAGTTAACAAAAGTCCAGGTATTTAAGTGTTTCGTTGTTTTTTTTTTCCAGCTTTCTTTCTATTCCAACTACCTGCTGCAAGGCAGAGGTCTTTCTTTTGGAGACCAGAATTTTACAAAACAGCTATTTGAGCCCAGCAGAGCTGCTGAGGAATTTGTCTGCTCTTGTGGCTGTTTGAAAAGTGACACAGTTTGGATTGCTAGTATTTTAGCTGCTTCCAGATACTTGATGTTTAATTCCTGCTCTGTAGTAGACATAGAAGATGACAGCAACTCCTAGGTAGATAAAAAGCAAACTGGGAAGTTCAGTGAGAAAGTAGGTGGAAAAAGAATGACATGTATCAAATAAAATAGAAATCTGGTTGGTTCTGTCCAAAGCTTGGTATATACTTTTTCTTCTGACAGTGTGCTCATTGCGTTGTGCATCTTCGCGAATGTCTCACAGAAGATTTTTCCCTGGAAAGGAAGTGATGCACAATATGCTACGCGTGAATGGTTAAAATGTTAAATATTTCAACTTACCTTTCTGTGGGAAAATACTTCATGTTGAAAACATCATTAATGTTTTTTAAATAAAGCAGTATACTACGGTAGTAGAGAGAAGAAAAGTAGAGAGAAAAAACTAATCAAGCTGGACATCTTTGATTCTATAGATCTTAACTAGAAAGTGCTTTTTTCATTATTTCCAGACTCAGCACATCTTACTCCCAGTGCCTAAACCACTACAGAACTGCTTATATACTAGAAATGTTCCGACAATTCATTTCTGTAGGGGAAGTTATAACTTTTGCAGTGCTTAACATGAACGTAGTTTATTACTGAGGAGGCAGTGGCATTCTTTCTCCCCTTCAGTCTTATTTGCCTCTATTTTAATTGTTTTAGCTAGAGGTACCTTGTTTAATAATTATAGTAAGCTTCAGTGTGTCTGGTAACAGATGACAAGACACAGTAGGAAATCTGTTCTCACTAGATATATTTTCAAAAATGTGCATATAATTTATAATCCTTGAGAAAGGAGAAATCAATCTGTATACCATTTGTTTTGTCAATATAGAAGGTCAATTATTTTTGGTCTCATCAATTATGGTCAGTTATGTAGCTCACGAAACATCTTTCTTTTTGTGTATTGCAGGTAGCATAGTGTACCTGGGGATGATGGTGGGGGCATTCTTCTGGGGAGGCTTGGCAGACAAGGTGGGAAGGAGACAGTCACTCCTGATATGCATGTCTGTCAATGGATTCTTTGCCTTCCTTTCATCATTTGTCCAGGGCTATGGCTTCTTCCTCTTCTGTCGCTTGTTTTCTGGATTTGGGTAAGCTTCTCTGGTTTTGTTCCTTTCCACAATTTTTTATGTTAATAAAACTTTACTGTTTGTAAAAGCATATTATTTAATGTAGAAATATAGTCTGTGTCAGGAGTGAGAGAATTAAACAAGGTAGCTCCTGTACCCCTAAGCAACATAATAACAATAATAACCTGAAGGAGAAGAATAATAATTTTAGGGGAAAGACACAGACTGCAAATTGTGAAATTGAGTTTTCAACAGACTTGCTTTGTGAACTTGATTTATTTGCTTAACTCTCCTACGCCTCAGCTTCTCTATGTACTGTTTGTTCAGTCAGCAAAATAATACCCTCCTCACATGTGTACTGTAAGATTTCAGCAATATTTGTAATGTTTCTTATGTCTTTGCACACATACTATTGTTTATAATACCACTGAATTCAAGACTATAAAATTTAAAACAGGGCCCTGGAGTGTGGCAGATATTATTGTTCTCTCCATAAGAATGGGTTTTTTGACTCTGGTTTTGCTTTACTTTTCATTTAAATAACTTCTCAGTTGTTGGAAATGTTTAGGATATTGGTAATGGTCAATTAAGTTTATAATTTTAAACTTACATGAGCAGAGATTGAGATACAGAAGTAAATTACTATGAGAAAGCTTCTACCTTTACTGCACCATTGGATAATCAAGAGTACTGTTTTTCAGAGCAGTTCGTTTACTTCTGGTAATTCCTTGGCTCAGATCAAAACTCCCAGTTACAATTTCATTTCACGCTACTACCAATTTTTAGGATGCTGAACAGACAGGATCTGGTGAGAGCACAGTATGCTGATTGTAAAGATATGCACATGAAGTCCACTTCTATGGTTTGTTGGCTATAGTTTATGTGACCACAGTGTACTGACACTGTTGTGTGATGTCTGCAGTTTTAGAAACCCCTTGAGCTGGTCTGAAGTAGGGTTGGACTAGCCACTCAAAATACCAAAAAGAAGTTACTACAGCACTAAGTATTATTAAACTGTTTTAGGAATGAGGGTAGAAGGGCAAAGGGAGAGAAGAAGGAGATGTGAGGAGTCTTCTTTCTAGAAGAATCCCCTTTGTCACCAAATTGTCAAATGTGACTTTAAGAAAGATCAAGAGGAAATGGCAACTCTTCCAAGTCTTAAAAAACTTAGAAAGACAAACAAAAAAAATCCCATCCAGCTTCTTTACTTTTTTTCCATATTATAGGTCACTCTCAATTTCATGTATTAGTTTTCTCTCTCCATAGACAAATCTTGCTCACTTTGCATGACATTTTCAATGTTCCATGACCCTCTCAAAGACCAGAAGCTGCTTGTGTATCTGCTTATTGGGTTTGTATACTGACCAATTCATGAGGGCAGTACTGGACCCTTGTGCCACAAAGGTTTGTCTATTGTGAGGCAGGTTTGTGACACTGTCAGTTTCCGGGATTTTCCCCCTTGGGACATATGACAAAATATGTATTTGTCATGCCTCATGCTAAACTTGCCTGCGGGGTCTCCTCATCACCTATACCTGTTGCTTTTCCAGTAACATGCAGTTCCTATAGCTTTACTTGTGATAAATGTACGTCCTGGATTAGGAAGCATGTTCTATTGTGTACCCAGTGTATGATTTGAAAGAACAGGCCCTTCAGATCTTTATCTTCCACTTGTTTTGGTCTCCACTTGTCTGAAACTCTCCTACCTCATCTTTGAGAACTGCATCAATTGGTAATAGATAATTTGGCAACTACATTTTAAATGCCCCCCCCCCCAAAAAAAATCAACAAAACCCCAACCAAACATAAAACAGAACAACCAGACAATGACAACAAGAACCCAAGACACAATGAGCTACAAAGTCATTCCTTGTCCTGGTTTCAGCTGGTATAGAGTTAATTCTTTCTTAGTGCTTAGTTGCTGGCTGGTGTTAAACCACAGCAGTGGTCATAGCAATTGCTGCAGAGAAAGATGCTTGGCTGGCTCACATTTGCTATTTTTTTCAAAGACCAGACTTCTGCTCAGAATAATCCCTTTCAGTTGGTTATCAGTGTAGCATTATAAAAACCATGAGGTTTCTAGAACTGGATCTGTGCTTCATACAAGGGGTAATGGGTTCAAACTTAAACAGGGGAAGTTTAGGTTGGATATAAGAAGGAAATTCTTTCCTGTTAGGGTGGTGAGGTGTTAGGTGGAATAGGCTGCCCAGGGAGGTTGTGAATGCTCCATCCCTGGCAGTGTTCAAGGCCAGGTTGGACGAGGCCTTGGGTGATATGATTTAGCGTAAGGTGTCCCTGCCTATGGCAGGGGGGTTGGAACTTGGTGATCTTAAGGTCCTTTCCAACCCTAATTATTCTATGATTCTATGAGGGAAAACTCTTTCTTTTTCTGCTCTCAATGTTTGCTGTGATGACGTAGTTTACCACCAGACTTTGCATGTTTGGTGCTCTTCTTTTTCATCTGCTCACTGGACCTCAGAGGAGGCTTACTTTTCACTTAACAGCGGTATTCAAGATGGTATTTGTGTCATATCTGCCTTTCCTCTGGTTTTCAACCCTGCCTTGGGTATGATCTTGTGTTGAGAGCAGCTGTAACAGCAAACAGACACATCATATGCCAAGCACCAAGAAAGGAGAGGCTAGAATGTTCCAGCTACAGAGGCAGTAAAGCAAATCTTTTCACTTTTAAACACATATATGCTACTGTTAGAGCATGCATCTAACACTTATCTGTTTCCAGATGCTTTGCATCAGCTGCTATGAAAGAAGCCCATGTCACTCACTTAGAAACTCTCAGAAGTTTGTGCCAGCTTTGAAGCCCTATATTCTTGCAGCATGACAGGAAATTTGCTTAAAGGGATCCTGAGCATTTATTGCATTCTTTACTACATCCCATAGCTCACTGGAGTGAGACTGACTGGCCTGTAGTTCCCTGGGTCTTCCTTTTTTCCCTTTTTAAAAATGGAGGCTATGTTTCCTCTTTTCCCAGTGGGAACTTCATTGGACTGCCATGACTTCTCAAATATGATGGATAGCAGCTTAGCCACTTTATCCAGCAGTTTCTTCAGGACACACGGATGCAACTCATCATGTCCCATGGACTCATACACCTTCAGGTTCCTTATATGGTCTTCAGTCTGATCTTCTCCAACAGAGGACAATTCTTCATTCTTCCAGTCCCTGCCTTTGCCTTCTGAGTGCTTTGTCTGAAACACTCACTGGTGGAGATCGAAGAAAAAGTCATCTTTGAGTAGCTTAGCCTTCCCCATATCCTGAGTGACCACTTTCCTGTTACCTCCTGGAGAGGGCCCACAGTCTTCTCTTTTTTTACTGACATACCTCTATACCTCTCTTAGCAAGAGAGGTGGCTTTATTCCAGTAATTTTGTTGAATCAGGGAGCCCAAATGTGAAATAGGAATAATTGTAAGTAAAGAATTTAATTATGTGTTTTAAATGCAGAATAGTATTGTTACTCACATTGAAGAGGAGCTTTTTGAAGAGCCAAAGAATTATCTGGATAATTTCATATAATTCAAAGTCAGTAAAATATTAAGAAGTGTTCAGAAGATATAATATCATTTAGATGTATAGAGTTTAAACTGGTCTGTTATCTGCCAGATAATATAAAAATAGAGTTTAAACTGGTCTGTTATCTGCCAGATAATATAAAAATAGACTAAGAAGCATAAAAAATAAAAACATTATCTGATAGAAGTTTTTATTTATAAAAAATACTATGAAACAGGTTCTTCTCAGGTTTTATTTGCAGTCAAAATGTGTTTGTACAAGTAAACTGCTCAGAGAAAAAACTCCCTTCAAATACTTATGTTGCATCTCAAAAACCTATGGCTAGTAAAAATTTTGCATGCAAAAAATTGTTTAGAATTCAAAACAGTCTCAATAACACTAAGATACTGCTGGATAAAGGATATTGAGGGATAAGAAAGGTAAACTTAAGCTAGTGAAAAGAATAAAGGAATGTTGAACAATAAGCAAAATCATTTCCTTTTACAGAAAATAATATCATAGCTGTGATTCTTCGATTGATTAATCAAAATTCAAAAGGAACTTGAACCCAAAAGGCTGGAAAAGGTCTAAGAGGGCTTTAGACATGGTTTCCTACTGTCATGGTTTAAACACAGTTGGGGTTTGGGTAGCTGCTGTACTTGTCACTGGAGTAGCTGTGCTGTCTGTTGCTTTGCCATCAGATCCAGGGATATTTTTTTCCTTTCTGAAGGTGCTGGATGGTGTTGAACAGGGTTCTGTAGGCATAGGCCAAGCCCCAGCATGTTGCCATGATTTGTCCCTCTCTGGCATGACCAGGATGACAACACACCTCATTTAAATGTTTTATTAATTCTTCTTTATTTTGCACTTGTTCAGTGGTGAAGTTCCAAAGCACTGGAGGGGGCCCACTGGCCTAGATGCTTGCCCATCCTATCCCACACACACTGCCATTCGTGACTATGCAGCCTCAGGGAAAACCTCTTCATCCTCCTATATCATCATCAAACCCTGGACAAGGCCTAAACCCAACTCTGCTTAACTCTTGAGACCAGACAAAATGGTCGTGGGTAAAACACTTTGTATACGTGCCAACATTGTGATCCCCATCACAATCAGCAGGCAGCTCTCAAGGGTACCTAAAAGCCATTTAAAACCTTCAGAACTCTCAAATGATGCTGTAAACGGTCTGGTGGGGGGGGCAGGGAACGTAAGGGAATGTCTCCTTCATGGGCTGACCACCCGAGGAGGGGAAAAAAGATGCGTAATTGCTAAATGCTTCTATTTTATACCTCCCAAAGTATAGAGGTGGTGAACCCACTGGGGACGCAAGCCAGATCAGTTTCATGATCAATGATTCTATTGTATTACAAGTCAATGCCATACAGTACAATGAAACAAGAACCTTAGCCCAAGGCCCCCAGCCAATAAACACTAACACAGCAAATACCGGCTGTAAGTAAGGTACGACATGCTGAAACTCTGAGATCAAGAGCGACAGCTTTGAGAGCCAATAAATCAGCATTGTGACAAGTGACTATTAATCCAAACCTATGAATGCTTATCACAAATACGATTAGACACTCTGATTAGTCAGATCTGTCGTTATCTCAACACTTCGTGCCCCACGTTGGGTGCCAAAAAGAACTGTCATGGTTTAAGCCCAATCGGCAGCTAAGCCAAGCAGCGGCTTGCTCATTCACTCTCCCCCCCCCCCCCCCCCCGCCTCCCCCCGCCCCGCCCCGCCCCAGGGGGATGGGGAGGAGAATCCAAAGAATGTAACTCCCACGGGTTGAGATAAGAACAGTCCAGTAACTAAGGTATAACACAAATCACTACTGCTGCCATCAATAATAATAATGATAAGGGAAATGACAAGGGGAGAGAATACAACCGCTCACCACCAGCTGACCAATACTCAGCCCGACCCAAGCAGTGATCTGACCTTTCCAGGTAACTGCCCCCAGTTTATATACTGGGCATGACGTGCTGTGGTATGGAATACCTCTTTGGTCAGTTTGGGTCAGGTGTCCTGTCTCTGCTTCCTCCTGGCTTCCCCTCCTCCCTGGCAGAGCATAAGATTCAGAAAGTCCTTGGTCAGAGTAAACATTACTGAGCAGCAACTAAAACATTGCGGTTATCAACGCTGTTCCCAGGCTGAAAGTCAGAAACACAGCACTGCACCAGCTACTAAGAAAGAGAAAAAATAACTGCTACTGCTGAACCCAGGACACCTACAAAGGAAAAAGACCTAGACAATAAACTGTGAGCTGTATTTATCAGCACCCATGTGGGAAATGTGCAAAGATTTATCATCAAAAAGCACATTGTTACATCTGTCTTCGAAATTGTCAAAGGTTTCTCTAATAGGAGAACATGATTCATAACATCACTGTTAACTTGAATGGAACTGGAGTTGTTGCCTATTTTACATTGCTGCTGTGAGGTATTACTCACAGATGCAGTTAACTTATGTAACTAAAAGCTATAAAGAAGCCTTTTTCCTGCCCACTGCCCTTTGTGAATAACTGTCTCTCTTGAGATGTACTATCACACAATGTTTCTTTTCTAGAATATACTTCACTGAATTGGAGATTCACCTTCAGACAGCTTTCCTAACCCGCCTTCAGAAATACCTCTAAAGCTGCTTGCAGTACTCCTTCTACGTTACTAGGATCTGCTAAAGATTGCTGGTGTCAATGTAGTAACACTAAACTCATCATTTAGATCTTTCATTGAATTCTTCACATTCTTATGTGAATCAATAGTTAGCAAAAATCCAAAACCATGGTTGTAGTTTTTTGTAACTAGCAGTTTTGTGGTGATTATTTGTGTAAATCCACCCATGCTGACTTTTAATACTATTTTCATATATCATGTGTAGTGTCAAGAAACTCTTCCTATTGTATATCCCCTTCTTTTAATGGCCAAGACAGGAAGGACATACAAGCAGCCCAAATGCATAACTGTAAAATGTTCCAGCAGGGGTATGGACCATGTGGACACAGCACAAGATGGTTGACCTGGAACAAGCAGTTGCCTTCAAGAACTTCTGACCTAGACCAACAGGCTGCTTTTGTAACTGTGTGTCATCAGTATTTACTATCATGTTGTATTTATCTTTTACCTCTTCATGCCCACTTTCTTCATTTCTTTCTCATGAAATACCTTATGTCCTCTCACCCTCACAAGGCTGTAATACTGCTGTCTCTAATTCCTCTCCAGCTCTAAGCTATCTCCAACCCATGTCTATCAGTGTTTTTATGCTGTGAGCTAATGAATAGCTCTACAGGTGACTGGCTTCAAAGCTGAAAGTGTATTCCAAAAGGGTAGATACACTTTTCGATCAAGCCAAGGAAGCAGTTGGAAAGGTGTGAGCTTTCCAAACAGTTTTGATCCATCTGTAACAGCTTCAGCTGTGGGGAAATGTTGACTAATGTAAAATTGGGGTAGCTGTGAAAGAAGTGGTCTTTGATTAGGGTGTTAGAAGAGGACAGTAGCCTTATGAGGAGCAAAGATTATACAAAAGGGAGAGAAAGACTAGACAAGTGAAACATATAAATAAGGTAGAGAGCCTACATGACAGAAAACAATCAAAAGAAAAAGTACAGAATCATAGGGTCATTTAGGTTGGAAAAGAGCTTTAATATGATTGAGGCCAACCATTAGTCTAACACTGCCAAGTCCACCACAAAACCATGTCCCTAAGTACCGCATCTACACATCTTTTAAATATCTCCAGGGATAGGGACTCAGCCACTTCCCTGGGCAGCCTGTTCCAATGCTTCACCCTTTAGGTGAAGAAATTTTTCCTAATATTCAATTCAAACCTCCCCTGGTCCCTAATATCCAATCCAAACAACCCCAGTTCCCTCAGCTGCTCCACTCCTCATCAGACTTGTTCTCCAGCCCCTTCACCAACCTCATTGCCCTTCTTCAGACACACTTCACTACCTCAATGTCTCTCTTGTAGTGAAGGGCCCAGAACTGAACACAGTATTTGAGGTGCAGCCTCACCAGTGCAGGGGGATGATCACTGCCCTGGCCCTGCTGGCCACACTATTGCTGACGCAGGCCAGGGTGCCATTGGCCTTCTTGGCTACCTGGGCTCAAGCTGGGTCACGTTCAGCTCTCTCAATCAGCACCCACAGGTCCCTTTCCATGAGCAGCTTTCCAGCCACTCTTCCCCAGGCCTGGAACATTACATGGGGTTGTTGTGGCTCAAGTGTGGGACCCGGCACTTTCCCTTGTTGAGCCTCATACCACTGACCACAGCCCATCGATTCAGCCTATCCAGATCCCTCTGCAGAGACTTCCTATCCTCAAGCAGATCAACACTCCCTCCCAACTTGGTGGTTTCTTGCAAACTTACTGAGGATGCACTTGATCCTCTCATCCAGATCACTGATAACAATATTAAACAGAACTGGTTCCAATACTGAGCCCTGTGGAACAACATCTGTGACCAGATGCCAACTGGACTCAATTCCATTCACCAGCAGTCTTTGGGCTTGGCCATACAGCCAGTTTTTTACCCACTGAATAGTATGCCTGTCCAAGCCATGAGCATTCAATTTCTCCAGAAGAATGCTGTGGGAGTGTCAGAGGCTTTACTGAAGTCTAGATAGACAACATTCACAGCCTTTCCTCATCCACTAAGTGGGTCATCTTGCTGTAGAAGATCAGGTTAGTTAAGCAGGACCTGCCTTTCATAAACCATGCTGACAGGGCCCTATCACCTAGTTGTCCCGTACATACCACATGATGGCACTCAAGATGATCTACTCTATACTCTTTCCCTGCACCAAGGTCAGACTGATAGATCTGTAGTCCCGAGATCCTCCTTCTGGCCCTCCCTGGATGAGTGTCACACTTGCCAACCTCCAGTCAACTGGGACCTCCCCAGTTAGCCAGGACTTCCAATAAATGATGCAAAGTGACCTGGTGAGTGTTTCTGCCAGCTCCCCCATTACCCTTGGGATCCCTTCTTGCCCCATAGACTTGCATGTGTCTAAGTGGTGTAGCAGGACTAACAAATTCTCTTTGGATTATGTGGCTTCATTCTCCTCCCCATCCCTGCCTCCCAGAAATTCAGGGGGCTGGTCAACCAGAGGACAATTGGTCTTAAAAAGACTGAGGCAAAGAAGTCATTAAATACCTCAGCCTTTTCTTCATCCATTGTCACTGTTTCCCCCTGCATCCAATATGGCATATTTGTAGTCCTTCTGAGAAGCATGCCTCTTCTTCCAAAGGCTGTGAACTTTCCCTTTTTTCCCGAGTTCAGATTTCTGTTTAGCCAGGCTGGTCTTCTTCTCTGATGGCTCTTCTTTCAATGGATGGGGACAGCCTGCTCCTGCACCTTTATAATTTTCTTCTTGAAAAATATTCAGCCTTCCTGGACTCCTTTGCCCTTCAGGATTGCCTCCCAAGGGACTCTGTCAACCAGGCTCCTGAACAGGCCAAAGTCTGCCCTCCACAAGCCCAAGGTAGCAGTCCTATTGAGTCCCCATCCTTACTTCTCCGAGAATTAAAATTTCTTATAATTTAATGGTTGTTTTGGCCTAGATGGCCTCCAACCATGGCATCATCCACAAGTCCTTCACTGTTCACAAACATCAAGTCCAGGGGCGACCTTCCCTACGTTTCCTCACCAGCTGTGTCAGGAATTTATCTTCCACGCATTCCAGCAACCTCCTGAACTGTTTTCTTTTTACCGTATTGCATTTCGAGCAGACATCTGGTAAGTTGAAGTTCCCCATGAGAACAAGGTCTAGTGATTGTGAGACTTCTGCTGGCTGCCTATAGAATATTCCTTCTGCCTCTTCATTGGTTGTGTCATCTTTAACAGATATCCCACTATGTTGTCTGCCTTTCAAATGAAAACTTGAAAAGAGCAATGAAGAAGATGAAAATCTGCAAAAGAGAATGTTCATAAACAGCAATATTATGATTACTAATACTGGCGAACATGAAAGCAATATATCTGACATACCTAGCTGAGCAAATACTGCAGGCAAATTCTTTGCAATTATATGCTTGAACTTGACATCAAATTTTACTTGATTTTTCAAAGTAGTGTTGAGTAAATTTGGGGAATTATTTACTCATCAGGCCAGCTTCCATCAGAACAAACAGTACGGTAGAATTTAGGAAACAATCACGTGAATCTTTACCCCAAGGACTTCCTTGTTATTAAACAGACAAGCCACACGTGTACCTGAAAGACAGCTTCTATACTATTCACAGTCAAAATAGGCACTTGTATTTAAACAAGGGTAGAATGATAACAAAGCTTAGTCTATAGCATGCTGTAGTTCTGAAGGGATTTATCCAGCAGTTTTCAAGGAGAACTGGTCAATTTGGCTGCTTACTCTCAGATACTTCGCCAGTCTAATGACAGTTCTGAAAAGTAAAGCAACAGATGTTTTTAATGGGACTTGTGGTAGTGCGGGTAAGGAAACTATTAATCAGAATAGAAATGAGTAAGTGCAATTCGGCAGAAGGGCAAAGGGTGGTGGGCAGTTTCCAAATCTCAGGAGTGTAACACTGAATCTGTGTTTTAAGCTCTATCACTTTTAAAAAAATTGCAAGTAACAAGGGACAACTTGCAAATACCATTTCACACAGACACTATATATTTAGTCTGGATGCTGTCCAAGTTTGAAAGGGAAGAAGACAAGGTATTTTAGAAGAACACCATCCTGCCTGTGCAATTAGTATTCTGTAAAGGTTTTTTCCTAATCATCTCTATTCCTTATATGCTTTTGCATTTCAAGCCCCTTTGGCTAGTGAATCTGCAAATATACAAAGGCTTCTATCTGAAGCCAGAGGGTCCTGAATGCTCACAGAAATGTTTTCATCCCAGCTGCCACACTGTGCAGTTGCCAAAATCTTGTGACAAATCACAGCTCTGAAGGTAGATTAGCAGACATTTATCGTTGTTTGTGACAAAGTAAGCAAAAATGTATCTTAGCTTACTGTTTTCTTTCACAGTCTCCTTCTCTCCAAAGGTGCATCGCTTAAATCTGCCCGTATTTCACAGAACAATTATGAACAGAGAGTATACAGAAATGACATTCTAAAATAACAGCTTTCATTTGCATCATTTTCTGGGGACGGAAACTGAACCTTCTTTTGCTGACAAGTAGGATTAGACCAGTTGGTTATTTCTGTGTTGTCATTTCCCCCTGAATAGCTGTTGCTTTTTTTTTTTTTAATCTAAAAAGACCCAATAAAACAAACCCAAACCAAAACAAATCAACAAACAAAAAAACCAGACCTCACAAAAAAAAACCAAACACAAACAAAAAAAACAGAAAAAAACCAAACAAACTGAAACTGCATCAAAATGTTGGATAGGGAGACACCCTTCTTTGTGAATAAATAGAAGAAAGAGTACAACTCTTTTTTTTTTGAAGTAAGAACTCAGAAGATGTGACCTACCACCCAAAACACACGTCATATGCACACTCAGTGGAAGCTGGACTATGTAGAAAATGGCTTTCACTAGAGACTAAATGCAGCTGCAGGGCATAGGTACCAGATAGTGGAGAAATCTGCATGCATGTGTCTGTATATGACCAAAAGCAGACAGAAAGAGATAGCTAAAACCTAAAAATGTAGCTAGAAAGACACTAAGAACATAATCCTAGAAATAACAGTAAGATGTAAGAGTAAAGTAATAATTTTGGGGCAGAATGTGTATATTCTTTATAACCAGGATGGTGCCAAATAATATTTTAAGTCATTATTTTTTCTCCAAAAAAGAAAAAATCTAGAAAGCTCCAAAACTGACTTAACTTTTGCATGAAAAAGGGTAACAATATGCTGATTAATTCGTATTTCCTTCTAATTTTTTTTTTTTTTTTTGAGAAAATAAAAAGAAATATATGCATTCTGGTCTTGCTCTGCCTACTTATGATGGGGTTTATTGCAGAAGATTAAAAAAAGCTGAAAAAGATTATGGCTGTCATTTGTGTCATTTTCTCCACATATGTAAAAATATGTGCGGTGGAAAAAGAGTCCTGCTGTTTATTAAGTGTCCTTCTTGTATATATTCATACGTATTTATTAAAAAAAGGCAAGGCTGAAGGAATGCATTTTGTTGTTTTAAGCACAGAGACTGATCCTTATAGAGTAAGAGAGTTTCTTTTATGGTCTAGAGCCACTCAATAAAGTTTTGCCTTCTGCCAGTTTAGGCTGTGCCTTATTAGAGAATCTGTTATTCTGGAGACAGTTATCACTTATGATCATCAACCCAGAGGTTTAGAACAGTGGATTTTTAATCTCTTAAAAAAATGTTCCGACTCTACCCAGTTCTTCATTGGAGGTATAAAAACCCTGTATAGTTAATATGTGCACATTCACAGGATATTCACATCTCATAGATTTTCAAACACTGTAAGAGCAAACAGTTGTCTGTATCAAACCAGTTAATTGCCAGAAACCAATTTAATACTGTACCCTATGGGAAAAGAGTGCTTGCATTTCCTTTAAAACAAAAGGTGAGGTCTTTTTACTTTAAAATCAGAGGCAACTCTGCGTTCGATTTTATTTGGAATTCCCTCCTGTGCATGTCACCATCCATTTCACACAATGTTGGTGGGATACCACAGAGGTAGTCTATTTTCAAAGCTGTAATACAAAAATGTTGAGGATCAAATTCTGTTCCTTCCATTTAAATATGTAAGAGTTCAACTGGAGCCACTGAATTATTAAGGGCTTATATGAATGTAAGTGAAGGTGGGATCTAGCCTAGATTTTTTTTTACTAGAAAATGCATTCTTCCTTCCAGCTACTGGGTGATATAATGGTTGGGTTTTTTTTATGAATTAATTCAGAATTTGCAATAGTTGCTGAAGTATGTGAAAGATCCTTAGTGGAGAGAATTCAGAGTTGCTTTGATCTTCTCTTGCCCAAGTCTTCACAAGGTAGTTTATGCTTCTGCTAGCAATGTTCAGTATACCACATACCACATTAGTTCTGTAATACTAAATGGAACCTAGCATACATTAAAATTCCTACAAGAGTCAGACAGGAATGACTTTGCTCTTTAAAAATGTTCTCTAGGTCTACACAGGTTTTAAGCAGCTTCCTCACTGTTGCTGGTGTGGTAACAGCTGTAGCTCTTCCTGCTCTTACTTTCTGTTGCCACTAGCCCTGCACTTGTGAGCAAGTTTTAATAAGTGGAGAAATGGCTACTGCCACCCTGAGACTGTCCAGCAGAAGAGCAAAAGAACAGTCTTCTACAACAAGGTGCTTTCTCTCAATCTCCGTCTTTTTTCCTCCAATTCAGCTGTTGATTAAAGTTCTCATATAGTTTTTTAGTCATTGTAATAGCTTTGTCTTATTGAAAGAGATTTTTAGGTACCAGTATCCTAAAAGCTTCTGGCAGTATATATAACTCTGCACTTATGTAAGGACAGAAGGAAGAATTTACCAGTTTTTACCAGAGAAGTAAGTTTTCCATTCACACATTTAAGGTGTGAAGAAGTGCACAGCACACTTTACTACACAGTTGCTATGAAACAGAGACCTACAACTCTAAATCACTGATGTTGTCTGTATGATGAAAATACATCCTCTATTTATCCTTTAGACATTATTTTCACTGTTTAACCACGATGAAAGTAATATCTAGATTTTTAAGTTTCTCTTAGCCTGTTGGGGTGCTTGCTGTAAATGTCATTTACATCCAATGAAACAGAAAAACTGTTTTGTTTTTCAAAGATGATTAATTGTTTTCTGTTTATTTGCATATCCTAAATAAACGTTTTAGTTTGCTGTCTCCAAAATTCCTCTTGCATGTCTAAAAGGTCTATTTGTAAAAATAGTTGCCCTATTAAATTAGTCGCTATAGCCAAGGCTTCTTGTGTAGCCTTAGAGGACATTTAGGACATTGCGTATGAGTCAACCCACCTGGATCAATTTTGTATGCTAAAGCAGCATCAACTTCCCATCCCCCATGGTACAGCTGGTTAATGCTGATAGGTAGGAGGTGCCTTTTTTTGCTGCCTTTGGTCAGGATCTCTGTACTTGTTATGCCCTTAAAATAGGGTGTGTTCTTTTCACTTGAAGCATCCACCCACTTCCTAAACCATCATCCCACAGACATTTGTACATCCTACAGACATACTCCACCCATGGGAAACTCTCCAGTCTCACTTCTTCAAAATTGCAGCCTAGGATATTTTAAGGGAGATTTCATGAGGATTGTACGTAAAGTCTGAAATTTCATAAGCATAAAAACTGCATTTGCCTGAAGCAAACCTTTTATAGAGAATGTTTCCAAGCACTTTGCAGTAGGAAAACTACTAAAGTTTTAAATGTGATTTACTGCTAATTGTGTTATATATCACAGGTGGTTTCAGACTATATTTACTACCATAGTAACTGCATTATAATATAAAGAGAAGATTCTTTTCTTCATGAACAATCATATGAAATGAAGAAAATTGTAACTTTAAAGAACAGATCGTATAAAAGAACAGAAGAATTACCAAATATATATTTACTTACTCTTTTCTATACTTTTCTTAACAAGTGGAAGCAATCAGAGAAAAAAGCACTGATTTACCAAAAATTACTCTCTTTAGGTAGGGTGTTATTACATGAATGATACTGTCCTACATGCCATGAGCAATCTATTAATTTCTGTCTTCTTGAAAGTGGGCTCCTATAACTCCTCATCAGCACTTTCCAGCTGGAAGACTTTGTTTCTGGTTCTGATAGTGAATTTTCAACAGGAAAAACAAAACAAACAACCCCGCAAACCACAACCCCCCAGAACCACTCTAATCAGATCCATGAGTACTGTATTTGGGCAATACTGTGCAATTCAGATCTGTGCCTGAGCCCTGGAGGGTAAGAAATCATATTTGTAATCTCCTTATACTTTGGGAACTGGAAAGCCCCAAATCCATAGCATCACTGAGGCAGCATGGCTTCCCCATTACTTCAAAAGAAGTTGCAGTTCCACCCTTGGTCATGCCACTTCCACTGTTCCTTACTCTGGACTTCCAAGAAAACCACTGAGTATAACTTCTCCCATTACTTGTAACGGGTCAGTTCACTCGTGAAGGTTTTTAGTGTTTTCACCTATGAACAGGAATGAGATACAGCCCTTGTTAGCTGTATATCTGTCACGGTTTAACCCCAGCTGGTTACTGTATACCACACAGCTGCTTGCTTACTCCCTACCCGTCCATGGAACGGGAAGGAGAATCAGAAAAAGGTAAGACCCATAGGCTGAGATAAGAACAGCTTAATAATTGAAATGAAGTAAAATATAATAATATAATAATACTAACAACAAGAAAACTCAATAAATGCAAATGATACACAGCTGCTGACTGATGTTCAGCCAGTCCCCAAGCAGTGACTGGGGGTTTCCAGCCAGCTCACCCCAGTTTATGTACTGAGCATTCTGAGGTATGGAATACCCCTTTGGCTAGTTTGGGCCGGGTGTCCTGGCTGTTCTCTCTCCCAGCTTCCCATGCCCTCCTTACTGGCAGAGCATAAGAGACTGAAAAGTCCTTCATCAGGGTAAGCATTGCTTAGCAACAACTAAAATACCAGTGTGTTATCAGCATTGTTCTCAGACTAAAGCCAAAACACAGCACTGCAGCAGCTACTAAGAAAAAGTGAACTCCATTCCAGCCAAAACTGGGACCAGTATCTAGCAAGAGTTAATGGAGGTATAAACCTTTACAGCACTGGCTGTAACTGAACCTGAACTAGCAGGGTCAACTATGGTAAACGTTCATTGTAAAGGTGAGAGCTGACAAGTGATACCTCATGAAGAGCTGTCTAGAAAGAAGTGACAAAACATCAGCCCCCTAAACAAGTATAACAACTCAATCCAGTATTTTATCGTTCTCTCTCAATGTAAAAAGAAACTGTATTGCTATGACACTGAATTTTCTTCGGAGTAAAAAACCATTTCTGCATGCATATTTTCCTTTTTAATATTTGTTTTAATCTGTTTCAAGCTTCCTTCTTTTTGTTCCCGGTGTGGCAGCTCCCAGATGACATCATAAATATGTATTTATCTTTGAAACTCAGTTAAAAATTCAATCCATGCAAGGTACTGCTTTCAAGTATGTAATCTAGTGTGTGAGAATATCTCTTCAAGCTTCACAGATATTACCTAGCAGGGAAAATAAAATCCGCAAGGACTCATCCTGCTGTGGAACATTTGACAACTTGCATTGATAACGAAGAGGTAAAGACAGTAGAAAATGATACATATTTTGAGTTACTCTAAATTTTTGTAAAACCGAATTAAACTTTCTTTTTTTTTGTCCAACCAACTTTCAGAGAGTGTTTATTTTTACCATGTGAAAAAAAGAATATTTTATGAATGCATAGGCTTTTCATAGAAAACTTAAGTCAAAAGCCATCATGGGCTTCTCAAACCATGTATTACAAATGAGTAGAATCTCTTTTTAAATATGCAGTTTTAGTAACATAGCTGGCACTTACTTACTTCTTGATTACCTAAAGCATGGGAGGTAAGATTTAGAGAAATTTCTGTTATTCTTCTGGAAAATTACTTACCTTTTCAGATAAAATTAATGTATTTTGACACTTGTCAGCAGACTCCCATAATTTTAAGATTTCTGTTATGGTGAAAGTCAACCACTATGTGTAGCCACCTGTTCCAGCAGCTGACACATTGACAATTCCCTTGAACACTGAATGCAACTAATAGTACATACAGTTTTAAAGGAAATACGTGACAAAAATTGTCCAAACTTGTGAAAATTTTCTCAAGAGTTTCCCAATACATGGTGCACTTTGAGAAAAAAAAATAATTCTTTACCAGAAAAGCTGCTTGCAGTCTGGTTTTTCAATGACTGCAGCTATGGGCTTGTTCAAACTTCAGTTAGCTGTTACTCTCTCAACTTAATCCATAATCTGTATCTCCTTTTAGGATTGGTGGAGCTGTGCCTACAGTCTTCTCCTATTTTTCGGAAGTGCTTGCTCGGGAGAAAAGAGGTGAACACCTGAGCTGGCTCTGTATGTTTTGGATGATTGGTGGCATCTATGCTTCTGCAATGGCTTGGGCAATAATTCCTCATTATGGTAAGAAAGAACATCTCCTAGTGACTTGTAGCTCTTCCACTGTGAAAGTAAAGATCCTGAAGTATAATTTAAAAAGGGGACTTCATGTCTGCTCCCAAAATACTGACCCTGCTGTCAAGAAAAAAATATTATTCCTTCTGGTAGGAATAATAAGAATAGGTTGTACCCTAAATAACAATGTATTAAAATGGTGAAACATATTCAAACCCCATGTTTAGTCAGATTGTTTAAATTACTGAAAACTTGGACGCATAAAAATACAGTTGGTGGTTGTGTTGAATCTGGAGAAAATAGGTGTGGAGATTTACATCAGAGAAAATAAACATTAAATTGCTGGATATCAAACTTGTGCTCACATTGTATGATTCAGAGGTCAAATGTCAAATACACATTCTTGAGAAAGAAGAGTAAGGATAATTAATGCTTACAGTGTTAATTCTGAATATGAAGCTATGCCGAATGTTTCATTCTTAGTAGAAGAACTAGAAGTCTAGAAGTAGAGAAATTGAACAGAGCATACTGTTCAATCCTGTAAGGGTGCTGTAGGGGTGAATGAGGACAGGTAGTACAGAAAGCTTGCAATAGCTGAAGAAGTTATACACACATGCAATATAAACCACTTTGTGAAAGACTTCTTTACTGCCCTGACATGGTTAAACATTATGTGGAGCTACAGATTCAGTTCTTAGTCGCTTGGGTTTGCCTTTTGCATGTGTTAAGTGCTCACAGGTCTCCTGTGACAGCTCAGGGGCTCTTAAAAATTAACCTCTGCAAGCACTTCTCTCTGGTAGTCCTCAAGACAAGTAAAGCAGAGCTGTGAGTTAGCTGGCATCCAAAGCAGCTTTCTTTAGCCAAGCAGTGAGGTTTATCACAGTTGGAATGTGGAAGAGACGACAACTTCATAACGTTTGCCCAAAGTGATTGGAACATTCAGCAAGCTGTAATGTCCAGAAATGAATTATAATAATTCAGACTAATAAAATATCTAGACTGTTGCATTAAAATTAATTTTTCCACAAACCTGAATCTATGTCTTCAACCTTGCCTTTTGTCTTTGAACTGCTGGAAGTAAAAAGAGTAATTATTGCTGACAAAGTATAATGTGGATAATTTATTTTTTGTCCAATTAATAAATTGCTCTTAATGCCAAGCACTTTTCACTTTCCTATAGATTTTTATTTTCCTTATCTTTGAGTGGAAAATGCAAACACTATGACAGATATATGTTGTTTGAAGTCACTGTAGATTTTATAAATAACTCCATAACCTTTACTAACGTGCTTTTGAAAGACCACATGGCAGTATATGAGCGGATGATAATACACTTCTTTATACCAAGGCAGTAGCAGTAGAGAGAAAAGTTTTCGTCTTTCTTTAGCAGTGGAAGAATATCAGCAACAAAAATACATTCTGCAGCTCTTTTTGTGTGTGTGTTTGTGTCCTGCAAAAATGTTTATGAAATAATATTAAGGCAATCAGAAAAACTAATTTTAAAAGACAGTATTCTTCAGTGTTGGCTGTAGAATCATAGAATCAACTTGGCTGGAAAAGATCTTTAAGCTCATCAAGTCCAACTGTTACCCCAGGACTGCCAAGTCTACCATTAAGGCATATCACTAAGGGCTACACAGTTTTTGAACACTTCCAGGGGTGGTGATTCCACCAATGCCCTGTGCAGCCTGTTCCAATGCTTGATCACCTTTTGGTGAAGAAACTTTTCCTGATACCCAGTTTAAACCTTCCTTGTGCAGCTGGAGGCCGTTTCCTCTTATTCTATTCCTTGTTACCTGGAGGAAGAGACCAGCCACCTCCTCACTTCCTCCTTTCAGGTTGCTGTGCAGACTGATGAGGTCCTTCCTGAGCCCTCATTTCTTCAGACTAAACAAGCCCAGTTCCCCCAGCGGTTCCCAATCACACTTGTGCTCCAGACCCTTCACCAGCTCCATTGCCCTTCTCTGGACCCGCTCCAGCACCTCAATGTCTCTTTTGGAGTGAGGGGCCCAGAACTGAACACAGGACTCAAGAGGTAGCCTCGCCAGTGCTGAGTACAGAGGGATTATAAATCACTCTCCTTACAGTATAGTAAAGAAAGTTGTAATAGCCAAAAGGAGGGCTAAAAAGCAAGCTATGAACAACAGAAACAATCCTTTCTCACAGGAGAAGAAGTGGGGTTAAACATAATTTAAACAAAATTAGATAAAATGTATTTATGGATTTTGATGAGGTTGTAAGAAAGTTTTCACTTTGATCAAACTTTTTTATTACACTGTGAAATTTAAAACGTGTGTCTTAGTTCATAATACACACCTGGAGTCACCCTAGCCTATGATCAGGGCAAACTTCATTGTTATAATGCTGTGCCAAGTTTTCAGGCATTGCCAAGGGCTCCCAGGGCAAACCCTGCTCTGGGTCTTGGGAGTATGTTGTCATACATTGCTGTACCGTCCTGGAAACAAACCAGGTTAGGCAAGCACATTGCTCATTCTTAAATCTGCTTTCCATAAGTAGGTAGATCTTTTCATAGGCACAAGAGTCCATGAGTAGTTTCTATTTCTAACCAAGTGTAATTGTGATTAGAATGGAACAATCTGTTTTTCTTTAGAGTAAGCGGCTTGCAAAGTGACGAAGATTTCTCTTTGTAGCAGAAGATTGGCAAGGTGAAACAGATCAATTTGTCTAAAGAAATTAACTTGACTAGCACTCAAAAAGATCTTTTTATCACCTTTTTGGTAGGTGGCTTGAGAGTTGTTTTGGTACTATTTTCTATTGTCATGTTCGCTCTATTCTTGTGTCCAGTTGGACATAAAACATATAAAAAAGGTAAACATCTTCAAACCTGCAATACAATTCCCATCATGAGCTACGCTGTAGTAAAAAAGGCAAGGAAGTAAGCAGAGAGATGAGATGGGGAGCTACTGGCTCATTTTGCAACTCAGAGCATGTACAGCATCGTTCAGTGTTGAGGCGGGATTTAATTTGTCAGCCTACAGCAGACTAAACTGAGAACATGATGGACTAAAACTGTTCAGTGGCAATAAAGTCAAAAAGTTAAAAAACTTTTAACTTCCTTATTCAGTGAGTTGGGGGGGGGGGGGGGCATGTTAAAGGGTTTCTCAGTGGCATATGGCAGTAGAAATACTAGAATAAAAAAGTCCTACACCAATGCTGTATTATCAATGGGGTTATAGGGCATGGTGAGTGCTTAGAATCTTAGAATCATAGAAAAGTTAGGGCTGGAAAGGACCTTAAGATCATCAAGTTCCAACCCCCCTGCTAAGGGCAGGAAGACCTCACTCTAGACCATGTCGCTCAAGACTCTGTCCAAACTGGCTTAGCAATAGAAGCAGAAGCATCTTAGGAGCTGTCTATCTTTGAGTACTTCTGATGAACAGAGCTGGATCTTAGTGGTAGGAGCTGCAAGTGTGGGTGTACAGATGTTTCAGTCTAGTCTGCTCTTCTCCTCCCATTACAAGGAGACGAGTTTTTTTTGCATCAGCAAAACATCAAAGAGTCAAAAGGTTGCACTTTTCCATGGTGATGGTTATTCCAAGATAAATGCTGTGAAATAATAGTTCACAGCACATTAAATGTTAAGTGGTAAGGCTTTTTCTGTTTGACAGCGTTTACCTTTATTGAAATTTAAAGGTTAACAAAATGGCTTTGTTATGAAGATGAAGGACTTGAAGCTAGATTTTTTTTTTACTAGCAGCTTGTATAAGCTACAATTTCTTCAAATGTAACCCATGAACTTGAGTATCTCAAGGTCTAAGTCAGGGTACCTGGATAGAAATAGAAAATTCTTGACTCCTTTGAAAAGTTATGGTCTTAACTTCATTATTACTTGCGTATAAAAAAAACAAGGAACAAAAACCAACAAAACCAAAACACTGGTAATTACTTTGTTGAGAGTGCACAGATCAATATCTGCAAAGCATCTTTAGACACAGTTTGTGTCCTCAGATCTATGAGCTTCAAAGTGTCAAAGTTGATGGTGATGCAGTAAATAAGTGTGTTATTTTTGTCACCTACTGCCGCATTTCAAGTATTGCTGGTAGTGTTTCTAGATTCTGAAATGTTTGTTAGAGGTGGGTCTGAGCATTGGAGGAACAGCTTGATTTCACTCACAGCTATTTATTCAGCTGCTGCTAGCGTTTCCTCAGCAGTGAGGTGCCCAGCAACTCATAAATGTGTTATAAATCGTGGTTTAATCTTAGGGTAAAGATTACCAAGTTCCTTCTTCCACCCTTTTCTTTGCTGTAGTCCTCAGAGAGGAATTTGACTATCTCTAATGCAGTGCACCCATCCAGTCAAAAGACCAGGATGTGCTTACATGATTTATAATAAAAAGAGCCACACTTGACTGATTTCATATTGCTGCATCTCTGCAGTGGCTGTGCCCAAAACAACAAGAGAAAGAAATGTATTCAATAGTCATATCTACAGAGGTGATTTACTGCAGTACTTGTACGTCAACAACTGATTAATGTGAGTTGGAAGTAGGAAAAACAGTTATGTGATGGCTGTTTTGTTTCCTTGTTCAAAGTTGAAACGTACTGAAATAGGGTGCTATCAGTGATTCAGACAAGCAAGAGGTGCATCAGTGATGTCTTCTTTAATCCTGCAGAAGGCAAATAAGAGAAAAGCATGATTAGCTGCAGATGGAAAGAAATAAACTGCTTGCTGATAAGACAAAAATTAATGAGCTGAATTTTCTGTCAAAGGGAGGTAGTATAGATGATGAAAAAGACTTTCTAATGGTGTGTTAGCTTCTGAATAAAGCATCTGAATAAATGAAGCACCTCAGTAAAACTGCTACGGAACTATTGAAAACTCACTTACTGTAGGTCTAAGATGATATTTTGAGAACGTTGTAAAGGCTATTGTTGATCCTGATTTGGAGCAAGTGTGTGCCCCCTCAAAATCCCATCTACGCTTGTTTTCAGCAAACTATTAAACAGATACTGCTGCTCTTAGGAATGCTGGGGTGGGCCAGAAAAGAGAAAACAAAACAAAGACAGAAGAAGAACAGAACTTCAGAAATTAGAAGGATCAAACAACAACAAAAAAGAAGTAGCGCAGGACATTCACAGAAACAAGTTGATCCTTCTCTAATCTAGACCCTCAATTTAAAAAGTATTATTTTTCTTTTTTTCCTAATAGTCTATTCTTTCATGGTGGTTCAGAACAAATCCAAACTCTGGCAGCAGCTGCTTTGGAAAAATCTGAGCCCAAGGCTGTATTTTCTATTATACAATAGCTTCTGTTCTCTGAGTTTTATTAGTTGCCCAGACCAAAGAGATACCAAAAAAGAAGACCTGGGAAGATGGCCTGGGAAAGAGCTTCACATGTCTTTTCTTACTTTTAAAAAGCTCCTGAATGGACTAATAAATCTGCAGAATTTAGTTATTGATTGTTTTTTTTTTTTTTATCTCGGTGGAAATATTTGATCCAAATTTTGAAATGAAGATCTGCTCTTCAATTTTGACTTCATGCATCTGCCTTTCTGATACATCTTCTGTCTTCAGAATTCATGAATTTATGAATACCTAAACCAATGAAAGATACTGTTTGATATTTAATGGAAGTTGTTGAAGCTTCCTTAAGGCTGGATCTGCATTTTTTGTGAGGCTGTGTCAGTCTGAACAAATGGAATAGATCAGACATAAAGGCATCTACTACCTAATGCAACATCTGTTGATTTGTTTTGCATTCCACTAGGATACAAAATGATCCCCAATGTGTTATGCTCCCCTCATACTTAGTGCACTTTCATTAATCTGGTATTCTGCAGGCTGAAGCTATTTTAAATCTTCATTAATTAAAGTGGGTATGAGGCAGGTTTAATGTTAACCTGAGTTATCAACTCCTACTGGTGAATTGCTCTTAATTTGAAATAATCCTGTGAAATTAGATTATACTTAATGTGTATACTTCAAAAAAATCTTCACCTTTAGGAACAAGAAGAATGATGGAACGCAGCAGAATTTTAGAATAGATGCTTATGCAGATCCAGCTAGGAAAGCAAAACAAATCACTTTGTTTATCAGTTTACTATGTTCTGTGCCCTAATGCAGGGTTTGATACGGTCATTTGAATGTTTATATTTGCAATTGCTAGAAGCTTAAGTAGCTTTTAGCACATCTACTTAATGAGCACTAAAGATACTCATTAATGGGCTTCAAATATAATCTTCCCCTGGTCTCTTCAGGTTGATTGTGAAAGAGAAAATTTGTTTATTGGAGGCTTAGTAAAAAGCTAGTAAATTGTTTTGTGGGCAGAGAAGTTATGAGGCAATTTCCTGTTTTGTCGTTGTTTTTTTTTTTTTTGTCAATGTCCCTGTTATCCAGGCTAACACCCTTCTCTCCTTTCATCCCCTATATACCTTTCAGGACACCACAGCAGTACCCAGTTTCTCCTTGTTTTTTTCAGGTCCCTTTCTGCTATAGTGTGCCCACATTTGCCTTTTCTTGTCCCCAACACTGTGCAATAAGAAACACACTCACTAGAGAGAGTGAGCTCACCAGGAGCTCCCAGAGCTCCTTGCTGTTTTGCAGCCCTGCTCCAGTCTAGCTGCTGTTGGTGTGGAGTCAACAAATTTTGGCTTGGGTCAGACTGGTTCCAGAGCCGATGGATGACACAACCAAGGCATGGTTCGAGCTACCAGGCAGGCCACAGCACCCCTGAGGGACCACTGGCTTCTTCAGCCTTTTCCTTTGTGATTATCTTTGAGACTATTTCTTACTCCCAGATTTGATTGAAGCAGGTCAGTCACTTTAAGCAATGCTGGAGGAGGAACTGACAGACAGGTGAACAGTCTGTTTCCATAAACACCACTGCCTAATGCCATAAACATAGTTTTCTGCAGACACTAGTAATAGTTAATCATTCTTACAGCAGTAAAACAATGGCAGTTCCTCATCCTTGGTTTTACTGAAAACTCAGTTTCACACAATGAATTGTCCTGCAGTATAAATTAAAAAAATTACATCCAAGTTAATGAAGCTGCCTTAGAAGTCTGCTCAGTGACTATCAGAAATGTCTGCAGTGTCAGACATAACCCTTGCTTTTTCCTTGTAGAAACAAATAAGATGCTAATCTGACAAGATTTTAATGTTAAAAAGACAGAAAAAGCTTTTGGTTTTATGATTGGTCTGTGACAGCTGAAGAAGGTGTTTTGTACAGATGGACAAAGGAAGAGGTCATTGGTGTTATTGTATGATTATTCTGATACCTAAATATATTCATTTGCTCTGGAACACAGTGCAACAGTACAAGTTTGTCAGTCATATTTCCATATTGTTTGTCTGGCTTATAAAATTGTCTGCTCTGAAGGAGATAGCAATTGTCCTTTTAGCAACAGTTTCTTTTCATTTTAATAATACACTATATCTATGGATTTGATATACAACTGTAATATTGTTTGTCAATTTGCAGTGCAGTTGCCTTTAAAAAAAATAATTAACATAATCCACTACAGAATGGCATTGGATTTCTTTTTCAGGAAACTTCTTTATACCTTTTCTCAATTTGAAATATTAAATATTGTTTTGAAAGTCATGCCTACTTCAGTGGAAGTAGTTCCTTCAAGGTATATTCAGTCATCCATCTATATCTGAGTATGTGACTACAGCATCTGATCAAATTATTCTTGTGTATATAGGAAGGACCTGCATAAATATATGGGAAAAACCTGATCTACCTCCCCTATAGTGTTTGTGTGCTCAGTATTCTCAATACGATTTTATTTTTACACTTTCTAAAGACACCAGCAGAAAATAGTATAAAACGAGCAAAGAGAAACAGCAAGATTTTGTAGTCAGGGCTCTGGGCAGCAGTTTTGGTACCTGGTCTCCTGAGCTTTGATGCTGGCCAAGGTGAGGAGATAATGCATTCTACTAGTGTCTGTTCCTTTCTTGCTGTATTGTCTTCCATTTCTAGTACAGGGGCTATTCGTTTGGGGGCACTGGAAGTTTGGGCCCCTCCTAGTTGTTTCCTGAAGGTAGCATTGCCATATAATAAAAAACGGAGGAGTCACATCTAAAGAGATCAAGGTAACACATTTAGATTGCTCAGAAACCTTATGTATTTCAACCTGATATAAGCATCTGATTCTTTCATGATTTCTAGGTATTCTAGACTCTGAGGAAGTCATGAAGCTTTATAAAAGAAAAAAATATAATATAATTCTCTGTTTATTAAACATACTGTATTTTCTTTGTTCCCTTTGATAATTACACTTCAAACACTGTGACTGCATGTCTGTAAACAAAATCCACCCCCACCCCTCTTCCTTCAGTATCTATGATAGATTATAACTGACGATCATTGGTACATGATTTGTGAGTGCAAATAATATTTGTATTGGAAGTGTTTTTCCCAAATTTGAATTCAAGACTTTTGACCCAGGGTTCACATTTTATACGGAAAAGCTCCATGTATTCAATCAAACATGTTTATTTAATTGGCTGCTGATAGTTTGGAAGATAATTCTTAGAATGTTTATCTGGTCTGCTTATTAGGTCACATAACTGCCTTCCTCTCTCTTAGTAATAGCATATTGATCATTGTAGTTTAAAATTAAAAAACAAAAACCAAAAAACAACCAAACATTAGAAGTAAATTAAATATAAAAAAAAAAAAAGGAAATGACACTTCAAACACAGCACTGAAATGTGCATTTAAAAAATATTTTTCTTACAACAACTTTCAAGCAAATAAGACATAACAAGGTTAAATTCTGAAAGACTTTCTTGAACTGCATTATATTCTGTTGCTACAGTGCAGCAGCATGTGAAAAGTAAAAGCTTGTCACTGGTAAAAGACAGAGCCTGTCTGTATTCTTCAGAAAATGTTCCAGTATTTCAATGATGATTTTGTTTGTAAGTTAGGCTAGATAAGAAAGCCCCATTTTCTTTTCATAAACTGCAATATTTAATTTTGCCTTTTCGTGATTGTCTTTTTTGATTAATTGTTTCTCTTTTCTTCTTCAACTGTGAGCCCATCATTTAAATACCCTTAGTCCAGATGCACATAAATCATTGGAAGTCCTGAACCAGGACAGAAACACTTACATTTTCAATTAGCTTCCACATTTAACAGCTGCTGGTAATGGTGTCTACAATAAGTCATCACACAGTATGTGCACTCAGGTCTATGGGTAGGCCATGGGAGGCACCACACAAAAATTGCAGACGTACCATCATATATTTATTTTGTATATTGGTAGGACAACAATATAATCAGATTTTGTTGCAGACAAGTGTTTTATTTCACACTTGATTTGTAATGACTACGGCATAATGCATTTGGCAATTTCATATTGTCTACTTATACAAATGTATTTTGTCTGCTGTTGATGAGTACAATTTACTCTTATTGTGCTGTTTATCACTGTCCAAGCAGATGTTTTGAACTTAATACACAAACCATTATCCAACTCTTAATTAGGTGTAGAAAAATAGAGTAGTACTGCTAAGTACATGTAGAAGACCAGAGGTAGAAAACTTAAAAAGAAATCAAAAGTAAGGTCATGCAAACAAATCTAAAGCACGTTTTAGTGAAATTTGACTGCACAGTCTCAATATTGACACTGACCATGATATTTTTAAGCTATGACAGCAGCATCTTTTAATGTGTGCTCTCACCCATTTATTTTTTTACATTAGTTGCATCTGCTTGATCCATCATTTGTGGAAAGCATGACATGGCCTTTTTTTCTTAGACTGACAAGCCTGTAAGTTATGATGTTGTCCGAGTAGTGGCCAGCAGCTTTTTCTCTTTGTTTAGCAGATTGTGAAGTGCATCACTGAACAGCTGCACAGAGCCAGACACAGGCAAGGACTTTGCAGAACTGCATGAGTACATATATCTCTTGGGCCACTGACTCAGGCAGCCAAACAGTCACATCAATTATGTGCTACAGTCTTTGTAATGAGATTTTCAATAGTATCAGCTAAATATTAACCCTTCGTGGCCTATCATGCGTTTGTTTGTTCAATATGTAAGTAATTAGAAAATCGTTTTTGCAGTTCCTCAGTGTCCATTCCGTTTTGGACTATGATGTAAACTCAGTGTAATTATTGAATAAAACTTGTTCGTATTTGAAAAAGACATATTAATATTTATACATACTTTTTATCGGATTTGTAAGCTGAGAAAATTCTTAGACCATTCTTCGATTCAGTTTATTTTCCAGATCCTGCCAGCTATTGCTGTGGTTTTCAATAGCAGGGATTTCATTAAATGTTTCCAGGCTATATGCGTGTAAAAATAATTAAGACAAATAAATCTTTCATCCACAAGCCTTAGCTGGTCGTGTAGGAGTCTACACATCCACTTAAAAAATGTCTAGTTGTTTTAAATTCAGGAAGGTCACAAGTCACTGATCTATTGCATCCCAGCACTACTTTTTTTTTTCAGACTCCATCGTATTGCAAGGGCATTAAGAATGTTGCAAATGTATGTATGGAAGAATTTTACATCCAAGCACTTGCAGCGTGTGTTGATTTCCACAGAGCTGAGGAAGGTGCCGTATGAGTCCTAATATCTTTACTTACAAGTAGATGTAGATCTATATCAGATCTTTGACTGAAAGGATAAAATTTTCCAAATCCAATTTAGATGCAGAAATATGACAAAAGCAGGCATTTATAGGGAAATAAAACATTTGAACTTTTGATTACAAATCACAGTTCTCTTCAGGTTTTGAAGATGGACCATGGACAAAATTTTATCTGTATCCATCTACATTAATTTCTACTGGTCTTGGGCAGTTTTCTCTCAGTAAGTCTCTCATAACTGCATAAAAGGGAAGTGCAGAACATCCTATTCTTCTATTCGTGAATATGCATATTTACTTAATAATTTTAATTGCAACATGGTGTTTCTCATTTTAAGAGACATAAGTTTTAAAGAGAGTTCTTGCACTGATTTGTATATTATAAAGTATGAGGTAAAGAAGAAGAAAGCTATTGTGAGGATGCACAGGTAGAATGTTTTAGATTTATTATTTAAGCAGAAATGTACAGGTTTGCACTGGAAAATTTTCAAGGTCTATGCTCATTATCCAGGGATCATAATGAGTGAGGATATACCCATTTCCCAAGGAGTATAACAATATTTGCCTTCAGAATGAAGACGTGTGAAAGTAATTCAGACTTGATTCCTAGGATAGGAAGAGGTGGCTGAAGTCTGGCAAAACATCTCAGAATATAGACAGAAGTCTTAATGGTAATGGAAGTCAATATATTGGAATTCTCTGTTGAAGTGCTATGAAAATTGGTAGGTTTCCAGCCCAACAGGATGGATGCATTGCATTTGTATTCAGAATTGCTAAGGTACAAAATTAGATCCTACATGGTGGTTGCCAGGTGGAGGCATTTACATCACCATGACATCTTACCAAAGTGCATTTCTATTATTTCTGTCTAGTTTGAGAGTGGAAAATTCTAAGTGGCCAGAGTTAAACAGAAGCAGAAGACTGCTGGGATGTCTCCACTTCTAAGCGGTGACATTCTTTACTCCTTTCCTGTACATGGAATGTTTTGCTCTTAGCCTTTATGTTTATGCAGTATCATATTAATGGGTGCAACAATGAGCTTAAGTCAGGGGATCAATCTAGCAAAGGCTCGCAAAGTTCTGTATGATGATCCCACATCAGTTGAGCACATCTCCAGGCCCATGTATTGGAGAACAAACCCTAATTCTCTTAGGAATAAGGTGTGGATATATCAAGAAATCATGTAAAGGGTTTTGTACAAATTTGATGTTTATCCTTCCCCTCGCCCCTTAAGGAATGGTGGCTCTTCATTTCATATCAATGTCTTTCTTTATGGATTTGAAGAGTACAGTCTTCTCCCAAATGATGTATATTTTGGCTCTGATTTTCCTCTTATTTTCATGCCCCTGCAGTGTTTCTGAGAACTTCCAGCACTGACTTAAGACTTAACCTGTGTAAGTATCATTATTCCTGTTTTATTGATATAGATGTAGCATATAAATACACAGAAAAGCACAATATAACACCACAGATTGCCAATAACTCACCATGTAATCGAATATAATCATATATCATAGAATAGTTTGGGTTAGAAGAGACCTTTAAAGGTCATCTAGTGCAACCCCCCTTCAATGAGCAGGAACATCTTGAACTAGATCAGGTTGCCCAGAACCACCTGGCTTTGAATGTCTTCAGGGATGGCGCATCCACCACTTCTCTGGGCAACCTGTGCCAGTGTTTTTGCACCCTCGCTGTAAAGAATTTATTTCTCACATCCAGCCTGAATCTTCCCTCTTTTAGTTTAAAACCCCTTGTACTATTGCAAGAGGCCCTGCTAGAAAGTTTCTCCCTGTCTTTTTTATAGGTCACTTTTAAGTACCGGGAGAGCCTTCTCATCTCCAGACTGAGCGAACCCTTTCCTCACAGGAGAGGTGCTTCATCCCTCTAATGAATTTTGTGGCCCTCCTCTGGACCCACTCCAACAGGTCCATATCTTTCCTGTATGGAGGATAATGTTATGGAGAGTGACGGCCTGGAGACTAACTGAAGTTATTAAATAATACGTATAGAGGGAGAGGAATCTTCATCTCCTGTAAGCTGTTTTGCTGTCAGATGATTCTTAGGGCTACTCTTCAAACCAGAATGTTTTCTGCCAAGTGCACTTACGCAAGGCTTGCTTCATCTCTGCTTTGTGTGAGTAAAAGGTCCAACTGTAAGGTGTGCAGGAATCTTCTTGCAATCAGACCTTTCTTAGTCATATAATAAGCACAGAAGATGAAAACCAATTCTGAAAATGTTATAAGCTACCTCTTATGAAAATTCTTCTACTCTTTTGCCACCATTTCAACTATTCACCATTACAACTATCATGTCTTTGGAACAGTCCACCGAAGGGAAGATTATCACTGAAGGGGTGAATATGCCAAAAATGTACGAAGGTCAATTTAGGTTTCAAGTCCTTTCTCTCTGGTTCTGTATAGCTTCTCTTCTGTCCTGTAAGACTTCATAAAAAGTGAACTATTAATGAGTGATTTTGCCTTACTCATGTCTGTTTTATTTAGTTGGCTCAGTATTCTTCTCAGAAAGAAAATTGCAGTGCAAGAATAGCTTCCTTTGTTGAAGCCAAGATGCAGACATGCCATTCCCATCAGGCTCCATGTTATCAACAGCCTACTTTAAGTCTCTACATGCATTCATATTTATCTAGATAGGAAGGCAAGTGAGATCCTGATTTCCTAATCGTAAATAGACCACTAATTAAACATCCTTTGCCACCTCTAGCATCTGCCAAGATTTGACAGATGACATGACCAGGCTGTTTGGTATCTGCAGTTCTCTTATTAGTGCTTCAGTTCTTCTAGAAAATTATACATGTTCATCTCTTCTGTCCTTTTAAAGATTAACTTCTTGCCTGTGATGGCTACTATGAGTCACAACATCCTGCTACAGTCATACTCTAGGGCCAAATGAAAGTCAGATTTCAGACAGATCGTTTCAATCTGTGCACACAATGACTTACAAGCTTCCCTCATCTTTTCTTTTTTTTTCCCCTGATCATTGCTAGATGTTATGATTCGCAACTATTTTTTTGTTTTGTTTTGTTGTTTTTTTTGGTTGGCTTTGTTGTTTTGTTTTGTTTTTTTTCTATCAGGTCTATCACAGACACATTAGCAATTCCATAGCAAGGAAACAAACATCACAGCTCTGTAATCTGCACAGAGTATATGAAAAGTTAAGTGAAAGGCTGACATATCATTAGTAAACCATGAATTTTGAGGACATATAATACTGCACTATTGTCTGAAATATGAGGATACACAAATTTCCTCCTCAATGAAGAGTAAAACTGGGCAGTACTACAGCATGTACTAGAAACATTTTAAAAGTGCATTATTGATATCACTGTTCAGACAGAGTACAGCTGGAGACATCACCTGGGCTGCAGTGCCATGCACTGGGTACAGGAATTATGTCTGATGGTATTACAGTCCAAATTATTTTATATAGAAGGTCAGCCCTGCTCACAGCTCTCCTGGGACTTGTCTGAATGGTAGATAATGTTACCTGAGTGATTGGAGACCCGATAATCTCAGGTCTTCAGATATGATCAGTGCTGGCACAGGGAAGTGATAAGTGTCAGTGGTTGACAGCCACCACCTCTGTGGGAGACAAAATGTGTCTTTAGAGAATGCCTTGTCCCTTTTAATCACAGTTTTAAGCATCAGCAGACCAAGTCTGAGTGTAATATATTTGTAAAATATATCTGTTTAACACTATTACTTTCTTCTTCCATTGAACTGCTGATCCTTATGGCTCCCATGGGTAATTAACATCAGCTAAAGAGCCAGGCAAATGTGGATGATATCTAGAGAGTCTTCTACAGGCACCTTTGATAAGATGCCGCATGATGGCCTGCCACACTTCAGCTATTTTATTACCAGATTCCTTCTGCAGAAATTACCAGCAAATGACCTGCTGAGGCAGTGGGTTTGTAAAGTATCTATCTCAACAGGCTAAAAATACCACTGTCTTTCCAATACGATATTAACAAACTAATAACAGGAAAGACGTGCATTCTACTGGAAATTCACATAAATACCATTACAGAATAATTCTGAAAACATTATTTCTGCATTTCTTGGAAACTATTATTTCACTCAGTCTTGAAAAAATGTCTGTCTAATTGAGCTTCCCCAGCTATATAACTTACCTGAACTTTATTTTTCCCCCCTATGTCACTTTTACCATTATTCTAATCAGTACCACTAAAACACATATGCTCAAATCCTAGATACCACTCTCAGTTAAACTTGGTAATGTCAGGACAGACAAATATCACTGCAATAATCTTGTATCTCAGTGCTGCTAGCTGCAAAATATTTCCAGTCCTGCTTCTAATTTCGTTTTAGCTTAGATTTGTGAAATGCTAAATAAAACAGCAATATTTAATAGAAGTATTTTTGCAGATTTTTTTTTAATTATTATTTGTATTAAGTGAGGTAACAGTGCCACCAGGTGGCAATTTGCGGCAATCGCACATCTTCGTTGCTGGAAATACTTCAAATTTAAAACGTTAAAAATAGAGCCTAGAAAGCTGAATTTTGACCAAAGACTGCGTGATGAAACAGAAATAAGGAAAAAAAAAATAGAAGGGATTGTGTAGATGAATCTATCTAGTCTATGACTTTATATAAGTTCCTTGGCTATCCCTCCACCCCTAATTTTAGGGATATTCTTCCATCTGCTTCCTCTTTTGATCTACCAAAAGACAGAATTTTATGCAAACTCGCATTTGTAAATTTCTGAAACTGCCAGGAATCTTTTTCCTCTTATTTCTACTGCATGACTAACAAAAATTGTTATCGAGAGTGGTCAATCTTTAGCTAACTATGTTGTAAAATCCCTCTATTCTGATTAGCTTTCTTTATCCACACTGGTCTCTTACAAAGGTGTTTCACAGCTGTAGGCACCCGTAATTTCATTGCCCACATTGCACCTTAGTGTAACCCTTATGGATTTTTACAGAACTATTGTGTTCCCTTTCAGCCCTCATTTTGAAAAGTTAAGCAGATCTTTCTCATTAGTCTGCTCTCTGGTAACATACCCACTGTATAAGATGACCCTTGTATTTGAAAATACTGCTGTTTATCAGGTAATATAAATTTACAAAATTCAGCATAATGTGAACAGGTTTACCTCTATATTTATTCAGAAAGTCTATGACATAAATGTTCTTTTCTCTCCTTTGGAGCAAGACCTTGTTTATAACAGGCTTTTAATTTATTAACATTATGGAGTGAATGAACTGCTGTGTTGGGAGGGAAGATTTTGTTACATTAAATGCAACATATAATTAGATATAGATTAGTATCTTGTACATTTTGCTCTGCTGTGTGGTGTTGTATTTCTGTAATCAGTAATCGCCATGTCTGTGATTCACTTGGCCTTTTCAGTTGTCAGTAGAGTGGGAGAGTGGTATTCAGCGCAAAGGTTGCTGCAGCATCTTCATACTTAGTCACTGCAAGTTCTGTGTTGCTGTACAGGACATCATTCCCAAGATGCATTTGGGCCAAGTGTTTTGCAATTCGTAAAACATTGGGACTTGCCACTGTTTTTATGATTAATGACTCTCAAATATGGCATAGCCAGGGATCAAGGGTGAAGTTTATCTCTAGGTTGCTGTGCAGTGCTCTGAATGGAACTGCATAGAGCTGTTGAGTCTTTGCTGTTGTGTCATAAATCACGGAAGTGAGAAGCAAATTGAGTTACAGGCAAGAACACGCTTCCGTTTGGTTTCAAGACCTACATTTAAGAGGAATGAAAGCCACTTTGTGAGCTAAATTCAGAGCCAGTCTAATGGCCTCATTTTCCAGATGAGCTCATGACCTAGGAAATTTGGATGTGTTAAACATCAGAATAAACTTGTTCTTAATTCAAAATATATGTTTGTTTTGCTGATTTAGTGCTGGTGGTGATGGAATAGACAGGAGAGCAACATCAAGACAGCTGTGTTGCAGCTGGCTTTTTCTACCAATTGCTTCTTATAATCCTGACATTTATTATTATAATTAACTCAGCAAATATGTTGATAAATTGCAGCAGCTAATACAATAGAGAAAAAGACAGAATAAGAGCAATAAACGTTTCACTTAACAGAATAATAAACATTTCACTTAACATGCCCCTCCAATATTTTGAGGTGCAAAGAAGATGTTTTGTAGGTTGTCAGGATGACAGCAGGATGAATGGTGCACTCATTGTCTTTAATTTAGTGTGATACGGTTCACTTACATTAATAAATTACACCTTAAAATAAATTCTCATTTTCCAAGGCTGGCTATGGATCACAAGATGTTACTGTTGGTTTTTATAACAGGTATAAAGCCAGGTTGATTACATTTACAGCAGAAGTGCTTATTGTGCAGCTCAATCTCGTAAAACATAAACCAAAGCAGTGAAAGGCATATTGTCTAAGTATACCAGTGGGTCTGTGTATTTCTGGGACAGTTTCTAATGACAAGAGCCAGTACCTGGACCTCACTGTCGTGAAAGATGAAGCCCCCTCTCCTGTGCTGTCTTCCCTGTGGCCTTTTGAAACCATGTAGTAGTAGTTGTTTATGGACATGCAGACAGATCTAATTAACCATGTCTTTTGTCTAAAAAAATCAGTTAGCAAAGAAATATATCAGAACAACCTGGTATCATCTTTTTCATCAGTCAGGATTCCATTTAATTCCAGTAACTTATCTGTCCTTTATCATTCTTGTCTTCCACTCATCTTTTAATATGTTATCCTTTGAAAATTGTACTTGAAAATTTCTGCTGTATTGAAGCCAGACTAAAAGGCCAGATAATTATTCAAACAATGTTTTTCTCTTTCTTTAGAGAAATTCTTAGGTTTCTTAAAATTATGCCATTTCAATAGTCCAGTCATAATATACAGAACAATCAGATATTTTATTAAAGAGCTGAACTACCAGCACTGCAATTACACATACAAGTTTTCCAGTATTTCCTTTTGTGTTCTTCTCAGAATATTTTAACAATGGCTTCTACAGCATGTTATTAACACTCAGATGTATCTCAAAACCAATTTTTCAGATAAGAGTTCTTTTCTTGTTCATTTTTTGTAATCTTTTTTATATAATCATAAATGCTCTCTCTACTTCAGTGTTAAGGTTGTTCATCTCAGATATAAACTTAAATGCTGAGTATTTTTTCCTGAATATCTAGTTATGGGGCAGGGGGGTCAACTGTCAGTTTACTTCTAACAGAATTTAAGGAGTGGTATAGTGCTCTGGAACAAGATGGAAACAGAAGTTAGGTACTATAAATGCTTTATGTGTTGCACTGTATCATGTTAGGAAACTCTTATTAAGAGTGTTGAAATTAACTCTGTAGAAAAAGTTAATAAGGAAGACTGTAAAATTCCATAAAACATGTCATCTGAGTGTAGCTCTTTAATTCTTCCTTCTTCCAGTATTCTTAGAAACTATTTCTTTGTGTACGTATTCTTATGTATGGTGATTGTGTCCCTGTTTGTTTTTTATAACTACTTTCATGCAGATTTTGATAAGAGATGTCAATGAGCTTTCTTCATCCCTGTGCAAGAAAATCTCCCACCCTGCATAATATTGGCAATTTTCCAGCCTGACTAATCACGTGAAAGAGCATGAAACTCATTGTGTAAGATTATTTGTGAAATCATCAATATTTGTGGAAATAGAAGAGGGAGACCAACCAGGCTTCATTTAATTAAAAGTATCATTTTGCATCTCAAAGAAGCTGCAGACTCTCACGTACAATACTCCTTATTTCTCTACATGCTGTGAATTTCTTATTTCATAGGATGGAGTTTCAGCATGGGCTCTGCCTACCAGTTCCACAGCTGGCGAGTATTTGTGATCGTCTGTGCACTGCCTTGTGTCTCTTCTGTGGTAGCCCTCACCTTTATGCCAGAAAGCCCACGGTTCTTGCTGGAGGTATATGTAACTTTCCAAATTGTTTTTAGATTCCAGTCAAAATTATGTCTGTGTTTATATTACGACCTCTGTATAACAGGCATTAAGATTGTTCAGTGGTAATACTGAATATATTAATCTGTATGTATGTTGTGTTTAAATGAACATTTAGGTTGGAAAACATGATGAAGCTTGGATGATACTCAAGCAAATTCATGACACAAACATGCGAGCTCGTGGTCAGCCTGAGAAAGTCTTCACAGTGAGTATTGTTTTTAAAGCTAATCACTTTAACACATCAGTGAGCTGGCTGATTGGCAAGGTCTGGAGGGCTTAAGCAACCAATATTAATACTCTGCATGACAAAGTAAATAACTTGCACTCTAAATTCCTAAATATAAGAACCAAATTCCTACTGAAGTCGTTATATACACAATTGCTATATATACAAGTCTTGTAAAGATACAAGCCTTTGACCAACATGTTCTTGAACCTATGAATCCACATTGTGTTTTTCTTTGGTGTACCAAGACACTTAATAGACTCAATCTGTGTTTTATTCAATGAAAAGGCCAGATTCAAAGCATTGATAGGTTGTTTCTATTTGGAGGATAAACTGGTGATTCAAATGTGGGGGATTTTTATGGCATGTTCCTTAAATATGAAAAATATACCCAATAATTTTTTTCTTCCTGGATACAGTAGGACCAAACAGCAGAAGGCATATTCTTGCTTTGAAAATCAATCTCCCTTTACAACTTGTGCTGTGCTGTGGGGGTGTAAGCACTCTGCTTCCACTCAGAGCCATGTTTGGGATGTTTTGCTCTTCCAGAGGCTTTCTTCTTACTTTAATGCACACGTAACTCAATTAAGAAATCCTTTTAAAGGCTCTGCATTTGCAGGCAGTCTCAAGGAATGACCATCTGACCATATAACTTTATTTCATTGAGACTTGCAGTTTATTGCCTTGGATGTAGTTTCCATTTACTCCATTTAATTTTTTTCCACAGAGAAGCTCAAAATCTCCTATTTAGTCTGAAAGAAGGCTGGTTAGCATGCTTATCATGTTAAATCCACATTTATTGATACACCTGTGATCTACCTCAAATCCCATCTAACCTAGTATTTTATTTTCTGATTTCATTTATGGATAAAGGGATTTGCCTAACACCATACGGCTAGGGTGTAATTTCACAACTGGCTTTTGCTGATCTGAGCTGCTTTCAGACAAAGTGTGCCTGCCCTCGGTCACTCTTTGTTTTTCTTCAGCCAGTGTCGATATTCATTGACTGATTGCACAGTCAGCCATAGCACAGACGCCATCCCCCTGCAGTGTTGGCTTAGGCATGAGGAATAAGACAGAAATATACTGGGACAAAAGGTGGGAGGAAGGATCAGTTCACATTAGTTTAGCATAATCATAATCATGTCCTAAAGCAGCTGTGGAGAAGAAAACAAAGCACACGCTTGTTGTTTCCAGTTCTTGTGATCTAACAAGTCTTTCTACGCTTGTTAAAATGTGACACTGAATCATGTTGAACTCAACAGTTTATTTATAGCTATTTTTTGTTAATCTGTCACCCATGAATAAGGCATGAATAAAGAAAACACACCACTTTCTTGGGATATTTGCCAGTTTCTGCCATGATAATTGGGAAAACTCAATTCCAGATATTGAGGATTGGAAAGATTAGACATATTGTATGTCAAGGTTACACATATATAGAAGTCCCTGGTTTTAGCTTGCATTAATATGATTAGAAAATACGTCATTGTCTCCTCACTGGAAATATCAGCACTTAATCTTATTAACCCAGAAAGCGAAGAACTTATGCATAAATTTTTTGGGTCATACTTTTAGTCTCTCTTTTTTAAAAAAATATAAGCTATTCCTATTGTGACATTTTGTCTCAGGAATTTATTCACATTTATTCTCCTAAACCCTGTTTCTTCATCCAGTGCCATTCTATGACTTCTGTGTTACTATTTTCCTCCACTTCATGTTACTAGTCACATTTGATATGCTTTAATAGTATTTCTAACTCCACAGCTGATGTAACTTTTTTTATTACTGCTATAATTTTAATGTTCTTTCTTTCTGTATGTTTTCCTATCTTACCTTGATTTCATCTTTTCCTAGAAGCTTTTTCACATGTCATGTTTACTCTTGTTACTCATATTGAGGATTTTATCTTCAAACCTTTAGAAAAGGGAAGTCATCAAAGGATGAACAACTGGGTTTTGAGTTAGAAACTCACATAAGTATATTCTAGTTACTTACTGAGGTGATAGTATCTTTGAAAAATTCTGAAAATCTCTCTTGAGAGCAGTGACATTAGCAGAGATGGTAGAAAATTAATAGTATCTTCTATTAGGGAACTATCCAAGTTAAACATTTATGTACATGCTTAACTACCTTCCTGGGTCCTTAAAATATACATTCATTAGATCTATTGGTTTAAATGTTTAAGTAAAAAAAAAAACCTTTTTATCCTTAAACCCCAAATTCTATCTACTCTTTGTGATAATCTTTTATTCTGCAAAAAACTTTGCAGCAAGTCTTGATTTTGTAAGATTCAAACCATTGCATATTTCTAGCCATTGTTTTTAAACAGAAGTTCCATTTTCATTAAAATAGGTATTCTTTATTTTTTTCTTTCATTCTTCATATACTGACAGCTGAATTTGCATGGTCCAGATGGACCATTGTCTTGATTCAATAGGACTTTTCTTATGTTAAAAAACCATCAAGGCCAGCAGCTCTTTGTCTCCAGTCACATACAGTGGTCCTAGGATATACACATGCTTCCCCCAACCTCCAAAGCTCCAAATGAGTCAGGTGAAAAGGCTGCCGCTGAGCTTACAAATGTGGCACTGGTTTATAGTGTGATTCAGAAAGCGTGCCCTTTCTACCTGGAGGTGTGACATGTGAGGATGTTTGTATATGCAAGGTCATAAATAATCTTGGAAGACCCAACTCAGTCTTCTGTATAGCATGTTTCGTAAAAGCAGTTTAAGAAAAGCTTAAAATCAATTGAATGATGCAGACAAGATTATTGCTATTGAGAAAGGCATGATGAGAAGAGTACAGTCTTGTCTTTGATGCAGTCATGATTTGGCAAGACAGTGAGCTGTAGTATTTCAGAAATGATGGTGATTATAGCTAAATCACTTAGTGGGCATTTGTTTGTTCTTGTTCATGGGATGAGGCTGCTGGTACATCTTAAAGAGTGTACATCTGCAAAAGCAGCTGAAAACTAGAGCTTTACCACCAATACTGCTATTCCCTGATGTCCTCTAATCCACTATGGTGCATCCGTGGGTAGTGGTGTCACCATTCTCTTAAGAAGCACAAGCTATTGTGACCTTCAGAAATGTCAGCCATACACTGAACACTTGGTGTCTTGCTGTCTCCCTCCCCATATATCAGGCCCCCTCCCATTTTATCTTTTTTTTTCTGTTCTCTATTTCTATTCTTTTAAAATAAACTGGGTGAATACACTGCCTTTTGTGATATTGGTATGAACCTGGGACCGGAGTAGAAACCAAAACCAAAACTATACAATGGTTTAAGTTTGTCAGACCCTGTGTCTGGAAAGACAATATAACACATTCTTGTTCTGCTACACAGGAGAGTGCAAGTGAAAACTAGCATTGTAGGCAACATCACATTCTCTGTCACTGATAGTTCTGTATTTTTCCATGATGTCTGTTTATCTCATTTCACTTTAGATGAAGTAGGTGATTGCTCATGACAGCAATAACATGCATGGTTCCAGATCATTTCACCTAACTTTTTCTCTCTTCATTAGATAGTTAAATTCAACATCCAAAAGACAAAGAGAGCTCCCTGTCTAACAGTAAATAAGAACAAAAGAATAATATTACTCAACTATTAATTCTTGGCATTTCAAATAATTCTATTTGCATCACTGTACCTTTAATCAATAGACTTTCAAGAATGTTGTGATAGGAAGTCAGAAACATCTTGATAGCAAAATCCAGACATGGTTAACTGAGGGTTTAAATACTGTTTTATCCTTTGTGGCATTAGGGATATGGACAGCAACGGTCTAGCAGAACCGGACAGTAACAGCTTGCTTCAGTCAGAGGAAACTGATTTCCTGCATGCTTTAAATCTGAAATTTTTCCAGTACAGTTGCATCCATAACAAAATTTGGCATTATAGTGTGTTACTGTTCCTTTATATTTCTAATACATTCCAAGTGTATACACAGGTTTAACATCTGCTCATTTTTAATTTATGGGATTTATTAAAACCTTCCAAATCTCCTTGAGAGACAAGTAATTATTCCATAAAATGCAAATATTTGCTGTTCTATTTTTATTTCTAGGTTAACAGAATCAAAACTCCAAAGCAGATAGACGAGCTTATAGAAATAGAGAGTGATACAGGAACTTGGTACAGGAGGTGTTTTGTTAGAATTCGCACAGAGCTGTATGGCGTAAGTAACAACACCTCTGTTTGTTCTGTAACCTGTTAACTTTCCTCTTTTTAATTAGTCTTCAGATATGGGATGGATTATTGAGCTCATGCTGGTGATTGCTGCAATGCTGCATTTTCCATGCACTGGCAGATTCAGGAACCTGCGCAAGGTTCTCATTTCCTGACCCAGGAGAAGTGCTGGTGAATCACAGAGGTTGGTCCCAGTTTGTGAGAAGGAAAATGGCTGATAGTTACATAGCCATATTCCCAAGCACCATGGTATAATACGTACTGGAAATGTGTATCAATAAATACCTATAGAAAGAGGTGACACATGATGAGATGGAAAATTTGCAGCATGAACTTGAGGCAGCAACATTATGTACAAATGGTAAAGTCATGAATAAATTGTGTAAATGGATGCCATAAAATCTTTATAAGGCTTTGTATCTGCATGTAATTTTAAGCATGTTAAATGTTTTACCAGAAAACTATGTTAGAGCTATTTCAGAGGGTTTAATGCAAGTTCAATGGGAGTATGCTCTTTTTTACTTCTTTGCAAAGCCAAAATTATGCAGTACCTTTGAACCTTGTAATGAAAATTGAGAAAAGTCTCATTATTAAAAAAATAAAAGTTAGGAATCTCTTTTAACAGCTGTTAAATATCTGGCAACTTGAAGGTCTCCAGAGCTATGATAAAGTGCTGTAAAACAAGGTTTGTAACAAAACTGCTTGGCTTGGAAAAATGGCATTTTCACTATAAAAAAAATAACAAACAAAAAACCCCAACCAAACAAACCCAGAAGGTGTCTGCTTTTATAGTTATTTGTACACAAATGAAGTGGTTGAAGATTGAAATGTTATGATTTTGCCTTTTTACCAAACCACCTTTAAAACTAAACCGCTTAGTTACAGAGTGTCTGTCTCATATGCTTGTTATCTCACTGGACTAGACCCTGGGTTAGAGCTCCTTGTTGCACAATGTGCGCTGAAACCTCCTTAGACAGGCTGATACGTCTCTTCAAAAAGAGAAAATCATCTTGAGATGAGAGAGAGGGGAGAGAACACCATTCTCAGTTGGCTCTGCTGTAGTGTCTCTGACCTGGAGGTAGTCCCATCTTTTCCTCATATAGTTAAAGTACCAATTTCTAGCTGTGGTAGGTTATGACAGATCAAACTCTGTGTCACTACTGAATTATGGAATATAGTTTATCTAAACTTAAAGCAGTGTAATACTGGGAAGTCAGAAGAAAACATTTTTTACAAGATCTCTGTTTATTTGACAGAGTGAAATGAAGTTGCCTAGGCATTGGAAATTTTGAGGTGATCAGAGCAGAGGGTGAATTAATAAACACTGTGCATACTGGTGTGTAAATAATTTTATATAGGCCAGCAATGTGTGCTTGCATCCCAGAAAGCCAATCACATCCTAAGCTGCATAAAAAGAAGCATAGCCAGCAGATCTGCCTCTCTACTCTGCTCTTGTGAGACACCACCTGCAGTACTGCGTCCAGCTTTGGGGCCCCCAACATAAAAAGGACATGGACTGTTTGAGCAAGTCCAGAGGAGGCTGCGCAGATGATCTGAGGGCTGGAGTACCTCTCCTATGAGAAAAGGTTGAAAAGTTGGGACTGTTCAGCCTGGAGAAGAGAAGGCTTCAGAGAGACCTTATACCAACCTTTCAGTACCTAAAGGGGGCTTATAGAAAAGATTGAGGGAGACCTTTCGCCAAGGCCTGTAGTGACAGGAGAAGGGGTAAGAATGTTAGACCATAATAGGATAGATTTAGATTGGACATTAGGAATAAATGCTTGATGATTAGGGTGGTGAGGCACTGGAACAGGCTGTCCAAAGAAGTTGTGACTGCCCCATCCCTGGCAGTGCTCAAGGCCAGTTTGGATGGGGCTTTGAGCAACTGGATCTAGTGGTAGGCGTCCCTGCCTGTGTCAGGAAGGTTGGAAAGAGATGATCTTTAAAGGTCCCTTCCAACCCAAACTGTTCAATGATTCTATGAAAAGAAGTCAAAAGTCATATAACGTGCACAACTTGGCTATATCTGGAGATTAGCATACTTACGTGACCAGTGACTTGTGATTAACATAGAGTTACCTCCTATCTCAGAGGCCCTGAAGAAGCAAGCAAATCAGAATCAAAAAAGGTTTTATCATTTAACAAAATTGTTCAAAATACAATTTATAATAAATGTATTTCCTAATGATTTACAGATTTGGTTGACATTTATGAGATGCTTCAACTACCCAGTGAAGGATAATACGATCAAACTTACAGCTGTATGGTTCACCCTGTCTTTTGGGTAAGAGTGGTTGAAATCTTAAATAATTTTTGATAGACTTGAAGGACAGAAGAATCATCTGCATGCAAATTTTTATCACTATGATTATCTTTTTTATTCAGAAGGGTTTTATCCCTTATCTTTCCACAAAATGTATATCTATGTTAGCCTGATCTTACTGCAATCTTACCTCATCAAAAACATCTGCTTCAGAAAAGATTATCTCCTGGTGTCAGCATCTCTCAATATTTTTATTTTGTGGTGGATTCTACTATGATGGACTCTCATGGTTTAAACCCAGCTGGTAACTCAGCACCACGAAGCTACTCACTCACCCCCCATTTTTCCCCCTCCCCAGGTGGGCTGGGAGGACAATAGAGAGAATGTAAAACCCATGGTTTGAGATAAGAACAGTTTAATAACCAAAATAAAGTAAAATATACTGATAGTAGAAAGAATACCAACAATAGCAATAATAATAATAATAGGAAACAACAAAGAAGAAGTGAAAGCTCAGAAAACACAAGTGAAGCACAATACAATTGCTTACCACCTGCTGACTGATACCCAGCCCGATCTGAGCAGTGATTGGTTCCTTCCAGATGACTCCCCCCAGTTTATATACTGGGCATGACGTGCTGTGGTATGGAATACCCCTTTGGTTAGTTTGGGTCAGGTGTCCTGTCTCTGCTCCCTCCCGGATTCTTGTGCCCCTCCTCACTGGCAGAGCATGAGACTGAAAAGTCCTTAATTAGAGCAGGCATTACTTAGCAACAACTGAAACATCAGTGTGTTATCAGCATTGTTCTCAGACTAAAGCCAAAACGTAGCACTGCACCAGCTATTAGAAAGAATTAATAACTGTTACAGCTGAAACCAGGACTTGTAACAACTGCTCCATCATATAAGAGCTGCTCATCCTCAACTTAGACAGATTTCCCAACAAGTAAGACTGGCGACTGAGCTTTTTGCTGTTTTTTGCAGCTACTATGGCTTATCTGTCTGGTTTCCCGACGTCATTAAACATCTGCAGTCAGACGAGTACGCATCCCGAGTGAAACATTTCCGCAATGAGGAGGTTTCACATTTCGTCTTCAACTTCACACTGGAAAATCAGATTCACAGCAATGGAGAATACATCAATGACAGGTTTAGAGATTTCCTAATATACTGGCTTAGCTGGAATAAAAATGACATTTTAAAGCATGTCCTAATAATCTCATATTTTTCTCCATCAGCTAATGATACTTGCTTTTGTTACTTTATTAATGGGAATTTATTCCTGATATTGATTTCTTGTGCCCTGTGGAGCATGAGGAGAAATGAATCTATACATGTCCTAGTGGTTCCTGTGTGAGGATCCCCCAGGCAAACATAGCTTCCTTGTCATCCTGAAAAATAGACCAAAAAGCCTAAATTAACAGTACGTCCTTTCACATTGGGATTCAAGGATCTTCAGACCCAACACATGCAGCATACTGTAGGGGCCTGAGAATGGACATACTTTCATCTCTGTTGCTAATTCTTTATTACGTGAATGAAAGATGCTTCTATGAAAATGCTGAACATTGAGACATTAGCATCTTATCACAGAAAACTAAAACCTAAATGTTACCATAAATCAATAAAAAGTACAAACAGATCTGAATGGGAAACAACATGTTGGCAATGACTTTTGTGTTGTTTTGTTGGTTTTTTTTTCAACTGAATCTGAACATATTAAGGCTCTAGCTGGACTTCACAGATAACTAGGGAACTTAGGGGAAAATTAAACACAGCTGGTTAAGGTATCTTTTTTCTCTTAAGTTATAACCATGTGACTGGTCTGCTGGAGTTGTGATGCTAAGTAATTGCAATTTCCATAGGAAAATAAATCTAGGTGAGTAAAATTACTGGCTTTTGTAATACAAGGCTTTTAAAATTATAAGAAATAGAGTTTTGACACAACTGGAAGTTTATGCACTTCAGAAAAGAAGATGCAGTTATCTCATTTTCAAACTATCCATAGCTTTCCAGTTTCACTCCTTTCTAGGAGGTAAATTTTCTCCTAAAAGCAAAGAACTATCTACTGTCAGTAACCGGCAGCACTCCATCAGCTGGGGTCTTATCAATTTAAACAGAAAATTCTTGTAAAACACTTGATCTAATATTTATCTGTTCCAAAACAGTAACTTACTCTTTCAAATGTGCAAATTTAAGAAGCCTCTGACAGTTATATGAGATGACCAAAACATATTCCACAGAAGTATTAGCTCATTTGATATTCTTCCTCCACAAAGATTTAAATACTCCACCCACCCTCAATGTGTATTTCCCTCCTGTTCTTTTTTAAATAGAAGATCCATTAGTACTTGACTTTTTGCTTTGTTACATCTCTCTTGGGTTTTAATGCAAATCATAGCAACACCAATTTTAATATAGTCATATTTCCTATCCAAAGCTAGAAAGTGCATCAGAAGAATGTAGGACATGTAGTCTGTCATTTCTTTTCCAACTGACTAATTTAATTGCTAAATTTTCTTTGTTCTCCTCTGGAATTAGGCTACATTTTGAAATGGCAAGTGCCACATGAAAAATGATAATGAGTTGACACTAAACACTGATTTTAATCAGTCTGTCACAAATAAGAAATGATACAGTAAATGAAACTAATGGGCTGAAGACACCATTCTTCTGACCAATAGACAAAGAGAATTCATTAGCTGGAAATCTTTTCCTGTAGGAAACACGGTCATCTTTTCTCTCCTTTCTCATAAAGATTCCAAGAACTTTATTGGTGAGAGTTTAATTCCTACTATTTCGTAGGTAACATATTTTGTGTCCTATTGTTACTATCAGTCTTATAATAAGAAAATTATTTAGCTAGTCACACCATGTTTAATTAGAGCAAAGCCAGGTCTGTGTTTTGAAGGCTTTGACATTTTAGCAGTTCTTACAGCTGTATAACAAAGCACTGCTTTTAAAACTTTTGCCACTTTGAGTGAAATCTGCCAGCAAAACTATGAGCTTGTTCCACACCTTCACGTGAAATAGAAGACATCACAAAAATAGTGATGTATTTCTACATCTCTTTTTTTTTATTATTAGCATAGTAATGTTATTTTCTAGAATTATACTAAAAAAGGCTGACAGCATTTTTTTATTCTATTAACATCGAGGTAGAAAATTATTGCTAGTAATGCACTTCATCATTGACTTTTTCTGTGAATTACTTGAATGACAGTCATGATCAAATTCCAGAAGCTATATGGGTCAGTAGGAAGAGGGATGTTCAGAAATAAGAAAAAGTTACTAAAAATTTGCTTATACCTGTTTTATGTACACAGTAATTGAAGTTGCATCCACATGCACAGGGGGAATAAACATAAACTTCCAGTTAGATAGGTAGCTGTGTAACTGGCAATATAATCATTGTGTTCCTGTTTCGCATTTGAGGCTAACACAACACTCACTGTGTTCGTCTGGAAAGATACAAGTTCTTTAAAATATTCTTTTCTTCCAGCTTCCTGGTACTAGCAAGCGATTGTTTGTTCCAAGAGATTGAGTTTCTGGAGCATGATCTCCCAATTTCTGACTGTAATGTCAAGTTATAAGTAATAGTTATTTTCCAAGGCTATTCCATTAATGTCATGACATTGTTTTCTGCTGATCATTAAGGACAACTAATAACTGAAATATTATCAAAGGAATTGTTGTGGCCGGTAGCTGTGTGGAGCTATTCTTCTTATTAATGTTTTTTCTGAACAATAGTATTCTAGAATCAGGTAATCATTAATTACATCCCCAGAATGCCTTTAAGGAATCATTGTTACTGGGGTTAATATTTTTTAGACCTGTACAGCTGCGTCAGCTTGACCTGTTGCTCTTTCTAACCTATGAAGGTAGACTGACAGAAATTATTTCTACTGGGCAGGTTTATTATGATGAAGTTTAAATCAGTAACCTTTGAAGATTCACTTTTTAAGAACTGTGTGTTTGAAGATATTACTTCACTGAACACATACTTCAGGAACTGTACTTTCGTGAATACCACCTTCTCCAACACAGGTATTATGAGAAAAAACGCTGAATATCCATTCAGCTGTGTGTTCTCACATTTGTAATTTCTGGATTTCTGATAAGGCATACTAAAAGCCCTCTTGTAGGGAATAGAAAGTTATAAAAAAGCAACAGGCCTCTGTAATGTTGTAACAGAAAAGTGAAAGGATCAGATCACACCTGCATATATCAGCCCTAATATTGACTCAGATAATAAACTTCTCTTTGATATTAATATCTCTAAAGAGATTCACACTGGAAGGGAGAAAATATATTTATTGCTTTACTGATAGGTTTAACTTATGGGGGGGGGGGTTGCTTCGTCTAAATAGGACTGGTGAAATACATTGTTCATTGTGCTTGCTGTGACATGAGAATCAGAGTTCATGATACAACCTACCTGATCTATAATCATTCCCACTCTCCTAAGTATTGTAACAAAAATGGGAATGTATATTTTCATACGTTAAACAGAGGACTCTTTTTTCCTCACTTTATTAAATCATAACTGAAAGTAGAACATGGCCAACTAAGCTTGTGGAAAAGATGGGGCACTTCCTACCAGTTTCAAGCAACTGCATCAGTCATACTCTTAATAGACTTAGGTTTCAAAGCAAGTGGCACCCAGCTTTCTTTGCATGAGAGGAAGGTATTCATGATTCAGGGTTATAAGGCTGACAGGAGGAATGGAAAGCAAGTGGAAGTTTAGGAAGAGATGTCTGAAATGCTATTGGAAGAATGGCCTGAACAGCTGCATGTGCGAACTCATCTGTGTTTGAGCTGAAGACCATGAGGCCTTCTCAGAAATGAAAATTAGTTTAATCTGAATTCTGTATGAATGTCTCACTATAAGGGAAGTCAAACCAAACTGACCGTAATTTGCAGTCTCATCTAAAAGGCTGTCTGATGTGGAAACAGAAGATCTGATACCAAGCAAAACAGAGTGATAGAAACTTGCAGATATCCAGTACCTTTTATGCAAGACCAGCTGGTGCTGAAAGAACTTAACCAAATACAGTCCAAGCAGAACTGAAATTCAGTAGTCTATCCTGCCTAACTCAAGGCCTTAGATCCTTTTTTTCATGAGCTTTGCATATTTTTGTATTAAGATAAAAAGGTATCAAAATTAGCAGCAATAACTAGTTCCATTTTATGAAGCAATGAAAGCTCAGAATTGTCATTAAAGTTGTGTAAACTTGAAATGTTTCTACTCAAATGCGGCACATGGAGTCAGCTGTTACCTGAAATGTCCCTTTTTCTTCTTTTCACAGATCTCGAGCAGTATAAATTTGTTGACAGCGAATTGATAAATTGCACATTTTTCCACATCAGGACAGGATGCCAGATTTCTTTTGATGACGACTACAGTGCCTACTGGATTTACTTTGTTAATTTCCTGGGAACCTTGGCAGTGTTACCAGGGAATATTGTGTCCGCTCTCCTGATGGATAGAATTGGACGGTTAACGATGCTAGGTAGAGGCTTTGATTTAAAACAGGGAACAACGCCAAAATCTAAAGCTCTCCTGATAATGTAATACGTCCTCTTTTTAAAGACTTTAGTTCAGACAGACGCAGAACATTCCTTCTGCAGATACTTTGTTTCTGTGGCATCATAAGTGCCATTTTAAAAGGTCACCCATTTAGAAACTGTGGGAACAAAAGGTTCTGTAACCAGTTCTGCTATAGCCACAGTATCAGTCATTGCTCTTCCACATTGATATTACAAAAGCATTATTTAGGCATTTGAGATGAGATTTTTGAGAGTGATGACCGTTGGCTCCTCTCTGCTCCAGCTGAAAGAAAAGAGAGATGTGCACAGGTGAGATGTGCTGAGATGCTCCTCAGCTAGTGGAGCAGCCCCTTGGAAGAGTCAGAAGTCCTTTGCTGTTATCTACCTTGCAAAGTAAGACAACTGAAAGATAACTCCCGTGGATTATCTTCAATGACAAATCTGTTTTCAATTTACTTAAATCTGGTTTACTTAAATAACTATGTGGTAGTTCAGTGAGTATATTTTCTAGGATAATATCTCTATATAAATGCAATTCCCACTCAGTGTTTTTATTGCTACAATATTTAAATGAGTTTCATGTAATTGCAGAAGATGATAAACAAGGGATAATGGGGTTGTTTTCCCTGAATAGCTTAATTATGGATTTCAGAGGGGGTTTCAATAAACTTTATACTACATACTTTATGATATATCCTAATACTTGAGGAGTTACTTTTTTTTTTTTCCCATGAAAAGTCTGCCTGACTGGTCTTTCTAGCAGAGGAGGTCTCTTTAACTCAGGTATATGTGTCATTTATTTAGCTGCACTGTGTGTTTAGAAACATTAGACAAAACAAAAAATGGTAATTTTAAAAATACAGCTCCGCCTCATGCTCATTTTACCTGTTTCAAACCTAGGTGGTTCCATGGTTCTCTCTGGCATCAGCTGTTTTTTCCTGTGGTTTGGGACCAGTGAATCCATGATGATAGGTATGCTGTGCCTCTACAATGGCCTCACCATCTCAGCATGGAACTCTCTAGATGTTATTACTGTGGAGTTATATCCTACTGACAGAAGGTATGGGCACATACATCTCCCCTAACTTTACTGACACTATGTATCAGCAGAAATGGTAATTAGAAATGGTTACCTATGAGCTTTACAGAGGTGGGTGGTATTTTGAGTGGGCTGAATTAATAGTTTGACTTACAAAGGGGAAAAAAGGTGCTTTTGAGCTATTTGGTATTTTGCATCAAACATCACCTAATGAGGAAAATACCACAAATGTAACTTCATGTGAAAAAAAAGGTCTAACTGCTACTCTCATTTAAAACACAACAAATGGCTAGTATTTCTGAAAACAATAATGGAATATTTCTGGGTTTCTCTTAGTGCAGCTGGCTACAAAGACAGTTGTTGGTCCAAAACAGCAATAAAGCTACATTAGTTTGTCAGCTGTGAAACGGTGGGGATGATAATAAAAATCACTGTCTGGAGCTGAACATCATCTTCTGGATGAGACTGTGGGCTTGAATCATGCTGAGCTGTTAATCAGTCTGCTACAGATTTGTATTCAGGGTCACTAGAAGTGTACATACTCAGCATTAAGAGGATACAAAAATGTCTCAGGCACTGTTCCTGAGTTTTCAGAGCTCTTACCAGAAAACTCAGAGCAGTTTTCATGTCCTGCAAGCATTGCTGCTAGATGACACGGTTTGGCTTTTATTCCCAGAAACATTTTCATGCTAATTTTATGTCACTTAATGGAATAAAGGAAGAACAGTTGAGTCTTATGCTATTGTATGTCAAGTGTAAGAACACATTTGCTTGGAAAAACTGGGATATTTCTCCTTCCTTCTCTCCTGAAACAAATTTCATGTAAAATTGCTCAGGCTTCTGCCTAGGGACAGTGTGCTTTTTCTCCTGTTACAGTCCTATTCATTATGTCATTCACTAGAAGTTTCAAATATGACGAAAAATATCTCCAGTTTATAAATGCATGATGCCTTCTTTTATTTGCATTATCAAAGTATATGCTTCTTCATGCAAGACATTGATATGCACTGCTGTGTTTGTATTGAATAACCATACTAGGCTACTTATGAATCAAAAAAACTAAGCTTTAATATTGAGAGATAGTGTTTATATTATACCTCAGAAAATTGCTCTCTTGGCAAGAATTATTCCATCATCCAAACTCTGTAATATAATTCTAATAAATTTATAGAAATAGTTATCTTTTTTGCATTCCTGAATGTAGCAACCATAAATATTTTCTTAAAATGAAGTGAAGAAAAAACAACTGGAAAAGCCATTGATGTTAATGGAAGCAAAAATAATCATTACTAGGAATGATAAAAGGAATGTAACTGACATGTATTCCAGATCATTTATACTGGTAGATAATAGTTGTTTCAAATAGTTTTTGCTATCTTTGGGATTGCAGAAACTCTTCCCCATTTTTAATTTTTAAAAAGCTTATGTGTGCAATAATAGCTTTCTGGAACTCCACTTCTGAAATTTATTTGCAGCTGAGTTGTTGGCATTTTTTGCAACAACTTAGATGGGGCTTAGCCCTTTGTATTATCAATATAAAAACTCTGGCAAGCCAAATCTACCTGTGCCAGGAAAGGCACTGCCCACACATACTGTAGATGAGGTGTTTTTTTCAGAATTTTAAAAGTGATGGAACTGTCACTGCCAGTTTTTGCCAGCTGATTGTAAGAAAATTCTGAGTTCTAAAAGTCACTTCCTAGATGTGGTTTTTTAGACTTTGGCAAAGCTTATTCATGTTTCATAGAATTATTTGAAAACTAATACCTGCAGGGACTTAAATAACTTGCTTCCCAGGATTTTTTTCTGTTTCTTTTTTATTTTATCCAGACCAACTTCAGTTTATAAGCCATCACTGCCCACCTCTGATGGTCCTGTCTTCCCTTCTAATAGATTTCTTATCTCCACAGCCAGTCATAACTCGCCATAACTTGCCATATTTTGCTGGGAATTTTCACCTTCTGCAAGTAGGTGTAGGGCTGAACAGCCTTCCCAGGCATATATGGTGCAACAAGCTGCATGATCTGCTTTTGCACATGAGGTCCTTCATACTTATAATAATGGTCTATTTCAGTGGAAAGCTGCATCCAGAGAGAATCTGGTCCTGAACCTGGCTTTCAGCTTCCCCTCAAAAGACAATCTAGGCACAAAAGCTTTGCTCACTCTGTCACTATTTTACTATTCCAATAGACACATTTTTGTACACCCAGTCAGTGAAATGACCACAAATGAGCAGCAAAGTGCAGATGGAGATTGGACTGGAAGAAAAGTATGTAAAGGAGGCTAGCTCATGCTGCCATGCACTAGAGACCAAGCTGGGCAGCCCCTGCTTTTCCTCCTGTGCAACTCCTCTTGGAGACTAGCCAGATGCCAAATCAGTGAGACTTTGACAGTATTGTGCAGCATAATACAAAAGGTGTTTCATAAATTGTACTCCACGTTATTTAGGGACTATACTGACTTTTTGCCAGGTAAGGGTGTGGTGAGCAATTTGGAAATGTGCATATATGCAATACATACACACGTCCAGCACACGTCTCAGTTCCTTCTTCATCAGCTGCCTGCAAGGCAGAGTTAAAGTTGCTTCAAAATCTTCATAGATTTGGTTTATGTATGCATTCACACTGATCTACATAACCACATATTAGTTTTCTAGTGTCTGGATTTGAGGTAATTAAGTAGTTTGTCCTGTCTTTTTGATGAGCACTATCAAATTTTATGCTATTTTAGTCTAGCTTTTGCCTGCATGTTCTGTATACAATCTCAGTTTATTTACACAACTGCTAAAATATGTTCAAGGCTGTATAGATTTCAGATGGTTGTCAGGTAGATGATGAAGTTCTGTTAAAAGCTGAAGATACTTTACTAATGCTAGTTCTAGGTAGTTTTCTGTCTTCCAGATGACACTCATGGTGGTGACAAATAATCTTTTGATTTTTTTTTAATACACAAATTTTAAAGGATGGTCATGATGACTAGCTATGAACCAGATGATTTCCAATAAGCAAATAAATTAACCCAGCTCCACAATGTAAAGAACTTGTTTTAAGTCATCTTTTGTCTCATCATATCTCTTTTACCTTTTCTTCTTAATGTGCTATTCTGGACTACTCAGAACATTCTAAGAAGCCTTTGGTCAGCTGTTGAAGGCCAAACCAATATATTCCATAGCTCTGCTCTCAAGAAGATCTGTTAAATGTCTTTTAATCATTTTTGGATGCGCCAGAGAGCTTTCGTACTCTTTCATAAACTTTCCATATTTTTCAAACACTGCTTTGGAAAGAGGTGACGGCTGTAGCAACTGAGGCACAGAGGAAAAACATATTGTTAAAACTTACTTTAGCACTGCCTGTTAGGAAAGGAAACCTGTGGACTGGCACATGTGGTACCAACTATCCCTAAGCATTTTTGATGAGGGAATGTCTGAAAATGTAACTTCCACTGCTCAGCGCTTCAGCAACACAAACCTGAAGGTGCTAAGCTGAGCATCCAGAAAATGTGAAATGCATACTTTATGACTATTTAGTTAGTTTTATGTGACTTGCTCACGTCATATATGAATTTTGTGGCAGGGGTAGTGATTGTATACTTTCTTCTGATAGCACTCAAGTACTTTAACCAATGCGACTGCTTTCTCATCTTGCAGTCCCCAGCCTAATTCACTGTGCGTCTTCCAAATTTCTGCAGCAGATGAAGGAAACCAAGTTTGTGTTTTACCCTCAAGCTGTCTTTGTTCTCTGCACTGGCAGAGTGATGCGGAAAAAAAATACTGTGTGATGAGGTCATTATGGCTTGTGTTGTAATGTGTGCCCAAGGGGCTTGCAAGAACATTGTAGTTTCCTACCTCTGCCTGTAATATAAATATGAATGGAAGAGAGTTAAAATTCTCTGAAGAATTAACATATAGGAGGTTTTTATGACTTTAAAATGGAAACATTAGTTTTACATAAGTGATAAATATCTTCTTGTGAACTAGCTTGGGAAGCACAAACTTTTTAAGGCCAGCCTCTTGTCAAGGAGTAGATACAACCAGTAACCCAAACCCAAACAGCAAGTGGAATAGAAGTAGGTCAACTCCCGCAAAGTAAATCAAGGTCAGATTGTATCAGATAACCTACAATTCATCAATTTTATTACAGCTGCCAGACATCTGATTTTGAATCTTGGCCAGGAATATTTAAAATCCAGGTTTTGCTATAAAATGAAGTCATCTTGTTTTGCCTTTTTTTTTAATACCTCAGAAACAAGCTCAGAAGGGCTTGGTCATAATTAAGTCACCTATCTTTAGTTAGTTACATTTCTTGTTCTCCTTTTCTTGAGCCCTGAGAATCTGTTCCCAGAGTAAAAAATGTTATTTGTAGGGTATTTAAGTTCAACTTTGATTTGTTGTGGCTGTTAGAAGAGATGTTTCCTATTCTTTTGCGTCATGACAACAGTCATAGACTTACAGCAGACCTCCTGATAGTTATTTTCTACTGCCATCCTGTGGATGTGCTTCAATTGCATTTTGCTGAAATTTCGTGTTAATTTGTTTAAGGCATGACATGTCAAACCTATAGGAGGCTTTGGGCAGTAGTTGAAGCAGGGAGATAAATACCACAGTTTTACTTACTTGCACACTGAATGCTGTAATTCACCCAACTATGATATCCATCTTTTTTTTTTTTTTATGAACTTGAGATGTTCGGACATGAGAGAATTGTTCGTAGCATATTCAGAAGTTTTTGTAATAGTCTTTGCATATTATCAACACCCACAAAATTATATTCAGATGTTTTTATAATTTTCTCTGGTAGGCTTCACGCTAGCTCTGGCAAGAAAGTTACCAAATTTCTGTGTTACACACATTCAGTAGCACTGTGGGACCATGAAGTGTTTAGGTACTCTAACTATCAGCAATGGAAAGGTGGTCTTGAAGTATTATATGTGGGAATATACGTACCTGTCTAAGAAGGAACATATGCGGCAATCACGGAACAAGCTCTTTTAATCTGAAGGCCCGGATAATCCTTCTATTTTTAACTGTTTGGACTATTATCATTTTTGTGTGGGGCTTGGGTGAAAGGAAGATGAGCATTTTACTTCGTAGCATCTTTCCCAGCAAGAGGTAAAATACATTGGGGAAAATTCATTCTCCGTAAGATGCATCTTTCTATCAGACCTGACAGTTCTATAAGACTTATAAGACTTCCGCATTTTTCTTCTATCAATACTAAGCTATGTAACTGGTTTTACTCATTGTGATTTTTTTGTTTCTTTGTTAGCTTGGATTGGGGGGGGGCGGTTGGTTTAAGTTTTTTGGTTCTGGATTGGTTTGATTTGGTTTGGTTTGACTTGGTTTGGTTTGGGGTTTTTTTAAAGGCAATTCAAAACTGTTTCACCAGCATTGTATCACTAATGTGCCAAGGGGCTTTAATGACATTCTCTGGCTGGACAAGGGAATCTTGCTGCCATACTCCTTTGACAAGTAATAAGGATTGTTCGTGAAGTCAAAATGACATTTTTGTGCCAGTGCTTCACCTAGTAACTGATCAACGTAACAGAAATTGGTGTAATGGCCTTATGCTGTTGGATTTTTTCATTTATACATGTGTGTGATGCATCAAGTGTCTTTGATCATTTGCAGACTTTCTGTACACTTTAGCACTTTCCTCAAACACTGTAGCAGAGGCTGAGCTAGTGCTGCAACAGAAGACTCTTCTTGTACATGTGTGTGAATTGCAGCATATTTATTGCCCAGCTATTTTTATTCTGGGTTCAGCAGGATTAAGTATAAAGGCATGAATTAATGCAGATTTTGACTGATCTGAATCACAAACACTCTTCTAAGAAAGATGTTTAAAACACAGCAAGTCTAAATTTACTATCCCTAGAGCTCAATAGTTTGCTTAATGACTTTATTCTGTAAGTACACAACAATTCATATTCAAACACAGCATTAAAATTGAAGGATATGAAAGCAGACTACTGAACAGGTTGCAACAATATTTTACTGTAGCCTGTAAAATTCTTGCTGTTCCTGCCAATGAAGCGTGTATTTTAGGGAAAAAGATGTGCCTGAAAACTGCTTTAAGATCAAAAGATTGAACTTCTGCTGGGTTATTCATGTCGCATCATAAGAACAGCCAAGGGCAATGAAAATGGGCTTACTTTGTCTTACTCTGTTTAAAATTTTATAATATTAATGGGATTAGATTAATTGACCCTTTACAATTGCAAAATTTCGTAAGTTCCTTTTACAAAGCAGAGCCATTTTCTCAGTGCCAACAGATTAACTTACTTTTACTCAGACATAAAAGATACTGTATTACAGAATTACTTTAAACCTTATTAAGGTAATATTGGCTATATAACCTATAGTATACCTAAAACACATTGTCAGCCCTGAATGTGCTATTTGCAGAGGAAAAGAAATATATTGCACAGGAAAAGAAATGATTCAAATTGCTCAGCAAACTGTGTTTGGATCCTGCTATTTCTAGTTGATACAAGCAAACAGCATCTGTAAAACAGCTTATCTTTATAAGGCAGTATAAAACAACACTGAATATAAATATAATATTCTCATATGTTGTGCTTTTGTGCATTTCCACAGATTTCCTGCATGTATCCATCCAAATTTGCTTTAGTTAAATATATGTATTTTTTAGGGAGTTCTGGTATACCTCTGAATATCTTGAGACTGTTGATGACCAGGTGTCTACTTTCTGCATATGAATGCTTGTTTTGTGGTTTGTTTTGTTTTGTTTTTTTCCTGTTACTGTTATTTGGGGGCAAGTTTGGTTTCACAGGAGCACCAGCAGCTGAAGAAATTGTATTTACATGTGCAGACACTGACTGCAACCACCACCGCAACTTCAGAAATACTTTCTGTGTATAAATGTGGCTGAAATTAGAATAGTTCTTTTTTCATTTCCTTCTTCTCTGACTTGTTCAGAATAGCTACAACCTGCTATATCCTATCACATAAACAGTGTTTTCCAGGCTGGCTGTGTCATCTTTAACCTCTTCCTGCCTGTTTAATGTCTATTTTACAACAGCCTTTTCTCTTCATGCTCCTTCTTCCTACCTGCACTCTCTTCTACCCTGCAAGATGCAACAGTCTGTAGCTCCTTCCCACTCCGGAGCTTTTCCCCATCCTGGATCAGCTTCCTCCAGATATTCTGGGCTTTATCTGACCTTGCAGTATAGATGTTTCTGTGGTAGGGATTTGATCTTCTCATAGGCTTTGGAGGATTGCTCCAGTAGGGTGGCTCTTGGCTACTTCCTTCAGTGCATCTCCTGCTCCTTCTTTACACCAGTTCCTTCAAATGTCATTCTTAAAATGGGCAAATTTTAACTTACCCATTCCTCCTCTGAGGAACATATTTTCAAGGAGCTGCTGCAAATATTTCTTTGTCAGAAAGCTTCATAAACAACACTTCCAAAGTTTCCTCAACTGCTGCCCTCAGCAGTTTGCTCTCCAGTAGCCATCACTGGTCTGCACTGTCAGGCAGCATAGAATGTTGCTTATAGAATGGTGGACTCACAGAATAGTTAGGGTTGGAAAGGAACTTAAGATTATCTAGTTCCAACCTCCAACTTCCAAGTTACTTATTTTCAGGATGTGCATGTTTAGCTCTTCTTGGCAGTAGGTAGGTAAAAATATTGCAGGTTTAATTAAATATAGAAAAACACAAGTAGGTAAGGACTTTGAACATTCAGGAGGTATATCTGAGTCTCTTTTGCTTGTTTTCAACTTTTTTCTGGGTAGTTTTTGATTTGCCATTTGCATGCCCGATCTCTCCTTCCTTAGATATTGCTGATTCGTATTGGCATGCAGCGTGTGAATGGGTACAATGCTTAGCACAAAAAGGAATTATGATTACTTCAGACAAATAGTAATTACTTTTTAAAATCTCAGGTATTTTAAAGAGACACTGTTTTGATTGCTAGAGACTTATCACCAAACTAATAATAAATATATTATGATAATGATCACTGAGAAGAAGAAATGAACTTGTGTTTTGTCTTGGGGTCAGAAAAAGCATGTAATACACAGAGCTGACACTGGAACAGTAAGTATCAGCTTTTCTGGTTTTACTTCCATAATGTTTTATGCAAGAGTGTTGGCTTTTGTCTGCGACCATGGACAAATGAATATTTAATAATAATGGGAAAAGAAACACTTTCTGGAGGTACAATAATCAGTCTGTTCCATGTTTTAACTCTGTTCTACAAATGTCTTTTTAACTGATTTAAGAATTTGACAATAAAAGTGCCGTTACTTCAAATTAGCACATTTCTGAATCTTGTTTCAGATTCTGGAGTTGACTCTATGAGCTAACTAGAGTTCTGCTTCTTAAACTAAAGTGACTTAGAAATACACCAGAAGGATCTACTCTCATCATTCTTTTGGTGCAGGGTCCTCAAGTCTACCAGGAGTGGTAGAATTCTGAACCACAGCATGTCAGATACAGCCAGGGCACAGACAATCCTGAAATCCCCTATATCCTGGTCAGCTATACTAGAGAGAAGTTTTTACCTCTCCCTGGTATAAGGCCTGAATGTAGGAAACCAGCACTCTTGAGATCTAGTTTGCAGGAGAACAGAGGAGATTGGTAGCTCTGGGCAGTGGCCATGTCCAGCAGTTTCTTGAGGCAGAGGATCCTTCTCCCTTGACAACACGATTTGCTGTTTTCAAAGTCAGAGACTAGTTCTAGGAAAAATATTGTTTATGTCTTTTTTCCTTCTAATGGCAATACTTAACAGGAAAGAAATATTTTGTTCTGAAACGAAGAACAGCTACCTTCCTAATTCATATTATTTTATCTCAGAGAGCGCAGTGTGACCTCCACATACTCCTTCCCTCTTTCACTTCTAAGAAATCTGAGACATTTTAGAGATCCTATTGTACAGATATTTTTGTTAAGATATTTTTGTTAGGGCGAGGCTATTGCTGCAATGATGAGTCATACAGTCAAGTAAAGCATAATTTATTAATTTAATTGCAGTTTGCGTAATACATCTATGCACAGGTTACCAAGCATCTAAAATACTTAATACAGGCTACTAAAATCACACCAGTGCAATGCAAAAGCCCCTCAGAACTGCCTGTGTCATACTTTCTGTTGTCACTCTATTTCTTTTCCCTTTTCTCCAAAGTTTCTCAGATATCACTCCTGCACCAAGCAGGTTTTTATATACCCTATTCTCATTGCCTCCAAGAGACAAACACTCATTATTACTAGAGGTCTTATTTTTTTGAAAAAGCATTGGTTGAATATGCACACCACCTGTAAGAAATCCATTTCTATTCAGTGCCCCAAGATGAACATTCTTTTATTCTGATGGCTTCTTTCCAAAATCACCAAGTAGCTCTATTCTGAGCTCTTTTGATTCCTCCTGTCTCCCAATCCAGCATTTGAAGTATTACTGAATTTTCATTTGCAGGCCTTTGATCTACTGTGGAGGTGTGAACGTAGCTATTCAGTCATTCATTCCCCATTTTGGTCCCTGAGGCAGCAGAATGAATTTGCTTTAATAAAATGTTGTAACAGCTGAGCTTTTATTTTGCATTATAGAGACAAGCACAGAATCCTTCTTGGCATTAGTTCTGTTTAAGATGTTTGGGCTATACTGATTTATTCCTGCTGAGGATTTGTCTGAAAGGCCTTACTCTCTAGCCCATTTTTAAACTTTCTTCTGTTTTCTCTTCTAGGGCAACAGGTTTTGGCTTTTTGAATGCACTATGCAAAGCAGCAGCTGTACTTGGAAACTTAATATTCGGTTCGCTTGTTGGTATCACCAAAGCAATCCCTATTCTCCTTGCTTCTACTGTTCTAGTATGTGGAGGTCTCGTAGGACTTCGCCTTCCTGACACAAGAACCCAGGTGTTAATGTAATGGGAAAAAGCCATTTACTATTTATTTATTTATTTATTTGTACAAATGTCAACCCTCCTGACCAATGGTGCAAAGGCTTCAGATTCTCAATGCTTAGTAGAGTACTCAAATGTCAGAAATCAAACCCAAAACACATTTGGAGTGGCAGAGATTTAGAAACCTCTGTATGAAAATTTCAGATTTCAATTTTATTTGCTTGCATATATCACTATTAAAAATCACTTAAAACTGTAAAGCTACCTCTTAGAACACTTCTGGTGACATGTCCAAGTATGTAAAAACAATACTGATGATTAGGTATTTAAAATGTGAGCAGTCACATTGTTTAAAAAATTCGGCAACAGCGTTTGGAGCTTTTGTACGAGTACAGACACACAAGTCCATTACTTAGCAGTATTGGTGCAGAGAATGTTAATGTATCAATGCATGCAGCATTAATTAGGAAACTCTACAGACCGCATCAGGACTGATAATAGTAGGATCTCTTTAAAATGTTAACATTAAAAATTCAATACAAATACCTTTATAAAATTATCCAAAAAAAAGGGGCAGATCCTCCGATGGCAGGAGCTGGCATTGCTTTCAGTGGAGCTAAGACAACATATATAAGCTGATGAACTATCTACCCTTTCAAGTTTCAGAGAACTTATCTGGTATAACACATAAGGAAAAATTTATCAGTATTTTTTCTAATTATGTCTGACAACATTCATTAGGTGGTTGAACCATTGCCAAAGAAATTAGGGTCTCAGATAAGATGTAGTAAGATAAATTTTTGGGGTTTTGTCATTAATTTGTCTCTTGCTCATTTATATGAACTTGGCATTGGGTAGTAATATCTATCACTGCATTCTGTGTCAGTCATTGTCTTAATCATATTGAAAGAGTCACTGAAAGTCCATATAAGAACATCATTCATTACATTTAAAGTTCACTGCTTATTTCCTGGTTCTAGAAGCTGCATTTTTCAGTTACTAACAAATGCCTGTGCTACACATTGTAGCACCAGAATGTTACCCCAAGAAGTGTTTTTCTGCTATTAACAAGTGAGAAAGGTAGCTGAATTAAAAAAAGTATACGTAGGGAAAACTAATGAGTATTTTTTTAATGTTGAAAATTTAAATATGATATAGTAAAAACAAAGTTTAGTAATTGTTTTTATTTTAGAATATAAATGGTCAAGACTTATGAGATAAAGTATTTTATATTTAAATCTGACTTAAACATGTCTTTTAAATTTCTAAACAATGGTATAAAAAGGAGGAAGGATTATTTTTCACCAAGTACCAGGTTAAGAAAAAAATGCTGGCCTTATTTTTGCATCTGTGGCTTCTGTCCACTAGTCAAAGCCTTAGTATTATTTCAAGGCTGTTTTCTCCAATGAGATTATATTTGAGCTCTCTTTCTCTGTTACATTCCTTAGTAGTATGTGTCCACCTTCTTGTACTTACTGCACAACGTATTTTGAAATCTGAAGCCTCTGTACATGCTTGGAGTAAACATCAACAGCAATGGTAAAATATTACATTGTCTTGCTGTCCACTGTCCGCTTGAAGTAATATATTCTGCCCATCTCTGTATGTTATTCTGAAAACCACACAGATCCAGCACTTCATGCCGCCTGACCAGTAGGGTGAAAATGTGCTACAGAAAAATAAGGTTTGAATTTTGAGGGCTATGGTTCAAGACTAACACACTAAAATCTCATTACATGCAAAATTCTGCTGATCTGAAAGCTGGTTCTTACCATAAAACCTGAGTACATCATTAGTGTGCGATCAAGTCTGGGTGAAGTAGAATATAACATTAGGAATTAGTAAAGGTGAGTAAGATTCTCAACTACACAGACCTTGCATGGTCCAGAATTAAAATGAATGTTCTAAGGTAGGAAAAGGGAAAAAAAAAAGAATAGTGTTCAGGAAAGGAAAAAAAAAACACAACAAAAAAAAAACAAGAACAACAAAGAAAAGATCCACGAACATTTCCACCATATGAAGCAAAACTTAAAGCTAGAATTTCCCTAACTGGTGAGCCAGTTGCCTCAACAGATTTGAACCAGGAAGCAAGCCAGCATCAAAGCTGTTTGAACAATCGTTTGGGCTTGAGTGCAGTGAAGATTTGTCTCATATAAAGACAAAAGAAGTGAATGCAATTTCAAGTTATAAATACTTAGGTACATACTTGATCTATGGAGATCTAGACATTAATGTTTCTTACGTTACAAACAAAAGTGATTTGGACTGCTCTGTAGTGGATCTTTCTTTTTTTTTTGTTTCCAAAGCAGTATCAGGTAATAAATATTGGACAATAGGAACTGCACATCCTTTCTTTGTCTATTCACTTATATCTCACATAAAGAACCACTTAGGGTCTTGTTTAGATGCGTGATACACCACAGGAAACTGACCTTGATAGCATTTGTGTATGAGAGCTATGAAACATACATAGTAAGAACTGTTAATTTTTCTGTTTTGGTCACCGAACTGACTGACCACTAATTGGAAACTCTTTTCAGTCTGAACTGAAGTAGAATATAAGGTCTAGTTCTCTTCTTCACTAAAGATGAAAGACTTATCCTGATGACAGCAATGACAAAAAGTACGATGGCTTTTGAAGACAAAGAAGGCTGAAAGCATTTAGAACTACTTTATAATTCAAAACCAAAAACTACAGAAGAAACCACATGTTTTCATTTTTGTCAGAGTATTTATGTAATTTTACTCCTTACAGGTTGTCTGACAGCAGAGCTTGATTTAGCAGATTCTTACTTCTTCAAAGAAACTTATTCATTGTGTTTGAACGTTGTAACCAGATTGGTTATATTCATGTTAGCACCTTCTTGGTTGGAAGCATGTACTACTACGTTTGGTATGCATTACACTGATTACTGAGTACAGACTCCTATCAAGGGAACCAGGTCTAGGTGTTAATGGTTTCTGGAGTCCTGAAGGGGATTGTTAATGAATAATGTATTGGGAAGCCTTCTTCCTCTATGCTTGATTTTAGCCAGTGCCTTTCCAGAGGTATGTACTACAAAATTTTTACACGGGTAAAAAGGTGTTAGCTCTCCTTCCTAATGGCTTCAGTAGTCTACTCTGTTCCTAATCTTAGAAGAGTGGGTCAAAGTAAGACTGCTAACTCAGACCCTGTTCTCTTTGTCTTCCTGCTATTCCATTAATTCCATCCCAAATTGCTTTTCTTTCCAGAGGGTGAACCTTAAAGACAGCCAAAACTCACTGATCATGCTCTCACTTGCTTCTGATTTCATAGTAACATTCAGTAAGAAGGTTTGCTACCTACTCTTCGCAGATTTGTCCATCCTTTTTTAAGGATCTTAAATGAAGATGGAAAGTGACATGAAAAGTCCTTCAGATGATTTTATCCTTTTGAAGCAGCCAGAACCTACATTTCCTTACATATCAAGAAGGCCCAACAAATACAAGGAGGGGTCTCCTGTCAGAATGGCCCTTGCTGAGCCTTTTCTGCTCTAGGTGCAGCTGTGAAGTAATTTTGTCTGTGCATGTAGTGTAGCCCCATGTGAAACATATGTATTCTCTTTTAGCTTTTTCTTCCACTATGGATCCTTATCTTTGTGAAACTGCTCATGAGGCACAACTGCTGATTCAAATTCTTAGAAATATAATATAGTCTTCAGCCTCTCATATGGACAGCCTCTGTGTGCTGGGCTTTAACTCTCTTCCCCATTCTGAGTTTTAGAATGATTTTCATTAGTCAGAGAAAGATGTTTACATCCAGTTGCACCTCTTTACCTAAACAAGATATCATGCTAATACAACCCACAAGCCATGTTTCCTGTTTAATAACCTGGAAATGCAGTTGAAATTTCAATCACAATGTTAAAAAATGAATCCTTGCACTCAGGGGCTCAAACAGACAAGAAGTGAAAACAGAATCCTTTACTTCCTCTGGAGTCTTGAAAGAAAACACATGTTCAGTAATCATATTCCAGAAGAAAACATGTCTGAGAGACTGCTTTTCCTCTGCATTTCCTGCCTTCGTGTTCATTAAACTTACTGTAAAATATTAGGTACTTGCCTGGATTAGTACTTTCCAATGCTGCTAGTTCACAAAAAATAGCATGAAAAGACAGACTTTTGCATGCAGTTTGGAGGCAAGACAAGGATCAAGAAGTGCTGTGGAATTAGCAGAGACATATTGGCCAAAAATTCTGGAACTTAGTTCAGAACCTGAATTAAATAGAAAGCACTAATATATAGTGCTAATTGCAGGTATTCCTATCCAGCCTGCAACCAGTCCACGTGCTGAAATAAGCCTGATTCCCATTCTTCTAATATTGATAATTTCAAACAAATGATGTAAAATATTTTTGGATCCATTATTGTTACCTGCATTCTTTATTTTTGTTGCCGTGGTGAATACCCTATTTCTTAATGCAAAGGAAGTATCCTCCGATACTTAGTCCTACTCGGGATGGGTAAGATTTTTATATAGAACTTCATCCACATTCAGGACCTTTCTTTGATGCAGGGACTTAGCATGTCAGAAACAGGAAATAAGACAAAATGGGCCTGATTTACTTTTCTTATTTGATAACAGGTTAAATTATCTCCAAAGATGCTAACCTGTAATATGTAGCCAGGCATTCTAGCCCTTTGAGTACATACTGTCCAACTAAAAATGAATAAAGCAATAATTTTTCTCCTCCCACAGCATACACACAGCTACATTTACTAGGACCAAAATTCTTAGGAAAAAAATGGGGAAAAATACAGGTGTGATTGCTTTCTGGGCTAGAAGATCTTCCCTGCTTGACAAAGGTCTAGAATATATTGCTTGCTTCTGACCAGCATACAGCCCAATAACCAAAGACTGGAGATTACTTAATAACAAAGGTGTTTTTGATGAGGATAACCTGACACAAAAGTATTGTCCTTTCCATCCAGGGGATTCATGAATATATATTTTAATGCCATGTAACCAATAAGATTTGTACAGGTCTTGCCCCTACTGTGGGCTTCAACACTTCTGAGCTGGAGCTAGACACATCAGTCTGCAAGTGAGAGCGAAATTGCTGGCAGGCTGGCTTTCATCACTCTCTCCACGACTAGCCACCCAAACTCGTTTTGCTTGATCCTAGGGATTGGCATTTTTGCTCAGCCTTCTACTTTCTAGTTTTGGACATCTTCTACCTGCCACTCAGCTTTCACCAGTAGTCCTGACCAATCAAGTTGAAGCTACTTGCTGCTAATGGACAGCATTCATAACTCATTGCATGCACAGTACTCTGCAAAAGTGCAATGTTTTATGTGTTGTTCCAGTTTCATCTGTTGTCTAGTGCTAGAGTTGTCATCCAACATTTCTCTCTGATAAGATAATACTGCATGTTTTCTAACCTATAAGACATGTCTTTTACTCTCTTAATGTCTGCCTTGTAAATATACGCCTGTCCTCCACTGGCTATGTGATAAAAGTGATTTGTGAATCTCATATAGGCCTGTCTTACTCATTTAAGAAGTGATACTTTAAAAGAAAAGGATCAGGTAAAAGCAGTGAAAGGGAATAAAATCAAATGCAAACCAAGAAAAGTAGGATTTCAAGGCCTAGGCTTCTATTACTTTCATTTGTCAGCTGTTTTCCTTAAATCCTAGGCTGCAGCTATTTAATACTATATATTGTAAAGAAGTATTACACAGTTAGAAGTGAACACATCGACAGACACATGTCTGGCTGAGTATACATGCATATATACACATACAGTTCCCTGTAACACAGGTGGATGTAAGACTTACAAATCACATTCTCATCTCGTTCTCCATGACACTGTTATTTTTGCATTGTGCATGATGCTTAGAACTTAAGTAACATCTTGTTCCATTCCTTGTGCAGAACCCTTTACTTATTCATGTGCAAAATTTTAGGGATGCCAAAATTCATCTTAGCTAGTTACTAGCTTTCATCATTGAAAGAGAACTCCTGAAATGCTCTGAAAATGGGTTCTGACTTACTTGTAGCCTTCCATGTTACTGCCCCACTATGCCAAACAGCAAAATAGCATGTGGTCAAAGGCACTGGTCATGTTCCAGTGATTAAGAGACACAGCACTCTCAGATTCACAAAATCCTAAAAGCTATGAAATTTGCCTTACACAACTAGAAGTCCTTCAAAATGTTCCATGGGGATCTCAACTTGTAAACTTCTGTGTAACATTATGAGAAAATGTCTGTGTCTTGCTGTATTGTATGTTTTCCATTGTTTCTGCATACACAGCTGCTGTTGTTCTAGTAATATGGCCAAATAATTGTTTGCTGCTGTTCTTGTCAGCAATCTTTGACCAGCCTGAAACAGAGCCATTGCCAGGGTGTCTTTCAATTAATGACTAACACCTCCCACAAAGATCTTCCACAGTAATTACAGCTATAATTCAAGCAAATCTAGAGTGAAAATAGCAGTACACGCACACAGAGCAGTGAGGGCGGAGAGGGCTCTTTCAAAAGCTACTTTTCTCCTCCCCTGTTTGCAGGACATGTGCTTCTTGTAGTGTGCTTCATCTGGTGAAGAGCACACATGTTACAGAGCTAAGAAAGCAGCAGAAGAAAGAGTGTATTCCTTCCACAGGACTTAACAATGTATATTTGCTATAGCAAAGCCAACTCTATAAGAAGATTAAAACAAACAAACAAACAAAGCCAAGCAGCTTTGCAATTAGTTGGGGATTTTATAATTTTCCTTTTTCTCCATGTGTTCTAGGAGTTGATAAACTGAATACTAGTCTATACCAAACCTTTACGGGGAGACTATGAAAAGGTAGCAATGCTTCAGTGACAGTACTTTTGGAAAGGTAGCAGGCCTTTCTAAACAGAACACATAGTCACTGAGAGAGAGACTGTGATCATGAATAGACAGTTTTAAGTAGAAAATTGCTGTTCAGATTCAAAGTAGTAGTAGATAATACTAGCTTCTATGCAGAAATTTGTAAACATAGATTAAAATCTATAGTTTAGAAAGAAAAAGAGAATATTAATATTTGGAGAGCAACTTACAAAACACAACTGCCCATTATCTCTTTTGGGCAAACCATACAGCTCTTTCCTGTTTCCTCCTGCCACACATCCGTTCCGATATGGTGACTGATTTCATTTGGGCCCCACTAGTGAAATTAACGTTTTTACTGACATTTGCAACAAAAATGAGAGCAGGCACAGTATTAGGCTGTAGGAAAACCAGCTTATTTATAAACAGTTTTTAAAAATGCACGAAGCTGTTCATGACTGAATTGTCTTCTTAGTGGTATAAGATCCTACAAAATGTCAAATTAAGCTTGCATTTTATGTGTAAATTTATCCCTGTTTAAATCAGTGAGCAATTTGCATGATTGAGATCTTAGCTTTCTCTTTCAAAAATACTAAATACATGATTCTGTGTACTGTCATGCTGGGATTGCTGTTGCAAGAGAAGCGTGGGGTTTTAAGCCTTCTTTTTAGCATGAATAACTTTAGCCTAGCTTTTTCAGATGAATGTAATGTTTCCCAAACAGTAAAAGGATTTATAATAGCACCACATGCTGCAAGACTAATGAATCAACTGACAGCTTATTATTCTATAGGACATTGTATTAAAAATCCCAAATAAAACTTCACCCAAAATTGCTGTATTACTTTCATCTGTATAACATTGTAACAACTAAATTGTATCTCATACTTGGCCGCAAATATATATGGCAATATACTAGGCATAATTAGATTTTTTTATTTTAAGTGGGCAGTTTCCCTGCATAATGAAATATGTGCAGAAGTCAGACATCAAGGATAAGGCAAAGTAGGGCTTTTTGCCTTCACTGTAATTTATTGTCACTGTCAGATTGCTGACTTTCTTAAAAACTTAGTAGCATTTTCTGATGCTGAGCCACAGAAGGAAAATATGTATTCTTTCCTAGTTTTTCATGAGCTATATTCTGCTCCCGGTTTATCCTACTAAACTTCCACTCAAATTTCCAGCTGCTCTGAGCCAACTGGGAGTACATTTTTTCAAACTGTCTTTTGTGTACAAAAGCACAGGTGTGTTAGTGTGCATATGCTGTCAAGAAATTCATAACCATTTCTGACAGTCTCCATTTCTTAAGGCGAGGAAACATGTACATATTGTATATATGGTAATGAGCTACTTTGAAGTTGAATTCCCATTTATACATGTTTACTTCTAGATCTGCTAATCTGCAACAAGATCTTGGCAATGGTCCTGACTTCTCTGTTTCTTTCTTTCTTTGTTTTCTTTATGGCTGTGTGTGATCTCCTGCAAAGCAGGTTACAGTCATCACTATTGTATATATGTGTTTGCATGTGTGTGCCTTGATAAATTCTCTCTTTGGAGTTCTGAATTTTTCATTTCAAGTCCATCTGGTACAATTGTGAACTCATCTTTCCAGTATGCTCCTCTGTGTTGGATTGAAACTTCAAAAATGTTTGACCAAGTGTTTTGATTAAGTCCCCTGAGGAAAGCTCCTTGTATACTTGTGAAAGGGCATGCTCTGTGTAAGATGACTGTGTACAGTATAAATCTATAAAATGTGGAAGTGTTTATAAATTTATCTGCCAAATATTTATCATCCATGTAACAAATGCAAAAGCTATTTAGTGTACATCAGATTAATAAAGGGGATATTTTGCTTCACTATATTCAAATAAAGATTTGTTCTTTGCAATGGATATATATCAGGTGTGATGATAGCCAGAACATCACCCTCTACAACCCATAAAATTCCACAAAAACAGTTGTTTTATGATAACTAGTTGTTTTACAAAGGCTCTCTATGTATCTCACCTTTAATGCCTGCAATGGAAGTTGAACATGTATTAAAAGAAAACATGGAACAATGGAAATTTAAATGGCTGTAAAAAAAGAGTAAAAGTTGCTATAGTAGCAAGAGACAAAGTTCTCTAGTTAACTATCTGGGCTTCATACTTTTATGGTACATAATTTCACAAAATAGACAACTGGCCTTTTGCTACATAACTGCAATACAGGGGTATATTATAACCCAAAGAGTCTAATCTAACTCTATGTGAAAAACATGCTGCTGCAAGGTATGATGATCCATGCATCTGAAAGGCCAATGGGAGTTTATAGAAAAAACTATGGTTCCATAAGAACTTGGTATTCACAAAAAAAAAAAAAAAACAAACAAAAAAACAGAACAGAGAAAAACTGAAGCAGCCCTGCAACAATGCAAGTTCTTCATTGCATTTGTACACTAAAAGCCTCCAGAAAGCTTCAACAGATCAAACATGGTAGCTTTAAACTAACAAAAACTGCTGAGTTATTTATATTCTGCCACCTCCATGTCTGGTTTGGAAATTCATTTCCAAGTATAGGTTATTCCAGACAGATGATGCACCAAACAAAACACATTTGCCTCTTCAGCTGTGTCACCAACAGGGAAAAGTTAACCAGTGCTTGAATGGAAGTATTTTTCAGCTCATGCAACAGCATATACGGGCATGTATGATTTTGTGGCTGTCTTTTGGCAAATTGAGTTTTTTGTATTACAGTACAGAAAATCTTTTATCTGTTTATTAAGTACAAGCAACTGAAGTACTAATCCATATTTTAAGTCCACTTAGATGTACACCCTTTCCACCTGTATTTGAAGGGGATTAGAAGTATAACTCAGTGCTCTCATCCTCTAGTGGAGATGAAGATCTTATGCTTGTACCTCCTAGTCTCATTCTGGGAAAAATCATATAATGGAATCATCAAATAGGTTGGAAAGGACCTTAAAGATCATCTATTTCTAACCCCCTGCCACAGACTGAAACACCTTCCACTGGACCATGTTGCTCAAAGTCCCATCCAAGCTGGCCTTGAACAGTAACAGGGATGGGACAGCCACAGCGGCTCCAATACCTCACCTCCCTCACAGTGAATAATTATTTCCTAATGTCTAATATAAGCCTACCCTCTTTCAGTTTAAAACCCTTCCCCCTTGTCCTGTCACTACATGTAAGAAGTCCACCTCCAGCTTTCTTGTAGGCCCATTTAGGTACTGGAGGGCTGCTAAGAGAAAATAAAAAAGAAGCTAGAAAAGAGGTTGAAAATCAACTCTTCCCTTCAGTAGCAGGGAATTTTGTGTTGGACAGCATCACCCTGCAAAAAAGGCACTATGGCTTAAGGACTGCATTTCTTGGAAGAATTTTGAAAGCATGGGTATAGCTGACATAGCTATGTTGGCAAAAAGGTGATGCTTAATTCAGAGCACTGTGTGTGTGTTCCTCATAGACTGTCCTAAAAATATTGAGCTGAAACAAAACTCATACCATTCTGTACCTTTTCTGGTTCATATATAAACTTTCACAGTATACATAACTTTCACAGTATACATAACTTTCACAGTATACAGGTGAATTCCCTCTTTCTACAAATGCATTTCAGATCATGTTACTTCTGTCTCTTAGAATGGACCTAGCTGGTGTGATTAGGATTTCAGTAACAATTTAGTATTACTATAGCAGGCTAAAGTTGCATGTACAAAATAGCTTGGGAAAACACCAAAACCACCCAAGACTTACTGGGAGAGGAAGATAGAGCTTGAAGAAAGGGCCGGACCACATCACCTGCTAAATTATACAAACACAAAGGTCTGTCAGCAGTGATCTGCTGATCACTACTGACTGCACAAGGGTACACTGCTGTCTTCAAAATGTTGTATGATATTTGCCCAGAAAGCCAAAATGCTGTCACTACCTTTAGACCTAGAAGCGGAAGCTGCAGTTACTGTTGTCAGTGGTAATGCCTGAACAAGCTACATCTGGAAATGCCTATACTAATCAATCCAGGCAATACTTCCAGCTTTCAACATGAGAAGACAAACCATTGTCAGCCTTACCAATCCTTGAGTGACTACTGCTATCCTTCAGAAAAGCCAGACTGTGGCAATTCTAGTCACAGAATGGGAAATTGTCAAAGTATTCCTCAAACATATTGTCCAATGCTGAAAAAAATAATCACTTAAGAATCACTTGCTACATGAATGCACTGTGAAATGTCTGCTATAACCACTTAAAATGTTGGTTGGATATCAGGATAGTTTGGTTGAATTCTGATCAGATACATCCTAGGCTAGAGATCTGATCTCAATTCTCGCAAAGGTAAATGGCACTTTTATGTAAAAAGCTTCATAATAATCTACAGAGTTGTATTATTGCAGAACAACAGTGGTTTTGTAGGTGGCTACAATATCTCTGAATTGTGCATTATACAACAGGTTTTATCATAACACATTTAATTGTGTCTCATGCTCATACAGACTGCAAACCCCTTATCCCCACAGGACACTGAAGAGGCTCCTGACTTTGAATAAAAATATCTTTCACTTTGCAGTCAGACCAGATTTTAAAGCGACTAGGAATGAGAAATTAGATAAAACTAAGCAATTCACCTTCCCAAACATCCTGAAAGTGAAGCCATTAGTGGACTCTCATATCTGCTACACCATTAACTTCAAGTGGCTGTCCTTAAACAAACTTCCCCAAAGACTCTCTTGTGAACTCCAGATTCAGCTTACAAACAGCGCTGCAGCAACGGTGGCACAGCTAGTCTATCCAAAAGGCAATCGTCCTGGTATGTAGGATTACATATCCGTTAGGATCTTTCTTCCTAGGTTTATTTACTATCCAGCATTTTTGAGCCCTTTGTGAACTGCTATCTATGAGTATGTTCCCCTCTCCTTCCCCTTCAGTCAATAAAGAATTACAGACATGATTGCTTTGTAACTGACCAGTAAAATTAAATGGAAAATGAGCTCAGGCTCCTGGAGACCAATTACTCAGCATCCCAGTTTTCAGTATGCAGGAGTTTGACTTTTTCCTTTCAGTCCTTAACTAAAAACAGAGCTTTTTAGATTTTAATAAAATGCTGAATCTGATCAGAAATAAAAAAGTTCACTAGCTGCTAGTACAGAGGTTAAGAGTAGGACCAAGGAACAGTAAGATATTGCTATACTCTTGAGATACAGCAATATCAGTATTACATTGCTAGTTTGAACTCTAACTGGTCTTCAGTAGGGTTGTCATACTGTGTTTTGTGAGCAAAAATACGTATAAAAGCCTTAATAGTTAAAAGCTGGAAAAAGTGGCATACAGACCCCAAGTGCCAGGAAAAAACCTCTGGACTTAGAGTGGCAAAACCATATCGAAACTATTGACTGATCATAAAGCAAAAGAAAAAAAGGTGGATAAGAGTGCACATCTGTTAAAGAAGTCATCCTTAATTAAACATTTAAAGAAGTCATCCTTAATTAAACATTTACCTTACATTGTATTATTGCATGAATGTTGAAACCAAGGAAGAACGCATGTTCATGACAACACAGGACCCTCCCTACGTGGAAACATTAATGTTGGCAACATCAGGAGGACATATTCCACTGCCAGCAATCTGTTTATAGAAAATAAACAGGTTGACATCGAAACAGTGCAATTGCCAATTTGACCTACAGGTGGAGTAGGAAAAATTACTATTGGAAAGGATCAGGAAAGACCTTATTAATATAAAGCTGGTTTCAGCTGTCATTGCCCAGCAACACGCTTTGATCTTTCACTTGTGGGTGAATCCACTGCCAAGGTACCAGGCGTCTTATACAATGGATGAGCAAAGTGTCCTGAGCTGGGAACTGGTTCCCCTCAGCCACACATTTTGATGGGTCAAGTCTAGAGCAGAGGGCAGCTCCGGGCCTCTTCACAAGCAGGGCTGCCACAAACCAGTGAGCCAGTGTCAGGATCCCAGAGCTCACCAAACGACAAAGGCTTCTAGTCAATTTTACCTGGAATTTCACATACTGATTTTGACACTACAGATGCAACTGATTTGGAATCTAGTTGTCTGAGGAATACCCTTTTCCCCTTAGAAAAACAACAAAGCCACTTCCAAGAGTGTAATTCAAACTGAAATGATTTTCATTTAAATAAGAGGAGGCTGCTGATACTGTGTTCCCTGTGTGAAGGGTCCTGGGTGCTTGAATTAGCTTTCCTCGCTGAGCTTCCTAGAGCCTGAATTTGTCAGTCTTTTAGACACAATCTTCATTTTTTTTACACTAATGTGAATAATGAGGAGCTTTTCAAAAGGCTGGAGCTGTGCCAGTGGAAAAGTGCTGGAAATAAGGAGACCAGAATTAGTCTAGTGGAAATCCATGGGAGTTCAGCCTGTGCTTTATCTGTGGGGCAACTGTTGGCAGGCAAGAAATAATTGTAGGGTTGCCGTAGCTGTCATTTGGTATGTTGTAAATGCAAAGCTCCTAGCGCTCTGCTTCGAGAGTAATAAGTAAATAATACATTAATGAGTGAATAATGTATAGACTTTTAGTGGAGTGGAAACATTGCTAAGCACTTGCAACCACAAAGAAGCACACAGATGCTGTATTACAAAACCAAAAAAATCCCACCCCAACCCCCAAAGAAATCTCCCCCCAAAAGAAACATTGCCACAAGCAGACCTCATAGCTTGTGGATAACATGTGAGGAAACAATCAAGACTTTACTTTTGCTATATCCAACCCAATAAGGAATGCTTTTTTTGCTGAATCTGTGAGCTGGAGCCAAGCACAGATGTTCCCGGCTTTCAAACAGGTCTGAATTCATTTTTATGGTCATTCATTTTGTCTAGACAAGGAGGGTCACTCCACTATGAAGTACTCTGTTAAACGAATAAATATTTATTCCAATAGACAAATGGTAAAAGCTCTTTTCTGGCAGAATTCTTGCAGAAAGAACCTCTGTACTGCTAAACTCCTGCCTCTTTTGCAGGAACCAGGGCATTTGTCCAAGATGTTTTCAACAAATACTTCTTTTTTTTTAAACCTGTTCAAGCAGAGAAACTGGTTTCTTAGGTACCCTGGCAGGCAGGATTTAACCAAGTCTTGCCAGGATGGGAAAAGTGGAGGAAGCCCTCACCTAGTAGGAAAGGACATACAAAAGTATACCTTAGAAATGCACCTTAGGTAAGTCTAGGATGCATAACATGAATAAGTTAGAAGTAGATACAGCAAGCTACCATATAACCCCATATTCAAGCTCCACCACTGCTTCTCACTTTCAGCACAGGGCATATCATTCCCCTCTGTCTTACACTTAAGCAGTTCCTTGGGAGCTGAGTTAGCTTCTGAAAAAAATCACAGCTTTTGGGTGGGGAAGAGGAGCGTTAAGTCAGCTCAGACCCATGACTGAGATAATGGTGTGATCCTGCAGATAGCCCCATGAGCAAAACAGCATCAGTGTGAGTGGTGCTTCTCTGGTTTGTAAAGTGCGATTTGGGATGCAGAAAGAGGCACTGCAGAGTCACAGTATTGCTATTTCCATGGGGTAGTGTATGAAATCAAAATCCTTGGATTCATGGCACTAACTTGGAAGTCATGAGGGTTTACTGACAAAATTATGGAGGATATATAACTTTCGAGATTTCAGAACTCTATTTGCAGGTTTTCCTTCAAAACACAAGGTCTGGAAAGTCTCATTTTCTCAGAAAAACTGAAATGCAGGTGCTTAAGTATCTTCTTACTTTGGTAGGTGCATCTTTAAGGCAAACAACATGAAATCTGCAAGTGGTCTCAAGGGAGGCGTGTTGCCTACCAGGGGCATGGATCAGGGATGTTGCAGAGAGGCTGCCCACTCTAGTAAGTCCCATGGACTATTACCCACTCCTGGTGATACACGTGGGTGCTAGGGACATAGATAGTAGTAGCCTCGGGAACATAAAGAAGGACTACAGAGCCCTGGGGGAGGTGGTTAGGGGCTCTGGAGCTCAGGTGGTCTTTTCATCAGTTCTCCAGGGTACAGGGGAGGACCTAAAAAAAGCTGGGAGGATTGGCCAGGTTAATAACTGGTTAAAAGGGTGGTGTCATAGTCAGGGGTTTGGGTGTCTTGAACATGGGACCGAAGTTTGTAGGCCAGGTCTAGTGGGGGCTGGTGGAGCTGGTCTGATAAAGAAGGGAAAGAGCAGTTTTGGTAGGAGGCTTGCCAGACTGGTCAAGGAGGCGTTAAACTAGATGTGTTGGGGGAGAGGAGCATCATTCCATCCCAACACACCCAGTCAGTTCACAGCACCTATAATAAATGCCTGGAGCAATGTAGAGATATCCCAGCCGCGCCAGCCAATGAGCCGGCTTCAGCTGGAGCGTGGCTCAGATGCCTCTGTACAAATGCCCGTAGCATGGGGAACAAACAAGAGGAATTAGAGATGTGTGCATGCCTACGGGGGTATGATATAATAGGCATCACAGAAACATGGTGGGATGGCTCCTATGACTGGAGTGTCGGAATGGAAGGTTACAGGCTCTTTATGAAAGACAGGCCTGGCAGGTGGGAAGGGGGAGTTGCCCTTTATGTTAGGGATAGGCTGGAGAGTATGGAACTCTGTCTGGGGACAGGTGAGCAGTCCACAGAGAGTTTGTGGGTCAGGGTTAGAGGGATAATAGCTATGGGAGACATTACTGTGGGGATCTGTTACAGACTGCCTGATCAAGGAGAACCTGCGGATGAAGCACTCCATAGACAGATAGGAAAAGCCTCACGCTCACAGGCCCTTGTTCTCATGGGTGACTTCAACCACCCTGACATCTGTTGGAAGGACGGTACGGCCCGGCACAAGCAATCCAGGAGGTTCCTCAATTGTGTGGAAGACAACTTCCTTCTGCCAGTAATAGAGGAGCCGACAAGGAGAGGTGCCATGCTTGACCTCGTGCTCACCAACAGGGAAGGGCTTGTTGGAAATGTGACGCTCCAGGGCAGCCTTGGATGCTCGAATTTGAGATCCTCAGGACAGTGAGAAGAGCGTGCAGCAAGCTCACTGCCCTGGACTTCAAAAGAGCAGACTTTGGCCTCTTCAGGAACCTGCTGAATAAGGTTCCATGGGATGCAGCCCTAGAGGGCAGGGGGGCCTGAGGCTGTTGCTTGATATTCAAGGATCACCTGCCACAAGCTCAGGAGTGTTGCATCCCAAAATGCAGCAGGGGGGTGAGGAGACCTCCTTGAAAGAAAAGCTGCTCCTGAGGAAAATTCAAAGGAAAAAAGAGGCTTATAAAAAATGGAAGCAAGGACAGGAGGCCTGGGAAGAATACAGGGATGTTGTCCAGGAAGCTAGGAACCAGGTTAGGAAAGCTAAGGCCCAGTGAGAATTAAACTTGGCTAGGGGTATTAAGAATAACAGGAAGGGATTCTACAGGTACATAGCAAATAAAAGACTAGGGAGAATGTAGGCCCCCTCAGGAAGCTCTCAGGAGAACTGGCTACACAGGATTTGGAGAAAGCTGAGGTTCTGAATGACTTCTTTGCCACGGTCTTCACTGGCAAAGGCTCTGACCACACCACCGAAGTCTTGGAAGGCAGACGCAGGGACTGTGAGAATGAAGACCTTGGGTCCACTGTAGAAGAGGATCTGGTTCGAAACAATCTTAAAAACCTGAACGTGCACAAGTCCATGGGACCTGATGAAATCCATCCACGGGTCCTGAAGGAGCTGGCAAATGAAGTTGCTAAGCCACTGGCCATCATATTTGAGAAATCATGGCAGTCAGGTGAAGTTCCCGATGACTGGAAAAAGGGAAATATAGCCCCCATTTTCAAGAAAGGGAAAATGGTTGACCTGGGGAATTACAGACCAGTCAGTCTCACCTCTGTGCCTGGCAAAATCTTGGAGCAGATTCTCCTGGAAGGCATGCTAAGGCACATGAAAATCAACAAGGTGCTTGGTGACAGCCAGCATGGCTTCACTAAGGGGAAATCCTGCCTGGCCAATTTGGTGGCCTTCTATGATGGGGCTACGGAACTGAGGGACAGGGGTAGAGCAGTTGACGTCATCTACCTGGACTTGTGTAAAGCATTCGACACTGTCCCACACAACATCCTTGTCTCTAAATTGGAGAGACATCAATTTGATGGATGGACCACTCAGTGGACATAGAACTGGCTGAATGGCCCCACGCAAAGAGTTGTGGTCAATGGCTCAATGCCCAACTGGAGACCAGTAATGAGTGGTGTCCCTCAGGGATCGGTGTTGGGACCGGTCTTGTTCAACATCTTTGTCACTGACTTGGACAGTGGGATTGAGTGCGCCCTCAGCAAGTTTGCCGATGACACCAAGCTGTGTGGTTTGGTTGATACCCTGGAGGGAAGGAATGCCATCCAGAGGGACCTCGACATGCTTGTGAGGTGGGCTGATGCCAACCTCATGAAGTTTAACCATGCCAAGTGCAAGGTCCTACACCTGGGTCAGAGCAATCCCAGGCACAGCTACAGGTTGGGCAGAGAAGAGATTCAGAGCAGCCCTGTGGAGAAGGACTTGGGGGTGCTGGTCGATGAGAAAATGAACATGAGCCGGCTGCAGTGTGCGCTCGCAGCCCAGAAAGCCAACCGTATCCTGGGCTGCATCAAAAGGAGAGTGACCAGCAGGTTGAAGGAGGTGATCCTGCCCCTCTACTCTGCTCTTGTGAGACCTCACCTGGAGTATTGTGTGCAGTTCTGGTGTCCTCAACATGGAACTGTTGGAAGAAGTCCAGAGGAGGGCCACGAGGATGATCAGGGGACTGGAGCACCTCCCGTATGAAGAGAGGCTGCGAAAGTTGGGGCTGTTCAGCCTGGAGAAGAGAAGGCTGCATGGAGACCTCATAGCAGCCTTCCGGTACCTGAAGGGAGGCTATAGAGATGCTGGGGAGGGACTCTTCATTAGGGACTGTAGTGATAGGACAAGGGATAACAGGTTAAAACTTAAACAGGGGAAGTTTAGATTGGATATAAAGAGGAAATTCTTTCCTGTGAGGGTGGTGAGGCACTGGAATGGGTTGCCCAGGGAGGTTGTGAATGCTCCATCCCTGGTAGTGTTCAAGACCAGGTTGGACAAAGCCTTGGGTGGCATGGTTTATTGTGAGATGTCCCTCCCCATGGCAGGGGGGTTGGAACTTGATGATCTTAAGGTGTTTTCAAACTCTAACTATTCTATGATCCTAACACTGAAGTTTTTTCTCTAATCATGTTCTTTTTTGGATGTCAGTGCTATACAAAATCACTCTCTCGTGAATATTTTAATACATATCTTCTGGTTCTTTCTCTACATTTTTGGCTCAAAGTTACTCTCATGTTTGTTTTCCTTCTAACCCAGAAACTATTTATTTTGCTTTTAAAACATAGGTTTCCAATTTCAAGATAAATAACAACATAGTTATTATTTTCTATTTAGACTGATGCCGAACAGGCCTCAGTTCAGCATATTTTCAACTACCTCAGCTTATTCTAGCAGCTGTTACAAAATCTGCAGAATGTGCTCCTCTAGACACTGAGTTTTGGTATTTAGTGTTGCCTCTGACTGTACGCCAGGAGAGTTCAGAAGTTAAAATCACTTCCTCAACAGGAAGGAACCGTTGCTGCTAAGAGAGAAGTGTATTTCAGCACTCTTGTTCCTGGTCTCCATTTTATCCACCACTTAAGTTTGCCACAGTATTTTGAATTTGTGAAATGTCACATTTCTTTAGTGAATGTGGCTAACGTAACTCCAGTCTAGCTTGAGTTTAATGTACTTTTTAAATCAGGATTTCTGCTGCTACCACAGGCCCTCACTCAGGGGAAGGAGAGTGACGAGAGGGAAATTAAGGAAGGGGAAAGCTGGGCTGCACCATTGTCTCTCCCCTCTAGGCACACAAGGGCACACAAGCAGTCAAAGCAAGTGATGATCTTTACTTTTCCCTAGCAGGGGAGTTAAAGCTCCCTCCTTCCCTGACACCGGCTGTGTTCTTTCAAGGATCCCTGTGGCCAATTATGTCATGACTTATTTGTTTACTTACCTCACAACAATAAATAATGCATAACACAAATACCATGCTGAGGAGGAGGCTGTAACCCAGCCTGGTTCCCAGTGCTGATTCCCACCGCTGATCCTCTTCCCTGCAGAGGCAGAAGATTACAAGACCCATGCAGACCGTACAGGCATCCTGCACCGGGGGGCACTTCCCTGTTTTGTTTTTTCCTAATGTTGCCTGAGTATCTCTTGGCCTTTGGGTTGAATTCTGAAACACAGCAATTTTGGCCTTTTCACTGCAGTTTGTGTAAAATTATTTTTCTGGGTTCCCCCAGTGTTCCCACTGAAATCTTCATCAGCGTATGGGAGCACTAGCTCTGCCACCACGGCCGCTGTGAGTCACTGTCCCTTCAAGTCACCTCTAATGTCCAGCAGGGCTGAGTGAGCCCTCCCAAAATGCTAAAGCACCCAGGTCCATTTTGGCCCCTGCTCAGGGGAAGATCTGCTGACTACACAGAGAGTGTTAAGGACAGCCAGGCATTTCTGGTTATAACACGCTGCTGGTTGGATCGGTGCAAGTGGCAGTGTGACAAGTACAGCTTGAGCTTGCTGGCCTTTAATTAGCTGAGCAAAAGAAACAATCAAAAAAGGTCCTTGCGACAACTGGGACCAGCCTGATGCTAATCTTCTTCTGTATTGTGCTGCACAGTCAGGCTGACCCACCTGAGGAGCAGCTTCCCTCTCCCACTTACTGAGAGAAACTCTCCAGCCCAGGCTTTCACTCCTGCAAAAACAAAAAGGATATTGTCTTTCTGTGAAATACATAATAACAGAAATTAAAAAAAAATAAATAAAAACAACAAAAAAACAAACCAACAAACAAAAAACCAACCAACCAACCAACTGAAACAAAACAAAAAAAGAAAAACAAAAAAAAAAAAAAACAAAAAACCAAACCCCAAAACCAAACCCACCTCTTTTAAATTAGCAAATGCAGTTTTCCTTTCTATCAGACAAATGTAGCCAGCCAAGGCATATGATTTACCAACAAAATGCAAGTATTGTCACAGGAAAAGTGACATTGAAACTGCTGTGTTCAACAAAAAGCCTAGTGTCTCTAATTACCTGCATGTACTTGCGTCACTGCTACATAAGCCACCCAAGAATTCCAAATATCAATATCCTCCACAATATGAAATCCCTTTGTACACAACAGGACTGTCAGGAAACATGAAGTAACAGAGTCCTCTGCAGTTTTTTTGATCCAAGTGCAGGCAATGAGATGTAGGAAGGGTACATTTTAATCTCTTCCTCCTATCGGCTTTCTGTCTGCTTTTTTCTTGCTAGATCTGGAGCAGTCCATAGCTGCTTCTGAAAATACAGAGTGTATATAACACAACCCATTCACTCCAAGCTTGCTTCCATGCTCTCTCCCTACTGGGGCATGTTGCTTCGCTCACAGGCAGGTATGGAGGCTGGGGCTAGCCGGTTAGCAACAATGCTAATGTGGGAAACATGTTATCCACAGCACAATGTCCTTGATAATATAGCAAGGACATTGATCTTAAGCTCCATTAAAGGATGCAGAGTGCGAACAGGAAGTATTCACATGCAAACATTTACTCTAGATAGCTGGCTACCCTGATTTCTGAAGTGCATGCTTCTTAGCAAGTATAAAAGTGGAGCGCTTAAGTACTTAAAAAGTGAATATGGTCCATATCTTTAGGTCCGGTGTAGGCTGACTAAAAATCAGTGGTTGATTCTGCATCATATACTGCAATTGGGTTCCTGTAAGACAGTGAGAGAATGCATGGTGTGCTGCCTTTCTTGCAGGAAAACATTCCAGGCAGCCCAAGTGGGCACTGGGTGCAGCTGCGGTGGCACTTCAGAAGGGGAAGAAGGAGGAAGGAGAGAAAGGAGGTACAGAGGGGCTGCTGTCATCACTGACATGTAGCCCTGGGCAGCTCACTGGGGCAGGCTGCCTCAGCGGGGTTCCTGCCAGAAGCGTCTAAACCTTCATGCCATGAACAGCTGATGGAGTTTGCCTTTCAAGTCGGAAAAAACGGGGATTAACAAATGCAGCGCAAAAGGTCATAACCAGACCTGCGTGGCTGCTGCTTGTTACTCCAATATTCTTTTACCTGTCTCATCTCCCACTGGGAGTATTTGTTTCCTGTCGTGCCTGTTGTTCTGCAAGCATTATGGAGGTTACTGCAGCCAAAAAACCACTCTCACTTCTCACTACCCTGGCCTTTCATTTCTCCCCTCAGGCTGCCCCTCCTCAATGCTAGGTCTTGCATTCAAGAGGCAGCAGTGTGAAAGCGGTGCAGGAACCACTGCCCTAGGAAATAGCCCGACCAAAAGAAAAAAAAAACAAAACAATTTTTCATCTGGGTCAGTTAGCTGGGTCCCCAGGGTTGAGTAAAATGCTGGTGACAGCCTAGGGCAAGGGGAGCCATAGGGTGGAGAAGGCAGAGAACATGTTGCAGGTACAGAGGCTGAAAGACAAGGGCGAACATTTTCTCAGGCACAGAGTCAATGTTCACGCATGTGACACCACAACTGCACATACCCTTGTCTGCCCAAACACAGCAAGTGAGGGAGCACAAAACCTCACCAGAAACTGGCACTGTATTGCGGAGACCCTCTGTGGCTTTGCCAGATGGTTTTTACAAGGGGAGAGACCTCTCAGCTGCCATGTCACACCACATCTACACATCTTGCAGATGAGGCTGAGAGCTTTTCAAGAGAGGGGTGTAATTTAAAATGTGATGTAATTTAAAACATGATGACCTCTGTCAAAAAAAAAAAAAAGCTTTTCAGAGGAATAAAGTCATTTGATTTTAGTGAGAATAAATATTTTAAAGAAAACTTTGAAGTGTCTGATTTTGACTGAAGCATAAAAGAAATTGAGAGAGAGAATGTACTTCAGTATTTTCCTGACTGAGGCTAAGTATTAACAGCATAAAAGGCAGTAAAAGTGGTCATTTAAAGCAAATGTAGTATTTTCAATCAACTCAAATGCTTTTTAAACTGTGGAAGCGAATTTCTTCATTTTCATGTTGAGTTTTGTCACTCACTTTCTTTCATAAGAGGAGAAGCAAGTAAATGGGTGATTCTTCAAAATTGTTTAAAAAGAAAGCATTCAGAAAGCCAAGTGCAGACTGCAGCTTTACCAGTGCCTGTATCACACACCTTTACAGTAAGTAATTGTCCCTGTGCTGGAGGAAAAAAGAGCAGGAAAAATCAAAATGACCTGAAGAAAAATAATGGCATTTACTGTTGCGTGTAATTCCTCTGTACCCTTTTGGTCTTTTACTCTTGAATAATCCATGTTTTAATTACTATCAGGAGTGTCTGTCACCCCTCATCATGTTTTCAACCTGCAACCTGTACCCAGCACACCCGGAGACAAGGAATGAGCAAAATTAAGGTCTTGCAAACAACCTACAGGCATCCTTAAATCTGTGGAAAACTACAGAGGACTCTCTAGATCCACCACTGTTTTATTTTGAAACAGAGATGACTGAAATCTTCCTAACAATCTGCAAACACTCATCAGAGTCACCTGGCTACGCACTCAACCACAAGCATGCTCAGGTGGGTTGTGTCCCGCTGGCTCTGTGAAACTAGTCATGGCTCTGTACAGACACCATTTCACTCTCTGTTCTCCAGCAAACTTCACATCAGGGGCTTAGAGACTGCCAGGAAGGTACAGTCCTGCCCTATAATACACTTCCATTTTAGAAACTGCTGCCCTGCCCATCTCCAGGTGCTTTCCAGATGTCACCTGGAGACCGACAAAGCGCAAACCTTTTGATCTATGGATTTGTTGCTCTGCTGTCTACAAGGAAACCCTCTCTGGTGATATGAGGGACACCCTTCATGGAAGACATGAAGGCAGGCACATGCTCTGCTCTCTCCAATACCCCTCAGAAAGGGGCACAAACATGGCACAGGACTACGTGGGTGCTCCCCATTCCAAAGCTGCCCTGCAGATTGAAGTGGTGGCTTCCTGGTGCAGCAAAACCACTGTGTACTGTGAGAGTTTTCAATAGGATGGAATTGCAGGAAGGACACCTGGGCTTGGTTTTTCACCTCTCTTCATAGCTCACTATGCCACAACACCAGAGCAGAGATACCTTGGCCTTTCTTACAGGGAAGGGACTGATTGGTTTTAATTTTTTTAATTGCTTCTCTCCTTTTTTTTTTTTTTTTTTTTGGGGGGGGAGATATTTTTTTCTTTTTGGTTTGGGGACTTCTTGGTTTTGGGTTTGCTTTTCAGGGAGATGGTATTGTTATTTGTTTGGGTTTGATTTTTCCTGGGATTTTTTTTCTTTTCCTTTTTTCTTTTTTTTTTTTTTTTTTTTTTTAATTGGTTTGTTTGTTTGTTTTGTTTTGCTTTAAGGTATTTTTGCTTTTCTTTTTTTCTTTTTCTTTTTCTTTTTTTCTTCTTTTTATTTTGTTTCATGTTTGCTTTTTATTTTCTTTTTTTAAGTTTTACATTCTTTCTTTTTCTTTTGCTCTTTTTTCCCTCTTTTTACGCCCCCCCCCCCCCTTTTTTTTTTAGGGGGTGGTGACTGTGGGAGGGGAGGCGGCTTTTTCTCCTTCTCCCTTTCTTCGTGTTTTTGTCCCTTTCCACACCCCCCCCGGCGCTCAGAGGAGCAGACCCAGGTGGCCCCGGCCCCGCGCGGGGCGGTCGCGGCCGCGGGCGGAGCAAATCAGCCGTGCCGAGGCCGCGCATAAGAAGGGCGGGCGGGGGCCGGCGCCGTCCCTCCCGGCAGCGGCAGGATGCACCATGAGGAGCTGGCGCCCCTGCAGCGGCCCCGCTATGGCTGTGAGTAGGGTCGGGGGGAGCGGCGGGAGCCCCGCACCTCTTTTATTTCCCCCTCCCGCCTTTCTTTCTGTTCTGCTCTCTTGCCGGCTTTCTCGGTTTAACTCTGAAAGAGGGACTTGGAGGGAAGTAAACCCGCCCAGCACACTCTTTTGCAGCGATCCGGCTTGTTTTAGGTTAGCTCGCAGGGGGCTCCTGCTGCGTTTTGAACAGGTTTTCATGGGGCTGGGTTTTGTTCCGAAAACTCTCTGAACGGATTATAGCTGTGACTGCGCACTGCAACTTGGGAGCTTTAGGTTAGAGTGGAGCTTTGGGGTTTTAACTTCGTAACTTGATGTTAGGATTGTAACTTTATAACGAGTTCTGACTGTAGCTTCGGGTTGTAACTGTGTAACCTTTGGATTATCACTTTGGAATTTCGGAGCATGGAACTAAAACTTTGCTTTCTGATTTTATAACTTTGGCTTAGAACTTCGTAACTTGAATAGCTAGGGTGAGGCGAGAAAGGTGCAGGTCTCTTTTCAGAGAGGGTGTATTTACTTCCCAAACCTGCATTTAAGAAAAACCCTGAAGCACGTTACTGTGCCTGTGGCGGCTCTCTCAGCGCTGCTGTGCTGCCCTGGGACCCTGTACTGGGCTGTACTTTCCCCCGGTTCTAGAGCAGGGCAAGCCCCTGGCTGTGTTATCCCTGGAAGTGGCTCTGCTATTTCAGGCATTGCAAATTGTGAACATGCATATTAGTTGCAAAGCTCACAACAACCTTGGCATCCTGCATTCTGATGAGCAGCTTTACAAGTCTTAGGGTAGCAGCTTTGTTTCAAAACAGCTCTGAAACTTCTGTTTTGAAACAAGGGCAAAACACCTTGACAGTGTTAGGGGTTGGGTCACTTCACTTCCACTCAGGGCTGACAGAAAAGGCAGTGTTTGGCAGCTTTACCTTCAGTTTGGAGGATGCTGTGCTCTCCTGAGCAGTTTCCTCTGTTGATGCCTGCCAGCTTTGGCAGTCTGTAGAACCTGTTGGTAGGTTTCATTTTAATTTTGCACTGCATAGCAGGTGGATGAGATGCTTTGGAAGGTGTGTTCACAGTTGTGGGTACTGATAATGTATTTTGGCGTGGTTACTGCACATTTATGCTGGGTGACCATGCCAGTATGTTAGCAAAAATGAGCATTTTGCTTGTGAAGCCGAACAAGAGTTAATAAGTTGTTCAAGTTAGGCTATCAAATTGGTAAGATTCCTTGCTTTAGTGACCTAGTATTGTTTTAAACATTTAACTTGGACTTTTGACTTTGGCTTCAGGCTCCTGGCTGAGTTTGAATTGCTCTGAAGAAGGTTAGTGTTTTACTATGATAATTCTGTGGTAGAAACTGTATGGACTAGTGCATGGTTATCAGTAGCATTTCATTTTGATAAATGGAGAGGAAGACATACGCAGATCTTGGCTACATTTTGTAGCCTGGTGGGTACTAGTAGGGAAAAAAAGTGTCTCTGAGCATAAAACATCATAGCCCAAAGCAAGTAACTGGGAAGACATATCCCTAACCTATAAACTTATTTTGCATTACAAATTTTGCTGGTGTAGTAACTCAAATGCACACACCTAGGAAAAAAAATCTTAGAGCTGATAATTTTAATCTTTAAAGTCAGGAAATAGCAGAATGAAATCAAACAAGAGTATCCTTTTGTGGGTGGGTGCTAGCTCAGAATGAACGTTGTCCATGGGATGAACAGGAGCTCAAAGCAAAGTCTTTGAGCCTTCCCTTAGCCTGTTAGAGACAAAGTATTGTGGCTTTTTGGACTGTGCAATGGGAGATGCCTCCAGCTCTTCATGTTGTCAATAGTTTAAAAGAGATTTCTGTTGGTGCTTCACTGACTCTTCCAGTCTGGCTACAGCTGTTGCCTGGTTTATTTCTCAATCCCAGCACAATCAGATGCAGAGGTTCACATAACTGCAGAGAATTGGAACTTGTAATACAACTTGAGGTATAAGCCATTTTTACAGTGAAAGTGCTTGATGCTGTTGAAGATTATAAAGTGAAAAAGTATAAATCTCACATGTGCCTCACAGATTAAATGTGAAGTTTTGTACATAGGAAGATAACAAATCAGGAAGCAGTGTGTGAGAATCCCTTTTCCTTAATACTCTTTGGTCTTTTATAGCTAGTTCTCACTGAAACCTGTGTTCAGGAACAAAGAGAATGAGGCCATGAGTGGCTGGATTTGCAATGGATTTCAGGCATTTCCATGTTCAGAGTAACTGAATTAACATACATCCTAGGTCACTGTATATTGAGTGGGAGAGAAACTAGGTGCTTCAGCACCACCAAACTCATCTAATGGAGACAAGCAGTTATAGAAAACTACATCTCTCCTGTTGAAGGTGGAAAGCCAGCTTCACTGGGTGTAGGTGGGTAAACATGGGGGAAGCTTGACTTTGCTATCCATGGTAAGGGCGTTGCTTGTACTTCTGGTCCTGGCTCCCACGACTGCTTCTGTTTGGCACTAAAGTGTAGGAGACAAGACAAACATCATGAAGCTTCGGGAGGGAAAGCTGCCTGTTTCTACAAGCAGGGCAAATCTAAGGTGAAACAGAACCTACACCTTTTGATGAAACTGCACCTAGCTTCTTTCTTCAGCAGGATGTGAAAGCTTGCAAACTAGTAGCTTTTAAAAAACATAACTTCGGAAATTATAAATTTGTCTGCAGGTCTGTGAAGCTCAGGGAAACAAATGGTTATATTTTAATAGAGCTGGGGAAAGATCTTTCAGTAGAAGTTCCATAGGATTTTTCTATCTGAAAACAGGTTTTTTAAAGCTTGGGAAAATAAAAAGAGAAGAGAAAAAAAAAGATACAACTAAAAAAAGAAAAAGACAAAAAAAACTCAAAAACAAACCCCTCACCCAAAACCTTAGCTGTATCCTATGCATATATATTCTTTTGGGTGTATACTTTCTTGTAGCGCTTGCGGCTTTTGAGAACACTTCTCCTTTTTTATTGATGGGTGTAATTTGGCAACCAAATACACTGTTTATCTCTTCCACTCTTTTGTAGATTGCTAATAATTAAACTGCTGAATGAGAACTTGAAAAGTTTAACTGCTTTGTTTAGCCAAGTACACATAATTTATTTGGTAGGAGTGGTTCTCTGTGTGCTTTTTGTACAAAGCAGACTCATCTCCCCTGAAGTTTCTTGGTAAAGAAAGGATGGAGCTATGTTAGAGCATGCTTAAAGCTACTTGAATGCTGTTGAAACAGGAAATATTAATATTGGGTTGGAAACAGGATTTATAGCATACAAGAGTGTGCTCGATCGAGTCCAATACTTGAGGCAGGGAATAGGAAGTAAGCAGATTTGCAGCTCTCCTCTTCCGTTAAGCGGTGCTTCAGTTACCTAGTTCTAGCTCAGGATTTGCTTGATACTATTGCTGATTTGAGCTGACTATGATTTACTAGGAATGATCTTACGTGTAAGGTGGAAAAAAAAGCCTGGCAGTGATAGGCAGGACTTGTGGGTCATATTTCAGTGAGATGAAAAGCGAGTGTGCTCTCCTGTGCTCTGCTCCTTGCAGGAAATTATTAACCTGCTGTTTGCTTCTCTTGTTCAGGCTGTTTCAGTGTTGTTTTTTTTTCTGGAACAGGTATCCTTGTAGTGCCACAGGTTGTAGAATGAAAGCACGAGCGCAGGTCAGGGCCAAAGCTGTGCTTGCTCGTTCTGGGGAGCATGATCAGGGATGGCTCAGGCCAGACACTTGCATCCTGGGGAAGGGAGGAGTGCTGGTTGCAGGCAGCTTTTTGCTGATCCCTGATGAGGTGGGCTGGGGTGAGAGCTGTGCCCTGCATAGCTCATTCGCTGGTCAGTGCTTCCTGCACCTCAATGTTCACCATCAGAAAGCAGTGGCATCCTCTTCAGGCTGGTGCCAGCTGGTATTCAAAAAGGGTTGTCTGCAGGGCACATACTGCCTTATCTTCACAGCTGGGGAGAAAAGGGGGCTGCTGAGCCCCTGGAACAGGGACAGGTTTGTGCTGGTGACCAACACCTTGCCCGGGCACTGCTGGAACACCAGCCTGGTTCATGGTGGTGATGGGCTGGTGGGGCAGGCAGTGCCTGCAGGGTGCTCTGTAGTGATCAAGGGCCTTGGTAGGATGTCAGGGTGGTACATATGGCTGGGAAGAGAGAGGGAATGGGGCCATGGTCCTCGCATGGAGGTCTTGTGCATAGAACAGGGATGCTTTGGTTTAATCACCTTCCTTGCTACCCGTCAAGGGATATACTGAACCAGGTGGTGTTCATACAAGCTCTGTATGGCTCCTAAATACCTTCTGATACACGTAAGCAAAAAGCTGTTAAGAACCTGTGCTGGTGGCCAATTTCAGTGTTAAATTACTATTTCATTCAAATGAGCATGCACTAGCAAGAAAAACTTACCTGGAGGAATTATGTCAGTTCTTAGGTATCACTTATTGCCCAAGTTAAGAGGTTGGCGAGGTATAAATTCTTCAGGAGTCAGATTCAAGGAGCACCTTAGAGCTCTGACTCACAACTGCTGGCAAACTGCTTCCAGACCCTAAGGACCTGCTGCCTCAAGGTGCAGTGCCTGCCTGAGCTGGCAGAAGCTACTGTCCTCACCCCAAGTGCTTCTCCTGGGTTGGGTGTACAGGCAAAGTATTCTGTGGCTTCAGCTAAAGTGGGTGATGAAGGATGTGGTCTCTGCAAGTCGTCCCCTGTGGACTCTGACCTGCTCCTTTCAAAGTGCAGTAGAAGCTTTTGTGGCACGTAACAAAGTATTTAAACAGATTTTTACCAGGCTCCAAAGTCTGAAGGGAAATATGTAATTGTGCATGCTATATGTTCTCTGCTTTCTGTTCCAGCTGAAAACTGAGGGTATCTCCTGCATTGTGCTTGATTTGTAAAGCTGCTGTGTACACTGGTTACATTTGCAGGATCAGAGCCTCACAGCTTCTGAAAACACAGCACAGATGAATACAAGGGCAGTCAGTATGGGAAATGCCCAAACTCTCTACAGAAATGTGCTTCACTGAGGCAACCACACTTTCACAGGGTTGTAGCATCAATGTTTCAAAGTTGTTCTTGGCAATCATAGGTAAGTACAGGGGATACATGTTTAATAGTCTTGTTGAAATTATTAGAAACAAAATAAAAAGCTTAAACAAGGACATTGGTTTGCTCTTCCAAAACCACGATCCTTTATCTAGGGTCATTATCTCTCATGAGAGAAGTTGCTGGTTTTAACTGGTGTTAATTACACTGCCATGCCAGCTCCTGCCTTGCTGCAGACTGTTGCAACTGGTGAGGTTTCAGCAGCCTCAACTTCCCAATGTGCCTTCAGCTGCTCTGTCAGGCTACTGTGGTCTTCACCTCTCGCCAGCCCTTCTACAATGGCACAGAGACCTAATGTGTAAAGACGCTAATCTGTCTTTGCAGAGCTGATTTGCATTGCTGGATTAGCAGCCACTTCAAGCCTCTGCAGGGGCTGGCTGCAGATCTCGTTGCTGGCCTGAGGCAGGAGGGACTTTCTGGCCAGGTGGGGCTGTAGCAGCCAGAATTTAAATGTGTTTAAATTGCTCTGGAACCGCACCCTGAAGCTGTGGTGTATGTTTTCAGCCAGATCTGCTGGTGGAAGAGGCAACCTCGACTCCTTCTATGGGATTATTTTTGGCTGGATTAGATTCCCCAGTCTGGCTCACAGCACGAACCCGCAGACAGGTCTGCCAACACGATGTAGTAGCTGGAGCAGGGAAGAGTACAAGGGGTAGAGAGAATGGCAGGTCGAGTTGATTTAAGTTGTTACTGCTGCACATAGAGATTTGGAAAGTGTGTGTGCAGTGGGGAAACGATGTGCAGAGAGCCCACGAGTGGACTGGGGCACATGAGAAGAAGCAGTGGGGCTCCCCTTGGGTGCCTCTACTGTGGTGCTCCTGGTGCCCTGCCTGCCTGCCAGGACTGGGGCTGCTCTCAGCTCTCCTGCTGCCCAGGGAGTTTTGAGTTACAGAAATGTTTTTGAGGGAATTTAGTCTCTAGTGCTGCAGCTTCAATCCCTAAGTGTCAATACAGGCATGGCAGTGTTTGCCAGGCAATGCAGCAGTGGTAGGAAACTTGTAAGAAATACTTGTCTAAATACTAGATTGCTTGAACAAGAAAGAAAAGTAAATGATTTTTGTACATAAAATAAGTTTCAAGATGTTTTTTGAACCCTCCTCTGCTGCTAAAATTACTCTTGACTTGCAGGCACCCCAAAATGTAGGGGTGAGGTGTCACTTGTGGTATGTGCTGCTTATTTCTGGGATTTTTAGTTCTTCATGCCCAACTGATTTACCCAAGCAATAACTGTCTGGCCCCTGTTCAGTGGTAAACAAGTCTTAAATTCCATATGTTCTCAATACAGTCTAGCAGAACAACTAATGCATTGAAATATCAGCATGGATATGTGGTGGTGTAACTGAAAAGGAGAACTAAAGAGTCCAGGGGAAAGCAGGGATTACATTTAGATCAATCTGGGGCAGAATTTTTACCAAGAAAAAATTACCAGCTCTTTTTACAAAACCAGGCACATAGTAAATGTGATTTCACTACATCTGAGCTCAGAAGTTGTTTTGAATAATGCAGACCATAGCATAAATTTCTTCATTGTGATTTAGTAGATGCTGGGAGATGAACCAGCCTTGGTTTGGCATTTGAAATTGCATGGCAGCCGGCTGCTGAAGGTAGGTAGACAACTTGCCTGCAAGGATTGGGTGTGGTTGACTGCTGCTTTGAATTTATGTCACCTTTGACAATGGCAATGATATTTAAAAGTTGTGTTAGAATGCTTCAGTAAATAGACAGTTTTTATCATGTGTAAAGCAAGCTCCAGTTTCTATTTTCATACAGATCATGAGAAGTAAGAGCACATGGTTCTGCTGAAGATTTCACAGTTGTGAGTTATTTCAGAACAAAATGAATCAAGTTTCTTAGCATTGTGGGTAGTAACGGGCAAAATAAGGGCTGGTGTTTCCTCTAACACTGAACTATGGCAATAACACTCAGCAGTTTCGTTTTGTTGTTTTTTTTTTTTTCCTCCACTTAAAATTAACTGGTTCCATAAACGTTTACAGAGGCTTCTGATAAAAATAGAGGTGGATTTCTGTAACATTCATCTGTACCCTTTTTCTTTAAAACTGTGGTGGCAGGATGCTGACTGGTAGGCTGCTTCTATGCAGGCTGAAAATGTTGCCCATTGACAGGCCTATCTTAGACTCCCCAGAAGGAGCAAAAAAGGAGCATTCAAGACTTCTGGGCTCTTATGGCAGTAGCAGAATTGGTCTGTGCTATCTTCTAGGTCACATCTGAAATGCAGATTTGCGTCTGATCAAGTTATTACAACTTAATTTCCTCCAGTTAGAGACTTTCTTGGAAGTTGACCATTTACATTAAAACTGTTACCAGTTATGTAGAAGCATTCCACCCGAGCTTACTTTTGACAGCCTTTAGTGTGCAGGCCAGGAGAAGTAGAAATATTAGTGATGAACAAAGCTTGTTGTGACACTGGGCCTTTATAGAAATATTTCCTATATAGATCAGGAATGGCAGAGATTCACATGGGTAAGATACTGCTGATGGAGTGGCCATTTTTTGAGTGCTCTGCTCCCTGTAGTAGCTGTAAATGCCTTGTAATAAAGAGGCTGACCATAGTGTGTGAGCTGGAAACCAGGGTAAAACTTGGAAGAAGAACCATTACAAGTCCTAGCAAAAGTGTTGATTTTTGAAGTACTACTTCGACAAAGGAAATGGACTGCAGCTGCACAGAAGACCGCAAGAGTCAATGCACACGACTTTCCTTGTTCAGTAGACTTCAAAGCTTGCAGACGTGTAGCTTAATTTGAGGTGTGTTGCTCATACTACGGTTGCTGTAACAGTGATTGAAAGCTGGTTACACTTCCTTTAGCTTGGTGGGTTTGGCAATTCCAATTCTATTGCAAGCAGAATTCTTGTTTTGAGGTGTTTACACAATGTTTTTGACAGCTGATATTCAGTGTCATCACTGAAGTGGTTTCCTAGTGGAAATGGATTCAAAGCATCAAGCAGGCTGTCCTGTGGTCAGTATATGCTGCATTAAACCAAACTTTAATTTTTGGAGCTGGCTATAGAATGGACATAAGCAAGTAACCTGAAGAATGCAGATCTTCAAGACGAGAGATTGACAGTTTTGTGACAGTTTAGAGGAAATATGAATTTAGTAGAATGAATGTGGTTATACTTGTGAGTGTATGACCTGGATGAAAACTTATCTTGTGAGTGCAGTTGTCGGTGACTTGTTCTGGAAATAGAAGTACTTGATTTATTGATAAGTTAGAAGGAACAGCTGGCTCACTCTGTATCTTATTTTGCAACGATGGGTACAACAGTAGATGTGTAGATGTGTCATTGTCACTTGGAGCAGTCTTGAGCTTCCATGTTTAGGTCCTGGATGTAGTGAGTGAAAAGTGGTGTTTTTTCTGCTCTTTCCAAACCTTGGCAAAGATTAGAAACTTAACCTTTTGTGGTTTTGTTTTCTCCTGGGGTTCTAACTCCTGATGATGAAGGAAAAAATAACTCTTATTACTGAGCATGTATGTAGATGAGAAATAAGAGCAGGATTTGTCCAAAAATAGTGTGGGCAATTGCCCCACAAGCAATGTTTGCCTGCCTGTGTGGTGCTCTCCTGAAGTGACCTAGCAGAGAGTACTGGGAGAAGGTTACCCTGGAGCCAGTAGTATCAGCTCCAATAACTCTGCAAGCACTTGCTTGCCCACTGCAAAATGGAGGCAGCCAAGCAGGCTTCAAGTGGTGAGGTTATTGCTGACATGAGACCATCTCTAAACTGCTTAACTGCATGGATACACTGAGTCAGCCTTCCTCCTGCGAAAATGTGTCATCTTAGCTATGAAGCAAGAACAAAGAAGGCGCATCTCCATTCCCTGTGCCTTTCTATACCTGTGTTGACCAACACAGTTAGCAAGACTAAGAGGGTTTAGGATGGGATCCTACCTTGTGAGCCTGATGTTGCATCTCCATCTTTTTTTTGTTTGTTTGTTTTTCTTGCTAGTGTTGGCCCATCTCAGCTGCAGAAACCGTTTCTGACTGCACAGTGCTTTTAGGTGTTGCTTCACAAGAAGCTCAGCTGTCTTCTCAGTGCGGCTGGGAATGCTGGAGAGAGGGCAGGAACCATCATGGCTCTGTTCAGTCTCTGCCTCTGGGTGCCCAAATGTCCTGCTTATCACCTAACCTTACCATACCTGTATGTTAATGTAATGCACGATATATCATTATTTTTATGTTCCTCTGAATTTCAAACCATTTTTTGTATTAAAATGGTTCAATCCTATTTCATGGGTCTGTAGGTGCAAACTAAATTTTCAGATGTTATCCTCAATGCTTTTTTTTCTTTCTCCTCGCTAATATTAATAAAAAGCCATTGTGTCTGTATATTAAAGAATCTGAATTACAGACTTCAAAGATGTTGACTGTAATAATTACTAAGGAACAAAAAGCAAGGCAGCTAGAAGGAAATGTGTTCTCTAAGTTTAAGGCTGCAAACCTCATGGCATGCATGCTTTTCTTTTTTAAACACGTGCTTGTGTTCATCTTGAAGGAAAAATGTGCTGCAACATTTCAGGTGATTTCTGCAGCTCCTTTCCAAGTGAAAAGAGAGTAAAGCAGATGATTTTTCAGACCTTGGTAGAAGGAGGACTCTGCAACAGACCAGCTGTGGAAGGACCAGGAGATGATACACTGCCAAAGGAAGAATTGAGACCAGGTGTCAGGGCTGAGGGTTTCTACACTGCAGTTGATTTCAAATCTGCCCAGTGCTTACATGATGCCCTTGCTTATGGCTTTTTCTAGACAGGTGTTTCAGTGCTTCTAAGTCTTATGGTTCAGACCCTATGACTCATGTAGCTCTTGTCTGAGTTATCCATTGACACTCAGACACAGCTTTCTCCTCAGGTTCTCTTAATCTTTCACTCCGATATTCCTGCTTGTCATTCTCTTGTTCTTTAAGCTATATCTTACCACATTTCTTCTAGCTGATTTCTTCCAGCTCATACTCTGAGTTTGCTGGTACGAAGTTTTTTGGTCTCAGCCTTCCAATGATCTGAATATTGAATCTATTCAGTAACTCTTCCCCTCTAAAGAGAGTATAATGCTAGACTTTTCTTCAGGAGGTGTGAGGGGATGTTCCCTTCCTCTCTCACTCACCCTGTAGCTGTTGTTCTTGTCTTCCTCCTTTCTCACAGCAAAGAGTAGCCCTCCCCTAACCAGCCTCCAGGTAGTAGCAGTTTACTATTCTGATCTCAGACTGTAATGCAGGTGAGAGTTTTTTGACGCTTTCAAGATTGAAACAGAAATTGCACAAAGTTCTGGTTTAGCCAAAAATCCTGTGCAGCATTTACAGGGCACTAGCTTAATAGATTACTGTCTAAATGGCCATCAGTCATCTGAATTTCTACCAGAGAGTAACAGTGACCAAAGTGTTATGTTCTTCCCTGTGGACTTCAGTGAGTTTGCCTTTTGGTGAAACTGCAGTAGCTCTTTTTAGACATGCTTAGCTTCTTGAGTTCCTGTGGTCCCCCTTTGCCACAGTGAGCCTCTTACCTTACTTTGGTTCTCTGTGTTAAACAATTAGGGTGATCTTAGCTTCTGTTTGCAAAGCAGAGCATCTAAACTGGCATCAGTAGGAGTGCAATAGAGCCCTGGGTCAACATCAACATTTGCAAGCAGATGAGGGGCTGGTGACCCTGAGACTGGGTTTTGTGCTGCCACTGTGGTGAGTTCAGTCTTTGCCCTGCCCTTCCTTCTGATCATCTCCAGCCCTCTTTCCTGTTCTTCCACTCTGTTTCTGCAGTGGCTTTCTGTACTTGGTCCACAAATGTTTATGGGTGCGGTTGTAGTTACAGGCAGTGGTGGTGTGACTACATATAATGAAAGTGCCTTTGGGGTTCAGCAGAAGGCTGCAGGCACGTCTCCTTTTCCTGTTAATTTGTGCCTTTCTGTCCAGCTCCTTGAAAAGCATGAATGCCTTTCAGATGTGTTTTTCACCTTTTTTGATACCCTTCAAAATATTTTACATTCCGCAAGTTACTTCTCCTCTTATGTAGGTGTGTGTATGCATTTGACCTACTCATATATCTGCAATTTTTCAGAGAAAAATGAAATATAAAATTTTTAATCCTAGGAATAAATTTGATGGCATTTGTAGAGAAGTTACTTAGCATTTTTCTTCTGACTAAATCCCATTACAGACTTCATACTGCAGAGCGCTGTAGATGCTAATGTTTGCCTTTCATAGCTGAATAGTGTATTTTACTAGCCTGGCAATATTAAACTGTCTTCTTCATTATTTCATTTACATTCTGTTTTTAAGTTGAACTGAGGTCGCAGTAGGTAAAAAGTAAAGAAATGGAATCCATATGGTAAAATTTTGGCTCTTTTACTGAGTATTGTTAATGTTTATTGTTAATAAAAAGCAAACAGGTAAAAATAATTCCAGTGAAATGAATGGAGCGAATGGAAAATGTGTCAAAATACATGGAATTCAAATCATAAGTTCTTTATTTAAGAAAGCAGTGAGTGTATAGAGCTTACAGAGGAACCTTTCATGCTTTGCTATTTGTTTCCTCATGAATTAGCCTCTAGAGAAGGAAAGCCTGTTGGAAATTCCTGATGGAATGTGCAATATTCATTTGAGTGCCTCAAGCCTCCAGTGATGTGTTAACCTGATCAACCAGCCTTTTCAAAGCACTGCCTTTTTTAAAGACCACGTGAAATATGTCATTCTTTCTGTAAGCATGTGTAAACTAAGCAGACCTTCCAACCAGACTGACTACTTCCCGGTGTAGCCTTTTTCAAGCTGCCTTCAAGCTTGGCTGTGTTAATGGCTTTTAGACTAGACAACTAGAGATAAGATGGCTTGTAAGGGAAAGAAACAACTTGTAATTGGTGTTCACTGCCTCTTCAGGATCCACCAGTCTGAGTGCTTTCTCAGGCTTGTAACTTTTTTGGTAACATAGACTGCGGGTTTATATTAACGAAGAACTTTAAGGTCAACTGTAAAGTCCATAAAAAGGAGCTAGAGTTTTAAAGGTGTTCCCTGAGAACCTGAATCTTGGGGAAACCTGTTGTGCTTTGAGGTGACCCCCTTGCAAATTGTGCAAAGGTAAACAGTTACAATTTTAAGGATTTATGTGAAGTATTGCTGGAGACAGTGAGACTGGCAGTGCAATATAGGTGGAAGGTGGAAGCAGTTGGGCAACAGGCTGATTAATTGCATTTCATATTTGTAATTGTAGATGGCAACACTTGAAGCTAACCAAAATTGCATGGGGTTGGATTTTCATATACTTCCTTCAACTCCATTACTCTGTCTCCTTATTCTTCCAGACATACAGAATAATTATACTGAAGTTCAGATAAAATGAGCGGTGTTATTTTTCTGCACAAGGGTAAGGACCCTGCTAAAAAAGATGAATGTGTGTTATCATAATGCAATAAGATGTTAGAAATACTCAATGTGTTTTAATGTATTGCCACTACCAAAGTCTCACTTGAAGGTACTGTAGAAAGCCTGAAATTTAAAAGTGGAGTAAAGCCCGTATTCACCTATAAGCCAAAAAATGAGTTATTAAATGTTCTGGCAGTGCAGGTAGTTACTTGCTGAATGCAAAAGCTGTCTTGTCCATGTGGCTAAATGAGACTTTCTAAACTCTGTGGGAATTCAAGTATCTCCACATCCTTGGAGTCCTATTGCCTTCTTGACAGACTGTGAAATTAAGCAGTTTTGACAGTTGGCTTCAGAAGCAAGGGCTGTGGTTGCTGTTGCATCCTTGTCTCCTTGATATGATAGTCCTAAGGTCCACATATTGTAATAGTGCTAAGAGTCTGCAAGTGGATGTAGTTGGACTTATGGTAATAGACGCTGACAGTGAAAGAAGCCATTTTTCAAGGAAACGGGGGGGGGAGGACTCAGGAAAGTGAACGCACAAGACTGCGACTCTCTGAGAAAGCTCAAGGGAAAGATTAGTTTAACAAACATCTTTAGTTTTGCATCAGGATGTCGTTTTACTGGAGTTCTGTTGTCAACACTCCCACGCTAATGGTGTGTGCTTAATTTCCATGTTTCTGCAGTGTTTGGGCAGTGAGATCTTGTCCAGAACAGTGGCCTTTAAGATCCTGTGTGACTCACAATTTGTAAGAGTTGGATAATATCTGTCTGCTGGCCAGAGGATGCATGTATAGTTCTGTATGAAAATCTGAGCCTGATTGCTTTGGGTAATGTAATAACTATATAAGAAGAGAGATAGTAATTTTCAAGGGAGGGAGAGAGTAGTGCAATGTTGGAAAGATTTGGAAAATGCCGTACTGAAGAACCCTATAATTGAGTTTTCTGTTAATCTACTATCTCAAGTGAATCTGCCCTCCAAGTTCATAGCTGTGGTAGGTTTCTGAGTTCTTGCTGTGTCTGCCTTTGTCCAGAGCCCTTTCTTGGAGCAAATAATCAGGGAATGGACTAAATTACTTCAACTGGAGCCACAGAAATAGGCTCAGGCCATCTGGTTGTATTGTTGTGGGATACATGCTAGCTGCTTGTGACTGTGATTTTTGACGTAGAAAGCTGTTTTGATTGAAGCCTTAAATTTCTGCCAGTATAATGATAGACCTGTAGGTACTAAATATCTTAATAACAGAGCACTTGTAATAAGTGTTTTGTGCTGTAAAGCCTTTCTTTTTTTTTCTTAGCCTATTGAATGGTCTCCGATTCACAGAATTAAAGTTCACATAATTAAAGTTGACATCTTTCTTCTGCACATTTAATAAACTTGTTTCATTAGATACCTATGAGTTGATATTGGAAGTGAAGGCTCAGAAAAGGATTCCTTCTGTCTCTGCAGCTTTGAGCAGTGTTTTTCTGGTACCTGTTCATGTAATCCCCTCCACATAGTTTCCAGCTGCAGTTCTGTAAACTCCTGCCCACTGCAGTAAGGGCACCTCAGGTAGCAGCAAGTATGCCTCAGAGCATCATCAGCTTGGACCTGCTCCAGTTACAGGGGTTGGATGGTGATACACTGGTGAAGTAGTAGCATCTGAACTGCTAACCTAGGAGTGGCCATGGAGCTGAACTGCCCTGAGCAGTCACTCCTGGAGTGAAAGTACAAACTTTACTAGAAATAAAAAGGTGCATTTACTGAATGTATTGACCTCCAAATTTATTGACATGGAATTCATTGTTGTCTTTCACACGAGGACAAAATAGTTATATGCTGTCATATAATAAGGTTTGAAGTCACCTTGATCATCTATAATTCAAACAGCTTTTTCTTGAAACTACAGCACTAAAGTGTGATGGCAAATGCTTCAGATTCACAGCTTATCCTCGTGGTACAGGCAGACATAAATGGGATGCTGCCTAGAGCCTATTGTAATGGGCTCAGCTTTCTTTGGGGCTGCCAGCAAAATGTCAGTCAGGAGTTTTTGTGCAAGAGGACCTTGGCTTCTTTTTTGTGTGTGTTTTCAGCTGTTACAGCATGCCTCTGTTAAACACTTTTCAGTGTGCTAATACTAGGGATGTAGGGACAGGCTTGGGTGGAGGAAACAGAAAAGTACAAGGAGGGAATAAGCAGAATATGCAGAATTTCTTACTAGTGGACTGGAGCGCTACCTTGCCTCACCTACTGCATGGCCAGGAGGGTATACACCTGGGACTGCCAAACATGAATTAGCTAATGTTTAATTCAAATACACTGGTGAAAAGCTGTCATTCCAGCGTTTTACAGTATTTTTCATGTATCTCTTTTTCTCCCTCAATCCTGACTTTAAAATTGTTTTCTGTCTCTGCAAGAGGATTTTATTCTCTCCATCCTCTGTTATGTCCTATGTATTGAGCTTTCCTGTTGCAGTGCCAAAAAATCCCTCTTCCTCCTTGATGTCTCACTTTCCATGGGAAAAAATCTCTGATGGCAGGAAATTGAGGGGAATAGGCCCTGGGAAATAAAAGCTTCTGTTCCTTTCTTTGCCTTCTTCAGTATAAGAAGTCTTTTGGTATGTCTGTGGCAAATGCTTTATTAAAGAGTCTGCCTGCTAGAAGGAGCCTTGTGCTGTTCTTGAACTATTGCAGATAGCCATATGTCTGAGTGCAAATGAATGATGAGGAAGCCTTAAATACTGGTGGAGGCTTTTGCAGTTTTTTTTTAACCCAGCTTTAGTGTTTCAAGATAACAAAAATCGTTGGGGAATTGTGATCCCTCAGCAACTTCGAATTATGCCCAGTAAAGTTGTCCATAAATTTGTATTTAGAAATCAAATCAAGTATTACTTTTCCTTGTATGCTCTTTGGTTATGTATTATAGAATTTTTAATTTTAGCTTCATTTAAAAACATAATCCATGGACACATGGGCTCATTTGGAAAGTATTGTAAATTAGACCTGTAAAACATTTTTTTATTTAGTGTCATCTGACGTATAAACAAATTAATGGCAGAGATCCTGTGTGTTCAGTGTTAATGTGGATTATCTCTGTGATCCTGGGACCTCCAGAATACTTGCCATGGCTGTGATAAGAGGGTTAACTCTGAACTTGGGCAACATTTACACAGCCAGTACCTATTCTTAAAATTCTTGTGTAAACTGAGCAATCTTGCATGAACCTGGTGTTCTGAATCTTTTTCCAGACACTATTAGTAAGGTCATAGCTCCAGGTTCTTGTGTACCTGGGCTGATTGCTGGTTTCAGTAATTATATTGCAGCTTTAGAAATGGTGGCCCTATTTCTGAAAACTTACTCAAATCCAGAAGGTTGAAATTCTTTTATGTTGTCAACTAATGCCAAGTCAGATTCAGTAAATGCTGCTTGTACCATGTTGAGTATAGGTACATGGCGTGCCATAGGTTGCATTGGCAGCCCTGCCATCAGCAGCTGAAAGAACTCAAAGCATTTACCAGCAACTGGAATAGCTATCTTGGGTCAGGGCATGTCAAAAAGTTTTTTTTTGCAATCCATAACCAAAGCCCAAACTAGTCCTAGCTATTGCCTTGCCTATTCTGCTTCTCCAATTATGGTGGTATACAAGACAAATATCTCAGACAAAGACAAGGGTGGATGTAAGTGTGCTGTGTCAGCTGATGGAAGATTCTCAGGTGTCTCAATTTATGAATATGCCCTGGTACACAACATTTTTTTATTTTTTTTTCTAGTGTTTGTTTGAAGTCAGGTGTGTCAATCTAAATTTAGTACTGCTTACTGCTCCATACAGTCTTGCATACACACTCTTCCTTTAGTGTTTTTCCATGAAGGACTATCTATATTGAGGGAACTCACACATGCTTGTATGTATTGACTGTTGTCCAACAGGGTGGCAACAACTAAAAAAAAATTGAAACTGAGAGCTTTTTGGCTAACTACACTGTCATTTTCTTTAGTTCTTGTCAGTTGTCCAGACATACTCTTAATATGCACTCTTTGAAGGAATATTTGGTATTTTCCTCTCAATTCCAAAGTCAAAGTCACAAAATTGATGACTTTAATAATAAGATGCTGGTTTAGATACCTTCCCCCTGACCCTGCACTCCCATATAGCTTGTATCTAATGTGTATGCTAGTTCTGTGGTATTTGGATCTTTTCAGACGCAGTGTTTTGTGTCTTTCTGGATCCTGCTTGGCCTTACCAAGTGAGCTGGAGGTCTTCAGGTGATGCCCAGCTCTGCTTATTCTGCCTCATTGACATCCTTTATCACAATACAGCCTTCCCTTGTGAGATGAATGCTACAAAGAAATTACTGATACAGCAGAAACATGTTTGTTCTTTCAACATTCTGCCCAGTCTTCTGACTAATACTTGGCCTGCTAGGCATAAAGATTGAGCTTTCTGTCCTCAGACCAAGTTCGTTTGTGTGTTGAACTTGGTGTGGCTGGACTGATGGATGCACTCACAGGGTGTTTGAAGTTGTAGAAGGCTATATGCAGGACCCTAGTAAAAGACTAAAGCCTTTGCCAAAATACACTGCAGTAGGCTACACTTTAAGCACCCAAGTCTAAAGTAGTTTCCTCTGGAGTTTAGTTGTGGGGCCACTTCTATTCTACAGGTTGTCACTCTTGTTTCTAGAAGTATCTGTAACCACTTATTTGATGTGATAACACTTGCTTTGATGCCAGTATGTGCTGGAAGGGGAAAGGATGTAATCAGTCTTAATCAGAAGCCAGTGTTGCAAAAGACTCCTCCCAGCATAAGCACTGTAGGTGTTGGCACTCCCTGTGCTCTGCCTTTTTAGTGCTCAGGTATTAAATGCAGAAACAGCAGCTTTGGCCCTGCTGGGAAAGAAGCCTGATTTCCTATCTGTGACCTGATGATATAGTACCTTGTCTAGAAATGATATGGGGTTTTCATTTTTTACAAGTTACTTGTTCTTGCCTCTTGCCCTTTCCCCTTATTATCAGAGGGTTTACCAAACAGAACAGCTATTTCAATCTCACAGTATCTGTCGTGCCTTCATCCACCCTCTGAACCAATCTTTGCAAATAATTTTAAGGAGGTATTTGAGGCTGGCAAGGGCTGCTAGATCTGGGATGTCCTTGTTGAGGGTGAGAGGGACCTTGTGGTTGTGTAGGTCCAGGACTAGATTGTATAACAATGGTGTTACTCAGGTGAATTCCTAGAGTGATACTTACCAAATGGGTTGTGTGGTTTTCGTACTCCTAATTTCAGACAAGCTGCTTTTTTTGCTGTTTTGCTTATGGCTGTGGTGAGTTGTTTGGAGGGCAGGAGTAAATGGCTGTTTAATGAGCTAAGAGGAGCAGGGCAGATCTCACAGAGAAGGGAGAGCTATGATGTTTGAAAAGTGGCCCTAGAACTCACTGTCATAGGTATTAAAGTGATATGTTAAATTTCAGTGTGGTGGCTCATCAATACTTTTCCCTCACTTTGGGGAGCCAGGACTCCTCTGCAGCAGTAGAACTGTGTTAGGGAGTGGGAACAACCTAGCCTGATGTGCTGATGGTGATGTGGGTAAGAGCAGCAGCAGAGCAACCTTCATGGCCAATTGGCCAGGCTAAGTATTTTACCACCTGCACCTCATGTTTGCCTCCAAACTAATGTTTTGGTTCATAGCAAGCGATGACTTGATTACAATATCTGAGAGCTCCAGTTAGAGTGAGTCACACTTATTGGAGTTACCAGACTTAAAAGGGACTCAGGGCAAGACAAGTATTTGTTTTATCAGTGCATGAAACTTCTGATAATTAGGAAGAGCCATCTTAAAGGCAAAGGAAGATGAGAGATATCGGTGCCTGTGGTGATTAAAACTGAAACTACAAAGCTTAAAGAAGCTATGTGATGCGTTAACAAATGCGTGGTAGCATCAGTCCTAAACGTGGGGAAGTAGTGTAAATTCTTTGTGTCTTCAGTAAACGCATGTGGAATCATTTATCTGTTTGATTTATGTTCTCTTTTGGTTTTTGTGGTACAGTCTTCAGTGAATGCATATACTTGAGGAGCACAGCTTCTTTGCTTTATCATAGTGTATTTGATTTGACTATTGGCTACAAGAGGGCGCTTACCCACTGCATGAGGCAGCTGTGCTGGAGAAGCACCAAAAACTTGCTCATGGCATGCACAATCTGTGTAGCAGTTGAGCTAACAAACATCTCACAGTGTCTTTGAGGATGAAAGGGGACCACATTTTCTTTTTTTACCGAGGATGCATCTTAATGTTCTCAGCTAACCAGTTTGTGGGCTGCTGCAGAAAGTGTCTGGCCCACCCCTGCACTTCCGTACCCTCCCTTTGTGCCTGCAGGTGCACAGCAGCTTAGGCCAACGACCTGATCTTCCTAGACACGGGATGGGTCTCTTCTTAGCTGTTGATCTTTGGCAAGGGCTGTCCCTTGTTCTGGTTCAGTGACATGTCTTCAGGATTGCCAGCTCTGACACATGAGATGACAAAAGTAGGCGGCAGAGAAACATGGGGGAGAGCAGGGCCAGCGCTTTTAGGAGCCACTAGCACAAATAGGGTTTGTGTAACAAACAGCACAAATTTTGGTAACTGGTTTGTGCTGAAGGCTGTTCCCAAAAGCCTCACACACAGTGACTAAAATTCAGCCAGAAGTCAGTGTTACTGGATGGCCCATCAGATTCATTGATAGAAACATTTGTAAGAATTGCAAATTTGCTCAGAGACTCTCTGTACCCTACAAAGAGAGGAAGACCAGTCATGAATAGTAGTTGTTAATAATCAGGGTCATTTGCAGTTAGAGATGTGCACACAGTCATCCTTAATAGTCTGGGAGAGTGTGATTTGATTGCAACAATAGTAGGAGAGTGAATATCTCTTATTCATGTGATTACAGCCCTTATTACCCCCCCCCCCCCGTCAGTGGGAGACGGCTCGACCTGTTGCAGTCTCACAGGTTCCTGATACTGCAGCCTGTTCCCAAGCACCCCTTGAGGTGCATTTGCAGTGCACTGCTGTCTTCATGTCTACTGCTGAGGCTCTGCTTAGCACATGGTTTCTTCAACTTCTGCTTGCTTTGAGCTTTCACAGAGAAGTCCTGAAACTCCTCTGAGGATGTGCAAGGTGAAATTCTGCTGGGTCCCAGCCTCAGCCCCACGTGTATTTGAGTGCTCCATCTTGCCCCCAAACCAGGAAATGCACAAAAAACAAACACATTCTTGGTTTTGAACAAATGAAACTTGAGAAATTCACTGTATGGTGAGCAGCATCTTCTTGGTGATCTGAATATCTTTGTACATGGTACTATAAAAGGCCTTTTTTTGATGGGGAATGATGACTATTTTAATTTCTCTTATGCGGTAATTTGCTTAGTTTCTCAGTAACATGGCTCTAAGAATCACCCCTGACCTATATGTAACTTGATATGGGTTTCTGTTTGCAGCTATTGTGGACGATGAAAGGCTTTCAGCAGAAGAAATGGATGAGAGAAGACGTCAGAACATTGCTTATGAGTACCTGTGCCACTTAGAAGAAGCAAAAAGGTAAGTAAATGAAAGCACGTTTATATCTTGCCTTTAAATATACAAGTTCAGCCCTGTTGTGTCCTTGAGCATTGTAATTTTTATTCAACTTCTTGAATTACTTAGATTAACTTGATGTTGGAATTTTATAGCATTCAGAATGAGAAACTAATGACCAATGTGTAAAGTTTAATTCAAAGATGGATTTAGAAGCAATCAAGACAATTTTCTCAGAATTACTGTGGTGACTGTGGCTATCTTCAATTAAAGTAAGGGTGGGTAATAAAACCCAAGGCTGTGGCTTTGTGAGAAGCTGAATCAGGCTTATGACTAATTTGCAAAGTTTTTTGTTCCTGGCTGTGTGGTGGTCATGCTCCCTTCTTGCTGGTAGTTCTTATGAAATGACTCAGGCTGCTAAAATGGCAGATTATCACCTGAGTTAATGATCTATATCATCTCAGTGTTTCAGTGGTAACTGCAGGCAGGGCAATAAGGTAACATGGACTCTGCTCTTTCTTTATTGGTCAGGCGTACGCACCTCTTGAGTTGGCAGTCAGTAATGAAGCACTGTTTCTGCAAGTGCACAGGGATTTTATCATCTTTGTGCAAATGTACTGTACTACACTTCATTCTCAAAACAAACATTGGACAAAATTTTCATAATTAGTGAGCAAGAAAACAAGGTACAATATCCCTATGCTTTTGGAGTAGCTTGAAGATGCTAATGTCGTGTGTGAAAGCATATCTTACATTCAGTCTGATCGCGGTTTTTCAGAGATGCCTCTTGTACTCAATTTATTGCCCTGGGCAATATTAAGCGTTTTGCTTCTGCCTCTGCATTTGTTGATGAGGTTCATTTTAGTCTTAACCGTTAGTTGCAATGACTCTTAGAATTTCCTAGAGAAAAGGAAACCTGAACTGTGATGATTAGTAGCGCAAGCTGTGAAACCTCAATGTGATGAGAAACCATGGGATCTTTAGAAAGGAGTAATCCAGTGTATTGAGCCAGGAATCAAATGTAAAACGGGCCCTGGGCTTTGTTTCCACACCATTCCCCTCGCCATCACTATGTGGCACTGGGGGTTACCTATTTAGCAGTCATGGGGCAGCTATCTGCCAACAATCTTGTGCTAGGGGCATTATTTTAAAAATCAGCCATTCTTCCTTCCTATTCACTATGCTGTCCCATTTGCTGTAGTAAACACTGCCTCCATTGCTTTTTCTTCCTCTTTTTATTGCAGAGTGGTTCCCTGTTCACATATTTAAGATGGCAATAGCCTTACTGCTGCCAGAGAGGACTGGCCTGCCCTGCACTCTCTTGTTGCCTCTTGTGCAGTTGCAAGAGATTGTCCCTGGTCAGCTGGGCTGGCTCACTATCTCATCAGGAAATTAGTAGCTCTTTTGCCGAGTTAGTTTTCTAGGGGTTTAGTGAGTTGTCTGATCTGATCAAGGGGTCAGAGGAGAATCAATGCTGACAAGAGGAAGGGGATGGGGTGCAGTTGCATGCTTGGGAGAGGGGAGGGATCAGGTCTTACTTGCTGAGACATTAAATTGGCTCCACCATCTCAAGAAACTTCAGTGAGTCAAGCTTTGATTTTACTCAAGGTTCCCCTTAGGTTTGTTGCACATCACCTACCTGCTGGCTTCTGCAAGGTAACAGTAACATCTGGTCTCCAAATCCAGCTTTCTTTCTTCTATTATTATTATTAACAATTAATCTTTCAGGCTTTTTTCACCCTCTCCCTCTTCCCAGGGCTGTTGTTCACTTTAAACTCAAATCCTCCAGTTCATATGAAAAAACTCCCTTGACATTTTCAAGAAAATGTGAAGTTATTTTTACAATTAATGACTTAAATTAACATCTGCTATGAGTAACTCCCTCCTCTTCCTTGTATTTATTTTTATATGAGTTCATGCTATTAGAAGTTTTGTAAAAGAAATACTCCTTTAGTTCTGCCATCAGGTGATGGGACTTTGCAGCCAGAACACTCGCTCCCAGGGCAGTTAGGTACCTGGAAGTATTTCTGGATCCCCATTTGGAAAACTGGAATTTACTGGTAATGTTCTTGGGCAATGCTTGGTACTGCATGAGGTGCTGATGAGTGCTGTGGCGTAAGAAACCTTGTGCTTCCCCCACCAAGGGGTTGGGTTGTCACAGGTGGAAGTGATGCAGTAGTCAGATGTTGGATATCTTTTTCCTGTGCCCCAGCTCTGTGGGGAGAGCTGCTGTGGCAGCAAAAAGAGGGTGAAGGAAACTTCTCCCTTCGCAAAGAAGATAATTCAGTTGCATCATGAAATTTTGTCCTGAGTTGGACTCTTACTAATGGCAAAAAACATGTACAAAAATCTTGCAGAAATGAGAAGAAATGCCTGTGTCTAATGGCTGTGTAACCCCTAGTCTGGCTTCCTCAGAAGCTGAGTAATACCATTCAGGGAGATTGGGGTGGCAAAGGTACACAACTACGTTCTCCCCAGCTGTGACCTGGTAGAACAGCAGCATGAGAAAATGCCATATCTCTTCTCACTGGACATTACACGTCCTCTCTGTGTACTTGATCAGGGCTGAAACATGTTGATGTGTGATCTCTGCTCCGTATTTGCATGTTTTTAGCATTTTCTTTGTTACATCAGAGTGTAAACAAAACTGGTGACTCTGGAAAGCAAGATGGCAACCTCAGGGGGAGCAATGGGGTCATAATTCAAACTGCAGTAAAACAAGACCGGTACAAGCTTGGGAGGCTTGGGTTTAGAGTCCAGGCCACCTCAACTACACGCAGTGGTTCCAGCCCTTCAGCCATGCTGGGTGCAGTTTTGCAGGAGGCACCTGCTGATGGATTGACTTTTGCTGCTCCCAAACAGATCCCAGCTGGGTGGTCATCCCTACCCTGCAGCACTAGAGCAGTCCCTGTAGGATACATACTCTCCCAGTCCTTCTTGTGCTTGTGGCTGTGGGTCTTAGTCAGAGAAGGCAGAAGCCTTTGGCCCCAGGTGCAGCACTGAACGGTGGCTGCTATCTGCTTGCTCTTCTGGGCAAAACCTGTGAGTGGGAGCTGCCTCGCTGACATATTTGATTTCTGTTTACAGTTACAAGCTCTTTTTGCTTCTGTAAATCCTGACTGCACAGAAAGGATTTTCTAGTATTCAGGACACTATGGATAGCACTGGAAATAGACTGAAATAGGTAAAGCAAGATGAGTTTTCCGTTCAGTTGGCAGCTGCTGAAATGACAGCAACTACTGTTTCAGCTGATCAGCAGTGTGCAAACACCATGTGTCTTGGTCCATATTGAAGATTAATAAATACCGATATAAACAATAAGTAGCAAAAGATTGGGACAGAGTATGGCTGGGACAGTACAGGGTTTATGTTGTTTTGTTGTGTTGGTTTTTTTTTTCTCTCACTTTATTCGTAATCAAAATATTATTGCATAGCATCTCTGCGTTTTGAAATGCCAGAGTTAATTAAAAGGTTGAAGAATGTGTACTTTCAGCTGCTTTTCAGACCACTGTTTGCATACCTACTTCCTGTAGCCCAGCTTTGATGAAAACATTTAACATGGAAGAACCCTGTCCCTGGTAGTTGACGCTTCTGCATATACTTTCTGTGCTTGGCATAGTATTTGTGTACTGTGTAGAAAATTGTCTTTTAAACACAATGAGCAGGCTTGAAGTATCTGCAGTGGCTGGTAAGTTTGAATATGGAGAAAAATATTTGAATTGAAGAAAAAACATTTTGTTCTGTTAGACTGCAGTCTCCTTTCTACCCCAAATCCCTCATCTGATAAATGAAGGTTTTGGTGGCTTGTATATGTAATTTGATTTATTAATTTTGTCTTTAAGGAAAGTTTAGTGGATCTAAAACAACAAAGTAGAGAAAAATTAATAGTATCCAGTAACCTCGACCTCCTGAGAAGAATAAAATCAAGAAAAGTCATTAGGAGTAGGGATTTACTCAAACAATACAGCCATGGGTATCTCGAACAGAAACCTTCCAGGCATTACACCAACACATTTTCATTATTGCTTGGAAATTATTCTGTTAAATAAAAAAGGCTTAAAGTAGGCATGTCACAAGCTCTAATGTCTTATTGGGTTAGCTGCATTTTAATAGATAAAATTTACCAGAACATCCTCCTTTCCAAAGATTATCTTTGTACTACCCAGAACATCAGATTCTGCCATGAGTTTGACTTTTGCTGTTGCATGTCTCTCTGCAGATGTGCAATTACAGCAGTGTAAATGATAATACAGATTTGAAGGGTTTAAAACCATGATTGAAGCTTTGGCAAATAATGCAAATCAAGTTATCAAGTTTACAGTAAATCTGTTGTGTTTGGCTAGGGTTATATACATCCATACTTAAGCAGGCACTATTTCTCTTGGCTTCTTAGGAAATTATACCTTCTTATGCTAAACTTGAATTTGGACCATGGGAGGCCTCATTCTACTAACCTTGTCCCTTTCTGTATGAAATGGAATACACTTTGTTTCACAAAGTATATGTTGCAATTTCATAAGCAGAACTGCCAGCATTTGTCGTACTTCTGACTTTCCTTGCTCAGCTGTTCAGTAGGACAGGAATTCGTGTGAAACACCGAAGCTTTAGCTTCAATGTTAAGACAATGAAGACACATTAGGAAAATCATAGGAAAACTATCCAGGGGGTAATTTATTTTGAAAATGCAAATCCTCATTCTTGTCAAATTTCATTATAACAGAAAATCAAATAATATAAAAACCTGCCTCCTTCATTGTATTGGTCTCCAATGGGTAGTTGCAGTATTGGTCAGTGGAAAGATCACAGTTGGAAGCTGCTGTGTAAAAATGTACATGCAGTTTAAAATACTTTGAAGTGCTTACTTGACTTCTGTTACAGCTAAGAGTTTTGCAGTACTATAGCATCATAGGAAGCTCAGGTTGCTCCAGTTGTCAGGAGTGTGGGACCATGGAGGTTTGCTTTGGAGCCTACCCCGTTCTTGGTGGGTTACTGGTGTCTTCCAAAGGCTTGGTATTACAAGTGAATTCTGTCAGGTTTCATGCTGCTGTTTCTCCATGAGCAAAGTTGTGGAAACTGTGCAGCCCTGGCAGGTCATGAATGAATTAATGCTACGAAATTCTCTGGTTTAAGTCCTTTTCTTTCAGACTACAGGAAGTCTTTAAACTTTTGTACTTAAACTTAAATCGATAAAATTGTAATATAGTTGTACAACTTGCTGATTTTAAGTAAAAAATATTAAGATAATGTTACTTTCTGGTAATCTGTTTTGTATGTGGTTTTGGGATTTTTCCCTCAAAAGAATCAGTTTTCCAGGAGCAGTAGTCTGCTGACACGTAGATTATGAACTTTGGCTCATCTTCCCCTCTGCCTTAAGCCTAATAAAGCACCAGTGAACATGGCTGACAGCAGATCTGTAAAGGTCAAATGTTTGAAATTAGGGTGCTTCATGAGCTGAAATCCTTGGAAGAATCCTACTTAGCTGGAATATACCTGTCCCTGAAGTAGGTCAGTCTGCACAGAAATACTGACCAGCAAGTATACTCCATGTTTCAGGTCTTGATCCTCAAGGGTACTTACCTAGAAGAAAGACTGGCAGTTATTGAATTGTTCCACGTAGTTACACAATAGTGCAGATATGCCAGAGTTTTCATATGCAATTGTGAGTAATACCAATCATCAACCCAATAATTGCTTGGATAATATTGGCATATGAAAAGTCTTACTATTAAGATCTGAAGGAGAGAGAAACCTTTGTGTTAGTTTCTGTACAGGATGCATTGACCTGCTCACTGGGATGTTGAGGTAATTTGTGCACGTGTTATGGGCCATTGCTCAGCATCTATAGCAGCAGAATAATGTTGCTGAGTAATGATGGATGTGACCTTTGTTTTTTGGAGACTAAATCATATGGCACTTATCCCGTATCATGTACTGAATCTAACAGTATAGTCTCTGAAGAGCCAGCTCTTTCTCAGTTTTCCACCTTTCTTTTTGGTACCACCCTCTTGTAAAAGGTATTGCATTTTGTTTGGAGTTTTTCTGTGGGGAAGAGCTTTCTTTTTTTTTTTTTTGCCTTTTTTTTTTGCTTTTTTTTTTTTAATAAAGAGTGACAAACCTGAAGGTAGTTTGTGCTCCGATGGCACCATATGGGGATAGTTTGTAGGTTCAGCTTCACCAAGAGAGTACATGGCATTTTCATTTTTCCTCCTCTTTCTGCTTTGCAATTTGGACTTTCCATGGTGCAACACAAAAGCCTGCCTGCCTTTATACTCTATCCATAAGCTTAGCTGTTTGGCAGATCAAACTGATGGCTTCATTCTGCACCCTGCATAGCTCCTAGTTAATATTAAGTGTAACCTGAGGTGGCGTCCTAAGGTATCAGCTGTAGCTGAGTTGGTATGGTATGGTGTGGAGTGCACCAAGAAGTAGGGGAGCAGGCTGTCAGGGAGGCTGGCAGAGATCACTGACCAAAACTTCTACTTCTGGAAGGATAGTAAAGGAAAGTTTGAGCCTGAGTTGTGCAGGGAGGAAGGCAGCTTTGGGTATTAGAGGTAGCAGTGGTACCTGAGGTTTGTACCTTGCCTGAGGTATTCATATAAAGTTGCTGTTGGGAAGAACCTGTGATGGTAACTGAGGGATGGAAGGGTACTGTTTTATCCTTTGCTTAGTGTTGAAAGGCTAACATTTTGCTCTTAACCTTTGGATAGGTCCTTCTGCATTGTTTGGACTCTGTTCAGTAAGTCACAATGTAGTTCCTATTTGTCTGAGAGCAGCCAAGTCCTGTATTTCCCTGTCTGTTAATGACAGAATAAATGGCTGTGTGACCATGACACCTGTGCTGGGCTATGGACTGTGATGGTTGTATGCCACACTGGTTGTGTAGCTGACTAGCAAATGGTGCATTCTGGATGGCAAACTTCCCATTGTCCAGTAACTCTAGTGCAGCATTCAAAAAGCTTTGTTTTGTGGTTATATGTCTGTTTGCTTTGCATTAGTGGAGGAAATTAAAGAGGCTGATGGAATCTGCTTATTAACAGCTCCCTTGCAGGAGTGTACTTTTCACATGCTGATATCCTCCTTTTCCAAGTGCCATGTCCTGGAGAGCTGTTGATCTTTGGAAGATGTGTTTATTTAGGCACTTGTAGAAACTGCTGTGGCGAGATATGAATGAGTCTTCATAGATCAGAAGAGGTGAGAGAGCAGCTTTACTTGGTGACCTTTATAGCACTACCTTGTGTAGACCACTGCTGCTGGTGAGGAGCCCACAGATATGTGCCGGTGGGAATCTCAGTGTATTGGAAGCAAGAAATTGAGTGTTCACAAGAAACATGCTTCCAGCTTTGTGGATACCTAGAGCCTGGAGAGGGATCACAGGTCAGCTGAAGAGCAGCACAAAGGAATTCCAGCCACTCCAGTAGTAAGTCAGCTTCATCAGGGTCTCAATGTACATGCCTTGATGCAAACACACTTAGCATGGGGAATAAACAAGAGGAGTTAGAGATGTGCACATGACTGCAGGACTGTGATCTTCTTGGCTTCATGAGCAGTGGTGGGATGGCTTCTACAACTGGAGTGCTGGAATGGAAGGGTACAGAAAGGACAGGCAGGAGGCACAATGAGGTGGTGTTGCCCTGTATGTCAGTGACCAGCTGGAGCACTGCCTGGTGATGAACGAGGAGCTGACCAATTCTTGTGGGTCAGGATTGTTGAGATTTTTAAAAGAGCCAATGTGCCACTATACCTCCGGTTTCGGACTGGAAAAACAACAGGGGGAGTGAAGGGGTCATTGTTCACTGAATGTGTAGGTGTGACTGCACCTGGCTTTTGACTTCTAAGTACTGCAGGCAAGCACTTTATGAGGTAAGGCAGCTGCTGAGGGACACAAGTCTGGGTTTCCTTAAAAATCTCTTTTGGTGCAAATATCTCAAGAATTGGCTAGCTGGAGAAGGAACACTGTGACAGTTTGTACCTCCTATCTTTAGGCATGGAGTAACGCTAGGAAGTGCTTTGGCTGTTGATGTTTCTCACTACAGACCATGTGAATCCTGTGTTAGTAGGCACAGCTATTGCTATGGTGTTTCCCACCACAGGATGAGTGGCAGTCTTCTCTGAGGGACTCTGTTGACAGTTAAGACTGAAGAACATGCTTTTTAGAGCAGCACATGGTCAGACTTCTAACTAAGCTAGTTAAGTCACAGGGTTTTGTGGCTCATTGCGTGTACTGTATACTGCTCTTGACTGCTGCTGCTCTCAGTGTTTCATGTGCTTTAAGAAAGATGGCTTTTTATTTGCCTGCACTGAAATTCAAAGATCTTTTTAAGAGATCTGGTATAGCAGATTTGCTAAAACCATGGATGTGCCTTGCAGGAGCTCATGTATTTGTAGGACCACCTCTTCTTGATGCTCTGGAGTCACTGTCATTTGAAGCTGGCAGTGTGACAGCCTTTCATGGTTGCTTCTGCTATTTGTGTTGGCAGGTGTAGAGATAGATACGTGCAGGCCTCTATGCAGGGCTAAGTAAACCCCTCAAATTCTCCCCACCTCATTTGAGATAGGGAGGGCTGTGAAAATGGCTCTCAGAACTTCACTCTTTGCCTGTTTTCCAGCAGCCCATGTTTATTCCAATTGCTTACGCACTTTCTGTGGTGCACAGCAAGAGAGATTTCAAAGTAATCTCTTCAGCCGCAGATTTAACAATGACCGGGGAAAGTGTTCTCTAAGCCAAGCCACTACTTGGAAATTTATGTGATTTATCTGGTTTTCAACCAGGCTCAGGAACTCTCATGCATTCTTGAACTAGTACAACTTACACTAATTCAGTACGTGTGAAGGCATTTTTTCTTTAAAACCCAAATTAAAAATATTCCTTGCCAACGTTTTTATTTTGCAGTTCAAAATCACAGGAGGTGGTCAGAGGTCCTCTTAGACAGGAATGCGTGTGTAGATGAGAAAAAAATCCACGAAGAAAAACGTACTGTTTCTGTTTGTAAAAAGATAAACAGTAGCCCCAAATGTCTTTGCTGTAATTGCCCACAGTGTATGCATTCAGAATTAGCCTTGTATTCGCTGCAAAATGAAGAGGTGAGATAGTGGTTTTCTGTTTCTGCAGTGGCAGCAGTACATGGCCTTGAGCACTTAATGTATTCCACTTGCTACTGGATGCTAGCATCTTTCTTGACAACTAAGGCCTGAAATGGGTCTCAAAAGTAGAGACTGAGAGCTGTGAATGGGTTTTGAGCCTGACAAATTTGAGTCTGGGGGAAGGGCTGTGAATGAATCCAAGTGAATGAATGGGGCTGCTCTTGAAGTGCTAGGATTTCACATAGCTTCCAGTGACTATAAATGCTATGCATGTTCTGGCTTGCAAGCAGAGGCTTCCACTAGTTACAAGTGCAACTACTTTACCAGCTTGAAGAGGAGAGAGTCTTGTGGGTTTTTGTTTTTATTAGAATTTATTTGAGAAGTGTTGACAAGTGAGTTGTTATTGTGGCATTGAGTACAGATTTATTCTGGTAGGAATAAATGGTTAGCTGCATGAACAGTTTTCCAGCTACCTAGAGGACAAACAGCTAGCCTGCCCTGGGATGACAGCTTATAGTTTTGCAATTGTAAAGATGTTCTGTAAATGCCTGTGGTGCAGGAGTAACCTAGTTGTTTTGCAAGGCAGCAGAGATGGGAGCCTGGATTCTAATCCTGGTTCTTATTGCTCCCACCTGGCTGGGTTGTCAAAGCTTTTGGGTTATTGGTGATGCATTTGCCCTGCAAGGGAAGCGATAAATCTAGTCTGACAACTTCAGCTCTTTTGTCATCTATGGTGTGTTAACCATTTCTAAAATTTCGTTACCATCAAAGCAGATGGGAGCATCATAAAATTTTGTCTAAAAAGTAAAAGAGGACCTCTTGTAATGAATGAAATTGCCATAAAACCAATGGTTTTCATCGCCCCTATTATTCTACCTTGTAACAGTCTGCCTGTATTAGGGCCTAAGGCATAATTTGTGCATGAAGACAACCAAAGCTGCAGTAGCTCTGCAGCCAAGCACCTTTCACTGCACAGGAATTGTCTTGCTATGTGTTAGTTATGCTCAGGGCACTGGTGTGCTTGTTTTCCAGTGAGAGGAATACGGAAAAGCAATGTGAGCAAGGAGAGAAAGGGGAATGGTTCCCTGGTGTTGTGCAAAAAGTACCCAGAATGGACGCTTAAATGGGGGAGCAATTTGTACATGACCATTTAACAGAAGGAATGGACCCTGGCTGCTGCTCCTGGACTGCAAGGCTGGGTTGGTTCATGGAAGATGACGTTGCATGCCAGCCATGCTTGCCCACAGGACACCCTGTCACTGATCTTACAGAGAGCATCAGAGCATCAAATGTCTCATAAATCACACTCAGGCAGAAGTGTCTTTAAAGCCTGGCTGTCAAACAGGCTGCTCTAAGGTGGATAAATAGCATGATTTACATCAAACATCTGCCTATGCAGTGTGCTAAACCTTTTTCCCTGTTAAAGAAACAAAGCAATGAAATAATATAGCATTGGTGGACATTAAAAACTGGAACAGTTTCCAAGCTGCCAATTGCATCACCTCCTTACAATGACCCAAGGAAAGCACAGTGTGATTCACTCAAGCGCGCCTGCATTTCCATGTTGCACAGACTTGGTCATGCGGGATTTGCTGTGCAGTGTGTTTGGGGGAGTGTCAGCCCATGGTCAGCTGGACTGTCATTGCTGGAAGAGTTCAGTGGGATTCATGACTTAAGCAGGGTTTTGGGGCTTCCCGTTTTCCTGATCAACATCTACAGAGCAAGGAAGAGTCAACTTGATACACCAGAATAGGGAAGAGTCAACTTGATACACCCAGTAACTCCTTAGATGCAATTTCTTCAGCTGCTTTCAGAAACAAAAATCCAGACTTTTAAATTATTTATGCTGAGCATGTGCTTTTGGGAGAGGGTGCATAAGTGCTGTGGTTTATGTTATAATATTGATGGCAGTGAAAGAGCCATTTGCAGCTTTTTGGGTTTAATAGCATGTTTTCACAGCATTTTCGAATCTCCTGTACATGTCACCTTCTTGTTTTCCTCCCCAGGAACACTGATCTAACCTTGTGATTCACTTCATACTTAATATTGGGATGGCTACTATCTGTTTTTTGGAAGAGTGCATACTTTAGTTGAAGTCTTAGTAAATGCAAAAGTAAAGTATTGAGTAGTATTGACATATTTCTGTGTTCAGTTTAGAAAGCTGGTGAATGTTTTTTTAACATTCCTGCTGTTTTCTGTTCTCGCAGAGAGGGACCTTGATCTGTTGCTGCTAAATAGATATACTTCTGTTGTGATTCCAATTTCAACATTTTCACCACTTCCTCAAAGTCAAAGTGGTGTCACATGATGGTTAGTACATACTGTTTTCCTTAGTGAGAAGTAATAGGAGAGGACAGACTTTAAACCAGGAATTTATTCCAGAAGGTGTATTTTACTCATGGGCTTATGCACTCTTAGTATGCTAAAAAGAAGCTAGGAGTACGTGGAGGCTTCTCAGTATTTCTCTAGCATTTTGTGTTCTTTCTAAAAGCTGTGTAATGTTAGAAAAGTCTGTAAGTAAGAAAGGTGGTGTCTGAGTTTTCAGTGTCTGAAATGATCGGAGACTAACCCATTTGCTGTGGTGGTTACTGGCTGAGATTGCAATGGTATTTTCAATGTCAACAGTAATTATTTTGTGTCTTAACAAAATGTGTTAAACAACATTTTCAGTCCTTTGTAGAGATGTATAACAAAAGATTGAGCTTGTCCACTATGGTGGACTAGGAAAGCATGGGTTATTGGAGGATTTAACAAGATTGACCTTTAGTAACTTGAGATGTCAAGGAAGAGGCAATGCTGAATTGAGACCTCTGCAATCTGTAAAGGGCTCCTGATGTACTGAGCCTTCACTGGGGTCAACAAAGCTGTTGTTTGTATTTGCTCTGCTCTCTGGAAGTGAGGCCAAAATCTCTATTGGCAAAAGACTGTATCTAATGCAGGTTTTGTTTGGATTTTGCTTTAGTGCAGAAAGAATTGGATCTGTCCATCTTTAAGGACTTTTCTTGTGGCTTGACATTAGATTTCAAATGACAGGGTTGAACTCCACTGTTGCTTCATAGGCTTCCAAAAACATTACTTATATTGCAGTCCCTTAGTTTCCAGCAAGTTCAAAGATGAAACATGCATGCAGTGCTTCTGACTTACAGCAGTGTCAAGATCCATATGTTGCAAAAGAAGCTACTTTCTCAGGGCAGAGTTCACTCACTTCAGAGGGCCGTCCAGTTATGCTGTTTCTGTGCTGTCTGTGAACTGAATGTCACTGGAAGAATTGTATCTTCTGTGAATACCCTGCTTAGCTGGTAGTTTGATAGCATGATTAGATTAATAATTAATTCTGAGTGTGCTGTGTAGCTTTCATGTAACACTGGATGTGAATAAGCCTGTGACTTACTAAAAATTGTCTCTGCCTGCAGAACAAAGGCTTATGATTCTTCAGCAACAAAAAAAAAAAGGTAACAAGAAATTTGTAGAATGTTCTGGTTTGATCTGAGTCTTTAGCTTTCTCTTGCTTACAGGAATGTGAGGCAGTAGTGCTGAGAGAAAATGTGAGGGATACTTGGGAGTTCTCAGTGGAAAGCAAATTCCTTTTGGCACTTTGTTTTTTTTCCTCCTGTTGTCCTGCAGTTGGTGAAAATAAAGCTGAAAATGAAAATGGCAATTTGGTGTTCCAGAAGGTTTTAAGAACAGTACCCCAAAATAGTCCTCTCTTAAAGCTAAGAGACTAACAGAATAAGATGAAACAAACAATTTTTGTAAACTAAATGCTATGACAGTTACTTGTGCTTTTGGAAGGCATGAAAACCAGCCCAGTTCTTTGAAGAAAACGATTTTAAGCTCTTGGCTGATGATAGTGGTAAGTCGCTGAAGGAATGACTTCCTCTTGTTGGCTTTAGGTCTCCCACTTCTCAGTTTCATTTTCAGAGTCAGGTGAACAAAGTTTTCTGACCTTTCTCTGCTGGTCACTTTCTTTTCTTAGCCATCTGTTTCAGAGAATTGTGCTAGGACATGCAGCAGTATGATGGAAAAGGCACCCTGCAGGGAGAGCATGGTTTGCTTGAGATTCTGTAGGAGAGAAACATAAGGAGATGTAGCAGAAGAGACTACAGCTGAGACTTTCTCTTCCTGCTGCAGAAGAGGAACATCTGCTTTTCTCAAGACTGACCAAGTATGGATTTGGGAAAAGGATGTGCAAACCTGTTATGTGAATTAGGTGTCCAAGTATTTAAGAGTAAGTATTCAGTTTTTTTGAGTGTTCCTAGTAAAATAAGTGTATGTCTAGTGTAATATAAATATCACCTTGAAGCAGTGAATCCTTTCACATGGCTGCCTACCAGTAAAATTTCTGTCTGGGGAGCATTAGAGCATGCAAGTAAAACAAGAAAATTGCTTTGTTTAGAAGTACAGCTTTGGTAATGTCTGATAAAGCACTTTCTAAAATAACAGTTGTTAGAGCTTTTGCACAATACCACTTTCATCCACTTCTGGCGTTTAAATGTTGAAATACTATGGAGTCAGTGTTGCAGAATGTTTTCATGATGACCGTATTACTCTGAGGAGTCTGATCAAGGAGCCAAATACTGAATAACCTCAAGCATTTTTTTCTCCTGCTGCATCATCTATTGGAAAGTTTCTCAAGGCAAACATTCAGAAATGGTGATGAAGTACCCTGACATAGTATGCCCTAAAAAGTGGCTTAATCAGTTTAAAGTGCAATCCTGACTTGAATAGAGGTCATGTTTTGAAGGTCAAAAGTGTTTGAGCTGGTGGTAAAAATGAGCTTTTGTTGTAATTCACTTCTGTTAGCTACGCTGGCCTGTGGTGCTAAAAGTGAACTGTACTGGGATTTTCTAGAGGTAAGACTTCTACCTGCAATGTATTGATTGATGTAAACCTGTCAAGACAGATTAAATACTTGATCTGCAGAAGTGCCTTTTTTTTTTAACAGCTGCAAATAATAAATGAAATGACTTCACATCAGATTTTCAAGGTTGGAGACTGGAAGAAGTGTGTTTTGAATTATAAACTTGGCATACCTGCATGGGAGTCAAAGATGGCCTCCTGCCACTTTCCTGAGTGACACTGTGTGAGAAGTACTCCAGTAGGTGCTTTGTAATGAACCTGACCTGTTCTTCCTCTTGCACTGGGAAAGTGTCAGGATAAGTGAGAAGAGAATGATAGCTTTCTTCTGTTTGACTTGTTTGTGTATTCAGTGGGCTTGACAGTTTTCCATGATGTGAATGGTAAAGAATCATGCATCCAGGTTGCTAAGGAGCCCATTGTTAGCTTTTTTCCTAGAACTTAAAGAACGCAGTCTCTTAGGGTTAACTGTTTACCTATTCCTCTCTGTGCCTTATCTGTTGAAAGCAGCAGCAGCTCTGCTCTTCTGGTGTAGAATTACAGCTGGCAAGTGTTAGAGGCACTGAAATATTTCTAATATAGACCTTATGCTAGCTGCTGAAATATTTCACGATCTCTTTTTTTGCAATTTCTTTCCTTACATTCCCATTAGGTCTTGTATTAGAAAAGTGCTTCACTAACATCGCATACAACGGAAGATATGGATCTGCCGATTAGGAGAGCTAAAGCGTCAGACTTTCACACTGTTATTGCATTGATTAAATCTGCTTTTTTATAGGTAGTCACTTTGAGATCTGCCTTTGTCATGATTTTCTCAAGTACTCGAGAAAATACTGTAATCCAGATACCCAGTCTAGCAGTAGTGTGTGCAACACTGAACTTTGAGTGACCTATTTGAATAGATCAGGGATAAATACAGTGAAAAATCCTGTCTCAATATCTATAAAAGCCATTGCACAGTAAATATGGCACTGCTGTAACACACATGGCTTTCTGCTTGACTGGTGGGAGAATGAAAGCTTTTGAACATAGTGCAGTACAGATGGTCTACTGCTGTCATTGTATGTGTCGTAGCATGAGATCTGGAGACGGAAATAGCAGTACTTAGACTGGATGTGCATTGGTAAAACAAATAGGTGAAAGATGTTCAAAGCTTCCCTCTGATATTGCAACCAAATGGTTTCATCAACAGTGAAGGAGGTAAAAGAAAGATGAAGAGCTATGTTGGGCGCAAGGCTTGATTGGGCACTTCTGTCCCATCACCTGGGTCTGAGGGTTGAGGTTGGAGTCAGGGGCTCCAGTTCCTGAGCCACCATTGAAAAAGCCTGTTCCTGAGTTTGAAGAAAGTTTGTCTGGCCTTCATCTGCTTTAGCCTCTGAGTATGTTCTGGGAAAAAGAGCCGGTGAAGTTGTGAAGGGTCTCTATGGCAAAAATTAGACCAGGATGTCAAGCAAACTGAAGTGCGACCTCGAAGCAGTGGAAACAGACAAAGTGCAGAGGCAAAACTGTGGTGTGTGGGGAGTGGAGGTGGTCCACTCAGGGTGCCAGAGGAAAAGGTCCATCAAAATCTGCAAGCCTCTCCCAAGAGCCTGTCTCAACAGGATCACAGCCAAGGAGTCAAAGCAGCTGGAAAAGCAATGAAGGAGGGGATAGGGGCCTGAGGATGGCTTTTTTTGATGAGAGCTTTCTCAGAGGATGAAAATAGATTGTTCTTTCCCTGCCTTAAAAAAGCAGGCGGGAGGTGGATAAACAGGACTGCAAGGCTGTGCTGTTAAGGAGTGCACAGAAAGGGCTGGTGTTTAGTGTGATCAGAGTTGTCAGCTTTCTCTGCTTAGTCTGGTTAGAGTGTCTGGTTATAGCTGCCATGAAAAGCATAGATGAAAACTCGGGATAACCTGATATGCAGGGAGATGGCGGCTTAGAGGCTTGCCCGATGTAGGTTTATGGTGGCTGCTGAAACATAATCTAACTGGAACCTCCTCTCAGTTTAGCAGCTGGGATAGGAATATTTTGTGTAATGTTGCAGTGATATTAGTCTTGATTATCTTTTTTTTTTTTTAATTCCTTGCAATTTTGGGAATTCCGAATTGGTACAATTCAAGCATTGTTCCTCCCTCAGAACAAGTGCTAATGAGTGCTCACTTCTGTGGGGAGAAGATCTTTGTTCTGCTCCATCCAAATGTTGAGCTGTAAACTTTGTCTGCTCATGCTATAAACAATGATTTGCATCTAATAATGAATTGCTAAAGCACATTGTGTTTCTTGCTCTTTCAAAGTAGCTTAGATATGCTTTAACTATCAACACATTTATGCTACCCATGTAGTTGTTGGGAGATATTAGCTATGTAATTCTTAGGGGACTTACTTAGCTATAGAAAGGGGAATGAAGTCTCCCTGTCCTAGGTAGTGCATCTTTAGCTTGAATTTCTTGGGGTATGACCTGATAGCCCCTTGCTGCTGTCTTTCCTATCTGCCTCAAATTGGTATGCCTGACTGAAAGCAAGCTGAAAATCCTGGCCTGTTTAGGTAATCTGAGTGATACTTAAAAAGCCACTTGACAGTTAATGGCAAGCATGAACATCAAAGTGTGCTCAGGGGAGCAGCTTTATAAGAAGCATGCCTCATCACTGGGAAGGAAGGTTGTTGTGGGAGTAAGATCTTGTATTTTTCAACAGGTCAGCAGGTCTTGTTTCCAGCCTTAGATGAAGTCTAGATTGTGTCTAAAGTTTGGAGGGGAAAGTGTCAGGAAATCCCCCAAAAGACACCCTCTCCCAAGACCCCTAAAACCAAAAAAACAACAACCAACCAAAAAAAAAAGACAAACCAACAACAACAACAAAAAAATAAAACCCCCCAAGAAACCAAACCAGCACCAAACCACCCAAAACCCCAAACCTCCTGAAATTTTCCAACTTCTAACTCCTGTTCTGCCTCCTTATTTTGTTTTTAAAAAGAGGATTTTTTTTTTCCTGACTTCCTTCCTACTGTTTTCTTTTACAGACAAACCCAGTTTTTCCCACTGTTGTATTTTCCTCAGCCTTTACTTTTGGGAGGTTTAAGAGACTTGCTGCCTTTTTATAACTGGTGATTAGCCTCTCACTCTTTCCTGGTGTTGCCCACTTTGCCTCAAACATATAGTCTTTATCCTGAAAGACAAGAGGAACAGTGTACAAGAATCAGTATCATTTCCCTGATTTTGTAAAGACAGTGAATGGTGACTAAAACACTGTAGCAGTCTGTGCTCAGAAAATTGGTGATATTTTTAAGTTATGCTGCCTTCACATTTTAAGCTGTTTGATGTAACAAGACACAGTAACTATATATTTTAATGAGCTCTTAAATTCTAGGAAAGTTTATTCCCGTGGGCCAAATTTTTTGTTTGCAAAAGATGGAGGTTTGCCAATATGCTCTGCTTGAAAGGAATCATTGTGCAATATTTGTCCTTTCAAGCCACCCTACCCCATAAGTACATGCTATCAACTCAAGAATTCTGCTTTTTACATGAGAACAAGCATAATGACATGCAAAGCATCTGCATCTCTTGATTCTCCCTTGATGTTTAGACTGTGGCTTAATAGGTGCAAAATTTGTCAAAATAAGTTATCTAGACATTTGGTTTATTAATAAGCTTGTGTTTACATCTTGGTATAGTCTGTTTGCATGAGGTTTCTTTTTCATGCAAATCACACTTGCCAAAGTCTAAGCCTCCCTGGCCTGAGTAGCTTTCCTCCTCTTTCACAGTGGAACCCCAGTAGCTGTGATGCAACCTGGAAGAGAAGGAAGTGGCTGCCATGACATGGCTGCAGCTCCTGTACCATGGTTTTTGCTTGCTGACACTCTTTATCCCTAGAAGGGAGAATCAATTCGGCTTCAGTACAGCCATTTATTTTATGCAGGGAAAATACTATTGCAGTGGTAGTAGCAATATATTCTGGCAAAAGACACCCTTGTTATAGTAAAGGTGGAAGCCATATGTAGTCCCTCTTACAATAGAAATGCACACTGGGTTATTTGTGCAGTTCCGGTTTCCCTCACTCATGCTGTGGACAGCCTAGTTGAGGAGGGTGAGATCTAATACCACTTACCTGGAATTTATTTTTAGCTAGGAATTCATCCTGAAATGGAGATCCAGAGTCAAATTACATCTGCTTTTTATTGCTTCAATGCTTCTTTTATCTATCCTGCTGATTATTAACCCCTGCAACATCTTTTGGCTCTATTGTGGAGAGGAGAAGGCAAGCTTTATTGATGACTGACTTTTTTTTTTTGATTGATATGCTTAAAGGTAGAAACACCAGATACTTTTTGCTTAGCTGATACTGTTCTCTGATCCTCAAAGGGTTATTTGATGGTAGCCAGATGTTTGTCATTGTTAATCCTCATCCCACAGATTCCAGGCATTAAAACAATGATTGCCTTTTATCCTTGAATTTGGAAGCTAGTGCAATTCACTTGATATTTCAGTTTAGTATCTGATGAAGGAATGCAGAACAATACTGTGGGGTACTGGAAAATGAAGACAAATGGTGCTGGCTGTGGCTTTCATTGCATCTAGATATCAAATTAGAATTCAGTATTTTTAGATTGTGTTCCTGTCTGGTTCTCTCACAGTGCATAGGTTTAAGTCTCCATACCCATCACTGACTTGCTGATTATACATTGTCACAATTAAGTAGGAAGTGTGTAAACAAACATCAGTACTGGTGGCCTAACTATTCTTACCCATAATTGTTATCTCGGATAATGAAAAGAGATGTTTGATTTCCCTTTTACTGGGGAACTCTCTGGTACAGTAGAAATCAGTACTAGAAATGACAGTAATGAGTCAAAGGCTGGTTATAATATGTGGAAAAATAATAATGAGGCTTCATGACAACTGCTTTCTGCTGGATGCCAAGGTTGCTCCCTAGGTACTAATCACTTGTCTGCGGTTGTTGCTGTTTCTGTCAGGATACTTGTGGAGATTGGAGGAATCTTAGCAGTTGCAGTAGCCTGTTCTGGATCAGAATGTCTTAGGCTTAGTTGTTATAGTTTGGTTCAGTAACTACATTTTCTTAGAGGTGGTTGCCAAGCTCCTTTTTTGTCCAAGCTCCATTTTCTCTGAAGTGGATATATTGGAGAAGACCTCTGTGCAAGCACTATTGAGCAGATGAAAGTTTATCATGAAGGGTTTGTGTCAGGGCTTTGAAAGAAAGCAGAAAAGCCCACTCATATTCTCATTTCCAACCTAAAATGATTGAACCCAAAGTACCAGATTTGAATTCTTAAAACAATTCTTGTTTTTTAAATTATTTATATCCATGATGCAATTAAATGTCACTTAGTTACAAAGAAAAAAGGTTTAAATATAGGTCAAGAATAAAAAGCTCAATATATCTGGTATGCTCAGTGATAATGCTGAGCCATTTTGTTAGAAAGTAGCCTTTGCAGCTCAGTGCATTTGTCACCTGAAGGGTAGTGACAGAGACACACAGCCTTTCTGTACTTTCCTCACTGCTAAATATGGATGAGTTGTACAGCTGTAGCATCTAACTGGCTGTGTCCAGATTGCCAACTTCATATGCTGTGTATGTGGTGCCACTTTTTTTTACTAATCAAGATACGGCCCGTAAATCCTAGGCTTAGAATTCAGGCAAAAATTTAAACTTACACTGAGCTGCACAATAGCTTAGCTGTTTCTGGCCATTTGTGCCTGAAAGCAGAGTAAAGCATTTTTTAAAGGTTCAGTACCATTGTCCTCAGACTCATGGAAATCTGTAGGTTTGTAGAAGAGATGCTAAAGACAAACATGCATAGAATAAGTATTCAAATCCTTTGTTCTCTATGGAGCTAAGAAGTTTTCACCTGTAGCACTAGCCAAAAAAAAAACCACCTGAGCGTCAGCTCAACTCTCCTAAAGATAGTCTAGTCCCTTTTAGTCATTTGAACATTCCATGTAAATGCACTGAAAAATGTCTAGACACACACACAAAAAGTATTGATTGAATTTCAACCTTACGTGCCTCTAAGTGCCGGTTTTCAATCCCTTTGGAAGCAACTAAGCAACTATGAGCCTGCAGTCCTCGGGAATGCTGTTTTTCTTGTGCACCGTCTGTGCACACCTGTGCATTCTCAGAGTACAACTGCTGGAATAAATGACTGGTTCTCTAACAGCTGTTTGAATAGTGTCCAATACTGTTCTGTGCAAAGAAGTCTGAATTGTACCTTAAATTTAGGGTTAATGGTACTCGGAACTGAAGCTGGTTACAAACCTGCTATGTTTCTTCAAGCTGTGGTTATGCCTGCATCCACAAGTTGTCTGTAGACCTTACGAGTTGATCCTCTGAAGTACATTGTTCAGAGATATTACATGTTTAAAAAGAAAAAATAAACTGCTAAGTTCTGAAAAGACAGACTCAAAGGGTATAAAACTAATTAGTAAACATATTTGCACATCTTTGTATGTGCTGGGGAGCAAAGTATAGAGTTATGGGTTATGCTGTCCAGTCTGTGTGACTGTCACCCCAATGTATATTCTCTGACATGCTTCTGGTATTCAGGCTGTTATGAAGTTTGAAATGAGCACAAACATATCCTGTTCAAAAGGCAGCCTTTTAGACAGAAGACAAGAATTGTCTTAAGCTATCTGCTTTGAGTCTTCTGAGAGTGTACCTGCCTTGTCCTGATGGCAGGATGAAACTGCATTGCATTGGACTTGGACTGTAAAGCATGCAATTTGTCTGACTTGAAGCATTTTGCTTTGAATAATTTCATATAAAATAGAGGAACCAGTAGGATTTCTTGACATTAAAATGTTTAGTGTTCTGAAATCATCATTTACATTTTTGTTACAAGGCAAACTATACATTGGTAAGTCTGTTCCGCTCCTGCAATGAAAGCACACCCCATCATGGTTTGGTGGAATTAGTAATTTCTAGCATTCAAAGCTAGAGCTTTAAAAACATTTAAATGCAGAACAGCATACCTCAGCCTTCCTTGTGACTATTCTTTTTAAGAAATGCATTGCTGATGCAACATCTCAGATGCGTAGTGAAAACAGAGAGGTGGAACTGAGGGGTTTTTTGGTACTGCGACCTAATGCAAAAAACAAAACATGATGAAGATCTCTCTGCTCTCAGGGACTAAATGTGAAGTTCTGCTAGCCAGTGGGGGATGTTGGGCAGCTGAACAGCTAGTCCTGTTGCAACCTGGCATCTTTGCAGTGATGCTGTGGTGGACGTGACAGCACATGTGAGTTTTCTTTTGCATATTGGTCTAAATCACAGACAATGATACACCTCTGCTACTCTTCTGCTGTCAGAAGGTTGAGACTGCCTGGATGATGTTTCAGTGACTGGCGTGGACTGACTCAGGGTGGAAATGGGAGCTGGCTTAGCATCATCTTTGCTCTGTACTCTTTTTCTGCAGAGAACTTCTTGGCCCATGGAGGGGAACTGGTATATGTGTCTGAATACTGTTTTAGTGCTGTTTGGGAGAAGCTGGCGTGCTCAATGAATGGAGCACAAAATACCAGAGGGTGGTGTGCTCTCTGCTACAGCCAGAAGAGTATAGTTTAGCTTTGACGTCTACTTGACTAGGGGTCAGAAAGGTGAAATAGCAGATGGGTGGTGTTTTTTAATAGTATCTGTGTTGGTTTAGCATTGTGAAGAGCTTAATCACATGCACTGTACATAAGTTGGATATCAACTGTCAAAATTTTGGTTAATTTGTTATTACTCTAGTGACCAGAGGTAGCAGCTTATGGAAAAAGTCTGAGGTTTTGGTATCATGTGAAGGAGGCGTGCACATGCAGCAAACTCAGCCACAGCATTTCTGGTGGTGTTTTCAGGTATGCTCATTATTTGAGAGAGGATAAATGGGCATTTGAGTCTGAAGCAGGGAGACATTGGTACAGCAAACTTGTATCTTGTTCCTGTATGCAGCACTGCCTTCAATGAACAATGCTTGTTCCTTCTTGGAGTAACTGTCCCTTAACTTTCTAAGCTTAAATAATTAACAAATCCATCATTTGCATAACTTGACATTTAAAGTGACTGATTTGGTGTGCAGTTAGCCTTCCTGATTAGTAAATACTTCAAATGAAACTCCGGAGTTGTGCAAGATCAGATGCTTCCAATATACTCCAAAGTGTTTTGTCATATTTTACCTAAGCTACAAAATAAATACAAAAAAGGAAAATAATGTATGTTAATGTGCCCTATGCTTTTATATATGGCTAATGTTTATAGTGTCTTTGTCAGCTGTAGAAAGGCATTTTAATCTTTTTTTTTCCCTGTAGTACCTAAGTTCCCAGACTGTGTCAGACTTTGAAACAAAGACTGGCTTTACGAACAAGATCCAGTTAGTGACTAAAGAGGAAACATTCTTCTTGGGGTGGATAACTGTCTGGATTCAGTGAAGAACTGGAAACACTTCTGTGATAATTAGCATTATTCCTCAAGACAGTCTGTAATGAAAAATTGTTTCCATAGTCTTTTGGGTCTCTTTCAATCTATTTCTCAGATTGATTAATTGCATAGTCAGACAGGGTTGAGTAAAGAAGGCTTGTTGCAGTCCTGTGGCCCTGCCTTGTGCACAGGGTTAGTGGAACTACTGCTTACAGCTGTGGAAATGCTTATCTGGCAAATGCAGATAAAGTAACTTGCAGCTAAATGTGTGCTCGCATACTTGCAATGCATCGACCATCAATAAACCAACACATGCAAACAAGTGACCATGTAACTCCAGGTTTTGGGGACTGTATAGTTGTATCTGCCTGTTCACTTCTTGAAGATGCTCCTTTTCATTTAAGTCAATAGCGAGATATTTTAGTAGCTCTTCTGTACTGAGCAGCAACTGAACTTGCATGGACCCCAAGGTCCAGAACAATAGAAACCTTTGAATTGCATGTTCTTCCCTAGTGTGACTCTCCCCTCGTTTTGGAAAATGACTCACAGGCTAGGCCTGCCATAGTTGCCAGAAAATGATGTAATTTGGATAATGTAATATCCCACGTACAAACCAAAGGCTATTTAGAAATCGGGCTGACAAGAACAAAAAGGAAATATCTGTATATCAGATGCATATCTCAATTTTTAAATCAGTATAATTGTGTGTGCACTTAAATACAGAGGTAATGCAAAAGACATGAAGAAAAGCTGCAGTGTGTTCCTTGAACTTTGTTTTCAGATAACTGCAGGGTGGGTAATCCTGTTCTGCTGTCTGCCTTATGCCAGCAGTAGTTCTTGCAGCCAAGCTGTGTCAGACCAGGGAATTGATCTGGTCAGCACCAACGTATGTATCTTGGGGTGTTGCTTTAGTTCTCAGCAGGTTCCCTGGATCCATTCTCTATGCAGCCCCTGGGTCTCTAGTGTGGCCAAAAACTGGAGGCAAAATTCAGGGAAGAATGAGCAGGGGAAAAAAGGGAAGGAAAATGTTAACTTGTCCAGTGGCCATCTATCTGCACCTTAAAGCAGCCCTTAAATGATGGCTCACTAGAGTGGCTTGATATAATTACATATGCAAATATGTAATGTATTGACATAAGATGTTTCTTTGTATCACCTTCTCCAGCCTGCCACATGGTTCAAAAAGACAATGCTGATGGTCCTTGTGCTGTTGGTGGCACCTGGGGAAGGGTTGCCCTGGGACATCCTCAGGAGCCCTTTGCCCAGCAGCTCCTGGTGGTCTAACCCTGATACACATCAGATGAGGACACTGGCCAGTGCCAGGCACAGGCTGGCGAAATGCTATGTACCTGCATCAAATAAGACTGCTGCCCAAAATTTTTCTCAAAGGTGAGAAAGGTGAAAGAGGCCAGCAAGTAAAATTTGGTGAGGAAACAAGCCCTATTTTTACTATCTCCCTTTGTTCCTTTTTACTATCTCTCTTTGCTCCTTTTCTGTCACTGGCAGATATATCAACCTGAATTCTTCTGCTTTGGGAATGTATGTGGAATTTAATTTGCTGCGAACCACCACGCTTTCAGATGCTTGACCCTGGCCTGGAAATATAATGTACAGTGTATCCCCAAGATAAACGAACTGAGCAGCATGTTTGTTACTACTTCATCTCTGTCTCTGTGTTCTGTATTAAAAACTAAACAGTGAATAAAAACTGGCATGTAAACTGACCCACCTGTATTAAGCACAGCACTAAGCAAAACAAGTCTACATGCTTAGCTTGTGCACTTCATTTCCATGCATGACAAAGTGCTGGCTCTGTCTCTTACAGCACCATGCTTTGCTGCTCCTGCTGCTCCTGATTACTGCAACCAGAATATAAACAGATGTTCCTGGTAAGACCCTTAAACATAGTGTTGAACTCAAATTCATCATAATTTAGAACTCTTTCAGAAAGGGGTTTTTGCCCTTTGACTATCCATAGCCCAGATTGCATCTTGGACCCATAACTTAAAAGGAGGTTGAATGGTTTGTTATTTGACTGCCTTCCACCTCTGGAGTGGGATCTACCATTTATGCACTGATGTGACAGGCACTATCAAAAAAAAGATTACTCTTCCGTTAACTTCTTACTAAAGAGCACTGATCATCAGATATTGTTTATCCCAGTGCAGATAATTGTCCTTCTGAAGTCAAAATGCATTGCCCAAGAGATGCCTGCAGTGCATGGTTTTAAATAAGTGTTAAAAAGCCAAACCAACCCATAAATCAAATACGCTAGGCATTAGGAGAACAAAGTACTGAACTACCTGATACGATTACTGCAAAACTTAAATAGGTTGCAACATGTCTCTCCTCTCATTTATTTCAAGCCCTGACCCTGAATTGCATCTATATTCTGTCAAGATTTCTAGAAGCTTTTGAGTATCAATAAACACTCTGCTTTCTCTTGAACATGTGTAGCCTTCTCTCTGAAAATTCTGGCAGTGCAAACTCACATATGTTGAACAGAGCTGAAATGATTCAAATGCTTAGACTGAAGCTTCACTGTGACAAGATCTGTGGATCCAAAACTGGATAACTGCAAGATTCTTGAGCAACTTTATGCATGTGGTTGTAAGCATGAATATTGTTAATAAAAGTTACTACATCAATATAAATTTATTTTTAGTCTTGGTAAAATAGCAATAAACTGAGTCAAAAATTCCATAAAAAACCTTTTCTAGCTCTTTGAGAAGAAGCAAGACGAAGGTAGTGGCAATTGCTGAAAACTAAGAAAACAAACAGAATTAAGATTTGTTGTGCAGGTATTTTGTCATAGAAAATTAAGTCACTTTGACAGAGGACCAAGGAGAGACTGAAAAGGTCTTCCTTAAACCAAAAAACTGTAATTCTTCACAGGTTTGTTTTTGTTCTTACAAGACAGTGCTGTTGTTTCATCTAAAGAGCAGAAATGGATGAAACACGAATAATAATAAAAAGGCAGCTTTTGAGTTCTGGTCACTGTTGAATGGTGGTAATTGGCAATATAAAGACCATATCGGTTTTGCTCACCATCATTTCCTAATAAAATTTCTCAAAGTAAAGGCAGATGTGTGGTTACTGCTATATAGCAACTACTCTAATGTATGGTGCTGCTGCTGAAGTAAGCATGTATTTTCATTTTAATTTAAAAAAAGTGTATGTAAAGTTTGTTTGGTTAGAAACCAAATAGAAAAGGTGTAAATTTGCATAGAAGAAGGTCTAATTAACCATAATCAACATGAGAGATTGGGAGTTGATTGTTTGCTGTAAGCACTGCCAGTAATAGAATACACGTCGACTGAAATCAGTTTAAAAAAGTAATGCATTAAAAAACAAACAAACTCCAAACAAGCAAACAAAAAAATCCTGAAAGCTTTCTGAAAAATCTAAATCTAGGTTTTTTTCTAAATTGAGAGTTTCCTTGACTCTGTTTCTTGCTCCACACAGTTGGTGTTTCTCCATCCAGCAGTTGTAAATACTTCAGCCTAAGGTGTGGTTTGCTTGTCATACAGTGCCGCAGTGGCAGGAGAGTATTTTTTTTTTTCAACACAAGCCAGAATGGAGCAGAGAGGCGGTGTTTATGTAAAGTGAGCTGTGTGAAAGGAGTGTGCTGTAATTCAAGAATAATATATATATTTATACATGTAAAATTGAGTTACTCAGGATTTGCTAACAAGCTCTTCATATCTGAAGACTACATCTGCCACCAGAGCGGCATTGAAAAGAGCAGCTTACCTTTCATTTAACCTGTTTGTAAAAGAACCAATGACAAAGAAAGAAGAAATTATTTCTGAAGAGTAAATGCTCTTTCCCTGGTCAGCCATACTGAACACAAAACGCTTTTGTGCAGATACCTAGAAAATAGTAATTCCAACTCTTTGTCTGAGTGGGTATCTTTGAGTTATGACATAATGTTTTGCGCATGCTGGGCATATTCTGCTGCTTTTCATTAGAGTTAAGTAAAGACTGCGTACTTGCTGTGATCAGTTGAAGGACAAAATAATGTCTGGGATTTCTCTCAATGTCAGGTTCATTATTACTGCTCAAAACATAATTTATATTTGTTGAATAACAGCATAAGCTATGAGTATTAGTAGAAAAACAGTTGTTATTCAACTGTTTTGGTTTCCAATAGCTATCAAGTAAGTTCACCAAACTTGCTGCTTAGGAGCTGCCTACACCTCATCCACTCTACTTATTTCTCATCCCTATTTGGCTCATTAGTTTGGACTTATGGTTTGCTTTACTTTCATGTGCTTCACCTGCCCACCACCACCTTGATGTGCTTGAAGACTGCTGCCTTCTCACAGCAGTGATCAGCAGACATGTAGTATGAGTGACAGATTTTGATGAGATGCTGATTCACTCAGTGAGCAACACATGGGGTTTGCCCTGCTCTTGAGTGTTCTTCGCCCAGCCACTTGCTTTGCTTGACTGCCGTGCCTCAGATAGTTGTCTTGTATGTTGTCATCAAAATTCCTCAGACATCTGTATGTGTGTATCTATAAACATCCTTCCCATCTAGATACTGGATTTTCAGGTTACCTTAATGAATCTGGTGATGTTGGCTTTGATTTCTACTGTATGAATGCTTATTAGTTTCCTTCATGAGAAACCAACTCCTGACAAACCCTTACCAGCTGAATTATGGTTTTGATTTATTGTGGGGTTTAATTTATTTTTTTTTTTAATGAAGCTTTTAGCAGGTTACTGCATAGTCTCAGTAGGGCTTGTTCTATGTGCAGTCTTGGGGTGAGGTACAAGGAAGGACACATGCAGGCATTTTCTGAATGTAGTTTTAGAATTTCAAGGACCTGGACACTTGGTCCTCTTAAGTTTATTCTTAAAGATAAACCTAGTCCTCTGACAGCAAATATGTTGGAAGTAGCTGAATGCTTAATTATAAGTTTGGGTACTGTTGCAAATGTTTGGCTTGCTTGAGAGCTTGATGCCGTGGGAGATGGGGTCACTTTGCCTTTGGGAGAGATACTACTTGGCAAAGAGATGGAGATCTGCTTTTCCAATTGCTAGAAGCTCCCTTTACTGTAGTGTGGTGATAAAAATGCACCACCAACCGAGGCAACTTGGAAATGGCTGTCTACAGAAATATCTGCTGCTTATAAGCTGGTACAGGAAGCAGCTGAAGTTTTAGTGGCTGACTGTTATGAGGGAGCAAGAATGGCAAAAGGACTATGCTCATTCCTCTACTTCCATTTGAAGTAGAGGAAAGCTGTTGTTAGAATCTTTAACAGTTTTTGCAGCCCAGTGAGTTAAAAAAAAAAAAAAAACAACAAAAAGACTTGCATCTCTTCACAAGAAAAATCTGATCTGCATCAGTGGAGATGGGACATCAGCAGGGTTTTTAATTTCATTGCAAGAGCATATGGACTCCTGAAATATAGTCTTAGAGTGTAATATTCATGTTCAAAATCAGGAGCAACTGGGCTGTTAATTTTCTTTGAATATATGTATTAGTCTTCCTGAGGAGAAAAAGCATGCAGACATTTTGATTATGCTGCATCTTTATATGGAAAGCTGAAGTAAAATATGCTGTTTAAGGATTTGGCTGGGTATCATAGGAAGTGTGCAGAAGTTCTGCAAGACATACTTTTTAAATCTTAGATGAAGGCAAATGTCTAAGGAGGAAGATGCTCTGTGTCAAGAGTTAGAACAGTGTATTCTTAGTTTCAGGCTGTGTCTGTCAATGTAAGTGTGCACATCCTCCACCAATTTTTTTCAGGCTCTTCCCTCTTCTTTCAAAAGAATTTCTTGAGCAATTTTAGAGTCTATATTTCAGCAGAATCTATGGTGACCACGGGCAACTCCCCTCCCTTGTTCAAGCACCTCTTCCAGTGCCCACATAGACACTTCTGATATTAAACCTTAAATTGATCTGTCACTGCACAATGAGGAATTTTGCATTCCTTATAGTTAGGCAAAACTTTCTTTTGCTGTGGTACTGCCACATCTTTTTTATGACCTGGTGTAAGAGACAACACCCCTCACACTCCCTTTCAGGCCTTAGTCAACATTGCCTAATTGGTTTACTCTTCCCCACTGTAAATCTTGCTATTCTGGCATTCATCCTGCTGATCCCCCTTATCTAGCTGCTGCTGTGGTTGGCTCTTCCTGCCCATTTCTCTTGCTGACAGGAACTGTGTGGCTTGGTGATGGTTGCATTCTTCCTCCTCTCACCCATTACTGTTGCTTTTCCCGCACTGGTGGATGACTAGTGTCCCCATGCTCTCCATTGTCACTTTGCCTGCCACTGTGCAGGCTGGTTGATTTGTTACTTGTGTTGTGGTTTTGTTTTATTTTTAATATTCCCAGCTAAGCTTTGGGCATGCGTGGGAGAGATTGCCATGGAAGCTATAAGTATCTTGATGGCCCTCTTACAGAAGAACTTGGACTGCCCAAGACAGGCTCTTCAGGCTGCAACTACCAGTAGCTCAAAATACATAAGCTGTCCTAAAACCATACAAAAACATGCCCTAAAAATGATAGGCAAAAGTGGACCTCCAGTTTTAACATCGTGTGGCTTCTATCTGTAACCTCAGCAACATCTTCCCAGCATTCATTGCTAGCACTGTGCACGTGCTGTACTCGCTTGGGGTGAAGTGCAGAGAAAAGGGAAAAAGGAGGAGCAAATTCACAGGTCAAAATAGCAACATAAGTCGCTTAGGTCTCGATGTAAGGCTGAGAGTTAATCAGCAAGCCATCACAGCTTGTTAACTTGATCAAAGTATCTAGGTCATTAATGGGCTTGGCAGTGAGGTAAATTGACTTTATATATTTTTTGGTTCAAGTTTATGGGTGTAGAGGATTTCTTTTGCTGTGTTAAATTGTTGGTTGACTTGATCAGAGACCCTGAGTTAGCTGCTGTTTATGAAAATAGTCAAGAGAGTGCTCCTATAAATGTAAAATGTAAAACATCTTAGTATTTGTTTCTTCTTGTCTTATTAATTTCCACTTCAGTAAAACACAACTGAACTAAATACCTTTGGAGAAGTCTTAATGTGTCTTCTTGTTAATGTGAAATTGCCTTTTAACCCCTTATGCTTTTTTAAAGATGGAGTAAAGTTTCTGTGGCCATGGCAAAGTAAGTTATATCAGCCTAAAATATTAGTTTCCTAATGAAAGGGGACTCAGGGTGCCCAGGTGCATGTCCTACGTTTCACTTTGATTTCATAATAGAAAGAGATTGGTGCTACTTCCATTTTCTAATGCAGAGGTTTTTATGTTAATTTTATGTTAATTCTTGTGCTTGAAAGCAGTTGGGAGATCTTGGAAGCACTCCTGTACCACCTTCCTCAAATAGGCCACTGTGTTGGCTGAAGCAGATTTCACCACCTTTGCTTCCATTGAGCTTCTCTGTAGTTCAAGTTTTTCAGAGAAATTACTTCTATAGAAATCAATGAGCGAACTATTCTCTAGGGTTCATGCATGTAAAGGTTTTACAGAGAGTTAAAACAAGCTGAAATCTCTCTGGAAACACAGTTATAGCACATAAGCTCTGTGACTAGTCTCTAAAACATGTCAAGCTTTTCCTTCTGTTTTTACATTTCTTTGATTTTTATTTCCTCTTCATGCATGAGCAAGGAAGAAAGGAGCACTTTGTTTTACATCTGCCACTTTGCATGAGCAACTGAGGTTTCCCATAAGTAGTCTTAAACATCAAAAAGTGAGTTTAATAAGATTTTTCATGCATATGGCATCTTGTGTTTAAATAGGGTGACAAGTAATGGGAATTGTGTTAGAGGACAGCAGAGCCTGGGTCAGCTGTGACAAGTGGTGGTTCTGTTGCAGGGTGAGCTTGCTGCAGCATGAGGGCTGGCTGGGGGGGGTGTCAGCCAATGACAAAGATATTGATAGCTGGTTTGCACATTTGAATTATTGAATAACACTTCTTTTTGACAGGCTGGAAGAAAATAATTTATGTGCTAGTATATTAAGGCATGTGGTAGTGGAGTTCTTGGTTGGTGATAGCATGTGGTAGTGGAGTTCTTGGTGCCATAAGCCAGAGTTTTGATACACCATTGACCTTTTTGTTGCTTTTGAATCAGTGTTCTGGTAGCTCACTTCTGCCAGCGCCTAATATCTTGTCTGGGACTGGCAGGCTCTTAACTGATTAAGTATTTCTTGAACCCTTCTTACTGTGTTCAGTAACCTGAATACTGGGTCATAGATGACAGATTTTATCATTTGTTGATTACTCTGATAGGGCTATTTCACTCTTTGTTCTTGTAGTCAAGATTGCCTTGTGTGCGTAGATGTTGGGAATGGTGATCTCAAAACCTTTAAACTGAAGTACTGTCACCAGACACTGAGTATTTGTTACATGAGCTACTATTAATTACACTGTTAAATTCTTACTATACTGATTGCAATCATTTTTTCCTTCCTAGCCTAGTTTTCGAACCACATCTATGATGTCACTCTGTTCCGTTGTTACCGAAGTGCATTAACATAAGCTGTTCCAAGGGAAGATTTTAGAGGTTTGCAGCTTAATCCGAGTGATCTAATTTTTAGTTTCTCAAATCTGTTTCTTAAAGGAGTGGTTTTATTCCTGACTCTAAAATACTGTTAAAATAATGTGTTTAAGATGGCCATGACTATTTTAGGAGAGGATCTGATTTGAGACCATCTGAAGAACTTCAACATGCACAAGTACACGGGACCTGATGAAATCCATCCACGGGTCCTGAAGGAGCTGGCAAATGAAGTTGCTAAGCCATTGGCCATCATGTTTGAAAGATCATGGCAGTCAGGTGAAGTTCCCGACGACTGGAAAAAGGGAAATATAACCCCCATTTTTAAGAAGGGGAAAATGGATGACCCAGGGAACTACAGACCAGTCAGTCTCACCTCTGTGCCTGACAAAATCTTGGAGCAGATTCTCCTGGAAGGCATGCTAAGGCACATGAAAATCAACAAGGTGCTTGGTGACAGCCAGCATGGCTTCACTAAGGGGAAATCCTGCCTGACCAATTTGGTAGCCTCCTATGATGGGGCTACAGAACTTATGGACAGGGGTAGAGCAGTTGATGTCGCCTAGATGGAGTTGTGCAAAGCTTTTGACATTGTCCCACACGACATCCTTGTCTCTAAATTGGAGAGACATCAATTTGATGGATGGACCACTTGGTGGATATAGAACTGGCTGGATGGCCGCACACAAAGAGTTGTGATCAATGGCTCAATGTCTGCCTGGAGACCAGTAACAAGTGGTGTCCCTCAGGGATCGGTGTTGGGACCGGTCTTGTTCAACATCTTTGTTGGTGACATGGACAGTGGGATTGCGTGTGCCCTCAGCCGGTTTGCCAATGACACCAAGCTGTGTGGTTCAGTTGATACTCTGGAGGGAAGGAATGCCATCCAGAGGGACCTCAACACGCTTGTGAGGTGGGCTGATGCCAGCCTTATGAAGTTTAACCATGACAAGTGCAAGGTCCTGCACCTGGGTCAGAGCAATCCCAGGCACAGCTACAGGTTGGGCAGAGAAGAGATTCAGAGCAGCCCTGCGGAGAAGGACTTGGGGGTGCTGGTCGATGAGAAAATGAACATGAGCTGGCTGCAGTCTGCACTTGCAGCCCAGAAAGCCAACCGTATCCTGGGTTGCATCAAAAGGAGCGTGACCAGCAGGTCGAAGGAGGTGATCCTGCCCCTCTACTCTGCTCTCGTGAGACCTCACTTGAAGTATTGTGTGCAGTTCTGGTGTCCTCAACATAAAAAGGACATGAAACTGTTGGAACAAGTCCAGAGGAGGGCCACGAGGATGATCAGGGGACTGGAGCACCTCCTGTATGAAGACAGGCTGAGAAAGTTGGGGCTGTTCATCCTGGAGAAGAGAAGGCTGCATGGAGACCTCATAGCAGCCTTCCAGTATCTGAAAGCGGGCCTACAAGGATGATGGACAGGGACTCTTCATTAGGGACTGTAGTGATAGGACAAGGGGTAACGGGTTAAACAGGGGAAGTTTAGATTTGATATAAGGAGGAAGCTCTTTACTGTGAGGGTGGTGAGGCACTGGAATGGGTTGCCCAGGGAGGTTGTGAATGCTCCATCCCTGCTGGTGTTCAAGGCCAGGTTGGACAGAGCCTTGGGTGGCATGGTTTAGTGTGAGGTGATCCTGCCCATGGCAGGTTGGCTGGAACTAGATGATCTTAAGGTCCTTTCCAACGCAAACTACTCTATGATTTTATGATTCTATTTTATACATTTTTCAATCATATGTCCTCAATAAAAATTTCAACTTGCACTGTAAAAATTGTAGCGAGGTCTTCACCAAGGCCTCATAGCTACACATTATATAGAAATTTTGAATATCACCCTTAGTGTAAATTTGTGTTAACTGGCTGCTTCAACTCTCTGTAGAAAATGCTAAGTAGTTTTGAAACTGGAGTAATGATATGATCCTGGAGAATCTAAAGCTTTGTTCAACAATTCTTATTTTTGTTCTGAATATAAAAAGACTGTAGAGCATTTGTGTGTTTGGGTTTTTGTTTTGGTTTGTTTTTTTTTGTTTTTTTTTTTCTGCTTCCTAAATGCTGCTTATCTTCATCTCTATAAAGCAATACTACTAATTTCTTGGGTTTTCATTTGCTTGTCAAGGATTACTAAATGTTGTTATACTGTTGCCTACATTTTTGTCATCTAATGCAGGCTTATTTGTGTCCATACACTTTAGAATTTTAGGTTGTTATTGAGTAGGTAGGGAACTACTGCTTTGCAGCCATTGAGAGTGGAGGGTATGGCTTGCATAACCATGGAATGAAGAAAAGAGAAAGGTAACTGTAGGTGCTGTGCATGGAGTTTCTCAGCTAAATGTCTTGGGTTTAACTTTGTTCCTTTATCTTGTGTTTCTTTTCTGACATGGGACAACGTTTAAACCTCACAAACTCCCTCTTGTTGCAGTTTTGCAGTGTTTGCGTAACACTAAATGCTTTTAACAACAGTTCAGCCTTTCACAAGCTGGCTCTTTCAGTCTTTCCACTTCTTTAACATCTTATTCTCTCATCCGTGTCTTTTAATTCTTAGCTGGCTGCTGTCCTGCACCTTTCGTTGAGTCCTAGCTGCCAGTCTAGCAGATACACTTCTTGGGTCCTTTTTCTAGTTTCTGTACCTGCATAATGGCTGCTAGTTGTTTTCACAAATGTAGCCTTCGTCAGACGTTGGAGAGGTAAAATATAATACCCAAATCCAAGCCAGTGGGCTTGAACCAGCCAACGAGTCAGAACAATATCCTGAACCCTGTCATGCTTGAATTTGATTTCTTGCTCTGCTATGGGTCTCCTACATGGCCTTGACACTCTCGGTAGTCCTCTGTCCCCTCCTCTGGGGTTTCTGCTTACCCAGCTGCATCATTTGTCAAGTAAATACACAGGTTTGCAGGTAGGGCTGTGTCTTTCTGTTGCTGGTTTTGAATAATGGACTTAGCTCTAAGCGCACACAATGTACAATCTTTTATGCTTAATTTACATTGGAGGTTCTTCCCTGAATCACTTTTCTACTCTAGAAAAGTGTGTTGATTACAGACATAGTGGTAATGTTTATGCCTGTTGGATTACCTGCAAATAAAAGTAATAGCGTATCCCTCTGGACAGATAAGGACTAATACTTGAGTGGAAGGCACCATGCAGTGGTAACAGGCAAACACATAAAATACCAGATCTTGATGTAAAAATGACTGTTGTTTTGATGTTTCTTTAGCTGTCTTCCCATGTGTGGCTAGCTTGACAGCTGCTAGAAAAAGTACATCTGGTGATGAACTGAAGTTTCAGAGAGGGTGAACAAAAGATGTAGGATCCCTGATTGACTAGCTTGATTTAATTTTAGCAGTAGCTTTGTTAAAGTTACTGTTGAATAGATCATTTCCTAGAGACTACAGCTCTGTTTCCTATGGATATGGATAGTATCTACTGTCATGGCAGGGTGTTGACTTTGGGTAAATACTGTAGCTGTGACTTAAGATAAGTAAGGCTAATGTGTGACAAAAGTATGAAGGTTGTCTGAAGGACCCATTACTGGCTATTTCATTGTAACATTTTTGTGGTTTGCCAGTGGCACATGTCTTCTTCTTACTCTTCTGCTCAAGTGGATTGCTTTGAGGATTTATTAAATTATGCCAGGCCAGAAGCCTTTAAACTGGTAAATCTGAAATACTATCTGAAATAAATCTGCTGGGGTTTTCATGATGATGCCCTGAAGTGTATTTTCATTCTGCAGGTGTAGAAGACATAACAGAGCAAAGCAAATTGCAGTAGCATGTAGCAAGTGGGTATAACGTTCAAGCCTAAACTATGGTCTTGGAATCTGCAGTCACAGTGTTTTCTAAAGCAAATACGATGTGTTTGGGGGAATAACTTGTAACATTTCCACACCAACAAATGCTGTTCTGTATGAAAATGCTTTTATTACTGTCTGCTTCTGTTTGTCAAATTATTATCTATATAGATTTGCAAAATACTAAATTTAGATAAATCCACATACCAAATCTGGCTTCCTTTCTTTTCAGATAAAATCATTGTTTGATGTGTAAGGCTGGAGGGAGAACTCTTGTATTTGCTTGTGGGACTTGCTATGGAGCTCACGTCCACACACTCTAAAATTTCATTAGTGGTTTGAGTCTGTTGTCTGTCTGAAATTATACTTTTCAGGGGCCACTGAGCTGCTGCTGCCAGACTAACACAGGAAAGACTTGTTTCTGTTGCTGTGGTCTCTGCTGCCTCTTGGAGAGAGGGTTGTTAAACCAGGTCCAAGCTCTGCAGCTGGATGATGCACATTAATCTGAGTTGTGTTAGCTTAGTTGCACAGAATTTGCTAGGATTTTAGGAGAGAACATCTCCATTTCATCCTTTTCATCCAAAAGAAAAAAAAAAAATCCTATAATATTTTTACCTAGTTTACTTACATAACCTGTTGGTTGCTGTTATTCCTTCTGAGAAGAATTAGGTGAAGTTTCTTAGGAAGAAATACATATCGTGGCTTCACCAGTGCTGAGTTCCCCTTTCCTGCTACCACTTCCTCCCCTGCCTCTTCAATATTTTTCTCCACCCCCTAACAACTTGGAGTCAGGGCAACACAGGGGAATAAGATGAGGCATCTCTGTGACCGTCCCCATGGGCTCCATTAGCACTGGCCCCCACTTGCATGTTATCTCACAGAGCAGTCATCCAGTTTGTGGTTGATTCCTGATGTTAAATCTTACTGCCTCTGCAAACAGAGAAGACAGCAAAGCAAAGCCTTTGCAAAGGTTGGGGGCTGTGATGAAGTGCAGGCACATGTGCTGATGTTGCCTGTTGGCGTGTTGCTAGAGAGTCTCTAAGTAATTCTTTTCCCCCACCATAGAAGTGCTGAGTAAACAAAACTTGGTTGCTTCTGTGTACCCAACAGACATTGATGGCAGTGGGGCCATGCTAGGGCTTTGGAGCAGGTTTGCTGAGCAGCATCTTGCCTTGTGGGCTCTAATCTCTGATTAACCCACATAAGGGATGGCTGGATTAAAACAACAAATATCTGTGCTGCCATCTTGTGAACCAGAATTTCATAACACCTTTTAGGTTATTTTGTAAATATGGCAGTGTTGCTATGGCAGCAGAGATCTGGTGTGGAAAAACATTGCCAAAACTATTTATTGCTGATTTAGTGCAAGGTACAGGGCAGGCAATTTGTCACTGTTGCTTGCTTCAACTCATTTAAATTGAATAAGAAATGCATCAGAATTGCTTTGATCAGGGAAATGAATGTCACAATAAACTTCATGCCCATGTGCACAACTTAACAAAACGCAATAACACACAGTGAAATCTGTCTTCTAATACTTATGTACAGACAACCCATACATGAATGCTTCATAGTTTTCAGTGTAGCTCTTACTGAAAGTCAGTATCCTCCCTGGTGAAATCATACTTATAAAAATTTCAGATGCTGCTAAGTCTAACACTATCTGCCTTAGATAAGCAAATCTGAATCTGAACTGATTTATGGAAGGGTAAGAGCTCTAGAAGTTAATCCAAAATCTCTTGCTAAAGGATTTGATCCTCATTTTACATGCTGAAGTTCTGAGTTCTTGTGTAGCAAAGTGATTCACGGTGTCTTCCACAATGCTGTCTTCATGTAATTTCTTGCATGCAACATAATAGAAGTGACTGGTGGTGACATCGCCCACCTTCCTTCCCCACATTGCTCCAGTAGCCTACAATCACAAAATATTTATCTTTCACATAAAGTATGCTTTTTAGGATGGATAAAATTGAGATTCAGGAGAGGCTGTCACTGCAGTATGACTCTAGAGCCTCAAATTTAGAAGACAGCGTTTCTAGAGTCTGTGGCTCCAGAAGTAATTTGGTAGCAGAGGACTATAACTCTGATTTGAGACAAGGCTTTCAAATGTAAAGCAGATATGGGGCTGAGTGCACCAGAATGTGAAGAAAAAAAGGTCTGAAGAAAGTAGTTTTCTCAGCTACTTGCTTTGCCACTCCTCTCCACAGCCTCTAAGTGGAACCTCCAATCTTTGCAGGTTTTTTACACAACTCACACTTTTTTCCATGATGATCTTCAAATTGTATCTATCTTTGTGTGGAAGCTCTGCATGCATTTCATCTGGAAATAGCCTGTACGTATTTGTGAAACAACCTCTTTATAAGGTTTCTGGTTTAGGGTTGTATCACGCTAAAGCTTGCAGTCTGAGAGCAAATTCCAGAGTTAACACAGTCTTTCCTTATAAAAAAATCAATGCCACCAGCACTGCTCCTGCTCAGCCAAACAACACACCTAACTTGCTTCTGCTGCTCTTACCCTCCTTTTTAAAGCAATATTTATGGGACTGTTGGTGTGTGGGGGGAAACTCTCTTTTTGCATTTAAAAACCAGAAGCAAATAAAGAGTTAAGACATGAGGTTTCTTAACAAATATTTACATTCAGAAATCAGAGGCATAACAATGTGGAACTCTATAATGAGTTCTCATGCTTCAGGCTATTTTGTATTGCTAAGTATCTTCAAATAAAAGTTTTGATTCAAAATAATCCTGCCACTTCACAGACACTCAAAATTAGAATCCACCAATTTGCTTTGCGACTGATTGTTACTTTACTAACAACAAGCCTGTGTCACTTGTGTTGAACCATACTGAAAGGCTGTAATTGTGAGCCAAGAGGGTAGTAAATGGGCGGTAACTTATCTTTACCTTGTCTTCACTATACCATTGTCATATAGCAGCATCCAGTGTTCTGAGCATTGGCTCTGGAGTCCCACCTTTATCCAGGAAGTGAAAACCTGATGTCCTCGGATCCACATCTTGCAGCATAAATGCAAAAGGGCAGGGCAGCACAAGTATAAATTTTGCTGCTATAGCCAATGTGTGCTGAATGTGGTGGGCTTTGGGTGGGTTATACAATATATTCTCTCTTCTCTGCTGAGCGCTGGCTCTAGCATTTCCAGTCCCTTAGCCAACTGTGTATGCTTTGTTGACCACACAGACTGTCAAAGACAACTTCATAACTGGTTAAGTCCACAGTGCAGTGCTTCCAGTTCCCTTGACCTTCCCTTGAATGAGATTCAGGGGTGTTTTGCTTTTAAAATGCAAGTCTGAGCTCATTATACTGCTGCTGTTTTGTGTGATCAAATGTGGAAACTGCAATCTCTTGGTGAGCAGCATACTGTTAACTGCTCATGGGTCTGGCACAGAAGTCATTGTTATCTTGCCAAAAATTCACTGCTGAACTGCTCTGCAGCAGATTGCCAAGAGTCAAGCAGAATTGAGCAAAGCAAAAGGAAATTGTACGTCAACACTCACGCCTGGCAGGCTTTCCCAGTTCTATGTATTGGAATTAAAGTTTTGGAGATTAATTTCCATTGATCAGGTCTCGGTTTGGGTTTTTGTCTAAGGCAAACCCTTTGTTTCTGCACTAGGAAGTACTGCAGTATTATGAAAGTTAAGCACGCTGTATTTATGCATACTGGTATATGATCCCAAGTATGTGTCTTTAGAAAAATACTTAAATTGGCATTGGTAGCTCTGCAGGGCTGTTCTAATGATAGCTAATTTTTGGTGGCACTAGCCAGGACTTCAGGGATGTTTAATGTTTTGATCTGCTTCCTGAGGTTCCTCTGTCTCTCCACTGTGGAACGGGGTTTCAGCTGTAATGAGTGATCAAATCAACCACCATGTTCACTGTGGCAGTTTTTCACGTCATACATTTGTCAGTAAATTCAGGTTTGTAAAAACACAGTTGTAGGGATTGCATTGTGGAAAGTTCAAGGCCAGGCTGGATGAGGTTTTGAACAACTTCGTCTAGTGGGAGGTGTCCTGCCCATGGAAGACAGGCTGGAACTAGATGATCTGTAAGGTCCCTTCCAACCCAAACTATCCTATGATCCTATGAAATACACTTGTACATTTGATAGTTATAATAGTTTTATTCCATGAGCTTCATACTAAAGGAAAACATACCATCTAACACTGGGTTGTAGGCCCTTCCTCTTGTGTAGCCAGAGTATTGAGTAGTTTTTGTGGGGAACAGTTTCTGCAGCAGTCTTAAATCTGATGCTGATACTGCAGTCCTGCATGCTCAGGAAAACAGTGAGTGAGCCAAAGGCAGTTTTGCTTTTTCAACCCCAAAGAAAAATAAATTGCTCCTAAGGTACTATAAATCTTTATTGTCAGGTGGATATTCTCTGTTTCACTTAAAGAAATGGAAGTAGAAGGATTTGTCTCTTTTTCAACCCAGTCTACTCCTCCTATCAGTAGCATGTCATATGATAACTTTCATGAAACTCACTGAACTCTGCCTTAAAAAGCAGAACCACACAACCTTAAAGTAATGCTTCTTTCTGTTTAAAACCACAATTCCCTTTTAGCTGAATTGGTGTAAAGGGAACAAAAAACTAGTTTTCTGCAAGTACGGGGGAGAAATGTGCTATATAAATGTGCTACATAAATGTGCTGCAATAAATACTAGGAGAAAGAGTAACAGAGTTGGGTGGCAGCTGTTTGCATAACTAAAACTTACAAGGTTGGTTGTGTATTTGCGGGATTTCATGCAAATCCAAAGGTTTTCCCTGCCTCTGATTAAGTGTGAAAAACGGACTAAATCTTTTCACAGTAGATCTTCTTGTAGTTAAGTTCTGCAACTTCCAGACATAGGTAAAACCTGTAAAAGCTGTAGGTGTGCTCAGTCTTGAAGACTGATTCCCAAAAGCTTTACAATACAGTTGTCTTACTACAGACATCTGAGTTTGTCTAGAATTCATACGACTTAGTGTTCTTTTTAGCCATAAATGGAAATAAACTCTTCGTATCTTTCAAGTCTGGTCTATTTAATTCTCTCTACGTTTTTTTTTCTTTTTTTCTCACTGAGCCACTAACATGCTTGCTCTAAAAAGAGACTGATTTTGTTAGTTTATCTGGACTTATTGGAATGACAACTGTATTCTTCATTACCCACCCACCACCTCTTCTTTTTCTTTTTTTTTTTTTTTTTTTTTAACCCCTCCTCCCCAGTTTGTTTCCTCATATTGTTTCCGGTTTGTTCCTCAGTGTATTGCATTTACCCACTAGACTGGGTAGCCTTCCTATCCAGAACAGGATGGTTCCAGATTAATCTTAAAGGTTCATCACCACACTGGAAACAAATCCAAACTGGTTTTGCAGCTGTTGTATAACAGGTGGTTTTTAAAGCTGAAGAGTAGCTTTCACCTTGGGTAAGAATCCCATTTAGAGCTTGGGGAATGACTCAATTATATATGGACCCTTCCAGGGCACATATATGTATCTTCAAAAACAGTTCCAATGTAATCTTTTTTTTGGGTACTCTGGACTGATATCAGAAAAATCTTTCAATAAGGAAAAAAAGAGAATTAGAAGTATAAAGGATTCAGTGAAAGCTAGCAAACAGTGTTCTGAGGGTAAACAGCTCCTCTCACTGGTGACGGTGCATTGACCAACAGGGTCAGCTTCAGCTCATGGTGGTTGCTTCCTGTGGCTCAGAAGCTTGTTCTGCTAATCTGTGCAACTTTTTTTTCTGGAAGGCACATTTTAGGAAATAAATTCTGTAGAAAAGCCAACTGGCTTGGGTGAAACCCACATTGCTGGGTGTACACATTCTTTGTTTATTCTTCCTTGTCCTCCATTTTGGAGAAGACAAATGTTATGACATTTTGCCTTAATGGGTATATCTAGTCTACAAAATGTCATTAATGATGATGCCTTTTGTGACCTTTGGCAATAACACATGTACATGGACCAAGGAAACTTGTCACTGAACCAGCTTTTACACTGCAAACTACAGTTCTCCTAATTACACTCACTCCACACATTTTTGTGTGTTATTGTCCCAGACTTATGTCTGGTGGTTTCCTGAACAGCTATTTGGGTAGTCTGTGCTTCAGTGAAAAAACTTTCATATGTCCTGTAACAAATCCAAAAGTGTAATGGAGTAGGTAATTTATCTTGAGTTTTAACCTGAAACAAAATGATGTAGTGAGGTTTTCTTCTCTGTGGTGGGAGAAGAAACTGGCTCACTTTCAACTTGGATCCCAGCTTTCTGGTTTCTAAAGCCATCCCTGTGGAGGTGGTGTTAGATTTGTAATGTTGTCTCAGGCGGCATATAGCAATGCTGCCTCACTGACACTAAGTAAAATAAACTAATTTCTTTAGTTTTGTTCTTGTCCATTTGTAATGGTATTAATGTCCTTCTAACAACAGAGAGATTGCTTAAGTGGGGAAAAAAAAATACTAGGAAAGAACTAGCCAGATTTACAGCTCTTGTAAAGTGATTTAGCTGCTAGAGATAAGAATAATATTACAGGGCCAAAACACTTAGACCACCAATGTAAGGAACTTCTGGTCTAGTGATTAGGATGCTAACCTTTTTCAGGAGTTCTTTGGTAGCAGTTTCTCCTGGCTACTCCATATAAAAATACTGGATAATACAGCTTAATGTCTGTTACTGGCTTTCTGAACTGGCTATGTATTTAATAATTACTGCTTTATATCTACTACCGTATGTACCACATCCGAGTCTCAAAAACATAACTAGTTTACCTCCTTGAAGGATTGAGTCACTCTTTGGTGAGAAGCCATCCTACATGATGGATGACGGAAATGTTTTGGGCAACTGACTGCCAGGCAGACCTCAAATACATAAAGTACCTTGGGCTGTTTCAACAAAAAGCTTGACTGCTTCCTCCCAGCACTGGCACCATGTGTTTCACAGGTGGACACAGAGGGCTGTCACATACTGTGGGAGGAGGATGAGCTGCTGGAGTGCCCTGTGCTGAGATGAGCATTGCTGGGAGCTTGGGCTGTAGAGCACATTGGCTGCAGGAACCAGCCATTTATGTAGCACATTATTGGCCCTGATGCTCTTGAGGTTCAGCCCTGGCATTCCTACCATGGGTTCTTTTTTTAATGCAAACATCAATAATACATTGTAGTCTGGGTTTTTTCCTGGGTTCATCTTAAATTATTGCCTATTTAAAAGCATAGTTCTGTTCAAAAGATCCAAGTTAAAACCCCCCTTAGTGGATTTATACTTCAAAGCATATTGTTTGGTTATTGATGGGTCACACAGTGCAAACTCGATTCTCTAGTCATTTTGATCTGCCAAGTGAATGAATGTGAGAATTTTGTCGTTAGCCTGTACCCTTTTATCTTATGACTGTGTTATGGTAGTGACATTAAAAGTGCAATGGTTGTGGCTGAAAGGTGTCACTTCTATTAAAACCACAAATAACAATGTTTCTCAAATGGTGTCTCTGTAGGTGGATGGAGGTCTGCTTGGAGGAAGAGCTGCCCCCAACTACAGAGCTGGAGGAAGGCTTAAGAAATGGTGTTTACCTAGCCAAGCTCGCAAAGTTCTTTGCCCCTAATGTGGTATCAGACAAAAAGATATACGATGTGGAGCAGGCACGCTATAAGGTAATAACTTTTTTCAGTTCTCTCACTGACAAGACAGAAAAAGGAAAAGTGATGTCTGTTTTCCAACTCTTAAACATACTTAGCATGGTTGATGTTCTGCACCTCTCCTGTAAGATTGTCAGGGTTAGATGGAAGACACACATCACTAGACCAGGATGATGTTAGAAATGTTTTACCCTTACAAAACCTGTTAGTATCACTTACTGTTTCTAAAGCTGAACAAATCATGCTGCTGGCTCCAGGGAGAACATGAGCTTTGCCATTTATACAATTATTTCTTGTTAGGAATAAGAGACTAAAGTAATTCAGGAATTAAACTTGATGACTAATCCAAACTTTATTCATCTTGTATGGAAAGACACTCACTTCATTAGATATGTGTGTTTATTTTATCGAAGCTAACACTGAGAAGCAAAACCAAGCTCCCAGTACTTAAGGTTTGCTTGCTATTTGTGCAAGCTCTTCATTAACTCCAAGATCATCAGTAATACAGAAATGTATACATGCATATGAGCAATCCCATTACAGACTGCATTGTTTCAACATGTAGAACAGGCAGAAAAAAATGAAATGGTCATTTTTAAGGTGTAATCACTGGCTGTTGTTCAAGAGTTGAGAAATTAAGCTGTTCTAGGTGTCATATTGTTACAGAACAGTGGTTAAGAATCCTGATTACATTTAAACACTGCTTCTGAAAATCTCCAGAACTTCAGTCTGGGCTTCTTTTCCTCTTTTCCTCTGACTTTTTAAAAATAATAAAAAAGAAAATATTAAAGAAAGAAAATATTTTTCCTCTTTTAATTGCTGCCTGCCTAGACTGTAGGGAGGATCAGGTATTCAGGTAAGTCTGATGAGTCTGTAAGAGCTCCTTACCCATTCTCCTTCACTGAAGTGCTGAGCAGTGTTAGCACTTCTGAATTTTGGAGGTAGTGGTTCCTAGTATTCGACAGCAAGCCTTTACTCCCAAAGACTACTCTAAGACTGTACAAACGGCCACTTCAGTCAAAGCCCACTCAGATGGGTACAAACCTGGCTTACGTTACTTAAACGAATGAGCTGCGCAGCATGGGGATGTTGATATATCGGGATGCTTTGTGAGCAGCAATGAGACTGTGACACTTTGATCTCCAGGTTCAGACTGGCTTTATGTGACTTTTACCAGCTTTTTCTTCTGTTTGCAATAGCGATCTGGCCTTCATTTTCGGCACACTGACAATACCGTGCAGTGGTTAAGAGCAATGGAGTCCATTGGTTTGCCCAAGGTAAGCCTTTAAATTTTAGCAAAGAAATCCGCTCAAGGCACTGACTCGCTGAGATGCTCTTTAATCTGTTTAAGCATAAACAGGTGCTTACAGTAACTCTACAGGGAAGGGGTTATTTGGGAAACAAATCTGAAGTGAAGGTAACACTGAGAGCAGTGGGAGTGTCAGTTATGTGCTACTGCTGCTAGTGTGCATGGGCTGAGGCTACTGCGGATGAGTGCTATCTGTAGAAATTCTTGGGATGCTTCTCCTGTGGGAAGTAGAAGTGCTAGTAGTGGTTTAGCTATATCTTATTGTAGTACAGTCCTTGTGGGGGCCTGAAAGGAATATGGTTTAAAACAGAAAACTTAAATCTTTGCTTTCTTTTGGTCTCTGCCTCTCATTGTGTCTCTTGCTGCCTCTTCTTCATAATGTATCTCCAGTTTCTCTGCCTCTACCTTTTTTCCAGACTGTCTTTGCACACTCCAGTGCACCTATGTGGCTGTGCTGCTCCTCTTCTTCAGCCAGCTGCTTTCTTGGGTCACCTCTTGTATTTGTCTTCTTTCTTGTGGGTCTTCACTTGTCATCTCCCCTACTGCTGCTGTTTCTGGGCATCAGTGAGTCTTTTTCAGGTGAAAATTCTTTAAGAAAGGGCAGTGTGGAAACACCTACCCTGATTGTTTGGACATTTTGGCACCTGCACACAGCTAGGGGCAAGTAATCCCTCAACCAGGCTGTCCAGCAGCCTTCTTGGGGCTCCTAGCCTGTGGCAAGGCACAGCAGGGAAGCTCAGGCAGCTGCCAGAAGGGCTGTAGGGGCTAGTGGCCAGTCACTGCAGGCAAACCCACTGCAGGTGCCCACAAGCAGAAAAGGGCACCCATGACTGCCAGCAGAAATGCCACAGAGATGGGGAGGGTCCTGCCTTTCCCAGGTCAGGCTTTTTGCTAGTGTAACTTGAGTCATCCATTCAGATGGCTGATTTCCACCCTGCCATCTCTCTTCTGAAACACTTTGCTTCTGTTGCAGAAGGCGGTCATGGCCAAATGCTTTCCTTATTCTTCCTCCCAGAGCTATTGTGAGTGAATGATGAAGAGGGCACTGTACTACTGACTTACTTAGTCTTGTCTCATTAACTATGGGACAGCACAGTCCCAAGTTCCCAGCCTGGGCTGGAAGTGCACTGCCAACTCTCACGGTTAACTAAGTCTATTTTTTTTTTTTTTTTTTTTTGAGAAACAGTGTTTAGTGGCTGGGACCAAGGCCAGGAACAAATTAGTGGTAGAACCAGAATTGGAACTTATGATGTGACTTTTTGGCAAAATTGCTTAATATTCCTCTATTCCTCTCTGAATATCTTTCTCTGTGAATGATGTATTCACAAAGTTAGGGGTACTGGCAATTAGAATTTTGAGGTTTTAAACCATTCTTGATAAGCTTGGTTTGCAAGGAGGTGTTGCAAATTGTATCTGCATCCCAGGTTTTGGATGTCTGTAGGAGCATAAGCCCTACTGCTTGTCCTACTACTGAAGCTTCTTCAAAAGGACCTTTTCTAAAAATCTTGCTGAAATTCTGCCTGCTTATCTTTCTGCCCCCCCCCCCCCTTCCTCCATTGCCCCCCCAGTATTTTTTTAATGCTTTATTGAATTCTTGCTTATGGAGACAACTGGTAAAGTTAAAATAACATCAGAATGGACTTGATTCACAGATGTATAGAAGTAACAGCTGAAATTCTGCAAGTTTATGGTATAGTCCTGCAGAGAGAGCTCTTTTAGTTACTTTTCTGCTCAGTAATATGTCTTCTCATTTAACTGTATGCTCTTTGTTTTTTAGATCTTTTATCCAGAGACTACAGATGTCTACGACAGGAAAAACATCCCGAGAATGATATATTGCATTCATGCTCTAAGGTAACTAGTGACGGGAGTAAAAGTTAAAGTAATCGCCAAATCTAGGAGTGTAGGTCACGAAATGGCTTTAGGGCAACCAGTATATCAAAATCTGACAGAATTTATGTATTCATTGATCTAAAGTTGGAAACAAAAAGTCCAATTTTTTCAGGACTATTGCCCAAATTATTTTAAAAATAAAAATTAAAGACAATTTAATTTAGTGCAGACATTCCTCTCTCAATGAGCACTCCCTCTCACAAAGTTCACATGTGATTTCAAAACACACACTACAATAGAAACCAAATAAAACTTTTTTATGGGGCAGACAAGTCGATCAGAGTGAAAATCATGGCAAACTGATGTCACTCTCCCAAAATGGAGCAAATAACTACTGTATTATGACATCATCACTGTGATGTCATAAGATTTTCCAAGATTTTAAAGTTCTGAGCAACTTGATTTTGAATGCAAATTCAGGAGGGCTTTGACCACACCATTGAAGGTAGAGCTTAGTTTATTTATTTTTTTTTATATGTTCTGCCTCAAAGGTTTTCTCGATGTTTAGCAAGAGTGATAAGCATCTGCCTTGTGCTGTCCCTGGTGTGAAGGGCAAGGGTGTTAGCAGACAGCTCCTCCCTCTTGTGGCTCTCCTAGCTCATTTCCTGCACATGGAGACCTTTTCCTTTCATTAACTTTCTTGCAACTAGTCTTGCAGAGAACATAATTACCTTGCACCCCAGACACTCACTCTTCTGTGTTCCTAATGGTGCTGTTCAAAGGCATGTCAACTGCTCTAAGGCTGTAGGTCAGAAACTATTCAATACATGCTGTAATTGAAACTTTCTAAGGTGTAATCCTTGAAATGTTGTGGCCATTCTTGCACTCTGTGTGTACTCACTGCCAATAAATAGGTCGTACCACCAAAGTTCATCTTATTTCTTTCAAATGCTACATGTTAGGAGTTGAGAGTCCTGGTTCTGTTGTGGTGTTTGCTGTTGGGCTGGGTTGCTGGTTTGGGGTGGGGGGAGGGTTTGTTCATATTTGCAAGTGTTGCTGCTTGAAATTATTATGTCTGGTGTAATTCTAACTATAGAGTATCACCAGGACAATTTGAGGGTAGCTCTCACCTAAAATTTGATAGTGCAATCTGTTCTGTGAGCGAGTGTCTCATGTAAGCTTAAAGTGATTTATTGAATTAGATGTATGGGCCTCTGATGTTAACCAGCTCAGGTGACATGGTTTGCTGAGTGCCCCTCCAGCCATGTTATGGACTGGCTTGAATGTTTTGCAGGAGGTGGAAGAACACAATGAGTTTTTCCAATATTTGCTCCCTCATGTATGGAGGAACACTTCATCAACTGTGCATTTGAATGCTGCATGAACAATAAACCCATCAATTAAATACCTTTATAAGTTCTGCCTAGTCTTTGCAACAGCAATAACTCTTTTCATTTTGAACTGAATTTTGGAATAGGTTGATCTTTTCAGCAGTTTTCCTTTCTCGATCTTGACAGGCCCCAGCACATATGTCAACATCAGAATTAGTCTGTATTGTCTTAGCTTCCACTTACATTTGTCTTGTTTAAATTACTTTTCCTTGCTGCTTATCAATGCAAAGCTATAACTCTGCACTTGCAACTAATATTTTAGAAACAGACTTGCAGGCAGGATGAAAGAATTGAAGAAACAATTGTTAAGCTTCATTTATTTCTATGTCTTTTCCTAAAAAGTGTAGGCCCTTTACTTTCAAATCAGTTCTCTCCAGCCCTTCAAGTTAAACTCCTATGCTAGTATTAAATGGCACACAGCCTACATTGAAAGCAGTCTGGCAAACAGAATTAAGGGCAGGCCATTGGCTTGGCTAGCAACATTCCCAGTTGTACTGGCATCAGAGGAACAGTGAACAGCAGGACTCTGGTTATGTTCCTCTTCTGCAGCTGGCATCTGTTCCCCCAGCTTCAAGATCATGCACCCTACCCACTTTACTCTCTGGGTTTGTTAGGGAATCCTCTTGCAGGGAGTCATCAACAGTTCACTGACCCTGGAAAAGTCCATATCCCTGCTTTTCTCAGGGTCCAGCACCACAGCATCCAGAAACAGCAATTCTAGTCAGGCTTTTCACCTTTGCAGCTGTAGCGTATATATGTGACCACTGTATGAAGAATCACCATTGGGATGGAAAGCTAAATTCTAATGCATCTCGGAGCACATGCTCAAATTTCAAAGGCTTATAACTTCAGAAAATTGAACACTTTCTCAGAGGTGACGGGTTGACCTACTTATTCTTTTTTCAGTTGTTACTAAGTCATTACTCTGAAGTAACATGATTCTTGAGCTTTCTAACAAAACTATGTAAATTTAACATAGGGTATTTCCTTATTCTCATCTTGGAAATCCTGGAGCCATCTTTAGTTCAGATATTTCCTGCTTGAATTCATTTATAGACAGTTAGTGTGCATAACTAAAGTGCTTAAAATTGATAAGATTATTTTTAATTTCCCTTTAAGAAGCATGAAATAGCTTTAACTGGATGCAATAGGAGAAAAAATCTCCATCATTCCGAAGGGTCTATTTGACACCTGAAATGTTAACATTTCACAGGGAAGTTTCTGGTTATTTGGGGTTTGATGATCTTTGAGCTGCTAGAGCACATGAAGATAGAAAATGACTCTAAGCAATATGGTTTAAATGTATTTTTTAGGATATGTGCTGGTTCAGGTCTGAAATGAAGACCATTGCACCAACTGTATGCAGAACAACTTGCACTGTCAAATACAGCACTGCTCTCTCCAGGAAGGAATGACGTAGCAAACAAACAATTTCTAGACTCCTGTTGAATATAATTACCCTCTTGCTTTTTTCCTGTTGAAACCTCAATACTTAAAGCCCATGAAAAATACAAAGGCATAGGTCTCATTTCTTGCACCATTTTTCTTGTGCAAGCCGATTTGGATTTGGTCCTGGACTAAATGAGGTTAAGAGTTGCTTCGCTTAAATTAAGATGCTGAGAGTGATTCATGTTAATAAATAGCAGTGCTTCTGAGACTTTGTTTTTTCCCCTTCCCCTGAAAAGCTTAGTTGTCAAATGACAAATCTGCTTGCAAAGGCAAGTAGATCACTGCTACCTCCTGGACAAACTATCCCTTTGAAGCTGGACAGCTTCAAAACATTGTTTTCCAAATAAGCAGTAGAAAAACACACACATTTTTTAAAGAAGAAAAAGCACACTATTTTCAGATCTGTTTTTTTTATGGCATGTTATATATGAGTTAACCATAAAACAAGACCCATGAACCTCTGCCTGGTATGAATGGCAGGTCTGTGTGGGTGAGAAAGAGGAACTTCACCTGGCGACTTCCGTTTCCCGTTTGTTTCTCCCTTGCTCCTGACGCCTCATATCAAGCTTTCTTAACGCCAAGATCCCCTGCTTTTGATTTTATGTGGGTTCCCTGAGGTTCAAGTCACACTATAAAAGCACTAAGCAAGCTGTTTCAAGTGAAATTGTAACCTAATACAGAATAGAAGCGCCTTGGTGCTCCCTGCAAGACTAGAAGCACATTTTCAGCACCACCTGGTGGTTAATAAATTTATCCAAGCAAAGGAGTGTAGGAGTACCGCATGGCTCAGTACCCTCCAGGAAGGGCTGAGCAGCAAAAGTATTAGTCTCAGATGTTCATACCACATTTTTTTAGCTCTGCCTTTTTATTGTGGTGACACCCCCCCCCACCACCCCCCCCCGCCACCGACAAAACAAAAAAACCCCCAGTGTATCCTTGTGCTGCTGCTGGTCTCCATAACTGTTTGTGTAACACCCTTCAGCTTCCTACCCACCCAGTCCTGCAGCCAGGACTGTTCCCCTGTCTCAAGCTTAAAGTAAAATCTCTTTCAAAGCCCACAAGGAAATACTGGTACGTAGGTAAGGGTAATGGAGGAACGTGATCCTTCATTATTATAGTCATGGTATAGAAAACTTGCATTTAAGACTGCTTTGAAAGCAGTGATTTCGAGGGGCTGCAGCAGTCAAAAGTGTTGACCTACATGAGAAGTGCTGTTGTGTTCATCCAGGTTGTGACAGGGCAGAAGAGCAGCAGCGGTATCATGGAAGATGAAATGTTGATTCTGTGTGCTCTGAAACAAATGTGACAGCTACAAACACTTGCCTTGAAGTCTCATCCTGTGATTTGCTAATAGCAAAAAAAACCAAGCAACAAAACACAACAGGGAAGAGTACCCTTCTAGAAACAAAACCCCTAATCTGCAATACACAGTTGCAGTGTATGAAGTTGGGGTGAGGTAATTTAAGTAAGTGGTGCAAATTAATCCTTTTGGAGGAATGCGTTATTTAAGTCTTTTTTTTTAATTGTACTTTTTTGATCACAGCTTGCAAAACACACTTGTTTGTTGATCTTCAGTAGAAATTATATATATATACATTTGATAAACTATAGAAAGGCCAATCTTTCATGGGTGAATGCATACCTTTGAAAGACACTGAGAAAACATGCATGTACTCGTGCTCTCTTTTATTCTTTCTTTCACTTTTTTTTTCCTTTTTCTATTTCAGATAGCACCCTAGAACTCTAGGAATGAGTATATATGTTTTTGCATGCTATATTGAAACAAAAATATTACTTCATGGATATCACTTTAAATTGAGATTTCTTTGTTTTCCAAAAAGATAAATAGTTAATCACACAAATATATTTGAGATAGTCTCGGATGGACTTACAGGTCCTTGTTCCTCTACATTTAGTAAGAAGGGTATCGGTAATTTGCATGTCTTCAGGTATTAATTACAGGGCAGACACAACACAAGTCAGACAGTACATAGATCCAAAGCTATAAGCTGTACTAAAGTGCATTCACACCTTGATTTCCCCCTTCCCACCCCCCCAGTGTGGGCTTTTGAAATTTTTTAACTGTCCTCCCTTAAGTTTTCCTACTTGTTTACACATCCCCTGTGATCTGAGATACACTGACAGTGCCTGCCTTAGAGATGCTTCTTTGAAATATCAAGTAAAAACAGACTTCTCTTTCTGTAAAATTTGAAAATACAGAATAAAGAAAACTGCAGGGTTAATTTATTCCATATTGGCCCATGAAATTCAAGGGTTAAAAGACAAGATTCATAAAACCACTTTTGTTTTGTACAGAAAATGGACATCTCGACCACATACAGGATTTTACATTTTAAATTTCTTCTTTGCAGTTTGTATCTGTTCAAACTAGGATTAGCACCACAAATCCAGGACCTACTGGGGAAAGTAGACTTCACAGGTAATAAACTGATTATCTGATCATATGTTAGATGGTTGTATCACCCAGTAAATCTGCTAACTTTGTACATATTTTCTATTATGGTCTTTCTCCTCCCACAAGGTTGTTGCGAACACATTCTAATAAAGTAGGGGGGAGGCTGCTGTTTTTAATGAATGTCAGACTGGGAAGGATGAAAGGGGGTGAATTTGCATGGAATACTTGTCATGTCTTAGATTCCTTCAAAATGGGGAGGAAAAACTGCTAAGAAGCCCTGACCACACACACTTTCAAAAACATTGCACCCATATTTATAGGTACAGTGATTCATAAAGAAGTTCTTCGGCTTTTCTTCTAATAATATTTCTTTTTTTTTTAATGTAAACAGAGGAAGAAATCAGCAACATGCGAAAGGAGCTAGAGAAGTATGGCATACAGATGCCATCTTTTAGTAAAATTGGTGGGATTCTGGCCAGTGAATTATCAGTGGATGAAGCTGCATGTAAGTGTGGCTTTTGTTCCGTTTTCTACTGGGTAATTTGACAGAATGCTAACTAAATATTTTCTGTGGTTTAATTCACCATGTTTGGCACCCCTTAATAAATAGCAGGAAAAGCATATAAATTTTCACTGGTTATCATTCTGCATCATTGCTACAAGACTTCTTGCAAGTTTTCAGTCTGCATTCAGTCTGCAGGAGCATCTCTGTTGAACCATAGGAAGTGCTACCAGAAATAAGGATTTCTTACCATTTTTTTGCATGAGTTTAATGTTTTGGTAGCAGGTGCTCCTGCAGAATGATGACTCGATCTCTGTGTGTTCTTCTGCACTGTAGAGGGCTCAGCGGAGATGGCCATGGGAATGTGGTATCTCCTTTGTGCCTCCTTCATGTGTTGTGTTTTTGCAGGAGCCTTGCAGGCTTTCCTCAAACACATCAGGTTGCTTTGTTGGGACAGCAACCTGAGATATTTAAATAAGCTTTTCCTTTTTAGGGAGATTGATGCACAGTTATGGTCCTTTTGAGTCTGATTTGAATAGCCTCCACTCAAAAACATATTTTAATGCTTTTTTGCTGCCCAAGCATATCCATCATAGTACATCTGTTATTTCTCCTTTGGTTTTTTTTTTGATATTTGGGGGGGGGGGGGGGATGTTTGGGTTTTTTGAGGGTTTTTTTGTTTGTTCTGTTTTGGTCGTTTTGGATTTTTGTGGAATGAAGTGACATATTAGAAAAAAAAAACAAAAACACAACCACAAAACAAAAAAATTTGCTTGAACTTAAATGACATGAAACAAAGTGTGTTCACTTCAGTCCACATTTGAGCTCTGGTTATTCTGTTGAAAATCGTAGCCTTTTTCGGACAGCTGTTCTGAAGAACAGAAGGGCTGGCTTGAGTATAATCAATGGATTACAGTGGATCACTGATACAACCCAGTTAACAGTACTGTAGACTGTACATGGGGAGGCAGGGGGAATAAAACTTAATCATAGAATCATAGAATAATTAGGGTTGGAAAGGACCTTAAGATCATCTAGTTCCAGCCCCCCTGCCGTGGGCAGGGACACCTCACACTAAACCGTATCACCCAAGGCCTCATCCAACCTGGCCTTGAACACTGCCAGGGATGGAGCATTCACAACCTCCCTGGGCAACCCATTCCAGTGCCTCACCACCCTAACAGGAAAGAATTTCCTTCTTATATCCAATCTAAACTTCCACTGTTTAAGTTTGAACCCGTTACCCCTTGTCCTATCACTACAGTCCCCGGTGAATAGTCCCTCCCCAGCATCTCTATAGGCCCCCTTCAGATACTGGTCGGAGCAATCCCAGGCACAGCTACAGGCTGGGCAGAGAAGAGATTCAGAGCAGCCCTGTGGAGAAGGACTTGGGGTGTTGGTTGATAAGAAAATGAACATGAGCTGGCTGCAGTGTGCGCTTACAGCCCAGAAAGCCAACTGTATCCTGGGCTGCATCAAAAGGAGCATGACCAGCAGGTTAAAGGAGGTGATCCTGTCCCTCTATTCTGCTCTTGTGAGACCTCACCTGGAGTATTGTGTGCAGTTCTGGTGTCCTCAACATAAAAAGGACATGGAATTATAATATTACGTTCCATTGAAAGTTGTTAAACCTTGCAAAGTAGAATAATTGAAACACGCTGATTTATGATGTTACTTACTGCGCTGAGATTTCCAGACCTTAACTTAAAACGCACTTTCTCACATTGATTTGCATTGCCTGTGTTGTATATTTTGGAAACTGCTATAGCTCAGTATATGCATGCTTCTGTAAAGCTAGCTCTTAAAACAATATCTTTAGAAGTGAGGGTAGTTTGTCTCTTGTTTTTAGCAAATTTTCAGAGATATAATGACTACCAAGCACTTTTCTAGGGAGCTGCCTTCCGCCTCTGAAGATGAAAGGGCTGCAACTTCCTTTTTTGAAAGCTTATTATAGAATGCGTAGGATTTCCTTTAACTTCTGAAGTGTTTTCAGTCTCCATAGAAAAGCAGGGTTTCCTGATGTTGTTTCTGTCCCTTTGGGCAAGGGTTGTGCTGTAGATAACAGGCACTGCCCCAGCACAGGAAACATCTGCTTTGGGAACCCTCAAGCGGCTAGTGAGGTTAAATGTGGAGGTCCTACTGGAAGAAAGGGTCTACCACTCTGCTTCTGAAATGGAATAAGTAAAAGGAGATATGAAATGAAACCACTGATTACTCATGCTATGCTGTCAGCAATAGTAGAAATCAGTGCAAAAAGTAGGCTTAAGCTCTTTCAAAGCAAGCTTATTTATAACTCTCACCATTATCCCATCCCTGCAGACTACTTATTTAAGTCGAATCAGGCTTCTCACAGCTTCTCTTGATAGCTGGGTTCACAATATTCACCAATACCTCTTCATATCTCTCCTAATCTTGAAGCTGTCTTTTGACTACTTTTTGGTATCTCCACTTACATCAGTAAGGCCTCTTCTGCAACTGTGGAAGAGATTATATCCTTCCTATGTGTTTTATTATACGGGGATGTAAGGGTGATATGTGTGTCTAAGAATGGCAGTTGTTTTGGCCCCTTGAAGTTGACCTGGGTCTTTATAGAATCATAGAATACTCCAAGTTAGAAGGAACCCATAAGGATCATCGAGTGTAATTCCCTGCTCCTTGGGGCACAACCTAAAACTGAAACATATGACTCAGAGCATTGTTCAGATAGTCCTTGAACTCTGACAGGTTTGACGCTGTGACCACTTTCCTGGGGAGTCTGTTCCAGCAACCAGCCACCCTCTCAGTGAAGAATCTTTCCCTAATGTCCAGTCTGAACTTCCTCTGTTTGTAAAGTTCAGTGTCAAAGGAACCAGTGTGTGTGTCTCTGCTTGTTTGTCTTCCACTGTGCCAGCTGCTTATGTTTCCCATGTGATGCTGTGGTAAACTGAGATAAAGCAAAATCATTTTAGACCAACTTTATAGCATGAATTTAATGCTAAGCAATGGATTATCCACCAAGAGCTAGGCAAGTTGTCCAGTAACTGCCTTCTATGATAATGTATAGCTTGACTTCATGTTTTTTCATGTCTAAGGGAAATACTAGGAATGGGGTGTTTGAAGGGGAATATGCATTTTTTTTAATATATATTAAACACTCAATTCAAATAAATCAGAAGAAGCAGTGATAGTTTTGAATGTGTTTTACTTCCTGAAATTTAATTGTGCTTTTCATTTCAGTGCATGCAGCAGTAATAGCAATTAACGAAGCTATTGAGAAGGGAATAGCTGAGCAAACCATTGTAACTCTGAGGAACCCAAATGCAATGTTGCTAAATGTGGATGAAGAACTTGCACAAGACTATCAGAATGAACTCTTCGAAGCTAAAAGAAGAAAAGAATCAAATGCAAGACTTAAGGTAGTGGTATTTTATTTGCACTCCTAGTATACATACATGTTCCTTCATGTTGCTTGTCATTTTGTAGTATTACTGTTTTAAAAATTAACTTAATCATAATAGAGCAATTAGAAAAAAACACTTTTAAACTAAAAAAGATGAATAATATTAATGCAACAAGCTGGCAGCCAATTTTTTAAGACTATGATTAATAAGAGTATGATGTAGCTTATCTTCAACCAAAGTAAAAATTACTGGAAGACTAAAGTCAAAAAGGACTGGTTTTCTTCTATTGGCTGCTTTAGAAGTAAAATTAAAACAAAACAAAAATCTGTTTAAAAAGTTGCAAAAACAATTATATCTTTTTTGAGTGTGAAGTATAACCTCTGCCACAGATCTTTAATGTGGAATTATTTGCTTTGTTTTTTACTTGAGAGATAATGCTTTCTGTAGTTGAAAAATACTACACTATATTTACATGGCTATTTTACAGGAAGCAAAAAAATGCTTTAAATTCTGCTCAGCAAGTTACTGCAAAGTGCTAATTTGTTTAGTTCCTGTGGTTGACAAATTCCTTTACAAATACATGCAGCAAATATTTCAGCTGATAAGAGTTTTAATGACTCCTGCTAATAGCTTTTCTCTCTGTAAAGTTTTTGCCTGTACTAGCAGCAGTTTTGTTTTCTAGAATGGCACAATCTCTGAAGAAGAGAGAGATGTCTACGAGGAGCTGCTGACACAAGCTGAGATTCAAGGCAATATCAATAAGATAAACAGTAAGCTGTTCTGGATCACAGAAGTGTGCACATAACTCGGGATCTCTCAGATTCCAGCTGAATGTGACCTGAATCCACGTGAACAAACAAAATATTTCTATGGAATATTATAAAATACGCAGAAGTAGCTTATGTCTGTCTACAACAGCGTTTTCTTGCTGCTCCTTCTTTACTGATCTTTTGGGGGACTAATGGTCTGGGTTTCTGGGTTTTGCTGTAAGAAGTCCTCAGTTCACACTCAAATCATTCATTGCCTGCCCTGTTTCCTTACATTTGAGTTCCTTTTATGTGCAGAATACTGTAAATTTTGACCCCCTTTTCTATATAGAGCCAAAATTAGTTCATAACCTTCCAGTAAGCTGTGGTTGAAGCCCTCACAGACAGGCTTGCAAAGAGCCAGAGACTCCTTTTGTAGGATTAGTCTTGAAACAGATAATCCTCTGCTGGATAAAGATTGCCACTCTAGCTGGCTTTTACAAGAAGTGAGATGCTGACAGCAATGAAATTTTATTTTTCACAAAAGCATATTTGCTGTTTATAAGCATTGTTTTCATTTCAGTTCACATAGCTTTAGTCCAAGTGAATGAGGCTATTGACCAGCAAGATGAAGTGGCACTGATGGCAGGTTTGAACGGCCCTGCTCTGAGCCTACTTGAAGTTCTGCCACAAAATTCCTCATGGTACCTAATGCAATTGTGCAATTCTAAAGAACAGAAAATGCAGGTAATGGAATGGAATAGTACGACACATCAGCTTGGTTTTGGTTTTTTTTTTCTTAGCAGATTTTAATCCACAGAAAGATTACCTTTACTCTGCCTTCAGCATCACTTATGAAACAGCTTTATAGAAGTTTTTGAATAACTGATGTACTAATCAACACTGAAGCAGCTGCATTTGCTCTAAAGAGCGTGATGCCTTTTTAAGTAGTTACTAAGATATAAGAAGAAAATATATAGCATGCAACCCCTAATACTATGTTTGATTTGAAAATCAGTTAAACTTGAGTACATCCAAAGGCAATATTGAATCACTAATGGCAAATGAAAGAATTGGTTTTAAGGAGATTTTATTGGGTTTTAAGGAGAAAAGACATCATTCTGAGCAAGATAAAAATCACAGGGAAAGACTAATTCTGTATTTACTATGTGTTTGATGCACAGGGGATAGTACAATCAAATCCCAGTGTCCCATCAAGGGGTTTTATCCCTTATCTTCCATCAAACTTAAAAGAGTAACTAATTTTTTTTTTTTTTTTCTGATCTGTTAGATAGCAGGGGTTCCAAATATGCTCGACAAAAGTGAAATTCAGAATGAAGTTAGTGTTGCCAATGCGGAAGCTGAGGCTCACAAGCTTAGTGAGTAACTTTTAATACTCAATTTTTACCATCACCACTTAATTATGCTAATCTGATTAACTGGACCCACCATTTCTGGGTGAAACAAGGTTTCTCAAACAGAAGAAATGCTTTGCATTTTATTTTTGAAACTGTTCTCAGTGTCATGATTTCCAAGCCATCAATCTGTGCCACATTGGATATACTCTTATCTGAGGTAGCTAACAATTTTTTCTTTGAATAACTTGAGCCACTAGTAAACACATTGGCTAAAACTGAAGACAGTGCACAGCTTGATGTCTTGAACAAATATTTACCAGTGTAATCCTCATTTGGGAGTGATGAACATCCATGTATAATTAAAACAGAATGACCACATGGAAGAATATTTTGCAATCACATCACAGAGGAAAACTTTTCTCAGTTTTAGACACACTTACCTGTCTAATCTGTTCTTACCCTGCTAAGAATGTCACAAGACAAGTTATAGTTTCTAAAGAAAATATAGTTAAAGGGGATCTAAATTTGCAGTGCATGTATTGTTGCTTTTGACTGGAATCTTCTTTGCTAGGAAGTTCAGCTTTCATCAAACTGCTACATCTGGGCATGGCTTAGTGGCTGTTTTGTTTCTGGTGGTATTTCCAGTGCTTTCAATCCAAGCTGATTGTTTTTGTAATGTGACTGAAAGGCTGTCCTGTGAAGTCCATATAAGCCAGAAGAGAAGTTTGACTTGTTACGTCAAATGTTAGCCTATTTTAGACTGTTTAGACATGGTGAGCAGTACTTTTTCTAGAAGAGTGGCTCCTTGGTAAAGGAAATGAGAAGGGAAAATGTGATGTATGAAAATCAGTAACAGTGATCTGGAGACCAACATATTTCTTATGTTTGGTTTGAAAAGGAAAAAACAGTGGGTTTTGTTATTGGAATGTAAACAATGTAAATTCTATTTCGCAAATTGCATGCTCTGTTCCTGAATTAGAAATCATTAGCTTGGTTATTTACTGAGAGCTTGTCTAGTCCATTTGTGGACTCTGACTCTTTTTCTCTTTGCATTTTTCTCTCAAAAAAAGCATGCACGCTGTAGCTTTGAGTCCTTTTTCCTTTTTGTAACCTCGGGAAAAGCCAACAGTGAGGACCTTCAAGAGCAACGTGGCCCTATATGACCAAGAGGCTTGTTTAGGTGGGCCTGGTTGCATAGAAAGGTTTTCAGCATTTTTGTGTCATATAACAAGATCTGAGTGTTGCTGCATACATGAACTGTGGATGGTGTCTGCTGTACAAGCAGTCTTGTACAGACTTAAGCAGTCAGTAGTGACTGAAAACATTCCCTGGATGATAGTGTACAGAAAATCCGTAAGATAAGGGAGGAGATGGAAATTACACTTGTAATTGTCATTCTTTACCACATACAGTCTAACCGTCAAGGTTGATTCCCTTTGTGCAAGACCAGAGCAGTGCCTTGTACAATGTGTTCCTGGGTGTGTCCTGGCCTGGGTTTCTTCAAAGTTGACTCTAGGTGTGCAATTACAGTGGCTATGCCTAAGCTAAGGACTTTTGTAAGGTTTCTGCAGTTGCCCAACTGGAAGGTGTTTTTTGGCGTTTTTCTGCTAGGTGCAAACATCTGCTGAAGTCAGTTCAGCAAAAAGCAAGCCAGGTGAATTATTCAGGTGCTGAAAAGAGTAGCGCTTGTACTCCTCTGTGGTGGTCTGTTTGATTTTAAATCTGAATTGTAGAGAAGGGGAAAATTCCCAGATGGTAGTGCTTGTGAGGGCTGATCTTCCATGCTGGTTGACAAGCAAAGAAGAGATGGCAGGAACAGGAAGTCCTAGAAGCCATAGCATGTGGTTTTCCCTTCGTTCAGCTACTGAAATTCCCAAACACCCAACATATGGCTGATTTCAACCAGGCTTCCTGAAATGGACAATAAGATGTCTTTGTTACAGTACAGGTTTGTTCTAGCTAGCTGAGTTAGGTCCTGATGAAGAGAGGATTCGAGGGAGGAACACAGTGCAGAAGGAAAGGGTCTTTAGGGGTGAAGCAAGACTGGGGCACTGGAGCTGACATACCCAGCAGTACCTGCCACATGCAAAGCCAGGAGGGATGTTAGGGCTTTCTGTGTGCTAGGATGGGGTCAGCTCCTTGTTTTGGGTTAAAGGTAGAATAAGCAGCCGCTAATACCTAAAAGTCCAGACACTTCAAAGTCCTCCAGCCAATTATTTGCTGCATACCTTTCAACAGACACTGTTTTTGCAGCATTCAGCAGTTGTGTCTTGAAGAATCTCACACAAATGTATCTGGTTTTTCTCTAATGACAGCAAACTATATTCTTTGGAATAACCTAGTTGTCATCTACATGGCATAAAGAGCAAATTGTATATGAAAATTAATAGGCTTTTCTTTCCCTGCTGTTCTCTAGAACTTATAGCAGTTGACAATATCAATACTACAATTCGTAACTGTGATCCTAGTAAAACACTGGTTGCACTGATGAAACCGGAGGCGCAGCTGCCTGTTGTTCACTCATTTGCTGCTGTTTTCTATCAGACTGAGCTGTTCAACCTCCAACAACAGAATGCTGTGGTAAGAGTGAAAAGTTTGAACTGCTTGCTGATGTTATGTAGTCAAACCATGAAAGAGCACAAACATAGCATGTTGTTGTGTAAAATCAAACTTGATTCTATTGCCGTAGTGTTACATATTGCATGAATGGGTCTGGTTGAATAGGCAATATTGAATCACAAAATTAATTTTTTGACACTTTGCTCTGACTGAGCTCTTGTGTTGCAACAAATCAACTGACTTTTTTTTTAATTGTTGCATGCCCTTAATGAGGACTAACTCTGTTATACTGTATTTATTGTAAATACACTATGTAGTGTAGAAAAGTAATCCTCTGCAATAAGAGTAAGACCAAAATAGATGGGACTGTGGCCCAAAGGAAGAAAAGTCTGAAGAGTTGTGTAGCAAACCCAGTAAGCTCTACCACCAGTGCTGTGTTAACCTGACATGCCTGTGAGTAGGAAATTTGTCAGGCTTATTAAATCAAGTCCATCTCCTTGATGGTATCTAAACTGTGTAACTCAAATTCGTTACACTACTTACTTAGCTTCCTGACTGTGGTACATTATTGTCCTACAGAACTACCTGGCACATGATGAACTGTCTATTGCAGTAGAAATGTTGTCAGCTGTTGTGTTGCTAAACCAGGCCTTGGAAAATAAGGACCTCCTAATGATAAAGAATCATCTCAGAACCCCATGTATTGGCTTCAATAATCTGGAAGAGGAAAACTTTCAACGGTAAAGGCTCATTTTGTCTTGACTGGATGTCTAGTGACATGGTTTAGTGATGAACTTGGCAGTCTTGGGTCAATGGTTGGACTTGATGATCTTAAAGGTCTTTTCCAACCTAGTTTATTTTATGATTCTATAACTTGGCAACTTTTGCAAAAGGATAAGTAAACATTTTACTAGGTGGGCTGTCCTGTGTTATGCTGTGAATGAAGCTGAAAGAGCTGCAAGATAAACAGCTGTGTTATAAGTTAATGAGGCATCACATGACAATTGCTGAACCAGCTGTGTCTGTAAGTATAAGAAATTACACTCCCTCAGATGTTTGAGTGCAGAGGACTTGAAGTGCAGGGAAGATACCTTCCAAATGCAAACGTTAAGATCCGACAAGAATTTTTGTAGACACTAAGACATGAACAAACTGTAGCTGGAAACTGTTAATCAGTAACCTCTCTGCAATACTGGAAGATGATCTTTGGAATGAGGTAGTGTTCAATGCTTTAAGGTTCAGGAGGGCCCTTAAACCATGGCTGACTTGGATTTTGTGGTTTTGTTGGGGCTTTTTTGCTTGAGAGCTGCAAAGGTCTTGAAAAAATTAGCAGAGTTTTGCTTGCTAAAAAGCTGAGTACACTGCTGTGGCACATGTGCATGTTTAAAATTGAGTTATAACCTTCACTCAGCTGCCAGCTGCCTGCACTGCCACATGCCTGACTTGTCACAGCCATGTGCTGTTATCTCTCCATTCTTTTGTGTACCTGCGAAAACTATCAGGCAACACTGATATGTGTGAGACATGAGCTCCCAGAGTGTGGGGGAGAGTATGGGGACATAGGACAGTTCTTGCTTCTCCATCACAGGTAGGGAAAACCTCCATGTGCTGCTGGAAGACATTATGAGGCAGAAGGGGCAGTAGTGGCCCTTAAGGGGACAGGAAACTGAGAGTGACCCTTGCTTAGGTGTCTTAGAGCACGAAGGAGGGCAGTCAGGATAGGAATAAGAGGCCAGTGTTTTGGTTAGAGGGAGCAGAGTGCCATAAGATGAAGCAAAATTAATTTGCCACTTGGCTTCTGCTAATGTGAGGTGGTGCTTGTAAGAAAAGCAACATTACAAATACAGTAAGCAGGCCCCATAAAGAAATAGGCCCCAAAGTGCCCAAGTGCAGCATTTCTGGCTGGTGTTACTATGACCTGACCTTTCAGACTAAGCTGCCAGTCAATGTGAATGAAGTACTAGGAATTAGTTGGACTAGAGAATAAAATTCTGATGTCATTATGTAAATGTACTGCCAACCATACACTGAGTATTGCAGGAAGCTTTACACAATACCCAAAGGATTACAGCAGAGCTAGAAAAAATTCAGTGAGGGAGATGGTGTTCAATGGCTTTCTACCAGAAGTCATGAACTTGTTAAAAATGTGTCACCTAAAAGTGAGAATTCAGGGGAAATATGACATAGGTCTGCAAAAGCATGTGTGTTGTGGGGCAGGCTGATAAATGTTGCTATTTTCTTTTATAACTCTAGCTTTCATTTTCTTTTGAGAATTGGAGCAAGAAAAGATTGGACACTATCAAATATCAAGTTTAAAATTTACATAAGGAACTGCCATCTCACAAAACACTTAAATAGTGCTTAGAGGACCTTGAGCTGTAGGGGAGAGAGGCATCATTTTTTTATACCCTTCCTCTGCCTATAGTCCATCATCCTCCACATGGAGGGATCATGGAGGTTGCATGGAGGTTGCAGGAGGTTGCAGGAGGACCTTGAGCTGTAGGGGAGAGAGGCACCATTTTTTTATACCCTTCCTCTGCCTATAGTCCATCATCCTCCACATGGAGGGATCATGGAGGTTGCAGGCGGTTGCAGGAGGACCTTGAGCTGTAGGGGAGAGAGGCATCATTTTTTTATACCCTTCCTCTGCCTATAGTCCATCATCCTCCACATGGAGGGATCATGGAGGTTGCAGGAGGTGCTGCTGCCTCATACTGGGGCTGGAATTCTGTTTGTTGACTTTGTGTCAAGAAGCCAACCATAGTTTCTCCTAGATTTATCTGTAGTACCATGCAGCAAAGTGTATGCCCAGCCTGGGTATTATCATCATCCCCTGTTGTCAAGTAAAGTGCTCTGAAGTAGTGTACAGGGCCATTTTTTCAGATGCATATGTTGAACAAGCAAGGAAGATTGCATGCGTGTGTAATTTATGGCAAGAGATGAGTTTGTCTGAAATTCATTCATTGAAAAAAATACTAGGCACTAAATGATGGATGATACATCTGACTAATTCTTCATGGCAGTTTATCTTGTGTATGAAATACACTTATGTATTTTATATCTTCTTATAGTTACGCTGATACACTATTGTCTATTAAGTCAGAGGCTTCATCTCAAGGCCAAGATTATTTAAGCTGGAATGATATCCAGAACTGCATTGACATGGTTAATATGCAAATTAAAGAAGAAAATGAAAGTAAGTAATTTTGCCTCTACGTCTCCTGGCCAGATGATATTCTGATCCTAGATACCCAAGTATCTGTGCTGAACGACTTTGTTCAGATGCTCTTTGAGAGAGAAGAGTATTAAAACAGCTTTGAACACCTGTTGGGTTTTGAATGTCCTTGAAGTATTCCTAGTTGTGTTTTGGCAGGCTGAAAGGTACTGGGCGGTGTCTGCCTTTTGCAGTGTCACTGTCCTGGGTTTAGCAGTAGCAGTCAGTTTTTCTCCTTCTTGGTAGCTGGTGCAGTGCTGTCTTTTGACTTTCAGCCTGGGAACAGGGCTGATAATACCAATGTTTTCAGTTGTTGCTAAGTAATGTTTACCCTGACCAAGGACTTTGTGAGGCTCATGATCTGCCAGGGAGGAGGGGAAGCCGGGAGGAAGCAGAGACAGGACACCTGACCCAAGCTAGCCAAAGAGGTATTCCATACCACAGCACGTCGTGCCTGGGGAGGTAACTGGGAGTTACCCAGAAGGACACATGGTCTTTTGGGTTGCACTCGTGTTTTGGCAGGTGGTATCGTATTCTCTTCCCTTGATATTTTCTCTTATCGCTGTTGTTGTTGGTGGTAGCGGTGGTGATTTGTGTTGTACATTGGTTGCTGGACTGTTCTTGTCTCAACCCGTGGGAGTTGCATTCTTTCAATTCTCGTCCCCATCCCTCTGGGAGCAGGGAAGGGGACAGCCCCTGGGGGGGGCGGACGTGGGCCTCGACTGCTTCCAGCCCGGCACCACTCACTGGGAGTGAGTGAATAAGCTGTCTGGCAGGGTTTAAACCCCAACAGTCACAAACGCCATGGTCCTGCCCACTTGGCAGTATCGTTCAATATTTGCAGTGGATGGTCTTGCTTTGTGGATTTTGCAGAAATTACAGTCAAAGAGAATACTGGGGGATATGGGAAGAAATTACCAGCAGTGTCCTGTGGAAAAGGAGTTTTTTAATATTAAATTATTTCCAAGCCTTTTTTTTTTTTTTTTCTTCTTTCAAAAGGGAGTTGGTGAGAAATTATTTAGTGCAGTTATCTGTCCTGCTGTCCTTCTAGGTAACTTGATTTCCTATATGAGAGTACCTTGTTATGCCTACTTTTCTAATATAAATAGAGAGTTTATTTATGCCCAATTTGCTAGAGAAAGGAAAGGGAACCTTTCAGACTGTATGTCATTGGGAAGAAGCCTAGAGGGTAATTTAAGAGACTTCAAAAGGCTCGGGCTGTTTCCAGGTGGCAATAATGCACAGCGCTTGTGTGCTTCCCGTAGTGCCATCTGTGTTGTGCATGCTATTGTTTCATACTGGTGAAGGAAGCTTTATATTGCAGAAATACTAAAACTGACTATATAAAACTGTGTATTGCTTCCTAAATCTAGTTGTGGTGGACACTCATGGCTTGCTTGAAGCGTGTGTCCTTTGGCAGGGTGGGATCCTGAGCAGTTCATTTGACTGACATCATCACTTTCTAGTCTGAATTTCTGAAGTCATTTGGAATTGCAAAAGGCCTTAAGAAAGGTGGTCTTGGAAAAAGTCTTTAGTACTAAATAAGCTGCACTTGGTTTCAGTGACACTAGCTGGGGATGGTTATTTGTGGCAGATAAGGGATGAAGAAGGGTAGCCTCTGTTCCGATAAGCAAGCCCTAAGTTACTTGTTGACTGAAGTTCTGGGTGTCACTGGTTTGAACAATCAAGTGATTTCTCTTAAGGTCAACATTATCAGGTTGGTTATTTAAGGTAAAATTAAAAGCAGTGAGGTTAAGTTGATATGTAATCCTGTAGCTGAGAGGTCAGTATGTATGTATTTGTCCAAATCAGGATTCCAAACAGTCTGGTCTGAAATGACTTGAGAATAAGCCTTTCTGTGCTGAGCCAATATGTAGGAGAGTATATTTAAATATGATGCCTAGTGTTTCCTCAAGTTTTGTGTAGATACTCGTACCCTGAAAGTAGGGAAGTCGGTTTTCCTTTTTTCAGGAAGGTTTGATTTTTATTAAGAGGTAGATTCAGATGAATCAGTAACTGTGGCAGAAAGGGACACTGCACAACTTCACAGGAATATCTGAGTAAAAATTATTTTAAATCAACTCCTGTTGCTGCCTCTGCTTCTTGTTACTTGATTTTTCTGTTCTTCATGTTGCTGCTTTGTTTATACCTACTATTGGACAAGCTGCATCTTTTTTTGGTAACTACATCTCTAATAACTTTTCTATTTCATAGGAATCATTGCAATTGGTCAGATTAATGAAGCAATTGACCAAGGAAATCCTGAGAAAACTCTAGAAACCCTGCTGTTGCCCACAGCCAAGCTGCAAGATGTGAGACCAGTAAATGCAAGGCATTATCAGGATGTTCTGCACCACGCCAAAGCACAGAAATGCAAGGTTAGAGCTTTGACTGTTGCTGTTCGTGAGAACTGAAAGGCTAATTCTTTTCACTTACATACGTATTCCTGTCCTGTTGCTCTGATGTTTAGATTATTTAGATGTTTCTAAATAGATTAATGACAACAAACTACCACTAAGTAATTTCCACTATTATTCTGACTAGCAAAAAGGGGTCAGTTCTCAAGGTATTAATACTAAGGCATATTCTGTGTATGTGTCACTACTGACTTGATGTAACCTTGCTTATTTTTAATTCTACCAGGTTGCTGTAGCTATTATAAAATGTAGGCAGCAGTGGCCCTGATGTAGTTATGAATTTGTGCAAGGATCTAGTTGCTAGACTGTGTCAGGCAGGTAGTTATAATATGGATGGGAATTGAGATTTTTTTCAGAAAGCAGTCATAGTCATGCTGAAGGCCTCACAGTGTTCCTTAGCAGACCTCAGGTAAGTACTTTGAAGAGTCTCAGTTGCTTAAATCTCATGTTTCATAACAGTGAAGATTTGTACGTATTTCTGTTCTTGCTTTATCATGCAACAAGCTGACCATCTTGTATGTGCCTTCAGTTAAGCCTATCTGAGCAGGATATTGCTATCTGCTTCCCCAAAAGCAGTGCCCTGGTTAGCATCACAGCTCAGGGAAGCATAAACAAAGATCAGCCTAGCAGCTTGCAGGATGTGACTGACCACAGGATTAGCTTAAAGCTACTTGTACAGCACTTAAAATGTCCGGTGTTTGGAAAAGATGCTTAAAATTCACATAACACATTCGTAAAGTAATACGGTCAGCTGGAGGAAGTAACTGAACTTTGGCTTGTAAAAATATCTTCTAGCTACCTGGCCACTAGCGGTACATGCTGTGACACAGTGTGTTCCAGAAATCTACTGGCAGAGTTTTCAAAAGGCATTTGCACATCTCAATTTCTTGCTGGGATTCCCAGGCAAAGCCTGGTTTCAGTGAGCCCTGAATGCTAAGAAGCATCCTCCTTTTCCATGTGTGCTGAGGAGGGTTTGGTGCATGCTGACTGCTTTACCTGTCCTGCAAGGGTCAGGGCTGGTATTTGTGTGCAGAAAGTGTCTGTACATGTGGTGGCTCTGCAGTGCTGGCCTGGGATGTGCCAGACCCTTTGTGTATGCATAGTGAGCTGGGCTGTCCCCAGGCAGGGACCTATGGCCCACAGGTGCCCTCATGCCTGTACACAGCAGCCCTGCTTGGACTCACTCCCTGGGTGCAAACCTGGTGCCTGATCCCATCCCTTTGTGAATGTGCTGATAGGAAACAAATGGGTGTCTCCCAGTTTTGGAACAAAAATTGTGCAATCTCTTTAAAATCTTCTTGTTCAAAAATTGTTGATGTTCCTAGAGACTTCCACTGGCCTTTCTTTCCTGAGGTATTTTGTTTTTGCAGCCCTTTGATAGCTATGTAAAATCCTCTGTAAACAGAAGCATTGCTCCTGTTTAGGAAGAGAGCAAGACAGTCTACTGTATGTGCTCCCAAAATAAATACTCAGATGCATTGATCTGGCTTGCTTTCTATGTTGGTCCATCACAAGGACATTACTACCCTTTAGGTAAAGATATGAATTAGACTGAACTTTCCTTTAAAAAATAAAAAATCCAAACAGAATTGAAAAGATACAGTGTCTAAATCTGGCTAGTCCCAAATTTTTCTGAGCCCTGTTTATAAAGCAGATCTGCCTTTAATTGTATTTTGCATGTTTAAAGAGTGAGCGATAGTAAAAGGCAATATTTGATTTACAAGGATCAGATAGATCTCTCTGTGAACTTCCTGTGTTCCCCAGTGTCTGGAAAGACATACGGGTCAAACCTGCCTGCTTTATTCTAGCCAGCCTGCTGTCACATCCCTGTAGCTGTGGTTGCTTTGGAGAAGTAGAGTCTGCATCAAAATCTCTCAATACCCTTTACAGGTCTTAATCTCAGATCTCACCTCTTTGTTCCTTGCTTGAAACTGAAAATGCAAACCTGGAATTTGTTTGTTCCTGTAATCTTAAACCACAGCATGTAGCAGTTCCCAACACCATTTCAAACCAAGAGTATTCAGGTTCCAGTGAAGAGAAACCCTGTGTTTAGGGAGGGTATTATTGATGGCTCAAAAGTTAAACAGATGTGTCAAACTCTGAAATGGTTCTTGTGTTATTTTATTTCTTGAGCCATAGACATACAGATTTTGCAGCTAGGTTAATGGCTTCTTCTATTTACAATAGTTTTATAACATCTGGATTATTTTAGTTACCTTTAAAATCTGTTCTTACGCGTGTTGATGGAATGCTATGATTAAAACTAACTTAAATTAGAAGCCAGAAGAAATTGAAGAGGGGAAGTCTTATCAGGCTTCAAATTCCTTGAAGACGTTTTCTAGTGCAAATTATTTTATTTAACTAAAGATTTTTACAATGCTATAATCAAACAGATGTAAAACATTTTTTCACATTCCTGTCTTACATGCTGTAGTTACAAACGCCAACCATTGAGTTCATTTTGCAGGAACTTATGCAGCTTTTGAATTTCTGTAAATGTAAAAGCTGACCCTTTACATTGTTAACATGGACAATAAATCATAACTAGTTTCAGTATTTGTAACACTGTAGGTATTTCCTGTGAGGATGTGGAAATAGAGAATGCTACGAAACAGCTTCCCTGTTTTGCTTACCAAGCAAGAATAAAAACTGCCTGAATTAACACTGATAAGGGTTAGCTCCCAGCAATCCTCCTGGGCTAAAGGAGTGCAGGCGCTGACGAAGTGGAAGAACCAGTCTCCTGTGCAAAGCTGGTTAAGCAGAATCACAGGAGATTCTGCCTTTGGAAGTGTCAGGCTGCTTCTCTACAGCTGTAGATTTACTGCTTATTGAACCCACATGGACTCTGGTTCTTTATTTCCAGCATCCAGGGCAGTATTTTTTCTTGGCCATGTGACAGGGAGGTCCTGCAAAGCTCAACAGCTCCCATGCACGTAGAAAGTGCTTTTAATGTTCCCATTTCCACTGGGCCAAAAACTTATCCACATCACTGATCCTGCAGTAACTGTGGGCCGGGAGCTAATTTGAAGTATTTGGAAATCATGAATGGGCCTAAAGTGCTGTTTGAACATTGATCCCTCTTCTGGTGTTCAGAGGTTGTGGTGACTGATATTCTGTTTTCCTCTCTGTGGCCCTGAAACTGATCTTCTCAGAAGGAAATGGAGGGGTGGCGGTGTATTTTAGGGCTGGAAAAGTATATTTCTGAAGATATTCCTTGTGTGGCTTGTGGAAGGAAGTAAATTTTTATTGAGATTGTGTTCCTTAACACTTTTTAATTTTTTAAGTTTAATTGTTGCACCTGAGGTTTGTTGCTGCCTGGGTTAATACTATACAAAATCGTAATTCCAATAGTATAAATATAGAACTAAATTCATTTCTCCCTGGCTATTTTAACCATTGTTAGATAAATATTGGATTGATTTCTAATTTTCGACATCAGAAAATAAAGGAAAGGGTCAAGACAACTGTTTAAACTGCTAAGGCATAAAGCAATTAGATAAAAAGAATACAGTCTATCTGTTTTGTAATAGTAATAGTTGATGTGATGGATAATAAGGATAATATTGCTTGGCACAAAGCAAATAGCAAAGATGGTAAGGATCAACAGACTGACTTTAACATACCAGAACCATTCATGAGTCTTGAGAGTTTGTATAATTGAGACATAGCAGAAAATTATAGTTGCAAGAGGTATTAAAAAGCCAAAGATAGCTAAAGAAACATAGTAGTAGAACTGGAAGGAAGATACTGTTTCACAGGCATTGTGCACATCATGGCAGGTATAAATGTCCAGTTGTTTCACATAATAGCTCTGTTGCATTATGCAAAGTGGCAGCATGTACAGGAAGACAATGGCCCATACAGCAGCGCAGACTGTGATGGCATAGACACGTTTTGGCAGATTCTTGTAGGTGAACGGATGAACAATGGCCACATAGCGGCTGATGCTGATGCACATGAGCAGCAGAATGGAGCAGTACATGTTGCCATAAAACACTGCTGTGGCAGTTCGACACATCATTTCCCCAAATATCCAGTTGTTCCCGTTGATGTGGTACGCTATTTTGAAGGGCAGCATGATGCAGAAGAGCAGATCTGAAACGGCCAAGTTTGTGTAGAGGATGGCAGTGCACACAGACCGGATTCTGAAGAGCAGCATCCACAAAATGATGGCATTAGATGGTACACCCAATAAAACAGCACTGAGGTAGATGGTGGGTATTAGCTTGGTACTCAGAGAACTAGTCAGATACTCCAGTGTGGTGTTGTTCACTGTTGCTAAAGTGGAGTCATTTGACTTTTTTGAAGAGCATTTGTGTTCTTTGATATGAATGGTCGTTGTTTCGCCTTCTATAGCATACGGAGGGATGTAATCATAGTCTCTTGCTGAAATTCCACGGAAAGTCTTGATAAGTGACACAGTTTTAATTGCAGAGCCATTTAGTGAAAATTCTGAAGCTTAAAAAAAAAACAAACAAAAAAAACCCAAACCCGTTGTTAAAAAGACCAAACTATTTGATTAGCAATACGGTTCGCCTTCAGGAATGGAGAACGATAAACATCTCTTGTGAAAAACAGTATATGTTTAGATTTGGTGGCATTCTCCTTTGCTGGGTGTTCATGTCAAATGAACCAAAGGACAGTCTTCACTGATTTTTGTCATCTCACACCCAACCTTGAAAATTTAGAATGAATTTAGTGTTAGGTGTAGCTTTTTGCATTTTTCATGTTTTCAGCAACCTTGGGCAGGGGGTGGAGGGAAGGGGGGAATCAGACATCTGGGCGATCTCTATCACCTCTAGAGGGTTTTTTCCAGTAGAAACAATGTTGGAAACTCATTATATAAGCAGCAGCCTTGGTCTAGGCTTGATCAGAATTTCCAAAGCAAACAGCAGTACTCTCCTTGTCACTTCATGGATGAAATCCATGACTGAAAAGATGCAAAAAGCTATCATGTCTAACACAGTCTGAAAGTTTCAATTTAGAAAATTGAAACAACCCTCAATATTTTTGGTGTCACATATCAAATTAACGTTGTTATTCAGTTTCTGACTAAAGTAAACCAGATCTTTTCATCTGTGTGTGAGAATGGGGAGTTCATCCTGAGAACAAAAAACAAATGCTTGGACTTGTATTTTCAGTGTGTAAATATCATTAGCATGTGGGCAAGGTCAATGATGCCACTCTTATTAATGCCTGTTCCTCAGTCTTTAGTAGAGACCTTTGTAGGGACACCGACATTTCCAAATGAAGCACAAACATGTACAAAATACTTTTCTAAAACCACATCTTGTGAAATAGGCTTTGCAGAATTAACAGCTGTGTAATTAATTTTGTCATTTAAAAATTTACTTAGATGTGTTTAACGCTAAAAGACTTGTGTAAATCTTAGAGCATGCATCTTGAAACCGAAATTCAAGAGTGGACTGAAGTTTGGATGAAAACCTAAGTGTTTTTCTTTTATTTTTCCATACTGGAATAAAATATGGAAAACAGTTTTATCGGTGCTCACTAAAAGATTTATGGTAGAATATTCTGAAATTATAATTAGTAAATTGCTCCTCTTTTAGTAATTTTCTGGATCTTTAATCCATGAAATGAATTCTAATCACTCTTTTAAAGACCTATATGTGCATGCATGTGCATACATATATATTGTATATATGAAAACCACCTTTAAAAAATAAGCATGGTTTGAAAAAAAATTTAATTCTAGTAAGGAAAAAAATTTAATTCTAGTAAGAAAAAAATTACTATTTGGTAATTTGCTTTGGCTATTTTTGTCACACAAGTTATTTGAGCATTTCCTTCTAATAGCACCATCTGTGAAGGCGTAATTCTGTTGAATTTTCAAAGCAGAAAGAACGACACTCTACAGGTTTAAGTTTGTCATATCACTACAGAAATACTATAGAGAAGATGTGTCTTCAGTTAGCACAGAAAGTTCCTTAAATAAAATTTAATGTAGAAAGTGACTGGGAGGAGGTAAGGTGTCACTGAAATGGAAGGATAAAAATCTGCCTGAAGTGAGACTTCCTAGAGTATAGTTTTCTGTAATGATGTATGTACAGCTCATTTAAGCTGTCAAAGCACCAGCATTATCAAAAAGCCCATGCTATTGACTTAAAATATGGAATAGACTCACCTGTTGTGAAAAGACTGGAGATAAGAGAGAGCAGTCCAGTGAAAACCAGTATCTTCATTGTAGTACATGAAATCCAGCTAGCCAAACAACAATGCTGACCTAGTTCATCTCGAAGTGTTTTGTTTCTCGAGGGGACCTTTTTCCCCTCTGTAAGGGGCTAAAGAATGATTGATCTGTCCTCCAGAAGCATTCTGTAGGCATGAGGTTTATAGCAAGCAGCTAGCTTGTTCTTTGTCTGCTACAGCAAAAGGGTGTGACGTATCCATCTATGCACACATGACTCAGTTTCAGCCCCTGCCCAACACAGAGATAAAATTGTTTTATAGCAGCAGTTTAACTCCTAATTCACCACAAGCCCAGAGCTGACATGGGGGGGTTCTACTGGAATTTGCACATACAGATATATGGGGTAAAAAGGTGTTTCTGGAAAAAAATTAAAGGGTGTGTTTAGTAAATCCTCAAGGGTCCCATCCACAGACTGAAATTGCTGAACTCTGTAGCCTTCTCAAGGAAGCAGTCAGGCTTGAAGAGGAGTGCAGTGATCCCAGTTTAGCAAACGCAAAGGTGATAGCAAGCCACATATACAAACATGCCTTAAGAAAACTATGATCTGCTCTGCCTTCTGCTTCCCTACCCACTGTTAACTGTCTGTGCTCCTGCAGTCTGGCTGCCGGCTCCACTGAGACAGTTCCCACCCCTCCAAGCCTGCAGCCTCTAAAACCTTTCCCCTTTTTTCATCTGCTGTTTTGTTGCTCTCTTCCTTTTTCCGTCTGGCTTGTTTTGTTTTGTTTTGTTTTCTTTCTTGAATGCCAAATAACAATGGCTATCTTCAGCAGGAAAAAAATAAACCCAAGTCTTGGTCTGGCTTCCAAGCTAGCAGCGAGGCTCGGCGTAAGCTGTACTTGGCTCCAGAGCAGTATTTGCATCTGTTCTTTTAGTTAGTGTGTGAAAGCTGGATACAAGATAAGGAATTATTTTCAATTTTTCAGTCCCTTTCTCAAAATTATCAGCTGTAGTTTGTGAATTTAGTATATACTCTGTCAAGTGTTAACTCCAGCTTTCCTGTTGGAAAAACTTGTGGTGTGTGTTCGCTGTCATGAGATTGCCTAACACTGTTTGATTTTATTTAGATATTCTGCTACCTTGTTTACACATATGATGCAGACTCCAAGAATCTGCCTTCAGGGCTTTTTGCCTCTGTCTTTGTAGTTTCTGTGGATAACAAATTTCTTGGATATTTGGCCTGGAGTTGGGCACAAAACAAGGGGATATTCTTTGCAAAGTTGGTTCTCTGTCCACTCTGTTTAGCTTGAGAGTTTCTGGGGGCTTTTTTTAATAAAATATTTGTGTGAAATAGTCCTAGATCTTTATCAAATCAGTACTTTCCTGTTTCTGTCATCATTAGCCTATTACAGACCTGGCACTCCTATTTCCTCTTTAGAAGGATTCCCACACTCCACATGGCCCTTCCCCATCCCCTCCCACCCCTCCACCACACCTCACCCCCCTCTCCACCATTAGATTTTAAAGGCCACTTTAGCTCTGAAATCCTGTTTTCTCAGCTGAAGCATTGGCTAACCTGTGAACATGGGCAGCCAGAGCAGGGTTGGCAAGCAGGAATGCTGAGCCCACTTCCTACACCTTCTATTTTAACTTGAATTTAATGCCATGTACTGTCAGTCTGTAGGAAGAGTGAGACCTGCTCTACTGCTTAATTCCTGAAGCATTTGCCACGTGAGCTAGGTTATCATTACTAATCCTGAGCTGTCCTATGTCAGTTCGTGCTGTTATTTCCTAGCACAATGTGTACTCAGGTGTACACGCGGATCCCTTCCAAATAAAGTATTCTGAAAGAAAGCCAACTTCCTGGAGTCTTCTTCTCTGTGCTCTTTATGCTGCTGTCACAGTGCTGCTTGATAATGTGTGGTTTCATTTGACAGTCAGATTACTTTGCCTTTGTATCATAGAAATAAAAATGTTTCTATCTTAACTCGAGTTTTTTATTGATTTTTAGCAGGATGGCGTCTTTTATACATGGAAACTGTCAGAGATTTCTATTTGAACAGGAGTTTATTGAAGTCGGCAAATAGAATATGAATGTGGTTTATTGCTGATTTTAAGCAGCCAAATTCATTTAGTGTCCAAGAGCTTTGAAAGCGGAGAGCTGTATGAGTAGGTTCAGATAACTTTTGTTATAATTCATTTTTTTCAAGGCTTTTCTCTATTGTATTTTTTAGGAATCCCAAGATGAATCAGCACTTCTGTGGCTGGATGAAATACAAAAAGGAATCAGTGATGGCAATAATAATATAAAAGAGGCAGCAATCTGTAAGCATTACCCTGCATCTTCATTGTTTTCTTAGTCTTGAAAAACTGAAATTGTATTTCACTTTTTCCACATCAGGGAAGTGTGGTAGCCATTTAAATACATCAAAAGAAATGAATGCATTCTCTTTGTCATACTGAAAATTTGGGTGACTTGGATCTTCAGCAGTGGTGTTGGTTTTATACAAAGTGGTAATCCTTGAGGCTTGGCTAATAATTCAGTGGATTTGGTTATATAGGTTAACATCATGACTAAGATTTTTACTGTCAGTGTATCTTCATAAAGCTAGTGAAATGGAAAGATATATGAATAAGAAAGGATATACTGTTCAGGATCTTATTTTGCTTATACAAGTCTAATATCCTGAGGCATGTTGTAAGACCAAATTCTTACATATTTGCAACTTTGTTTATTCCAATTTTATTATAATGCCTTTTTTAATTGCTAACAAACAAGAAATAGGAATATAACAACTTTAAAATGGTGTAGAAAAAGCCCTCAGGCTTTTTGAAGTGCATAATCTTCCAATCTGTAAGGAGGAGGAAATCTGTAGCAAAAATGTGGAGGCTTGTACTGGATGTGCTCAAGACCTTCTGTCAAAGTTTAGATTTAATACAATAATTTTAGAGACCTATTCATAATATGAAATACACTTTGGCACTTAATGTCGAAGCCAGTGTAGCTAGGTGTATGGGGCACCCTGAAGAACATGACGGGGTCCCAGTTTTTTCCTGCCTTGGGCCAGCACAGCGCAGCTGAGACTGATCGCTTGGCATTGGGTATTGGTTCACATTCTGCTTGACTTGACTTTGGATGAGTCAGTGTCGCCTTCTTTTGCACCCTAAGAGCTTGTGAATACAACTGCTGAAGTCGGTGCATTCCTGCAGCACTGCATTCAGCTTTTGTTAGTGCAGTGCAGCAGCGTAATGTTTACTTATAGGCAGGCTACGTCAGTAGTTAGTGTTTGGGAAGTTGTGGGTGGAAGAAAACAAACATGGCTAGCTATGATGATAAAATCCTCTATTCCTGCTACAGAAACACTGCATGTAGTGTTGCTGTTACTTTAGAATTGATTTGATTGGCCAGTACAGTCTTAATGATGTAATGACTGTAATCAGATACACTGAATGATAGACTCATAGAACAGTTAGGGTTGGAAAGGACCTTAACATCATCAAGTTCCAACCCCCCTGCCATGGGCAGGGACACCTCACACTAAAGTATTTTCATAGATCACACATCTGCAGTGAAAAGTGCCTCACTTGTGTGTTCTGAGATGGAGTCAGACTCACAAACATTGTCCCAAATGAACTTTTATACTCAAGAGCACTGGTACTTTCTCTTGTGGACAAAACCGGTGTTCAATCAATGCCGTCCAGAGGCATGAGGAATTATCTGAGCACAAAGAAGGGAAGAAAATGCACAGCTTGTAAACAGGTGTAAGTTAAAGCTAAAGAGCAACTTGAAAACATTCTGATTTGTGTCCACTGGTGTAAAAGCATTGTAAAAGCTCATAAATGGCCTGTAAGAATTAGCACAGGATTATCCAAATACGAATACCAGACAATGTTGCTAATGATAGAATCATAGAATCATGGAACAGTTAGGGTTGGAAAGGACCTTAAGATCATCTAGTTCTTTCTTATATCTGATCTAAACTTCCCCTGTTTATGTTCTAACCTGTTACCCCTTGTCCTGTCGCTACAGTCCCTAACTGTATGGATGGAGTAGTCCATCCCCAGCATCCCTAGCCCCCCTTCAGATAGGCCACTACTCCATCTACTAGCTAGTTTTGCTGTAAAATCTTTTAATTTAATCCATGTTTCACAGCTTTTCACAATCAAGTATGATCAGTAGAACTGTTGTAACGAGTCACTTGTGGAAATAGCTACTAATGTCCTGTACTCTGCCCTCTAGGTTGAAAGGAAGCAGTGTCAGCACAGCACATTCTTCAGAAGAGCTCTAAGGTTTTGGAGCTAAAATCCATGATTTAAAATTTCCCCACGGCACAGAACCTGATACTTCGTATAACAAACACTTCCTGTCTCAGGAAGTTAGCATGTGTGTTCACGTAGTCTAAACTTAAAGTTCAGCTTGATCACAACTTGGGAATGAACTTTCGCTTTGATCTATCTCAGAGACACTATTTTTGAAAGGCACTCCCCACATCCCACTCCAAAACTTTTGCAACATAGTGAGATATTTTTTAGTCAGAACAAAGTGTATTTTTGAGATTGCTGCAGTAATGACAATAAAATCAGCAGTAAACTAAAAGAAGGTATTGGCAGCTGTACTGAAGCAGTCTTGATTCCTTCCAAACTAATTTTTATGACTTCTGTAAATCCTAAATACTACAGTGTTAAAATTTTAAAAGGTTTTTACAGACTGTCTTCCCTTTCACTAAAGGATTTTCTCTTGAATTCATTTAGGAAGATGCGTTCAGTAAATGCTGGTGGACTCCCTAACTCTTTGTGTTGCTGTGTGGTTTGCACCACCTTGCTTCACTCCTTGAACTAATTCAACTATTGTACTCCTTATCTAAGTGGAAGGCAAAATGAGATTGGCAAAATATCAGCTGTATAGATTTTGGGAATAGACACCAATTCCAGCCTTAGTCTTGCACAGGAAGTCTGTCTGTCAAAACAGGATTTGTCATAAAAGGGTCTCAGTTATGGGAAAAAGCCAATATTTGGCCCTTTTGAGATTTTGGCCTTATCGCCCCAGACAACTGTGTCTGTCTATATCATAGCTGTTTGAAAGGACGGGTGTCAAAAAAAGCCCTTCACAGTGTTGATCTGGTACTGGCATCCCAGCTGCTGCAGGAGCAGACTGGAGTCTGCAGTTCTGCAGCTGAGGGTGGCTAAGCTCTGTTTATCTTATAGTTTTACAGGGTTTACATGGCCCTCCTTTAAAGCAACATCTGCAGTATTAATTGTTAGCACTTCAGTGGAAAGAAATAATTTCTATTGAATTCTTTTTGCCCTATAGACATATTTTATCTTTTTTCCTTCAAAAACAGAGGCATAATTAATTAAAGGATTAAGAAAAAGCCAGGCAGCAGGGGACCTCGAGAAACAACTATTAGCTAGGTTGTGTGCTGTTCTGTCTTCAGAACAGCTTCCAGCACCCGTAACTACAGGATGAAAAAGAGGAAGAAAAGCATTCAAATACAGGTGACCAGAGTTAATGAGGCACATAGGACTCATTATGAGTAGGGCTGAGCCCCCAGAACCACCTAGGCCAGCAGCAGCAAGCTGGTAATCCATGACTTCCCAGTTTTTCCTGCTTCCTCACTGCTGAAGTCGAATGCCTGGGCATCACAAGACCACAACTGTGGTATAAAGCGTTCTCCAGTCTCATGTATGCTTGGCAGGTGTTTGTTTCAAAGCACAGAAATATATCGGGATCCTGTCTTGTAGGAATCCAGACAGTGGTGGTGCTGTGTTAGCTTTTTCTCAGCTGGCTGTGAGAGTATTTGGAGATTGATCTGTTACTGTCTAGCCAAATCTACCCATTTCACCTTTGTCAAACTAACCACAAGGAAAAACTTTCTTTTGCTGAAATGCTCCCCTGCTAGCTAAGTCTCATGCTGTGCCTCCTGTGTGTAGGCTTCTGATACTGACTCACCTTTTGGGTCTGCTCTGTGTAGGCAGAGCAATTAAGCACATGGAGGGATCTTTTTTGTATTAATCTGGATATACACAAGATAAGGAGAAGCGTTTGGTATTGCAGTGTGAAGTGCAGCTGTGGGATGCAAAGGTAGTCAGGTTCACTTAGGTCAGTATATAAGGTAGATATTCTGGCTATATGTCTAATCACTTGTTTTTCTGTGCATGGATCTTGAGTTTAGATGTGAGGGAACACCATTAAAGACTTGAGCAACAGTTTCTAAAGCCGTGTATACCTCTAGTGTGTAAGGCACTTTGAAGTGGCATTTTCTACCACACGATGTCAGGTGTGGTGGTATCAGCTCCTTTGGTGATGGTGGGACCTGTACAAAGCAAAGGACACTTACGAGGTCCTGAAAAAGTGTGTGTAACATCGTATAACTTTGAAAATGCTTCATAGCATCACCTTTCAGGGCACTTTTGTGCCCTGAAAGCAAGAGCTGCATTTATGCCAAACTCAAAGGCATGCATTTGCTGCATCAGCTTTAAACAAGCTCCCAAGGGGTGAGGACAAAAAAGGATCCTGACTAGGATGCTTAGTGTTTAAAGACTTTGCTCAAGGCAATCAGTTTTTATTCCTGTTTTCCATGGTAAAAGTGAGCATTAAGGTTTACAGCTTATAACTTAATGACTTCAGGTTTCTCTAGAAGTCTCCAAAATGATCAGCAGATGATGGTCTTTCTGTTAGGGCAGACTAAGTGCAGGGGTACGGGTACCTACCATCCCCAACCTCTGCTCTGGTATCATCTGGTGTGTCACTTGATGGGGGGGAGCAGCTATGCCCTCAGATCATTCTCTGTTGTGCTGCATCCCAGCATGGGTGGAGTGCACTCTTTCTACCTAACAAGCTTGCTGCTCTCCAGAATACTTGTCCTTACAAGCATGAACGATGCTGCAATGGGTGAAGCACTGAATTACTGAGTCTGTTATTCTGCCTGTGTGTGCCAACATTAGAAGTCCATTATCAAGGTTGCTGGAGGCTAGAGCTGTGGGTGCATAAACCACTTAATTTTCTGTCATTATTTTACCCTAGTGGCTGTTGGAACATCAGTGATTAATAAGAGCTTGGAGAAGGGTGATTCACAGCCAATCCTGATGATACTACAGTCCAAGTTTGGATTAAGACTGATTCCCGAGTGTGCTGAAACCTACTTCAGGAAACTCTCTGAAGCCAAGAATCTGAAAGCTATAGAAGGTAAAAAACTTCCTGAATAGCACAGTTCCATGCATCTGTATTACTGAGACAACAGGAAAACCAGTACAGAAGTCTTACCTAAAATCACTGTAAACTGAGGAAGGCAGTTGCTGGTTTTAAATCTTTTGAGAAGTGTTATACTTGCCCAAGAGCTTTTTATGAGATGCTGCACAGTTGTGCGTGTCATCCAGACCACAGTACATGCTGATGAATGAGTCTAGCTTTTTCTAGAGTCTAGCTATTACTTTCTAGAATCTCAAACTTGCCTCTGAGTGAATTTATGACAGCTTCCTGACTGTCAATAGACTAGTCCATACCCTCAGAAAACCATGTCATTTTCCGATGTTGGGTGAGTTTTTTTTGGTTGGTTTGGGGGGGGTATGTTGTTTGTTTATTGTTGGGGGTTTTGTTGGTTTAGTTTGGTGTTGTTTTGTTTGCATTTTTTTTTTTGTTGTTGTTTGTTTTCTGATTTGTTTGGTTGGTTGGTTTGGTTTGTTTTCTGGTAGTAGGTGCAGAGAAGCATTAGGCTGCACAATTCAGCCTTACAGGTTTCTGTAAAGAGCAAGGCACTCTGTGCCAGAGTGTCCGTAGTCCACTTATGGTCCCTAGGCATTGCCAGAGCAGCAGGTATCAGCAAAAGCTGGGCTAGAACCTGCCCATAGCAGGATGATGGGATGTTCTGTCATGTTAGAATTGCAAGCTGGTCATAGCTAACGTAGCCAAGATTAGCTAACAACTAAGAGGAAAAGATACTGTCAATGTAGTACACTTTCTTAGAGTAGGTGGACATATTTCATCCTGCAGCATGGGTATAAGAGAGCATTTTGCACAGCTGTCCTTCTCAGCTTTACCTTGGGGCCTTTTGTCCATGAGGAAATGAGGCTTTTCCTGTCTGTCAGGATACAGCCTTGTTTACTGAAGCATTAAACAAGACAATGTGGATTTAGAAAATGTCCCATGTGAGGTAGTTGTCAATAAAGCCAGCATCTGGCCAGAAGACAAGAACAACATTTTTTTATAAACAGTCTCAGTTCCACTTATGTGAGTGTTGATGGAAGATACACTGCATGCTGCTTCAGAAGCAAGCACTGATTCAGTGTGTTGGGGAAGCTGGCAGAGGACCCGCGCTACATCACAGCTGTATCATTCTAAAAGAATGATCCTGATCCACCTAACAGAATATTTTGAAAACATCCTTACTAGAAAATGGCCCAAGTACCTTTGCATGTAAAATGGCTTTGTAACAAACACAGAGATGACAAATGAGTAGAAAGAGCTGTAAAGTAACAGCGCAGCAGGGCACAGATGTGTACTAATGGTACATATTGCTCTTAGATTCTAATGAAAGTCCATGGATTAAACTGGTAATGAAAAACATGTATGATTACTACTACAATGTGGAAACTGAGGAAGGCACCTGTGATGCCCCCAAAGGAGTTGTACCAAAAACTTCATGGTTATCTGGTGAAGAAATTCAGGTAGGTGGCTGAAATGTTTGCTTTTATTGCAAATGCAGCATAAGCATTTGAGAGAGATAGCAAAATATGTGACTATCAAGGATTGAGGCTGTGCTGGGTGAGACTGAAGATCACTTTAGCTGCTTCTGACAATAGCAGCAACTTAAGGCTAAGCAGTATTAGCACAGTTTCCTGTCTGATGTCTGACAATGCTTCAGGGACTTCCTAAATGGAAGTTACAGCATACTTTTTAATGGCCACCAGCAGAAACTGGTGGAAGAAAGTCTGATAGCTTCCATATCCTTTTATATGTTTTTGGACTTCGCATTGGTCTGTGACAAGGAATTTCATTATGTATGTAGGGGCATGTGGAAACACTGTTTTATGTTTAAATCTAATTATCTCACAGCATTCTTGTACCTCCAAGTTCAATAGGATGAGTGTGATACTTGGAACTTTCTTACTGTAGAGATTTTGCATTAACATGAAATATAACCTGGAACAAAGTAGATCACACAAGCTTCTGCACAATTAGGGTTTTTTACTTGCAATGGTAACAAAGTAGCTTTTCCTTCATGCTGATAAAAATCTAGGGGTAAATAAGAGAGGCTTGGATGGGATGAGCAGAAGCTGTATATACAAGGGCTGGACTACACGATCTCCAGAGGTAGCTTACAAACCTAATGATTCTGTGATATGGTGAAGAGAATACAGAACAAATTCCAGGATGGTTTTGGCATGAGGCTTTTTTTCTGTTAAATGACCTTTTTCCATTATTTCTTAACAGAGCATTGTTGGGCAAGTTACAGCAGATTACAATCGAGAGCAGCTGTGGCTTGCTAATGAAAATCTGATTGTTCAGCTGCAAGCCAGAGCAAAGGGATTCTTAGTCAGACAAAACTACCGGGAGAGAAAAGCTTACCTTCAAAGCCAGGAACCATCTGCCATCAAAATACAGGTATTGTTCTAGAATGAGATGGTGACAGGGCTTGGGTAATTTTCTGCATGCGACAGGTGATCTGGCTGATTCCTACCACTGACAAAATTTTCAAAGAGGTGTGTCTGCCTGTTTTCATGATCAGCAGTTCAAACTTCTACATCTGCAAATATGTTCTTGTCCTCATTGGAGAAATTGTGTTTTTAAATAGCAAATATCAGTTTTAAAAGAATGGCTCATACCAGCCTGCAGTCTAAGTTATTTCAATGAAGAAACTCAGAAATACATAGCCCTGGCTTTCTTTTCAGCTGTTCAGCCTTGTGCAACACACCTAACTATGCATAGTACAAAATCAGAACACATTACTGCGTATTGAAGCAAAAATTCCTTGGCAAAGAACAGCTTAGGAAATACATTCCTTTCTAGACTATCCCCAGTTGGAAGTAATTTCCCTCTGCTCCTTGAAGTCATAGCTGGGTAGGGAGTGGCAGCCACTCTGGTGTTCTCAGGCTCTGGCAGTGTTTCTTCAATGTCTTCAGCTTGCAGAATTCTTTAAAGAGTAGAAAGAAAACTCTGCTGGGAGTGTGAACACGGATGAATGCATGCACAGTGGTTTTAAATGGTGAAATAGCCACCTCCTGCTAGAAGCAATTTACACCAGTCTTGAAAGATGATCACTCAACCTTCCCAAAAATAATAGAAGAATTTACAACTGATGTTTTCTAATCTATAATGATACAACTCATGATTTTACCAATAGCAGCTGCCACTGGGATTAGCTTTTCACTTTATTGCATGGTGTCTAAGCCCAGCAAAGGACTGTGATATTCTTTGAGAAATTCTGGGTCTGCATAAGGGTTCAAAAATATATAGAAATGTAGATAAATAAAGTTGATCTCTGATTATTTTCTATGGGTGTTAAAATAGAAATGAATTGTGAAAAGATAATAAGTAGAATTAAAAAGCTGGAGTCACTGGCTGGATAGAGATGAGATGCAAAATATGTAAAGGTGATAAGAATATCAGTTATTCCTGTCATTGGGTTCCTTACCAAGAGTTTGCTTCTGAGCTAGCAAAGGGAGGGCCAACTGAGGGAATTGGGAGCTTGTAATTTGTGGTACAAGATGATCCTGAGCGACCCTGGAAGATCAGAGACTTGGGAAGGAGTTCAGGGCAGGAACAATTGGGGTCCAGCTAGGTAGGGAACAGCTTTTGGATATAATGAACAAGAGCTGGCACAGTATTCCTTGTGTGGGATGAAGCCAGTGACAGGGATACTAAAGGATATGGGTGTACTGGAGATAAGAATACGGATTCTTATCTCTTTCCCTCCCTACAGGGAAGGGAAGGAAATGGCACTGGAAAACAAACTTTGTTCTAAGATTGATCAAAATTAACATGAAATGTATCAGGGCACCTAAAAATATAAAGGCAAGCTTGCCTACACCTTAGTTATCTTTTTACCACAATGACAGTTTTTATTTACATGATAAACACTGTTGTTAATTTTAGTGTAAATATGCATTTCTTGTTAGTAGTAATGGTCTCCTGCCTTTTATAAAACAGGCTTTCTGGAAAGGATACAAACAAAGGAAAAGCTATGTTGACAGACTAAAGGTGCTTCAAGGCAATGTTGCTGCTATTGTTAAGGTAAGATCCCCCTATGTTTTGGTGCTTGAGTATGTTTTGTCCCTTGGCTTGGTCCTCCACCACCTAGAAATCAGAGACAAGGAATACAAACAGGAGACACTTGTGCTCCAGAAATGTTGATGGCGTTGAAAGTTGTTTAATTGACAGGGTAAGCGAATCACTTCTTGAAAGTGCTGTGTTTGACTTCTATCAGGCTTTCCTGAACTTAAGCATCTCCTAAAAGATTTCCTTACACTTCCCTTTCCATAATGCTAAATTAAAAAATATTTGAGTTGACAGTGTGTTACATTTCATTAAAAGCTGTCAAATCTGTTTGAAAAGTGTTCACCTTTCTGAGATGCTGATGGGATATTATGTCATGAGTATTGCACGATATGGTTTCCTGTGTCTGAAGGAGACTGGTTTACAACTGAGAGCTGAGGCTTGAAGGTAGAAACTGCTGTCAAAGATTATGCTACACACAGGTGGTTAGACCCTCCAGCTCAACTTGCTATCTCAGTCAAAGCCCATTAATCTGGTCACTGGACTGTAGGAGCCCAGTGGTACAGTCATCTACGGTGCCGATTATAAGAACAGTATGCCTGCATAACAGGACTCTCAGAAGTAAGTTTAAAACATTCACGTGCAAACAGTTTGTGCAGTGTCTGTTAAGTTTTTATTTCATTTAAATTTCAGATTCAGTCATGGGTCAAAATGTGGCTTGCAAAGAGATCTTACAGGAAACGTCTGCAATACTTCAAGGATCATGTAAGTCCTTTTCCTTCACTTTGGATATGAAGCATTAAAATAGGGTAATACAACTGTACGGGCAGTTTTGGGAATCTCAGGAAAGAGATTCTGCAGTGCGCATTTCTGAGCAGAGATGTCTCATAACTATACTCTTTTGCCTAACCTTGGTCCCTTTCAGAACGATGAAATTGTGAAGATACAAGCATTTCTCAGAGCAAACAAAGCCAGGGAGGACTACAGAACACTAAGTAAGTGGTTAACAGGTGAATGCTGCATGTTTGGAGGGAAGTATGGTACTATGTTCAGTTTTTCTGTTTGTTTTTTTAACCTTCACCTGGGGGTTCTCAATCTTCTATTCCCCTTCAAAAGCAGATGCAAGTGTTTGCACACCAGTTGTTTTACAGCTAAAAGCATTTTGGTTAACTGTACTTACACAGTATGTCAAAAATACTGCTCTAACTGGCATAAACATCCCTCTGAAGTTCCAGTTTTCTGAGGGTTTTAAGAGTCTTATGTCAACAAACAGTATTATGTCAACTAACAAGCCTATTTATTTCAACTACAGTCGGTGCTGAAAATCCACCCCTGACTGTCCTGCGCAAATTTGCTTACCTCTTGGACCAAAGTGACTTAGACTTTCAAGAAGAACTAGAAGTAACAAGGTTAAGGGAAGAAGTGGTTACAAAAATTCGATCCAATCAACAGCTGGAGAAGGACTTGAACTTAATGGATATAAAGATTGGACTTCTGGTGAAAAACAGAATCACTCTTCAGGTCAGCAGGCTCTGTTCAAGCTCCCTTGGTAGCATGCACTGAGCACTTCTGTGTGTTAAGGAGCTCAGGGTTACTCAATCACAGCATGGCTGAGGTTCTGGAGGTCCTCTGGTGGAACTCTGCTGCTCAAGCAGGGTCACCCAGAGCAGTGTGCCCAGGACCATGACCAGATGGCTTTTGAGTACCTCAAAGGGTGGAGACATTACAACTTCCCAGAGGAACCTGTGTCAGTGCTTAAGAATTAGTTAAAATACTCCTGGTAAATTAAGCACTTTCTTTGCATGTCGTAAGCAATCTCATCAAAATACCTTGCAGTAGATGTTGTCCTGTTGTCTTGAGCGGTATGGTAGTCTGCTGCTGAATGTCACTCTGTTTTGCTACTTGTGGAGAATTGTAATTGCTTAGTAGACTTCAGGAGATTGGAGTAGAATTCTCTGATCATATTAGAGAGCTTGTTCATTGTTAACTAAATGATGAATGAGCCTGTACAGGAGATCAGGTTTCCCAGATGATCACTGTTGGCAAGCCATACTGGTGACAAGATAAAGATGTTCAAAAGGCTGGCTAGTGAATGGAAGAGCAAAATATACAAAGTTGTTAATAAAGTTAGCATGGTTTGGAATATGTTAATTTTTTCAATTTGCCTTTTTTGTGAATATATAATCTAGACTTTTGATCATCTGTCTGCAGGATGTGGTACTGCACAGTAAGAAACTTAACAAAAAGAGCAAAAGTCAGTTGGAAGAGATGGTTATGGTTGATAAACAGGGCATCAAAGGTTTGAGTAAAGAGAGAAGAAAGAAACTGGAGGCTTATCAACACTTGTTCTACCTTTTACAGGTAAGTATTAATGTAAAAAGTTGACAAGGCAGGAAATTCCTGAGGAAAAACTACATATATGTTGCTTGCTTTGTTTTAGTGATTGTGGTAGTGATTATGAAGACTTTTGCTGTAGTATGCAGACTGCAGCAAACACTATGGTCAAGTTCTAGTATTTCCTGTAATTGAGAGAATCTTTCATGTCTTTAAAACATTCAAAAAATATAGCTGTTTTTTCTTAGAATAACTTCAGTCTGTCCTGAAGCCAGAGAGAAATGTTTTCCTCCATATCACTTAGTCCATGTAAATTACTGTCCCTATTATTGTGCATTATATGTTACGGAAAGGAAGTTTCTGCATTATATACTGTGCAGCTGGCAGTATATGATGTATCTGTTCTTGTGGTCCTTTTATCTCGTCTCATCTCACTGAAGTTTTTCTAGAAGGATTTTAGATCTTCCCAGGGCAGACGCTCTCTAATACCTAGGTGGACATGTAGTATGCTATGTCATGTTGGTAGATAGCCATTTTCATTTGGTAAAATATCATTGTCATTGGATCCATGGACCTAATGCGCAGGGGTACTGTTCAGAGAGTACAAATAAAATCCTTACTGGTGTTAATCACAGATATCTAATTGTTCAATATTCAGTGTTTCTTACGCCTCAGAATTTGGAAAAAAATAAAGCCAGTGTAGAAAAGTCACATATACAGGAACAAACATAAATGCATTTAGTGATGATGGAAAGGTAGAGAGCACTGCCCCCTAGTTTGTCCTGGACCAGTACTATTTCAATCATTGTTTTTTTCACAGACTAATCCCACATATCTGGCAAAGCTGATTTTCCAGATGCCACAAAACAAATCAACCAAGTTTATGGATACAGTCATCTTTACTCTATACAACTATGCCTCAAATCAACGGGAAGAGTATCTGCTTCTCAAACTCTTCAAAACTGCTCTAGAAGAGGAGATAAAGTATGCGCATTCAAAGGAAGACTTTAGTTGCTTTGTGTTGGAGACTGTTCAATGAATACTTCATATGTAAAAGAATTTTACGGTTAATCTTTAAGATGTTGTAAAATTAGATGCATATTTTTGTTTCTAGAGAAAACTTTTCACATAACTCCTTTGTTAACTCCACCTATTTCCAATTCATGAAAAAATTATGGTGGACAATATTTTTGTATGAAAAAATAGCTCGGAAAAAAGCAGACACTGGGGTTTCTTGCTTTGTGCTTGAGTATTTAAGGGTAGAAAAAGTCTTTCCTTTCTCTATAAGTGGAGGGTAGTGGCTTGTTATCCTAAAACAATAAAATCTTATTTTATGCCCTTAACAGGTACCTGCTGAACAGGTATTTGGGCCTGAATCAGGTATACGTTAGCTGCCATTAGCTATGCTATGTTTCAGGGGCATTATTATAACACATATAGAACTCAGGTAGTAATTTCTATAATCTTAATTTATTTGAAAGCCTAAGAAATAGACTGTATAAACCTGTTTCAACATAGAAAAGGGATAATTTTATATGTATGGGTTTTGAACACACACATAAATACATACATAAGTCAGATCTGAACTAATCTGTTCTTGATACAGCTCTAAGGTAGACCAGATACAGGATATCGTTACTGGAAACCCCACAGTCATTAAGATGGTCGTCAGCTTCAACCGAGGTGCTCGTGGACAGAATACTCTGCGCCAGCTCCTGGCCCCTGTGGTGAAGGAGATCATGGAGGACAAGTCCCTCATAATCAACACTAGTCCTGTGGATGTATACAAGTCATGGGTAAACCAGCTAGAAATGCAGACTGGTGAGGCCAGGTGAGTGAGGAAGCTGGACATACTGTACTATTTCAATACATGAGGGATCCCTCCTTTCTGCTGTCCCTTTCCTTCTCTGACAAATCGCACTTGTGCCCATGCATCCCTTCCCTACCTTTCTGCAGTATAATGAAAGTTTGGGGGCAGAAATGCTTGAAAAACATGTACTTTAATCTGTTCTGAACAACACAGGGATACTTTCCTGGTCATGAACTTCAAAGTCAACTACTTAATCATTATAAGTGTAGTAGACTATGCCATGGAAGAATTTATAGCCTTTTGCCCAATTTTTATAATAGCATGCCAGTAGTGTTGCAGGCTTTTGAGGAGCTATGCTGGAGTGGGATGTGGAGATGAATGCCTTAAATTACCATTCCCCTTTTGTAATTAAGGGAAGGTACATGATAGTGTGTGCACCTCCACCTAAACAAACTGCCACCCTCCAAAACCACAACGCTAATGCATTTAAGACTTTCATAACTTAGCTAACTTCAGCTTTATTTGTCTGACTTTTTTTTTTTCTCTTCTGTTCATTGATTGCATTTACAAAGTAAAAAAAAAAAAAATCTCAGATACATTTAGCCTGGTTTAATATCTGTTTGCTTCACAGCAAATTGCCATATGATGTAACCACAGAACAAGCACTGACACACACAGAAGTTGTCAGTAAACTGGAATCATCAATTCAGAGTTTGCGAGCAGTAACTGACAAAGTTCTCACGACCATATTCTCCTCTCTCAACATGATGCCGTAAGTGTTAACTTAGGAAGATGCAGTTCATGTGCAGTGAGCTCCGCTTGAAACTCACTGATGGGCACCCTTTCAAATTACATGGTTTCCGATAATTTCCCCAGTAGAGGGAGTGGTTTCTCCACTTCTACTCTGCTTTATCAGCCTCATGAAAGACTCCCTGTTCTTGAAAATTCTGTTTTTCGTTATCACCTCATTTTATTTTTTAAGTGGCTGTAAAAAAAACCCAGTTACTTGGCTGACTAGAATAACTGGTTTATGTTTGTTTAAGTCTTTCCAATATTTTTCCTTTTCATCTGTTCTACATGTAGTTATGGAATGAGATACATAGCCAAAGTTCTGAAGAGCTCTCTCCATGAGAAATTCCCAGATGCAACAGAAGACGAGCTATTGAAGGTAGACACCTGAGGGAAAACTGTTATCAGTTTGTACTGCCAAAGGGGATTTTTGACACCAAGCATTCTAAGAAACTAATAACACTCATTTACTGAAGTAACTTGGCACTTGGGTTGAAAAGGGGTATTCTTAGAAAGCTGAAGTTTATCTGAATCATCTTGGGGTTTGTATTTGTATTGTGGTCCTTACCATCAACAGTCCTTTCATAGAGAAGACTGGTCATATACCTTCCCTCGAGTTGTTAAATAATATGTCATTAAAAAAAAAGCCATATTAAAAATATGCATTAATATTGTAATATAAATACAATGAGAAATGGCTCTAAAAATGAATTGCAAGTAGATCATTACATTATACTTAAAGATGCTGTCCTGGGTTACAAAAGTTGTAGGAATGACAATTGTACAGACTAAAAATTAAAGTGTGAGTAATGGTACTGGCTTGCTGGCCATCACTCACCAACCACAGCCAGGGTGCCTCTTCAGAGGGCTTAAGAAAAGTGCTCCATGAGCCTTCCAGCTAGCTGAGAGACTGTCAACTCTCTCAAATTAGAATTATTTACCCTTCAATAAAGATGCTTTCACTAGTGTTTAATGACATGGCTCTAAAATAACATGCCATTCATTTTAATGGTACTTCCCCATTATTCTTAAAAAAGTTATAGCTCAGTGTTTTATATATATATATATGGTGCATACAGGGCTTCAAACTCAGCTGAAAAATTAATTCTACTTTTGTGTGGTTTACCAATGAATTGGAAATACTTGCATGCAGCATTTATGTGGTATTCCTGTCCATCACTCCAGAAACACAGATTAAGTCATTGCTCAATTTGTGGCAAAGCAAATAAAAAAGGCAGGCAAGTAGAACATAAGGCACCCAATTGAAATTCTAGTTTGAAATATGTAGACTGGAAGTTCTGCATGTGACTACACAGAGGCAAATAGCAGAAAGAAAAGTCCTGCCTGTTTCTGAGATATGGAAGGATTAAAAGTGACCATTCACACAATATAAATTACTGTAACATCGTTATAGATATTGCAGTTTGGAAAATCTGTTCTCTAATCTTTTAGGTCTGCATGTTGTCCTCATGAGAAACAGTGGATTGCTTGTCAGTGAATGCAATAAATGCTGGCAGACATCTGTAGCAAATAAGCCTCTGGAGCTGTACCTTGAAAATCTGGAAGAAACAGTTGTATTTGTCTTTGTGTTCAACTCAATGCCTTATATTAGCTGACCTAAAGCCAGCACCAAATTCAGATGTGATTGTCAAAGTCCGTAACTGACATTCACAGAGGTGCTGCAAGAGGCACATGTTGTAGAAGACCACAGGTTCTTTTAGGTTAGCTACATGGTAACATGTATGTCTTAGGGGTTCTTCTAAGCACTGGTTCCAATAGGTCTAATTCAGAAGTAGAAAAGATTGATCATGTTTTGTTAAATGTAATTACTGTGTGTGAAGGGAAGATCTCCTTATTTTTTCTTTTAGATTGTTGGCAATCTCCTGTACTATCGCTACATGAACCCTGCCATTGTTGCTCCTGATGGCTTTGATATCATTGATATAACAGCTGGGGGTCAGATACACCCTGACCAGAGAAGGAACCTAGGTTGTGTGGCAAAAGTCCTTCAGCATGCTGCTTCTAACAAACTCTTTGAAGGAGAGAGCGAACATCTATCTTCTATGAACACTTACCTCTCGCAGACATACCAGAAGTTCAGGTATGCAAAGCCCTTACAAATACCTATACAGTAAGAGCCCTCCTCTAGTGTGTGTAGAGCAGGTGGACTCCTTGTCTGTAGAAATTCCTTGGAGTTAAAAATTTTGAGTGATCTGCCATAGAAGAAATCCTCACTGTTAAGGAAGTTGAAGCAGGAGTAACAGGAGGTATTTCTGCTTGAGCCTTACATTGAGAACTCATCGTCTCTGCTGGCTTGGTTGCAGTAAGGCTTCCTTACTGCAAACACAGATTGTAAGAGCATCATGGGTTAATCGGTTATCCAGCAGAAATAATGTGTTCTTTTGGTTGGGAGGACAGTTGAGTGTTTTGTCTGAAGAAAAGAATTGGGCAGGAAAAGGTTGTGGTCTCCGTTTTTATCCTTACATCTTTGCAGAGAGATTCCACGCAGATTTTATTCTTTCATCTTGCACACTCGTAGGAATTTGCATGTTTTGCCATACTCTGGAACACAAGTTCTTTAGGATTATAGCCCAGCTTTTGGGGTGATTGCTATTATTAGCTTATAACTGAGTCTTGAGTTGTTGAGTCTTGAGACAAATTCATTTTCAGGACGTGTCTTTAATGTCTGCCCTTCATGAGATTAAATGCACTGTTCATAGACTGAGTTTCCTTGAGAAATCAGCCATGAACATAAAGATACTCAAAATTAGCCATTCTCTTTAATGAAGTACTTAAGGGCATGACATAATCATGAAGAAATAATAGAGTAGAAAGTGTTACAATAAGAATAACAAATGCTAATGTAAAAGCCTACTCTTCATTGTTGGCCCTTTGATTGCTACAAAAGGAAGATTTCCTCTCCTAATTAAGCTAACTTTATACAAAACTGAATCTCTGGGTGGCTGCACTGTGCACTTTAACTAAACCCTCCTTAGTCACCAGCGATGGCTGCTCTCAGCTGCCTGTTCCTCTTGTACTCACCCAGCAACTGCAAATGCATCATTAGCTATGTTAAAAGCTACCAACCCTGCCTAGATCTTTTGCTGTGCATTTATGAACTTGTGCAGGAATTTGTCTAAACCCTTCTTAAACCTTTGAGATCATTTGCCTCCACAAGCTCCTCCTATATTCAGAAGTTTGCTACCTGTCTGTTAAAACAGTGCTTCCTTTCGTTCATTTGAAAATAGTACTTTTCTGCTAGTTTTATTGCATACCCCTTTGTCCCATAACTGTGGGATTTGATAAATGAATTTTGCACCTATCTCATTCAATGCCACTGTTTTTTTTTGTGCAACTTGATCATATTCCTCAGCTTTTTCTCTCCAGACTAAGGAATCCCAGTCCCTTTTTCCTTTCCTGTCCAGGAAAGATAGAACACTTTGTCACTTGTATTCATGTGTAAATGCACTGCCTCCGAAAGTTTCCTTCAAACACTAAATGTAGATTGCAGATATAAGACAAATGTAACACATGGGGACAGACTTTTAGCAGGGCCTGTTGCAATAGGATAAGGAGTTACAATTTTAAATTAGAAGAGGGGAGATTCAGGCTGGACATGAAGATGAGATTTTTCACACTAAGGGTGATGAAATACTGGCACAAATTGCCCAGTGTGGTGGTGGATGTGTGATCCCTGGGGACATTCAAGGCCAGGCTGGATGTGATTCTGGGCAATCTGATCTAGATGAAGTTGTCCCTGCTTATTGTAGGGAAGGGTGGGCTAGATGACCTTTGAATTGACCCTTTCAATGCAAACTACTCTACGATTCTCTATGTCAAACACTTGAATGTGTGTTTTTGTTTTATACACGCTAACTGAAGTGACTTTATAGGGGACAATTACAGAATCTTTCTCATTTTCTCTTAGGAATTTTTTTCAAGCAGCATGTGATGTTCCTGAACCAGAGGAGAAATTCAATATTGATGAATACTCTGACATGGTGACCCTTAGCAAACCTGTCATATATATCTCCATTGAAGAAATTATCAATACCCATTCGGTAAATCAATGAGAATATACTAGTCAACAGATTAATGTACAGATTATTAAATACTTGTGACAAACACTCTAGGGGAAAGCCTTAGTGTTTGCCCTTCCTTTTGAAATAATTTCTTCAGTTCATCTCTGAAGTGGTCTGGAATTGAGTATTTGCTTTTTCCTAGAAGACTGCTTCCATGGAAAAGCACCATCTTGAATAATAATTAGAATATGAAATATTTTTGTTCTAATCTAGTGTGACATTCCTCATTTATTTATATTTATAATAATTTTCCTGTCTTGGCTAAGAAAGTGACACTAATTTGAAGAATCTCCTTTCACTCTGGGAATAGAGGAAAAGTCAGTGTATTTCATGACTCTGGTGTTGCGTCATATGTTTTGTTGGAAGCAGATGCAGAAGTCTGATTTAGAAGGACTGAAGCTGTGGCATCCTGCCAGTTCTTTATCATGGGTAAAGAAAAGATTAACTGTAGTCTTTAGTATGACTCATTAGGGTGTAAGTTAAATGTCTACCACATGGCCCTTCTAAAGCTGGGATATTTCTACCTGTTTCCTGGCTTGCAAACTATCCCCTGCAATGCCCTCCTCTCCCTCTACCAGCTCCCCAAATAAATAAACACCACCCTCAAAAAGCACAAAAAAACCAAGAAGAACCTTCCACTAGTAACCTGGTCTGTTAAAAAACGTATATACTGGATTGTCTTTTGTGCCTATTCTTTCTCTTTTTTAAGGCATGGACCTATGCCTGCATGTTACATGATCAGTGGTTGCATTTAAACACTAGTCTTGGTCAAAACTCCTCTTAGTGGGTCTTATTGCATGTCTAAGGTGTTATTTGATCCTAATGTGATGAAGTATTACTATGTAATTTTATATTAGCTGATAAAATACCAAACAAAATATGAGGTAAAATGATGAAAATAAATTGCCAAACAAATGCAGTCAAGCAGCTGGTCTTTTTTGATAACATGATTATGCGCATTTGCCTGCCCAGAAGAATCAAACAATTAGGTCCTTTGGCAGCCTGAACCTTCATCTGAGTTGCCTTCTCCCACTGCACCTTCCTTGCAAATGTAAATTGAACTTTCTATTCTGCTCATGCAGGTCAAAAAAATAGTTTGAATAAGAGGAGATGCATAAATATCTTGTCTTTTGTCATGCATTGCTCAGCTTCAGAAAAAGTTTTCAAATTTGCCCTCTGCCATCATCTCCCATGGCACTTGCCTACAATCAGTTTTCACTGCACACCTCTGTTGGCTGTAGCTGGAATGGGAGATGTTGCATTCATCAGCTTTGTTTTTTGGTGCTTCCAGATATATCTCTTGCCTTTGCCCCAAAGAATTTGTCCTGTGAATGTCTTTTTCATTCTGTGCTTGTATAGCACCAAGCATGGTGGAGTTCTAATCAGTGCATAGTGTTTCTCAGCAGGTCTCACAGTATCATAGTCAACATTATGTATAGTGTGAGGTAGCTGCTGCACATAAGAGAAACTTATTTTAAACAGGTTAATGGTCATGGGCTTGTAATTCTCAGTTCTGTCCTATAAGTACATCTGAAATGCCTTTCTCTTCTGAATGTAGGCTTTCTGGTTGTCAGTTAGTTTCTAGTAACCGGTAACTTTTGACTATAACTTGCAGGTTTTAAAATACTTCAAATCCTATTTTTTTGCCAACTGTGCATGCTTTGCTAAATTCCAATGATGCTTGGTGACACTCTCTTTCCATTAGCTCTCCAAGTAAGGAACATTGCTTCTATAAGGAATGGACTGTTAAATGTAGCAGTCACTAATGCTGCTGGCTTTATCTAACTCAGCATGAGGTTACTTTTCTCATGGATAATGAGAGCCTGTTTTCAAGAAAATGTTATTGCCTTGTTCATGCTCTTTAGCTTGGCTCACCAGTATTTTTGTGGGTTAAAGTTCTGAGGATGCGCCCAGAAGCAAGGGAAGTTATTGTGAATATGTTCACAAATCTCCTGCAACTTCCATTAGAAACTGTGCAGCAGTTGCCACATAGCTTGTTTCTTGCTTTCCTGTCAGAAATCACTGTATTTGTACCACTGTTGCTGTTGTAAGCTACTGAAATAGCTATATATAGGTATCTCCACTTCAGAGATGATTGCCAGAGAAGCACAGCAAGCTGTTTTGCAGCAAGAGCAATCCCAAATTCATAGTCCAGAACTGAACATGCTTCCCCACCCTGGGTCCTCAATAATCCTGATCACATCAGGTCTGTTTTACAGCATTGAGTCTCCAGATTTATCTACAAGTATAAAGACACTGAGAGTGTTTGGGGTAGAAGAGGAAAGGGTGGAATTTTTACTTTACTTTTTTGGATGATACTTCATTTACATCTGTTTATAGCTACTATTGGAACATCAGGATGCCATTGCCACTGAGCCAAATGACCTGCTGAACGAATTGCTGGAAGGGCTGGGACCTGTTCCTGATGTAGAGTCTTTCCTTGGTATGCTGTTCTTCACCCTTATGGTTAACTTCACTAAATGGGGCAGAATGAAATGGGGATTGATTTTAAATACTCTCGTGTCTCACATAGTTACAGTTTGCTCATTTACTACAGAACTATTTTCTGAAAACTTTCTGTAATATCGCTCCTTATAATTGAAATTTCATCTAATTTGCAATATTCACTCTAAAGAGTGATGTGATTCAAAATCCAAACATTAGTAATTTTGCAACTAGAATGATCCAGTTGTGCTCAAATTGTAGATAGAAAACAAGTGATTTTTTTTAATATCATGAGCTTAAGATATGCTACTAGTGGCTAAGAACTTGGAAAATGTGCACAGAGAAGAGAGAATATTTTATTCTGATACTTATAAAAAAAAATTAAGAAATTATGTAAATCTATTAGAGTTATAGGGAATAAATGTGACTGTGATATTTGTCTTAATTGTTCTAACATGTGAACTGTGTAGAAAGCAGCTAGGTTGTCATGGATTATATCAGCTTCCAAACTGATATAATCAGCTAGGTTGTCATGGATATCAGCTGATATCAGCTTCCAAGCCTGTTAACATAGATGCTACTCTTTCATTTTGCACTATCACTGCATTTTTGGACAAATGATTATCATCATGATTGTATTCTTCTTTGAGAAGATGACTTGTGAGTCCCTTGCACATCAGTAGCTTGAAAAGCAAGAGCTGGTGGCATTTCCAAAATATTCCAACTGGACTTAAAAATAACTGGCTTATGGTTCTGACTGTTCAATGTCTAGGAAAAAATAAAAATAAAAAATCCCGCTTCTAAATGGTAGGAATGGGTGTGCTGTTTAATAAACTTTTGTATTTATCATCTAGGTTCTTGTTTGCTTTGTGCATTGAATCATGGGAGAAATGGCAAACTTAGAGTAAAAGATATTTCCTTACAGGAGAAGGAGCTGTTGATCCCAATGACCCTAACCGGGCAAGCACACTGAATCAGCTTGCAAAAACAGAGATTTCACTGTCCCTAACAAGCAAATATGAGTTACGAGAAGGTGAAGATCAGGATCTCAAGAGCCTGATGATAAAGTATGTTTTGCTCAAAAACCTATATTTTTGGCAATGTTTTATCTTTTTTGTTGTTTTAAAGGTTCCTTCTACTGTGCTGTCCAGACTAAATGCATTTTTGAGTTACTGAGTTACTGAGCGCACTCAGTTTTCCAAAGCCAGTTTCTGTTTGGTCTTAGTCAAACTTTTGCAGAAGTCAGAGAAAGGGCCAGTTTTTCCAGAAAGTTTCAGAAAGATAAACATGCTGCAGTTATGTTCTGGAGCATGACTTGATCATTATCTAGCCTAGTAAGTGCTTTTCCATAAATTTGTAAAAGCATTCTGCTTTAAAAACTGTAGCCCTGGGAAAGCAAGAGACGAAAAGCTGTCTGGCCTTGTAAGGGATAGACAGTATCACGCTGTCCTCTCCTCCCCCTCAAAGGAAAACACTTCCTTGACTTCCTGCCATCACTCAATGAACCGGATGCGACTGTCACTTCTGCAGGAATAGTGCATGCTTTATCCAGGGGAAGAAAATTGTTTATTCTATTTGGTGAGCAAATTACGAAACTGCCATTGGGGTACCCTGGGATATAGGCTACTTTTATAGTCAGAAATGTATTTATAAAAGCACTTAGTATCAAATTATTGGCACCCCTCTGTTGAAGTTATTTCAAGCTGTGCAGAATAAGGACTGGCTTATTTAAGATCCTGGAGGAGAATGGGATGCTGCTCTCTTTTAGTACTATACTTATTTATACCCCACAAATGTGCAGGTTAGAAGTTCACTTTAAAGGGAATTACAGGATAAGGATTTCACACCTTTGCAAGCACTAGGGGTGTAGATACAAGCTGTAATTAATTCTAATCCATTAGTATTTGTTTCCAAAATAAATAAAAAAAAAAAAAACAGTAAAAGGAATTTATTAGGTAATATGTGAAGTTTTACTTCTGAAAAAATTTATTCCCTACAACGTCTGTAGTAAGTCATGCAATTCCTGTGAAATCCATAAATGCCTGTTTAAGGTCTGGAGAAAAACCTGCTTTTAAGTGCAAGAAAGCTCTTCCTGCTTTTCCACTTTATTCGTGCATATTTGATCTGAATCTTAAACAAGAAAACACTGAGGCTTTAATTTATCAAATATAGTTTGAGGTCTAAAGTAAAGGGACTGCAGTGACAATGTTGAATCAAATTTGTGTTTGTCACTTGATACTTCAGAGACCAAGGCTCTACAGCTGTTCCCAGGCTGGTTTCACGATAAGGATATGCCTGCTGCTGTCCCTTTAAAAAAGAAAAAAAGAGAGCTTCCTGTCCTTTTTTTGCTCTCTGTAGGAGTAAAATGCTACCCCTACATGAAATCCCTAAAAATACGTGAAATGAAGGCCAAAAGAAATGTCTTTAATCCTGTACACTGTGCAGAAATATGCTGAACTAATAGCATGAGAATTAACAAAAGAATTTGACTTCCCTGTTGCATAAGTGCTTTCAAGTAATATCATATTTTGAGCAAATTTAGTAAACAATCTGACAGAAGACTATTTAGCAACATGTGTTACATTGCAACAATATCAATGTAAAAAATACTTCTGTTACTTGTTTACATACAGATGCTTAACTTTCCTACCTTAGCTGCGGAGAAATATTTTAATGCCGCTGTGAAATGTTAGGCACCTGGCTGAAATTCAAGTCAGTTGATTCACTGCGTGTTCCATGTTTCCTTGCAAGTGACACGCTACAGAAATAGCAACATACTTGCTTTTTACATGGTTTTGTTAATGCTTCTCTGAAAAGCCCTAATATTTACTGGCACCCCTCTCCAGAGGACTCCATGTAGAGTGCCTGGTCTGCCTAGTTTGTGTGTGCAAGTGCTGCATGCCAAGCGGCAGGTGAAGGGGAAGGCATCCAGCCCCAAGTGTGCTGTTTCTGGGAAACAACAAAGCTGGTACATGGGGAGAAGAAGTCAAAATAAGCCTCATGTCTTATCAGCCATTATCAGCACCTTTTTCTAAGCGCTGCATAAAATAGCAATGCCATCCCATATACATTAGTGTAGAATGCAGTGGTGACCAACAAAGACTGACAAAAGTTGTGTCAGACAGAGAAAGCCAACAGTGTCTTGATATAGCTCAAGTGGGCCAGCTTCAGAGAGCTTTTCTGCCTGGGTTTTTTTGTGTGGTTTTGGGCTTGTTTTTTTTTTCTAGCAATGTGCTAGAACTGCTCAGTGCTGTTAACAGCAGCTCTGAATGACAAATCAGTTTCCAGGAGGATTAGCAGGTCACCTTCTTACATGGAAGGAGCAGTCCTTCAGTGGAAGCTTGGATCATACCCAAATACTCATTGGTTTTGGATAATGTTTTCTGGATATGAGTAAATCTTATTGCATTTATGAGAACTTCTTGTCCTGAAAACCAGCAAAACCCACAACTTTACATAGGTAAATGATAATTTTAAACCTAGTCATGAGGTTTGAGGTTTTAGCATAGAAGCCTTCATCATATTTAGACATTTTCCTAGGAAACTTGAGCTGCATCTTCAAGTTTGTTAATTTTTAAGAATAATGTGGTATATCTCATTTGTAACTGTGTCCCCTGAATTAACAGAACCCTGTAGCAGGACGTTCTTGAAAGCATTATTGATGAAAAGGCAGCAGGAATTAGATAAATTCTGACCCAAAAAAAGAACTGGTTTACATATCGGTGTGTAGCAGCTTCCTTTTTTTTTAACAAGGAAATGCTCCCTGTCTGCTACCACTAGAGAAATATCTGCCCTTAAGTGGCGTCCATAAATGCATTGTGGTGTATGTAATACTCCTTCTGGAGTTCAGCAGTTTTGAGTGCATTTGCACTTTATTCAGTAAATATGACCTTTAATGGAACCATGCATAGATTAGGCTTTGCAAAGATTACGTTCCTAGCTGCTGTTTTTTTATGATTGTAATTAAAATCCACATGAGTTGTTGCTTGAATTTTTATCATGCTAACAGCAACTGTTTTACCGTGCTAGTTGGTTAACTGTTTTCTAAAATAAAAGGTGGGGGGAAGTATGGATGTATTTCTCTGTTCAGACCTGTGTAGAAGCCAGGCATTCAACATTATTAATGAAAGCTCTGAAACAAAAAGCTAGGACACACAAACATTACTAAGTATCCATAACAATGGGAGCTTGCTAGGTTTACTGCTGAAGAAGTGAAATGCACGAGTGATCCAGTGACAACTGTTTTGTAATACCCATATATTGTTTTTAAAAGGACCAAAAGACTCATTGTGGATGTGATACGAACACAACCAGGGGATACGCTCTTAGAGATATTAGAAACACCGGCCACCGCACAGCAGGTAAGTGCTATGTTGTGCCTGAATAGTGAAGAAATTGCTTGCTTTACTACAGCTACTTGAAAGCCTCGCAGATCTCCCACAGCTTTCTCTGCTCCTTAATAACAATGTTGCAGATTTTGTCCTATTCAGATCTAGAGCCTTCAAAATGTGAGACTTGCAGATTTTCTTCTACTGGATAATTAGTAACAGCTTCAAAGGAAAAGAAAAATTGTATCTTGCTGTCATTTAGCACAGTGATAATATTCCCTTTAACTTTTCTTTATAAACAGTGTCTTTTGTATCCAATGTTATAACACAATCAAATAGCCTGAGGTTAATACTTCTGCTTGATTCTTTTTTTTTCTTCATGTACTCCAGTGTCTTAACTCAAGCTCCCTGACACCTAGTTTATTTGCTTAAGCAATAAAAGCAAACATCTGCCTGGGTAGCTACTGTTATCCTTGGTGTGGGAACTGAGTAGGAAGAGCTTCCAGTTAAAGACTTCTGTGTAGACACTGACACACAAAGTTAATCTCAATAACGTGCAATTTTAGCTTAGCTTGTGCATTTATGCAGTGGACACCTGTGAGATTTGGGCCATCGTTTCACAACTAAGTGAAGCCATTGACTTGTCTGTCTGATTTTAGTCATGCTTTGATTAACTGAAACATATGTGTAGGTGTTGTGATACTTAAGGTATGTCAAAAGGCATAGTAAATGAAGCAATTTCAGACCATGTGGTAAGAGGATATAAACAAAGCCATGTGGTAAGAGGACATAAATAAAGTTTGCACCTTGATTTTTGCCAACCTCATTTGAATATTCAATGTGCCTGAATCCTTAACTGTTATAATGAGCTGGAAAATAACTGTTCTGGATTTTTTTTTTTTTCCTACACAGGAATCTGAGCATCTGAAACTTGCAGAAAAACGTGCCATCTTAGATTCCAAAACTCCAGAGAAAATGAAGCACAGTCAGTCTATTTTCGAAGATGGACAGCTACCACTAGAACAAAAGAAAAGGAAAATTCAGAGAAATTTCCGGATGTTGGAACAAGCAGGACTGGTGTCTTCAGCAACTAAGTACCAAGAAATTATAAATGAGATCGCTAAGGTAAATGGAACATGATGTATATCGACAGATTTTAAGCATCTGACCCAAATCCATTCCAGCTAAAGATGTACAACATACATTTTCCTGAGAAACTGCAGGAATTGCATTAAATTGCAGAAATATCCACATAAGAAAACAAATCATCTTTGTCTACTGATAAAATAAGTGAAAGACGGTTCTCTCATGCATAAATACTTGAACTGAATAACATACCACTGTAGACTCCAGATTATCCATATTTAATACTGATGCTGTTTTAACTTCTTCAGTCCAACGTGTTCCAACATAGCTTTTTGTATCTTAAAAGGAATCAGAATTACACATTAGTGGGTTAATCAATAATTAATGTAGTGCTGATAAAGTCTAAAAAGACTTAATAAAATTCCAAAACATTCTCTGATTGGTATTAACACTGACCTACAGTGGCTCAGCAGGACCCAAGCTAAATAGAGGACCAGCGCAGTGCCCATCCTGTGGCTGATAAAGCACCAGGGCTCTTGTGTACATATAGGCAAATCCTGTTCCAAGTCCACACTGATACTGGCTCTAAGAATCTTAGTGTATTGGATTGTCTTTAATCGCTTATGACTAACATTGGATTACCTTTAATTGCTCATGAGTAATATCAGTTTATCTTTATTCATAAGTAAATTACTCCTAAGACATGAGTGATTTACATACTATCAATATATATTTTTTTTTAAGTTGCAAATACTTTTAAGTATATAAATGAGTGAATTACTCATGTGAGCTAAGTCTGTAAAATAATTATGTAATGTTGCACCTATTCTGAAGTGCCACTTTAAAGCCCTGCTCTGTTCAGGTGTCTGCATCTGCTTCTGCTTGAGACAGAACCATTCTACATATTTATTAAGTGCCACATTCTTTTTTTATTTCTTCTATAAACCCAGACACTTTATTCTGAGACATTAAGGCAACCTAAAAATTGGGATGAGCCTTAGGACTGGAAGATGTTTATATTTATGTTTTTTCAATTACCTTAATTCAACCATTCCCTTAAACCCAAGCTCCAGTTTAGCAGTAGCTAGTTGAAGCCCAAGCTCTCTCACCAGAAACTAGATGTGAGAAAGCTTCCATTTATAGCATGAAGACAACATATTCCTTGTGACTGCTGTGTCTGTCATGACCTGGAGACCACCACAGAGTTGAAGATACTACCGCCACTTGTATACATGAGTAGCAATGTGATCGCTGTCTTCTGTACATTCACATGAACTGTAGTACTTACTATTTGTACTATGCTTATGAAAACTAATATGGCAGTTCATACTTCGTGCTTTCTCTGATTAATTAGGTCAGGTTGTGTAATTACAGATTTGAATGGCAGTAAGCTGATACTTTTTATAATATCAAATTAACAAACTAATTACATTAACGGATTTATTTAGGATATCCGGAATCAAAGAAGATACAGACATCATCGAAAAGCTGAATTGGTGAAACTCCAGCAGACTTTGAATGCACTTAACTCCAAGACAGCATTTTATGAAGAACAAATTAATTATTACAACACCTACATAAAAACTTGCTTAGACAACTTAACAAGAAAGTAAGTTGAGTTGTCTTGTCTTCTAGTATTTCAGTGTGTTTTATCAGGTGGGGAAAGCAGGTATAAATCTGTAGTTGAAAGTTTTGATTCTGACAGATTGACAATCCATGGATTAGAAAGTTCATGGAAGTTATCACTGTAACTTGAAAAAGTTACTTCCAAAACCTGGAAAGTAAAGTCTTGCATTTATTTAAAGCTACCTTACAAAAGGAGGCTTGAGATGTATACATGTTTTCAACCAATTTAATTGGTGTTACTTCACAGATCTATTAGCACGCTTTGAAGTCATGCAGATTTTGGAAGTAATTATTGATATTTTTTTTTTCCTTCATTAAAAGGATTGGGTTTTGTCTTTCAAATGGAAAAGGGGGAAATAAATCATAGAATAGTTAGGGTTGCAAAGGACCTTAAGGTCACTGAGTTCCAACTACCCTGCCATAGGCAGGGACACCTCACACTAAACCATGTCACCCAAGGCTCTGTCCAGCCTGGCCTTGAACACCACCAGGAATGGGGAAGCCACAGTTTCTCTGGGCAACCTGGTCCAGTGGCTTACCACCCTTACAGTAAAGAATTTCTTCCTTATATTTAACCTGAACTTCCCCTGTTTAAGTTTGAACCTGTTACCTCTTGTCCTATCACTGCAGTCCTGAATAAAGAGTCCCTCCCTAGCACCCCTATAGGCCCCCTTCAGATACTGGAAGGCTGCTATGAGGTCTCCACGCAGACTTCTCTTCTCCAGGATGAACAGCCCCAACTTTCTCAGCCTATCCTCATATGGGAGGTGCTCCAGTCCCCTGATCATCCTCATGGCCCTCCTCTGGACTTGTTCCAACAGTTCCATGTCCTTTTTATGTTGAGGACACCAGAACTGCACACAATACTCCAAGTGAGGTTTCACAAGAGCAGAGTAGAGGGGCAGGATCACCTCCTTCGACCTGCTGGTCACACTCCTTTTGATGCAGCCCAGGATACGGTTGGCTTTCTGAGCTGTGAGCACACACTGCAGCCGGCTCATGTTTGTTCTCTCATTAACCAACACCCGCAAGTCCTTCTCTGCAGGGCTGCTCTGAATCTCTTCTCTGCCCAACCTGTAGCTGTGCCTGGGATTGCCCCATATGCCTAAATGATCTTACCTTTTGGGTACAATGCAGTTACTTGAGAAGAAGCCCCCATTAGTGCCACTGATATATCAAAATGAGAACACTTTACTGACATGAACAGGAGCTTACCTCACTGATCCAAAAATGAACTCTAATGGCCGATCTTATTTAACACCTATGTCACTGTAAGCTTACAAATTGCTATTTTACAGTGATTGTGGATTCTTTTGGATTGGGGTTACATTTCACAGCAGAGTTTAAACTTTTTAAAAGTGCTAAAAATGTTAATTCAAGATTGCTGTCAAAATGTTTAGACTATTCACTATATGCTAAAAGTCCCTACAATTCTTAGATTTGTTCTGAATGTTAATTCTGTTCATTAATAGGAGTCCAACAAGGCAAAGACTGAAGGAAAGCTAAATATGGCTAGAAGAGCAGTTGAAGTATAAAAGATCTGATAGATAAATTAAAAGCCATTTTCTTGTTCTCTTACCAGAAATTCACGGAGGTCCATTAAAGTAGATGGAAAAGAAGAGGTGAAGGGAAGCAAAAAAGTGAAGCAGACCTCATTAAAGTACACAGCTGCAAGACTGCATGAAAAAGGTGTCATCTTAGAAATTGAAGATCTTCAAACCAACCAGTAAGTGTGGTATAAACAATTCAGAGCATATTCTAATCAACATCTTCTTAAGTGGACTTTGTTAAAAGAAACCTTTGCCATTTCCTATGCCACACCTAAAATTACCTCAGACTTTTATATTCAGAAAATTGATAAAGCCTAACTGTTATAATTCATTTTTTCCCTTGTACCTCACTATATGATTATCTTGGGAAAATATTTAAGTAAGTCTATTTTGGCATTAGTTCTAGACGAAGCCAGTAGGAGTCCGCCAGCATGCTCACTGCTACTGACTGACTTGTTAAGCAGCTGTAGCAGTTATTTCTTTCATTTACTGACCAATCACTTTTATATACTAAGTAAACACCTCATTTTCTGCACTGCCTCTCTATGGCAAGGTGAACAGATGGGGTGGTTTAACATCCATTTTGTATCTACCCATTTTGAGGCCACTGTAGCTAAAACCTTTCTTCCTCTGCACCCTTCCATCTGTCTTCTGCATGGAAAAAAGTTTTCCAGATGCACTTTTTTTTCCAAGTGGGTTTGTCAGACAGAGGATGCCACATGAGGCAGACTGAAACCTAGGGAGAGTGTGTGTGCACCTGCAAGGAGACACTGGGGCACGGCAGAACAAAAATCTGGGTATCGCATTTGTATTCTGTAGACAATTCATCATCTTTGTTCCCTGAACTTCCCACAGTTTTCTCTGCTCTTCCCCTCTCCCACCCAATACAAAAGGGAGAGTTCTGCATTCCATACTATATGTATGCCAGAAAGTCTCCAAGAAGACGTTGCAGGAGGGATGGAGTGGTTCATTTGACATCATTTACACTGCTCATGGCCAAAGTTCTTTTGAGTTCTGTAGGCTTTTTTCTAGAAACTGTGGACTATATAAAACTGGACAGCATACATAATCAATTTTCCTTTTGTTTCAAGGTTTAAGAACGTGATGTTTGATATCACACCTGGAGAAGAAGTGGGTGACTTTGAAATCAAAGCAAAATTCTTGGGGGTTGAGATGGAAAAAGTGCAGCTCCATTTCCAGGTAGAGTTTGAATTTTGTTGATTTGTATATAGTCACAGTTGCTTTAGTTATAAACTATTTCATTTTTTTTTAATATGTATTCATGAATTGTTCAACCAGCACAGAGCAGGAGGTCATTGGGGAATAACTATATGGCCTCTGCAAGATGCTGGGCACGGAGTTAGGTTAATGTTTATATTAGGGCAACTGCATGAAAACAAATGCCACATTAATTCAGTGGCAAGCCCCAAAAGCCATGAGAAAACAAAAATACACAGAAAACAGTATTTCTTCTGGTTCGCTGTTACTGACAGTCTGCAATTTGGGATCTAGAAAGCATGTAATATTTTCTACACCTATCCAGTAGTTGCTGGTAATTCTCTAAATTTTTAAGGACCTGGAGTTTGAGGTGGTTATCACCTGATGAAAATGACCCCATCCTGTTGTTGTAAGGTATGGATTCAAACACAGATTAATGATTTTATTTCTGTCTGATTACAGGATTTGCTTCAGATGCAGTACGAAGGTGTGGCTGTAATGAAAATGTTTGATAAGGCTAAAGTGAATGTGAATTTGCTCATATTCTTGTTGAATAAGAAGTTCTATGGAAAATGAGTGTCTTCAGATATTGTGGTCCGCATTCATCAGTGAGAAGCTTATTCAGTACTTTTTTTTTTTTCCTTTTAAATATTCGTTTGGAGTTTGTCATTGTACATGCTTTAACTTTTAAAAAAAACTAAAACACCAAATGTTCGGAGGAATGTACGCAGTGCCTTTCAGCACTGATAATGAAGCAGAAAAATAGAATATAGATTAAATTAAACAGTTCCAGATTTCATTGGTGTTGGTACTTTCAAATCAAAATATTGTTTCGGATGCTCTGCTGTTGTGGCTGTATGGAATTTAGGGTAGGCAGAAATTGAATTTAGTTGAATATTATAAACCTTTTCCTATCAAAACATTCTAAATGACCTCAGATATATAATATAGTTCTTATTAGACTTTAAGTTTTTACTAAAAGAAATCCTAATTTGTTTCTAGGGGATAGTTTGGACAAATAGTTACATACTAAGCCTATTTCGTGGCAGTTGTCAATTGTAAAGCAAACTTTTGGTGCAATTAAAAAAAAAATTATAGGTAATTATACATTGACAATAACTTCTTACTGTACAAAAATATATTTTGTGATTCATTCCTATTAAATGCACTACTGCCTTGTGTAAAATGACATTTTCTACTTTCACAGCCTTTGGAGTGGCATTGGGGAAATCTGGATAGTGAACATACACTGTTCAGTTTGAAGTATTTGAATACGTAAATTGTGCCTGTCTTCTTCTTTTTTTTTTTTTAATTATTGCAAGAAAATAAATGCAATAAAATCAGTATTTAGATTGGGGTTTTTAATATTCTTTGAAGATTGTTCTATGTAAAATAAACATTGCCTAATTAAACTGGTTTACTTCCTAAATTTCATTTAAAAGAGTCGTTAAAGCAGCAATACAGACCACAGTGAAAGAACTTCCTTCAGTGCTTTTATAAAAATTAATCTAATTAAGCTTGATTGTCCTCACAATACACTTTACAAGAGTTGTTCAGCAGTGAAGACCTCGTGGCCCTTGTGCCACTGAACGTGATGATAATTTTGCTTTGCACAGTAGGTAATGTGATAGATACACGTAAACCAAGAGAAATTATTTTCTGCTTTCACTTTCCTCATGACAAACATTTTAAAAGATGGGCAGTGAGGCATTCTGGAGTGTGTTGTAAAAATAAATAAGACAAATATTAATTCTGAAGGTAGACTAAAACAGTGTAAAGTCAGTGGCAGATACATAAACTATGAGTTTTCAGTGGCTGATATATAGACTACGAGTTTAGGCAGTATACGGACCTCTGGAATTATACAAGCTGAAACAGCTATTACATTTACTAGGGATATCCCTAATCATAGAATAGTTTGGGTTGCAAGAGACCGTAAAGATCATCAAGCTCCAGCCCCTCATTCACTTAAAATAGCTGGATGGAAAGGTGAAAGCTGCACTTCTCTTTCCAAAGGAGAGAAATTAATTGTACTGGAGTATGACTTAAACTCACAATCTTTTGTTTTCCTTTTTATGTGTAACAGACTTAACTAATACCTACGTATTCATGACAAATTCTAGCTGAGCTGGTATGTCTGCACATGTGGGATGCTGATCCTAAGACCAGGCCTTTGAGGTAACGTGTTAAAAGCCTGGTATTTTGCTGGTGAAACATACTGGAGCTCCACAGCCTTTGCAGGAGTCAGTCACTCCTGGATATGCAGTTTTGCATAAGACACTTGACACACTTAGTGACTGCTTAGTTCTAATGTGAACAGCATGTTCCTCAGTCATTTCCTGATACGTATAAACTGAGGAAAGCTTGCGTGGTTCCCAGGTAATGACACATGTGATGCTAGCACACAGTTGGCATGCTAGCACTTGCCTTTTCTCCAGCCCTTTCTTGGGCTTCCTGCTCTTCCCGCGCACATCAAAGTGTAATTTCCATTTAATTTCTTTAAACTCCTTTGGAAGCTTCTTTTCTTAACTAGTTCAATTTAGGGCCTTGTCACTGAACAGTGAATGCTGCTAAACAGGACTGAACACAATGATTCTACCTAAGTGTACCATGCAAATGAGCAAAGTAATTCTGTGCTTACCCACTGCTGTTCTATGCTGCCTACAGCTGATAAATGCAATTTAAAAGAATGGCTTTCTAGAGGCTGCTGTAAGCTCCATTTAGGGTCTTCAAAGTTAGACAGGATGTGATAAAACTAGTTTCATTCATTAAATGGTCTGGAGGAAAGACTTGCATTGCTGGTGCAAAACCTGCAGAAAAAGCCATTACAGCTGAGTGGAGCCTACTTGGCACTTGTTACCATAGGAGATAAAAATGCAACTTTCACTGAAAGAATTGCCTGTATCTCTCAATTTTCACCACTGCTGATTAAGGAAGAGAAAGAAATTATAATAGCCAATAGTCTTACTCTGTTAGCCTCACAGTTTGCATTTTTCTACTGCATGTCTTTAGAGTTGACTTAAGAGTGCCTGTCAGCTAACATAGTTTGCTTTGGGAAGTAACCATTCTGATGGAGCTCTGAAGCTCCAAAACTATCCACAGAATTGCAGAACCTCTTTCTTTGGCCAAGTAGAAACACCATCACAAATAACACCTTTGTTCTGTTTCACTTTGTGCTCATCTGCAAACCTTGTTTGTTTGGGTTTTTTAAAGAATATGGAAGCAACATAACAATCTTCCCTCTAATTCAAACTGATGGCCACATCCGATTTTGAAAAAGTTCATAACTAGACAGACAGCCCTCTTCCTGGGGGGCTTATTTTGCCTCTGAGATAAGATTCTAACCTCATCTAGCAGTAACTACCTACCATGGGCATGCACAGCAGGAAGATGGCTCCTTTCCCAAACAGTGATGCAGTAATGATGTAGCAATCTTGCCAGACAATTATAGGCTCTTTTGGTAGACATAGTGTGTTCAACAGGAACTGAGTTTTGTCCTGTAACAAGCATCTGCCTAAAAAAGCCTACAACAAAACAAAACAAAAACAAACAACAAAAAAACCACCACCAAAAAACATGCTTTGAAAAGGAGCAAAAGGCAGAAGTAAAGAATGGGGTAACTGGTAAAAGCTTTAAAAGTCATGAACTTTTCACCTCCATTACAATCACTTTATATAAGAAAAAGTAGCAGCCTGACTTGCATGACTACAGGTTACAAAATTAACTTAAATTTGGTTCCCATATGCAGGTAAAAAAATGGCAAAACACAGGTGTTGGGTGTTTTATTCACTCAATATATTTGTAGTAATCTCTTTTACAAAGATAAAAGGACACAACCCTGTGACTGTTCCTTATATCTGCAACTAAGGTACTCCCTGCAGTTACAGCCTGCATTTCCCTTCATGTCTTTTACATACTCTGCAGGCTGCTTTATCTCTCAAGCAGCAGCCCATTGGTTAAGGCTTCTGGAAAAAACACAAATGCTGACAACGCATGCTTTTCTAGGGTCTGGTATAACATTTGCAAATACATGATTATTTTAAGATGCACATATTTTGTTCAATTCTATTTTGGTGTTTCAAAATCTTTAAGTGTTACCTTTGGGTACATTTCTAGAGCTGGGAGACCACAGGAATGCCAAATAACAGCTTCACTTGCTCCTCCCAAATAGACGGGGGAAAAAAATATTATCTCTTATTAGGGTGTTTTCTAAATAGATGAAGAAAATTAGTTAATGATGAAGTATAAGGTGTTCTGTGGGGGTTCCCTAGTGTTTGGGATGACAGAGCTGTGAAAAGGCTGGCCAGCTGTTAAACTTGCATTACTTGCCTTTGCTCTACACAAATTGGAGCCAGCTCTAACAGCGCTGTAACATAGCAAGTGATAGGATTATGGAACATAACTTACTGGGAACCAGTATTTGCGATCAAGAGTATTTATTTTCCATTGTTTTTACTTTGTTAACAGCAAAACTCAGTGTTTCTTCTGTAATAAAGTCATGCCATAAATAGGACCAACTTCTAAATGGACACCCCCACCCCTTTTTTCTTTATTGCTGTAAACAGAGCACTATACGGTTGAGGATGGGACACCATATCCTGGAATAAGTATTTTCAAAGAAAAGAGCCAGAATACTAGCTGCAAAGTTGACAAAATGTATTCCACTCTAGCTTTCATACAGGATTCATTCCAAACAGCTCTGGTTTCATGAGCAACATCAAAGGACAGAACAAAGTGCCTGTCCAAGGCATATGCCACTGGAGCTCACGAGTGGCACCACCTCTGCAGCGATCTTGCCAGAACAGATGTGAGGACTGCAAACCTAGGTCATGCACGGGTTTTAGGTTGTCCTGTATTTCTAGAGCATGCACTTACCCACTACAAGCAAGCTTTGGTACTGTTTATACAAAGCAGACCCGTGTATGACTGAGGTTTTCTGAATGTGTTCTCTCAATCAAGAGTAATGATCCTTCAGCTGGCCCTGTAACTGTAACGCTGTGGGACTGCACAAACAGAGCCTGGGAAACTTGGCTCAGAACAGCTCCTTAAGAGCAAGCCTTGCGTCGCTCCTTCTGCCCCCTCACCCAGCCAGGCCGCTCGGCCCCTTCCCGTTTCTCCGCTGGGTGCCGCCGCTCCCCGCTGCAGCGCACGGGGGGGCGGGCTCTGCCCGTCCCTCCCGGTGTCCGGGACCCGGCTCTCCTCCCGCTCCACGATGGGCGGTTCGGCTGCGGCGTGATGCGCCCCCTCTGCCGGCGCGGAGCGGAGCGGAGCGGCAGGAGGGCGCTCCATCCTCCCCTGCCGCCGGAGGGAGGCCCGGCCGCCCCGGGGCGGTTCTTCAGCAGCCCCAGCCTCCTGCCGGTTGCTACCCGCCGCGCATCGGCTGCGCTCGCGTCCTCCTGCGCTGGACGGACAGACGGACGGAGATCCTCGCAGCGCGGCCCCCCCCAGACCCGGTGGCCATGGGGCCGCGGGCGCTGCCCGCTCTGCTCTGCGCGCTGGCCGTCCTGTGCTGCCCGCCAGCCGCAGCCGCCGGCCACGGTGAGTCGCCGCCCCGCGCAGGGAGCTGCCGGGGAACGCGCCGGAGGGCAGGGGACGGCCGGGGAGGACCGGGTTAGGCCGCCGCGCCCCCACCCTCCCGTTCCAGGTGGGGGCCCCAGGGAAGCGGGAGCAGAGCGAGGAGCCCGGCCGGGCGGCGTTTGCCTTGGCAGCGGGGCCGGGGCCGCGCGGCTTGGCAGAGGGAAATACCCGAAAGGCAGGGCATCGCTGGCCTGGTCAGGGGTCTCCCGCTTTGCAGTTTAATTGGTACTTAGGAGCGATCTTGCTTCGGCGCTGTGGACCGCTGCGCTAGCTTGGTTCTCACAGCAGCGGCGAGGGAACAGGCCGAAATATGAAGCTGCCCTGAGTAAAGCAAAGTGAGGCAGATGCTTTTTGAGTAGTATATTTTGAATAAAGGACGTGTCACAGATCTAAAATACATAGATCTGTGATAAACGCAATGTCACGGATAAGGTTACTGATGGTGAAGAACGGTTTACAGTTGTCCCATGGCTAAGGAGGTGGCCAGGCAACAGCAAGTTACAATGGAAAGAAGTGACCAGCCTGGTGGGACATACTGGTGGGCTTCCTCAAAACAATGGCATTGCCTTTCGTTCACAACTTCAGGAGATGCACTGCCAGCTGAATCTGTAGGTAACACAAAGTCTGTAAGATCCACCAGCAAAAAGTAGTTCAGAGTATCCATCCCAGGCAGGTGACCTTCATTGATGCTCCACTAGAAATAGAACTAGTGGCAACAACAGTGCTCTAACTGGTGAGACCCTGGATCCTTCTAGGGTTGCAACAAAACAACACTTTAGGAAAATATGTTCAAATTGTTACATTACTCGTGTAATACAGTAACAAATTCTGTATAAACAGACCTGTGGGCTAAAGAAGGTTTTTTTTTTTAAAGACATCCAGTGTATATTTTTATAAAAGCAAATAATTGTTAACTGCCCTACAAAGTTGTGATTTACCTTGTTTATAAATATGCCTGGCATGCAATTCACATTCTGCTTGCGAGTAACTGATTTATGGGCCAGTGAGTAATTCAGATTCCAAATGTTTATCACTATCAGATTATATATAGGAGAGATAAGAGAAACCAACCTTTTGTTACAAGCCAGCAGTATGGGTGCAGCTGTCAGCAGTAATACCCAGAAATTATATTAATTGTTGTCCAGCAGCACAAATTTAATTGGTTTGAGTAGGAGCCTACTTTCTAGTTTTCCAGCTCACAAAGATATCCCCTGGGACATGAACACTGCTGGTGTGTAAACATCCTGTCCAGATTTGTGACTCTACAGAAATACTTTGACATCTTCTTCTGGAGATCAAGACTGCTTTTTATGGTTGGTTGAAGCCATTATATTTTTTGCTCTCTACTTCTCCTTTCCAAGAACAGTATGTGCAGTAGCACCTTGCATGTGAAAATAGACAGAAATTTATGACATAAGTCTGTGTAAAAGAAAAAAAGAAAAGGCAGTGTCAGGGTAAACAGAACATGCATATGCTGATCGTGAGATAAACAATATGTAATACTCAATAGAAAACAGCACAGTATAGATTGTTGAACAATCCAGACTTACTGAGCTTTCTACATCTTTTCTCTGTATCCTTGATGGAGAATCAGTGCAAAGACCACAGGCAGTAAAAGAAAAGTTCAGGCAATCTGAGTATCGTTCTATATAATTTCTGCCTCTCAAAGTCCCTACTGGAAGCAAAGAAAAGACTCCATGTGTATTGTTCAGTGTCCTGACTGCACACCATGAAGATAAAACCTTGGTGCTTTATCCCTTTTTTTCTTTCTTAGTTTCTTCGTCCTATTCGTTTGTACCTCTTTATAGTTTACAAGTAGATAGAGCTGTTTACTCTGTCATATCAGCCATGAGAGTACTGTTACGCATAACAATTGTAATCTACCCGGTTTGACCTCTTCCAAAAGGACTGGATGACAGCCTAGCAAAACCAGGATGACTGTCTGAATATTTATGATCATTATACAAGCTTTACCTCTGATTTTCTAACAGCTGATTTGTTTTATTAGAAATTACTTAAGCTGTAGTGAAGTATGTTGTAGACAAATGGTATCTACAGCTTTAAAACAGCTAGAAAAGAACATCTGACAGGTTCTGGTATAGTTGTGGCTCTGTCAGAGCAGTTTTAAAATCTTTCCTGTAGAGCTACTGTATTGGCTGCTTTGTACTATCCCAACTTACAGGTAATGCTTATTTCCCACTACTGACCTTAATGTTTACTGTCAAGTTCACTAGTATCTTTTTAGGTAATATGATATCATTTCACCCTCTTCCTTTCTGTGTATAAATCTCTGATCATCAGCTTTTTCAAATAAACACTAGCACAAAAGGAATTCAGAACCTCAGGGCAGTAACCATCTTCCTTTCCATTTCAAAAAGCATGAATTGCACTGGTATTTTTTCTAATAAGCAGATGCTGTGTCATACAAACAGGCATCTTTGCAAAAAAAAAAAGAACTGATCTGTGACTATCAGTCTTTTAAATTAAAATGAAATTGAATTTCACCAAGCAAGTTTAAATTCCCATTCTCTGTAGTATGACGCGGCAGAAAAACGGCAAGTTTGAGGTCTTGTTGTGTTTTTCCATAGAGATGGCTTCCAAGTGGTACTTCATGTCATTGAAGTTCAAGGTGGAGACATGGAGTGAGCAAGGGACACAGCATGGAGGTGCTGTTAACAGCATCAAGGTTGAGTTCAACTCTGAACTGAGGAAGTCTGCTTCTACAAATAACACATAGTTTTCACTAAGTTAAACCAGATAATTTCAACTAAACTAAAATTATTTATGATTTTTTTTTGTCCTGAACTGTTGTAATAGGGTTGTACTTACAGAAAAGTTTGATATTGAGTAATGCAGACTCTAAATCCTTTCATCTAAAAAAGCTGTAAATAAGGTAGCTCTAAGAATTCAGGATATAGTTAAAATTATTATCGATGTTCAAGTAATTATAAGCAATAGTTAAGACAGAGGTCACCAGTCAATAAAGGGGAACTAGCCCTATCATTTTTTCCCTTTAGCATATTGTCATACTGTTCTAAGTTAGGAGTCACTGACGAGAAGTGGGTCAGGTTACCACCAAGGACTTTCACATTAAGTTTCTTAACCTCAATCATAAAGGCTCAGTGACGCTGACTGGTTCGAAGTTCAGGTACATGGGGATATAAGAAGTGCTTGCTGGAAGCACCTCTGTTACCACATCATGCACAGATAATCTTGGCAGTAAAACAGAGCTTGTGCTGAACCTGAACTGCCAAACTAGGAGCTGATTCCCTGAGCCATCTGCCTGCTTGGACTAAATTTTTGAAGTAAGATTAAAGATTAAGGATCTATAGTTTTACATTTTACTAGTGTTCCTTTTTAGACAGCAGAATAGCCCCTTGTATAAATTGATTTAGTGCTCTGCTGTGCAAATACTTCTGTGCATTTGTGTTTCAGGAAAAGTACTAAATTGCTCCTGCTGCAGTCTATGCAACAGGCATCTGGGCTGAAATTCTCATCCAACATCCTTTTTCTGGCCTACGGTGGTGGTGGCAATCTAGTCACTTTGCATACAAAAACCATTACCTCAGACACTTCCCCTCTTTTGTCCGCCCTGCCCCCTGAATGCTGCTGTGACAACATGATAGGTACAGCACAGGAACTGTAAAAAATCCCCAAATTTCCCTACCACTCATCACTCCACGTTCAAGTTTGAATTTCACCAAAACTCAAGCTGGACTGGGCCCTTCCCACACAGCCTGCACACAGACGGAGGTAACTGCCTGCTTAAAGCTGCAGCCACTCCTCGTTTGCCCTCTGCCTCTTTCAGATGCATTTGTTCTCATCTGCATTAAAAAGTGTGAATTACTGTAGAAAAAACAATTGCTTGTAACAAGGTGAATCATGCGGATGTACTTTCAGCTCACTGATTTAAGCTAACACACCTTCATTTTTGTTTTAGTTGTCTAGGATTCAACAAAGGATCAGTTGCACAGCTATGCACCAGTGATTAAATAGTAGTAACTCTCACTTCTGTCTGCCCACAACATGTTTGAATTATTCTTCACCTAACTAGATTAAGCTGATGTGAAAAACAACTGTCTTCCAAAATAAGACTCCATGCAAACAACTTTTCTGAAATATGTCCAAAATAGATCTTTTGATTGATTGGGGTTTTTTGGTATTGTTTTGTGGGTTTTTTTGGTGTTGGTTGGGTATTTTTGTCCTTTTTTTTTTTTTTCCCAGAAATAAACCCATACCACACATTCAACACTTTGTAATGCCAAATTCCTAACCCGTTACAGCTACATTCAGAAAGCAGAGATACCCTGTCCTGGCACTTTCTTTTCTCAGACTCAGCCAACAACTATGCTGCAAAGACCGTGCTGTAGAGGGAACACTAGTGGCAGGTTTCAAAAGTGCTCTGACGGCACACTGGATATGTGCTGTGTGGTAGATTAGGTAGAACTTGGGAAGTGTTTCAATGCAGTCTTTGTACAAGCAAAAGGTTGAACCACATCTGCATTGAAAACTGCATGAAGATATCTGCCACCTGTCTTTATTGGCTGTCGTGTTGAGTAAGATGTCTCCAGAGCCCACAGAAATATTCAGTACTTGCTAGGTAGAGTCCCTCCCATAAAAGCTTCCAGGCCACGAGCCAGGAGGCAAAGGAGAACATCTTACCCAAACTTGTAACAGAAGTCAAAATAAAAAGGACTAACATCTGTGGGCAGTCTGCACTTCAAATCAGGAATTAACCTCATTGTTTTGTGTTGCTAATATATCTTAGCTTTTCTTTTTGAAAGATGTTTTTGTTTCCCCATAGGATGTAAATATTTGCTTATTAATCTTAATAATTTCTTATTTTTCAGCCTCCCTGTATAACAGCAGCACACTACAGATCAGAAGTTTTATGGTCTCCATTGTAAGTCACCAGGATGACCGCATACCTACTGAAGGTGATACTGAAAATGACTCGGAAGCTGGATCAGGAGCCACCAACCATACTAGATCATTCATACATGACCAGCGAATAGTGTCAGTGCAAACAGCAAGATACCTCACTAGTCCATGGCTGACGCGTTTTGTTCCTTCAGTTTACACCATAGTGCTTGTGCTGAGTCTCCCCCTGAACATTACAGCAATACTCGTGTTTCTGAAAAAAATGAAAATTGAAAAGCCAGCTGTGATATACATGCTGAATTTGGCACTTGCAGATGTCCTGTTTGTAAGCGTGCTTCCTTTTAAGATTGCTTATCACTTTTCTGGAAATGACTGGGCTTTTGGACCCAAAATGTGCCGTTTCATCACTGCTGCCTTTTACTGTAATATGTACTGTTCAATAATGCTTATGACAAGCATAAGCTTCGATCGCTTCTTAGCAGTGGTGTATCCCATGCAGTCTCTTGGGTGGCGTACATTAACACGTGCCTCACTGATTTGTCTCATCATATGGCTTGTAGCAATAAGTGGGGTTATACCTTTTCTCATTAGAGAGCAAACAATGGAAATACCGAAGTTAAATATAACTACTTGCCACGATGTGCTAAGAGAATCTGAACTTCATGGCTATTACCTCCACTTCTTCTCCATCTTCTCTTCTGTGTTTTTCGTAGTGCCATTTATAATCTCTACTGTCTGTTATGTGTGTATCATTCGATGTCTTAGTTCCTCTACTCTTGTTACAAAACAAAACAAGAAGACACGTGCCTTGCTCTTGTGTGTGGCTGTTTTTTCTGTTTTTGTTATTTGCTTTGGACCAACAAATATTCTCCTATTAATTCATTATGTCCATTTCTCTTATGACAACAGCTTAGAATATCTCTACTTTGCCTATCTACTCTGTGTTTGTATCAGCAGCATTAGCTGTTGCATTGACCCCTTCATTTACTACTATGCTTCTTCTCAGTATCAGAGACAACTTTTCAGTCTCTTCAATTGTAAAGAGACACTTGATCCTAACAGTTGTAACAGCAGTGGCCAGTCAATGTCTACCACTAGTAGAAGGGGTACGTGCTCTACTAATGTGAACAACAGTGCCTACAAGAAATTACTAGCAATTCATTGAGAAAACATGTCTTACACATGCTTAATTTTTAGGCAATTTCAGACACACACAAAAAAGAAGACTGCATTATATATTAAAAGTTTTTGTACAATACATAGTTCTGTGGATTTATTAAAGTAATGCACCATTCATATTATAACTCTGTATATGTACATGTATTCTATATATGTAAATAAGTTAACATAGACATAATTCCTCAATAATAGTTGTTGAATGTTTTTCAAATAAACCTTTTTTTCAGACAAATCCTTTGCATTGTTAGTCAGTTTCTTTCAGGCATTTTATGAAATCCCATTTTAGGATTTTTAACTGTATCAGGTTGATTAAATTCTTACTTATAGAACCTCTCCATCTATCCAGTACTTCCTGAAGAAAGTACAAATATCTTTCCAGGCTATGGGGTTTTTTTTCCCCTATTTCTTAATATTTTGGGAATAATCTTAGCATTATTTCGCATTTTGGACACTGAAACCTTTTTCCCCTGTTTTTATATATTCCACTGCAAAAGAGTCTGTGTGGTTTTAGGAACGTGGGCAACTGAAAACCAGCAATTAATTGGTGCAATGTGTCAGGGAAGATAATTTTCAGCAGCTAGAACTAGCTTTTCCTTTGGTGTATGCTGGGCATCTTGGCTATGAATGTGTTATTTTTCACAGTTAATTTAACAAAAAAAAAAAGTGACATTTTATTTCACAAGAAACTGGTGTTGAATGGGCCTCCAGAAAATATGTTGAAAAAGCTGTATTCATCATTCTGTTATGCAGTTTGCAAACCTGTGCTTAGGTGCACGTGATTAATCATCATGTATGAGTTTAGGACTCAGAAATATCCTTTGTCCCTGCCAAGTCTGGAAATTTTTTGTATTTTACATAGTGTCCACATCTACTAAAATAATCTGGTATAGAGCCCAGTAGCTAACTTCACTCTGTGTAGCATTCTTTTACTACAAGGGATGCTAAAGCCAAGAAACAGGAATTCTCTTCTGGAAATGAGCATGTAGGTAATAGAACTATACATGAAAATGGAAATCAGATTAAGAGGAAATCTGCTTAATGAAAATTTTGTCATAGGAATCTGCCAAGCAGTGCAACAATGGATAAAAGCTCTCTTCAGTCCAGCATAAGTGATAAGAAATGTAAACTTTCTGCATACAGTCTGACAGAAACTTCTTTCTAACCATGACCTCTTGTCAGATTGTGTCTGTTCCTTAATGGACTTGAACATAATTAAGTATTGCATTACCACAGTCTCTCTAGATATTTGTTCTCAGGTATGCCACTTCCTAAGTACATGAGTGCTAAAAATATATGTGTATGTAGTTTGTAAGGCTAAACCCCCACAAATAAGACATATTGAGTTACATTCGCATTTAATATGTTAGGGGAAGTTTCAGTTTTCAGTAAAATCTTAAGAATTTTAAGATTTGCTTCTTGCTGGCAGAAAAAAAAATACAGCTGTGCCTCCTGTAATTACAGGCTTGAAGACTGCTTTTTAGACCTCTTAGATAGTTGGGATTTGTTTTAATGTCATGGTATTTTGGTTCACAATAATGGTTTATTTTTAGGTAGCAAAAAAAGATATTATAGTCTGCTTTGCAAGGAGCAGTACTACATGCTGGGAGAGAGTATGTAGAAAACAGCTCAGCAATCAGCGATTATTTACTTCATTTTGCTTTGTGGTTGGGTAGTTTCACTTGTAACCTCCATGTGCTCAAGAACATTTCCAAGTGAGCAACTTCTTCCTACCTTGCAGGGTGAAAAAATGAGAGGGGTGAACACAACTGTTTATTCGTATGGCTAAGAGCATCAAAAAAGATCTTGAATAAGAGTGACTAAGAAAGATTTTAGGCATGGTTGTAAGCCAGTATCCCAGCTCTTACACACATACTGCTGAAGCTGAGTTTCCTGATGATTTGGGCTTGCACAACAATGAGAAGAAAAACAGGAAACGCAATTCCAGCACAGATACCTTAAGTAAAAAGGGTACATAAGTAGGCTTCTTAGAATCATAGAATCATAGAATAGTTAGGGTTGGAAAGGACCTTATGATCAAGTTCCGACCCCACTGCTATGGACAGGGACACCTCACACTAAACCATCTCACCCAAGGTTTGTCCAGCCTGGCCTTGAACACTGCCAGGGATGGAGCATTCACAACCTCAATGGACAACCCATTCCAGTGCCTCACCACCCTTACAATAAAGAACTTCTTCCTTATGTCCAATCTAAACTTCCCCTGTTTAAGTTTTAACCCGTTACCCCTTGTCCTGTCACTACAGTTTCTAATGAAGAGTCCCTCTCCAGCATCCTTATAGGCCCCCTTCAGATACTGCTATGAGATCTCCACACAGCCTTCTCTTCTCCAGGATGAACAGCCCCAACTTTCTCAGCCTCTCTTCATACGGGAGGTGCTCCAGTCCCCTGATCATCCTCATGGCCCTTCTCTGGACTTGTTCCAACAGTTCCATGTCCTTTTTATGTTGAGGACACCAGAACTGTACACAGTACTCCAAGTGAGGTCTCGCAAGAGCAGAGGGGCAGGATCACCTCCTTCAACCTGATGGTCACGCTCCTTTTGATGCAGTCCAGGATACGGTTGGCTTTCTGGGCTGCAAGTGCAGACTGCAGCCGGCTCATGTTCATTTTCTCATCAACCAGCACCCACAAGTCCTTCTCCGCAGGGCTGCTCTGAATCTCTTCTCTGCCCAACCTGTAGCTGTGCCTGGGATTGCCCCAACCCAGGTGTAGGACCTTGCACTTGGCATGGTTAAACTTCATGAGGTTGGCATCAGCCCACCTCACAAGCGTGTCAAGGTCCCTCTGGATGGCATTCCTTCCCTCCAGCGTATCAACCGAACCACACAGCTTGGTGTCATAGGCAAATTTGCTGAGGGCGCACTCAATCCCACTGTCTATGTCAGCGACAAAGATGTTGAACAAGATCGGTCCCAACACCGATCCCTGAGGGACACCACTTGTTACTGGTCTCCAGCCGGATACTGAGCCATTGACCACAACTCTTTGTGTGCGGCCATCCAGCCAGTTCTTTATCCACTGAGTGGTCCATCCATCAAATTGATGTCTCTCCAATTTAGAGACAAGGATGTCGTGTGGGACAGTGTCAAACGCTTTACACAAGTTCAGGTAGATGACATCAACTGCTCTACCCCTGTCCATCAGTTCTGTAGCATCATCACAGAAGGCCACCAACTTGGTAAGGCAGGATTTCCCCTTAGTGAAGCCATGCTGGCTGTCACCAAGCACCTTGTTGTTTTTCATATGCCTTAGCATGCCTTCCAGGAGAATCTGCTCTAAGATTTTGCCGGGCACAGAGGTGAGATTGACTGATCTGTTATTCCCTGGGTCATCCATTTTCCCCTTCTTGAAAATGGGGGTTATATTTCCCTTTGTTCCAGTCGTCGGGAACTTCACCTGACTGCCATGATTTTTCAAATATGATGAACAGTGGCTTAGCAGCTTCATTTGCCAGCTCCTTCAGGACCTGCAGATGGATTTCATCAGGTCCCATGGAACTGTGCACATTCAGGTTCTTAAGATGGTCTCGAACCAGATCCTCTCCTTGGTAGTTACTTCTTGGTAACTAGCTAAAATGCTAGTTTTTCCAAAGTTGCCTTTGAAAAGTGTTTTCATGTTGCTTAAGCATTCTTGAAAATGCATCATTTGACAGGCTTGAGCAGTTAGCCCACACAAACCTCATGAACTTCAACAAGGTCAAATGCAAGGTCCTGCACCTGGATCCAAGCAGCCGCCAGTGTCTATACTGCCTGGGGGATAAAGAGATTGAGAGCAATCCTGTGGAGAAGTGTGGGGGTACTGTTGGATGAAAAACTGGGCATAAGCCAAGAAATGTACGCTCAGAGCCCAAAAAGCCAACCATATGCTGGGCTGCATCAAAAGGAGTGTGTCCAGCAGGTCAAGGAAGGTGATTCTCCCCCTCTTCTCTGATCTCATGAAACCCCACCTGCAGTACTGCATTCAAGTCTGGAGCTCCTAATAGAAGAGGAATGTGGACCTGCTTGTGTGACTCCAGAGGAGGGTTACAAAGACGATCAGAGAGCTGGAACACCTCTCCTATGAGAGAGTTAGAATCACAGAATTACAGAATGGCTTGGGTTGGAAGGGACCTTAAAGATCCTCTAGTTCCAGCCCCCTGAAGCCTTTGGGGAGACTTTATTGCGGCCTTTCATTACTTTTAGTGGTTGGACTAGGTGACTTTTAAAGGTCTGTTCCAACCCAAACCATTTAGTGATACATGCATAGGCATCCTACTCTTAATGAATTAAGCATTTACGTGTAAGTTAGTTGGAACAGGCTACAGTTCTCACTGTCTGCTTTTGCTGCTGTATTTGATGCCAAGAAGAAAGGCAGGACCTGCTCAAGCAGCAGCAGTTTATGGAGCCAACCTCAGGCACAAACAGCATTTGCAAAACAGGTTATAAGAACTGTTGAGCATGGCCACGCAGCAAAGCACAGTGTGGTAGCCTTTTGAGGAAACTAAACCAGAAAGGTACCACAATTTAGACTGACATGCTTAAGCTAACAGGAAAAGCTAACCATCTCCGTATGCTTGATGCACCCTTGCACTGCTAGCTTGGAAAGAAAATGGACAGCTTGTTTCAGGGGAAATGGAGGGAGTGAAATCTGACCAAAAAGAAATTAAGCCCACTGATGTTACGTGCTGCTTCACCCATACACTAATAAAATTATACCAGATAACATTTGGAGATGAGGAGTGTTAGTGCCAGGCACTAAACATGCATAAGAAAGCTTGTTAATGTTCCAGATATGCCAGCTTCATGTTGTCTCAATATTGGCAGGTGCAAGATTTGTGATCAGCATGGCTTCCATTGCTCAAATAGTGGCTGTCATTGGTATAACTTATTTCACAGGGGAAGATTTGCTTAGGTTAGCATGGCAAGGATTTTGCAGGGGTTGGTGTGCTCACACTAGAAGCATTTATCATGCTTCTTACATCCTGCTCCCTGCAGCTTGACTGCAGAGTATGGTCTGCTAGCTGTTAGCTCTGTTTCCCTATTTATTGAATCGTAGCCAGAAATGTGAATACGGCTGCAAGTGTGTTCACAAAGTTTTGCATGAGGTAAACTGGATCAGGCCACTGGATCTCTCCCCACTTGAGATGGGATCCAGAAATTTAAAGAGTATGAGCCAGCTAGTAGATCACCAGCTGTGGCTTCACACTGGAGCTCTGCAAGAGCTGGGGGAGCAAACAGAAAGGCCTGGTGTGCTGGTTGCAATAGTTAAATAAATTCCTAGATAAGGAATTTTTTTAATTGATCATTTTCGTGGTTTTTGATCTTATCACAGTTTGATCTTTCAACATGCTGAGCAAATTAAAAAGTGAATCATCCCTCTCATGTGGTTAAAATTAGTGACCCACCTAAGTTCTTTTTCATGGCATTTTGCAAGTGCTATAGAAATGGTTTAGTGACACCTAATACAGCTGGAGAAGCCGACCAAATAATGTGCTATAATCCAAGTCAACACTAGAGAGCATTAAAATAACTAGGTTTGGCTGTTGTAATTTGGCTTCTTGGGAAGGACTATTAGAAACCAAATCTGAACACCACGCTGGATTGCAAACTACCGATTAGCCCTCTAAACAAACATGTGAATTTGTAAAGGTGAAAAGCTATGGGAATTGTATTGGAAAAGTGAGTGACTTTATTTTAAACAGAACTTGTTAAAAGTTTCAGCAAAGTTTTGCAGAATATGTTTCCTTATCTTTGGGCTACCAACCTTGTAATAGTGGTGCTTGTAGTGCCACAAATAAACCTCTCTCCTCAAAAGAAGGCCTGACATTTAAAGCATGGCACTAAGCTCAAATGCAGTCCATTAAAGTCTGAGCTGATAAAGTCAACCAACAATGAAAATCTGGTTTGGTGTTCCCTTACCAAGGGGAACACGGATGATAAAAACGGATAACATTGAGTCAAATTCATCCATAGTAAGCCTGAGAAAGTCATTGTCCTTGCCTTTGATCAGTTTTGGGTTTTGTGCTAGGAATTTAGGGTCTTTGTGGTTTTGTTTTTCACACTGCACTATTATATACTAGAGGCAGCAATCACTGGGAAGTCCTCACATGTGTTTTTTCATTTTGGTGGATGGGGCAGCACGCGCCGCAGGCAGTGGTGAAGGTCATGCCACAGGGCCTGGGCACAGGGCTCTTCCAGCTTATACACCCACGGGGCTCACAGCCTGTTCACACTAACTTGCTGTATTTTTCCCATCAACTCATCTAGAGGTGGCAGGCAGGACACTGCTGCTTCCCTCAGAAGCTTGAAAACAGAGAAGGAGAATGGACTTGTACAGCCAGATTGTCGATAAATATTTGATCACTACTGTCTCTCTATAGTGGTTTTCTGTTTGTTTGTCTGTTTTACATATGTGTTTAAATCTTTTCCTTTTTGGCTTATAAACAGGAAAGAGCAGTCACTATCAGCAATAGCTAAGCAGGTTAGGATCCTAAGACCAAACATTTCAAATCTGTTTCAGCCAGCCACTTAAGTCCACCTGCTCAGTTTATACCTAGTGGGTGTGGAGCCTCCCTTGAACCCTTTGTACCTGCTAGAAGGGGATAGAGTGGTACAGAAGCCACCATTTCATTGATGGGAAATGATGCTGCCTAACACATGCTGTGGGAATCTGCTTCCTTTCCCTCAGAATTGCACTTAACTGGAAACAGGCATCCAGCTCCAGAGGGTCCATTTTGTCACTGCTACCTCTAACTATAATGTCCTATTTACTGAAACTCCCTAAACACTGGGTGTTTCTTGTCCAAGACAATATTCCACAGAGTCCTCCTCACAATATATACACCAAGGGGCCTTGGGGATCTACTTTCAAATCACACCAGTTTTACTGTCAGTTATTCTTGAATCACTACAACTTAACACACTGATTTGAGTGTTTATTTTGGATGTGGTCACTCCTCTGGCTTTCTTCTTCTGTTTTCAATTTTATAACAAACAATTTTTGCTGCCTAGCCCAATCTCTCATCAACACTGTTGCAAAACCAAATAGAAGATGATGTGTTCTTGCCTGCAGCAAACTCATGGATTTGTAAAGTGATACCACTGACATCTGACACATTTTCCAGGAACCATAAAATGCAAGAAATCTGCTAAGCACGTTCAAAAATTGGGTCAGGTAAATAACCAGAACAGTTGCATTGTGTGTATGTGGATAAAGGTTTACAATCACCTAAAGAACAAAATATTGAGAACCCAGTCCCAGATGGTGAAGAGCAGAAAGGAGGGAGAAAACTTTGGTACCCATTCTTTATATTGTTTTATCTGCCTGATCAAGTGCTAATAAATTTCCCTCCTTTGGAATAAATCCAATAATATTTTTCTTGCATGTTTTTCCTATATGTCATTTAAGGAATAAACCTGTATACCAGTGCCACTTGTAGAATTTATTTCAATATATTTTCACACATTTTTTTTGTCTCCACTGAATCTAAGAGGTACATGCAATTCTACCCAACAAAAACTATAATACATCCAGTTAGTTAACACAGTTTTCATGTCAGAGGAAATAACATATATGCTGAACATTTCTGCTTTCTATCACTCAAACACAAGCTAGGGGTGACCAAGAAAATACTACTCCCATCACTGAAAATTATGTTTACAGAAGCTCTGAAACTCAGCTCAGATATCTCACTTTACTTTGACCTTTTTTCTTTTTCTATTTTTATTTGCATACTGTCTTTAGTAAAATTTTTTGAAAGGAGGAACTTACAGCACTTCACTCACTAGACGAAATATATTTGTAAATTTGCTCAGAACTCATGGATATTTTTCATTAGGCAGTTAAAACAGTTCTAAGCCTTATATATGTGCATGGGAGATGGTGAAAATTCTTTCAAAATTATATTTACAATGTTAAAACTGTTTAAGACAGTCTTTAATATCAAGACAGGCTGTTCTAAAGATGTATCTTTCATTAGCCCAACTGCTACACTGTGGGGGGGAGGTGGGGTGATGAAGATAATGTTTTGGGTACTTTAAACCAGTCTGGGTAGTTTTCCAGGGTTGTATGTTTTTATCTTAGTTTCTAAACTAAGATCAGTGGTGCAGCAGACTCTCTACACAATAGAACTGACACGTTCTGTTAAAGCAGTGAAAGTATTTCCTAACTTGAAAATAAGTCATCAAGAGCTGTTGCTATTTAGAGAAAAATATTTGATTTTTGCTCAATCACAGTACCTCCTGTTTGTGCTCTAATGAAACGAGATGGGCTGTTGGGTTTTTATCTTTTCCTCACCCTGTCTTACTGGACTAGCACATAAAAACCAAATTGAGCAAAGAGCAGCAACAAGGAGAAGCCACTTCTCCATTCAGTATTATTTTTTGACACTGGGGGTAAACTGAGGTCTGTAGAAACGTTGCCAAGAGACAGGGTTACAGTTCTCTTATGAGTATATGGGAACCTCTACAGAGATATTAACAGTGTCTTCTTCTAAACTTTTTCGTGCTTAGGTGCTCAAGGGAGAGAGCTGTAGTAACAGGATAGTGATACTGGAATCTAAATGGGATTTTGTATTTTCTTGAATTGATGTGATTTTCAGTGCCATTAAAGAAAGGCCAATCTATTTGTGAAAAACTAGTGAGATGCTTCTCAGCAGGGCATGCAAACAATTTGCAGCAATGTTGAGAGCTTTGTGCACCCAGCTCAGCACCCATCATCTCCCCAGGCTTCTGCTGGTGACAAACAGCCCCCAAGCCCCTTAGGGATAGCTGGGCTGGCAGTGGGTGCCTCTACAGCTGTGGCTTGGCTGTCCCGACCCTCCAATTACCCAGCTGCCCCACTCTTATCAGCAGAGTTGCACATCCAAACCGAGGAGGAGGAGGAGCAGCAGGCAGGATGAAGGCAGCCTTTACCTTGCTCCATCCCCATGGCTGAAGCTCAGTACCTCAGCCTGGGCTCGTGCATGCAGCAGCGTACAAGGTCCAGGGTGTGCAGCAGGCAAGCCTGTGCCTCACGTCTTTGTGCTCTAGCCCCAAGCACAGGAACAGCCATGCCTGAGCGTGCTTGGGCCAGGCAGAGTCGGGCTTCTTCTAGCATATGAAGGGCAAGGATTTTTAAGCTCCCATTAACAGATGTCATGTTTTAAACCCAGCCAGACAGCTCATTCACTCGCTCCCCCCTTCTTTCCCTCCCCCTACTCCCAGAGGGATGGAGAGGGGAATCAAAAGAATGCATCTCCCATGGGTTGAGGTAAGAACAGTTTAGTAACTAAGGCATAACACAAATCACTGCTGCTACCACTGATAATAATGATAAAAGAAATAACAAAGGAAGAGAATACAACACCTCACCACCCACCGACAGATAACTCGCCCCCCCCAGCCTGACTAAGCACTGACCGATACCTTGTCCAACCCTGCAGTCCCTATCCCTTCTGGCTAACTTTCAGTTACCTCCTGGGCATGACATGCTGTGGTATGGAATACCTCTTTGGCTAGCTTGGGTCAGGTGTCCTGTCTCTGCTTCCTCCCAGCTTCCCTCCTCCCTGGCAGAGCACGAGGCTCAGAAAGTCCTTGGTCAGACTAAAACATCGGTGTTATCAGCTCTGTTCCCAGGCGGAAACTCAAAACACAGGGCTGCACCAGCTACTAAGAAGGAGAAAAAAAGACTGCTACTGCTGAACCCAGGACAATAGACAAGTGCCAGCCTCACCTGTGCAACAAGCGAGGCACAGCTCTTGAGTTTCATAATACTTCATTAAGATTTAGCCACCTCTGGGGAGAGGAAACAGGACTTAGCTTGATGAGACAGCAAATGAACTTCTGCCTAAAAGCATGTGGGTTTTGCGCATGTGAATGGCCTTGGATAGGCTAATTCAGGACTTTCCTTTGACTGAAGAATATCCTGTCCTGATCACAGTGCCAAAGGAAAAAGCCTAGCTGCCTCCAGCTTTCCTTCAGCGTCTCCTCTTATGGTGTGAGCAATGTACAAGCAGCCCACATTTACTCCTCTCTTAACAAGAACAACCTGCATCAGACCTTGCAGTGGGGAAGAGGAGGAAGGAACTATGTGAGCAGCATGGGACCAGGGAGCTAAGGATATATATAAAGCTAAGGTTATATATAAATATACCCCCATTTTCAAGAAGGGGAAAATGGATGACCCAGAAACTACAGAGCAGTCAGTCTCACCTCTGTGCCTGGCAAAATCTTAGAGCAGATTCTCCTGGAAGGCATGCTAAGGCACATGAAAAACAACAAGGTGCTTGGTGACAGCCAGCATGGCTTCACTAAGGGGAAATCCTGCCTGTCCAAGTTGGTGGCCTTCTGTGATGATGCTACAGAACTGATGGACAGGGGTAGAGCAGTTGATGTCATCTACCTGGACTTATGCAAAGCATTTGACGCTGTTCCCCATGACATCCTTGTCTCTAAATTGGAGAGACATCAATTTGATGGATGGACCACTCGCTGAATAAAGAACTGGCTGGATGGCCGCACACAAAGAGTTGTCATCAATGGCTCAATGTCCAGCTGGAGACCAGTAATGAGTGGTGTCTCTCAGGGATCAGCGTTGGGACTGGTCTTGTTTAACATCTTTGTTGGTGACATGGACAGTGGGATTGAGTGAGCCCTCAGCAAGTTTGCCGATGACACCAAGCTGTGTGGTTCGGTTGATACGCTGGAGGGAAGGAATGCCATCCAGAGGGACCTCGACATGCTTGTGAGGTGGGCTGATGCCAACCTCATGAAGTTTAACCATGCCAAGTGCACGGTCCTACACCTGGGTTGGGGCAATCCCAGGCACAGCTACAGGTTGGGCAGAGAAGAGATTCAGAGCAGCCCTGCGGAGAAGGACATGGGGCACATGAGAAACTTAACATGAGCCGGCTGCAGTGTGCGCTCACAGCCCAGAAAGCCAACCGTATCCTGGGCTGCATCAAAAGGAGTGTGGCCAGCAGGTCGAAGGAGGTGATCCTGCCCCTCTACTCTTGTGAGACCTCACTTGGAGTATTGTGTGCAGTTCTGGTGTCCTCAACATAAAAAGGACATGGAACTGTTGGAACAAGTCCAGAGGAGGGCCACGAGGATGATCAGGGGACTGGAGCACCTCCCTTATGAAGATAGGCTGAGAAGTTGGGGCTGTTCAGCTTGGAGAAGAGAAGGCTGCATGGAGACCTCATAGCAACCTTCCAGTATCTGAAGGGGGCCTATAGGGGTGCTAGGGAGTGACTCTTCGTTAGAGACTGTAGCGATAGGACAAGAGGTAACGGGTTAAAACTTAAACAGGGGAAGTTTAGATTGGATATAAGGAAGAAGTTCTTTACTGTAAGGGTGGTGAGGCACTGGAATGGGTTGTCCATTGAGGTTGTGAATGCTCCATCCCTGGCAGTGTTCAAGGCAGGGCTGGACAAAGCCTTGGGTGAGATGGTTTAGTGTGAGGTGTCCCTGCCCATGGCAGGGGGGGGTGGAACTAGATGATCTTAAGGTCCTTTCCAACCCTAACTATTCTATGATTCTACGGCATCAGCCTTAGCTTATTGAACTCGAACAGCCTCTCCACTAACCTGGGGCCTGTGAACACAGGGCTACAGAACCATCTTACCAAATGCTGCTGTTCCGCAAGTCACTCTGGAATGTGTGCAAGATGGGAACCCACACTGACAGCCCCATATGCAGTATGCATGGGTATGTTTATGTGTGTGCAGGTATGTGCATTAGTCACTTATCAGAGATTTGTTTTAATCCATTGCTGTAACTGTGACAGCAGCACTATCAAGCAGACATTTACTGTATTCCTTTCTTAAATACAGAAATCAGATGTTTTACAAGCCATAACCAGATGATCATTTTTCATAATAACACTGATAAAGACATCCAGCCCCACAGACTAAACTCAGGGCTTCTCTAGAAAACCATGAGTTACATTCTGCAGCAGTAAGACTGCACACAACAAAGGAAGAAATTTTTAAGGATAATCTTCCATTATAGTTCACTTGGAACACTATCACATGAAGAAATATCTGGAGCTCAGATTTCTAAGCAAAGTTGAACTATCATGTGTGAGGATCCTTGCAGGTGGTGATAGCTCCTTAAACTCATCAAACAAGTGCTTTGTGACAGAAATAGGGACAAACAGCATTGCTATTTTTTGTGTAAGAGTTTGCTTACAGCTTTTTGTACTTGTTTGTTGTATTGGACAAGAACCTACTATAACTGTAATATGTTTTGACTGAAGCATAGTAAGGACAGCTTGATTTGTGTATATGACCATGACAACTTGTTATCACAGCCCCATATTTATAACCAATTTTCAGCATACAGTAGATTTGCTGCTTATTCTAAGACCCTATTGAATGTTGTGTGCTGTGAGCAGTTCATCTGGAAAGGTACAAAAGATAAAGTTCACTGTTTACTGTGGCAATTCTGCTCATTGCACTAACGATTTTAATTTCACAGACATTGAAGGCATTAGCTATAGAATTAGCAGGGCTCTCTTTCTCTCCACAGAGTTCCTGCTGTTGTGTATTTGATGTTCAACCCAGAAAAGATTTTTAGGCTTTGTTGTTGAGGTTTCTGTTAGAGCCACCACCAACACATTTTGCACATATCTTGGTTTTGTTGTCATGGGCTTGTGTATAGGTTGTAGCAATCAGTTCTATAAAGAGTAACTGTTTCTTTAATTAGAAGCAAGTTGTTACACCCTGTAATACCAGTGAGATTAACTTTAACACAGACCAGCCTTGCCAAGTGTGGCAGAAATGCTCCTGTTAACAGCTACTTTAAAATTCACCGTCAGGTTGAAAGCATGACTTCATAACCATCCAAACACTAAACTGTTTTGCAGATTACTTCCTTCCACATGCTATCCTTGGCGTGATTCTTGTCACTATATAGACTCCAAAAATAAGCTGGCCTGCGAAAAGTTGAAAGTGGAGAAACACTCTCTACAAATTCATAAATTTATCAGTTGATCTAAATCAAGGATATGGTAATCATTAAGAACAGTGAGACTGCCACACTTTCACTAGCTTTCACTCTTGGATTCAAGGGATTTTCCCTTCTTTTCCCCAGTCTTTGGCAGGACTGCAGAGCCTTTTATCTGCCGAAAGCCTGCTCTGCTTCTAATCATGTGCTGAAGTACAGGTCTTAAGGGTTTCTCAATTGGTACCACAAATAGACTATCCTCCTACTTAAATGCACATACAAAATAAGTGTCTTACTCAGACTACTGTGTAATGGCAGTCTTCTAGCGAGCCAGAAAAGCTGTCACTTACACGTTTGGTAACACAACAAACTTTACAACTGTGAAAACCTTATCCTCCAATAAATGCTTATTCAGCCCAGTTCTACCAGTGTTGATTCCTGGTTCTGGAGCACAGCTGGTTTAGAAATGTATAATTGCCTACATGACAAAAATGGATTCATAGCTAGATATGTGCTTTAAGCAGTGCCAGGAGTTACTCAGTCCTGCCATAGCCAAGTGATAGATCCAGCTATTCCATTTCTGTAGTCTGGTCATGCAGCCAGTTTCTTTACCCAGTGAAGTGTACACCCATCCAAGCCATAAGCAGCCAGCTTCTCCAGGAGAATGCTCTGGGAAACAGTGTCAAAGGCTTTACTAAGGACCACTAAAAAACATCAACAGCCTTTCCCTCATCCACTAAGTCCATCAGGTAGTCATAGAAGGAGATCAGGATAGTCAAGTAGGAAACCAGCCTTTCATAAATCCATGCTGACATGGCCCTGTCACCTGGCTGTGCTGTACATGCCACACGATGGCACTCAAGATGGCACCAAGGTCAGACTGACAGGTGTGTAGTCCCCCAGATCCTCCTTCTGGCCCTTCTTGTAGATAAGTGTCATATTTGCCAACCTCCAGTCAATTGGGACTGCTGATAAATGATGGAAAGTGGCTTGGTGAGCACTTCTGCCAGCTCTCTCAGTACCATTGTGTGGATCCCTTCTTGATTCATAGACTTGTGTGTTTCTAAGTGGTGGAGCAGGTAGCTAACAAATTCTGCTTGTATTATGCGGCTCCATTCTCCTCCCCATCTCTGTCTTCCAGCTCTTGGGGGCTGGTTACCCAGAAGAAACTGCTCTTACTATTAAAGACTGAGCCAAAGAAGGCATTAAGTACCTCAGCTTTTTCCTCATTCTTTGTCACTGTATTTTGTCCTGCATCCAGTAAAGAATGGTAATTCTCATTAGGCCACCTTTTGGTGTGAATGCATTTATAGAAACATTTTTCATTGCCTTTTACTGGAGTAGACAAATTAAGTTCTAGCTAGGCTTCGTCCTGCATAACCTCACAGCATCTTTGTAGTCCTCCTGAGTTCCCTGCCCCTTCTTCCAAATGTCAAAACCTCTTTTTTTTTTCCTGATTTCCACCCAAAGCTGCCTATTTAGCCAGGTGAGTCATTCTTCCCTACCAGCTTGTCTTTTGGCATATATATATGAATTCTATTTGACTGCTGAAAATCATCAGAAGACACTGCTAGTATTCTCAGGCACAGGCTTACTGGGTGAATTGAGAGGCCTCAAGTCTGTTCTTTTAGCACTTCCCACTGGGGAGGGGATCCGGTATCCTATGGAAGGGAAAATACATCATAGTATCTTCTGACTCATTTTATTGGTAACAGGAATACACAGGAACACATGGGTGGGGAACAGAAAACTAAAGAGAAAAGTATTTGAAGCAATGTGTATACCAGTTGCCTTCCACGCACAGTGAGCTCTTTTGTCAACAGCTCAGTGTTGGCATCATCATAAGCTGGCATCACTCCAGGTTTCCTCCTTATTTCTTCACTTCAGTCTGAGTTTTCCTTATAAGTAAGCTGAATGTATATTTTGATAGCACATACAAAACACAAGCAAAACCAGGGCACCTACTGAGTAAACCACTATGCAATCCTTGCCCTGAGGAGATGATAATTACCATTCAAGAGGCTTTATTTTGAGGATTATAACAATTACTGTTTTTTTCCTTAAAGTGGTAATGCTGAACTTAGTTACAAGAGAATCCAACTTTTGTTTAAAATAAGAAAGTCCTGACTTTCCCAAAAGAAATAAAAATCCTTTAAACATTCCACTTCTGTATATTATAATGGCTCAAGCTACAGACAGTAAACTAAAAGCTGCTGCTTATTACTGGGAAGGCAATATGAACCTGGGTGGGGACTGTCAATACCTTTGCTTTAACTCCTGACTACAGACACCCTGTTACCACTCTCTAGTTTTCAACAGATGGGATTTTTTTTTCCCGTGGCCTGGTATGTGGTAGTATTTTGGGAACTAAAGAGAGCGGCTTAAAAAAAGGGGAAATACATAATAAAATGCCATAAACTGTCAAGCTCAAACGAAAGGCAAGCATTCTTTTACATGTCCACAACCAAGCACTATACAAAAGATTGGTTCTGTGTGGGGATGTCATGCTTGCCATTATGTTACCAAGCCAGTGATACAATATGGGAATTTACTGCTCTTGGGGATGAACCTGAAAAATTTGTGAAGTTTTGCTGCATGTTAGTTGTTCACTTCATTGTAGGCACCAGGAATGTGAAAAGCAGTACAGAGATTGTTCCTTCATGATTTTATTTCACACTTCTTAGGATTCTGTGGTGTTAGGTTGCATCCTGCCAGGTAACTGTTAATAAACAGGATGCAAGCAGCCAGTGTGCCAATGAACACACCTAAATACTCTAAGCAAAGTGGCATAATTTAATTAGGGGAAAATGTAAATGTTTAAGCACTACAGTATCTTTTAACTTGGAGGTAGGAGCTCTGTTTTAAGGATATACGTGAGCTGCAACCCACTTTACGCTTTGATCCTAGCTTTATAACCCTTAAGGTAATGGGTAAAACACAGCACTGCTTCTCTGACTTCTCTTTCTCTGTAGATTTTCTTTTGGAGAGAAGGAAGTTTGAGAGCAAGGATGAACTTTGTTTTGCCACATCCAGTGGCAAAGCAGAAACAGGATTTTCTGGGTTTGACACCTGATGTCTCCTAGGCAAGGGGCAGGCTGCACCCTTCCCCTTAGCAGTTTCTCCTGAGCCCTTGCTCACCGAGATCCCTAGCTCTGTGCCTGCTCCAAAGCACAGGTGTTTTCTTGCTGTTTTTTTTTTTTTAGTGGCAGCCAAGGCATTTACCCTCATGTCATGCTCTAACAAAGCAAAGACAGTAGGACATGCTCTACGCCAGCTCCAATCATCCAACTCTCCTACCCTCCCTTCCTGACAAGAGGATACAGAAAACTCCCAGTGAGGCCAAAGATGGCTTTCTTCAGCAGGGACAGCCCGTGCCATCTGTTCAAGTGGTTACCAGACCTCATGTCCGAACTCACTGGGGCTGCCTCCTGCTGTGCTGCCCAGCATGGGAGGGAGGTTGGCAGGAACAAGGCTACACTCTTTGCAGGGTGTCAGGTGCCAGATACCACAAGTTTTAGCTCTTTGGAGCAGCTCTTCACCCTGAACCACTCAACTACTCTTCATAAATCCTTCAAATCTTCATACAGTACTTCACTGTAGTCTCCTGTGACCTATACTCAGTATTTAATTACAAATTATAAATGTAATTTATAAGTAGAGGTAATTTAATCATATTTCAATTATTTTCATGTGTAGTTCATGATGTACATACTTAAAAAAAAAAAAAAAAAGGAAAGAAAAAGAAAATCTTTCATGAAGAAAGGTAATACAGGAATGACTCCATCCTAGACAAACCAGACCAACCAGCTTTTCTGCCAAAGGGCAAACAAACCTAAACATAGTGGGAAGAATAAAATCCAATATTTTCTTGTTTTCATTTTTCAAATCTCCAGTACTGCAGTAAAGTAGGTAGAAAAGCACTGCGCTTCATTTTCACAGAAAATGCACAGCAATAAGGCTAGCACTGAAGCTGTCATCATCAAGTGACATGTTGAATTAAATATGGGGAGTTAACCTTAGCAACCCTGGAAATATAGCTTCCCCAGAGCAAACATTTGTGGAACATTTTGACTGTCTTAATTCTCACCCCCCACACTCCTTGTTAATTTGACATCAAACCCAGCAATGATAGCTAATACACTGAGCTCCTCTAACAACCACGAAGAATTTTTATGCTCTTGAAATGCAAGTACTGCTGCTTTTGCACTTCAGCCTTTTACACTGTTTTGTAAAAAAAGACACTCCTTGATTGCTAGAAGACTTAACAAAGGCAAGATTACATTGTTTAAATGCAAAATCATTAACTGTAGTGCTGAAGGATTTACTTAGACTTAGTAAAGGAAGCTGGTGGGTGTGAGTTCATAACCAAGCTTGAGGGAGCTCCCCCGAGCTGCCAGCATTCTGGCAGATCTTTGTCCTGCTGGAGCAATACTCAGTTGGGATGCTGGGAGCAGGAGAGACAAAGGGGTAAACAGCTCCCCACTCAGCAAGAGAATGATGAGCTTAGTTGCCTTAAGCACAGCAGAGAGAGGGTCCTAGCAGGAGCTACGCCTGCGGAAACCCAGACTTAGGGCAGCAGACACCAGGACAGAACCTCGACAGGAGCAGGGATCTGAAGCCTCCATAACAGACCCTGGCTGCTGCTACGCACACCACTGCATGGGAGGTCTGGCTCTTACTGAGCATTGTTAATGCCTGTGACATGGGGTAAAGCATCTTGGTAGCAGTCCCCTGGTGAACAAAGGCTTGAAAATTGCCTGGGACTGGTGCAATCCAACATAACTGAACTACAACTGTCAACTGGACTAAGTACTGTCAGAAGAAAATACTGCACCCCTTCTGAAGGATTAACTGCTAGCTCCTCACAAGAGGGGCTGATTAACAATCCAAATCCTGTTTCCACCATGTGAATTTGCCAAAGACACTGAATGGTTTAAAGCAGAGAGGGGAAAATGAAAGATTTCCTGATTCTGTGCCTTGCAGCAATAAACCCACATTTGCGGTGGGCTCCTATACTGCCATGCTGTGCTCAGCAGATCAGGGAGGGCTGCTGGGGTGCAGTACTCTGTGGAATCACTTTCCCCTCCCACTGCTAAAGGAACCCCAGGCAGGAGCAGGGACAATGTGGCAGCTGGAGAATGCACTGAAGCTCCTACATGGCCCTGCAGCAAGGCAGAGGGAAGCACCTTTTTCTGTCTTTCCCATCGTCTAACAATCTTTCCCTTTCACATTTTTAATGATGAAAGTGGCTGCTGTGCACATGCAGCAAATAATTTGCAAATCCTAACAGTTTTGTTCTCATCTAAATGTGCATTGACTAAGCATTTTCATACTCAGCACCTAGATCATACAACACTGTTATATATCTAGAGTTTAAATGTTTGACAAGGATCAATTAAGTAAAAGAAAAATACTTTTCTAAATGTGAACAATTATAGCTACATTGTTCATTAAACTTAAACAGAAATTAAACAATCCAACTGCAAATTAAACAATTCAATCACAAATGATTGTTTTACAAAAATAGGACTCCCTCCTCAAAATGTAATGATGGAATAATAAAATTGGTTTTGGTCATAATGCTAGCTTCTTTTGATAGTCTCATAGTTCTCAATTTTGGGCCAAATAACAGCATTGAATCTGATAAGGTCTTTGTGGTTTTCCCCTGATTTTACAGACAGCTGAGAAGGTAGGCTGAGATGCTGGGAGGGGACAAGGCTGGATCCTGGATTCTCCCACACTGAAAACACTGTGAGAACAGACAGGATGGCTGTGTGGAAAGCATGTGACTCAGCACAGCTGTGTGGATTTCCTCCTCACGTCCTTTCTTAGCATTGGGGGTTTCCAAGTAATTTTCTGGAGTCCTGGTTAACTGGCATATTTTTTACACTGGATTAATTTTTTGTGGACTCCGGGCTCTGCTCTAGACAGACCACAGTCCTGCTGATGAAAATAATTACACAAATTGTTCCAGTCTCTATGCTTTTTAACAAATAATCCCTAAGCATGACAAAAGCAGTCTCCCTCCATCTCAATGACAATGATAGCAGGAATACCCCAAAAAGCAATCTGCAAAACAGCTTGAATTAAAGTAAAAGCGCATGTGGTAGATCTAGACAGAGGGGTGACACTGAAACTACAAAAAGACCGTGTGTGCTCAATGCCAGACACATCCTTTCCATGCTAGTGAGTGAGGAGATGACCAGTTTCTAGCACAGCTATGTTTTCCCCTCCAGCTTTTCCAATTCCCTGTCTCCAAGCTGCAACAGAGTATCTGTCCTCAAACCAGTAGTGAGATGTCTCAGAAGGTAGCATGGACAGACCCTATCCTTCCTCAGATAAGTTATGATGGAGGGAGTTCTGCAAAGGCAGGTTAAGACATGCCAGCACCTCTCTCGAACTGTGATCTTTACTGCAGTGTGCTGTGAGGGATTCAGCTGGGCTCACCCAGCTGAGCCCACAGGTCCTGCAGAGGTGACACAGTTGTTTTCCCTGGAGAGCATAGAGCTGCTCCAGGAGTGCTCCATCAGCAAACTGTGTATCTGTCAGGCGAGCACAAGGAAACACAGGAAAGTGCTGGAGGACTTCAGAGTTGAACCTAAATGACATCCATAATGACACATGGACATGTTAGCAATTGACAAACTGGCTAACTCAAGTTAACTTACATCTTGGAAAAGCCTAAGAATTAGGGCAAATGACTGCACTATTCAAAGGAAGGCACACTGCCCTGGATACCAGCCACAGCAGTGACCGTTAAGTACATGCACAGAAAAGAAAAAGAGGAGGACAAACATAAATGGTATTTCCCCAGTTACTCCCTCACTCCTTATACTACATTCTGCTTAGGGAAATTCCCAAGCCAGCTACAGGTTGTTTCTTTAGTAATCCTCAATGCACCTGTCTTTCAAGTGTTGCCCAGTCTTCCTGAGAACTTAGTAAAGCTCCTGTATCCCCAGCCTCCTTTGGCAAGGAGCTCCACAGGTCTCCTACCTACTTGGTGCTCTTTGTGCAAAGTTTTTATGTTTGAACCTGGCTTCCAGTATTCGAGTGGATGGTCCCGGCCCCTAGTTGTGTAGTGAAGGACACGAACAGACAGGCTGAAGTGCTCTCAGCTGCTTAGCCAGATCTCCCACAGAAGTTATTCAATACATTCTATCGTGTGCCAAAAAATTGTTGGACTTTATCAGAACCTAAATTGTTCATGTCACTGGATAACCATATTGTCTGTTATTCCCAGCTGCAGAAGTTAACTTAAATCCCATTCAATCTAGCTTTTAAGAGACATTCATGTATTCATTGCTTAACTTCAAGTTATTGTCATAAAACAGGCAAGATGTCTCTGCCAAATCAGGCAAAGCCAAAACAGTAATTCTCTACTTCTCATGCTGCTTTCTCAACTATAATGACATGTACTATTTAAATGTCATAAGCCAGGACTGCTGCCACATGAACTGCCCAACCCACTCAGTGTCTTTGGACTTTCATGCATGTCTCTGAAATGCTCCCTCTTTTAGATCCACACATGCATGCCATCAACTAGACTGGAACTGATCCTGTTAAAATTCTGGCTCTTTTTGGATCAGTATCTCATGACCCTTGTGTCGTTTTAACAACCTATGAGCCAGCACACAGGGGTGGAGTGGAATGGTGCAGGTTCACATACATAGTGAGAAGAGAAAAAAAAAAAAAAAAAAAAAAGCTATGGCCTTGTATTTCTCTTTTTCCCCGATACTCCTACCTAACACCTGTTACAATGTTTCACTATTATGATCACTAGAAAAGTTGTAACTTTTCATATCTTATTTAGATCACTCATAAATTAACAACATATAGGTATAATACGGATGAGACTACAGAACGTGTCATAGATACCAACAGATCAGCTAAACATTCAGGTTAAATGCTTGAAATGGAATTCAGGGTCAGAAGTTAATAAATGCATGATGTTGTTAAAATTTCCGCAATTAGTTAGAAATGTGGTCAAAATGTCATATTTCATACATGCAACTTACAAAGCAATTCACACTAGCAGCCTATCATTGACTTCAAAAGAGTTTCAGAATAAGAAAGGGGAGATGGATTGATACTGAACAAACTTTAGATTAAGTTCACTTCCATTTAGGAAAACGATAACTGTGATTCAAAAAACCATTTTTTTTTTTTTAATCTGTTAAAGCAGTTACGACTTTTGTTGTTGTCCTGGGTTCAGCAGTAGCAGTCATTTTTCTCCTTCTTGGTAGCTGGTGCACTGCTGTGTTTTAACTTTCAGCTTGGGAACAGAGCTGATAACAAGGATGTTTTGGTTTGGCCAAGGACTTTGCGAGCCTCATGCTCTGCCAGGGAGGAGGGGAAGCTGGGAGGAAGCAGAGACAGGACACCTGACCCAAGCTAGCCAAAGAGGTATTCCATACCACAGCATGTCATGCCCAGGAGGTAACTGGGAGTTAGCCGGAAGGGCTGGGAGTCTGCAGGGTTGGAGGAGGTATGGGTCAGTACTTGGTCGGGCTGGGGGGGCGAGTTATCAGTCAGCTGGTGCTGAGGTGTTGTATTCTCTTACCTTGTTATTTCCTTTATCATTATTATAATTGGTGGTAGCAGTAGTGATTTGTGTTATACCTTAGTTACTAAACTGTTCTTATCTCAACCCGTGGGAGTTGTATTCTTTTGATTCTTCTCTCCATCCCTCTGGGAGTAGGGGGAGAGAAAGAAGGGGGGGGGGGGGAGTAGGTGAACAAGTTGCCTGACTGCGTTGAAACCACGACAATTGTTTATTTACAATTATCAATTTTCAAGGAAGTGTAAGACAGGTCCTAAAAACAGAAATGTAATTAAACAATCACAAAGACAAATACTTTATAGAGCAAGAGGCTTTTCAGATCTAGAAATTTTGTTTTCAAGGCCCCCTTTACTTTACAATGCTGGAATTGTTCATGCAATTTTTTACAGTAGTCAGCATTGTCATGAATGAATGTCACATACCTATCTATTCAACTGAACTAAAAGCTCAGACTAGAAATCTTCTGTGAATATCTCAGAAGTTATTTCCATTTTATTTTTTTCAAATAATCAGCTTGAATCTAAAAAGACACTACTTAGACAGATAAAGGCACTAGCAAGAGTTTAATCTCATAAACAGGACCTCACTGTTGCCATTAAATAACTTCTTGGATGCTGATTCTTGGCATCCATTCACAATGGAGAATGGCATTACTGCTTGGACAAATCCTAGGTTCCCTGGGAGCCATCAACAATTCTCAGGCAGAATTCATTCATTCCTGCAGCTGTCCCAGGCCTTATCTACACCAAGATGTTTACATGTCAGTAAACTGGAGGTAACTGAAACCAGCACATTCTGAAACTAAGCCAGAATGCATCGGCTAAATCACAGCTCAAATTCTGTATTGCCTGTTCAGCAGTTCTGCATATGTAACAGCACTACCTTCCTTTTATCAACTATGGTCTGGTTAGAGCAAGCCTGCAGCTTCAACTTTTCATGAGAATATTCTGAGGAAGATTGTTCTTCCTTTCACACAACTCTTTTTTCACCCATCCTTGCATCTCCACATACATTTGTCTTCTATAGATTAGCAATGGATTTACTTAAACACTGCACTGTATCTTATAATTCTGGTAATACGTCAACAGATGAGGGGATCTTGAGGGAAAAAGAAAACAATGTATTTCCAGGTCCCCACTCATCAATCATTGCTTTGTTCCTTGATTTGTGGATTCCATTTCCATAGGCATCTTCTAGAGGTGAGCAAGATGACGAAAAAGAAAATCCTCTTCTGAGAGTATTCTGGGTGTAAGAAGTAGTTAACTGTGCAGTAGCAGAACAACACTAGAAAAATAAACATGCTTCTACTAAACTAGGAAGCATGGAAAGGCTGGTGAAAGCAAATGCATGAGGTAGGCAATCCCATTCTGCAGGCTGGCAGGAGCAGGAGAAATAATGCAAATGAACAAGGACAGAAATGAAGGAAGCTAATAGTCAGGCTAGTAACTGTATTAGCATATCTGTAGGTTATTTCTACTGTGGGTTACTCTCACTACAGATTGCTAATAATCTGATATATATGAACACAAGGCAGAAAAGGAATCATAATAAAACTAGGAAATTGTGTCATACTCCAGTTTGCCTGTATGGTGTTCTCCTAACCTGGAGTAGCTCACCACAGGCAAAAGAGCCAATCCTTAAGAGATTTTTTTGCTCAGATTCACAAAAAACAGTTCTTCCTGGTGTCCACCAAACTTGTGGTTTGTGACTGGCATTTTTCAACATCTGTTGTCTAGCTCTTCAAAATGGGTACAAATCCCTTGGGGTTTCCCAGAGCTCTACTGCCACTCTGAAACCTAGCTGCTTTCAGGTTTTTCTCCCTCAGTGCCCCACCTGGATGCTTCTCCCTCTGGGCTTCTAGTCCTCTCTTTGGCTGGAAAACTGCTATCTTTTGGGTAATGGGGAAGCAAAAATGCAGAGGGGCTTGAATAAGCTCCTCTCCCCAGAGGCAAAACCATGATGGATCTCAGCAGGAGACTCTGCTGTTGCCCGAGCCATGATTGCTTAGTGATGAGCATGACCTAGGGATCTGAACTCTTCCTAGCTAGAACCAGATAAGACAGGGCATAGACAGCGTTTCAGTAGCACTTGTTTTTGAACAGAGCTACACCAGTATGAAAACACTAAGGCTGACTCACAACATAACAATACTGTGTCCAATCTTACTGTATTCAGATCACAGACAAGACTAAGACACTGAGGTCTGTGTAATAAAGGACTGAGGGTTTTGTTCTGCTAGGAACATTGTTGTTGAGTCAACAGGTAGACTGGAAAAGTTACTCAGAGCATCACCTACTTCTGCCAGGATGAACTATACATACCTACGTCGTTTATGTTTGTATAAACCACTTTAAAACTTCCGTGATGAAGATCCTACTGAATCCCTAGAAAGTAAGAAGTCAATAAAACTACTGCCAATTGTAACAACCTTTTCCCTGTTATCTAATTTTGCTAACATTTCAGCCTACTCAGTGTACATGGAAAATATGCTGCAGCCTTAGACATACTTTAAGTATGTCATCATGTCTCTCCACAAGCTTCTTTAGACCAAACAAAATTAATTGCTCCAAACAGTCTCTGGATCGTTCCAACTGCTCGCATCTTCTCTGCACTTTGTCCAGCTTTCTTTAAGGAAGATACTGACTGAATTAAAAACACCCTCCAACAAATAACTTACTGATGCTAAATGAAGGACTTCCTCACATACATTACAAACAAGAACCCTCTTTGATGATACTGTCGACTCCCATTGCATTTATGATTCACTGTAACAATTCTTATTACCTTAAGTGGAATTGTAATTTATACACTCCACCTTATATTTCTTCCAGTGCAAATGCAGAAACATTAGACAAACACTGTAATACACCCATACTGAAAATAACTTTTAAATCCCTTCAAAACAGTTTCACAAACCAGTACGTACAAACAGTGGCTTAACTGAAATGGGAGAGGAAAAGGAAAAAGAAGTCTGTCCTCAGTTTGGTCAATGTATCCCAATATTAATTTAATTAATCTCTAGAAGAAAAACCCATTTACCACTTTTCACTGCCTAGGATTAACGTTTCACTATACCTATCAGAATTTAAAACGTTTTCCTGGCACCAAAATGGTTTTGTTGTAAAAATTAAGTTAATCACTCCTTAAAACTGATGTGGTTTAATTATATTACTGAAACGAATACCAAGAGTAAAAATTATCTGAGAAAAAGTCCAGAGAAGAGTCACAAGGATGATCAGGGAACTGGAGCACCTTCCGTATGAAGCTAGGCTGAGAAAGTTGGGGCTGTTCAGCCTGGAGAAGAGAAGGCTGCGTGGAGACCTCATAGCAGCCTTCCAGTATCTGAAGGGGGCTTATAGAGATGCTGGGGAGGGGACTCTTCATTAGGGACTGTAGTGATAGGACAAGGGGTAACAGGTTCAAACTTAAACAGGGGAAGTTTAGATTGGATATAAGGAGGAAATTCTTTCCTATTAGGGTGGTGAGGCACTGGAATGGGTTGCCCAGGGAGGTTGTGAATGCTCCATCCCTGGCGTTGTTCAAGGCCAGGCTGGACAAAGCCTTGGGTGAGATGGTTTAGTGTGAGGTGTCCCTCCCATGGCAGGGTGGTTGGAACTAGATGATCTTAAGGTCCTTTCCAACCCTAACTATTCTATGATTCTATGAAATGTTATGGGCTTTTAAGATGTTTCAGAAGGCTTTCAACATTTTCAGTTACCACTTTTAATGGTTACCTAATAAAGATCTGTTCCTAAAAGTTATTTGGTGTTTCAACAGTCCCATAGTGTTAATACAGAGTTATCTCTGTGATAAATGATAAATGGAACTTCCTATGTGAGACACAATTCTGAAAGAGAAAGATGTGGAAAATCCTTATCCAGTTCATCACAACCAATACTGTGATTAATTTTCCACCACAATCTTCCCCACTATATTTCTACTGCAAATAGATATGTTCTGCATACCTAAGCATAACAGCTCTTTAATAACCCCGTTTCCATTTTTGCTGACCTTATTTTAAACCCCATGTTTTGATGCAAGATTATTATCTGCTTGCAGATAATTTGCTCTGAAGACTACTTGGCTATTACAAAGGGCACACCCACTCTAACAAACATGCCAATACATAGCAATGTTTCATTTTGATGAGCCATTACATATTTTTATCCTACTTCAATAATGATCTGTTGTTCCATTTCCTCAGCACAGGAAACAGAATGGTGCTAATGTACATCAGATAGATACAAACTCAGCCTAAGCTAGTGGTTTCACTGATGATTTGCAAGCAATTTGCATATCCCTTTCTCTACATTCCTATCTATGCAGAGAGAGTACTTCCTCATTTTACACCAGCAGCAGGATAAGAAGTCAGTACTAGCTAAATGGTAGTATCTTGAGTATTTCTATACATGTAAACAGAGGTGCAAGTACAAGATTATCTGTATTTATGAGCACACTCCATGCAGTGCACCACAGAAAAACTGGATGTGATGTCACAACTAAAGCCCTTTCAAAATGCATATACATTAAGCACACTTAATTGCAAAAGAAGATCAAATTATAGCATTTCCTAATTTTCAATTGCTTGATTTTGGCACTCTAACATGCTTTTATTCATGTAGCTGTAGGCACACTTGAAGACAGATGTACCATGGTTTAAGCAATTGCCAACAAAAGTGCACAAGCTCTGCTCTATATTCTGCTTGGTCCAAACCGTTCTGTTAAATTTGCATGTCTTCTATTGCTGCAAGGTCATAGTGAACAGAAGTCACATCTGTACTTCCATGTCACTGTGAAGTCAGGTTTGGGCCATGTGTTTTTACCCCACAGGCAGTGCACACACCTAACATTTTCTTCTAGACCTTTCGCCACTTCTCTCTGTCATACCTCCAGCCCAAGCTCTGGATCTCCTTGCTTTTGAGAAAAGTGAAAATACAGGAAGAACTAAAGGCTAAACATCAGGAGCAAACACAGGGCACTGCTGACAGAAGGTCAGAAAAATCAGGGTGACATCCAAAAACTATTAAGGGATCACCTTAAACAACCCATACTACCTATCCCTTCCCCCAGCACAGTGACTCCAAAGTGCCATGACTGAATATGCCACCATACTGGCACCCCAAGTATCAACAACATAATAGTACGTCAGCACGACGTGCTCATAAAGCACATATTTACCACTGCCAGAATTTCCAAAACCTGCAATAATCTTGGGGTAGATGAGGTAAGAGAAGGAATGGAAGTGACTTCCTAAATACAGCGGGAAATAAAATGGATCTCTACTACCAGAGAAACAGAAAAATATACAGCTGCTACCCATAATCCCTCATTACCTAGGACGCTTGTTGGACACACATAGAACAGCAAGAACATTAGTGGTAACCATTACTTAGTACCTAATGAGCCTGCCAGCAAGGCCAACAAGGACTAAGCAGGTGACACAGAGATCTTTTCAAAGGCACAGGGAAACAAGCTGAAGAGACTGCTTAAGATGGCACAGAGGCTTTTATGAATGTAAAATACAAGGAGAAAGGATAGAGGCCCTTATTGTGCTGTAATGAGATATCAAAAAGGATTATTAAACCCAGAGACCTGGTACTGCCTTGCTGTAACTTAGTACCCAGGTACTCTTGTCGTTTCTATGATGCCAGATGGCTCTCGTGGGGACAGGCTAAATCACTCAATGTAATGGAGAACTAAGGTTTAATAAGCATTTATAGTCATGTATTTATTCTTTCTGTGGCAGCTGTACTTACTGCAATTATTTTCCAATGATAAGCAAGTGTCGAGAACCTATTTTTTGTGTTTATTTACAAATTGTTACATTTACTTTCCAAACTGTCTGATAAATGGCACACTAGAACTGTAAACAAGTTTGACAAATAAGTTGTCTTCAATAAAGGCAACTAAAAATTATGAAGTCTTGAGATTGCTCTGTACAGAGGTCCCAGTTATGTGAACACTGGGAGTGGCAAGAGCATTTCTACCTTCTATTTTTTAACTCATGAGGCAGAACTCACTTGTAGCCTACAAATGAGGAATCTTCCTAACAATTATTATCCCTGCTGAAAACGTTAGCTAGGAACACCAACTTCTCAATAAAAGTAAATAGAATAAAAACAGAACAAAAGCCTCGTTAGTAAGGTACAGATGGAGTACCAGGAATAACGGCTTACAAGTGCCAAAGACCATTAGTTCTTTAGATCATTACAGAGTCATAAAGTGGTTTGTGTTGGAAATGACGTTTCAAGATCATCCATTTCCAACTCCATTCTATGGGCAGGGACATCTTCCACTAGGTCAGATTGCTCAAAGTCCCGTCCAACCTGACCTTAAATACTTCCAGGCATGGGCACTCACAGCTACTCTGGGCATCCTGCCCTCGTGATTCACCACCCCCTAAGCAAAGAATTTCTTCCTTATATCTTATCTAAATCTACACTCTTTTAAAATCAAATGTTACACCTTGTCCTGTCACTAAAAGCCCTGATAAAAAGTGTCTGCCCATCTTTCTCGTAAGTCCCTTTTAAGCACCGAAAGGCCACAATAAGGTCTCTCTTGTAACACAGGTTTATAAGAGTTCTTTGGTATTGAAGTTGCATGACACTCCCTTATAAGGCCCATGTTTGAATGCTTGGGAATCTAATTAATTGCTTATAAGATACTGAAGGGAGATAGTCTTCACATCAACTACATGTGTCTGACATCCCTATGAAACCCAGGCAAACTACAAACCTCTGTTAACATGGTTTCCTTACACTCAAAGAGGCTAAGTCCAGAGCTGCATTTCCAGAAGATGCAGCTGCAGTCACACTTTTTTCTACACACATCCATAGGACTTCTCCAGTTGCAGCTCTGATCTGTCATGGGACTAGAGTAGATTTTGTTTAGTGACAGCAGTGATTCCTTTTTCTGGGGTTCTCAGTCCCTTTCACTGTTGCTGGATTCAAGCAAAGAGGGAAGGAGCTTTCTGCTTTGAATGCAAAGTGGACAGAAAGACAGACTGGATGGAATAAATCTAGGAAAAAAAAAAACCAAAGAATGAAACCTGCAACTGAGCACTGGCAGAAGAGCAGAGCTACAGCGAAACTGAATGAGAGAAGGGCTGCCTACACCTTAATAGAGATCTGAGAGGAAAAACACTGTAGAGAACAGCAGCCAGCACATGTGTACATGCCTGTTTGAAAGGGAGATTAGATAAAAAGCTAGATGAGTAGACTACAACTCACTGGACAAGGCCATTAGGAGCAGGAGATTAAGCACCCGTGAAACAGTTTGTAATGGTAAACATAAGAGCACTGCAAGTGAGGCAGAAAGAAATAGAGAGGGGACCTGGAGGGACAGGCTACGGGACATTACTTTCCCAGTGCTTAGGTGAGACTAACATGAGAAAGCTACAAACAGTCTTAGCTGGGTGGATGACAAATGGGAACCATGCTTTAAGTATGGAATAACTTATAAAAGCGGCTCCAAAAAGAGAGGTCTCTTATGTTGACCCAGACACCCTAAATTCCAAGTGGATCTCTCTGTATTCCATTTCGCATCTGTAAAATGGGAACAGTGCAGACCTCAACTCACAGCCGTATTTAAGAACCATAACAGAAAGCCCACAAAAAGAACAATTTTCCCTTCAGAACAACATAGTATATTCATAATATATTCACTCAAAAATGGGGTAGAGGGGAAGGAGAAGCAACAATTTTATCACCAGCTGAACATGAAGCATTTTGCAGACTGAGGCAGAGGAAGCATTACTGATGCAAATGGAGAACTGGCCTAGAAGTGTGAACCAGGGTTGAACATGTAGCTTTAATTTTAGAATTTGATCTGTTGTGGGCTTGATATTTATGAAGACTTCTGAAATTCGTATTTGTGGAAAACACGGCTGGCACTGTATTGTGCTTCATCTTGTTCCTGAAATCCTTACTTACAAAACAAAGTTGGTGTACTCCAAGTTTAAGCGAGGCTGACAAGTGAAAACACACCTTTCTTATGCTGGGTCACACCACCATGGTACCACAAATGCATCTGGGCTAAGCAGCCGTCATACGTTTTCCTGCGTGTCTGCATATGACAGTATAATGGAGGAAACCTGGCACAAAGCAGCGCGTTGTAAGTCAGCAGGAGTAACGCTGTCCCACCAAACGTCCCTTCGCCCCGCTCCCTCTCCAGCTCACCCCTGGCCCTTGTGTCCCAGAAAGAGCCCGCTCCGCTCCAGCAGCAGCTCGGCCGGGACCACGACCGCCTCCGAATACCCCTTCGGTAGCAGAGCACCTGCCGCGGTCAAGAGCCACCAGGGCGGACCAGCCAGGGAGAAAGGGAGGGAAGTAGGCAAGAACGGCCGGGAGCCGCGGCACCTGCTCAGCTACGGAGCAGGGCGTAGGCCGTGAGGCAAGCCGCGACACCAGCCGCCCCCTCACGGAGAAGGGGTAAAGGGTTGCCCCCGCCATTTTGCGGCGAGCAACGGTCCCGCGGGCGCGACTCATCCCGCCATTTTAGGGGCAGCCCCACAGTCTTTGGGGATGTGGGATGTGGCCTGGCTCGGGCCCGCCCGTCGTCAGGCTGGAACCGGCGATACCGCGCCCTCCACCCCCTCCTAACTTAGGTATCAGGTGAAACTGGTCCGGCGTGCTGGGAAGGCTGCAGTGGCCGAAGTACGGAGGAGGATGGCTGGCCGCTGCGGGTTATGTCTGGTTGGTCTGCTGCTCGGTGCGCTGGCAGCCGCCACTCCCTCAGGTGAGAGGAGAACGAGTGCGAGCTGCCGCTGACGGGTGCCAAAACTCGTTGGCTGGCTGGGGTCGGCGGGGATGGCCGAGCTCTGACAGGGCTCCGCGGGTGCCAGGTTGATTGCTCGGTGCCCCTCGGCTGCCGGTCGGGCTCCGGCGGTGGCGGTGCAGGCGGGAGCGGTGCGCGGGGCACAGCTGGGCTCTCGGCGGACGCCGGAGGGCATGTTTCTGAATCGTGGGGAGGCTGGAGCGAGCCGGGCGGGGTTGTCCTGGAGCCGAAGAGGTCTGCGAAACAGGGGCCGGTGGCTGTGGAGCTGCTGGGACCCGCGTGGAGGGCGCCTCGGACTCCTCGCTGGGCAGGGGAAGCAGGTCGACGGGCAAATGCAGCCGGGGTAGGCTTCCCGCCGCCCGCCGACTTGGGCGCACGGAGCGGGTGGGAAGGGCTGCTGGAGCGCAGGTGGCCTGGCTTCACCCGCATTGGTGCTGTATCTCACCTGGTTCTCGGCTAGCAACTTGCCTGAAAGCTGCCTCTAAACATAAAAAAAACCCCTTTAAGACCGTGTTCTCTTTTTTTTTCTTTTTCCCCCAACTCTGAAAAGTTAAGCTTTTTAAAAATCTCTACTGTTATCTATGTTAGTTTATATTGCTGAGCATAACTGAATATAACTGAACATAAATGCTGTTTGGGAAGGGAAAAAAGTAAAAAAAAAACCCCACCCCATTGCTGTACTTACGGACTCCTTTTCACTGTGTCTTCCTGTATTTTTTCATCCTGTGCTTATTTACATAATAAATGTATATGCGTAAAGGTTGTGTAAATATTGAAGCCAAGCTTTATGGCAGGTCCTGTTGAGAACAACCAATAGATCCTAGGTAACTGCAAACTTAGTTGTTCAGAACTGAGTTTCTGAAATCGAACTGCCTCTTCATAGCCTGGCTGTGTGACCTGGGCGGGCAGGGGAGGGAGGTACTACACCCAAGAGTTTTAATTGGGTGATTTATCTTATGGAGCAGGGAGGCAAAATGAGCTAGCAGAATGATCCCATCCGAACCAAGGGAGATACCCTGTAAGCCCGAGGCTTCTTGTGGCTGTTTTCAAACAGGCTAGTGCCATTACGGGGTTGTGGTGAATCCAGGCTGCAGGTCCAAGAACCACGGTAATCTTAGCCTTCACCCTATGTGGGTATTACTACCATGACCTAAGCTTGTTAATTTGGATGCTCTGTGCTGCGCTCACTTTTGTGTCTGCAGGGTAAGCATAATCCTTCGTTTTGGTATGCAGTGGGTTATAACTTCTGGACAAATGGCAAAGGTGTTGAAACAGTCTGTTGTGGGAGGAGAGTACTTTTTTTCCTTGCGATGCCAAGGAAGCATTTCCCGTGGGCAGATCAGCAAGTCAATTGCATTCTCTGTTTGTGAGTCGGGCATAGTGAAACTCGGCTTGGAAGAGTCTCAATTGTTATGGAAAACTGCAAGTGCAGAAAAAGTAAGAAAAGGATGTAGAGAATGCATGTACCTTAACAAAGTATTGGCTGCTTGGTGAGGGAATGTTAAATACAAACAGGACACTGAATTGTCTCCCTATATGGGCCCTGATCGGACTTACAAAAGTTGCCCAGTATGTGCAGTCAGAACTTTTGAGGCTCAAACTACTTAAAGTTACTATGAAAGCAAGACATCTCTGAAATCACCCATTTAGCTTGACTATGGATCAAAAATGGAATAAACCAGGCCTTTATTCTGCCACTCTTGCAATACTAAGAGCTGTCTGTGGTTCACATATCCGTCAATCAATTTTTATTACAGCTCTTAGGTATGCACTAATATTTCAGGGCTTTTTGGTGAGCAGAATAACAAAGGAACCATCCTTTGACACTGTTCATGGCTTGTTGTACAAAACCTGCTTACTCAAGAAGACTCTCCGTTATGCTCCGGTTGGAATTTTTTTGTGGCTAAAATAATCCACAAGTATTGATAAGGTTAAAAATAATTCTCCCACAGACAGGCAATTTTCATACAGTTTAGCTTGGTGGATGTCTGACTTGATGGAACATACAAGTTCATGGACAGTATCTACTTTTGCAGTTTAGCTTTTTAGTGTGGGGGACTGTGTTGGGTCTGGAGGGATTCAGAACTGGGCCAGCTGAAGTCTGTCAGAAAGAGCAGTCAGGAATGGCTGGCTTCCCCATACAGTTCGCAAGTTTCTGTGGTGTCCAAAGAGGCAGAGCAAAAATGGAGTAATGGCTGTCAGAAGTTGGTTGTGTGGAGCAACCACAGCTGTCAGCTCTACCACCTAACACTTTGAGTAGAAGCTGCAGAGATTGTCTGACCATCTTGCCCATGAATTGGAGGGAGATCACAGATTGCATCATCATGCACAAAGTTTGCTCAATTTTAAGTTCAAATGTGGTGTAACACATCTTTCTGTCCCTAGAGATGATTTGTGTGCAGCTTTTGGCATTACATTCTGAGTTTCAGCTCTACTTGTCTGAGGGCAGCATAATCTTCTTTTACTGCATTCCTGGTTTTCAGGAGTTTCCTGATTTTTCAGCTTATCTAAACTAAGGAAACCTCTACTGCAGTTATACAGCAATACCCAGCAATTGGGTAGTCTGGCACTACCATGTGAATGGATAATGGTGCCCTGAAACCAATTTCTGTTGTAACTGTTTGGATGCTAGGAGTACCTCACAGCTATTTTGAGTATTTTTAATGTCATTAGTGATTTGGAAGAGCATTTTGGTTGCTAATAGAATCCTTTAATAGGGATATAGTTGTCTTTTGGGTAGTAAAGGGAAGAAAAATTGTTATGTGTTCAAAAACCATTCTTAATTTTTTGTTGATGAGACCCTTTTTAATTCTTCAGAGTCAGTCATGATGTCTAGATTATTTTTTGTAAAGGGTAAAAAGTCTGTACTTGGATAACAGCAACTTCTTTTTTTTTTTTTTAAATTGTTATTTTAGAGAGTAGTAGAACCAACAGTTCTAAAGGAAGAAGTTTTGCTGGCCGGCAAGTTCCAAATACAAATAATGGCTCTTCAGAGATATACGAAGTGGATGAATTTGCAGCGAAAGCCCTCACAGGAAAGCTGACTACAGTTTTTCTTCCCGTTGTATATATCATTGTCTTTATCATTGGTTTGCCAAGCAATGCCATGGCCCTCTGGGTCTTTTTTTTCCGAACAACGAAGAAACATCCTGCTGTGATTTATATGGTTAACTTGGCATTGGCAGACCTTCTATTTGTTGTCTGGTTCCCACTGAAAATTGCTTACCATGTAAATGGCAATAATTGGCTCTTCGGTGAAAGTCTTTGCAAAGTACTTGTTGGATTTTTCTATGGAAATATGTACTGCTCCATCCTCTTTATGACATGTCTCAGTGTGCAACGGTATTGGGTTGTAGTGAACCCCATAGTGCAGTCAAGAAAGAAATCTGAAATTGCCTTGGGCATCTCCCTTGCTATCTGGATACTGATTTTGTTGGGCACCATCCCATTGTATCTTGTTAATCAGACAAGATATATTTCAAATCTTAACATTACTACCTGCCATGATGTGTTGCCTGAAAATGTTTTGGCTCATGATATGTTCAGTTATTTTCTCTCCCTTGCAATTGGACTTTTCTTAATCCCAGCTGTCCTCACTGCTGTTGCTTACATACTAATGATTAAGACTCTGAATGCTTCCATCTCAGATGTAAGCACTGGGAAGAAAAGAAAAAGAGCAATCAAACTCGTCATTGCTGTCCTGTCAATGTATCTCATCTGTTTTACACCTAGCAATGTGCTGCTTGTTGTGCATTATTTGCTCCTCAAAACCTACAACCAGAGCTATCTGTATGTGTCATACATAACTGCGCTGTGTCTTTCTACTTTGAACAGTTGTATTGATCCATTCATCTATTACTATATTTCAAAAGACTTCAGAGACAACCTTAAAAATGCTCTTCTCTGCCGAAGTGTGAGAACTACACGGAGGATGCAGGTGTCTCTCTCATCAGGAAGATACCCTAAGAAATCAAATTCTTATTCTTCAAACTCAAATGGGACCACTAAATCAACCTACTGAGTTTAATCCTTGAAAAGTGAACTTTTATTACTGCTGCTGAAAGGATGTGACAAGAGAGTTATTTTCTACAAGAGTCTAAAGAAACATCTCTGCTGTTTAATTGCATGGAAGCCTGGATTTGAGAACTGACAGCTGCTTGCCCTGTGTAGAAACAGTAAGCAGATAAAGTCCTATGAGACTGGGGAAAAAAATCGTAATGACATTTCAGATGCTTTGCAAAAATGCTGCTGACCTGAAAGTGAGTTGTCGTTGAAGACATTTTTTGTTCAGTATCAAAGTTGTTAAGAAGCAAAATGTCGCTGGAATGTTATGTAGTGTTGTCAGTATATTTAATTAACAGATAAATCTGTTTTGTTTGGCTTTAACTGTAATGTAGTAAACAGCTAAACAGATTGTATATGTAGGACTTGCTCTGTGTACCTGCTTAATTTGAAACTGAGGAGAGAAGGAAAAGAATCTGTTTCACCATCTTGGTGTAGACTGCTTGTTCTCTTTAGTATAATATAATTTTATATTATTTTCCAAGTTACCTTGCTGTAAATAGTAACATGGCAGAAGTCTGTAAGATTATCCTATCAAGATGACAAGCTGAACTTGTTATCAGATAGCACTGAGATAAAATTTTAGTTGAAATTATCCACTGTTACTTAATGCTTGCTGGTATATTATCTTAAATGAGGCTTTTTAACAACGTTTTGATGAATAGCTATTTGATTTTTACACAATCTGCCTTGTATTTTTTAAGATACATAAATAAGATTTTTTTTTTAATGTATGTAGATATAACCCATTTGAGTTGGGTGCTTTCTTTTCTACTTTTACATGTTTTTCAAAATGCTGAGTACAACTTGCCTGGCTTCAGGTCACAAATACATTATAACAGCAAATCAGAAGTCTGACAACTATAGGTGTAATACCTGAATGGGTTAGGTAAAAATTACTTAATAACATATTTCATTAGGGTGAAACTATTCCCTATTCCCTGTTTTATAGGCAGATAACTAAAATCAAATGTTTCAGAACTGTGGGGGAATATGTGGGGGATCATTAACAAGATAGATAGCAAATTTAACCGCAGTGGATTTCTGAAATACCTGAAGTCCTCTTCCCTCACCTACCACTTGTGACCACTCAGGAATATAGAATCACATTTACTTTTAATCTGAGAAGCTGATGGGTTTATATTTGGTGGCAGGATTCAAATGTTTCTTTGTTGTCTTTGTGGTTTTTTTTTTTGTTTGTTTTTCTTTTTCTTTTTTTTTTTTTTTTCCAAATTTGTAGTCAAATGTTTCATCACCTTGTATGTTGAACTTGCATCCAAGTGATGTATCTGAGACATAGGCTGAGTTCCTGTTAACATAACAGAAAAGCTCTCAGTCCAGAAAGTACTCTGAGACAACTGGCATACAGATAGAAAATATTCACCACTTGTTATACGGAGTGTAAGGAAGGGGATGGATGAACTGTAGCAGGAATTAGAGAATCTTGTACAGCTTGAAGTCCATTATTTATATAATAAATTATTATTTGTGCTAATCTGTTCCATCCATTGTCTCATTCTTTGGTTTCCATATTCTTCTGCTACAACAGGACTTTTTAACCCCACACATAATTAACAGTCTTGTTTCATGTGTTTGATCTCTCATCTTGAGGATTAAGCTCTAGCTCATCTTTTATCAGCTGCAGTCTTGTATGCTAACTCTTAGTAGGTCCTCATCATGGAAGTGGGATGTTCTGTGGTGGTATTTCAGAGGTCCAAGCTAAAATAGCAACTTACACTAACAGATACTTCATTGAGGAGCAGAGTTTACAGTTCCTTAGGTAATGTGGAGCACAAATGTTTCTCTGGCATAAACAGTTTGCTCTTCCCATTTCCTGACAAAAAATAAAAGGAAATAATTGCTTATTTGTTACTGAACTGAATCTGTAATGCAGCATCCTCACTGGAAAATTGTATGCAAGAGGTCATAGTTCACTGGAAGGATTTGGGAAGAAGAGGGTTGCGCCATCTTCACAAACTGCTGTCAACTCTTCCATCAGCCCGTGTGATAAATACAATATGAAAATGTCCTTTATCTTACCAGACAGCCTCTTGTGCTTCCTGCCATACATGCAGAAGGGAACACCACGAAGCAAGAGCATCCAGTTCACGTGATTACAGCACTATGTGTGTTCTGTGAGGAGTCCAAGGGTTACAGGTTGTGTGTTGTAAAGATGATGAATTGTCTCTGTGTGTCTGTATAATACCACAAAGATATTGCTCATGATTCATGCATGACAAATTATTGAAAAGTGATAATATAGCCAGTCTTTTGAGGGACAAGATTTAATTTTTGTTCCTATTTAATCAGAAGTACACCACTTCCGATTAAGTAAATCAGAAGTACACCAGTTCTGAGATACAAGTACATGCAGCTTGTATCCATACTCTTGCTTTTTGTTCTTCCTTTCCTATCATTGGTGGGATTGGAGTTGGGGACCCTCAGTTACACCATTCCACGGGAGGTGGTCCTCTTTACTGCTTCACTCTTCTAGCCTTCTTCATCTGTGATTGACAAAGTAGGTTGCAAGGAAGAATCTTTCATCTTTTACCTGCAGCAACAGCGGAAGTCTGCCAATGACATGCGTAAGAGTTAGATATTACTGCAGGGCTGTTGAAAGCTTTCTTGAGAAAAAGTTTTAATTAATAGAATGATTTATTTTAAAAGGAGCTTGCACTATGTGTGACAAACTTTGGAGAACGCTGTTCAAGGAGCCCACAGTCATCTAAGTGAAGCTTACTTCCTCAAACCCTGCTCATTGGGAGCTTAAAATATCTTTTTATAATAGAGACTACTAATGTCCTTTTTGCATTTCCTTTGCTGTTTTAGTGATACAATCTGGGTTAGTGTCTTTACGGGGAACAGGGAGGTGCATCTTCCTCTGCATCTAACTGGTGTGTGGTTAGGAGAGGAAGAAGAGAACTGGTACTCAAAAGTTTAATCAAGCATCCAATTGCTTGTGTGATCCTTATTTTCTAGACAAACAATGCTGCAAATGTGTCTTTGCTGCAACCTTAGTGCAATGAAAACTAACCTACAGACAAAGATGAAGAATCTTTATAAAGAATTGCTTTGCTTTGTTCTTGAAATAAGGATAAATTGTGGGAAATTTTCTCCATTTGTAGCTGCATTGCTAATGCTCATCCTGAATTTAGTATGGATTAGTTTGCTCCAATTGACAGAGTAGGTAGACCAGGCTGGTAATGCAATCAATTTGAATTAATTCCTTGAATTGACAATTATGTGCCTTTGCATCCAGGTAGTGATTGGGCAAGAACATGTAGCCCAGGAGGATGAAGCTGGCTGCTTAACCTTTTTTGGGACTATGCCATCAGGCAGGATTGATTGGTATAAAGGTTGTCAGCTTCAGCAAACAAATATATTCCTGAACAGTGTCAACTTTGCAATTCGAACAGCAAGAGATACAGAAAACTCTCCCCAACTATGGCTCACTTAATGTTTGGATGCTACAAAAATAATCGGTGCCATATCCAGGAAAGCACTTGGGAATTGGAAATCAGTGTAATATATGGGCACAATGTCATGGTTTCACAAACAGCTCAAAGCACGTGCTGCAGCTAAGAGATGTAGACTAGTCTTTCCCCTAACCTGAGTGCTCAATGACACCATTTCCTCATACTGTCACAGGCATGTGCAACCTTGGGGTGTATTGGATCAGTCCTGAGTTAAACCAGGAGGAGGGAGGAAAGTTTACTTTTGAGTTTTGTGTTTGACTGGATTGCTGGATGAACTCTTGGCCCAGCACAAGGGAGAGAGTCAGACTACATCTTTCACCACCAACACCAGCTTGCAATATGCAACTACAAGGCATGTTGAAGCATAGGAACTGGAAAGCTTGTGACTAATCTCATAAGCAGCAGAAAGCAAGTCTCCACCCATGATTGTAGGAATGGCTCTGCTAGCTCAGACTGAGGGGTACATCCGCCTTGGCCAGGTTAGTCTGCCTCTCACCTGTGCCTTTGAAGGTCATCAAGACAGCAAGCTGTCAGATGCGCAGAAGGTGCAGCCATGGATGTTTGATGCTTTGCACCCTGTGAGTGCTGTGCTATGTAACTGCTGAAATGTGCTCTGAAAGTCAGAAAAAAAGGAGAAAAACGAAGGCTGGAGGCTCATTGGCATCTCTGAGGAAAGTTGCTGCTGAGACGAGCATGTGTAACAGCAATAGATGTTACAGGTAGGTACCCAGGGGGGCGTAAAGTCAGTGCAGGCATGTATCATGTCCCCCACAGTACTCTTTCCAACGTCCAGCTATTTTCAGCATGAGAACTTCCTTAAGTCTGATTTGTCTGGTTAAATCAGTAACACTTGTCTGACTGTGAAAATCAACCTCATTTTATTTGCTTTGAATGTGATCCACTATCCTCATTTGGTGGTTCTTAAAGGAGAAAAGCATGTGAACAAGTCCCTGTCTTGTCCAGCCACTTTCCCAATAGCCCCTAACATTGTTTTGGGGTTTTTTATTTGTTTTTTTTTTTTTTCCCCTCTCCCAAGCATTGAGTTGACGTTTTCATGCCTGTAACTGCATCTGCCTCCCAAGTGGTTACAGTTTTGCAAGCCTGTTCTGCAAGCTTGCCATAGTTCTGTATGTCAAGCTAGGATGTGTTTCCCTCATGCAGCTTGCTTTGAGTTATTTGTGCTCAATTCATCCACCAGCTGATTGCTCATTCAGTCTTACAAGGTTCTTCTGCAATTTCTTGCAGCCTGCTTAAGTCCTTACTTTCTTGACAAATTTTGTTTTATCAACAAAGTTTGTTCCTTATTACTCAACCCTTTTCAAACCATTTATGACTATACAGAACAGTACTGGTCTGGCATTGTGAAAATGACCATTTTTCTGCTACCCTCTGTTTCTTTTTTTGTAATCTAAAGTTATTCTTCCATGAGAGGACCTTCCCGCTTACTCCATGGCTATGTAATTTTCTTTAAAAGCCCTACATCAGGAATTTTGCCAAAAGCCTTTTGGAAATCTAGGTAGACTGGATCCACTGGGTCACCCTTATCTCCGTATGCATCTGGCCTCTCCCAAGAACTCCACAAGGCTGTTAATCCCAGACTTCACAAAAGCTGTGGTGGTGTTTCCCGTAAAGGTCTAGAAGTTCCTTAGTGATGTCCCTTCTTACTCGTCAATAATTGCTCAGTACAAATATTGGGCTCACAGGAGCCTACTTCTCTAGACACCTCAGAACCTTCTTTTAGTTATTGATTACATTATTTGCTCCCCATATTCAAGTATAATTTTAGCAAGAGGTAACATACCATCTCGGCCCACCAAGTTAATCATCTAATTTGTCTCTCTGTGGTGTGATGACTGAAGACATGTAGCACACGTCTTGACATGTAGCTGTCATGGGAAGCAAGCAGCATAATTCCTACCTATCTTAACAGCCCTTTGGGACTCAAGTTTTGTTACAGGTGTGTTAGATCTGTCATGGGCACTTTGAACATGGTTAATGTACAACACCAATGTTAAATTCATCATTATCATGGTAGTCATGGTTATTTTGATTCAAAAACAGACAGGAAAGTGTGTTTTGCCTACAACTTTTCTTAGGAGCAATGATCTTCCGTAGGCTTACTGCTGACCCTTCTCCAGGCACTCTTTGCTAGCAGGACCAGTACAACAGGCTGACTACATAGTCAGCTCTCTGTCATCTAGGCCAAAGGACATGGAGATGCTTCAGACAATGGAAAAAGGACTACTGATTGTGAGGGACACATTGAATGCTGTGCAGAGACATGATGACAACTCCCTTGGATCCATCAGGGCTCACTGCTACAGTGCTAGCTTGTATGACTTGGGATTTACAGTCATTGAAGTGTGTCTGCAACCCGCTTCCCTGGTGGCCCAGCCAGCATTTTGGTGGTGCAGGGAAGGGGGAAAGGCATTATCTGTCTGACTGTATATGGAGGTAGGTAGGTTCATGCACTGGAGTTCATAAACCACGTGGGGTTGCTCATGTGGTGCGAACACCAGAACAGAGCCAGCTCAAGGGCACCAAGGTCTACCTAGAATTATCTCTGACTAAATTGTGTCAGAGCCAAGCCTCGGTGTGTACCCTTCAATATAGAGGCTGCATTCCCAAATCCAAAGATAATTAAAATGTATCCACTCCCATCTCTCTGGGTACCATGCTTCCCTGTCACATAATGCTGCCAGCTGTTGAATGCTACATGCTACCTCTGTCAGCTTAATGCTTACCTGGGTGTTGTGCTTTTGCTACAATACAGAGCGCACATGAAACAGAACTGGTGCAATTTAAGATCACCAGAGTCTTGTCAGCAAGAGCCCCAGTGTAGCTGTAACCCAGAGACTGCAACTTCGCAGGTAAAACTTGCACCATCTGGTCTCCTTAGGATTATTACACTGGTTGTGAAGCACAGCCCTGTTGCTAAAGTTAGGTCTGTGTCTGGAGTGGTTTACCAATGCAGTCTGCTGGTAACACAGTCATCACATGGACTAAACCTTGTTCCTTTGTTTGCTTTGAAGGTGTTAATAATAAGCAGTAATAAGAATTAACGAGCAATTGTGTAATGAAGCAAGACAACAAGTGGGGAGGAGAAGAAAAGCCTGCATTTGATTAGTCTACATTGGGGAGTTAAGAGAAATGCCCCAATAATAATTTTCAGCTCTGTCAGCCGGTCACTTCCAGGTATTGCAGCCCCCATGGCATGTCAGTTAATGCAGACAGTTCTGTGGAAACAGTGGACAAGAGGATGATGTCTGTATTTTATGGCAGTTCTAAAAATCAATGTATAGTACTTAAGGTTGGCAGGATTTTAATTGCCAGATCTTGCATGCATCAAGTGACAGGTGCTCTGACTGATAATGAGCGTGAGCTGGTTCAGGAATGGATGTCTCTGTTGCAGTTAAAAGCAACATTTGGTTTGGTGACTGTACTTTGTCTTCATGCCTCACCTTCAAGAAGCAAGCTGCTGGGAGTTGAGTGTTCAGCATATCTCAGATTAAAACTATAGCGCAGTTTGTTTGATTCTTTCTCCACCCCCCTCCCCCCTTATAGTACTTGCCAGCTTTCAGCTGCTGGGAGGAAGAAATGCATAGGTGTGATGCAGTGGGGAACACCATCAGCATTCATGGTTTCTCCTCATTGAGTCTGAATTCAAGATGGTATGTATGTACTCTGGCACTGTGGTTTAGCAGCTGGGTCTGTGCTTCCCCTGGCTGAATGTCTGTGATGGAACTGCAGTGTCACATAATGCTGTGGACTATGGGCTGCAGAGAGGTACAGCCCTTTTGCACAAGGCTGATATCTGCATTTCTGATCACTTGGGAAAATGGAGTAATTTAACAGGGGAAAACAAAGGACATTGGGCTTATTTGGAGAGGCTGCCCCACTGAATAAGAGGAAATGAAGGAAATAATTAACTTGTAGAACAGAAATTAGGAAAATAATGCACACTGGATATCACGAGTTTCCTGCAAATCCTGGAGAGTCTCCTGCATCATGTATTTACAAAAGCTGGGGGAAAATGAAGGAAATACTTGCTGAGTCAAAACTGCAGCATGGGTTATGGAGGGAACATCATGCTCTGGTTCTTGCTGGATTTAGCTGGCAGTGACTCAGGACATACTTCCAGTTTGACCCATCATGACCCCTTGGCATTTAATCTTCAAATCCCAGTCAGGCAAACCCATCTTGCTTTCTGTGAGCAGATGAACTGAGACATGGTTCTTGGTGTAAAAATACCGAGGGCAAGCCCATAGCATTAATGTAGTATGTGTTGGAGATAAGTGGTGCTGTATCTCATTCATCTGAAGTTGCCTGCTTTTGGTCAAAATAACTAATGTCTCTCCATTAACTTCAGGAGTACAACTGGAAACACACTGGGGATAGCTGTATTGCGGTGATGCTATATGTGAGCTGGGGTGGAGGGTGCTAGCACTGTGAAGAGTGATTTGATGGTAAAATGCAATGCTGTAAGAAGATTATGGAACTGCTCTGTTGTAATTTACGAGGACTGTGTTGTTTGTTAGGCTGCTCGTCTTCAAGCTCCCCATGTCACTGTGTGTGGTTAAATTGGTGGAGTCCTGAATACTACAGTAGCATCTGGTTAAGACAATCCTCAGTAAATGTCTGAATTGCTGACATACCCAGGGTAAGTAGCTGAAACCAAGGAGCCTCACTCAACTCCCAGAGTCTGCCAGCATGAGTATTTGGTTAGCAGGGCCAGTGACGAAGATGAGAAAGAAGCTCTCTAAAAGCGATGGTTGGTAAACTATTGGTCAGGGAGCTGTTTGTCTGTGAAGGTGCAGATAGCTTTGTTTGGGTTTGCTGCTAAAGGGTGTAGGGCTGGCTCCAACATCGGCAAAACTCAGCCCAGGGTGAGCTCTGCAGAATTGAATTCCACAGCAGGAGCTGAGAAAGGGCTGGGGAATGTGACATGGCAGGAGAGACAGGGAAAAGAGGGTCCTTTCAAGGCTACCTTCACTTTGCTTACTGTGTTACAGGAGCATGTGGGCAGGCAGATAGGGAAGGTCCTGTCTCTAGGACATAGGACATCATGGACTGGAGATAACCTCTGCCAGAAGAGGGGAAATGGCAGTGCCTGACTTGGCTGCTAAGGTCACAGCTTCCTCTGCTATCAAATCAAGATAACAGTGCTTTAGGTAAGAGAGATGTCAGCAGCCCTGTTGTTCCAAGACTCTTTTGTCTTCCATGGGTAGTTTAAGCAATGTTTGGTACAAATAGCGACCCTAGAGTCACTGCTGGTTTCAGGCACCCAAAGACACTGAACCAGACCTGTCAGACATGAACAGGAAGAAAATGGGCTCCACAGGACACTGTGGCCTGAGGACCATTCTGGGAGCTTGTGCACATAGTGGGGTCACTCCATTGTGCATGTGGCATATATCCTTTAACAGCTAATGCACAGTTTACCTTAGCATGAACTCATGATGCCTTTCTGCTGAGTAATTCTTCAAATTCCCTCTTAAAAGGAGAGTGAGCTCCTCACAATTAGTTTGCACCTGGGAGGGGAGTCAAGCCACACATCTCTGCTCTGGTATCTAACCATTCTATGTGGGCAGGAAGACATCTATAGAGGGTAGTTCAGCATGTCTAACCTAGCAACCTCCCTCCTTCTTCCTAGAGCATCCGTTTCACCACTTACATGAGAAGCCAAAGCCACTGCAGTAGTCAGAAATGCAAGCATCTCATTGGCCCTTGGTGTTTACATGGCATATCCACCATGAAATCACATCCTCACTTTTCCATTCTAACCTCCAGGCTTCAGGATACTTTGCAGTACAGGGAAGTGATGTCATCTCCCTGGACATAGGCCACAGGGTGTGTTGCAGTGGCATGGCTTCTCAGTGAAAGGGCAGAGGTACATGTCACATACCACCCAAGCTGTCTGCCCAAGCCCAGGGAGATGGGTGGCATTCAGAAGCTCACTGAGGACTCTGTTGCTCAGGTGCAGAAAGAATTTTGCATAGAATCATGTTTTGTTTCATTTTCTGAAAAACTGCAAAGAGAGCTGATACTGTGATTAAAGGCTCCCTCTTCTGTTTTTAGCTGCTATTGCATATTTTCTTTAACAAATACACAACTGTGAAAAGCTTAATCCAAGACAGTGGTGTGCAAATAGTTTTGTAATTCCACATTTCAAAATAAGTATATTTATCTGATGTAAGAAAAGGAGAAGGACTTAACAGATGATACTAAATATCCCTGCTAAACTTGGGACTAAAGAAGCATATTGCTAAGGAGAGATATGGGGCTCCTGGAGAGTATCTTTCGAAGCAGGATATTGTCATGGTATCTTCCAGTCTCCCTAATTTTTTCTTGGATCTAAACTACTGTAAAAACTAGATCTTCCAAGCACAATCTTATCTGAACAGAAAAGATGTTGCCACTTACCTCCTGTAATCCCCAGGTTTCGAGTAAGGAAGGGCACAAGAAGCTGGGAGGGAGCAGAGACCTGACCCAAACTAGCCAAAAGGGTATTCTGTACCACAGCACGTCATGCACTGTATAGAAAATGGGGGGAGTCATCTGGAAGGGACCAATTGCTGCTCAGGTCAGGCTGGGTATCGGTCAGGCTGGATATCCATCAGCAGTGGATGCAATTGTATTGTGCATCACTTACATGTATTGTTTGTTTTTCCATTCCCCTTTTAGTTTTATAGTATCTCCCCTTGTTACTTCCCTTATTATTATTTTAGTAGTAGTATTGTACTTTATTTTAGTTATCAGACTATTCTTATCTCAACCCATGGGTTGAAAAGTAAGACATAAATACATTTCTTAAGTAAGGAATGCATCTTCTCCACTGTTTGAGCAAAGGCAGAGTCTCATTTGTACCAGCCTTTCATCTTCCCCAGTGAGGAATTGTAATACTCTTGCAAGATGCTGTAAGTGCACTTCTCTTTGGTGTCAAAGACAGGACTGAGGCTGTTATTCAGTTTTCGAATGAGCCAGGAAAACAGCTGGAATCGCTGTCCTGTCCTGTCAGTGAGGCAGTATCATTAGAGGAGTTGGTGAGAGCCTAAATTAAAAAATGTTGCACATGATATCAGTCACTGATATTCTTCTTTTCATAGCTCAAGGTCCTTGGTCAAATATCTGAAAAGCAAAAAACAGAAATTCATATAGTTCTGATTAGGAAGGAATTTGTCTTCACAGAGATATATACCTTTTAGAAGGTACATTATAAATGTTATTAAACTCTTAGGGATAATAAATGTTGAAAGCTCACCAGAATCAAGAGAGTTTGAATGCAACCTATGCAACATTCTGTAGCTGAGGAAAGATTTAAACAGTGTTATATGGCTTTTTGAAATAATTAGAAGACCCACTGATCAAAGATTCAGCATAGCAGGGAAGAGACGAGAAGGGAACTCTGTGAATGTAACAGTCTCTTTCAAGGCTTTGTTATAGGGGTGTTTGGAAAACGGGGTAAGAGTAATAAAACATTACTCATCCTTTTATGAGGCAACAGAGCAGTAAATTTCTATGTGGATTTGTGTACAGTTGCTGTGTTCCACAGCAGACATGGCTATTTTTAGTGACACATAGGCAAAGTAGATAATTGCTTTGTGGGATTTCTCTCTGTCAAAACTTTTACTCACTCATTTTAACTCACTTAAGTGATTTTATTCCAGTTTATTGCCAAATCTTGATAACATACTTTAACTGTGATGTGTATTGGTTGAGTAATAGTTCTCCAGTCACTGTGTTTTTCTCTTCCAACGTCTATCTCATGTCTTTGTTTTTAACCATTAGAGGTGTTTCTTGAAACCGGTTCCATTCAGACTACTTCTGTGCATCTAATGTAGCAGACTTGAAAGTGAGCTAACTGATCAGCCACACAAAAAAAAACAGTCTTCCCGTAGCATGATCAAGGGAAACAATGCACAACCTGCTAAGAAAACCTCAGAGTGACACCCAACGAGCTCTGCTGGAGCTGAGGGAGTGTCTTCCTGCAGGTGCAGGGCTTGAAAGGCTCTATGAGTTTCCTGGGTTCAGCTTAAACCATGACAATGAGTGTTATGCTTGGGAGGACCGAAATAGAAGGATCAGAACAAAACAACACTCCATAGTGGCATGGCTGAAGGCTGGAGAATAGGTTTTGCCATTGTTTGAGCTGTGACCAGGGCCACACAAGTTCAGTGTGTTCTCTGTCACCATGCCAGGCTTACACCTGCCCTCTCAGCATCTGACGTGCCAGGTGATACAGGACTGTGCTATAAGACAGGAGAGCATGTGACTGAGGTGTTAGCCAGGAGACCAACATGAAACCCATGTGTCCATCATGTTGTTTGACATGAAGGAACCCCACCATTGGCAGGTGGAACCTGCCAGGGCTGGTAGAGCCAGGAGATCCTGCTACTGCCCTGCAAAGGTGAGGGATGGAGGCGCTATGGCAGGGTGGTCTGTCTTGCTGACACACTTGAGTGTATCTGCACAGCACAGTGTGCTCTCAATTTCTCCTCCATACAGAGAGAAAACATGCAGCCCCAGATTCTGAGTAAACTCTGGGGCAAGAAGAAGAAATTATGTGTGTTGGCTTTCTCTGTTCTTCCCACCATCTCAGCTGTTCTTGGTTTGCAAAAGTGTGCAACATCTCTTGGCCATTTATGGTGTTCATTAGACTTGGAACAACCACCTAATTTCCTGTCTTTTAAAGACAATTAAATCAATTGTACCTTAACAACCTCTCTGACTTTAGCTCTTAATTTACATCAGCTTTTAACACTCAGCCTAGCTCCCGCATCAGTGCTCTTGTCGTGTTGGTCCAGTTCCATTCCTAGTACCAGCAAAAATTAACTATTTTAAAGCAGGTTCCCTGAAGCAACAGCAGCTGTAACATCCATTAGATCATCCAGGGAGGACTGCAAGGCTATCAGAGATTTGCTTTCCTGTAACCTTGTCCTGGAAGTTAATATTTTGTCTACCTTGGACTTTTTAAGGAATTTTCTCCCTGTTCCAGTATTACGGGGACAGCCATTGGAGCCATACAGTTCTCTAGGAAAGCAGACACTGTTTGTCAGAACTAGTGCTGGTCCCACATTATTTTGGGGAGATTTTTTTATTTTTCAGATAATATAAGAGTGTAATGGGCTTTTCACGTCAGACAAAAGGTAGTTCTTGCATAGTAACCTACTAGGAGTAGTGGCTGATGCAGGTATGTAGGAAAGAGGAGTAAAATGGAGCAAGACTGGCACTTCCCCAGAATACTAACCCAGTCTCCTATGGTTTGTGTTTTGGAGCTGTCTTAATGACACAAGCTTTTGTATTTAGCAGCTCACTGTAAGTATTTCCCAGGATTTTTTTCACAGCAAGCAGTTTAGCACCTCAAAAACATTCTTCTGCTTGTTTTGAACGAGGGTGGGGGTTTTCCTTCCTAATTTTGTATTCTAAAAGACCATGAATAATTCATTCTTACCTTCTCCATGCAACTCTCAAATGTGTGGACTTCTTTCACATCCCCAGTTATGTCTTTCTGCAGACTGAAATGCCTTGTATATTTAGCTGTCTATAGCACAGAAGCTGTTTCTTTGCTGCTCTTTTCCTTATCTCTTCTAATCCTGCTGTACTGTTTGTAAAATAAAGTTAGAGCATCACCATGATATTGAAGAAGTGGGCTTCCCTTAGACTTATGTAGAGGCATAGAAATGCTTCTGGTTTTCTGTTTTCTGTTTCTTTCCTAATCTTGTTTGTTTTCAGGTTCTTACTAGGCCAACATTTTCACTTGCGCTAGTCCCAGGATCTCATTCATGAAGCCTAACAGTCAACTCAAAGCTCATAGCTGTGCACGAAAACCTTATTTCCCCCATTTTGTGATTATCAAAGCTGAATTGATCTGACACTATAGTTCCATGAGGTCCTTCTGCATTCTTTACAGCTGGACTTTAATTTGCTCTCTTTATATAGCTTTATATCAACAAAAAAGCTTTATCCCTTCATTATTTGTTCCCTTTCCCAGGTCACTGATGAATGTGTTGAATAGCACTGTCCTTGGGACAGATTCCTGTGGGACACCATTGATGCTGTCAGTTCACTTGTAAAAAAATGATTTATTCTTAATTTCCTATCTTTCAGTTCGCCACTTACTATTTGAGTCTTTTCCCTATATCCCATGGCAGCCTAGTTTAAGAGTGGGGAATGCTTTCTGGGAACAAGGTGGACAGTAAGCAGGCAGGTCACCCATCATGAATTTCTTCAAGGAATGCCAGTAGATATGTATTATGACTGTTATTTACATTTCCCCAGTGTACTGTGTCTATTCATGTTCCTACCCTTTTGGTTTTCAGGTTGATCCCTACCTCTTTACCCAATCTGGACAGCAGACTTAATGTTCAGCAGCTCTCTGGATACCACCTGACACCCATCCACTTGGCATTGTACCCACCAGGTTTATGTGCCATGGTCCTGAAGCACATTTCAGCCAGTGGCTGCCATCATTCGTCTACCTCAAATTCCTCCAGAGCTCTGAGGTGGATACCATCCAGTTCTGCCTTGTTACGGCTTGTTTTGAGGTTCTGCTCTACAATATCTTCTATCTGCAATTCAGTCTGAGACAGATCCTTCAGCATGTCCCGATTTCTGTCATGGGGGAGCCTCCCCAAGCCCTGCCATAGTGAAAACACATATAAAATAGTTATTTAGGTTTTCTGCTACGATCTGACCTTCTTTAAGAGTGCTTTCTATACCCTGCCGATCTACTGGTACATAATGCCCTCTTCAGGCTTCTTGATTCCATTGCATTTGGACAAGAATTCATGGCTATTTGCAGATTGCTCCTGTAACAGCTCTGGAGATCACATTACTCTGGTCTTTTCTTCCATTTACCCGCCAAACAGTGGCATTTGCCTTAAAAACTTCCTTTTTTCCCACAGCAGCTGGTAAGTTTTGGGTGCATTTTTAAGGGCCATTAATGGGAATATACAGCCTGAATTCAGCAAAGCATATGCCTAAATCCCATTGTTTTAACACTGACCTATGTTATGCGCTTAAATTCTCTGCAGAGTTTATAGCTCTAGCTAATAAGCTGTGAATAACAGGTATTTCTTTTCTATGTCGTTTTTAATGACTCTATGTCTAGTTTGGCTCGTTGTTGATAACTCAAACCGTTATGCAGAGCTTGCTGTAGTAATGCAGAGGTGAAACATCTTTGTGTGCTCTGGAGCAGTCAGGCGGGAGTCTGTCTCCCTTGGGCCCTGCAGCTTTGGTAATCGTTGCCAGCATGAGATCTGAAACCAGCAGTTCTTCAGCAGGACGCTAAGGGGCAGACCCAGACCAAAAGTTTTCCTCAGTTGTATATACATACAAATATTGCCTAATTTTTCTATATTGATTTAACATGAACAGTGCCCTGGAATAGTGCATCAAGTTGGTATGGATCGCTTCTTCTCCATTGCATGTTTTGTATTTATTTTGGCAGTGGTGATAAGGAAGGTGGGTTTATTTGCCGGTTATCTCAAGACAGACCCACTTGAGCTCACGGCTCACACACAGAGCAGAAAGAATGAAAAAGATGCAGTGAACTCTGCATCTGGAGGGTTAATGCATCACGTCATGGTCAAGAGCAAGTACAAGCATGTAGCTGTATGGGCCAGGGGCTTTTGCTGCTCAAGGCACTCTTTGCCATCAATTAGTCACACCAGCCCTGGGAAACTCATCCCCAGAGTAATAGCTGCTGTGTGGTTGGAGACCAGGAAGGAGGAACTGAGTCAGGAGACACTCAGCAGCCAACCCAGGACCAGGGAAAACCTGTCTAAGGTTTTCCTACTGCTACAACCTGGTAGGTGACCTGGCCACCATCCTGTGACAGAGGTCCCAGTAGTTATGAAGCATAACTGGATGTTGAAGTGAATTAGGATACAGGCTGCTGAACATTGATAGGAGTTTGAATTAAGAAGAAACATGAGTCAGTTCAGAACCAGCATGTCTCCAAAGGGTGGGTTTGGCATATTGGTCAGTGGATTTAACACAAAGGGAATTGCTGGTTTGGCTTTGTTCAGAAGATGAGGCATTGCCAAATCCTAGCTGAAACACGAGCTATCAAAGCCAGCTGGCACCACTTACAGATGGGAGAGCTGCTCTGAAACAGGACCTCTAATAGTACCTGAGGCAGAGTTGGCTCCAGCTTTGTCTACACTGGGGTATTTTACACTATTTTGCTATCCAGCCTTGGCATAAATAGACTACATTAAAGTAATAAATGGCTGAAACACAGCTGAATACATATATCTGCTTCAGAGGCTTATGAGGAAGAAAGAATTTTCGAGCCAGAGTGTCACTTCATAACTCCAGTTTAGGGTTAATGAAGGCAATCTAGGCTATTTATCAGGTAGCAGTATATTCCTATACAATTTGATGTTGCCTTCATATTGTAGTAACGGGTGGTTTCTCACAGGGGAGGAAATGGTGGCTGATGTTCTGGGAGGAGAAGGGAGCAGTAAGTCAGTACCTCAAGTACAGACAGTGCTCCAATTTCTGTCCTAAACAAGTATCACAAGAGAAATGACCTCTCTGGGAACAAGCAGAGTTCAATGATCTGGACATTTCAATAAAAAAAGTTATTTATATATGTGGAAAAGAAGTGTACAATCTTGTCCAAAACAGGGCTCAGCAGAGAACGAGATCAGAATGCCCTTCAGTTGGGCAGCCCTGGAAGTGTAACCCATTAAAAAAGATGCCTACAGAGTAAACCACAGAATTTAGGTGACAGGAGCTTTAACAGCCCTTTGTTCTTCTGCTGCCTGTGAAATCACAGGGGTTAAAACGGTCTTAAAGAACCTGTGGGGAAGGGAAGTGTGCCTTATGTAAATGGATGAACCAATCAACCACCCATATATGGAAACAAAACATAAAGGAAAATGATAATAATCCTAAAAATGTAAACATGCCTATTTTAACTCAACAAAAACACTGGTTCAAATGTATTTTGAACATAAAGCTCTTAAACACTTAGTCTATATTAATAAAATCTTTAGACTAATATAGGCTTTAATCTAATGTAAGCTTTTTAGTGTATTGGTCCTTCTGAGCTTTGCAGTGTTCTCTGTTGCTTCCCATCACACCATTTGCCACTCTGGGGGTGCAACATTGACTCAAAACACGTGCATCCCAAAAACAGTGTGAGTTTGGGAAAAATAAATAATGACAGGATATGGGTGGGAGGCTGACTTGCCTTTCCCAGTGCAATAATGATTTGTGAGAAAATACTCCCCATATGCATTCTGGCAAATGTTGAAAACCAGATGCCCTAAGTATGAGATCCTCCCACTTAAGCTGAGCAGTATTTTACTATGGTTTAGACTGGTACTTTTTAGGTTGCTCTGGCTCTAAAGGAAGCCCGTGTTATGTTGTCTCAAGAAGAGACGAAGGAAAAATTCCGGTAAAGAAGCCAAAGCTTCTCCTTCCCAGCTGTGGAAGAAAAAAGCTGCTGACCTATGTCAAGGGCTCACTGCTTTCACACAGAGCAGAACTCTGCTCAGCTTTTTTGAGGGAGATGAGACCAGTGATAAGATTTTCTGCCTGTAGTTTGGCTGCCCCATGTGGGAGGGAAGAAACAGTCCCAGCGAGTTTCCCAGCTGGGTTCATCTCTTCCCTACACCAACCAGAGTTAAAGGAAACAGTCATAGCTGGTTGAGTCTTTCTCACGTTTACAGAGCAAGGAACAACCTCTGCCTCTCTCAGCAGCCTCTGGTAAGATCAGATGGCTGACTCATTCCGTAAGCATCTATTACTCCTTGAGTAAAGATGGCAGAGTTCGGACCTATAGAGCATTTGTGCCATGCCAGCTGAGAAGCCTACTCTTCTGCTTTTCATTACCCTTCAGCCATTGATTCTACAAGGCACACTTTAATATTGAAATACTGAGAAGAGAACAGCTGGAGCAGTCCTCAAGGGGCAAGCAGGTAACATAAAGGGAACACTAAAACACCACTAAAACCAGATTGGGTGAATCAGGGAACAGGTTACTTTTAAATTTATTGTTGAGTTTGAGTGAGGTGCCAAGATTCTTTGAAGAGAATTTATAAATTCAACAAACTTAAATGCTTTATGGTAGTGATAGGTGGTGCAAAATGGGCTAATGCCTACATCTGCAGTTTGGGTTGCTCAGGCTGGATATTAAGGTAACCATCTTCCCCAGGCAGGTAGTAGAGCACTGGATCAAGTTACACAAGAACTTGTGTAATCCCATCCTTGGAGGTTTTCAAGAGTTAACTGGATGAAGCCATCACTGACCTTGTCTGGCAATGGTGATCGTCCCACTTCGAGCAGGAAGTGGGACTAGGCACCTTCAGAGGTACCTTCCCACCACATTTGGCAGGTTCTGATTGACAAAATTTGGTCATGAATGAGGGAGCACCAATACTCACCATGTCTGTAGTCACAGAATCACAGAATCATAGAATCATAGAACCAGCTAGGTTGGAAAAGGCTTTTAAGATCATCAGGTCCAGTCATTACCCCCAGACTGCCAAGTCCACCATAAACCACTAGGGGCCTCATCTACAGTTTCTGAGCACTTCCAGGGACAGTGATTCCGCCATGTCCCTGAGAAGCCTGTTCCAATGCCTTACTATGCTTTCAGTGAGGCCATTTCCTCTTGTCCTGTCACTTCTAATTTCGGAAAAGAGACTGACACACACTTCACTCCATCCTCCTTTCAGGTAGTTATAGGGAGCAATAAGGTCCCTCCTGAGCATCCTTTTCTGCAGACTAAACCACTCCAGGTCCCTCAGCTGCTCCTCATCAGACTTGTGCTCCAGACCCTTCACCAGCTTCGTTGTCCTTTGAACTTGCTCCAGCACCTCAGTGTCTCTCTTGTAGTGAGGAGTCCAGAACTGAACACAGAATCCGAGGTGCTGCAGTCCTACTCCCTCTGACAACCATGCGCCTGGTGGTGCTTCTGTATTTAGCCTGTGGAAACCAGAATGCAGGGGAGGAAGGGCTGATGGGAGAATGCTTGTTGCTGTCATGGATCTGGATCTTGCCTTGATACAGAACTGCTTGCAGGATGCACTGATTTATCATACAGGGCCCATTAGGTATCATACAAAACCAAATTCTGCTGGAGTTTTGGACAAAGATTAAAACCAGTTGATTGATAATCATGAACTTTGTGTAGTCTCTGGGACCTGCCCTCACAGGAGTTAGGAGCTATCTGCTGCCACTGAAGCCACTGACAGGATTTCACTAGCCAGGGAGGAAAGGGATGGACACAGCAAATTGGCTGCACCTCTGGACAAACAGAGTGCATCCATCCCCTGTATACATGAAATCCACTAGTGTGGAGTAGAGAGTTTCTTACACAATTAGCTGGAGTGAAAGTAGCTATTGAAAGAGACTGCACAGATTATATCACTATATAAATTATTGAGCTGATGTCCTGGCAGATGATAGAGGAAACCTTTCTTTAGTCCTGAGAATGGTAGCACTGAAAGATTATACCTGCTTCCTGGAAGTTGTACCTCCTGTAGACTCTGCTTAGATAATTAATTTGCAATATTCATCAGCCAGAGAACCAATGTAATATATAGACAAACAGAAGGACTTTATAATTACGTATTCACACAGCCATGGTTTTTTGTTCTGTGGGTGAAACTGTTCTTGAATAAACAGCAAAAAAAAAATACAGGATTTTGATGTTTAACTGGTTAGTATTTCTGTGCAGTAATTACAAGCACTAGTGAATCACAAGCAACACACAGCCCTACATGGCTGTAACTAACTACATAAGAGACTCCATGCTTTTAATTAGCATCTGCAAAGACTAGAGAATGTCCAGCATCTGAGTGGGAGAGCTGTGCTGCATCTGGCATCACCCATGTTATTCTCCCACATGCTACATATGGTCCAGCTAGATCCCTGTACTTGCTGGTGCACAGGGACTCCATCTGTGTAAAACTGGGCACTCATCAGCTATTCCCAAACAGAGGAAAGGTACGCAGAGCAGCTCTCCTCCCCAGCTCTCCTCTGACTCCAGGAGGAATTAGGTTCCTCTTGTTGCATATCAGCATTTCCAGCTGATTTCACTGGGGCCTTTTCTGAAGTTTATCTGAGCATTGGCTTCCCCCATTCCTGGTGAGCACTCGCCACTGCAGTGATTGGGAGGTGAAGGCATATGCCCTGCATGCAGTGTGGTGCATGCTGGCAGGGACCTCTAACCAGAAGAGCCATCCTACTCTTTCAGGAGCAATGCTTTACCCATAATCACCTCTCATACCACTGGATCCAGCATTTTTATGTAGCCCCCCTTTTCCTCCCCCTTCTCCCAGAGGCAGAGACAAGACCCCTCAGGTTGTGACTTGTCACAATGGTGCAGACAGAAGAAAGATGTCTGGAAGCAAAGGCAGCAGTCAGAGATGTGGGATGAAACCTACTGGGCACTCAAATCTACAAGTGCCAGGAGACTTTCAGAGCTAAAAACAGTGCCCATCTCATTCTCTTTCCCCCTGTCTGGCATAAAAGAAAGAATGACCTGCAGCTCTGTAACCTCTTGCTGTTTTTCTGCACAGTTGTGCTTGCTGTGTACAGCAGACAGAAGGCTTTATTGAGGAAAAGAAAACACAAATTAAGCAGTTTTCCATTTCGTGTGGCTGTTGTGAAAACTGTGGTTATGTGGTTATTTGGAATTTTGGGTGGTAAGTCGGCTCTACCATGCATCTTTCTTACATCCCTCAGCCATTGCCCCCAGGGTCAACAAGTCTCTGGGTTTCAGAGCAGAGGAAGCCCTTCTGGGGGAAGATCACTTATTAAAAGAGAGATGCGGAACTGCAGTTGTTATGTGGCACTAATAAAAATGAAGCCAAGCCTGTTGATCAGTGCACACTGTAATTTCAGGCACAGCTTCCTCTGAAACTGGTTTCCTCATTTCCTCCTGAGGATATGTGTACCAGAGCAAGAATTTCATTCAGCAAAGCCAACGTTTTAGGCTTACAGAGACATCTGACAATAAAGGCAGATGTCTCCAGGGATTTGTGGCAAGCTCACCTGCAAACGTACCCCTAGTACCCAAGCATTTTTGTGAACACTGACTGGTTGCCACTACCCACATAGGCTCTTGGCCATATAAGTGATGGGAGACAGATTAGAAAGAGTTGTGTTGAAAGTTGGTTTATACTGACATGGTGATTGTTGGATTTTTCTAATTTTGACCTTCAGGCCCCCAGATGAGCATATCTGTGAAAGCTCAAATGATAAGAAACATCTCCTATGTTCCACACACAGCCCTCTGCTCTGCCTAGTGAATATTTTAGTGACCCATTTACAGCAAGCGGCTTTTATTGAGCAGAGTAGGCAAATGCAGAAGGAAACAGAAGCCCCGTCATCCTTGTGACAATGATATGTCTGTCTGTATATATGTAATCCACCTTCTCAGCCTGATAAACAAGAGTCTGTGCACAAGTTTTGAAAGGAAGGTAACTATCATCTTCTGTGATCTGAGCATTTTCTGGCAAACACCTCAGCCACCCCATAAGCAGGTAAGCCTTAGCCTTTGCATGGTGATATCATTCACAACTCCAGTCTTACCTTGAATTTCATTCTGGCTTTTTAATCTCTCTCCTGAGGCTTAATCAACATAATGTTCCCTTTCACCTGATTTCTATATTAAGTTAATTTTTGAGTCAGCTAGTCAGCAGCTAATTGTATTTCCACCTTTTTTCTTGGTGGTGCTTCCCTGCGTACCTTCTTACTGCATGCTCTATGAAGTAAACCCTCAGCAATGCCTAGCCCTGTTTATTTCAGGCGATTGACAAGAAAAAATGTCAGCCCAAGCAAACACAACTGCATAAATCAAAAGCTGATGCATCTGTACTTATTACTGGTGATTTTCCTCTAACCATTTAAGAAACTGGTGTAGAGCATTCTGTATAACTCATCCACTTTGGCTGCTGTTATTTCTTGATCTTATTTTATTGAGAAAACTTTTGAATGAACAGGTAGCAGGTTGTGCCTTCATTTTTCCTGTGTTTTCAGCTGTGGGTATGAGACATTTCATTTTACAGTAGCTTTTGAAATGATGCATGGTAGATCACTGTCTTATAAAGACTTTCCTTTCCATTTACCTTTTTGAAGCAATCGCTAGTGAGTTCACGACAATGCTTTATTTTTAACAGTCTAGCCTTGCTCACACACATCTGTGAGAATGGATCACTGAAAACTCTTTTTTTCAGTTCTGGCAACAATTTCTTTCTTCAGCTAGCTCTCCAGCCCTTCCCTGAGACCAGCCTTTGGTCTGGTTCCTTCACAATGTCACTGACTCTGGGTCTTTACCCTACAGATCTCCCTCTCATTGTTATGTCCACACCTCTGGAGGATGCGGTGGACACCTTGGTCAGGATTTCCCATCACTACTCTGGCAAAGAAGGAGACAGATACAAGCTCAGTGAAGGAGAGCTCAAGGAGCTCCTCACCAGGGAGCTCACTGACTTCCTTTCAGTAAGCTGCAGCTCCTGAACATCTTGATTTAGTTTCATGGGTGGGAGAAGCAGCTACCCAAGTGTTCAGGAACAGGATCTCCTTCTGAAAGGCACATCCTGACAGACAGAAGGAGATGAGATCAAGGTCCCCATAGAGAAGTGTGTTTTCAGAGGGTTGTCCAGTGCTCCCGGTGCTCTGCCTTGCACCACCAGCAACAGGCACAGGTACCTTACTTACCTTGCTCGACTTACTCCTTCCTCTGTGCTTCATAGCAGGAGGACAAAGGATGCCTAGAAATAATAACAAAATTTATGCTAAAACAAGCTTTAATCAATTTTTTTAAATTTGTTAATTTTTAATAATGAGATACAGGTAAGTCCTTCAAAGAATTAAATCCAGCAACCAGTTCTTATGAGACAAGAAAGCAGCTTGTGCAAAGTAGCTAAAGACACAGTACAGCTCCTTGTGTGCCCTACACAGAGATGATAAGAAAGCCCTTTCAGCAGTAAGCCGTTGGTCTGAATATCTCTTCGCATGTTTGTTATGTTCTGCATTACAGAGCATGGGTGCTTTTAATGGAACAATGACCAGGCTCACAGTTGGCTTTCGGTATCCTCTTAACTGTAAAAATTGTTGTGGACATTATAATCATCAGCAGGATTTTTTACTTAATGTCCATTTCCTTGGATTGGATTTTCTTTTAACCTTGGCTATTGATTATTACAACATTCACTGTTCTTACTCACACTGAATAGGATGTGGTTTTTCCTAAGTAGAGATCTTCTGAATGTGATGAATGGATGTATAATACTACCACTTATGGTTGGATTGAAAATCTAAGTACTGTTTGTTAACAGATGATACAGAGAAATGCATGTTATAGATCCATCTTGTCAAAAGAAAGCAGTGCTTAGCAGCTCATGAAATCCATTTGATTCATTTCAGTGCTTATATAGTACCTGTATTTCTTCTAAAAGCTGTGCTGTCTTTGATTTCTATTGCTGTGCACTTCTGGGGCTCCAGACCTATGTTTTTAATGCTGTAGCTAGTGGCATGTTAATATTCAGGTGCATACTGTGTGCAGCCTTTTATTTAATAGCACTGGGGCTTGTAACATAGCAGTGGGTTGCACTGCCGGGTGTGTCTGCCCTCCTCACTCAAGATCTGTACAGCTAAGTCACTTTTCTTTCTCTTTAGGGACAAAAAGACCCGCATCTGGTTGATAACATTATGAAAGATCTGGACTCCAACAAAGACAATGAAGTGGATTTTCACGAATTTGTCATTCTGGTTGCTGCTTTGACTGTGGCATGCAATGATTTCTTTGAAGAACAGCTGAAGAAAGAGGGATTTTAAAAATGCTTAATATACAAATGCGAGCAAAGCATGACTAGTTAGGTAGCCCTCATCAGCATTTAGTGAATGCAAACCATCATCCCTCCAACTGCTACTGCTCTAAGACATTTACAGAGCAGATCAGCAGCTGGTGTAAGTTGGACCAATGCCAGTGTACACTATTTGAGATCTGGCTTTTAATATTTTCAGGTTTTGTGCTGCATGCATCTGTAACGTGCATCTATGAGCTGCCAAGGTCAAGGACTTGGTATGACAGATCATTTGGCAGAAGCTGAGACTTCTATTTCTTAACTGCCAGTGGAAAGTAAAAGGCATGGGAATGTTACTTACGTACTTTCTGAACTGGAAAATTTGGAATAAGACATAAAACTTGCAATTAAGTTTTCAGTCATTCTGTAACAATCACATTTCTTTCAGCTCAGAAAATCCAGCTTGGATTTTACTCAGCTCTGCTTATTCTAAAGCCCTTTTTAGGTGTTGCTACATACCTCCCCACACTCTCGTATTTCAGATGTGGTCACAGCTGTCTCCTGGTGCCTGGGCAGACAGTACCGCTTGCCATTGTTATGCGTTCATTTCCTCTACCTCCCCTGCTTTGATTTTGTTGTTTTGGCATTACTTCGTCCCAGTAGTCCACCTCTTCATTCAGCATAAATGAATTTATTCATATGTTAAATTATTCAAATGCATAGAACGTTTAGTCAGCAAACTGCTCTGAGGGCTGATGGAGAGACTGGGTCTTCAAGGGAAATGCAAATGCCTTCTGCTTTCACAATTCTGGCACCCTTAAGAGGAGGACTTTTAGAGGACCACTTCTGGGGGATTTAATGATAGGGTCTCAGGGTACATCTTTGTAATGTGAGTCATCTTATGGAACAATGATTTCATCTTACAGTGATCCAACACATTGCATAGAAGCAGCACAAAAGGGGCAATTGGACCTAATGGCCAGGGTTGGAGAGAGCAGAAAAAATCCCTTTCAGTGTTAACCTGCTCTTGGGTTGAATCAGAAGTACTTCTGCACTCTTGTTTGAATTAAGCATACTTCCAAACCGCTGCAAATCCTCAGCGACAGGATGTCATGCCTTCTTTCTTGCATGGAGATTTCTCTTTGTTTCTTGTTGTTTTATGGTAACATCAAACTATAATTAAAGGTGTCTGAATTAAATAAAGATTTGCTGTTTGTGTAAGAGGTTAATAAAAAGAAACGTCTCTCAATGAAGACCTGTCCTGCTAGGCAACAGCTGAAGAATGCATTTCACTTGCCTCTCCTCCCCATATCCATGGACATCATTCAGTAAAGACTATAATATTTGTATAAAATTACGTATCACTAAGAAGATGTAATTTATTATAAGAAGGGGATTCTATAAGATCTAACAAATATTACAAGGGGCAGACATCATCCTAAGAGTGAAGCCACCACAAACTTGTGTTATCCCAGACTAAAGGAGACACAGCAGTGGATGCAGAGCCACAATGTGCTGCCTCTTTAACTCTTCCGTGACAGAAGTTATATAGAATTCACGAAGACCTTCTAAAGGAACACAGCAAAAAATATTAAAGTAAAACTAACAGCAATTACACAACTTTTTGCCCCCTTTCAATGTTGTGCATCTCAACAGTTGTACCAGGATTTCAGGGGTGATCAGCCAGAAAAAATGAAGATTGCTTTTATGGTTCACCATAGGTTGCTGCAGAATGTTTCTAGTCTCCCAGCTTTTCCCCTTCCTCCAAGAGCAAGGTAGAGAAGAGCAGCTTAAAGCTTGAACCCCAAGCTAAAAGGAGTAAGATTGTTCCAGTAAGGACCAGTGACTTCTTTATGACGTTTGAGCAGGAGATATCTTGGAAGCAAGCTCCAGAAAGTTCATAAACTCTCTGCTCATCCCTGATGAGCCCCCGGACACATGGCAGCCTGTGTACCAAGCAGAATTATGCTGAATTACAGCTCTCAACATTAACATGCCCTGGGGTCAGACAGGGAGAGATGCTGCCATGATGGAGGGTCAGTGGAGGCATCTCATCAGCTGAATTTACTAGGGATTGAGTGCAGTCTAATTCCTCTGTGGAAGGGGATTGCTTGCACATGAGCTATAGGTGAATCAGAGGAGAATGACTCAAATGATATTTATTCCAACAAAAGTTTTATAAAACCTCAGTCGCTGCTTTTGATTGGTTAGGTTTTTCCTGTTGCTGTTTTAACTGCAAGGACAACTGTTAAACTCTATCAGCTTTAAAGAAGAAACCGTTTTCACTGACGACTGAAGACAAAGCAGAATAGGGTAAAGGTTTTGGCATCCTAATATTTGGATAATCATAGGCTGGTCCACTGAACCAGCTGGTCATTCCTCTGCTGTTTCTCTCCCACAGGAGTCAACTAGTGTTGCATTAGTAGACTCCACTTCCAAGAAAGATAGCTGAAAATCACCTAGATCTTTTGATTGCGTCTGAACCAGAAGAACGTGTGAGCAATCCCCTTTTCTGTGAGTAATCTTCAGGAAGGAGAGCTGCATTGAAGCCATTTATACTGGCTATGCAAGATGATGCTTGCAGGGCCAACCTCAGTACAGCAACTTTGTCCTGCAGATGTGACATTTTGATTTTAGCTTCTTTCAGAAGGGAAAATGTCTCCTTCAAACATGAAGGCAGTGCTTTTTTTTCTCATTGTTTACTGAAACTTTTCCTGCTGACATTGAGTTTGCCTGTAGTTCATGGCAAAGTGTAGAAAGCACTTTGATGTTCACATGCAGAGGAAGCTTGCTGTGTGGCTTTCTCCATAGTCTCTCAGCTTTAGCAATGATGTCTAATTACATGCATTTTTATCATTTGTGCTATCAGACTGTCTGAAAAATTGATAGGAAATTGAACACTACAATAAGGTCGTAATATTTTCAAGTTACGTTCAAGACCAGTAAAAATACAGCAATGCCAGACAACATCTTTACTAGCTATTGTGAAATTATTTTGCCTGACATCTAAAAAGCAGATTTTCAGAGACAAATGATATTATCTTGAAAGCATCAGCCTCTGCCGTTTGCTTTTGTTCAAAAGAGACTTGAAGTGCAGTACAGCCGAGTACAAGAAGCTCGATGCACTATCAGTAAATAAATTTATAACCTCTTCAGATCTGATGTCCAGCTGCAGATATCAAAAAGCCTTGTATGACACCACTGTCTTGACAAGTGCTTTGCAATGGAGAAGTCTCTCCATGCTCTGACTCACCTGCCAGGTCCACTAGGAAAGCACAGCTTTTTTCACTCTAAACATTGTAGAGGGTGTCAAGCGCGATGGGGTAATCATCATCTTACAACATCGGTTCCTCCTTGTAAAGATGAGAAACAGAGTTGCCTGGACTTGTGGGAATGTGGAGAGAAGTGACAGTAAGAGACCCCAACAGAACAGGTGACCTTTCCAGCAACCAGATATATCATGAATTGCTTTCCATCAAATGCCATTTGAGAAAGAATTGAAAGCTATTGACAGTGACAATTTTATATTTGCATCTATGAATCTGGTGCTGCACTTGCAGGGATGCCTTGAATACATGCAGTATCTGCGTTAACCTGCACTTGCTAGCACAGGGAATCCAGCATCTCCAAAGCCTGTCACAGGCTGGGCAGGCACAGAGCAGCGTATACGGTATGTGTGACAGCCCGGAGCTGCTCAGGGTGGCACAATGGCACCCTGAACAGTGTGCAGTACAACAGTTTGACGTGCCTGTCTGTTTGTTCTGAGAATTCTGAATGGAGCTGCCTTTTAAATTGCAGTAATTATTAGTGCATTCGTTTCTATCCCCCTTGGCACCCTGACACACAGGCTGGCAAGTAGTCAGTACAGTCAGTACAGTGGGCAGTCAGTACAGTGCCTGCTCTGCTCAGGCACTCACACTTTTCACTTAGCAAGGCAGATATTTCCTCCTGGGACAAAGGCTCTGGGATTTCCCCAGCACAGCAATCACTGTTATGGCTGCATGGCCACAGCAGCACAGTGGGTACGCACAGTGTGCAGGGGATGGACTGTATCATCTCAAAACCTGGCGCAGGTATCTCAGTGAAGCATGGGTTTGTGATACCCCAAGCAGCCAGGGAATTAACACTGTGGTACAGACAGGCCAGAAGAAGGGCATGAAGAGCTCTGCTGTAGCTATGCAAACCCACCCCAGGTTACGTAGCCATCCAAGGCAGAGCCCCCTTTCCAGGCTCCATTCTGCAGCATAAAGCAGAACATGGCTGGGGAGAAACCCTAAAGGACAGCCCAGAGCCCATTCTTGCACCTCAGTAGCACACACTCAGCTCCTTTCCAATTTCAGCCCTCAAGAAGCTGGGTGAAAGGTCAAACAGAAACTTGCCTTCGAAATCAGATTATCTATATAAAGCCTTTTGACTGGCAGGACGGTTTGTTAGACTGTGATGTGACGTCATGTGCATGTCTAATAAGAGTTTCGATTGACAGGCCAACAATTATTAGATGTGTCTTTAGGGATAATTAAGTCGATTGAATGGCACTGTATTATTTGAAGAAAAAAGGGGTCCCATTTTCAATTTTATCTTTCTGCCACACAATACGGCATGAGAGTTAACGTTTCACTTGTGATCTCATGATCTGTTTTCTAAGATAGTTCCATCCCATGTCAGTTCCTCTGTGTTAGAGTATGATGGGTTAAAGGCCCTAGGCAGCTATCAGAGAGAGCACATGAATGAACTCCACCAGATATATCAATTAAAAAAAAACAAACAACAAAACAAACAAATAAAAATAAAAAATTCCAAACCCCCAAAATTAAAGCTTGTCCTTTTTAAATACCATCTCTCAGCCACCTGCAGTCAGTTGTGTATGAGGGGCAACTCCCAAGGAAGAGAACTGCAGCTGCATCCACTTATTTTGCCCTCGCAAGTAGATTCTCAGCTGATGTAAAATGACAGAGCCTATTGCACTTAGTGGCATAATTTTGCAACAGCTGAGGACATGTGCTTGAGAGATTTTAAATTAGCCTTCAATGGAAAGCTGTGTTTCTGTTAGCTGGTTGGCTAAATAAGGACCTGTATGTAAAACTGCAAATGTTGCAACAAGGCAGCTAAGAGGAAGACAGGAGGAACAGTTGCTCAGAGCACAAGTATTTGGGAGAAAATCAGTGGAAAATGCTCCTGTGACACATCTGCTTTAAATTCTAAGCTGTCCTGTCAGGTCCTGGTTAACTTCAAGGTTTGCAGACCAAGTTTTCATTGTGTAGATCTCAAATACCTGTCTGTGCAGTCTGCCTCAAAACTCCATGTGTTGCTCCGACTCTACATTCCCAGCATTGGCATGAACCCAGAAAAGCACTTTGTGGAAACACAAAATAAAGCTACAGCAGGAAAAAACTATGGGTAGAACCTCTTGCGAAGCACAAAAAAGCAACAGAACCACCTGGCGCATTAGTTTAGGTTGTGTTTTGTGGGCTGAAAATATGACAAGAAGTTGAGAATGCTGCAGAAAGATGCAGATTCCCCAGCTCTGGCTGGGGACACTGAGTGGCAGCAGCAAATAGGTCCCTGTGGCTGAGCAAAGGGTGTCTGGATGAGACGGCAGGGTTGGAGAGTTCCATCCCATTAAATCGTTAATGCCTTGGCTAGGTGAAACCAAATCTCTTTTTGCCCTTGCACTAATGTCTGAATTCTGCAATTTTCACTTGGGGGAGATGTTTTTTGTCATTTTTGGTGCCCCAGGAGTAACATTACATGAAGGAGAATCATCAGCCTTTGAAAGCTAAGTACAGTTTCTGTTTGAAATGAAAAAGCCTGTTGGTAGACCCAAAGTAAAGATTGTCTAGGACATTGCTGTCAAAGGTGAAGCTGCCTTTAGACTTCAGGAGGTTGAAAAATGCAGATGATCTCAAAGTCCTTCAATATTCAAATACACAAGCACACAATCACCAAAAAATACACAAAATACACACTTCAATACACAAAATATTCCAGTATTTTCACCTATAAGTGTTTGGAGCCTAACTGATCACAATGGCACAGCCTGTATGCTACTACAGGTAAGTAGTAAGGAATGGCATGCATGTGAAAAGTAAAGGACTTAGTGGTAGGAGCAGTTAAAAGGATAAATGTATCATTATGCTGGGTATGCTGACATCTCATATCTGACTCATATTGACTAGCTGAACTGTGTTAACACTCCACAGTGTTTCTGAAATGAGCCCATTACTGTGATGCCTAACACTAGCAGAGACAATTAGGTTGAATCACAGTTTTTCCTGGGTAAGAAAAACTCAATCATGGAGATAGTCACTTCAGCTGAGAAATACTTGTCCTTGAATAGGAAAAAATATCTCAAAGTATCACTTGTCAAAGTGGTGCTTTGTCAAAGATAACGTTTGCTCTTCTCAGTGACCCAAAATTTGTTATGTGATGTGTCAATACTAAGATTTCTCAATACATCTGGAAATCATATTCTGCATAATAAAGTGACCTCACTGCTGAAAACAAAGTGACAAATGTTCTAGTAGCCCAGAGCTGAGCAGGAAATTTGGGATCAGACAAACAGGAGCTGATGCTTGAGGCAGGTACACTGGGAGAAGGTTGCAGCAGTGGAAGAGGCTGCAGCACTGTGTCCTCTGCACATCCAGCGCAGGACCTGACATGGGCCATGAGAGGTACGCCTCCAGGCAAAGTCCAGCTGCAATAACTGTGCCATGTTTTGGAAAGGAGACTGCTTTTCTGCAAGGGCACTGGGACTGATCAGAGCTGCTGCTGCAGCAAGCAAAGGCAAACATGACCAGCTTTGATCCACAGGCATTGACTGAAGGAAGCATGTACCAAGGTCCCTTGCCTGGAAGCCTCACTGATGCCTGTGTGTGGCTCTGGTGTTGAGGTCTTCCTACATAAGTCCTGGAGAGAGGAGGTACTGTGGGGGAGATCCACAGCAGAGGCAGGCCCAGGCTAAAATCCAACAGCTCAACAAACGTCCAGCACTACTCTTAATGCCAGAGTGATGGCATGCGCCTTTGCCAGCCCTCCCACATCTTCTCTCCTTCCTGTGAGAAAACTTTTCCTTGTTCTCACTTCTTGGCCCTGACTCTTTTGTGTAGACACTGGGTTGAGTCACAGGCAGTGCTGGTAGTGATAACCGCCCTCAAGGTAATCTTGGTGTCTGAATATAACATTTGCTTGATCATTTGTAACCCGCTAAACTGCGAGCTTCACAGTCCTTGCTCTTATTCAATGCCATAAATAGTGTTAATGCAACGCTTATCATCAAGCCTGCATGAAGCTGATAGGCTTTCAGTTCATAAATCACATTTCTGTCATTTCTCTAAACCACTCAACATGACAAATCTCACATCTCTTGTGTCAAACTGCCCAGAGTTAACAAGCTACGCTTACTTCACCTTACAGAAAGTTCAGCTCTATTTAAAGACAATTTAGGCACACAGAAAGAAGTAATAGAAGTGTCATAGTAGAGAGATGTATAGCAAGGCTTGGAAGAAGATTGTCGTACCCAACACAGAGCTGGGGCAGATGGGTAACAACAGAAGTCAGTGGCAGAGATGCCCACTGACCAGAGGAAGAGGAGTCTTGGGCTCAGATTGGGTTGCGACCTGCTGAGGAGCCTGTCTGACACTGAAACCAACATAAAAGAATGAAGCAGAAAATGTGATCTCTGGTGACTTACAGCATAAGGGAAGGGGACCAGAAGCAGAAGCCCCATACACATTCAGCTCCAGCTTCTTGATCTGAGAGACTTTTTGAAGTGAAGTCTTGTGTGAGTCTGTATCAAGGATAGGGTTTCCTAATGACCTCCAGGGCTGTGATTGGCCATACAGCCTCCCCTTTGCTTCCTTTTCTGGGGCATTTTTTCAGAGCAATAGCTGATTGCTAGCATGCAATTTAGCAATGACCAAAAGTTTAGCTCTCACTGTAGCACTGTGACACTTGAGAAACACTACACTTCTTTCTTGCCTTAATCTGGGCTAACTGATCCCACTGTTCAGGAGTAATATACTGAAGGGTTTACAAACAGTTGAATGGTATGATTGTGTAACAAAATACAAGTGATGTGCAGCAATCTCCTGCCCTACAAAGACATGGACATCAGTGTGAAATCTGCAGCCACATGGTAAAAAACAAGGACTGGCTAGTACTATGTCTTCCATACACCCTGGGGGAAAGAAAAAGCTAGTCCCTGAATTAATTCTGAGTTACAGTGGGGATGACCATAGGGTAAATAAAGGTAGCTCAGCACAGTGTTTATCATCTGGCATGTTAGGAAGTTTGACATCCAACCAGATGTCTCACACTGTGCATCACCCCACACCACATCTCTTCAGACAGCGCAAAGCAGCAGTGAGAAATCAGCATCAACAGCAAAGGATGGAGTGCCCGAGGCAGGAGAAATCCTCTTCACTTGAGCAGCTGGTGTTGTAGCACTGTGGACTCGCTGCTGCTCCTGTCAATTCCAGAAACCACAAGGCACAGACAAGCAGTGCAGCCCCCAAGGGATGTGCAGCGGCTGGTTGCTCCCGGTGCAGTCAGAGCCTTCATGGTGTTGTGTCTAAACAGGAAAACTAACTCTTATTTAAGGTCCCGGTACTAGAGGGAGGTTTGGTTTGCTCTAGCTGCTTCTGCCAGCAGTCATGCTGCAGCTGAGGAGGTAAGTACTCTGGAGGATAAGAAACGTGGCCTGAACCAGGAGTTCACGGTTTTCAGCCCATAGCTGGTAGGAAATCCAGGAGCTCCGGTTTGTTGCACAGGCTCTCTGGAGTCTCCAGGTTTATCCCTTTTACCTGGGGTACAGGCTGAGATATGCTGCAGGTGAAATTTCTACGTTGAGTGAAAGGAACGGTGGCCACAGCTTGGAGTGTGTTTGTGGTGAAGTGAGTGCTGAAATAAAATGGCCTTTTGCAGGAATTAAAGCATGTCAGGGTGCTGCGTTAGTGAACTGGGGACTCAAGGGACCCTTTGAAGAGCAGAAAGGGTTCATAACATCTGGGTCCTTTATGCATGAGGGAGGGATCCCTAGGGGAGTGTCTGTAGCTCAAACACTTCACATTAAGATACCCAAGAACATCCTCAATCTTCCTGTACCACTTGTATTATAGCACAGGGTATCACTTAATCACCAGGGAGGAGGGTAAACGGGGTTTGTTTCACTACTCTATTCAGCTGTATTTTCTCCACCTGTCACTGCAGCTGGGATCTCTCCTCTGCTGCAATAGCTGACAAGACACCTACAAGCTCTGAGCATGAGGATTCCCACCAAGGGGCAGGTGGGTCCTCCCAAGCACACAGCTGAACCATGTAAAAAGCCTGTCCATCAGCACTCATTTAACAACCCAAGGCTCTGCAAAGGCTGGGATGTCCTAGCAATACCCTCCCTGATCCATAGCAGGATATCTTGCACACAGCCCAACTTCTCATCAGCAAAAGACCATCTCATCAGCCAAAAGACCATCTTTTTGTCCCTGTTCCTTGCAGGGGGTTGCACTAGATGACCGTTGAAGGTCTCTTCCAACCCAAACTATTCCATGATTCTATGATTTTATCCCCCCACTTCTGCCAGGGAAAGGGGCTGTTCCCAGGCTAAGTTATGGTTGCTAGCAGAGTCAAGGTGTTGTAGCATGAAAGCCACAAGAAGGTCAGACTGGAATGCATTTTACTGTGTTACATAATGTGATATTAATGAAAAAAATAGTCCTACAATGTGTTAACATGACTCAACCCCATGAAAGAGAGATGACACCCTCCTCATTCACCCAGGGGTTTGTATCACAATGTCCTGGGTTCAGCAGTAGCAGTCATTTTTCTCCTTCTTGGTAGCTGGTGCAGTGCTGTGTTTTGACTTCCAGCCTGGGAACAGTGCTGGTGATACAGATGTTTTCGGTTGTTGCTAAGTGATGTTTACCGTGACCAAGGACTTTGTGAGGCTCATGCTCTGCCAGGGAGGAGGGGAAGCTGTGAGGAAGCAGAGATGGGGCGCCTGACCCGGGCTAGCCAGGGAGGTATTCCATACCACAGCAGGTCATGGCCGGGGTGGGGGGTAACTGGGAGTTACCCGGAAGGACACGGGCTTCCGGGTGGGACTCGTTTTCTTGGCCGGTGGTATCGTATTCTCTTCCCTTGTTGTTTTCCCTTACCATTGTTGTAGTTGATAGTAGCGGTGGTGATTTGTGTTGTACATTGGTTGCTGGACTGTTCTTGTCTCAACCCGTAGGAGTTGTACTCTTTCGATCCTCCTCCCCGTTCCTCCGGGAGTGGGGAAGGGGAGAGCCCCGGGGGGGGGTCCTCGATTGCTCTCAGCCCGGCACCACTCACTGGGAGTGAGTGAACAAGCTGTCTGGCTAGGGTTTAAACCACGACAGTTCTTTTTGGCGCCCAACGTGGGGCACGAGGGGTTGAGATAAGAACAGATCTGACTGGATTGATAGTCACTCGTCACAATGCTGATTTATTGGCTCTCAAGGTCGTTCCTCTTGATCTCACAGTTTCAGTATATCGTATCTTACTTCCATCCGGTATTTGCTGTATTAGTGTTTTTCAAGTGTGGGGCTTGGGCTAAGGTTTTTGTCCCATTGTACTTTATGGTAATGACTTGTAATACAATAGAATCATTGATCATGAAACTGATCTGGCTTATGTTCCCGGTGTGGTCACAACCTTTATACTTTGGGAGGTATATAATAGAAGTGCTTAGCAATTACACATCTTTTTTCTCCTTCTCAGGTGCTCAACCTGTGAAGGAGACATCCTTTTACCCTCCCAGTTGTCCCCCCAGACCATTTACATTTGAGAGTTTTGAAGTTTTCGAATGGCCTTTTAATGTTGTTGAGACTTGTTTGCTGATGGTGATGGGAATCACCATGCTAACACGCATACAGAGTGTGTTTTGCCCACGACTGATTTCAAGAGCTAAGCAGAGTCAGGTTTGGGTCTTGTCTGGGGTCAAACGATGATGTAGGAGGACCAAGAGGTTTTCCCTGAGGCTGGACAGCCATGAGTGGCAGGGTGTGTGGGACAGTATGGGCAAGTATCTAGGTCAGTGGGCCCCTCCAGTACTTTGGAATTTCACCACTGAACAACTGCAAAATCCAGAAGAATTAGTAAAACACTTAAATGAGGTGTGTGGTCATTCTGGCCATACCAGAGATGGACAAATCACGGCAACGTGCTGGGGCTTGGCCTATGCTTACAGGGCCTTGTTCAACACTATCCAGCACCTTCAAAAGGAAAAGAATGTCGGCAGATCTGAGGGCAAATCAACAGTCGCTACTCAAACTTTGGCTGCAATGAACAGAGCAGGTACCCCAGCGGCAAGTACAGCAGCTGCTCAAACTTTGACTGCAACAGACAGCGCGGTTACCCCAGCTCCAAGCACAGCAGCTGCACCACCCCCAGCAACAAGTACAGTTGCTACTCAAACCACAGTGATAATCACTGCAGCCAAACCAGAGGACCACTTTGTACCAATATCGGTTGCCCCTGTACGGAAGAGAACAAGCAAAAAGGAGGCAAGAAGGGTGAAGCAAGATGAAGAAACAATGAATTCACCGCCCGGTCCAGAATCTGATCAGGAGTCATCATCACATGACGAAGAAGAAGAAGAAGAGGTAACTTCTCGACCTTGGACCTCAACCGAGCTGCGGAATATGCGAAAAGATTTTACCCGTCAACCAGGGGAGCACATCGTCACCTGGTTACTCCGATGCTGGGACAATGGGGCTGATGGTCACGAGCTAGAAGGTACAGAAGCCAAGCAGCTGGGATCACTTGTTAGAGAAGGGGGAATTGACAAAGCAATTGCAAGAGAGAAAAAGTCCCTCAGCCTTTGGAGGAGGCTCTTGGCAGCTGTGAAAGAAAGGTTTCCGTACAAGGACGATGTTACGAGTCGTTCAGCCAAGTGGACTACTATAGACAAAGGCATCCAGTCTCTGAGGGAATCGGCCATCGTAGAGATGCTCTATCACATCAAGCCAAATAACGGGGATACACCTATAGATCCAGATGAAGTTGAATGTACACAACCCATGTGGCGAAAACTGACACAGAATGCACCGTCATCATATGCCCATTCATTGGCAACAGTAACCTGGAATGACATAGTACCACTAACAGTGGATGAAATGGTTCATAAACTCCGAGAGTTCAAAGACAATCTCACCCCTTCCATCATCTCAGCTGTGAAAAAACTGTGCCAGGACATCGAACAATTGAAGGACAATCTATCTGATTTATCCAGCTCCTCACGTGTACCAGCACACGTCTCAGCTATTAACAAAAGGCATCCTATTGCTCGAGAGAGGAGATACAGGAGGTATATGCCACAGGCCACCCTATGGTTTTACCTGCGAGATCACGGAGAAGACATGACAAAGTGGGATGGAAAACCTACTTCAGCTTTGCAGGAACGGGTGAGTGAATTGAAGAGGGGAGCAAGGGCCAAGACTGATCGTCCCATGAGAGCTACGGCTTCAGTCTCTGGTGAGCAGTTTCCCAGATGGAATGGAAGAGCTGATTTTACTCCAGCTCCTGTGATAACGAAGAATAATCCCTTTCACCATGACTTAAGTGTCCAATGCTGTGACGACCATTAGAGGGGCCCTGCCTCCAGCCAGGTGGAGGTAGGGGACAATCGGATTTACTGGACTGTGTGGATCAGATGGCCTGGCACATCTGTCCCACAGAAGTGTAAGGCTCTAGTAGATACCGGTGCACAGTGTACCCTGATGCCATCAAGCTGTCAAGGGGTGGAACCCATCTATATTTCTGGAGTGACAGGAGGATCCCAAGAGTTGACTGTGCTGGAGGCTGAAATCAGCCTGACTGGGAGGGAATGGCAAAAGCACCCTATTGTGACTGGTCCAGAGGCTCCATGCATCCTCGGCATAGACTACCTCAAGAGAGGGTACTTCAAAGACCCGAAAGGGTACCGGTGGGCTTTTGGTATTGCTGCTTTGGAGACTGAGGAAATTGAGCAGCTGTCTACCTTGCCTGGTCTCTCAGAAGATCCCTCTGCTGTGGGGTTGCTGAAAGTTGAAGAACAACAAGTGCCAATTGCGACCACAACAGTGCACCGGCGGCAATATCGCACCAACCGAGACTCCCTGATTCCCATCCATCAGTTGATCCGTAGACTGGAGAGTCAGGGGGTGATCAGCAGGACCCGCTCACCCTTTAATAGCCCCATATGGCCAGTGCGAAAGTCTAATGGAGAATGGAGACTAACAGTAGACTGTCGTGGCCTGAATGAAGTCACACCACCATTGAGTGCTGCCATACCGGACATGCTAGAACTTCAGTATGAACTGGAGTCAAAGACAGCCAAGTGGTATGCCACGATTGATATTGCCAATGCAATTTTCTCAATTCCTTTGGCAGCAGAGTGCAGGCCACAGTTTGCTTTTACCTGGAGGGGTGTCCAGTTCACTTGGAACCGACTGCCCCAGGAGTGGAAACACAGCCCTACCATTTGCCATGGACTGATCCAGGCTGCACTGGAACAGGGGCAAGCTCCAGAACACCTGCAATACATTGATGACATTATTGTGTGGGGCGATACAGCGGAAGAAGTCTTTGAGAAAGGGAGGAAAATAATCCAAATCCTGCTGAAAGCCGGTTTTGCCATAAAACGGAGTAAGGTCAAGGGACCTGCACAGGAGATTCAATTTTGGGGAATAAAATGGCAAGGTGGATGTAGACAGATCCCCACAGATGTGATCAACAAGATAACAGCAATGTCTCCACCAACTAATAAGAAAGAAACGCAATCTTTCTTGGGTGCAGTGGGGTTCTGGAGAATGCACATCCCAAATTACAGTTCGATTGTAAGCCCTCTCTATCATGTGACCCGGAAGAAGAATGATTTTAAACGGGGCCCTGAGCAACAGCTGGCCTTTGAGCAAATTAAATGTGAGATAGTTCATGCAGTAGCCCTTGGACCAGTCCGGACCGGGCCAGATGTAAAAAATGTACTGTACACTGCAGCTGGGGAGAACGGTCCTACCTGGAGCCTCTGGCAGAAAGCTCCAGGGGAGACTCGAGGTCGACCCCTCAGCTTTTGGAGTCGGGGATATAAAGGATCTGAGGCCAGCTATACCCCAACTGAGAAAGAGATACTGGCAGCCTATGAAGGGATTCGAGCTGCTTCGGAAGTGACTGGCACTGAAGCACAGCTCCTTCTGGCACCCCGGCTGCCCGTGCTGGGCTGGATGTTCAAAGGCAGGGTCTCCTCTACACATCATGCAACCGATGCTACATGGAGTAAATGGGCTGCACTAATTACACAACGAACTTGAATAGGAAATCTCAGTCGTCCAGGCATTCCAGAAGTCATCATGGACTGGCCAGAGGGCAAAGATTTCAGAATGTCACCAAAGGAGGAAGCGGTGCATGCTGAAGAGGTCCCACCATATAATAAACTGTCAGAAAGTGAAAAGCAGTATGCCTTGTTTACTGATGGGTCCTGCCGTATTGTGGGAAAGCATCGGAGATGGAAGGCAGCTGTATGGAGTCCCCAGCGACAAGTCGCAGAAACTGCTGAAGGAGAGGGTGAATTGAGTCAGTTTGCTGAGGTGAAAGCCATCCAGCTGGCCCTGGACATTGCTGAGCGAGAAAAGTGGCCAGTACTTTATACTGACTCATGGATGGTGGCAAATGCCCTGTGGGGGTGGCTGCAGCAATGGAAGCAGAGCAACTGGCAACGCAGAGGTAAACCCATCTGGGCTGCTGCACTGTGGAAAGATATTGCTGCCCGAGTGCAGAACCTGGTGGTGAAGGTACATCATGTAGATGTCCATGTACCCAAGAGTTGGGCCACTGAGGAACACCAGAACAACCAATAAGTGGATAAAGTAGCTAAGATTGAAGTGGCTCAGATGGCCTTAGATTGGCAACATATTTTTGGCCCGGTGGACCCACGACACTTCAGGCCATCAGGGCAGAGATGCAACATATAGATGGACCCGTGATCGAGGGGTGGACTTAACAATGGACACTATTGCCCAGGTTATTCATGAGTGTGAAACACGTGCTGCAATTAAACAAGCCAACCAGTTAAAGCCTCTTTGGTATGGAGGACGATGGTTGAAGTTTAAATATGGGAAGGCCTGGCAGACTGACTATATCACACTGCCACCAACCCGCCAAGGCAAGCACCATGTGCTTACCATGGTGGAAGCAACCACCGGGTGGCTGGAAACATACGCTGTGCCCCATGCCACTGCCCGGAACACTATCCTGGGCCTTGAGAAACAGATTTTGTGGCGACACGGCACCCCAGAGAGAACTGAGTCAGACAATGGGACTCATTTATGGAATAACCTTATAGATATTTGGGCCAAAGAGCATGGCATTGAGTGGATATATCACATCCCCTACCACGCACCAGCCTCTGGGAAAATCAAACGGTACAATGGGCTGTTAAAAACTACACTGAGAGCAATGGGTGGGGGAACTTTCAAGCATCGGGATACACACTTACCAAAGGCCACCTGGTTGGTCAACACCAGAGGATCTGCCAACAGGGCTGGCCCAGCCCAGTCAGAACTTTTACATATTGTAGAGGGGGACAAAGTTCCCGTGGTGCATATGAAGAATTTGCTGGGGAAGACAGTCTGGGTTATTCCTGCTTCAGGTAAAGGCAAACCCACTCGTGGGATTGCTTTTGCTCAGGGACCTGGATATACTTGGTGGGTAATGCAGGAAGATGGGGAAGTCCGATGGATACCTCAAGGGGATTTGATTTTAGGGGAAAACAGCCAGTGAACTCAATTGTATGCTGTTGCCTGCTGTGTAATGCTTTTATAGCCCATCAACTAGATGTCTCCAGGTCACCAGCGACTGGCGCTGACTTCCCTCCAGCCATCATCCCAACAGAGAATGAACTTTGATAGAACCAGATGAGTTCCGCAGTAAAGGAACAACCAGCATCAGCAGGCAACGATCCAATACTGCAGACAGCCTTTCCTGCCCTGAAAGATTGTTACAAGAGATGGAACCTGACATCATGGACCGAATGGACTCAGCAGCATTATAGGGATTGGTCCATGCACTAAGAAAATGATCTCTTTCTCTTGGTCTGTGTGTATATGGATGTATATATGTGGGAGAGCAATGGTGTATTGAAAATGTGGGATCTGAGCACGACGTGAATGGTATGGAATAAGGGGTGGATAATGTCCTGGGTTCAGCAGTAGCAGTCATGTTTCTCCTTCTTGGTAGCTGGTGCAGTGCTGTGTTTTGACTTCCAGCCTGGGAACAGTGTTGGTGAAGCCGATGTTTTCGGTTGTTGCTAAGTGATGTTTACCCTGACCAAGGACTTTGTGAGGCTCATGCTCTGCCAGGGAGGAGGGGAAGCTGTGAGGAAGCAGAGACGGGGCGCCTGACCCGGGCTAGCCAGGGAGGTATTCCATACCACAGCATGTCATGGCCGGGGTGAGGGGTAACTGGGAGTTACCCGGAAGGACACGGGCTTCTGGGTGGGACTCGTTTCTTAGCCAGTAGTATCGTATTCTCTTCCCTTGTTATTTTCTCCTATCATTGTTGTAGTTGGTGGTAGCGGTGGTGATTTGTGTTGTACATTGGTTGCTGGACTGTTCTTGTCTCAACCTGTAGGAGTTGCACCCTTTCGATCCTCCTCCCCATTCCTCCAGGAGCGGGGAAGGGGAGAGCCCCGGGGGGCGGTCCTCGATTGCTCTCAGCCCGGCACCACTCACTGGGAGTGAGTGAACAAGCTGTCTGGCTAGGGTTTAAACCACAACACACATTGAAGGTGCTTTTCCCTTCTGAAATGCTGCAGTGATGTTTTGAACCCTGACTAAACTGCTAATTTTAATTTGCTTTGTTAGTCACAATCTCATCTCCTGAAGAGATCAGTCTCTGCCAGCGGCCTTAAACAAAAGCATCTGTACTGGGAGGTACAGAGGGGAAAGGGACTTGTAATACCCTGTGAGGAGGCAGCAGCGTTGATTGAGGAGGTGACCCCCATCCTCCCTCATTCTCTGGCAGCCAGGATGATGTGCTGGGAGATGAGCCCGCTCCTTCCCCTGGGACTGGTCCACTTTGTGGGTCTATCTTCCAAGGCTCCACCTGAGTCAGTTGTGGAGGCACCATGAGGCACAGCTTCTGGCAGCAGCAGCTGCACCTCTCTGTGTGTGGCTCTTATTCCCATCCCAAACACTTGCCTTCCACAGACGTTGGAGCTGTGCAGACGGAAGCATATAAGAATCTGGGGGCTGTGGGCAACCCTGTGTTTGAGGACACAAGCAATTATCCCAGGCACTAGGAGGCTTTGTGATGAGGCTGGGCAGGATGTCATCGGCTTCATTAGCTCCTGCTGAGTGCAGAACCAAAATGCAAAGTGGAATATGATGCAGAGTAGATGACAGGTTGCCTTAGTGCCCCTGTTACACCTAAGCTCCACATCCACAGCAAGGGGTGAGTTTAACTTTTGCACTAATGTTATACAGAATATTTGCAACACTCAGAGCAAACTCCTGCACAGAAAATGTAAAGCCTTCATAGGTACCATGTGAGTAAGAAATTGCAACAGACATGGAGGTGACTCCTATCCTCCCTCTCTCCACCTTGCTGGTTGGAGAAAGGCAGTCCCTACACCTCCTCTTTTGGGATGTCCTCCAGCCCCTGGGACCACCTGCTTGTCTGGGAACTCCACCAGAAAATGCTATGCTAGCCCAGACCTCAGCTATTCATGTGCAAGGGCTTAAAATATGTTGAAATTGCTGTTGGTATGTTTTATTCTGAGTAGATCACCCCATAGATGGTTTATTAGACAGCTGTGTTGATTAGCAGCAGTGTCATTTGTTCTTCACTCATTTTTTGAGTTGAATTTAACCAGATCTTCTGTAACTGGTTGAATTCTCATGCTACCAAGCACTCTCTCTCCTTTACTGGAGATAGGTAAGGACTCAGGATATGAGGTTGAAGCTGGGGGCCAGAAGGGGAAGGGGGACTCCCCAGCCAGAACTGGGACTGCATTCTGCAAAGTGTCTCAAAGATGGGGAGTGAAGGGGTCTTGCTGTAATTCTAACATCCTTCACCTCTTCAGAAAGTGAACATGTGATAAGAAGCATGAATGAGACTAGGCTGCCCCACAGCCCCTACTGGTCCCACAGGATCCTGGTGATCACAAGAGTGCCTCTCCCTATTCTGATTAGCCTCCCAGTCATCCTCTAAATGCAAGTTGGAGCTAAACCCTCCAGTTTTCCAACAAAACTTGTAATTCCCATAGGACTTCAATGGATTTTTCAGATTCCAAATTCGCTTGGATAATCCTCTGATAAAACTTTCCTAAAAACACAGTGTTTAAACAGTTCAAGGCACATACCTAAAGTCTTGCTTCATGCAGTAATTAACCACAGTTCTTAAAATCAGTTTTAACAGCATTTAAATGCAACTTGATGTCAAAGTTCAAAAATAATATGTTCTCCATTTCCTAAGTATTTTTGTGCTCCTGAAACCCGCAACGGTATGGCAAATTCACAGAAGAGCCATGCAGATATAGAACAGTGTTATAGTTTCCATTAAAGTAAACTATAAGAATTACAGCATAATACAGGCAGAGCCACAGGCATACAGACAGAGCAATATTTACGTATTTGCTCTTTATTTGACTGACAAGTTTGGTGAAACAGCAAGCAAATGTTCTATCTACAAGCCCTAAGAATGAAATCAGAAGCAACAAACTTAAAGCTTTGAATTCTGGATCATATTACAAACATATTTCTAAGTTTTGATGAACCAAAATAATAATTTGACAGGGAAGCATAGAGCAGAAGGTGACATTAGTAAGAAGCCTGAGATGGGGAAAGGGTAGTTATTGTCTGCAGAGTATTGATGGTTTATCGCAAGTCAGGGGAAAATAAGAATGTACCCTACAGCTAATAGATCTGCTGAATTAATGGTATTTAGTATTCGGCAGACTTATGAGTGTCCATTCCCAGAGTCATCTTTAAAAGGTTTTTCTCACGTTTCCCTTCAGGATCCAGGCTGGAGCAGTATCAGCTATGGGGAATATGCCCTTGGGAGCCTCAAGGTTTTCTAATTTCTGTATGAAAGCCATTATCTGGTGGAGAGCGGTCTGGCTTTGCCTGTCCTTGTGCCAAAGTTGCTGGCACAGGACCTGGAAGCCAGCAGGTCCCCTGGCGCTGGGATGACGCTGACCCGAGGCTACAAGCCTGGCTGGGATGTAGAGTGCTACCCAGGCCTGGCCAGTGGGAAACCTCTAGCACAGGTGCTGTGGAGAGATGCATGTCACAAAGCAGCAGGAGGCAGAAAGGGAGCCCTGCAGGTCCGAAATACCCTGGCACAGGAAAGCAGCACAAGATGGAGGAAGGGATGATCCTCGTTCCTCGCTTGGGGTAAATGGAACTAAAAACACGGCGTGAGTGCTCTGACTGTATGGGACAGGCTCTCCTCCCCAGAGCTTTTCATCTCCACCAGAGAGATAAAAGACATCTGTCAGTGTGGGGAGTTCAACCGGCTTGAAAATTTGTGGCTGTGATTTGGACCCTCGTCATGCCCACATACTGTGTCACTGCAAGAGGAATTCAGTTACCATAGGTTACCCTATCAGTACAGGGACCAAGTGCCTCCCCTCTCAACAGCTCTATAAAAGAGTCTCTCCAAGATACCCCAGCAGCTCCTGCCTGCTGGCGCAGACCAGGAGAAGCCTGGCTGTGGGGAGAGGGAAGGCTGCCAGAAGAGGTGTCAGCATGCCGTCTGCATTCCAGTTTCAGTGCCACTTCATTCTCATCTTCCTGGCAGCCTCCAAGGGGGAGACCAGATACCTAGAGGTGAGCAATGGGGCACTTTGCTGTGCTTTTAACTGCTGTCTTCTAACTTGTACTCCCAGGTTTCAAGCATTGTGCTTTTTCTTCTCTTTCCTCCTATTCCCACTCCTCCTTAAACATACACCTGGGTAACATTTAATGCAACAGTCCCATACCATGCCCTTGTCCCCCCAGTTTCTTTATCCCTTTTCCCAAACTTGCATTTTTACTGAGGATTTGAGATTTTCTGGGCTCACCTCCTAGGTGCTAGGTTTGCTCCCCTCTACTTTAGCTTGGCAGCTTTCTGACAGAGCTCTTCCACAGCTGCGCTGCTTCTGGAGGAGGGATTTAAACTGCTGGTGCCTGTTCTTGAGAGGTGCAGGGAGGGGGCTGCATTTCACTTTGTCCCACACTCTTCCTGCCTTCTTTCCTTCACCAGGTGAGGGATGCTGGTGAAGATGAGCCCTTCCTACTTCTCAGTGAAGATCTGAAGCGAGAGCTGTCTGCAGGGCAGGTCTACCGGCGGTCGCTCCGTGAGTTTCTTTGGTACTCTGGTGGGGACCATCAGTGGGTTGGAGAGTCCTGGAGGGAGCTCAGGGCACAAGGAGGGGAACAGGGCTATCTCAGAGCAACAGAGCTGCAGGCACTTTCTGCAAGGTGGGGGAGAAGAATAACGAAGTGTTAAAGTGTCGGGAGAACTGTGGTTGAGGCAGAGCGATTGAAATGAGGCTCTGAGACGAGGCTGGGGCTCAGAGCTGAGGGTCCCCAATAATGGGAGGATGGGGATTGGCCACCTGTGTCCCTGGGAATTGTCACATCTCCAGGGCAGGTGAAGAAGCTGTGATTAGAGGGAAATCTGAAGGAACGGGGTCTTTGTGCACTTATGCACATGCAGTTTTCTTCTCAGAGATGCATCGACTTGTCATCTCCCCCTGCACTCCCCCTCGCATTCTTGTGCTCACACTTGAGAGCATCCTCTTATGCTCAGCAGGCTCCTAATTGCTTCAGCTGAGTCTCCCTCTCCTCACCACTAGCCGGGTCTCAGTGTATGGGTCTCTCCCCACCATCCCATTCCCTCTGCTGTGGGCACTGGAGCTGAGTCTCCCTCCCCAGCAGGATGAGGCAGCAGACCCGTGTCTGTGTTTCTGCAGGGTGCATTGACATGCTGAGTATAGAGGGGCAGTTCACCTTCACTGCAGACCAACCGCAGCTGCACTGTGCAACCTTCTTCATCGGGGAGCCTGAGGAGCTAATCATGATCGACTACGACCTTGTAAACATTGACTGCAAAGGGGGCGATTTCCTGAAGGTAAGAGGCTGGCAAGTTCTGTTGTGCGTCACCTTCCTGACATGTCAGACATTCGCTATGTGTGGAAGGAGCAGGCAAATGCGTGTGTCTATGAGAGTGTGTGTGTGTTTCTGTGTGTAGAACAGGCTCTCACAAAGCAGCTGTCTCTGGGACAGCTGTTTCTCCTGCCCAAGGCACTCTGGGTATGTCTCCCGCATTACCACCCTTTAAAGCATAGTCGGATGCAGGCTGAAGGATTCCTCTCCAAACCGCAGAACCGGCCCTCCTGAGCTTTTCCAGGAGCGTCTCTGCTGAGTGTCCATACCTGGGGGACTGACTGAAATTTGGTCAGTACGAGCCAAGCCTGACAGCCCCATGAAGAGAGTTTTCTCAGTGCATGCAAGCCCTCCAGATAATGATGCAGCTTTCTGAATGGCTGTTACTGCCCCAGGGTCTCTGCTTGCAGGGCACTTAACATCAGTTTATTAATAAGTGGATCACTGCAGGCTTTATTTCAAATGGCCCCACTAGAGCTTTCCAGGGTGTTTGCCCTGAGCAGAAGGAGGTTGGTGACTCAGAGCCAGTTATGTTCCAGTATTAAAAAAAACTTCACCAGTGCATTTTCTTGGCAGGCAAAGCACTGACCAAGATCTGAACTCAGGTCAGGATTGCAGAGGAGGCTGCTCCCCACACCTTGCACTCTGCTCTTTGTGCTGTGGTGGCTGTGCATAGCACAGACCCTATTCCACCCAGTGGCAAATTAAGCTCTGGGAGGTGGAAGGCTCCCCTTCAGCCCTTTCCTTGTGTCCCTCTCTTGGAGAGATGCTGTCCCCCTGCTTGCTTTCCTCCCAGGTAATTCTGTTCCTCCCATACCCGTGGCTATGATCTCTTCCAATGTTGTTACAGGGAGGCTGATTTCAGCTTGGTTTGGGTCCAAGGATTTTGTACCTAGACTTATAGTCACTTATGGAGGATAAAAAAATCTTTGAGGCTTTATAAAGGTTTCCATCCTTTGATCATGGGGTGCCAATTTCTGCATTAAACCATTGTATTTATACAGGCAGCTTTTCCCTTCTGTAATTTGAGCACCCATGTCTCGTTACTTCAGAAAATTTATAGTTCTGGCAAATCCAGAGACTGATCCTGTATTTTTATTATGAGGAATTCCTACACATACATTAAGATTATTCACTGAAGTAATGGCAGAATCTAGTCATTGGGTTTTCCGGTACCAACTGGACCATAGAAGGGATTATTGGGTGAGAGCTGCTAGGAAGGAATCAAAACAGGCAACTGCGCAGCTATGCTAGAATTTAATACAGATTTCTAGTTCTGACACATTTTCCTAAAGACAGGGAGGGCAAACCATTACTGTTTTTGTTGTGAAGGAGAGATCTGTAGAGGTTGCTGCCTGAGGTCCTGCCAAGTAGGCAGCATTTGTTCTGCTTTCTAGTGATTAAGATGAGCTGATAGAAAAAGGAGAGAACTATACCTCTGCCAATAATTCCTCAACTGAAGCTTTATTGTATTCCAATAGCTCTGGAAGACATCCAGGTCTTTAATGACAAGCTGCAGAACATGAATGGTGGAAAATTTCAGGCCAGATCAATGGACTTACTGCCCCAAGTTTGAGAGAGTGACTTATGTTTCATGTGGTTTCCAAATTTAGCTGGTAAAGAACTTCTCTTAGTAACATAGAAATTGAAATAGTATGGAATAATAATAATAATAAAGATGCAAATGTGATGACACTGTAGCAAAAAAAAGAGCTGCTTCTCTCAAAAATAGCCACCAGCATTGTCACCTGAAAGAAATAAAGAAAATTAAAACAAAAATTTATATATATGTATTTCCTAAATGCAGTTTGATGCTTGAATAGTTAGTTAAATAGTAGGAAATTGATAAATACAAAGAATTTTTGTTTTCAATTGGTGGCTTTGAACAGGCAGTCTGGTGTCAAAAATAAAACACTGCCTGTAATATTTCATTTTTCTCTGCTAACAGAACAATAAGCAAAAGCCTTGTTTTCAATTATTGAACACCTATAGGTATTTGATGGCTGGATACTCAAAGGAGAGAAATTTCCCAGTTCCTTGGACCATCCTCTTCCTACTTCTGAAAGATACATAGACTTTTGTGAAAGTGGCAATATTCAGAAGAGCATCAGGTCATCACAGAACGTGGCAATGATCTTCTTCAGGATTCACCAGCCAGGCAATGGATTTACCATCACAGTCAAGAAAAACACCAACCTCTTTCGTAAGTCTGCATTTTACACCATCTAACGGGCTTGAGTTTGGGGCAGGAAGAAAAATGAATGTGTCAATTTGCATTGAATTCTCTTGCTGGCATTATCTGCCCTCACACAGCTCCAGTAGTGGCAATGGAGCCATGCACACCTGCAAGCCTGAGGATTTGACTCAGGTTCAGCATGTCTCAAGGAAAAAAGACAGTGAAGTGTAAGAGATAGTTTGGGCAGCCCTTCAGAATTCAGGGAAGAAGGCTCTTTCTTGCAAAGATCTTTTCCAAACTAGCATGTCATATTCCACTTGGCTGGAACAAATAGTATTAATTTAGAGAGTTTAATCTGAGCAATTTTTAGATCTGTGTGAACAATGAGGTAAAATATTTGAAAACAGTTGACAGCAAAACCACTATATTGAATGTTATGTGATTGTTATGAGTGATGCATGATTCCAAGAATCTATGCACAAGTTCTTTCTTTAAGCCTGTGAGCTCACAAGGCACAAATAATGGACACTTGCATCATTTTTCTGAGGGGGGATAGGCCATTTAACAATTATTGTTCAGGCCAGTCTGGTTTATCCACCTCACCATACAAAGGATGAAGATGATGGCCTGTCCGTCCTGCTCTTATCCCATGTTGTTCAGACACAAGCCTGCAAGCTGGGTCCCCACACTGGTGAGGCTTCCATGCCCATGCATGCGATTACTGTGTGCAGTTGCTGGAGGTGTCTTCACTCGCCTGGTAAAGCAGCTGCAGCCCTCCAGATAAGTGTGGAGGTCTCTTGTGTTGCACACACAGATGATAAGCTACTCCCTCACCTAACTATTAAGCTTGAACTCTAAGACAAAATCAGCATGTAACCACTCTAGTTTCAATGGGACTTTTTGCAAGGTAAGGAACTCCACTTAGGAGCAGCAGAATAGGACTTAGGGGCTTGCTGGCAATACCAGGAGACAACCACTCAAAGCTAAACGAAAGGCCTGCACCTGTATTTAGCTTCCTTCAAACTGGAAAACAACAGGAGCCCCTGATGTATGGATTTGAGGTGTGAGCTCTCCCACTGACTGCTTTACCCCCAAATTCTGCCAGACCTTATGCTACACAGTAAGCAATAGACAAGGAATTTTTAGGGAACAAATGCTATGCAAGAATGCCAGAAACACCACATGCATATTTTCCAGCATTTGGTTGTCACTCTCAGTAATTATATCATCTATTCTTTGTTAGTACTGAAAGTACGTAATCTTGCCACAGACAGTAGTGACTGCACAAGTAATTCTTATACCTTCTCCTGTGCGCAGCTTGCAATGTCATCTCTCAGACTCCCTCGGGAAGGTTTACCATGGTCATTCCTCATCAGCACAGGAACTGCAGCTTCTCCATAATATACCCAGTGGTGATAAAAATATCTGATCTTATGCTGGGGCATTTAAATGGCCTCTTTTTGAAGGTGAGTTGCTTATTTCCTAAGAAATTACTACCTTGTGCAGTTTTCCTGGTCACGGGAGAGGGAAGAGTGTTGAAGAGGGGATAGCCTGTGGCATGGATGCTAAGGCATGTGCACTCTGGGCCCCACGTGCACAGGCTGGAGGCTCTGTTTTCTCCCCAGAGAAGAGACCTGGTTATGTCTCTGTTGCTATTGTCTTTGTAATGTTGCAGAGGCAAATTATGCAAAGTACCATTAATGTACGTAAATATTGGTTGCCATAACAAAGGGTAAGAATTTCATTAGAAAGAAAGCAGTGCTTTCTGTCTGTATTTAAACTAATGAAAGCAGCAACTGTGCTGAACAGAGAAAGACGACATGGGTTAGATAGTGAGGTATTAGCATGAAATAAATACAAAGGTGCTCACAACTGATTCTTTGCTCAGCATGCTGAGCATCCTCTGCTTCATTAGCATGGGGTGCGGTTTGGCCACAGCATTTGGTCCTTGGTGATGACCAGCAGGAGAAGACAAGAGCTGTTGGTGGTCCCCTGTGCCTGCAAGGTCTAAGAAGGTGCAAATTCCAAAACGTCCAGAAGCATAGAAGCAAGAAAGTTTGTTTTCTGAGCCACTGAGACTGGCAGCACAGGTCACTCATGGGGGACTGCTAGCGTCTGAGCAAACCAGGCTTTGAGAGATGAGCAAATGAGTTGACTTACTCAGCAGCAGGCAGAAAAGGGACAACAGCAGAAGACATAAAGAAATCAAGCACTTAAAAAGCACCATATGGGTGACAGCCCAAAGGTGTACAAGGTGTCTGTGCAAAATGTTTTTGGCACACATCATTAATTTTCAGGAAAAGAATGCTTGTGGATCTAATATACGGTGAGCTATTGTTATTATACAAAACTGCTCTTTTGGTTTATTCCTACTTTAATTAAGCTCTTCCAAAAGCAACACTTATTGTTTAGGAATATGTATGGCATAGTGGAACTTAAGTTCCTGCATGCCAGCTGAGTGTACACATGCAGCCCATGACTACATTAATTTGATTACATGTCTAAGCATCCGGAATCAGACTGCTTATCTGCACTAAAAGAAATTGAATCAACACCTTGACTACTTACCAGTAATTTTCATAGCCTACTTAGGTGTTTCTTCAGAATCCCTTAGAAAGTTAACTGACTAATGTCAAATTGAAGTAGTATTGTTCAGGATAAAACCAGCCTGATTTCATGCAGGTTTGAGCAGGAGAACTTCTGAAACCTACTGGTGGCTGCAGTCATGTCTAGAGAACCGCTACATTTTGAAGATAAATTATAAATAACTGTTAATCTCTGCCTTTTCAGAAACCATCAGCAGGCTGTGCAGGAGTGGGAGACTTTGTAGAGCTGCTAGGAGGAACTGGCTTAGACCCGTCCAAGATGTTTCCACTTGCTGATCTCTGTCACTCTTTTCATGGGTCTGGTAAGAGCTCTTTGGTCCACTTACCTCCATGTGATAAAATAATTAGCCAGAAAGAGTCACACAGAGGCCCCCCCAAACCTGGATTTCCTGCTAGAATGGTAAACTTCACATCTAGCAGAACATGAAATCTAAAGCTATTTGAACCTGTGGTTGGGCTGCATTACACAGCACACACACAAACACCTTCATTTGCGCCTGCACTAACTGTGTAACAAAGTTACACTTATTTTAAAAATGCTTGCCAGTAATACATAGGATTACTGGAGTGTCAACAGATAGATGAGCCTGGAAATTCGTAACAAATGGAGGCAGAATGGTTCCGTTTTCAGCTAAGGAGTTTTTTCTCAGTTACTCGGTGTTCCCAAAGCCTCCTTTTCTGCTGCAGAAGTAACACGTACCCCTGAAGCCTCAGAGGTCCCACTCTGCTTTGAACCCTGGAGGAGCTCTGTTCCTGTTTCACTATCATGCCACGTCAGTGACCTATTTTTCCCCCTAAAAATGAGAATTCCCAGTTTCCCTAAAATTCATTTCAGCAGAGCACCAAGTGTTGCAGTGATATGACAGACAAGCCCCTGTGGCATATGTGTTGTACCTCAGAATTATGAATAGGAACATTGAGAAGCAGCATATCCACAGGGCTGGAGAACAGGCATGTATATGGCACTTCACACATGTGGTATCCCTTTGCCTTTCATCACACCACAACTTCATTTTCCAGGCACTATTTAAAGCTTTAACTGGTGTTGAGAGAATACTGAGGTGCGCGATGAGATTAAAATGTGCTTTCCTGGCGGTGGGAAGGAAGGGAAATCCCATCCCAACAGCCCTTGCTCTCCCAGTGACCCACCAGATTTCTCCTCCAGTGAGGAAGATGCTCCAAGCTCCTCAAATGAAAGAGGCTTTGCCAAACCCCTGCTCAAATGGCTTATCTAAAGCAGTAGCTACTGATAGACTTGATTTCTCGCAGAGTCAGTCCATATGCTGGCCATTGCCATTTGAGTTTGTCTTGGTGGGACTCTCACATGCCTTTGTTACTGTGAAGAACCTCCTTACACACAAAACCACTCATTCCTTTAACAGGAAGCATTCCAATATTGCTCATTTTTGGTACGTTTAGGATAGGGCAACATTTCCCTTACTCATTGCTCCTTGTACCTAACAGTAGCATACCTTATCTTCCCAAGACATCTGCATCATGTCCACCTATGCATATCTAAAACCATAGGTGGATAGGAAGTGAGTGGCATTTGCATGACTAAAGGTTACAACACTTGATTAAATACCCAAGCCTTTGTACAGTAAAACTAACAAATACAAAAGAAGGTATTTAGTCAGCAACACCACCACTGGCTGGTCTCACACACAGATTTGCTCTGCTTTCAAAATCGTATGTATCACTACTTTGTAGTTCTCAATGTTATTTATCTTTTATCCCTCTCTTCCATATAAGTGTATCTTTATATCTCCTCAATATCTCTTTTCCTTAATTAGCACAAATGAAAATTGGCTGTGACAATACGGTACTGAGAATGGTCTCCAGTGGCAAACATATCAACCGTGTGACGTTTGAGTATCAACAAATCAACCTGCAGGAAACAGAAAACAGAAAGGAGAACAGCATTGAGGAATTCTGCTTTCCTAGTATCTGAAAAACCAGGCCACACATTTCCACATAGCTAATGAAAATAAGGTTCTGGTGAACTAAAAAATATGTATTTTTCCTTTAAACAGCTGGTAGTATCAAGTCTTTCTACAGTACAATCGTATTTCTTTTTTTCATACAGATCAGTCATTCCCATGAACAAGCAAGAAAAAGCAACCAATATATTAATCTTTGTTACTATCATGGTATTATTTCTGCAGTGTTTAAGCTCATTTACCATGCCCAAAATCAATAGCAAGAACAGAAAGCTATGTTTCCCAAATAAATATTATTAGGAAAACAGAAAAAGACCCTCTGTATATCTAGTCTGAGTACATAATGAAACCCACAATAAGTATGAACTTCACGCAGCAACTTTATCCTTTTATATCAGATATAAACAAAAAAAATTAGATGGTGGAATACACTTCCAGTTTTGTAAGAGGAAACCCAGCATTAGTGTGTGTAAAAACTACTGGTTTGTTTATGACTATAAATGTACTATTTATTTCTAATGACGTGTTTTTAATAAAAATTTATAGCATGGAAACTTCCTTACATAAATCCAAATGTAAATAAATTCATGTAAAGCGTTGGCAAAACATTATTATGTTGTATTTTTCTGAGGAGCTCTTCCAGCATTCTGGTTAAACTTCCCAAGTCTTGTGCAATTTTCTGGAAATGACAATTTTGATCATATGTTACTGTAAAACTGTGGACTATTAAAGTAACACTATGGGCAGAAACTTATTTTGCCAATCTTGTGTACACCTCCAAGTGGAGTATGTTCCAGCTGTACACTCACTGACACCTTCCCTGGGGAGTAATTTTGGTCAGGTGTCCTGCTGACCTGTGGAAGCATGGATATAAAAGTACAGATTCTTATTTTACAGACCTTTGGTGACCCAGAAGAGGAGTGTAAGCCTGAAGAGCTCTAGGAAGCACAGTGCAGCAAAGGACCAGGGTTGTGTCCTAGCTTGGAGGGAGATGAATGGACTGATTCCTATGTTTTCTGGGAGTACTACCTGGGAATAGTGAGACCAAATAGTTCCTCCTTCGATGTTCAATTAACCGTCAACACTGATTAATCCAGCTGCATGCTGGATATCTTCATCACTGGTTTGTGGCTCCTAATCTCATAGTCAGTCACCAAAAACCAAGCATCTTGAGTGGTCAGCAGCACTGAAGTTAATCCCTCCTGGCTGAAGGGGGTGAAAACCACAAGATGCCCCAGTCTCTCCCTTTGTAGGGTTTTGGGAACTTAGTTTTGGTGACTGACTCATGAACAGAGGGATGTATTTGGCATCATGGTCAGACTCAGACAAGTGTGTTGACCCTGCCGGGCTGTTCAAAAAAAACCCAGATAAAGCTGCTGCTGGCTACCACGAGGCATGTAGCCTGGCTCTGGGCTCTGCTCCAGCTCCATGCAACCCACCATGGGCTTCCTGGGCCCCTTGCGTGGTGCTGGCAGTGCTGGTATGGTCACCCAGCACTAGAGACATTGAAACATAAAAAAAGGAAAAAAAATAAAAACGAGACTCAAAGAAATACCATTTTTCCTGAGAAAATTTGTAGTGACAGAGGACCTCTGTCCCCCAGCATCACATTCAGCTTACCCTGTCACTTTCAGGGTGGCCCTAACTTCATCCAGCCCCACCAGCCTTTCCTGGGCACCCTTTGGTGAACCAGATCATGTTTCTGGGCTGTACAGTTTGGGAACAATCTCACAGGTTCTCATATCAGACTGTACCTGTCCACATACCTTAACAGTGGGGAGGGGTAGAGGTCTGTAGTAGTACTGCTCCTTGGTCACTAAAAAACCTCAGAGGAGATGAAATATCAATGACATATCTAGCTCAGGACTAGGTCACCAGTGAAGATAAACTTACAGTCTCTTGCTTAGTGCAGTTTAATAGTGGTATTTCCCACCTTTCAGCTTTATGTGGCACTTTTTTTTTTCAATCCTAAAATTCACATGCAAGAAAAACAGGGGATCAAACCCAGTCAGCATGGTTCTTGAAGGGCAGGTCCTGCTTCTCATTGTAGGATGCGAACAACCTGAACTCATCTTATGACAAGGTGATCCTTGTAAGGTGTGGCCAATGATACAAGATGCAACAAGGCAAAGTGCCAGGTCTTGTATTTAGGCCACAACAACCCCATGCAGCGCCCCAGGCTTGGGGAAGAGTGGCTGGAAAGCTGCTCATGGAAAAGGACCTGGGGGTGCTGATTGAAGGAGCTGAACATGATCCAGCTTGTGGCCAGGCAGCCAAGAAGGCCAACAGCATCCTGGCCCCAGCAGGGCCAGCGCAGTGATCATCCACCTGTACTGGGTGCTGGTGAGGCTGCACCTCAAATCCTGTGTTCATTTCTGGGCCCCTCACTACGAGAGAGACATTGAGGTGCTAGAGTGGGGCCAGAGAAGAGCAACAAAGCTGGTGAAGGGTCTGAAGCACAAGTCTGATGAGGAGCAGCTGAGGGAACTGGGGTGGTTTAGCCTGGAGAAGAGAAGGCTCAGGGGGGGACCACATTGCTCTCTACAACTGCCTGAAAGGAGGATGGAGTGAGGTGGGCTTGGTCTCTTCTGCCATGTTACAAGTGATAGGACAAGAGGTAATGGCCTCAAGCTGCACCAGGAGAGGTTTAGAATGGATATTAGGAGCAATCCCTTCCCCAGAGAAGGTGGTCCAGCATTGCAACAGGTAGCCCAGGGCAGTGGTGGAATCACTGTCTCTGTTCAAAAACCATGTGGATAGGGCCCCGTGACATAGTTTAGTGGTGGACTTGGCAGTCCTGGGGTAAAGGTTGGACGATGATCTTAAAGGTCTTTTCCAACTTATTTTATTCTATGACTTTAATACCTCCAAATCACCAAGGCCTTAAAGAAAAGATACTTACGTTCAGAGGGTTTAGATTTCTCCTCCCATAGTACACAGAAATGGGGTCTATTAGTAACAAAACTTCCTGTTATAGATGAAGGGGAATGAAAAACAAGACTTGGTGAAGGACAGCACCATATGTTGCTATTGCTACATGCATAATAGTCAAGTATTGGTTGACCAGTCAAGTCATGGTTTTCCCAGAACTGGTTGTCACTTCCCCTACTTCTTTTAATCAGCATTAATTTAGGCAGCACCATCAATGACATCACTCCAGTCTGTTGCTATCTTAGAAAAACCCAGACCACAGCCAGCCAGGCATTCTTTGGCCCACACTTTAAGGCCCACCTAATGAAGAAAATCAATAGTCACTTCAATCTGTGTGTCTGTATTAAAGGAGGCTCTTGTTATTTCAGGAGTTGTAGAACTTCAGTCACAAGCAGTCAGCTTATAGATGTCAAATGTCACAATGCCTCCAGGGTTTAGGTCTGGAAAGTAGGGAAATAAGTATCCTCATGAATGAAAAGAAAGGAAACCAAGGCAATAAAAGCACTGTAAGAAGATAAGAAACAAAACAAAACAAAACAAAACAAGCCAAACACAAAACCCCCACAAATGAAAAAAAGAAACCAAAACAAACCAAAACCAACAAAAAAAGAAAAAAACAAAACCCTGAAAAGAACTCCACAAACAACAACAAAGCAGAGAAGCAGCTACGAAAAAAAATTGTAAAAGGAAAAAGAAAGCCAGGATGTGAAATATGTCAATAACATGAATATATGTTGAAAGACACAAGAAAGTGACATAGGAGCTAATAAGATTGTACCCTGGAGGCTTACAAGATCTGGAAAGACTCCCAAGAATTAAAAAAAACACAAAATAAACCACAGAACAAGCAACCAAAACCAAGTTCCTAATAATAAAATGGAACAAAAGACTTTGAAGAGGCACTGCATGGAAACGTTGGCTTAGAGAAGAAATTTTATGTCCTGAATTTAGAAACCCTGACATCTGTCACTGTAAGCAAAATCACACAAACCACAATTAAAGTTAAAACCTAGTAAATTGACAGAAGATGTGAACAACAGGCTTGGTGAAGATTCCTGGTGAAGAATTAACCACTTCACCCTTTTGATTTTCAAAATCAGCACTGAGTTTCCCTTAGAAAAGTGATGTAAAAGGTGGCATGCTCCCACAATAGCACTACAGAGCATAGAAGCACCATGTTAGGTTTAGAAAGAAAAGCACAGAACTTGAACTGATCACTCAGCCAAGACTCAAGAAGCAACTGAAAAACTACAGCACCACAGAAACTGCAAAAGAACCCGAGGTTAAAAACTGTTGCTTGCAGGGAAAGATAAAAAATCGGCAATTCTTACTGGAATCTCAGACTTGGAAAACAGAGGGACATAGAGCATGAATCAACTCCTGCATTTCTGTACTAACGCCTATATCAAGGTGGCTGTTCAGAAAAAACAACGTAGTGAGTTGCCCAGAGGGAGGCTGAATTTCCCACCCTGGGTAAAATGAAAATTCTTCTACTTAAAGACCATGCACTAAATCTTCAGCTTAATTGTTATTTTCATCTTTACCACGTAAATTAATAACAATTGCAGGGATTTATAGAAGAGCAGTAAGTCTTTGTTGTTGAAATTGCGTAGAAGATGGAAATATTCTGGAGGTAGTGGGGAAAAAGCCTGAGCACCCATCCCTGTAGAAGTGCCCTGAACATTTGTAAGAATCAGTCAGCTGAAATAATATTCATCAAGCTTTTTCTGGCAATGGAAAGGGGAACATTTTTATGGGTTCTATCAACACAGAGCATGCGCCAAAGGCCATTTAAAATAGGTCTTGGTACAGGAATAGATACAGACTTGTTCAAGTGCTGTAGGATTTTAAAGAGAAAAAAACAAAACAGAGCAAATCAAAACTGTTCAGGAGTAAAGGATTATTATCAATAAGTAAAGGTGTAGAAATGCTTTATTAAGGTTAGAATTGCAACCTTTGGAAGTAAAAACTCAGCAGAACAATTGTAACTGAGAAAGACTGATCATAGTGAGATGTTACAAAGATTTCTTGTTTTGTGAGTTGATCGTCTGTTCCCAAAATCAGATTCTTTATTCTTAAAGCAGTGAGAAAAAATCACAGACTTCTTGGCAGTAACTTGCAATTATCCATAATAATATGCAATATGATTTTAAGTTAGAGTAGTTCTGATAAACTAATACTGATTTTTATCTTTCGCTACTGACAACAAAAATAAACGCTCAGACAAAGACAAGTGTGGTCTTTCTGAATGGTCTAAATTACTTTTACAACATCTTCTAAAAATCTGCTCTGCTAACATTGATTTTATGAAATTGTGCCCTGCTTCTGCTGTGGTGAAATTTTGATCAATAGATAGGAAGAAATCACACAGAGGAAGAATAGTAAGGGAAGTGAACTTGCAGAACACATTAGGTGTTTGATCATATAACCTGCTGCCCATTGAATGTCTACTCCTGCAGATTTATAATACATTTCCAGAGCCATCACACTGTGCTGGCATCACATGCCAAGTGGATTTTTTGCTAGCTACAGGGACCGCACTATTTTGTGCACATAGGGTACTAAAGGCTCTGAACTCTGTTATCCTGCACTGGAATACATGCAGCATCAATTATGTAACAGGGACCCAACTAATTTTTAAGAGCTTAAAGAAATTTCACTTGCCTTCATGAAATGCACACTTCTTAGGACCTCAAAGCTGTACTTACTCAGTTCTAAACACAAGCTAAATTATACTTCAAGGAAGTGATTCATTATAGTCATTTTTATTCAGAGCCTCATTACTTCTGGTATCTGAGTAACTTTCTTGTTGATAAATTGACACAGTTTTCACTTTTTCTCCCCACTTTGCTTCTTATCTTTAAAGATCAGCAACAACTAATCATAGCAACTATGGATTTTGTACGCACATCATTTCCTATTAAAGGAAATGCAGTGTATTACACGTGAGTCACTACAAAATGAAAAGTTTTCATTATCTGTTCTTTTGAATAAAATTGATATTCATGATACCGTGCTGCTGCAAATTACCATCTAACCACCAATTACAGCGTTGACTAATAGTTTTTTTATAACTTTGCCCCTCAACAGGAAAGCAAGCAGCTTTATAACCAAGACTTGCCTTTCAGATACACACTGGTACTCAGTGCCCCTCATCAGGACTAATTCTGAAGGACCCAGGCACATCTTTCAGATCAAGCACATAATGGCTGTTTCATGCAGGACATGCTGCTCACAGATGTCCTATCTCTCACAGTCCCATCCTGGGCTGGCAGTTGGAGGCCTTCCAAAGCAGCATTGTGTTTGGCAGTACCCCCTCTTACAAGGAGTTGAGATTCACAGAGCTGGAAGAGAAACATCTCTGGCCTTCAAGCTCACAGGTACAGACCCCCAGCTCCCCCCCTTCCCTGCTGTCACATCCCTGGTTCTGCCTTGTCCAGGCTCCTGGAGCCCCAACACAGGAGACTACAGCGTTGCAGCTTTCTGCTGCCCGGTGTTCATGGTGAGTCTGAGCAAATGTTGTCAAGAAAAGGCAATCTTGGCTCCTCTCCCATGGAAGACGTCCCAGCTGAGCTTCCTCCTGCCCTGGGACACATCCCACTGCTGGTGGTTAAGTGGCTACCACGCATATCTTGGACACACACTGCTACAGGCAGGTGCTGGCGTGTATTTAAATAAAACAGTATGTAAAGCTCAGCTACTGAAACAATCTGAGGCAATAGTAAAGGGTATGACTAAGAATCACACAACAAAAATAAAATCATCAAAAAATACAGAATCATCACAATAGCAGGTGATAAAAGATCATAATAATTTGTCTGAAGAACGATTATTCTGTCTTTGGGAAACTCAGCTTTAATTAACTGACAGATATCAGCAAGCACCTCCAACACAGCAGAGCTGCCTGTACTCAGATACAAAAGCTGGCTGAAGGTGACACCTATTGACATCTTGCTCAGGTGTCAGAACTCCAGTTAGACTGGTGGGCAACATTGCTGAGAGTCTCCATTGATTCTACCCTGCTGTCCCCAGTCCCAAACCACTTCTGGTGGTGAGAAGTCACTGGAGATGCCTGGCCCAACAGGAGCTGGAGTCATGCAGCTCTGCACCCTGCAGATGCCACCAACTGCAAGCCAATCCAGGCATCTCCTGACATCAGAAGTAGCTGGACATGGATTTTGCAGATCCACAAAAGCCCTTCAGTATGCAGCTGGGTGTGTGGAGAACAGTTAAAACCTAACCTCTCTGAGGAGGTTTCACAAGCTTCTTTATTATGAAGTTTATATTTACAAGAAAAAAAAAGACAACGTCTCTAAGTAGCTCTTCGTTTCAATCCCCCTCAAATTCAGGTACTGTAGTAAACTGAGCTTTAAACTGGGCAACTCTTGGAGGTCTGAACACTGACACAGGTTTCTGATTTGCCTTTAAAATGTTCTATCTGGCTCTTCTGTGAGGCAAAGGAGATTGATGACACATGCTTCCAATTCTGCCATAACTTAATTAGACTTACAGTAAATTCTCCTGCAGTCCCAGCAGAGACAACAATTAATTAGAAGCAAAGATGAAATGCCCCAAATGAACAGATGACCAAATGGGGTCTCTGACTGTTTAATCAGTCAAGCTCCAGCCTCACATTTGGGCATGTGTAGGCACTTTCTTACTGTACAAAAGATCCTGTGTTTTCTTGCTGCTGAAAGCTCCTGGGTCGAGCTGAAGCTCTGAGAACAAGTAATGTTACTGTTATTGCAGGTAAAGAAAAGACTGCTTAAATTCCACTGGACTCCTTTAAGTAGGGTAGATGATGAAAACTAGGAAAGACCAACCTAGAGGCAATAAGAGTTGGATTGTCAAAATAAGAGGCAAAGAAGTAAATTTGGGAAGCTTTAAAGATTTATTTCTGCATAACAGTCCATTCTTAATGCAGCTGACACATCTATTTATCATCTCATTACATCAAAACATATAGCTATCTTTGGAATGAGACTGGTTTTGGCTGTTCCATTTGTCATTACAGCAGTATCAGCCCTACCTGTCTGAATATAATAATTTTTATGTCAGAAATAGATTCTTCACAAAACAGGGAAATTGCTGTGTTTGCTATCATAATTTGGTTGGTTTGAACACAGATAATGAGGGTTACCAAAATAAGAAACCTGCTCATTCTCAGCCCATCTGAGCTGTCAATCTCTACAGTCAGTGGATGGTATAATTTTCAAGGGAGCTGAGGATGCAGTGGAAATTCTGTTTAGATGATCCAATCTAAAATGAAGAATGAGCTACACTGGATCCTGGGGGATTTGCCCCAGTGGTTTTGGCTTGTTGTTATTCCAAACCATCTTAATTCAGGAATGCAATCCATTGTTTGTTCTCATCTCTTGGCTTTTTGGTCAGTGGTTCTTACTGTCTAAGCAGGGAATAGTGGAACAGGAGGGGAAAGTTTCGGAGAGTGTGTATTTGCATACTTTACAGAGGACACATCAAAGTCAAGCAGTCTTTGGAGCCTGCATTGCATCGAATGCAAAAGGAAAATCAATTGGAAAAGGCCAGGCTAGTTCATCATAACCCAGGGGTAAGATTATATTACTATACAGATGCAGGAGACCCCATAATTGAAAAGACAGCAGTTCTCCATTACTCTAAAAGAATGTTACCAAAAAAATGGAGGACTGCTTAAATCTGGATAATAAGATCTTAATAAATCTAGATAATCAGATCATACAAATAGGTCATACATTTGCTTATGTTTCTTGTACAGTTGATTACTTGCTATGCATAATTAGTTACTGATTACTCGTGGATTCCCTACTAATTCCTATACAACTTACTATCAATTATTGCTATTTTTCATATTGGGATATAGTTTCTTTGATGTTTTCTAATTCACAGAGGTGTAATACTGTCCTGGGTTCAGCAGTAGCAGTCATTTTTCTCCTTCTTAGTAGCTGGTGCAGTGTTGTGGTTTTGACTTTCAGCCTGGGAACAACGCTGATAACACTGGTATTTTTAGCCCTTGCTAAGTAACAGTTACTCCAACCAAGGACTTTCCGAGTCTCATGCTCTGCCAGGGAGGAGGGGAAGCCGGGAGGAAGCAGAGACAGGACACCTGACCCAAACTGACCAAAGAGGTATTCCATACCACAGCACGTCATGCCCAGTATATAGACTGGGGGCAGTTACCTGGAAGGGTTAGATCACTGCTTGGGTATCGTTCGGCAGGTGGTGAGCGGTTGTATTCTCTTCCCTTGTTATTTCCCTTATCATTATTATTATTGATGGCAGCAGCAGTGGTTTGTGTTATACCTGAGTTACTGGACTGTTCTCTCAGCCTGTGGGAGTTGCATTCTTTTGATTCTCCCCCCCATCCCTCTGGGAGTGGGGGAGGAGGAAGGGGGAAGCAGTGAGAGGGCGGCTGCGTGGCTGACTGGGTTTAAACCACGACAGTTCTTTTTGGCACCCAACGTGGGGCACGAAGTGTTGAGATAACGACAGATCTGACCGGAGGGTGTCTAATCATATTTGTGATAAGCATTCATAGGTTTGGATTAATAGTCACTTGTCACAATGCTGATTTATTGGCTCTCAAAGCTGTTGCTCTTGATCTCAGAGTTTCAGCATGTCGTACCTTACTTACAGCCGGTATTTGCTGTGTTAGTGTTTATTGGCTGGGGGCCTTGGGCTAAGCTTCTTGTTTCATTGTACTGTATGGCACTGACTTGTAATACAATAGAATCATTGATCATGAAACTGATCTGGCTTGCGTCCCCAGTGTGTTCACCACCTCTATACTTTGGGAGGTACATAATAGAAGTGTATAACAATTATCACAGAATCACAGAATCCTAAGGGTTGGAAGGGACCTCAAAAGATCATCTAGTCCAACCCTCCTGCAAGAGCAGGCTAACCTAGAGTACATCACACAGGAACTTATCCAGGTGGGCCTTGAATATCTCCAACATAGGAGACCCCACAACCCCCCTGGGCAACCTGTTCCAGTGATCTGTCACTCTCACAGTAAAGAAATTTTTCCTGGTGTTCACATGGAACCTCCTATGCTCCAGTTTACACACACTGCCCCTTGTCCTATCACTGAACATCACTGAAAAAACCCTAGCTCCATCATCCTGACACTCACCCTTTACATATTTGTAAACATTGATGAGGTCACCCCTCAGTCTCCTCTTCTCCAAGCTAAAGAGACCCAGCTCCCTCAGCCTCTCCTCATAAGAGAGATGTTCCATTCCCTTAATCATCTTTGTGGCTCTGCACTGGACTCTTTCAACCAATTCCCTGTCCTTCTTGAACTGCAGGGCCCAGAACTGGACACAATATTCCAGATGCGGCCTCACCAAGGCAGAGTAGAGGGGGAGGAGAACCTCTCTTGACCTACTAACCACACCCTTTCTAATGCACCCTAGGATGCCATTGGCCTTCTTGGCCACAAGGGCACATTGCTGGCTCATGGTCATCCTCCTATCCACCAGGACCCCCAGGTCCCTTTCCCCGTCACTACTGTCCAGCAGGTCAGCTCTCAACCTGTACTGGTACATGGGGTTGTTCTTCCCCAGATGCAAGACTCTACACTTGCCCTTGTTGAATTTCATCAAGTTCCTCTCCGCCCAACTCTCCAGCCTGTCCAGGTCTCGCTGAATGGCAGCACAGCCCTCTGGTGTGTCAGCCACTCCTCCCAGTTTAGTATCATCAGCAAACTTGCTGAGGGTACACTCAGTTCCCTCATCCAGGTCGTTGATGAAAATACTAAACAGCACTGGTCCCAGCACCGACCCCTGAGGGACTCCACTAGTCACAGACCTCCAGCTAGATTCTGCCCCATTGACCACAACTCTCTGCCTTCTTCCTTCCAACCGTTTCTTGATGCACCATACATCTTTTTTACCCTTCTTGGGTGGTCAGCCCATGAAGGAGACATACCCTCATGCTCCCTGCCCCCCACCAGACCGTTTACAGCATCATTTGAGAGTTCTGAAGGTTTTGAATGGCCTTTAGGTACCCTTGAGGGCTGCCTGCTGATTGTGATGGGGATCAGCATGTTGGCACGTATACAAAGTGTTTTACCCGCGACCATTTTGTCTGATCTCAAGAGTGAAGCAGAGTCAGGTTTGGGCCTTGTCTAGGGTTAGACGATGATATAGGAGGACCAGGAGATTTTCCCCGAGGCTGGACAGTCATGAGTGGCAGGGTGTGTGGGACAATATGGGCAGGTATTTAGGCCAGTGAGCCCCTCCAGTGCTTTGGAAGCGTTGGAGATGGAAGGCAGCTGTATGGAGTCCCCAGTGACAAGCTGCAGAAACTGCTGAAGGGGAGAGTGAATTATTTTAAGCCTGGTGGGTCCATGACACCTCAGGCCATCAGGGCAGAGATGCAACATAGAGATGGGCTCATGATCGAGGAGTGAACTTAGCAATGGACACTATTGCCCAGATTACTCATGATTGTGAAACGTGCTACAAATAAGCAAGCCAAGCAGTTAAAGACTCTTTGGTATGGAGGACGATGGCTGAAGTACAAATATGAGGAGGCCAGGCAAATTGACTACATCACACTCTCTTCTGCTCTGAAAGACTGTTGCAAGAGATGGAGCCTGACACGATGGACCTGATGGGCTCAGCAGATTTATAGGGATTGGTCCATGCACTAAGGAATGATCTGTGTGTGTGTGTGCGCGCGCGCGCGTGTGTGTGTATATGTATATATATGAGATAAGAGTGATGGTATATTGAAAATGTGGGATCTGAGCACAACGTGAATGATATGGAATAAGGAGTGGATACTGTCCTGGGTTCAGCAGTAGCAGTCGTTTTTCTCCTTCTTAGTAGCTGGTGCAGTGCTGTGTTTTTGACTTTCAGCCTGGGAGCAACACTGATAACATCGGTGTTTTGAGTTCTTGCTAAGTAACAGTTACTCCCACCAAGGATTTTCCGAGTCTCATGCTCTGCCAGGGAGGAGGGGAAGCCGGGAGGAAGCAGAGACAGGACCAAACTAGCCAAAGAGTTATTCCATACCACAGCACATCATGCCCAGGATGTAAAACTGGGGGCAGTTACCTGGAAGGGTTAGATCACTGCTTGGGTTGGGTATCGGTCAGCAGGTGGTGAGCGGTTGTATTCTCTTCCCTTGTTATTTCCCTTATCATTATTATTATTGATGGCAGCAGCAGTGGTTTGTGTTATACCTTAGTTACTGGACTGTTCTTATCTCAACCCATGGGAGCTACACTCTTTTGATTCTCCTCCCCATCCCTCTGGGAGTGGGGGAGGAGGAAAAGGAAGGACTGAGAGAGCAGCCGCGTGGCTGACAGAGTTTAAACCACATATTCAGTAAGCTTGCAAAATTCCAAACTGGAGTAAAATTAACAGCAGGGTAACTTCACAAAAAAAAAAAAAAAAGAAAGAAAAAAAGAGAGACAAAGCTAACGCAGCATGTTTTTGCCATGAAAAGAAGAGGAGCAGCCTAATCTAGTGGGCATAGTGCACATTGTGAGCAGATTGCATGCTGGTTTTCAAAATCCAGCAGAACATCAGCAGGGGAGACTAGTGGGAAGGTTCATGGTGGAACAGGAAGAGAGGGAGCAACAGCCAGAGAGAAATCCTGGCTCATTATTTAAGAGAAAGAGCAACCTTTACCTTTGGTGAGATGGGGCACGGTGCAAATGCCAGCCCCTTGCTGGGAAACTTGCACACACCCTGGCCCCGTGGACAACAGCTGTGTTCTCACTGTGGTCCCCAGCCTCACATAACTCTTTTGGCAAGAGATGGCCTCTGCAGATCATCTGGATCTTCAGAGTTAGAATCATAGAATCATAGAATAGTTAGGGTTGGAAAGGACCTTAAGATCGTCTAGTTCCACCCCCCCCTGCCATGGGCAGGGACACCTCACACTAAACCATGTCACCCAAGGCTTTGTCCAACTTGGTCTTGAACCAAGGTTGCACCAAGTTTCACCAAGTTGCCCAGAGCCTTGTCCAGTGGAGGCTGGAATACCCCATGAACAGAGAAGCTACAACCTGTCTGCTCAGCATTATCATAGAATCATAGAATAGTTAGGGTTGGAAAGGACCTTAAGATCATCCAGTCCCCCTGGTTGTTTCTTAGGTCTAAAACAGTAGTTTCTCCAGTACAAGGGAACCGAAGGATTAAGGGATCAGGTAGGAACCCCGGATAATGAGTCCCAGCAGACAGCTGCCTTAGTGGCATAGCATACAGCCTAGCAACACAGAGTCTCAAAGAACATGGGCAGCAGTGCTGTCCCTAGAGAGCAACCACTTGCCCATGAAATGCCAGCTCAACATGATGTGAGAGGCAGTCTGCCAGGCAGGTTGGAGAGGGTCCTGATGTAAATCCATTACAGTGGCATCTCAACATTGGCATCTTGATGCAGAATGGTAGCTGGGTGCAGACAGAGATACCATCACAGCATGTGCTGAGCAGAGGTTGTGGGAATGGGTTTCCCATCTGTAGTGACCACTGGAATGATGCTGGGAGATGTGCTTTGAGCCAGGACCTTCTCAAGATCAGCCTCACTGAATGATCTGCATATTTGGAGCCATCACAGTGTCAGGGCCATCTTGCTGGTCAACAGGGAGAAGCAGTGTCTGGGAACTGTGGCTCAAGATCTCCTTGAATCAGGCATCCAAAATGGATCAAGTGAGTGGCACCAAAAAGCTATCTGTCTGGCTCCGTTGACCAGGGGACCCAGGATCATCGCCTGAGTTGCAGGAGTCTTTGTTTCTTCATGTGCTCTGGAGATATTACTCGATTAAGCCACAGAGATGTTTCAGGTTTAGGCAGCGGTAGATAAGTAAGCTTCTGCACAGCCATAATAAATATCAGGAATTTTTGTCATTTCCCTCACACAGTCACTTTCACTGCTTTATGGAAAATTATGCCAGATTGAGATTTTTGGAAAGTACTGCCTGGTCAAACCTACAAGTGAGTATTGAAATATTTGAAAAAGGGATAGGAAATGCTGCCCAACCTATGACTGGTATATCATCTATAGGAATGGAGCGTTAATACAGTTCTGTGAAAAAAGAAACTTAAAGAAAGTGCATTGCGCATACATAGAACAAGAGAACTTGCGTAAATTCAAAGCAATGTTCTATTTTTGCTGCCGTTAATTAAATGTTATCTTGTGTGCTTCATGCTTACAAATCACTTCAGCTATTGTCAGATCTCAAGTAGCTTCCCTTCCTTTCTTCTTCTTCAATGAAACCAATTTGAAAGTCTCTTTCAGCGATTTGCTTTTAATTGGAAAGCATTCCCAAATGCAAGACTGAACAATGTGATCACTGATGTGCATTGATACTGATAAAGCATTATTTGTCAAGTCTGTGTTTAAAAGTGAACATCTGACTAGAATCTGTAGCATGTTTTTTTCACCCTTTTGCTTTTACCCCAGAGATCGGGTAAGCCTCAGGAGCTGTATGAAGGCAAGCAAGCACCGGGACGGCTGGGGAGCACAGAGACCCCAAAGCATGCAAGGTGAGGTGCTAGGAGCCTACATAAACACACCAGCAACTGAGGCCAGCGGGTGAGTTTTGTTCATCTCATCCTTATCCCCTCATGATGGTGGAAACAGTGGGGAGGGAGGGTCTAAAGCTGTTTCTTCCCCTGTAAAAACAAAAGAAGCTAGGAAATGAGTAGGTTTTGACTGCTCTGCTGAGCTCTCAGAGGGTGTCAGTGACTGAGGCTGGAGTCAAACTACTCCTCTCCTCCTCCACCTCCTCTTCTTCCTTCTGCCTTCTCCAGCATGTGTCTAGTGCCCTTCTCCAGCGTGTGTCCAGTGCCACTTGCCTGGTTTGCCTGTCACATCAGTCCTCTGCTGAGCCAGGGAAGTGATTCAGCTCAGTGAAGGACCCAGTGAGCCACTGGAGTTCAAGACCGCACAGGTAGCTGAGGCTGAGTGAGGGTGGAAAGTTGATCTCCCATTTCTGGCAGTGACAAGTCACTGGAACAGTCTAAGCCCTTCCTTTGTTGGAAAGAATGGGGAGCAACAGCTAATTAACCATCTGATAGTGATTTGGGATCACACAGTGGGTAACCTTTGCTTTCCAGGGACAACCCATGATACAGCAGGTTGTAAATGGAGTATGTTAAAGATGACTTTCCTTTGCGAGCCTCAGAGCACAGTCTGGGCCCTACCATCCGTTTTGTTTTCTTCCATATTAATATTTAGGAAAAAGACTCTGAACCAACATCTCTCTCACGCTCTATTTATGTGGGCTTCTCAGGAAAGCTGGAGAAACAAGGAGCACCCTGAAGCTGCAAGCTGCAGATAGCATAAGGCACATGAGAAATGGCATATTAACTGATGTTGTACCCCTTTAACAAGAGCTATCAAGTAGCACAGTCTTAATTGAGCACTGGAAATAGGTCTCTTGCTCTAGCTAATGCTGGTTTTAGATTAATAGCACTCAAACAGGTTATATGGCCTTTTTTAAATAAATGCATAGTAATGATTTCTTTTATTTTTTTACAGGACTGACATGGAGTATTTTAATTCCAGTAATACATTGCTCAGTGGTAGTACTGATTATACAGATAGCTAAAAAGCCACTTGGCCTGTTTTCATTAGAAATTCAAGCAGTCCCTTTACTCATCTTGTCTTCTCCAAATTGCTTTTATTAGTCCTTATTGTCCTCTTAAGTTCCAATGCAAAAAGGATCTGATCACGTCAGTCCTGCCTGGCTACAGCGACTACTGTCATGGGAGCAGAAACACTTGGCTCCTCATGGACGTACTCAGCACCCACTGAGACCTTGCTCTGTCTGTTCTCAGCTGCTATTACTCACTCGTCTCTGTTAAGGGATTAGTCCAACCTCTGGTTTACCACAGAGTTTTCCCACTGCTACTTACATAAACCATTTTTTATCCCACTGGTATTTGTATTTTCAACATCGTCTGTTAAATAATGAAAAATAGAATAAATTGGTCTTTAATAGGGACCTTGGCAAGGATCCAGAATCTCCCACCCTTCTTCCATCCATACTGACTTAAAGAGAATGAGCTCAGGGATATAAAGTGAGGTCATCTTTCAGCTGTAACGGTATCAGGTTTTTCAGGCCATTTATTTTTGCTGATATTTGGATGAAGTGGAAGGAGCTAGTACTTTAAGATGTGTGTGGAAACTTCAGTCCAGTGGCAAAGGACTTTATTTTTAATAGCAAGGATGTTTCAGATAGTTTACATAGAATTAATCCAAGCCAAAGCCTGAGTTCACATCCATGAAATAAGGTAATTGCAAGATAGGAAAACCGATGTGCCAAAACTGTAGGCTGAAATATAGGTATTCCTTCCTGGGCAAAACACAGAGATGCCATTTTTCCATTTTTAGGAAATTCAGTTAAGTGCATAAAGCAGGAAGATATGTGAATGGAATGGCATAAATCTGTTATCCTGGACATTGACTCTTGGGATTCACTGGAAATACTTCTATCATTTAATAAGAGGCTGTCAGGGACCAAACAGAGCTAATGAACCACCTGCCATCCAGACTGGGCAACTGCTGCCAGCCTCTGTTCTAGACCAGATCTCTTCAGTACAAAACAGGGGCTTGTTTCAAAGGACAGCTTCTTCCAGGGACCCAGCCCCTCAGGCATCATAGACCAACCTGTATGGGACTACCTTACTCTGCCAAGTCAGTCTCCAGCAGGATGAGTACCCTGACATCCCTCAAGATACCAGTTATGGGAGCTGTAAAACCATGTTATGATTGCAGGCCAAACTTATATGCCCAGTAGTATAACAAAAAGCAAACATGGGGCTGAAAGACCTCGTCCAGGTAAAATCAGTGAGAGGGGCTTCCTCCATGCTGTCCCACGTCTTCTGTGCCCTTCACATCAGCCTTGCTGAGAACACTGCAGCAGCTCATGTCTTGTGGTGAGGTATGTATGTAAAATGGGGGGGGGGGGGGGGTACCTGGTACACTCTGGGTAAGTCACTGGGCCTTGAGATATGGAGACCCAGGTGGCCTGCTCTAGCCTGAAGGCTCCCAGACCAGGGTGCTCTCAGTGACCAAAGCCACCAAGAACTGGCCATTGTGCTCAGCAAGATGCTCTATGATTCTATTCTAAGATGCTGCCAGCTCTTGGAAAGGCAGCTCTGTCCTCAGCGGGATGGGAGACCTGGGAGCTGCCATCCTCCTCACAGATCATTTTTATTTATCATGGTTGGCTTTTGTTCGCTTTTTCATTCTGAGCATACCCTAGTATACGTCTTTTGCCAGTCAGCTGTGACACAGAAGCCCACGAGGTATCCTTAAAAGCTCCATATAAGCTTTGAGACCACATAAAGTCTAATAGCGTTAGTTTCACACATGCATGCTGCTAGTAGTGAAGCAGGGAGTAAGACATATGCCACCAGAAACAGAGCTGGGGTTTCTGTCTTTGCTATTCTTTCCTCTCACAGACTGCATGTTTGTCTTGTTTCAGACTTCACAGTCAAAAGGATACCTCCCTAGTCTTTGCACCAAAAAAAAAAAAAGCAGTATCACCCATACTGCCACTCTGGGGTGTGGACAGCAAGACACTGCTTCTTACTAAATCTCTCAACTGATGAATAAGTACATATGCTGATTAAATGAAACCAATCCTTGACATTTCAGATGCCTTTTACTGTATTGGCAGAATAGGGAATGGAAGTGCAAATATTTTTTTCTTTCATAAGAAAGCTGTCCATTAATAGCAACTGTTTTTAAATTATAAAGTTGGTAGAGGTCTCAAATCCTTAAATCTTACTTAAATTACAAAGGAAGTGATCATGCCAGGCTACTTTATCTTAATGGAAAATCTGATTGTGTCTGTCCAGCACCTGGCAAAGACAAAGCTTGAAATAAAAGAGTAGAGATAGCTGACTGCTGTGCTGGCATTTTGAGTACCTGGATGCAACTACTACTACTCTGTAATGGTTAGAGCTATGACCAAAGTGGATTTTTAACCAGCTGTTAATATTTTAAGGAACAAGAAAGCCACAGGGTAGTACCTAAACACTCTGTATTTGTTTGATTGCTTGCAAGCCACGGAAATACCTGTTATTTCTTTCACTGGATTGGGGTCAACAAGCTCCAAGCCTGTACAAAGAGCAGTGTAAACAGTGAAGAACATTTAAAACTTGTGTTTCTTTCTAACCACCCCTCATTGAGTTTCTTAACAAATGTGGCTGAAAGGCACATTCATGACATTTTGATCATTAAAAGAAAAAAGTACTTTTTGTGCTTGGGAGTAGGAAGGGGGTGGTATTCAGTGCATCTGAACTGTTACTTTAAATGGCTTAAAGATATTTCATGTTCAATTAGGTCTAATTTTCTTCAGTTTCAAATACTTTACTTCTAAATTGGCTGTGCATGATATTTCAGTGCCCATATACTGTACTAATTATTTTAGTCAGAGGTTGAGCTGAAAAGCTAACACAACATTTTCAATTAGATTATAGTACAGCATCACTGTAGTTAAAAGCCCTGTTTTAAAGCCACTGAGTCACTGAGTACCAGAAATCACCATCATAATAGTTCTAGAGCAGACACAGAAAAGAAACAAAACATAAGCTAGAAAATAGTTGCCACTAGTGATGGGAAATCAGCCATTTTATCATCTTTCCAACCAACAACTCATCTTCCTCAGTTGCAAACCAACCTTTGAACTTAGTGAGAAAGTACTTGGATAATGTACTAGTACTAATGATAGAGAGGACCTAGCTTTCCTGTTTTGGAATCATACCTTCAGGGACCTGCACCTGAAGCAGATCTTAGTATTAAATACACTTTAAGGGTTGAATAAGATGAGTTTACTGAACAGACAGGCAAGGCTTATGAAATTAGGGAGGATACATGGAGGCAGTTCCTGAGAGCTGAGGATCACTGCCCCTTTCAGCCTCACCAGGTGTCTGGGAGGTTCCTGCCTGCCCTCAGCAAGAAAGGCAGACTCCCAGCTCCCAGCTCCAGGCCCCCCACTATTAGCAGAGCCCCCAAGGTGGAAGCCACTGCACTTGCCCTTACCTTCTCCCACATGACTACTGATGTAAATCCGAATACTCTCCTTGGCAACACAACCATGTTCTGGGGCTTCCTGCAACCATTAGTGCTTATGACTAGTCTAGCCACACTTCTGAGTCCCTGTCGTGTCACAGCAGCAGCCGCTGTTAGGGCAGACCATTTTGAAATCCCTTTTTGTCTGCTGAAGTAGGGCTTAACTGAGTTCTTCACCCCTGACATAAACCCATGGTAAAACTGGAGATCTCATGTAGTTACTTCCCATCATGCAGCTGTGCTGACATTCGTTTGCATTGGGTGGCACTGTAGAGCAGAACAGGAAAATGGGGCAGGATAAAAACAATACTTTTGTTTTCCTAGTTATTGCCAGAAAAGATTGGACAGACTCAAACCATGGGGTACACAGTGGGATAATAATACATGACTGTGTGTGGAAGGTGGAAATGCTTTACAGTGGCATGGCAGCAGAGGTGCCATAGACATAGGAAGCGATGACTAAAACAGAAAGTCCTTCCAAAATTCAAATTAATCGCTTAGCTGTAGGTATAACAAAGATCTCATATCCCAGCTGATGTCTTTGCATTGTCTGAAGTGCTAAGACCTGATGAGGACTGAAACAAAATAACATCTTGCCAATATAATACAAGCCCACTTCTCTATCCTTTTTGAATACACCCAGATTTTCATAGAATCACAGAATAGTTAGGGTTGGAAAGGACCTTAAGATCATCAAGTTCCAACCCCCTTGCCATGGGAAGGGATACCGCACACTAAACCATCTCACCCAAGGCTCTGTCCAGTCTGGCCTTGAGCCCTGCCAGGGATGGAGCATTCACAGCTTCCCTGGGCAACCCATTCCAGTGCCTCACCACCCTCACAGTAAAGAACTTCTTCCTTATATCCGATCTAAGCTTCTCCTGTTTAAGTTTTAACCCATTAACCCTTGTCCTATCACTACAGTCCCAAATAAAGAGTCCCTCCCCAGCATCCCTGTAGCCCCCTTCAGATACTGGAAGGCTGCTATGAGGTGTCCATGCAGCCTTCTCTTCTCCAAGCTGAACAGCCCCAACTTTCTCAGCCTATCTTCATACAGGAGGTGCTCCAGTCCCCTGATCATCCTCGTGACCCTCCTCTGGACTTCTTCCAACAGTTCCATGTCCCTTTTATGTTGAGGACACCAGAACTGCACACAATACTCCAGGTGAGGTCTCACAAGAGCAGAGGGGCAGGATCACCTCCTTCAACCTGCTGGTCACACTCCTTTTGATGCAGCCAAGAATACAGTTGGCTTTCTGGGCTGCGAGCACACACTGCAGCCAGCTCATGTTCATTTTCTCATCAACCAACACCCCCATGTCCTTCTCCGCAGGGCTGCTCTGAATCTCTTCTCTGCCCAACCTGTAGCTGCGCCTGGGATTGCTCCGACCCAGGTGTAGGACCTTGCACTTGTCATGGTTAAACTTCATGAGGTTGGCATCAGCCCACCTCACAAGCATGTCAAGGTCCCTCTGGATGGCATTCCTTCCCTCCAGCCTATCAACCGAACCACACAGCTTGGTGTCATCGGCAAACTTGCTGAAGGTGCACTCAATCCCACTGTCCATGTCAGCGACGAAGATGTTGTACAAGGCCAGTCCCAACACCGATCTCTGAGTGACACCACTGGTTACTGGTCTCCAGCTGGACATTGAGCCATTGACTACAAACATTGAGCCATTGACCACAATGGCACATTAACTGTTAATGATTCCATAGTGTTTGAGGGGGCTTCTTACCTTGGATCTTAAGACAAAAACAAACAAGCAAACAAAAGACAAAAACCCAAAACAAAAAAAAAAAAAACACACAAACCAATAACCAACAATCAAAACCAAGAATACACCCACCCCCCCCACCTCCCCCCCCCAAAAAAAAACCAAAACCAACCACCTAAATCAGACCAATATTTATTGATTTTCAGCCATTATCAGTCATCAAAACATCCTTGAATTTTTTCTATTCAGTTTTTGTTTCCTCAGGAGCCAAATACAAACAAATGTATAGACACAGCACTCCAACAGTGAACCTTCCCCCAAGAGAAATCATGGGAAGTGTTTTGGAAAGATGTTTTTAAGCCTTCCTTAAAAGAACACATTCAAAAGGAAAATGCAAATTCCATTTAGTCATTATTCTCTTGGCAAACATATTCCAAAGCTTTTTATTATTAAGTGACTAAAGAAAAAAAAGAAACAAACATCCTTGTTCACTGAAAAGGAAAAGCCTTAAAAACTTGTATTTTGTCAGCTAATTAGCTAAGGCTGTAACTTCGAATAAGTAAATATATCATGTAAGTTCTGCAGCTGAAGGCACAATTTGATCATCTATTGCTTTGTGAAGCCTTTGGGTTTAGCAACTTGCACCTTAAGATGAAGGATCAGGTAGAAAGTGTGAAATTTGATCAGTCAGAATCCAAAGAAAACACAGAGCAGGAATGCAGAGCTTTCCCCTTATTTCCTTTTTTTGGCCCTCACAGCAGCTTCTCCCAAGAGCTACTGAATACATCTTTCATTTTTGCTCTTTTATGCCAGAATCTCACAATTCTACAGAATAAATTGAAAAACTGCTACATACACTCATCAGCTAGTTTGGAAAGCAAGCCTGTTTTCTTCAGGTTTAGATAGGATCTTGCACAGTATCTTTCAATTTCCACATTAGAAAAGCATTTAGAAAAATGTACTGTACTTCTTGGGATGTAGCTGTCACTTTAATATGAATGTTTCCAAAGAAATCTATTTTTTATATACCATAATTGTATTTTATCATAGTATCTGCTTCCCAATTCCTTGCACATATTTACTGCAGCGCTGCTTCTCCTCTGCTGCCTGGGTGATAACTTTGTGATGGCATTGGTGAAGCAGATAAGGTGTGTGAAAGGAGTCTTTACAATTTACACACTTTAAAAATTATTACTTATGTTTCTGTTATTATACATCTTATGTATGGGCTTCTTCTGGAAACAATTATTTTTGTTACCAGAATGAGATTTCATCTTGAATCCTCTGTGATTTATATTTCTTTTTTACCCACTGTACAGAATAATGAAGATTGTCTTCACTTTGAATAGTTATTTAGAATCATAGAATCTTTAAAAAAGACTTTTAAGATCATTAAGTCCAAGCCTAGCATGTTAAGCAACCTAGCAGTGATAATTCCACCGCCAAACCACGTCCGTAAGCCCCATGTCTGCATGTCTTTTAAATATCTTCAGGGATGGTCCCGCAACCACTTCTCTGGGCAGCCTGTTCCAATGCTTGACAACTCTCTCTGTGAAGGATTTTTTCCTAATATCCAATCTAAACCTCCCCTGGCACAATCTGAGGCCATTTCTTCTTGTCCTAATGCCTGTTATCTGGGAGAAGAGACCAACAGCTACCTTACTACAACCTCCTTTCAGATAGTTACAGAGAGCAATAAGGTCTCCCCTGAGCCTTCTTTTCTTCAGGTTAAACAACCTTCTATACTTCAACACTACTAGAAGCTGGATTTTGTGTAAGGATTTCTATTATGACTAATAGGTCTCTCAGGTATCTGCAAAAATGTGCAAATTTTGATGTTTCACCAGCAGAGAAATAAAAAAAAAATCTTCCTAAGTCAAATTAGAGAAAAAACTTCCCTGCAGATATGGTTGAATGCATTTCCCACAGAGGAACTGTTTCAGCAGTGGTTTTTTTTTTCCTGAACACTGTTTTTACATTTCCTGACTTTAGAGATACCTCTCCACACCAGACTGCAGTAGGATGCTGCAAAATTACATGAAAGCCACCAACACAGATCAGCCTTGGTTGTTCAAAATGGCCTTGTGTGTCGCTAGATAGATATTCAAGGTAATTCCATAATTTAAAGATATTCTTTACAAGAACAGAAACAAAAAATCGGCTTATTAAAGTTACTGTGCAAAAGGGTGGCATTGGTTCTGAACATTTGTGGTCTGCAGAGTGGTGAATGTTCCCCAAAAATTCTCTCACTATCAATATTTCTTCCTGTGCTGTCATGGTCTCATCCAAACTTTATTTTAATTAGCCCTGAGCAGATGAATAAGAACTGGAGTGCTGCCTCTGACAAACTTTGTAAGCTCCCTGACACCTGCTGGAGGATAATGATTAAGACTCAAGATGGATCTTGAAATATTTCCTCACTTAGGTCTGAGTCATACCTTCAGCCCAAGAGGAGGGTGTGCTTGGTATACAGAAGGTGAACAGGCAAAAGTTGTCTGTCTGCTTTCTCCTAACTTCTAGCATTGGTAACTTCCAGCATTGGAAGTTCCAACATTCCAGTCAGCTGGGAGATGAGTTCTTTGAAGCAGGAGGGGAGAGCTTCTTCCCCAGCTTGTTGAAAGATCAATTTCTGCACAGACAGAAAGAGCTGGTGTTGATTTGGAAATGTTTCTGCTCGTAATATGTTAAAGATGTACCATTCGTAGCTTAATAAATGGAGGTATCTCTCTGAAGTGCCTGAAAGTATAAAATAATCTCTTTAAGATCATTCCAAGGAAAATTAATGACGTAGCAGGCTGTGGTGGAAATAGGGTAATAAATTCTTACAACCCTGTAATGAACTGCCATGCTGAACTGTGGTATCAACAACAGACACCTTGATCACATAGAAAATAAACTGGAAGTCTGTATTTGAAGACATAAAAAAGACATATGTAAGAGAGCTGTCAAGCCAATTGCTCAGACCTGCTGCTAGTGTGCAGCTCAGAAACAAAATTCTGAGCTGTATAAAAAAAAAAAAGTATTTCTTTCAAGCCAATCATATTAAAGATGATTTCCCAAGAAATACAGTACATTTTCCTAAGCACTTTTGAATGCAGAAGTTGAAAGATGCTGTGTGAGATCTAAGCCCAAAGAAAGGCACCGAGGTGCGGACCAAAGGATGAACTGAAATTAATTAGGTATGAATGAGTACAGAGACATTTTGAGTTGTGTTTTCCAGTAATTTTGCCAATATTTTTTTGCTAATACGTATATTAAACACTTCAGAGAAAATTTAGGAGACTGTCTCACTGAGTGTAGCATCTGCATGTGACCCCCAGACTGGACAGGATGAAAGGAGCTGAGGGCAAGGATCAAAACTAAGGATGAGCTGCACAAAACTCCTGCAGAGTTGTGCATGTGGAAGTAACTTGACAAATCCCACATAACCTGCTTTGATCTTGTAGCTGACCCTACTCTAAGCAGAAGGTTACACTAGGGACATCTGAAGGTCCCTTCCAAATTGAATTATCGTACGATCCTGTAATCAAACACAGACTATATGGCTATTATTGCTGTATCATTACTGAAAAGTGGAGACCACCACATTTTTCTGATATCAGTCACCACAACTGGTAACTGCTTCACTTTATTTATAACTGTGATCTCTACTTTTAATCTAGTGTGCAACTACACTTCTGAGTAACAGTGATGACTCCAGTGATGGTTACCTCAACGGACGGCATCTTGCTAACGTTGGAGCTCGAGTCAGATTTACATTCAAATACTGCATAGCCCATCAGTACCTGTCATGGCTTGACAGAAAAGTTTTACCACATCACAGGGTTTTAGGCATGTGACTGCTTTTTAGGGATTATTTTAAGAAAGGAAGACACCTACATTTGGAACCCTTTTTGTACAATATCTTAATTTAACTTGCAGTTGAAGTATTCAGCTGGGGATTTAACTAGAGTCATTATAAGCTACAGCGGTGGCCTACCTGTCATGCACAGTCTTCAATTCACTTGTGATTGGAAGAAAGTCTCCCCTGCTGATCTTTGGTTCAAATAGACACAGCACAAATCAACATTTCCTTTGGTCTTCCTAAGAGAAGGCAGTTCCCAGCCTGAGCAGCTGATGTTGGCTTTAAGTCAAAAAAAGGCTGAATGGATGGATTTAGGCACAGAGTCATAAAATGACTAATCGAAACAGCAGCTCCTAACTCTTTCAATAGTCGCATGCTGTGCTGACATTTTAAGGCAGGTCAATTCTGGATGGCCCAGTTACTCTGTGGCATTCAGATCAAATCTTACAATGTGGCCCTATTAGGGACAATCATTAATACCCATTTTTGACAGTGCTAAAACACTTAGACAAGACGCCAGGTGACTCTGCAAGCTCTCGAGACAAGAACCAGTAATGAATGGTGACCTGCTGAGTAATGAGGCCATTTGTAAGTAAAGGTGGATGTTTACTTGAGAGCAATCTTATGGTTCACTTCACCTGAAAACCTTCTCAGAAAGACGCAGATGCTGCCTTACTGGATTTCAAGGTGAAATGTCATCTTGGGAACCCTTCAAGGCTCTCCATTTAAAAATAGGTAGGTAGGTAGGTAGGTAGGTAGGTAGGTAGGTAGGTAGGTAGGTAGATAGATAGATAGATAGATAGATAGATAGATAGATAGATAGATAGATAGATAGATAGATAGATAGATAGATAGATAGATAGATAGATAGATAGATAGATAGATAGATAGATAGATAGATAGATAGATAGATAGATAGATAGATAGATAGATAGATAGATGGATTTCACACAGAAAGCACTTGGGGAAAGGGCTTTGTACACATCTGCTTGAGCAGGATTTTCCAGGCTGTCTACGAAGCATTTCATTAGCAAACTCATTGAAGTCATCGTCTCAGCTTTAGGAAAAATACATATCTTGTGGGACATTACCATGTCCTATTACCAAGACGGCTGAAAAGATGAGTTATAGGCACTGATAACATCTGCATGGAGTACTGAACATCAACATTTTGCAGCTTCTTACGGCAAAGATGGATTTCAAGATGCTCTGCATTTTCATTTTGAAAAAAAAAAAAAAGGAAGAACAACCAACAATTTGGAGCCGGAATCTTACATAATGGAGATGAATGTTTTCCATGAAACATAGGACATACAGAATTGTTTGCATTGGCCTGTGTGGGTTTGTACAAGGTGTGCAATGACTGGCCGTGCTCTACATATATTGAGCATGCTTTCTTTCAGCTACCGACACCTTCACTCAGCACTGATGCATTCTTCCATGTATTTTCATGGAATTTCATTCTTCTGATTTATTGTAACCTGGGAAATCTTGGGGGATCAAAGTCCATTGATCATATGAATAGCAACTTCCTTTTCCCTCCAACTCCTGCTGAAGCATTCTTTTTTCCTCTTTCAGTCAATGACTGTCAGATTTTCTAGCATGTAACAGGTTAAAGGGTTCCTTCTGAAGACCCCAGGGAGACTGCATTTTCAACCACTGTAGTCAGGTACATCAGGTATCTTAAGTTTCGATATTATATACAAGTCTGAATGACAGTCCTTTGTGAATATTACCTTTGCGAATCAATTCTGTGTAGGGATAACTTCAATAATTAAGTTCTATATAGATAACTTTATATTCAATCTGCTGTTTTGAAGAGAAGGATGTAAAACTTTTCACTAGATGCTTTAACTAATAGACAAAGGCAGAAGACACACACACACCTATTTGTCACAGGTTTTCAACATTTCAGCATTGGCTTTCTAATCTTAAGATGGGAGCAACTGAAAGGGTATTGCAGCTGTTGCTTGTGTGTGTTGGATGCTCTGCCACTGAAGCTTTATCTGCGCTGTGTAGTATGTCTTGCATTAGCAATGCAAGTGGCTAGCAAGCAGGTTTATTTACAAAGCACAGTGCTAACCCTGGTGGTGTCTGTTACAAGTCTTAGGAGTGGCTCAGCTGTGTTACTGTGATACCTGACTAGGTTAAATTACATTTCTGTGCATGGTCCAGGTCCAGGCACATTACAGGCAACAGCAAGAGGTAGCTCAAACTTAAATCTGTCAATGAAAGATGCGGATTTCAGCTAAAGGTAATTTATTTTTTGCCAGGGATAAAGATCTGAAGTATGTGTACAAGATTATGCTAATTAGTTAAAAACAGTTAGTGACTGATTATGTCTGCAATGTTTGAGGTTTAAAAGTTAGGGAGAACCATAGTTCTTCACTTAAAATCTGGGGTTAGTCACAGATGAATCAGGGAGACCAGATACTCCCTGAGTCCAGACACACAGCCTTGAAGTGGTCAGGTCTGAGCTGCTGTCCTTCGTAACTACTAGACCTTGCACATCACCCTACACAGTAAGATCGTGCAGCTTTAAGGAGCAATGTACTTTCCTCTGAGAGACAAAGCATCTTAGCAGTCCTTGTGAATCCTCCAATACTCCCCCAGACAAACTGTATTTGTTAGAAATCCCTGAAAAATTCTCATTAATCTCAATTTTACCACAGTGTCTCAAGATAGCAGGTCTCAAGGAGGGAGAGTCACAAGTCACAAAGAATGTCCCCAGCATACCTTCAGTATTTGCATACAGCTACACATGGGGAAAGGAAGGAGGAGGCTTGCTTCTATCACTCCAGAAGCTGAGGCAAAAACTGTGGGAGGCTGAAAAGTGATACAGCACAGCTGCATCAACGCTAACAAATTGAACCTGGGGATGGTCCCAAGTACAGTTCCCCAGGACAGCACCCTTGCACATGGCATGACCCATGTCTGTGGCTCTGCTACTCCGGCACAGGACAGCAAGACCCTGCTGGCCACTCTTGTCGAGGGCTGGCAGGCAGTTGGCAGAGGATCTGATACCTCTCAGCTCTGGCCATGGCAGAGATGGGAGCATGAGGGGCATGGAACCACTCAGAAGACACTCTTGCCTTCCGCATTTGATTTTGTCATGATTACCAGTTTCTGATGATGACTTCTGAAAGAACTAGCCCTTGGCCCCAGGTTTCAGCCCTGAGCAGTTCAGAGAATATCTTTTCTGTAAGTTGTTACTTTCTGTACTCAGGCCTGGCAGTCCATCTTCAATTCCTCCACACAACCCTGTAGGATATCAGAAACACTGAAGAGAGTTAAAGGATCAAAGTAATCAGGAGAAAATTTCACCACCCTGTGGCACAAAGTGGTCTGAAAGGCTTGACTATAAAGAAGAGGTTTTGTGTTGTGAAGTCTTCCAGATTTCTCTGAAGAGTCATTAAACAGGATGAGTGTATCAAAGTCACAGACCTTTGCCACTGGCAGCTATCCAGCCCCTCTGAGAGTTTTAATGGCTTGAAAATACATTTATTTCTCATTACACTATAGCTGTTCAAGTAAGTTCCTAATTGTTATCCAGTTTCATGTTCAAAGTTACCCAAAGACTAAAGCAGTATTTTTGTATCTGTCCCTGATTGCTACTCTTGTAAAAGATACATTATTTGTTACTAAAATATCTTGGAAAAAAATCAAGCTAGCGCCAGGCAGATTCTTTTCCTCTCATCTTAAAAACTATTAGTATGTTCCGCAGTGAAGAGGTGATTAATTTGTATTGGCAATGTGGTAATAGAATTCTCCTCTCAGCCCTCTCATTAAGCAGAGGAAAACACAGATGTTTGCCCCAGAGTGATGCTACTGAGACTAGTTAATGACCAAAAAGTCATTCGAACAGAGGCATGACAGCAAGTAGCATTACACTTTCATACTACAGCATTCCTGACATGTGTAGCTGGGCTATGAGCACAAATGTCAACTTTCAGAAATGTTCGTGCTCCATCTGTAGTGAAAAAGAGGGCTGCTGAACAACAGCACAGTCAACAATAGCGACAGGGAACAGGAGAGTGAAGAAAGAGGGAGAAAAAAGCTAGTGGTGTCATACATAATTTAGGCCTTCATTCAGTCTTGGTACTATTTCAAAGTTGTTTCATCATCACTAATTCAGTAGCTGGATCAGGTATCAAACACATCAGTAACAGTGAGAAGTCTGTCTTTTTGTTGGTCTCACTTGTAGCCAGCCTCATACCCCTTCAAAAACTAGGCGCAAATTTGCACTGTTCGATATTTGAACAAGAAATCCAGAAAGTGAGTTCTGGTGTGGTTAGTAACATGAGGGAGCTATAACATTTTTCAGCTGACAAGGATCTTTACAGAAACGTTGCAGTGACTTGAGTGTGTTTATGCATACACAAATCACAAAGAGATTTAAAAGAACATTGTAGTAGAAAACAAGCAGTACAGGCTATCCATTATTAAGATAATTTTAACATAGGAATTTCACATATCTGTGTTGGAAAAGTGAGGAAAGTGGCCATTACCACTTTGGGAGCAACCTTTCTCTACGTGTTCCTCTTTAAACTCACCTTGAACTGCCATATCCCCTTCTCTGGGAGTTTGAAGGCCAGTGAAATCTCTGCTGAGACCTACTCTACAGTACACATCTGCAGTAGAACTGCGACTTACTTACTAAGACTTGTTAAGTCTTAGTAAAAAATATATATATATATTTATGGTAAACTCATTACCTGCTGTAATAAATTCATGCAAACTTCGCATTCACCTCCATTTTTACATCCATCCTTTTTTCAACTTCCATTGTGCTATGTCAGCCACTGTATATCACCAGAAGGAATATTTAACAAAGATTATAAAGTTCTGGTGTAAGGGACACCACTATACTCAAGGTAAGAGCCACCTATATTAGTAAGTATGGATTGAGAACTTAAGTATGGACTGAGAACAATCACTGGAACAACATCCCCAGGGATATGGTAGAGCCACTGACACTGGAGGTTTTCAAGAAGCTGATTGGACCAGATGGCCTTTTGATATCACTTCCAACCTAGGTTGTTCTATGATGCTATGAAAAAAACAGGAAAACTGCCTAAGACAGCCAAGAAATACCATATAAAGAGAAGGCCCTGGTTAATGCAAAGGTTTGGAAGCAATTGGCTTTCAAGAAGAATCATCATGTGGAAAGAAACCATTGTGATAGCTTCTGAGGAAGAGAAAACAACATTTGAGTGCAGAACTGCCTTGAAACCATGGTCTTGGGGGAATTTTCACTGCTAACCTTCCTGCTTTTAAAACACAGATGCATTCCTGCTTACTTTCTGTGCTTTCCTAATAGACAGCAAGAGGAAAACTTTTGGAGGGCTCTGCTGATACCAAAGAAATGCTGATTTTTGTGGTTTATTGATGTTTGGAAAGCCAACTAAGCAGAATGGTGAAAAAAGAAAGACACCACAAGTTTTGCCACAATGCAGAGCAATCCCTCCAAAACATCTGCTACACCTTCCTTCTCTGGCTTTTCAGCAGCGTTTTTAGAGGTGAGCTGAACCCCAGCTGTTAACGCAAAGTACGGTGTGTCCCTTTGAGTATAGCCTTCCTGGTGACATTTTGTGCCCTCCTTGCTATAAATATTCTTCCTGATCTGTTTTAGACCTTGATGGAATGGTTTGGAAAAATGTTACAAATATTTCTAACGAGGATCACAGGCTCAAATAAGGCATGTCCTTCTAAGTAGAATGACTGAAAAAGATTGCATGATAAAAGCACTAAACCCTCTTAGATTGAAACATGTGTCTGTGACATGCAAACATAACTTTACAGTTAAAGGCAGACACAAACTCCTACAGTACATCCACAAATACTCTTTTTAAGTTTATACTAGAAGACCCTGTTTCAGAGGGAAAACTCTGAAAAAAAAAAGTACAACCTGAAAGTTCTCTTCCAGGACACATCAGTCCCCCGAGGAGAAAACACAGGAGAGTCACAGGGGCATAATTGGGAACAGGATATCATGTTGAACATTGCTTATCTGACACAACTTTTGTTCCATTCCAGTGAGATGGAGGCTGTTCTGGATGTGAGGAATGAATCAGACTCAAGAGGCTGCTGAGAATGAAAAGAAGAGCTAAAACCCGCAATCCTGACTGTTACTTTACCCCAGAAAAGATAGTAATTTTTTGCAGAAAAAAGTACATACTAGATAAAAAACAGATGCATTGCCTGCATCTCAGCCCAAATAAATGTAAAAAATAAAAGTCTGGCTTCCTGTCAAAACCACTGATAGCCTGGTCATTGAGTTTCATTTGGATTTCATTTGGATTTTATTTGATTATCTAATAATCAATTAAAAAACCTGAAATATAATTGGGTTTAATTTTAACTAGATTAAATCCAATTTGGTTCTTATTCTGATAATAAAGCTATTGAGATAATTTTTAATTCATCAGGCTTCTAGTGGCTGATCAGGTGTTTCATACCGCATACTTACTAAAAGAGGTCACACCAGATTTGCTCTAATTGAGACTCTCAACCTAATGCTTTGCAATATGAATAGTTACATGCATCTCTCCATAGCCATAAATGACTACAGCAGTTTTGTGATCACGACCCCAGTTATTTTTTAATTAACTGATAATACACCTATAGAATTTCTCTTGAAAAATGAGTCAGCTGAACAAAGCTGCCTGTTTTAATTAACCTGATGATGAGGTTGCTTCTTACCTTCCCTCACAAAACTGTCTCTTTTTTTTCCACAGTAACCCTGATAAAAAAGGACTGCATTTGCAAGAATATATCCTTTAAAGACAGGCTTTTAATTGTCAACAAACTGTTTACAATGTATTACAAATTCACACCTGCACACCATCCAATGCTTCTGTGCTTCTTTTGATTCTTCATTAAAACCAGAACTTAAAAACTATGCAACCTGTAGTGCGACCATGATGGGGCAAAGTGGGAAGACCACAAGCTGTGCAGCTAACATGTATGTATTGCACATCAAATAGGTGTAACACCCACATGTTCTCATATGTGATTGGTCATTTCTGCCCTGCTATAACATGATAAATAAGTCACAGGAAGCTTTCTTGTTTCTGAGCCATTTACTTCTATATTGGCCTGTGTGACTTTTTCTTTCTGTAACAACCAAAGTCATCTTAATTTCTTTGGCATGCTAAGGCCTGTGTATGCTAAAGTCCCTGTCCACAGAATGCAGGCAAACGACACACTTCTGTGCTGTTGCCTGGCTCTTGTTAGTTTAAGGTTTGCCAGAGGCCAGGATGAGGAGCAGGAGCAGCATCAGCAGGGCTTGAGCAGAAGTGCAGCTGGAGCCGATGGAAGTGGGACTGTACATGGGTACCCAGAAACAGCAGAGTGGGGAGGCATGTTCCGTGGGTGCAATCATACTGCAGGTATTGGACACCATAACAGCATACCCCAAGAAAAGAAAGAATAATCTTTCCTGCCGCTGCACTGACAAGTGGGGCATGCATGACGCGAGAAACGGTCTCTAGATAGAAACTTTTCTTGTAAAAGATAGGGCTAGACATAACAGTGAAGCAGCTACTTATTAGTGATCTTGCAAAAGGAGGTGTCCTAGCAAGTAGACACACACAGCAAAAGCAGAACTTTGGTTCATATTTTCTACCCCATCCACAAATTTCCTCATTTCTCAATTTTTGGGTACTCCAAGGCTCATAGCCTATCTGATGCATATAATCTACATGCTAACTGTCTCGTCTCTGTTTACATCTCCCCTTATGCTATTTCATATGCCATTTCCTCTCATTTATTTATCTCTTTTTATGGTTCGACTTCATAACTCTCTGGCATACATGTAGCACCCCCACTTACTGTTTAACTACAGAACCAGTTTGCACTGGCTTAGTTCCATAGGTCATACAAAGATACCATTCTTTTTAACCACAGAGTGTGTCTGCTGCCCAAAGATGATATTGTTTTTAACCACAGAGTGTATCTGTTTAAGCCATGGTATTTCAAACCCTTTGTTTCGTTCCCTTAGTAACTTAGCCCCAGCCTCAATATTGCAAAGTCTTACTATGGCAAAGCCTTAATATTACAGTGCCTTAATATTGCAAAGCCCCATCCCCAATATGTGAAAACAGCACTGTTTCTCTCACATATGACACAAGCTAACAAATCCAGCATGATGATCCTACAGTGGCATCCTTCTTAGAGAAGGCTGTAGCATCCCAGAGAGTGTTAGATGCAATAATTTTGGAATCATTAGGGGCAGATGTTCCTGAAGCCCTGGTATTGAGCTTTGCTGTCTTCAGATAACAGCCCACATTTACGACTCTGACTCTTGCCTACATTAATCTATTTTTGCCTTTGCAACTAAGCAAAGCTGTCAGTTTATTTGCAATCACTAAGCAAAGATGTCAGACATTTGGCAGCTTTATGCCCCTGGAAAAAAAAATAATTGAACAGCCTTTATAAAACATGAAACCAGAGTTAGCATCTAAGCCAAGGAGTTTAGGTTGGTGCTGCCCCTATGACCTTCTACTGTCAGGTAGATAGCGACTCACAGTAGCAGCTCTGTAATTGCATGTGATGTTTGCGACAACCTGCTCAGGGGGTAATGAGAAAATGCAGGCAATGCTATCACTTGTACAGCAAGAAAGGGCCATCCATATTTATTTCTCTGCAGTTAACATAAATCACAATTTCAGAGACCATTTCAACTTTGGAGCAACTTGGGCTCCTGTGTTAAGGTGTTTGTTCACTCTATAGCACTACAGATACAGATATCTCCCAGGGGCAGCGATTCCTAAGGAGAGGGGTACAAAGAAGCTGACTCAAAGGTAGGTGAATCACTCTCTCTCTAAGGTACCAACTAATGTAGAGGCAATATGCAAGCCTTGCTCTGTTACTATGCTGGTGGCACTTAGATCAGATCATCTCAAGGGACAGCAACAAGCCATTTTCGGTGGCTGTCTGCAGTGCAGTTGATTCAACAAGCTAAGATTTGACCTTTTTTTTTGCATGTACAGGCAGGCTTCCACAGTTATTCCAAGAAAATTTTAGTTCTTTGTGTGCTTCCGTGTCAATAACTCACTCGTGTGCTCAAGCCCAAACTGCATGAAGAGAGGAAGAAAATTGTTAGAAATCCATCATTTTGCCTAGTTAGGCAGTTTTCAGGACTGTGTTTCAGGACGTTAAAAAAAAAAAAAAACCAAAAAACCAAAAAAACCGCAATCCTTAAATGCCATCTAGTGGTAAAAGCTAGTTTGTTGTTACATTTCTGCTTTACAGAGAAAAGGAGCACTGTGCAAAGCCACGGTTAGAACTTGGATTTTTTGAGTTTCCCTCACATTGTTATCCTTGAATGTCGTAAGGTCAAAAGCACTAGGAATGGTCGAAACATGTTCAGAAGACTTAAGCTCTGAAGTGCTGTGTTCTGAGACATTAGACCTGTGGCTGAACCATTCACTAAACAAGAGGTCTGTTTGGAAGCTAGTTAGTTGTGATGACAGCTGCCACCTCCTTCTTCTTCAGACTTAACGCAACTGCAGGTGGATATTAATCCCACTCTGCATACCCCATTCTTCCACCTGGTCTGCTGCTTCCGGACAGCAAGGCTCAGTGGTGACAACCAAGGCACCCCAGTGCATCTGCCCACCTCCAGGGATGTACATCTCCTCCATCCTCTCCATTTTCTTCTGCTGCAAACCTTTAGGAATATGCACTGTTTGAAGTGCTGACATAATTCTTCATCATCTTTTCACTGCTTCAACTTCATAATCTGTTATTTTTAGACTGATTATGACTTTCAGATCAAAGGCCTGAGAGTAGGCAAATCTTTTAATAATATCTTATTAGATAGTGTGATTCCCTGACATTAATATAAAACAGTGGATGAAGACTCTGCTCTTTCAGAAAGTATCTTCATCCAGCCCAGGTCCCTTTTTACTTATACGTGTTAAGTAAAACCACTATGATATAAACAAAAGCAGTACCTGAAACACCTTTTGACAGAGACAATATACTAATTTTGAGATCATAAGACATAACCTTTCCAATGAGAAACTAGGGAAGAGAAAAACTGAGGTCTAAAACTGTATTTTTTTGTCTTAGTGTTTCCTAAGACCTACAATCCACACTAGAGCTTTACCCCATTTTACACAATGCTGTAAAGAAGACAAGCTACATACATATTTTACCCATTTCCTTCCAGTTAGGATATGAATAAATACAGATTTGTCTCTTGCCTGCTCAGGTAGGCCCCCCTGCGGAGTTCAGGCGTTTGGTTCTGGCAGTGGCTGGTCAGTATGGTACTTAATGAGCTGTGCATGACCTGCTTGCCTTTGCAGCAGAAAGTAGTGTTCCTGCTAAAATAATACTGTGACGTACTGTGATTTTCCAGCTCACAGGTGTTTGAACTTATAATTTACTGGAAAATGAGTCATTACTTCAGCAACTGTTGGAACCAACTGAACAAAGTTAGTACTACCTCAGCTTGTAACTCATAGACCAAAAGGGTTGTATTATCTGCCGAGTGAGGTCTTTCAGAGGAGCCTTGACAGGTCGCAGTGGCAAAAATAATCACTAATTTGATGCTGATGCAAAAGTTTGACAGGCAATAAGCCAGCACCTTGCATTCAGCAGCCACAGAAGCATAGCTATGACTTTGTTGCCTGCATCATGACGCACTGCAAACTTTAAAGCACTCATCCCATTGGAAAGTCTTTCAGCTTAGTAAGAACCATCAGTCAAAGGTCAAAACCAATAAAGTTCTATGAAATATACGTATGTGTGAGACATATATGAAAATATATGAAATTTATTATATATATGAAATGGATACATTACTTCATCAGGTGAACACTTCCTCTAAAGGTGGTGCATTACTGAGGAAATACCTGCTAGCAGGAGTAGATGCCCATGTATGCAGCATATTTGCTATTGACAGGTCTAAGAACTGTTAGGCTCTGACCTACTAGGATATTTCTGGAGCAAGGCACAGAGATTACGCTTAGACTGTTAACAACTGAGCATAGATTTATACATGGTAGCCCTGGATGCTGCACAGGCAGCTACAACTGCAGTACTCTCCAAACCCTGCAGTTTGTACAGATACGAAGCAGCGTGCCACAGTATACACTGAGAAGTATCAAGGAAGAAACCGTGCTGCACGTCTGTAGAGCAACATACGTGCTTCTCACTGCACCGCGTGCTCCAGGGGAAACCTCACACCAGGACAGCAGCAACACGCCCTCTAGGGCACGGCCAAGCGGCGGCTCTGGCTGAGGCCGTTCACAGACGGCTTAACAGAGCAGTGCCAGCCCCGGACAACCCCGCGTAAGCGCCGAGCCCCGGCAGGCAAAGGGCCCCTCCACCGCTCCGCCCCTGCTCGGGCTGCTCCGCACCCACCCCAGCGGGTTGCCGCGCACCCACGGTCGTCACTTCCGACTTGTCGCGGCCCCTTCCGGGTCGCGCCGCCTTCCCGCCCGTAGGACCGGTCCCGGCGCGCGGCGGGGGAAGTCTTCGTTGGGCGGCGCCGCCCGGGGGTAGTTCTCGCGCGGGGAGGGGCCGCAAGCTCCGCCACCGCCGTCCGTGCGGCCAGCCGGGCATCATGGCCGGGCCCTGTGCGGGAGGCCGCGGCCGCCGTTTCGCCGCAGGTGCCCGGTGGCGGCCGGCGGGCGGGCGCTGAGGAGCGGTCGGTCGGGCATGGCCTCCCCGCCCGGCGGCGAGCAGCGGGCTCTGCGGGAGCGGGTGGCGGCGCTAGAGGCGGACCTGGGCGCCTGCCGCGGACAGCTGGAGCGGGCGCAGCGGCGGCTGCGCCGCACCGAGCGCCTCTACCGCGAGGCGCGGGAGGGCAACGAGGCGCTGAGGAGACAGGTACGACCCGGCTCCCGCGGCCCGCTCCTCTCTCCGGGCCGGACGGCAGCCGGTAGCAGCCCTGTCAGGCATCCGCGCTGCCGTCTTCCCCCGACTTGGTATCCTTGGCTCCCTCCGCCCTGGCCGAGCTCATGGGGCAGGCTCTCCTAGCCTGCGGGAGGGACTTCAGCGACCAGCAAGCGTGCTGCTGCATCTTCTGGCTCCAGTTTGCTGTCCCGAGTCAACGCTCAAGGTTTGGCTCGACAGGTGGTGGTGTGGGAGTGGTAACGTCTTCTCAGCCACAAAGTTGGTTTCGCAGTCAGAAGGAAAACTGCATTTAGCAGCAGAAGAGAAGCTTAATAAACAAGGCGAGGTAAAGGAAGAATGGAAGAACTGTCCTATGGATGCTTATGAGGGTGGTGAGGCACTGGCACAGCTTGCCCAGAGAAGCTGTGGCTGCCCCATCCCTGGCAGTGTTCAAGACCAGGTTGGACAGGACCTTGAGCAACTTGTTCTAGCGGAAGGTGCCCCTGCCCGTGGCAGGGGGGCTGGAACGGAGTGATTTTTAAGGTCCCTTTCAACCCAAACTGTTCTGTGTTTTCATAAAATGAAACAGTTTGTCACCACTGAACAGTGTTGCTTGAAATCCAACTTTTCAGGGTGGTCATTTTAAGAATAACTTTGGTTAAGTTTTTATTTTTCCTTCTAAGTGCTTGCCATTATAGCCTTTGTGAGCAGAAATTATGTTTTTCATTATGCCAGCCATTCAAGTAGAAAATTGTGTGCTGCCACCCAAAGCCCAGTTGAAACACTTGTAGTGCAATTGTATTGTGTTTGAATTACAGAATGTGGAATAACCTGATACTCTTTTCTGATGTGGATCCCTAAAATCCAGTGTTGTGTTCTGTAAGATGCTGTTCTTTCAGGTTGAAGAGCTCACTAAAGAGATCCTCAGTAGGAAGGAGAAGGATACATACAGCGTAGAAGAACAGACAGAGGACTATGCTGCATGGTCACAAGCAGGTAGAAAGGGAGTGATTGATTTAGCAGGCATTATCTTATATAAAATATATTTCAACTCTGTATTAAGCTCAGTAACCTGACATCTCATGGACTGTTTCCTACTTACTCAAGCCTTTCCTTTTACAACAGGATAAAACAGCACAGACTGTAGCAGAACTCATAGTAGTCTGTTACATAGTAATCTCATGTATTACACACATACATGCTTTACCAGATTTCAAAGTACATTAAAACAAGATACAGTTTCTTCAGTAAGAATAGAATAAATTCAAAGCAGAGGCACTACCTAATAACTGATTTTTATTAGGCTACTTACAACCTTGAATTTCCAGTTTAAGATTTAGGATCCTTAAACTGCATTGTGTAAGATACTGCCTTGCTAATTTATGCTACTTCAACTTCCTTTCCCTTCCCACATCCACAGATTATTACTGCTATGAAGATTACTACAATCACACTGATACTCAGGATTGTGTAGCTGAATTGCCAGTGCAGCACAATCATGAGACTGAAGGCACTGAGCATAATTCCACAGAAGAATTGCAGACAGATGTTAATGTTCCGTTAGGGACGGATAGCACCAAAGTTGCTGAAGGTGGAGAAGAGGAAAATTTCATCCAGAATTCACAGGTTATAGAAATGTTCGGGGCTTTGCCAGTTTTGAAGTTATCACCCTGTTGGTATTACATTTCCAAGATGTGCTTTGGTCTTGATGTCACTGGGGAGGGAAGGGGGGTGTTGGGGTTTGGTTTTGTGGGGATTTTTTTTGCTGTTCTTTTTTTTTTGAGGGGGGTGTTTGATTTTGTTTGGTTGGCTGGGGGTTTTGTGTGTGTGTGTGATGGTTTGGTGCTGATAATAGCAGGCAAACATCCTTGCACTGTGTAGCTAGTTCTTTCTGTAGTATGTTTCAAGTGTAATATAATTCTAGATTTGTTTAAAAAGAACACAAACAAACAGAAAAAAAACATGTCCTACATAGGGTGGAAGCGTGGCGTTAAATCGGTAGAGTATGTTCAAGATGGTCATGCTACCTATCTGAAAATGTACTTTTCTTCCATTGATATAAGGAGACAACAGAGAAGGAAGGAAGGAAGTTCTTGGGGGGGGGGGGGGGGTTAAGTGTCTCTTTTGTTGTGGGGTTGGTTGTTTTTTTTTTTTCTCATTCTGTTATCCAGCAGCTTAGCTGATTTTGTGCCTTAGCATCTAGCAACTGAAGTGGAACAAAGCAGAAATCTTTTTCAGGAATGTACTGAAAGATACTTCCTGTGTATATTTTTCATCACAACTACTTCTGAATAAAGGTTGGGGAAAAGACACAGTAGGAATTAATCAGTAAACTACAGCTAGATTTTTGTCTTCTTGTTTAATAGCTATTGAAACAATCCAAGTCCATCAAACACTAATTTGTTTTATTTAAAATAGGGTATTGTAAAGTGCTCCTTTTTGGAAGAAAATATAATTTGTTACTTTCTGGTATCAGGAAGCAGAAGATACTTCATTGCCGGAGGGTTCTTTGGCAGAGAGCTTGAGAGCTGCTGCAGAAGCTGCTGTTTCACAAACCGGATTTATTTATGATGAAAATACAGGACTGTATTATGACCATAGTACTGGATTCTACTATAATTCAGTAAGGATCATTTTCAAAACCCTTGGTGTTTTTTCTCTGTTGCAAAAGTTTTAGTAGTAAGAGTTGATGTGAGCAAAGGACTAAGATCAAAACTGACTTTGATTTGAAAAACATGTTACTGAAGATGAATAGTAATGGAAATTAGTTGTTGATGATTTCAGTCAGTTTATTTTCACCAGATTGAATCTCGCTTGCCCATGATGGTGATATCCCTGTCTTTTTCTTGACCTACAAGCTTTTCATCTTGTGGTCTCCCCAGTCCTGGTGAGGAGAAGAATTGAAGAGCCTGGCTGGACAGACCACCGGGTAGTCAGCCCTTGTCAAGCCCACCACATTTCAGTTTTGGTTTGGTTTGGTTTTTTTTGAACTTAGTATATGGTTCCTTATTAACTAGGTATTTCTTTGATGAGTGTATTTATTGAAGTGACAATAACGCTGTTCTTTGCTCCTTATAAAGGAAAATCAACTATATTATGATCCAGCAACTGGAATTTATTACTACTGTGATGTGGAAAGTGGCCGATACCAGTTTCATTCACGAGTGGATCTGCAGTCTTATCAGACCTCTGGTACTCAGCACACCAGGGATAAAAAAGGGAAAAAGAAGAGAAAAGAGCCGGAGCGGATTACTACAAATGACCATAAGGTAACATTAGAACTGACAGACAGAAAGCATGAAACCTAGGTTTTTTTTCATGATGCAATTTATCATGTGGGGTTTAGTTTTATGCTGAAGATGTATGCGTATTTCTGAAGGGTTCAAACATCCTTAAACTGTATACAGCAGGTTGCTAATGTGTGATTAGTGTTCAGATAATTTTCCCATTGAGTGATTAAGGATGGAACTCTAAACTTGGATCCCCTCACTTTTTTAGTGTTATTTTATTACAGTACAACTGTATAGATCTCTAAAATTGAATGTCAGCAACCACACCAGAATGAATTCAGGGTATTGTGTGGGCTGGATTTACATCAGAAAGTATTACCTCAGTGTCTTGGTTTTGGGGCTTTGGCTTGTGTTTTTTTTTTTGTTGGTGTTTTTTTGTTCCGGTTGGTTGGTTGGTTTTTTTTTAAATTCATATGGTGAATCAAAAACTGACTGAAGGTTTGGAAACACATGCACACACCACCCCTTCTTTGTGATTGTATTTCAAAGCTCACGCCACTGACATTTTACTGTATCTCTAATATCATTTAGGATTGAGGAAACATCTGTGAAGTTCAAATTCTTTGCATATTATGTTCTCCTATTGTTATTTGTTCAATACATTTTTGTTGTCCACAGTGCATGAATAAGCTGTACATCTTAATAAATGATCACTATAAGGGACTGAAGCCATATTATTCAATGCATAATTCCATTCTGTGGGCCTCAGTCAAGCTGATAGGTTGAAATCTGAAGTAATTGTATTAGTGCACAGGTACTCTCTTCTTACATAACAGTTACGTAGCACCAGTACCAAGTTTGAAAATTTTGTACTGGGACTTGAGATCTTATGAAAGATTTGAAAATGGAAACTGTTTACATTAAGAACCAGTGAAGGTAGGTTAAATGGATAGTGATAGTGGATTGACTGCAGATTTTATAAATAAATAAACAGATGCCCCATCTCTGGCAATGTTTAAGGCCAGGTTGAATGGGGCTTGGAGCCACTTGGTCTAGTGGAAGGTATCCCTGGCCATGGCAGGGGGGCTGGAACTAGAGAATCTTTAAGGTCCCTCCCAAATTCAATCATTCTGTGATTATAGCTGATGTGGGAGTTTCTTCTCTGAGAAAACTTCATGTAAACCACTCTGTTCTGAAATAATGAGATGTATACATAGCAGCAGTAATGTAATGGTCATTTAAGACTTCGGAGAGGGGAGCCAACACAGTTGAAGCTAGGAGTTTTACCAGCATCCAGCTTCTGGGCAGGTTGTGTACAACTACTGGATTAGCATTCTGTCACTCTCAAAAGGTATTGTTAATACAGAACTTCATTCATCATACATCAGGAAAGCTAGTAGTTGAAAGCTAGTAGAATAAGGGTCATTGAAAGCTAGTAGAAATAAGGGTTTAATTGCATTATCGTATAATGCAGTTAACAAATCTCCTAAATTTAGTCTTGTGATCAACTGTTACATACTTGTCAAAATACACAAGTGTATTTATAAATGTTCTGTGGCACATTTGCTCTGATCTGACAAATAATGTTGACTACTTTTTGGGATCCAGTCAGAGTCTGCCTCTGCCATTTGATTTTTCTAGAAATAGGTGCTTGTCTTTAGCTTAATTTATGTTGATAAAATATTTTTATATAGGTGGTTTGTTAGCAACTCTTGTGTGAAGCTTTCACGGTCACAAGGTAGGAAGTAAGCATCCACTTTCTGATGTGTTCTACTCATAGTGAATGAAATACTTTGATTTATTTTGAATTAATTTCTTTGACCAACAAAATAACAGGAAAATCGTTTAAGTCATATTAATTAGTGCACAGATCTTTGTGAACAGTAAGTGAAGGTTAGTGTCACAGTAAGAATCAAGACCTTTTCTACTTTTTTAAAACAAAAAATGGGAGCATAAAAAATAAAAAAATTACTCTTCATTTTAAATTTCAAAAAGAAAATAATGTCTGTTGTAACTGTCATTTACATAACTGTTAGATTTAGACAAAACAAAGAACCTGTCATGTTTTACATAGCTCAGTTCATTCTTATGTGGTTCTTAATAGCATAAGAAATTTGTTCCTTAGTTTAAAAAAAAAAAGGTGCATTAGTGTAAGAGATTAATCTTTTATTCTAATAGATCTTAAGTTTTTTCTGTTATAAAACTGAAAAAAAAAATAATTTATATGGTGCAGAATCCAATTCAGAGATGCCTGGTGTTTCTTGGCAATATTACTTTTGTTCAGTTTAGTGAGGTATTGGAAAAGTCACTGATTAGTTTATGCTAGTTACTGCGTTATTTACATCCTGAAACAAAACCCAGAATGTCCGGTTTTAAGTAGGACATTGTGGTTGAAGAGTTGTCTATAGAAATGTTTTCGTGAACACTTAGCCCAGCCTTCTCCTTTTTCCTTCCATAATTTCTGGAAAGTATGTTTTACTTGACTTTCTACAGCCAGTACAAGTTGGAGAACAGTTTGATTTATTGCCTGGTCTGTAGACCAGTAATAGTGGTAAATAAAGCAGTACCAGAGACTAATTCTGGGAATGCGTCATACACCCTTGAATTTCATTATGCCTAAATGAAGATGAGGTGGTTTATAAGAATATGCATGTGAAACAAGGGAAGACAGTGAGCAGTAGTTCTGGAATCTCAAGTACACAAAACATTTGCAAAACTTGTTTTCTTTCTTTTCCAGTTAAAGAGTTAAATAGAAGCAAGTTTTGATAGATATGCAGTATTACTGGGAAGTTGCCAAATAAAAGAAATACAAAATTTAGCAGCTACATGTGTATATTATCACAGCAGATATTTCTATGTGGATGGTACTAATAGCCATATAGTTTTTCCAGAAATTGTATGTGAATTTTGAATGATTTATTCTGTTTAAACCAAAATTAATACATTTTTTCAATCTAAAAGATGGTAACTGGGCCAATCTGTTAACTCTGTTTCTGGTCATAGAAGGATTTTTTAGTTGTGGTTTAGTTTGCAGCTATTGTGAAAAAATTGGTGTACTCAGCTACGTTACATATAGTATGTATTTATGAGTAGCAAGTTGGGATGCTTAGAAATACAAAAATGACAAGTGTAGTCTCCACCAATGTTGCAGCATTCTTGAAAAAGCAACATAAATCTGAGGATCTAAAGAATAAAACTAATATGTTAAAATATTATTTTTAACAAGCTGCACTACGAAACAGAAAATACTAATGAGTATCTTTTAAAATGAATGTACTTCCAATTGTAAAAAAGAAAAAGCAGAAAGTAACTCATGTGATTAGTATCTCCTGAGGAATGTTCCTGATATATACAAGTATTTTGTGTAAAGAGATTCTTTTCAGTCACCAAACTTCTGTTTTCTTTTGACTTGTGAAACTAAGCATGCTGCCCACATGCTTGCTTTTAATAGATGATGAGGGATTTTATTTGCTGGCTTGAAGTATTAAGTAGCCCCTGTGCAGCTCACATAAAAGGATTGGTGGAATACATTGGAACTTTCAGGCATACAGTTCAGTTCTGATACCTGTTTGTAGTGCAGACCAAAAAACAGTGGGGTAAGAAATACCATGTGATCTGCTGTACAAGAAAAACCTTTACATAAGTAAATTTGGAAAAGTTAAAAAAAAAACCACAAAAACAAACCCAACCATGAGGTTGCATAAATGATATTTTGATCCCTGGCCCAATATCAAGATCCAGTGCTGCTATACAGGCTAGATAATAGACTGTGTTCAGTAGTGATCACGTAGTTCTGCTTTTGTACTGGGGACATTAGAAACACATATCAAAATTTAGATGCGGGGTCTGCCGTATGCCATTTTTCCCCAGAAACTGTTTTTGCAGTTTATTCTTAAACAACTAATAAATTGTATTTCAAAGTGATGCTCAAAATTAACTTATGTCATACTCTGTTCCATTATAGATATGTCCTACCTCCTTCTGTAGGAGAGACAAGGCTTTTGTAGTAGTATTTCCCTTAGAACTCTTCAAGCAGTGATTATTTTTTTTTTCTTTTTTCTTTTTTTCTTTTTATCATGTGTAGTTTACTTTTGCTGATATTCATCCCATCTTTAGGTACGTCAGTTGACAGAAACCATGGCTAATCTGAAGATTTCTTCTTTTGGATTGGCAGCTTCTGGTGAAGGTAGAGTTGAGACAACAGATATATTAGTCTGTGGGTGTTTACCTTTAATCTTGATACTTTTATTAAAGGAAAAGTAATATCTAAGATACCTATTTTTTTAAAGGAACTTAAGTTTTTGGAAGCTATTTGATCAAAATGAGTTCATCTACAAAGTAACTTTGAAATATAGTTGAAACACTGCGTAAGTAAAACATCTGAAGAAAACTTTGATGACAATTCTAGAATATTTGGCAAGAGACATAGTTAGCATTACTGTATTAATATACAGTGTCCTAACTAAACAAACTGTGCATTCTTTAAGTAAGGCAAATTTATGTTTCCTGTCTTTTCAGAGCTGTCCTCCTGTATTTAGAATGGCTTCTTTATCATACAGAAAGAGCTTTGCTCTTTTTCTGGCTTTTAATCAGACTTTTTTTGCATTGGAAATTCAAGTATTGTGTAGGGTGGAAAAAAGTAACTGAAGGTACTTGTGAAACAGAGCTAGCAAGTAAAAGCTTAGTCATCTGAGTGAAAGCTATTCAAAACTGTTTGAAAATGTTTTAGTAAAATACTGATTTTTTTTTTTAAAAGATTAATATTTCAAATTGATAGAGTCAGTGCTAAGATTCTAATATTCAACCCTCTAGTTGAGAGCGTTGAGTGCTCATGATTCCATTAAATCATCTACTGAACTAGCAAACGAAGAAGCAACAGACTACACATTCCTGAGAAGTTGTATTTGTACATACTTATCATAGAATAGTTAGGGTTGGAAAGGACCTTAAGATCATCTAGTTCCGACCCCCCTGTCATGGGCAGGGACATCTCATGCTAAACCATGTCACACAAGGCTTTGTCTAACCTGGCCTTGACGACTGCCAGGGATGGAGCATTTACAACTTCCCTGGGCGACCAGTGCCTTACCACCCTCACAGTAAAGAATTTCCTCCTTATATCCAATCTAAACTTCCCCTGTTTAAGTTTGAACCCGTTACCCCTTGTCCTATCACTACAGTCCCTAATGAAGAATCTCTCCCCAGCCCTCCTTGTGGGCCCCCTTCAGATACTGGAAGGTTGCTATGAGGTCTCCATGCAGCCTTCTGTTCTCCAGGCTGAACAGCCCCAACTTTCTCAGACTGTCTTCATATGGGAGGTGCTCCAGTCCTGTGATCATACTTGTATGTTTTACAGAAAAAAAATTGATTTATAAAACAATAAACAGTGCACTTAAAATTAAGGTAGTTATATATGCTAGTAACATATATGCTCATGGTATGTTCTAATTTGTAGGCATGCTGATGGATTGCATGAATGTGCATGTTGATCAGGCGTAATACAGAAAAATACGAAGTTTTGAAAGAATATCTTGCTCTGTCACAGTAAGGCAAAAAAGTATAGCTAAATGCTTAAAATACTTTAAATTTTTCATTAAAAACACTCGTGACTATGATCATTCATGCATGTTTCGTAAGATGGTCAGTCTGCATTTCAGAGGGTTGTTGTAATCAGTAGTTTGTGGCCTATTCTTTATAAAGCAAAACCATCAATTCCAGTCACATTAGCATGACTTGTAATTCTTACAAGATCAATCCTCATGGGATACATAAAAATCCTGATTTCACTTGCACCTTTGACTGTCTTTTTATCAGGGATGCCGAAATGCAAACTAACTCGACCCTGTAGTCAAGAAGTAGTTCATTACAGAGCAAATTCATCCCACCTTTCAATTTTACTCATGCTTCATGAGAGAAAAATCAGAGATCATGTGGTGATACCCAACAGATAAAAAGTTTCTCAAAGCTGAATCACACAGAGGTCATCTGTATCCAACATGTGACTGTTAGGCTAGGTCTACTGACTATTTAGATAAATTAGGCAAAGCAGCACACAAAGGAACGTGTATGTGCCTAATACAATGATGTATCAAGCATGGTTATAATGAGCACATAACTTGCATACTTTGTATGCTGTATCGTGAGAGTTCTGTATTGGAAACAGAGAAACTGGCTGCTCATGGCCTATATAGGTATGTTTTTCACCGGGTAAAAAAATGGCTGGATGGCAGAGCTCAAAGGGTGGTGGTAAATGGTGTCACATCTAGTGGTGTCCCTCAGGCCTTGGTGTTAGGGCCAGTGTTGTTTACTGTCTTCACTGATTATGTGGATGAGGGGACTGAATGAATCCTCAGTAAATATGCAGATGACACCAAGTTGGGTGGGAGTGTTGATCTGCTGAAGGACAGGAAGGCTCTGCAGAGGAATATGGACAGGCTGGATCTATGGGCTGTGGCCAGTGATACGAGATTCAACAAGACAAAGCGCTGGGTCCTGCACTTGGGTCACAACAACCCCATGCAATGCCCTGGGCTTGGGGAAGAGTGGCTGGAAAGCTGCTCATGGAAAAGGACCTGGGGGTGCTGATTGACGGTGCTGAATATGAACCAGCTTGGGCCCAGGCAGCCAAGAAGGCCAACATCCTGGCCTGTATCAGCAATAGTGTGTCCAGCAGGGCCAGGGCAGTGATCATCCCCCTGTACTGGGCACTGGTGAGGCAGCACCTCAAATCCTGTGTTCATTTCTGGGCCCCTCACTACAAGAGAGACATTGAGGTGCTGGAGCAAGTTCAAAGAAGGGCAACAAAGCTGGTGCAGGGTCTGGAGCACAAGTCTGATGAGGAGCAGCTGAGAGAACTGGGATTGTTTAGCCTGGAGAAGGCTCAGGGGTGACCTTATCACTCTACAGCTACCTGAAAGGAGGATGGAGTGACGTAGGCATCTGTCTCTTCTGCCAAGTAACAGGACAAGAGGTAATGACCTCAAGTTGAGCCAGGGGAGGTTTAGAATGGATATTAGGAGAAATTTCTTCACTGAAGGGTGCTCAGGCATTGGAACAGGCTGCCCATGGAAGCAGTGGAAACACTGTCCCTGGAAGTGTTCAAAAACCATGTAGATGAGGCCCTTAGTAGTTTAGTGGTGGATGCGGCAGTCCTAGGGTAAAGGTTGGACTTGATGATTTTAAAGGTCCTTCCCAATCTAGTTGTTTCCATGATTCTTTGAGTTTGGGATGAAGAATAAAATATCCTGGCAAAGAGAAATGAAGCGCATTGCTAATATTTGTTAGGTTATTCAGGATGGTATTTACTGAGTATTGTGTTTACTGCCAGTTGCTTGTTAAGTAATGGCTGTATGGAGGCAAGATATTAGGTGCTGTTTGCATAGTTGCATGTTACATATGTTCTGTGTAAGTACTTGTAATCATATATAATGCAAAAGGTTTTCTCCAGCACAAGTAAAGACCCCCTCAAATGCTTTAAGAATTTAGCATCCCCACTCAACATCCCCAAGCTTAATCTTTAGATGTTGTCAAGATGTGTATTTTAATAGAGATCTGTGAAATCATAGCATAGTTAGGGTTGGAAAGGACCTTAAGATCTAATTAATCTCCATGCCATGGGCAGGGACACCTCCCACTAAACCATGTCATCCATGGCTCTATCCAATCTGGCCTTGAACACCACCAGGGATGAAGCATTCACAGCTTCTCTGGGCAACCCATTCCAGTGCCTCACCACCCTCACAGTAAAGAATTTCTTCCTTACCTCCAATCTAATCTAATCCCCTATTTAAGTTTTAACCCATTACCTCTTGTCCTGTCACTGCAGTCCCTAATGAAGAGTCCTTCCCTGGCATCCCTATAGCCCCCTTTCAGGTACTGGAAGGCTTCTATGAGGTCTCCACGCAGACTTCTCTTCTCCAGGCTGAACAGCCCCAACTTTCTCAGCCTATCTTCATACGGGAGGTGCTCCAGTCCCCTGATTATCCTCGCGGCCCTCCTCCGGACTTGTTCCAACAGTTCCATGTCCTTTTTATGCTGAGGACACCAGAACTGTACACAATACTCCAAGTGAGGTCTCACGAGAGCAGAGTAGAGGGGCAGGATCACCTCCTTCGACCTGCTGGTCACGCTCCTTTTGATGCAGCCCAGGATACGGTTGGCTTTCTGGGCTGCAAGTGCACACTGCAGCCAGCTCATGTTCATTTTCTTATCAACCAGCACCCCCAGGTCCTTCTCTGCAGGGCTGCTCTGAATCTCTTCTCTGCCCAACCTGTAGCTGTGCCTGGGATTGCTCCAACCCAGGTGTAGGACCTTGCACTTGGCATGGTTAAACTTCATAAGGCTGGCATCAGCCCACCTCACAAGCATGTCGAGGTCCCTCTGGATGGCATTCCTTCCCTCCAGTGTATCAACCGAACCACACAGCTTGGTGTCATCGGCAAACTCGCTGAAGGTGCACTCAATCCCACTGTCCGTGTCACCAACAAAGATGTTGAACAAGACCGGTCCCAACACCGATCCCTGAGGGACACCACTCGTTACTGGTCTCCAGCTGGACATTGAGCCATTGACCGCAGCTCTTTGCGTGCGGCCACCGAGTGGTCCACCTGTCAAACTGATAGTGTGGTCAGAGCATTTGCCAGTGAAGACTGAGGCAAAGAAGTCACTGAGAACTTCAGCATTCTCCAAATCTAGGGTAGCCAGTTCTCCTGGTAGCTTCCAGAGAGGGCTCATGTTGTCCCTAGTCCGTCTTTTATTTGCAATGTACCTATAGAAACCCTTCCTGTTATCTTTAACATCCGTAACCAAGTTTAATTCTAACTGGGCCTTAGCTTTCCTAACCTGGTTCCTAGCTTCCTGGTCAACATCCCTGTATTCTTCCAGGCCGCCTGTCCTTGCTTCTACCTTTTATAAGCCTCTTTTTGCCCTCGAATTTTTCTCAGCAGCTCCTTTTCCATCCAAGGAGGTCTCCTCACCCTCCTGCTGCCCTTCCTTCTAGTTGGGACACAACACTCCTGAGCTTGTAGCAGGTGATCCTTGAATATCAGCTAAGAGTCTTGGGGCCCCCTGCCCTCTAGGGCTATATCCCATAGAACCTTACTAAGCAGGTTCCTGAAGAGGCCAAAGTCTGCTCTCTTGAAGTCCAGGGCAGTGAGCTTGCTGCACGCTCTTCTCACTGTCCTGAGGATCTTGAACTTGACCATCTCGTGATCGCTACAGCCAAGGCTGCGCTGGAGCATCACATTTCCAACCAGCCCCTCTGTGTTGGTCAAGCATGGCACCTCTCCTTGTCAGCTCCTCTATTACTTGCAGAAGGAAGTTGTCTTCCACACAATTGAGGAACCTCCTGGATTGCTTGTGCCAGACCGCACCGTCCCTCCAACAGATGTCAGGGTGGTTGAAGTCCCCCATGAGGACAAGGGCCTGTGAGCGTGAGGGTGTTCCTGCCTGTCTATGGAGTGCTTCATCCACAGAGTCCTCTTGATCAGGCGGTCATAACAGCATAACATCATAAAATCATAACATGATTAAAATCCATATTCTTTAGGAATGCAATTTTTAAATCCTCAATTTTGTACAGGGATTTTTAAATGTGAAGATTACATTTTTATCGGTATTTACCAGAGCTACTTAGTTTATTTGCTTTCTTACCAGTTGATTGTAGCAATAGCGGAAGAAATAAACTGCTGAGAACTGGTTTAATGGTCATATTGGCAGAATGTATGTACAGAATGCTTCGTCTGTCTATAAAGGGTTTTTTTAATTCCTGTTTTCAACCTGGAAGAGAGAGTGTACCCTTTAGTAACCAGGTTTTGAAACAGCAACTTTTTATTTTGTAATGTAGAATATCTGAAGTGATACCAAAAATTAGTATCACTGGATTCTCTGTGGGGAAAGACTGAATGGGTGGAGTATTATACTTGGGCATCAGTGCATCACAGTCATCTCTTGCTCTGCCTCAGTTGTGATTTGAGTAGACCATTTAGTTTCTCTGTTTTCAGAGCACATGAGTAAAACTTCGATAGGTCACAATATTATGGGAAAAAATATATTTAGATTTGCAGAGCATGTTGGTGTATTGGATATCGGTCTAATATATATACCAAACATATAGACAAGGATAAATACACTGGAAAAGGTCATTCATAAAAGTGAAAATCAGATTTGCCAAAAAGATTACTGTTGGCAAGATTACTGTATCTTTTATTTGAAATAAACATTATTGGGCAGTGACCTTGTGATCCTTTTCCTTCCTTGTTTTGAAACTTCAGAGGGCTCCAGGAGGACAGCTAGTACATTGTGGAGAAACCGTAACCACATCAACAATCCTTAAGTTAAAGCATGAAGTCTTTTAAAATGTGCCGGGTTTTCCTGACAATCTGCTGTCTTAACTGAAAGTATTTCAAAAGTATACTGTAAAGGCCTATCCAACAGCTCAGCTGGTGTGCTCAAAGGGATTTGTGTGTTTGTCTTACACCCATGCCACTGAAGAGATTTTACAATTCTGAAAATTGAAAGTGCTTTTATTTCCATGATGTTAACATTCACATTAATGCATGTATCTTGAAATGTCAAATGCTCTGTATGAGAACTCACTGAAAAAAGCGACATTTTTGTTGGTTTTTTTAACTGATGTGCTGCAGCATTTGGTACAGTTCAGGGCAACTGAATGCGTTCATTTTGAATTTAAGATGGTAAATAACTGAAAATACGAGGGTTTTTAATTTATCCTTTCAAGCCAAGCCATTTGTGTTCATTTTTCTTTTCCTTTTCTCTTTTTTTCTTTTTTTTTTCCCTGAGATGATCATCAGGGTTAATAGATTGATTTTCAAGGTAAAAATTACTCTCACAAAATTAGTATGACATTTTGACGTTTTATATTTCTCACTTTAAAAAATGTTGATGTTCTTTTTTCTGCCAATGCAATGAAGTGGTAAAGATCTTATCTGTTATTCAGTGGAGAAATTTGTTGCAGTACAAAATGGATTCTCAGTAGAACTGTTTCACGTAGCATAAATTAAGCTTCAGTATCTTGATGAAAGGCTTTTTTAAAGTTGAAATTCTGAAAGGAGGAAGAACAGGTGATTAGGTAAGCATGGGTGGGCATTCCAGATATTCTGGGCCACTGTGGGAAAAATGTGAGAAGAAGACAAAAGGAGGAAGATACGATGAAGATCAGTTAAAGAACTTTTAAACAAGTTGCAACAGTTGAGTGAGAGAGGGACAGAAGTAAGTGTCATAAAGTCAAAATGGAAAAATATTCAAGATGCTGTTGTACCAGTTTGAAAGTGAGGACGAGGATCTTGAGTTTTGTGTGAGAAAAGAGGAGACAGTAAGTGAAGTTTAGAAGAAGAGTGCAGTCTCCCAGATAGAAGATGGTCTCTCTCGATCATGCCTAACAGGACATGAAAATATTTCTACTGAAATGCTCTGTTGACTGCATATGCAAAGCTTCCTGGAAATCTGTTTCTTAATAGTTATAAAAATAATTCTTCCTAGTGAAGAATTTACTTCCAGGCTGATAGCAGACTTCAGAATAACTCGATCTGTTATTCTGTAACTCCCCTCCAGGATTTGGACACAGAAGAGCAGAAATCATCTAGCAGTCTGAATTGCTTTTCCACTACTGAGCAGCTAAGTTCTACTGAAGAAGAAGAGTCTCCAGGCATAAGAAAGAAGACTAAAATGGACACAGAACCACAAAACAGTCTAACAGCCAAAGAATCGATTTCTACAGACAATATAAATTCACATTCTTGCAAAAGTACACCAGATGCTGCAGCACATACAGATGACAGTAGAACAGCAGACACAGAGAGTGAGCCAGAAGAAGGTGAAATTACAGATTCTGAGCGCGAAGCGTACAGCAGTGAGGATGAAGTAACAAGTGAAGAAACTGCTTATTCAGAAGACTCAGAAAATGAAGGTGAATTATTATGGCTTTTATGTATGATAATTACAGTATTTTTGCAGGAGTCCATTAAGAACTAACTACAAGAAAACAGTTTGTATAATTAAAAAAAAAGATACATAAAAGCAGGTGTCTTAAGATACTTTGAATTAAGAAGTTATATATATGTTACTAGCATTTGTTTCTTTCTTTTTACTTGCACAGAAGTAAGTAGTGGTGTATTTGTAAAAGCTTTTTAGGGGTATAGCGTCCTGTGCTTGTGTAGAAACCTCACTGGTGGTATAAGATTTGCTTAGATTAGCAGAGGGACAGGAGAAGAGAAAGTCTGTTGTAAAATAGAGGTTCTAGTACAGAACTCACAGTAATTTCGTATATTAACTCCAACAAATGTATAACATTTTGGATACTGTACATAAACAGTTATGTATCATTCAATGTGAGTGAGCTGTGGTGAAAAGGATGTGCATGGAGTACTCGGTACTAGTTGAAATCCCAGTTTGTCTGTATTCCAGTGGCAACTTACACAAAATGAGTATAGAGTGGAAGCCTGTATACAGTTTTGTACCAGAGTTGTCTAGAATTGAACTGTCTTTTGAAAAAGAAAACAAAAACAACAAAACCCACCAAACAAACAAAAAAAATCAAACCAAACCCCAAAACCCTGTGAAAACTGTAATGCAGCCAATTGTAACTATGTATATGCAAAGGATACAGGTAAGCAAATGCGCAGAGCAAAATACAACCTCTAGAAGTCTGTACTGCAGCCTGTCCCCTCCTCACAGTTAAATAGTCAGTTTGCCTCTTCTGTTTTCATTACTTTACTTACTCAACTACTTAGATTCTAAGTGATTAATGCCATTCAAAATGTGCTTGCTGTCATCAGGCTTTCAGATTTCCTGCCCTTACTGTTTTCTAATAAATTCTGCAATAATGCTAGAGTAATAAAAGCTGGAGACAGTTTCTCACCTCTTTGTACCTTATGAGCTAGTGTCTTCCCATCTTACCATGTCTGTTCCTAACTGAGATCACTGGAGACTGTTTTTGCAGATGTACTTCCCAAGAACAGAATTTATAGAACTGTTGGAATATAATTACTTAACTGGGGCAAAAAAGCATAGGTATCTTTAGGCTCATCTATTATTTTTTACTTTTTATATTGGTGCATAGTTCTAATAAGAGTAAAAACTAGTAAAAATACATTTGACATCTAAATTATCAAATACAGAGTTCTGTATGCATTTGGTTTGAGATGTGGTGAACAAATAGGTGCTGCCTTTTCTCAAACTAAAATTGTATTCTCATCTGTTATCGCTAATGATCCATAAACTTACAGTATGAAATTTTATTAATGTATTTATATTTTATTGTTTTCACTAAATGGTTGTGCACATGTAAATAACCAGAATTAGGAGAACCTTTTTAATACTTCAGTATGCAGTCAGAAAGCCTTTGAAGCAGTAGTCTCGTCAAAGTTTTCTCAGATGTGCTTATACATTTCTTTTTCTGAAAGTTGCATAGGATTCAGCCAGATCATTGCTGCATGTTTATCAGTTGTTTGAAAGCTATGGGCTATAGGGATAAAACTGTAATTTGTCGATAGTAATAGTATTGGGTTTTTTATGTAATTACAGATGAAGAAAAGATCTGGCCTCCTTGTATCAGAGTGATTGTAATAAGATCACCAGTTCTGCAGACTGGATCACTTTATATTATCACAGCTGTGAAGCCTGCTACAATTGGAAGGTAAAATTGAGTGGGATTTGTTTTATATATATATCTGAAATTGTACCTCACTTTGAAAGCTTGGAAGCCGGTCAGGATTGCTTGTCCCTGCTCTTCATGCTTGTCCTCCTAGCGTGCAGAAGTTGTGAGGTACTCTGGAGTTAGGTTAGCCCACATTTAGGTCATGTCACTTAACATCATTCCGGCTGTGATAGTAGCTTATACAGTTAATTTTAGCTCAGCAGTCAGTGATTGTTAGTGATAACTTGATCTCGTGTCTGAGCCCTAATGCCAGCATAACTGCACGTCATTCTTTGAAAACTCTTGTTTTCTAGAAAGTAAGTAGCTTTTTTTCAGGACCACTAATAACTTTTTCAGAAATGGAAGAACATACTTTAGAAATTCAGGAGCATGAGGAAACATATTCTAGAGTTCCTCAACACACTCAAATTCCAGTAGGGTTGGTTCATCATTTTTAAATAGTAAAACGGGGTTTGTGCTAGCTGGTATGTATTTTCTAAGTCCTACTATTAAAAAAAAAAGTTTGTTCATTGTGGGTGAGGAATTTAGTGATGAATCAATGCTTTTTTCCATGTTTATTGAAAACCTCACTCCTCCTTTTCAACTGTTCTTATCTAACGCTGAAGTGTTTTGATTCATTCTTACATCTTGAGTATTCTAGGTACATTTATGTGAAGATTAACAAATGATAATTCTTGTATTTTGCATGTAGGTCCTTTGCTAGCTGCGTTGCTTCTTCATCCTTAGTATAAGGAACTAATACACAAATTCTTGCTCCTACTGCAGTATCTTTGATTAAAAAAAAAATTATACAGGTTACTCCTTCATTGCTTGTATTACCTGCTTAACACTTCCAAGAAGTCAACTTCTGCATTGAGTATTGAATACCAATGCCAGGATTCACTGAAAAGACTAAAAAATGCAGGCTTCAGACTATTATTTACAGGCATTGTATGAGTATAAACGTTCAGATAGAAATGACAGATTTACAGATAAAAATTTAACGGTACAGCTTGATCATATGTTTATTGTCTACTGTGTATAGTTTATAGATGGAAGAAGGGACCTGAAGCAAGTACTCACATGGTCTGTATAGCAACACAGTGGTTTATATCTGTAAAGCTCCCCAATAGCTCAGAATGAAAACATAGTATTAAAGTTCTAGTGAAATGCACGTATTTATAATTTGTTGTGATTTATATATCAACTTGGCTTTTCAGAGAAAAAGATGTTGGACACACACTTGAGATTCCTGAAGTTGGAGTCAGTAAGGTAACTCGTTTTTGTCTTCTGAAAGATAGATCATCATATGAATGAAGCTTTATATTTTATGTTTTTACATTCTTCAAAACCTTACATTAATTTTCTTAAGAACTTTGAGAATAAGATATTTGAAGTTAGAAAAAGGAAAACATACACTATTTTCCTGAATGGGAATTTAACGTGAACAGCAGTGCAATTTTAAAGCACAGAAAAGCTAATTTTTTTTTTTATTGGACTTTTACTAGTCCACAGTGTAATTAATGCACAGTAAAAAAAAATTCTGAATCTTGCATTTATTAGTTGTTGAACTGGAAGAAACCTTACTGTTCTGTTAATTACTAATGGTATGTAGAATATTGATGTACTTAGTTAGAACTTTGCCATAAAGTAGTCAAATCCTTGCAGTTGAGGTAGACTAACAGATTTTATGTTTCTTAAAGGCAACTGTATAATAACATCATTTCTTTCAGGAACAGGTTTTAATGGAAAACTTTTTGTCTGGCTAAGAAGCATTAAAAATAAATTAATGGCTCTTGCAGACCAAGAATACAGCCCTCTTAATAAAAGAAAATCTAGATTGACAAACACATGTCATCCAAACAAAAAAAAAAATGTCTGCAGATGCAATATCTGAAATACACTTTACTGTTTCACTATGTCTATTTCAGATGATAGTTCTGATTAATCAGCCATGTGTCATATTTCATACTGTATAATTTCCAGAACAAATCTTTTCCTGCTAATAATGACTTTTTTTCAGGCACGTATTTGAAATTGGGTGCATGAAGAATCCAAGTCTTTTATTTTTCTGTGATGCAGCCATTTTAATACCTGCCTGTTTATATGAGAAGTTACTTCATTTTGCAGATAAGGACTCAAAGGCAGGAAAATAAATTACAGATCTGTAGAACCAAAAAGTTGGCTACTAGTTTGTTTACCTTGCTATTCATAGTTAATAGCTGTGTACCACTTGTCATTTTCTTGAGTGTAAAGTGAGATTAAAAAAAAAAACACTGCACCCAGTAGATAGAGCATCTTCAGAAGTTTGTGTTCATCCTAATCAATAAAACAGAGCTAGGAATTAAATTATTTATTGAATGAGCTAGTCATTCTCCACTGTTATGGGAGTATTCCTCTTGTAAATGCTAGCCAATCTACAAAATGCTACTTTGATTTCTTTTTTTATTAATTTTTTTTTATTATTAACGGAATGTAGAAATTCCATTATTGCTCAAAGATAAGAAGAGATTTGGTTTTAAATGAACATTTTCTTCCCAGATTGATTCTTAGTTTTTTTCTCAACTGTAACAAAAGGGAACTTTGCTTGTCAAATCTGAAGCAGTCACAGGTTTTTTTAGACTTCTGGTTTTTACTGAGATCCTTAAAAGGCTGCAGAAATTGATGTTTAGTTTGCTCAGCGGCCATTTCTGGAGGTAGAGTATGTCCTTGAGTTTGGAGTTGTGTTTTGCCTGTTCAGTGTCTATGTAAAATTGCAACAACAAACAAAAAAAAATAGGTTGTTAGTCTCAGTATCCAAAAGGATATAAAAGAAACAGCAAATGATTGTTAGTAGCTGTGTTCTGGATTATTAAGCATACCAGAGCCACTCATTTAAAATGTATTCTGAAATCTTACTTTAAAATAGCATATACATTGCTAAGTATTTCTTTAGTAAGAACACTTCACTTAGGCTTCTATTTATCAGTTCCATGCAGAAGTGTATTTTGACCACGATTTGCAAAATTACGTTCTTGTGGATCAAGGCAGTCAGAATGGAACAGTTGTTAATGGAAATCACATTCTTCAGGTGAGTACCTGTTGTTTATAATGCGACATTGAAGAAAACTTTAGTCATATGGGCTTCTTAAACACATTATGGCAAATGACTAACAACATCATTGTAGGTTCTTTCAGACATTTGTCTTTTCATTGTTTCCCTTCTCATTTTAGGGCTACTTAAAATATTTTATGTTTTCTTTATATTAAGTTGCAATGGTTGCAGTTGCTAGTGTGAAATACCCACTGCAGTTGAACACTTATCTGTATTTGTCAGACTAAGTTGAATTAATAAATTATGAGAAGTATTCATGAAATAGAATACCTTTAGAATAGAAGTACCCTTCATTAGTAACTAATTAACATGGGTTTCAAAACTTTCTTTTGCTGTAGCCTAAAACAAAATGTGATCCCTACATCTTGGAGCATGGAGATGAAGTGAAGATTGGTGAAACTGTGCTTTCTTTTCACATACATCCTGGCAGTGATACTTGTGATGGATGTGAACCAGGACAAGTCAGAGCACATCTTCGCCTTGACAGAAAAAAGGAATCTTCTGGTTAGTCATGTTATTGAGGATATGTTTGTTGGGTTGGTCTTTTTTTTTTTTCATTTTGGCTCTTTATTTTTATGGCTGTTTATTTTATAAACATAATAACTACTTCAGTTTTCTTAGTTTTTTTCTGACCTAGGAATAGTGCACAATACATGTGTCGTGGTTTAAGTCCAGTCAGTAACACAGAACCACGTAGTCGCTCTCTCACTACCCCCCTTCCTCCCCACCCCACTCCTGGAGGGATGGGGAGGAAAATCCAAAGAATGTAACTCCCACGGGTTGAGATAAGAACAGTCCAGTAACTAAGGTATAACACAAACCACTGCTGCTACCACCTATAATAATAATGATAAGGGAAGTAACAAGGGAAGAGAATACAACCACTCACCACCCGCCAACCGATATCCAGCCTGACGGATCAGTGAGCTAGCCCTTCCAGGTAACTGCCTCCAGTTTAAATACTGGGCATGACGTGCTGTGGTATGGAATACCCCTTTGGTTAGTTTGGGTCAGGTGTCCTGTCTCTGCTTCCTCCTGGCTTCTCCTCCTCCCTGGCAGGCCATGAGACTCAGAAAGCCCTGGTCAGACCAAACATTTCTAAGCAGCAGCTAAAAACATCTGCGTTATCAGCGCTGTTCCAAGGCTGAAAGTCAAAAACACTGCACTGCACCAGCTACTAAGAAGGAGAAAAATGACTGCTACTGCTGAACCCAAGACAACATGCTGATGTATTTTTTTCTTGGTCTGTGTGTCCATGTGTAGTAATACTAGAATAAAAACTCTCACAGTTGTCTTAAGTTTCAAAATATTGTTACATTATTAATTAGAAAATCAATCCTGTGTTCTTCCTTTTAGTTTGCCCAGCACTTAGCAAAGAAGAGAGAGAGTTAGTCAGAAGAAAAGCATTAAAAAAAATACGGGAAAAATATGGTTTACAGGTGAGTTTAAAATAGAAGTTGATTAAGGGTTTGATGTCTACATCTATTTTGTGATTCCTATGTTAAGCCATAGAATTCAGTGAATAAGGAGAACTCTAAAATTCATTCAGACTTGGGCCTGGTGATGATGGCAATAACGTCACACACATACCTTACAAAGTATGGCTGTAAGGTAAGAAACCACTAAATGAGAACTGTGTGGGTTTTTTTGTTATAAGATGGACCTGGTAGTTTAACTCAAGTTTGTCTTTTGCACACTAAATAATAATTATTTACAAACCTTTACAGAGAGAAATGATAGTAAGAGGTGATGAAAGTTCTGTTAAAAGTTTAGGAAAAGAAGATTCATTCTACTGTGTGCAAGAGTCTTCATCCTTTTGAGCTTAAGATTTTTATTTTTTTTTAAAGTAATTTCAACTTTTATTTCTGCAAATTAAGTTTGCACTAAATTGCAGTGCTATTTTTTATTTGGAAAGGAAAAATAATGAGCAACTGAAAAACTGATGGAAGGAAGAGGGAAATTTTTTAAGTTTTTATTTTAAGTCTGCTTTGCTATAGAAGAAAGCCAGCATGAATTTACAGGCAATATAGTATGTAAGTATTCTAGTTACTTCTGTTTTGGAGATTATTTTCATGGGGTTACAGCTAGCACTTGTCCTAAGTATTTGTGTAGAAATCAGAATGACATCAATTCTCTCAAATTCTTGAGGTACCAAAATAATACCAGTATGGCATCTATACACACGCTTAGTTCTGTCACCTATTCTGAAGAAATTAATTGCCAAGGAACAGGCGAATGTTTAAACAGAAAGCATGTCTGTATAGTTTTTTGCTTAAAATGGAGAGATTGGTTCTTCGTACCAAGTGAAGATTCAGGAGAACCTATTAATTTATTTACAGCCTCTGAAATTAATGAATTTGGCAAAATAAAATTGTTATGTGATGATGGCAATAACATCACACACACACCTTACAAAGTATGGCTGTAAGGTAAGAAACCACTAAATGAGAATTATGGAGAATTATGTTCTAAGATGTAGAATTAATGAAATAGACTGAAAATGCCTTACTTTTGGCAGCAGCAAAGTTATCAAAAATAAAGAATGTAAAGTCCACTTTATTTCTCCTGATGGTATTTAACCTGCTTATAAAGAACACAGAGTATGAAGACAATAAAGCACTGAAGAATCCAAAGTACAAAGACAGAGCGGGAAAACGCAGAGAGACCATTGGAAGTGAAGGAACCTTCCAGAGAGATGATAGTCCAGCATCTGTTCATATGTAAGTTTGATGGGGGGATGGGGAGACTGGTGTGAGTGGAAGGGAGGCATCTTCCATGTCTTCAGTGAATCTTAAAAAATTACGATAAAGAAGTACTAATTTGTTACTAGGATACAGTTTGTTAAGTATTCATTACCTATATATAATGTGTTAAGAGATATAGAAAATAGTAAACTATTCTCAGTTAGTAGTTCATATGCTCTTTCTCACCTTCCGTACAGAATTGTTTGGCTGTAAGAACGGTTAGATCACTTCCTTACCAACTCAAAACAGAAAGAACTCTCCAGCTGCACTACTAACACCTTCAATATTATCTTTTTCAAGTGCCTCAGCTTCTATTTTTCTTATCCAGTCCCACTAATGGTACACATGCAGATTTTTCACCTGCAGTTTCTTTCACTGTCAATACCCAGCTTTTCTTAGGACGTAATGACACTTGCTTTAGTCTTCCTCTTTGATCATTCCTTTCTGTAGTTGTAGTGATGTTTTCTTAAAAAAAAAAATGAACTTGTAGGCTAGTAAAAGGAAGTATGAGACAATGAAATATGTGTTAGGATGATTTGGTGGTGAGGCAGCGATACTGTCTTTTACTTAGTGCAGTCAGTTCCCACCCAGAAGTTAATTCCAGAAATAATTAAGTAGTTCAGAAGGACTTTTATGTTGGTATTGACCAGAGGCTTGAAATAACTTTGGTAATACTCATGAAAGAACTTGCAAAATGTAGCACGAGTGTATCCTGCATAGCTCTTTGTGGAAGTAGGAACAGTATCATAGTTGAGTCCTGGTTTCTAGAGCATGAACATTTTTTGGTATTTGGGTAGAGAGCATACTGTTTGTATTAACTCTTGCTTATCAGTTATCTTAAACTTTCTTCAAAGTGAAATCAGCAACAGCAATAAAGGACATAAAATGTTGGAGAAGATGGGATGGAAGAAGGGGGAAGGCCTGGGCAAGGATGGTGGTGGTATCAAGGATCCGGTAGGTCTATCTGGATTTTACTTGGAGCAAAAAGGAATAGAAATGTAATTGCAGTGGAAAATGTGCAATTGTAAGCCACTATTCACTTAAAACATTTTAAATTCCTGGTTAGGAAGGAATAATTAGTAGGGCTAATCTCAAATCACTTAATGAAGTATTTTGAAATTTTTCAGTGATTCTGTTCCTTAAGTAGAAAATGCCAGTAATACCAGTGTTTGGTAGGGAACAGGGGAGTACAGGCAGCTTCTAGCAATTAAAAAATCTCATAACTGAATATAAAGTCTGGAGGAAGATTGAAGTAATTTTAAGTGATAAGAATTCAAGATGGACTTGGTGGAATTCTTCACTTTCTCTGAGGCTGATGTGGCACAAAATCAAGCTAGGTGAATGGACCATGAGGAAGAAACAACTGGCTAAAGTCACTGCAGCCATCAAGTTCTGGGCCTCTGCGGCAGCCCCATTTTTGTTCACCAGGGATGTGCTGTCTTTTGGCACTAGGGCTGCTCAGAGCCACGCTGTACCTTTTGTTGGCAGACTACCCAGCACAGGGATTATACACTATTGACTCAGTGAGGAATACTTCACAGTTAGTGGCAGGTTACATCATTCAGCACTCCAGCTCATAGTTCCGGAACTGATGATTTGACACATCTTTTTAATAGTACTTTAGATGTCTGCATATGATCTAGGTATATTCTTCACTATGAGGGTGTGCCAGTGAGGCACTGGCACAGGTTGCCCAGAAAAGTTGTGGATGCTGTATCGCCAGCAGTGTTCAAGGCCAGGTCTGATGGAGCTTTGAGCAACCTGGTCTAGTGGAAGGCGTCCCTGCCTGTGGAGGGGGTTCCAAGTAGATGAGCTTTAAAGTCCCTTCCAACCAAAACTGTTCTATGATTCTACATTATTAGAGGCTTAAAGAAAAGCGCTTGGGGATGGGGGTTGGAATTAGTATTGTAAAACATGATTAAAAAGTATTTAGAATACCTAACTTGCAGTTACCGTATTTAATGTATTTGACAGATTCACCTTCAGTTACGTAAGATGCATGCAGGTTTGGGTACCAGTAGACCAGCCTCAGCTGATGATGTTCAGATCGTCCAGAGCAAGAATAAAAAGAACTGGGATAAAGCAAGAGAAAGGTTTGCTGAAAACTTCCAAGAACCAAAATCACAAAAAGATACACCTAAGATTATACCTTGGGTTAGAGGGACTGTAGAGTGAAGTCCCACATCAGGGTAATTCCTGTGTGTAAATAGCTGGGAGAGAATTTATTTTTATTCTTTGTTTCTTTTGCTAAAGCAGAAGTTTGGCAATATGTAAAATACAGTTGTGGAAAAAAATATACAAGACTAACTCTTATTAATTGGTTTTCTGTTGTTTTCATGCTTTTATAAAAACATTTTTAAGAAAAAATGAATGGAATTTAGGGGCATATTCAAATGAAGTACTTGAAAGTGATTATCATCATGAGCAGGATATTTCCTCAGTTAACACTTTCTTCATGGAAAGTCAATACATCTGTTAAATTAAAATATTATATACCTTTAACATTTGAACAGTAGTTAAAAAGAAATAAGAAAACAACAAAAAAAATAATTCCCCAGGGCCCTACTAACAGAGAATTATAGCCCTTTTCCTTTCCTCTATTTTGTGCTTATTCACGATTGCCATGAAATCCTCAACAAAAGAGATACACCACTCTTAAATTCATACACTTTAGTACTAGTTACATGTCTCAGCTAAAGAGGGGGAAAAAAACTTGTTTTTTAAACAATTCATCCATACTGTTCAAAAATAAATACTCCAGAAATAAACTACCAGGTAGCATTAGTGAAGAAAATATTTTTCAAGAGACTGTAGTCAGATTTTCTTCTATGAAGAACTTCCTTGAGATTTGTTTAGTAAATCTCATGCCTTTAAAACAGGAGGTATGTTTAGAATACAGCAATATTTTGTGGGTGTGTGTATTATTTATTAACTTCTTGTTCCGATACATCCATTGCTGGCAATGGAGTTTATACCAGAAAAATAAACCAACCAACAGATTTTTGATGGGGAAAGTTTGCCAAACTGAAGCTAAGAGCTTGGTATTTATTGAATGTTCCTAATCATAATAAATCACTGTTGATTTAAGCACTGTGCTTCTTGCTAGGAGTGCTCTTCTAAAATGAGAAAAACCTAATCCCAATTTAGTCAAGTTAAAGTTCTAGTACTTGTCCAAGTACTGGAAATCTAATAGTCTCAGCATCATACTGGAACATACATGCAACTGTAAAGCACTGTTGAATAAAACCAGGACAAGTTGCTATTTATCTTGATGTATGTTTAGACACATACAGTATAAAGCCAAATATTTGATACATTATTTAAATCATTAAAGCACACGTTTAACAACCTGAAGCATGCTTTTAGCAGTAGACAGCTGAAGATACAGTTACAAGCACTGGATGCCTGCAGCAGTATTACTTAATTTAAATCAGTTCACTGCTTGCCTTTGTACACAGTTGGGATTTTTTTTAGTGACAGGTATGAATTTTTGGCTCACTTTGCTGTTGCATTCCTTTATATTGACAGCTTCATGTTTTCAGAGGTAATCCATTTATTTCTAGATGAAAATAAGTTTTTTGCCCCATCCACCACTTTTTTTTAAGTTGACCTCTGTGGTCTTCAGAGTAGATCAGAGAACAAATCTTGGTTTCAAGGGAGAGCAGGACAGACATCCTGAACATACATTAGTAGGAACCTAAGCTTTCCCTCAGTTATTCAAATAACAGTTCTAAGAAAGTCCATCATTCTTTTATTGTTGCCCTGCAAAGAAGAAACTCAACAGGATGTAACCGAGTTTACATTTCACAAAGCTTTTGAAATAAGACATCATTTGCCTTCTGTGAGAGGCATGGTCTCGTGCAGTCAAGCACTGATTGCTTTCAGTACTGTGGCTTCCTCACAGTACCACTTCAAGTACAGTGCCACTTCAAGGGTTGATCCTTAGTCTCAGTTTACCATTGGTGTGACATATCCAATTATCTCTTGCAGCTGCCTAGGAAAGTGGAAAAAGTGGTGCAATTAATACACACAGCATTGTTAACAACTGAATATACTGCCTAATTCTCATCTAGCACCTGTGTACCTTTATTGAGTAGGAAGACTTCACTTGAGTTAAATAGAGCTTTTCATCCCCTGCCTTAGTGACCTCTTAAAATGTTTTAAGTAAGTTAGGTAAAAGCCACCAGTGGTGTGCAAGCCTTATGTGCAAATGCAGTACTGCCTTCCCTCATGTCAGGAGGGGAACATGAGTTGCCATTGCACTATTATAATGTTGGAGGCTATAACCAGTAAAGTACAGTATGAAGTCTTAACTGTCTTACCTTCTCAGTCCTCCAGCCATCCTGTTGTCTTTTCCAATTTATGATACTTGATCACTTAAGACAAAGTTGCTTTTCTATACATCCAAAGTTGTTTTAGTAATTGATTGTGTGTATATAAATACTGCTAGGGAATACATATAATCTCAAGCTGTTAAAAATAACGTTACATTCATCAGTTTACACAAACAATTTATTTTCTGTAGTCCCAATAGTGAATGTTGCAAAGCACTGACATTGCTGAGATTTAAACTAAACTAAAAAGAGTAGGTACGTTCGTATCTTCAGTGCTTACTAACCCAGCTGGCAAGTAAAAACAGCGCATTCAACACTGTGTGAAAACCATAGGACTAAATACCTCGTGGCTCTGAACCATTGTTACATATATGCCATATTTTTACAAAACATACAACAGATGAGTTTCTGTTCTAGCAAGTACACTTCCTTTCCTGCTGCAAGTGGCTGTATGAAGTGTACCTGACTGGGCCTTTCTGCCAGTACATAACAAACTCGAAACAGCCGGAAGAGATGTCAAAAATGGCATCTGGGTATGATCCAGATGAACTGTACTTACCAGCGGGCTTTGTTCTATATGGAGTTTATGCAAGTACTGCGTATCTTTGTGACCACTAAATGTGGCATTTTTATGTCACCCAGTTACTGCCTTCTACATGTTTCAGCTGCATCTTAGTTTAATGTGACAATGCCACTGTTGATGAACATACCTGCATACCAGTTTCCGTGGCCCAGCCAGCACTTGGTGCAGCCCTGCAGTGCAGCAGGGCACCATCTGCTCTCGTCCATTTGTGCCGAATGGTCTCGGTGTTACTGCAGTGCTACAGTAAACAGGGCACACGCGGCCTCGCCTGCTGCTTCTCAGCCGCCTTGGTTAAGACAAGGCAAAAAACGAGGTTACGGCCTGGCCTCCCGGCCGCCGCGACTCTTCCAGCGCTCACCCGCGGCTCTGCCGGAAACGCCGGGCAAAGGCCCGGGCCCAGCAGCACCTCCCGCCGCTTCCCCCACTCCCCGAGCCGGCCGCCCGCCTCAGCACCCGGCTGGGAGCCCGGAGAGCCGCTCGGCCGTGACACCCGCCCCGGCCCGCCTTTACTTCCCGTCCGGGAGCGCCGCCATCTTGTCTCGCCTCTCCTCGGTCCGTCCTATCCCGCCCTGCCGCAGCGGCGGCGGCACCGGCACCGCGAGGGGGAGGCCGAGGGAGGAGGGCAGACCACATACGCCGGCGCCGCCGCGGAGCTCGGTGTGAGCCCCGCGTTTCAGTTTACAACTGCCCCCAGCTCCTCTTCTCGTCCTGCCCCGCCGGCAGAGAACTGCCGCGCTGCTCCCTCGGCCTGGCCTCTTACGTGGGACCCTGCAGCCCCGGAGGAGAAGGAGGAGGACGGAATCCATCACAGTGTTAGCGTTAAGAACTGACACATAACCACCGGAATGGTTATATGAGGTGCTTCATTGCGGCGCTGGGAAACCAGGGGCACGCGCCCAAATCTGCCTTCGACCCCGTCACATCGCGATCGCAGTTTATACACTAAAAATTTCGTAACTAATACATATACAGCACAGATTACATCATTGACTAATACATATGCATTAACGATTACTTCATTAGTCCAGAGAGATCAGTCTCTTCTGCGCTTGCGCAGCCCCCTCTGGTGGTCGTCCCGATGAGGTAAGGAGTCTTCCTCCCCTTATTCTTTTCACCTTTCTGCTCTTCGGGCAGGCCCCAACCATTATGTGGACGCCAGCATTCTCACTTCCTCACTTGGCTTGTCCTTCTATGTTGCAATGATTTCACAAAGCTACCGATATTGCAGAGATGAAATTTGCTGCTGCTCAAGATACATGGTTTCTATTTCTAGACAAAGCTTCCTTGTAAGCAATACAAAAGTTATGAACATCTGTATTATCAAGATGCACAGTTAGACAAAGCTTCCTTGTTATAAACTACAAGGTCTTAGGCCAGACATCCTGTGCCCTTCTTGTTATTTTGTTAGTTTCTACTGCTGAGGCTACCACAGCAAAGTTACAACATTCTTTTAATATACAGAAATCTACTGTTGATTCGAAAACTTTTCAAATATGGTCATTTCTATTGCTCTATATAATCATTTTAACGTAAAATTTCACTCTTTTTCTAACAACAGAACAACGTGATGACAGACCAAACAGACAGAAAATGAGGTCCATACATACTAGTTTTAAAAAATAAATATATATATTAATATTTAGGATTAGGACTGATCCTAAGAGTGAATGAGTGGAGTCTCAGGAGTGATCCTGAGGAGTAAAGGACAGGAGGAGCCAGCACAGCAGGAGCCTCAGCCAGTTCTTGGGCCAGCAGAGCACCTCATCCAACAAAGAACCGACTTCATCAGCTGCTCCCTGACCTTTGGTTGTAAATGCCTTGCAGACCCCATTCCTCAGCCTCCCTGTGCTCTCTGTCTTCCTTCCCTCCCTTTTCTAACCACGAACAATGGTGGACTGACTTTGTCTTAGTAGTCTTACTTAGGTAAAGCCTTATTGCTGCTGCAGACAGTATGCTTTGGCCAAACCTCAGCTGTTGGGCTTTGTGAGACTAAAAAGTCTGCAAAAGGTAGTCAGGCTAGACTTGGTAGAACCTTGTATCTTGCACTAATATTGTTCATCTTTAATCATCTTTAACCTTTTCCCCTTAAGTCCTTCACTTTCTTCTTCCTGTTTCCTCCATCTTTTTCTGTTGACCAGTTTTTTTCTATTAGATTGGGGGGGGGGGCATTCTATTAGATCACCAGGGTTTTTTTCTACCCGTTGGAAAAAATATGTCAAAGTGTTGGTTAATAAAATAAAAAGGTGATGCTTACTTGAGTTACCACCATCACACTACTCAGTAGATTTGTTTTTCCAGCCTTTAATCTTCTTTATTCAGCCTGTACTACAAACAGGCAGGAATAGTCTCTAAAGTGTCCAGCAATGTTAAATAAGGCTTAGTGTGAATGAAAATTAACGTTGTAGTTCCTTAACTTCCTTGGAAAAACCCTAGTATTTCTGCTTGATTCTTTATCTGCACAACAGGAATAATAGCACTTGTTTTCACTCCCTCTTTAGGGATACTCAAAAACTGTCTAGACATAGTCCTGGGCAGCTGGCTCTAGGTTGCCCTGTTTGATCAGAGGATTGGACAGGATGAGCTCTAGAGGTCCCTTTGAACCTCAGCTTCTCTGCAATTCTGTGATTACTACAGAAGATGTGGTGAAGAGCTGACTTGCAGCTGTATACAACTGGGGTGGAGGCCACAGATGCCTCTAGGAAGACAGAAGTCCTGAACTGACAATAGCAAGTAAACAAACAAAAAGGCCAAGGAGAGTGGGCAGTTTGAGACTAATTGGCAAGAAAAATTTGCTGTTCAGCCTCTCCTTTCCCAGCCATCCTTGAGGTCTGGATTCATGACCCAAAAGAGGTGAAGCTGCAAGAAGAAAAAGCAAATGTGATGACTGAATGGTAAATATTAAACAGGAGTTTTGGAAAGTATACAGCTGGCTGTTCTTTAGTGTGAATGTCAGCCTATGGAGTGGAAAGGCTAGAAGAAAACTCCCAACAAACCTGCCCAAAGCAGTTGGTGCTGCCCTGGTGGCAGGCACTGTAGGCCAGCACCGTCCTGCAGCTTGGCAGGCCTAGCATTGCTCTAAGCAGTATAACAAAGAAACAATAGGTTAAAAAACAAAGTGATACAGTGCACAAATAAGTGGCACAGTGCTGGACCTTTTCAGCCTTTTAAAATGTCATATGCTTTATAAAGAGCAGTTCTTCATTGCATGACATTGTGCAAAGTCCTGGTCTTACAAACCTTTGCTCAGAGGCAGGTCTGACTGTTCATAGACGATTGCTCAGTGTGATGTAGGTACACTGGTCCTCCACAAGTACAGTGGCAGGGAAAACAAACACTGCTGAGTTGTTTCTGAGGTGTGTTTTCTGTTTGGAGATTTTTTTGAGAGAGATTTTCTGACCCATGTTGATCTAGAATTTGGGGTAGGTTTTTTGGTTGTGATTCATGTGGGGAGAGCAGAGCTTCTGGCTGGGTGGGTTATTTGACCATGAGCAGTCATAAAAATTTTTACCAAGGAGGTCAGTGTGATCCAGAAATGATAACCAGGAAGCACCGGAGATGGGCTTTTGTGTTTTTTCTGGTTCAGTGGACAAGCCGCCATCCAGCTGTTTTTAGCTTGTTTTAAGAATTTACAGGATTGGGAATGTAGTTGGGAAGTTCTTGACATGTGTGATTTGTGTGAGACTGTAGTTCCATTTTTCATTTTACCATATAAATGCTTCATTCTAGATATGTCTTTAGACAGCAGACTCAACTTGGAAATCGGACATAGTACACACCAGGAGGAAAATTGAAAGTTCTTTATCCACTGCGTATCTTCAGTGTCAAATGTTGCAGGTATTCAAAGAAGGATAGCTCGTCTGGTTAATTTGCAGTATTTGGGATTTATTGTGCATTGAGGTATTTTTTGCATGGTTTAACTTGATGGGGAGATATTTGTGAAAGATGACTGCAAGTTTCAGCTTTATTTGTTTTCCCATGTCTGTAAGTGTTGCACCCTCAAGATACCCTGCCCCTGAACTGACACTTGAAGTCTGCACCTTGCTTGTTCAAATGCTGGTTTAAGTTGAATTTTGCCAGAGGCAGAGTTGAGTGAAAATTTAATGTGGATTTACGCTTGTAACCATTCACACTTTGGGTAGCCACTTCTTGTTCTTCCTCAGACCTTCTGGAAATGAATGAGGTTAGCTGGTTCTTCCAAGGCTGTATCTTTGGAGTTATCCAAGGTATGGTGGAATATAGCAAAAATGTTGAAACGACTGTCTCCAAAATGTGATGTGAGCCTCACCTGTTTCCTCACTGTCCTGAGACCTGCATTCAGGAAAGTGTTTCCTTTCCCCTAGACACTACTGACACCTGGCTATGGATACCAATATTCACCATTAAAACTAATGAACTGCTGAGGCCTGAATAATCACTTAAGTCATTGCAAATAAAGATTAAGCAGGCTTAGCTGAGTAAGGCTCATTTTTAAAATGCCACAGTGGATGCACTGTCAGGAGACCTTTAAGTTGAGACCTCAGTACACTTGAAGAGGCCTCCTGTACCAGCTGGCAGCAATATTAATAGCTGCCACAACTGATTTAGGTAAAGAATGTGTTTTCTTGGAGGATTTTACCTAATGAGACATGTCACTTTGTTCACCTTAGTTTTTCCTTGTTTTGCTTTAAAAGGAAGAAGTTTTTGTTAAGCAGACATGAATACAGACAGTGTGCCTGGGTTTGAAAGCTTAAAAGAGCAGCCTACAAATTCTGGAATATAAGAGCAGGAGTCTCAACTGGGATGTCACCATGATTTCAGTGGGTGTGTGCTAACCTCCAGCAGTGAATAATCTGGACCCAAATGCTCATGGGCCAGTGTTAGTAAATAGATAATAGTGTGGGTGTTAGTACAGCAGTCTACACACATATACACATGCCCTAACTCTGCAAGGTGGAGGAGAAATTAAAACATTTATGTCAGACATTGAAGGAATAACATAACCCCAAACTGAGAAGTGTGTTCCTCTTTGACAGCACCATCCTTCTGCCAAATTGTGCCGGTGGCACTACAGCAATTAGCCAAGGAAGATCTTTCTATTGTAATTCATTTAGAAGCCCTGGTATGTTTGCTCACCTAAATGAAGCATTTAGCCCCTGCTACTATTCAGCATTTTGGGTGACAACGGCACTAATAGTTGGCATAATCACAGTGCCAGCCAAATTGCAGCAGTGTTACAGGTGTCAGGATGCTTGCTTATTTTCAAAACGCTGCACATTTCAGATCGTGCATTTCTCATTCGAATAATTACATGTTTTATATTCTTTTGCATGCTGTTAAAAATAGTCTAGAGCCTTAAAATCTTGACTGCTGCAGTGGCATGATTTTTTTACTGGCTTCAGTTAGAGTGACTCAATCATCTGACAATTAGCAATGTTTTTACAAAGCATATTTTGAAATCTACAAGGCTCATTTAGAGTAAAATCCCATTTTCTGCAAAATAAAGATTGCACTCTTCACTTTAGGATTTTACAGTGGTATTTTTTTGCCAGCTACTTGCCACTTTAAGTTTCTGTTGATTATGTAAGAATAGGATATCATTTCATTCCTGCTTGCATCTGTTTGTTGTTTTTTTTTAGTGACAGTGTCTCTTTGAATTCAGTGCAGTTTACTTGGAATTTACATGAGTATTAATATGAAAAGAAACAGGTCCCAGGTCCTGGATCCTCAGAATGGGAAGTAATAACCAAAACGTGGCTGGGAACACTGGTGTATCATGCACAAAGTCAACATGAAGAGTATGCTGTTAACATTGTAGTCAGGCTCTCAAGTGTTGCAGAAATGCAAAAATCACAGTTGCCTGAACATTTATCAGAATTTCCAGCCGTTGAATGCTTAACTGCATGATGCTAATGGTGTTGTTTCAATGTAGTTTTCTTGCTTCACAATTTAATGTATAGTTACATTATCATGTCCTCTTTACTTCCAAAGTCCCTCTACAGCTTTTATTGCGCAGCAGGGAATGTGCTTAGGAACTGTGTCAGATATTTTCTCTTTACTTCCCCTTCCTTATTCACGACTCCTCTTCCTGTCTCCTGGCCTGCACCAAAAATCTCATGTTCTTCCTTGGCCCATCCTTTCTTCTCATCATTGAGATTCACATGCTGCCTGCACTGCACCATCTGTGCTATAGCAGCTCAGTTACAACTAGTGCATGAACATGAGGCTGAAGAAGCTGCAGCCTGAGGTGCCATCAGTTGAATAAATGACTTTTTTATGACTTCAAATATAAGCACATCAGTCACCTACTTTTTCAAGTCATAGAATCATAGAATATATTGGGTTAGGAAGAACCGTAAAGATCATCTGATTCCATCCCCACTGCTGTCAGCAGGGACACCTTCCACTACACCAGGTTGATCAAAGCTCCATTCAACCTGACCTTGACCACTTAGAGGAATAAGTTAGCCACAACTTCTCTGGGCAATCTGTTCCAGGGTCTCATCACCCTCATGCTCAAGAATTTCTTCCTAATAGCTAATCTAAATCTACGCTTTTCCAATTTAAAGCTATTCCTCCTTGTCGCCCTACATGCTCTTGTAAAAGGTCCATCTCCAGCTTTCTTGTAGGCCCCTTTAAGTACTGGAAGGCTGCTCTAAGGTCTCCCCAGAGGCTTCTTCAGGCTGAGTAAGTCCAACTCTGTGCGTTTTCCTTCACAGGGAAGTGTTCCAGTCCCACGATCTTCTTTATGGCCCTCCTCTAGACCTATGCAAGAAGGTCCATGTTTTTCTTACACTGGTGATCCCAGAGCTGGATGCAGTACTCCATATGGGGTCTCACCAGAACAGAGTAGAGGGACAGAATTGCCTCCCTCGACCTGCTGGCCACACTTCTTTTGGTGCAGCCCAGGATACAATTGGGCTGTGAGCACACATTACTGACTTGCTCATACTCAGTTTTTCAGCCACCAGTCCCTGAAGTCCTTCACCTTTGGGCTGCTCGCAATCCCCCCATTACTGTTGTAGTTTCCATGTTTGGGATTGCCTCAATATAGGGGCAGTCCTGAAATCCAGGTTCAGGACCTCGCACTTGGCTTTGTTGAACTTCATGAGGTTCACATGGTCCACCTCTCAAACTTGTCAGGGTCCCTCTTGAGCGTCAACTACACCACACGTCTTGGTGTTGCCAGCAAAGTTGCTGAGGGTGCACTCAGTTCTGCTGTCCATGTTCTGACAAAGATGTTAAATAATACAGGGATCCAAATATGGACCCCTGGAGAATGCCATTCGTCACTGGTCTCAGCACAGACATTGAGCTGTTGACCACAACTCTTTGAGTACAACCATCTGGCCAATTCCTTATTCACTGAGTGGTCCACCTGTCAAATCCATGTCTCTTCATTTTAGAAACAAAGATGTTGTGCAAAACAGCATAAAATGCCTTGCAAGTGTGCAGGAAGATGACATTCCCTTATCCACAAATGCTGTAACCCTGTTGTAGGAGGACGCCAAATCTGTCAGGTATGATTTGTCCTTAGTGAAGCCATTCTGGCTGTTGATTATTCATGTATTTAAAGTCAATCAATATGCTTTGGTGCTTTCGTGTCCAAAGCCAATCTTTGGAGGTTCTGATCAGTACATGGCCAGTGACTTGACTGTTCTCAGAAAAGGTGAAAACCCAACATCTTAACTTCTTTAGGCTGTTAAAGTTTTCATAACGTTTTCAGCACACATGGAAGTATTTTGACCAAATTCCAACCTTGAGAATCACAAATGCATACAGGTAATTTTTCCCTGCACTAAATTTTCTTTACGCTTTCCATTGTTGCCTCTTGTCAGAAGCGGTCGTGCAGTAGCTATGAACTGGCATACCATTGCCTCGTTCCTGTTGGGCAGCAGCACTATTACCAGGAGTGCAAAAGGCAGAGACCACTTTATCTGCAACATGGCCACATCAGTGGGGATTACAATAGGAGCAGTGGGACAGAGGAGAGATTTCTGCACTGGCCTGACATGGGCCATTATGGGGAGCTGAGGCAGAGACAGGCTGAAGGGGTGCAGAGAGTCTCTTCTCACTAATCTGGTGGATTCCACACCCTTTATAATTGCAGTCACAGTGGAAAATGCAGCTGCCTGTGTGGCTGGTGATTAGGGGTTCCTCAGATTGGAAAAGTGACTTAGACATCTCAGCTCTCATGTTTACGCTTAACTAAAGTCCTTGGTGTGCATGTAGGAGCAGTGCTAGAAGTTCTGCAAAGGCTGATTTCACCAAGTGAATGGCAGTGGTTTTTACCAGTTATTTATAGCTTTATCTACACAGCCTGAGCATTCATTTGGCCTTCCAAAACCTCTTTTTTCAGTGCACCTTGCACTGTGCCAGAAGTTGGAAGTAGTCTGGAGGACCATCGCAAGAATGACTAGAGGACTAGAAGAGCTTGGTTTGTTTGTCCTTAGGGAAAGAACAGGTATAAATGAGTCTAATACGCAGCAAAATATGACTGGGTTTGGAAAACTTTCACCCTTCCATGGGCCAGTGTCATCTCCAGACATAGTCCACATTTGTAACAGTGAGTTGGACAGCTGTCCCCAGTAGATCCTAATCTCATATAAGGTCTGGCCTCCACAAAAGCAGCCAGGGTAGATCTCCTGAAGCTGCTTCCAGCCCTATTATCCTTGCTCTTGCAGGGAATGCATAGAGGAGCAATCTAACAATGTTGTTGGATCACTCAGGTAGGGATGAGTTTATGTGTCAGGTAGGCATCAGACTAGTTCACCTTTTGACGCGCTCTCTGCCCTCAAGTGTAAATTTTAGAACACTTGTGTTCGGGGTTTTTTTTAGCTCTGCACTTAATCCTGTTGTTGGTACATCGATCGAGCTCTGCCACTACAACCATTTGCTAAAGCAAAGATGCTTTTACTTTTCTAAAGACTTTTTCCAAAGTTAAAGGAATTCATATAATTTCACTGGCTTCCATACTGTGCAGCCATTGCATCTTGATGAATTCAGACTTCCCGTTTTGCATTTCATTTCAGTGCATTCTGTGAGACTAATTAGAATTTACTAGGAAATTGAGTTTTTCTGAATTATTTTTCTAATTTATCTTTCTTGATCATGTTTTCTATTTCTTTCAAAAGAATTTGCAAAGGGACAAAAAAAAAAAGGGGGGGGGATTTGAGACAAGGAGGCACAAAATGGAATACAAACCTTTACAAATAAGTAGAATCAGTTCTAAGCAAGTTTGATGGCTTTGTAACAGTAGCAATGGAAAATGACTGAGGTACATGTTTCACAGAAAAAAAAATGGTGGAGTGCAGCTAGAAAACATAATGAGAATCCTTGTATAAGATAAACCATTGTAGTTGGCATACTTTTAGGTCCTTATGACCTTAGTGCAAAAACAAGTGTAAGAAAAAACAGGATAGAAAAACAGGACATATAGATAGAGTATCTGAAACTAGCAGATGTTCAGGATGGGCTGCAGCTAAGCTAACTGGTAAGTAGGACAGGATGATTATGTCTGCAGTCTTACCAAACCAGTTAAGCTGGTGTAAGCATTATCTACTGCACGTGCATCAAAGACTGCCAGAAGTGATGAAGATTGTTTGGAAGAAGTAAACGACCCTCAAAGACCACCACCACCACGTTTCTGTACACATCACAGTATCACAGTATCACAGTATGCTAGAGATTGGAAGGGACCTCAAAAGATCATCTAGTCCAATCCCCCTGCCGGAGCAGGAACACCACATGCGGGGAAACTTTCTAGAAGAATGATGTGATACAGAAGTAGCCTCATGAATATGCATGTATGTACGTAATGAATATGTATGTTTAGTGACTATATAAGGATGGCTTGTTTAGCAATTCGGGAAACACACTAGGAGGAGCTATCCCCCGTGTCTCCTGGCACCACAATAAAGAATACCTGCTTGTCAACTTTATTGGCGAGTTCCTGGAGATTTTCCCTAATCAGTAGAAACAGAACTAAATGGCAAATGTTTCTCTTCAGTCTCCTCTTAGCATTTAGAAAAAAAAAGCAACTAAGAACAAATTCTATCATCTTCATATTAATCAGGAGAGAAAGTGTCCTCAGCAGCCTCTCTTCAATCTGAACCTCATGTGGAAGTTGATGTAACAACTTTCAGTAATGATTTAAGTGTCACATCTGTTACTGAAAAATAAAAACCTAGTAGGTGAGTATTCCTCCATGAAATGTTAACCTTTTGTAAAGACCTATTTACACGTCAAAAAGGCCCAAAGGCATTTTTAGCTGATGTACATCAGCATAGGCCCAGCTATGCAGTTTTACCCACCTATTCTGTTTTACACCACTCTCCATATTGGCAATCTTGCCTCTGGCTATGTAGAACTATAATCTGTAGATCCTTAGATTGGCACTGTGGATGTGGCCAAGCAATCCTCAGCACGTTAAAAGCTGTGGACCAGGATTTTCTTTCTAAGGAGGCCTCTTTCTGAAGACATATCCTTTAACATTGCTCAGTTTTGATGATGAGCTTCCTAAGATTGCTCAGGATGACCAAATTGAACAAATTTATCTTCTAATAAAGCTGCCAGGACTCATGTTGCTGAGGTCCTCCCAGAACCTAACATCTCTTCAAAATCTTCACAGAAATTTGGGAGGAAGTGAATTGCAAGCAGAGGTTTTGCACCTATGGTAGCCTGAAGTCCATTGCCTCTGCAAGACGTGGGAGCAGGTCCTGTCTGCACATAATTGAGTGGGTTAGTTAGAGTACTGTTAGCCTATATACAGACCTTACTTTGGGGTGAATAGCATATTTCAGCATAAGTCCATGCTTGTCTGACCTAAACTGAATTAAAATAAGCTGAGTTTAAACTAAGGGATGACTGATTTTTCTGGCTTTTGCACTAAATCAGCTACATTAGGTTTTAAAACACACTTTGAAAGAAGACCCTACAACTCTGCATGCAGGCAAGCCTTTAAGCTTCAATTTGTTTGTGTGATATACAGATCAGAGAGTACAAAGGGCATCTTTGTTCTCCTCCCAGCTCTGATCCACACGTCTCTTTCTTTCTTCACTGTTATTTTCTGCTGGACCCATGAGGTCATCTCAGTTTGACTATTCATTTGTGACTGCAATAATAATTTTTTAGAAGATGTCACATGTGGTGAAAATTCCTGTCTGAACACTGTTAACAGCATGGTGAAAGACAGGCTGATCTTCACCTGGCCAGAGCTGGAAGCAGATTCTGGAGATGCTGTTTTACTCATCTGGGACTGATCTCAGTTTGTAGCCTATTTGCCAGCATGACATGCCATCAGATTTCCAGAATACTCGATGGGAGGATTTGCGCTTTCAGCTGCACACTGATGAGTGCCCCTCTGGTTCCCCTCCCCCAGCTTATTAGCATGCATGTCTCCCCTTATTAGTGTTCGTCATTATGTGAACATCTGGTAACTATTCTGTTTTCCTTCTCCTCAGAAAGAGGGCTTCACAGCCATGAGGAAAATTAGTATTACGTACAAGCAATTTTTAATACTGACTCCAGGTCCATTAATTTTTTTCATTATCGTTATCATCATTACCATGGCAAGGGTGGGCAGGTAGGCTGCAGGCCTGATTCCCATCTCACTTGGAGAGTATAGAGGGAGTAAAACTCTTCCAAAGGCAGCAGGGTTACACCAATGCAAGCTGGGGTAAGTGCAGATCAGGGTCTGACTCATTACAATTTTTTTTTTCATGGCTGCCTTTAAAATATGAGTAGTTTCTCTTCCAAATCCATTTAACTGTAATTAACTGTAATGAAGTTGTGGGGTTTTGGTTTTTTTTTTCTGCTTGTATTTCTCAAATACATGCTCCACCAAAGATTTTAAATGACCCCTCTGGCTACATATCTTGTAATCAATGTAGAAATTATTTCTCTCAGGTATGTAAGGAGAAGGTGAAAAAGAGATAATTGGAAACTAGACATATTTGCTGAGGTCCTCACTTTGATTTTTTTCCTTCAATAGATGACTGGTTAAGATGGAACACACATTTTTAGTGGATCATGGTTATATTCAGTACTCTCAGCCAGGTCGCAAGGCTTCACGAACTGTCTGAAATATTCCAGAATTTAGATCTCCCACCTTCCCTCTGTATTGCTATACTGGCTTATTATTTTTCATTTTATTTTAATCTCACATTCCAAAGAAAATGAGTTTAAAACAAATCAATAGAACACTTCTAAATGAACAGAAGCCTTTAACGAGTTAGATGATGTGAAAATTAAGGAAATGCTGGGAACAAAATGCCAAGAGATAAATATCAAAACTGGTTTTGAATGTTGAGTTACTTCCCTGTCTTCGAAATGGACACACACATAGAGTGATTAATTGCCTGAACAAAGTCAATGAAATACTAAATCTTCTGCTTATTTTTAACCTGTGGGATCACATTTTCATTTCTGGATTTATTATTCTTAACCGTGTACCACTAGAGGGTGCTCAGATAGCAGTATTTCTGGGAATTTATAAATCATTATTTCTGGAATTTTTTGCTTATGTGAAGCTAGGTGTGGCTTTAATTCTCATCTACTTACTGGGTCTGGCTGGTTTGTTTGTTTGCTTGTTTTTTTCCCCTCTGTCTCTATTTAGAGCTTCTGCAAGCTGAGAGACCCTTGAATGAGTTTGTAGTTCATCATCTTGATGCTATTTTAATAGCATTCGTCAGCACAGCACAGATAATCTCACTGTGTCACTCCTCACATCACGGCCAAACATGAATTATTGTGCCACAGGCATGAAAACAGAATTAAACATAAGCTTCCAAATATTTAAATTGGACTTGGTAGAATCTGAGGATCCAGAACCATTTCAGGGTAAGCAAATCTGTGGTACTTGCCTCACTGCCTATTCTACCCCATCCCAAAACTAAGTGTATTTGTCTTCTCTGGATTTACCAACTTCCATTTCCCATGCAAGGAGACATTCCATGTCTAAAATTACTCACTTTGTCACCCATACTAAAAAGTCTAAGCAAATCCACACCATTTGCATAAGCCTCATGCATGATGTGTGTTGCATCTCTTCCAATAAGTACATTTCGCTGTGCTGTGTAATATCACCATCCTGTGTCAAAAAACCTCCACTAGGTGAGAGCCTTTGTTGTGAATGTAGAAACCTTGAATGTAGACTGTTTATACATTCTCCAGGAACAAGGAGAGGATGTTTTCCACAACCACAAGAGATGAATAACAACCAGCCCTGTAGCTGAACTAGGCTTTAGCACCAATTAAGTAATATGTGAAATATCACATACTTAGAAAGTGTCAGCAAAACCCAACCAATGTTAGATTTTTCCATTTCTGCTCCAGTCTATAAGATAGGTCAAGACCTTTTCAAGAACAGTTATTTAATTAAATGTAGGTATGAGATATTCTAGCTTAAAAAAGAAAACCCAGGCTCACCTTTTAGGGGATTCCTGGAATAAATAGGTTGGAAGGAAAGAGAGAACCAGTTGGACAAGAAATAAAACATGTGTGACTGTGGACCATTCACTATATTCACCATGTCAAGTGCAAGGTCCTGCACCTGGGTTGGAGCAATCCCAGGCACAGCTACAGGTTGGGCAAAAAGAGATTCAGAGCAGCCTTGCGGAGAAGGACATGGGGGTGTTGGTCGATGAGAAAATGAACATGAGCCGGCTGCAGTGTGTGCTCGCAGCCCAGAAAGCCAACCGTATCCTGGGCTGCATCAAAAGGAGCGTGACCAGCAGGTCGAAGGAGGTGATCCTGCCCCTCTACTCTGCTCTCGTGAGGCCTCACTTGGAGTACTGTGTGCAGTTCTGGTGTTCTCAACATAACAAGGACATGTAACTGTTGGAACAAGTCCAGAGGAGGGTCACGAGGATGATCAGGGGGCTTGAGCACCTCCCATATGAAGATAGGCTGAGAAAATTGGGGCTGTTCAGCCTGGAGAAGAGAAGACTGCGTGGAGACCTCATAGCAGCCTTCCAGTATCTGAAAGGGGGCTATAGGGATGCTGGGGAGGGACTCTTCATTAGGGACTGCAGTGATAGGACAAGGGGTAATGGGTTAAAACTTAAACAGGGGAAGTTTAGATTGGATATAAGGAAGAAATTCTTTACTGTAAGGGTGGTGAGGCACTGGAATGGGCTGCTCAGGGAAGCTGTGAATGCTCCATCCCTGGCGGTGTTCAGGGCCAAGTTGGACAGAGCCTTGGGTGACATGGTTTAGTGTGAGGGGTCCCTGCCCATGGCAGGGGGGTTGGAACTAGATGATCTTAAGGTCCTTTCCAACCCTAACTATTCTGTGATTCTATGATTCAGAGACCGGTGGGAAAAAACAGATGGCCTCTGTGAAGAAAGAAGTCAGGAAAAGTGCCTGACCAGCCTGTGGATGTGTATCTGAGTGCCTTTGCAGAGTTTTTACATAGCTGGGCTAAGAATGTAATCTTTCAGGGACGAAGACAAGGAATTTTCTCAAGAGTTTCAGTGAATTCAGTCCCTTTGATTCTGGACTGTACTTCTGATCCTTTTCTCCATTGCCCCTCTGTAGAATAGGGTATCACATTTCTTCAAGGAAGTTTTGTTAACCTTCGGCTGAAGCAAGTGTGTCTGTGTAATGATAGCCTTATTAACTGCTAGCAAATGCTAAACTCCTCCTTGTACAAAAGATGATGAGAAGGCAATCCATCTGCCTTCAGTATTTCCTGTCAGTCTCATTTCAGAGCCATGTGAGTAAAAGAGCAGAAGTAGCTGCAGATGGTGACCTTCTTGCAGTGGACAGTAATATCATGTGAATGCTGTTAGATTAATTTCAGTTTGATCATCCGGTTACTTTTGGCCATGAGGTAGGATAGGCATGTGATGATGGTCATAGATAGGAAGAGGCAGAACTGCTTTGAGACAGTTTTGCTCCCTTGGTTGTATTTGATCATTCCTTGTTTCCAGTTGATGTCTCCTGTATGTAGAATCATACCTCTGGTTATGCTTAGATGACCAAGCGATCCCAATTGTCCTTTGAGTGAACGGTCACTGTCACTATTTACTCTTCCAAGAACTCCATCAGATAGATGGAGAACATTATCAACCTTTAAAAGAGCAATTTGATGGAACAGGGATAGAGCATAAGCCAGAAACATGATGTAAGGGGTCACCGTTTAATTGCAAGACAATTAAGTAGAGAAAGCAAACAGCATAGTCCACAATCTTGAAGGTGAAAGGAGGATGGTGAGAGAAGGCAGTAGCTTGAAAAGCAGTTATTGGTGAAAGGAAAACATGGCAAACTGTTTTTTTTAAATAGAAACAAGGGTGTATCCCTGTAGGCAGGTGGGGGGGAAAGGGCAAAAACTGTAAGGAAGAAACTCCCTAAAGAGAGAAGAGGAGAAAGATACAAAAGTAATGGGATTAATTTTGATGTTTGAAGGGAAACTGAGGCAGTATAGTCTCTGCAAAATCACATCTCTCTTTTAGTTAAAATTAACTGGTACTGTCTTAAGTCTAAGGCAGAGTCATGTTTTCCTGGAGTTTGTTTCCTTCTTTAGCTGCAGTTGTGGTATTTCTTATTATCTGAAATTACCTACTATGGAAAAATAATCACTCTCAAACAGTACATTGAGAAGCCCATTATGTCATTTTAAAGGTCAGATTTTAAAATTGATTTGAACTTGATTTATTAATATAAGCCTGGAAACATAGCACACAGTGATTTCTGACTGCAAATAAAGAATATTTTACCTGCCTGACTTGTGGGTGAAAATGGTCTGAATCAGCAAACGAGTTGCACATATCTGTATGTGATTGCAAATGGTCTGCATTCTAAATTGCAATGCAGAATGCAAAAGCCTGGGTATTTTTGCATTTGGAGTTCATTACATTTTCTAGAAAGTGTTTTCAGGAGTTGGTAGGACTGCTCTCTGATCTGAGATTTCATGTGGTCATTCTGTTACCAGAAAAATGTTGGAGAGGAGTAGTAACTTTCATACCCTTTGTCCTTCACATCGGAAGCCTTCACTCAACTGAGTGGTGGCTTTACCTCTGTCTGTGACTTTTGCCAGGAGTGCGTTGCTTTGGAGATCTCATGGTCTGTGTGTTACGACAAGCATATAACCTTTCCAACCTAAGGGGCCTACGAGCAGATTGATCAGTCTGCCTCTTCTAAAGGAGGACATGTAACAGCTGTGACCACAGCACCTGATTGAGCCCAGGGTGCTCTGCCATGTTCCCAGGAAAGAAGCCCATATATAGCTCTACAACATAGCCATGTAGAGCACATACAGCAATCCAGCATGATGACAAAGATGGAAGCAAGGTGGGTAGGAGCTGGTTTCCACCCCTCCAGCAATTCATCCACACCTCTATGCAGTCTAATGGCTGGATGAGCTGCAGCCTGCAGCCAGGCTGGGAGCCCTAGGCTTGGCAGATGTCATGTTGCACTTCCTGACTAAACTGTTCATATGCAGCCATTCATTGATCCACACCCCACAGGTTCGTGAACTTCAGGCTACCTTCAGGACACTGCGCCTCTTTGTTGCTGTGCTTCCAGCATTGTACCTTGAACCAATCACAGCCTTACATACTCTCATTTGCTCTGTATGAAAGACTTCTCTGCCCTTTTTGAAGATGTTATTTTAACACCCCTATGAAGAGATGATTTTACCACAGCTGGGAAGAGAAACTAAACTCTTGGATGCTTTCAAGTCGTATGCATTGTTTGTGGAAATGAGCAGATTTCAGCAATTTACCTCAGGCAGAATTGTGCAGTTATGAGAAAAATGTGTAGTTTTGCCACCATATTCCTTCATGAACTGGTATGGTTTGGGTTTTGGTTTTGTTTCTGCTTTGTTTTGTTTTTAAATTGTTGTTGAGCCTTTCTGTTCATGCTCTGGAAATCGTTTTTCTCCAAGCCTTCCACAACTACACCTAACTTTGTAGACACCATGAGACAAGCATAGGCATTTTAATGAAGAATATACAATTTTATTGTGACACAGAGTAGAACAGTTCAGTGATTTTTTTTCTCTGGCAATTGCTGTATCGAGTAGATCTTCACAAAAAGGTTTTCTAAATTAAATCTCTCTAGTCATTCCTAGGTAATGTAATGTTACTCTTTCTTGTATGTGCTTACATTAATTCAGCAATGCATATAATAGAAAGTAGAAAGGTCAAGAAGAGGGCTGAACTTTCTGAACTGAGGATATTTGTAGCTAGGCATGACTTGCAGATCTGGATATTGACAGTCTGATGCAATGGCTCTGAGTTAGACACTGTGGCATGCAAATACAAGAATTCTTGTGCTGCGTCTGTCTTCTTAGTTGTTAAGGAGTGATTGTGTTTGTGCAGATTCATAGCATTATTGCAGAGATGAAAAAATCATATTATTTCTATACAATGAGCGGGATAGTGTTTTCTCAGTGCTATAACACTGGAGAGATTTAAAATGTACCTGTTAAAATATTTGTATTCTAGCAGGTGCAGAAACATTAATTTGTAAACATCATATTAACACATGTTTTGCACAGGCATATTGTCTTTTGTCCCATAACCCCGATGACTTTTAAAAATGTTAAGGACTCATGAGTGGTTTTATTCATCAGCTGCCTTGGCATAAGCCCTGGGCCTGTCCATCCATGTACGGGTGTTGCAGTCTGTGATGTAATCATCATCTTTGACAAAGGATTGCTTACAGCATAGTCCTGCTATGGAGTGCTCTAAAAGAGTGAAATACATGGTTTTGTGTCTGAAGCATTACCCTGAGGTTTTACAGGCACAAACCAACTCATGTCACTTCTTTCTTTTGTGCCCATGGCAAGTAGCTGACTTCTTCAAAGTGCTGTAGCTCTTGAAAGCCATGCTCATGTCTCTCCAGGAGGAAAGATATCTTCAGCAAGAACACAACCTGCCAAAATGAAACAAGAGGAATTTCCCTTTAATGGCTAAGATGAATCCTATTTTATAGCAAAACACATGTCAGCAAATTCCCAATGCTCTCAGTTAGTGTTTGCTTGTGGGAAACAGTAAAAAAGGGTAGAGAACTTTGCTTGAGCTAGAGAAGATTTTTATTTCGCGCAGCTTTCAGTACAAGTTTGGTCTGCAACACCTAATTTTTTGAAGACACAGCAGTACAAGTCAGAAATTACTGGGTTCCATAAAGCTGTTTTCCAATTAGATGATGCCGCTTTCATCTGATTTTATTAGTGGCACTGTGTCGTGGTTTAAGCTCAGCCTGTCACTCAGAAATCACGCAGCTGCTCGCTCACTCCCCCCATTTCCTCCCCCTGCTCCCAGAATGGAAAGAATGTAACTCCCACGGGTTGAGATAAGAACAGCCCAGTAACTCAGGTATAACACAAACCACTGCTGCTGCCACCAATAATAATAATAATGATAAGGGAAACAACAGGGGAAGAGAATACAACCACTCACCATCCGCTGACCGATACCCAGCCCAACCGAGCAGTGATCTGGGCCTTCTGGGTAACTGCCCCCAGTTTATACAATGGACATGATGTGCTGTGGTATGGAATACCCCTTTGGTTAGTTTGGGTCAGGTGTCCTGTCTCTGCTTCCTCCCGGCTTCCCCTCCTCCCTGGCAGAGCATGAGACTCAGAAAGTCCTTGGTCAGAGTAAACATTACTGAGCGACAACTAAAAACATCGGTGTTATCAGCGTTGTTCCCAGGCTGAAAGTCAAAAACACAGCACTGCACCAGCTACTAAGAAGGAGAAAAATGACTGCTACTGCTGAACCCAGGACACTGTTTATTCCAGAGTCACGAGACAACCATGGGATCCATCAAAGCCTTGTGTGCCTAATAATGAGAGAACAAAGAAAAATGTCTTCATGTGAACTTCCCTGACAAAAATACCTGCCCTTAGGTGTCCTAAATATATTAAGGAAGATAAAATCTTGTCTGAAATATGTGATGAGGTATATGTTCCATGTTTTAGTTGCAAATGGCTCAGTGCTGCTTAATTCTGCCAGACTGGCTCCTTGAGTTGAGTGTTTAGCTATCTTTAGATCTTCTTCAAAATGTGACATAGTGTTCTCTTCTGATTTGTGGTAAGTCTAGAGGAAAGTGATATCTCTCATGAGTGTTTGCTTTGTGTGATGTTTGTGGCCTTCTGGCTTGTAGTTTACAAATTCTCCTGTGCTATTTTTATACTGGTTTTATAGTTCATTTTATTTATTTCATAAGAACAAAAAAGAGCCCAATCAAACTATCAGTTGAGGACAGATAAACTGGTTAAAGAAAAAGCCTAAACAGTAAATTGATTGTCTGCCAACCAAATGAACCACTTCAAGGCAAGACAAGGAGCCACTGTACATATCTGATGCAGTTTATAGGATCAGCTGATATGTACTTAAAATGTTACAGCATTGACTACATACAAAGATTACACTATAAATGTTTAGCTAGGGCAAATCAAATAATTCATACACTCTGACACCTATAGATAACAGCAGAATTAATTAAGGATCCTGCAGACCTTTACTCATGCTAGCAGTCCCAGCAAAGTCAAAGGCTTTCAGGACTACCTAAAGCCTGCTGAAAACTCTTTGAACTGAGACCTCTCTCAAGTGGCCTGTGACCATTTCATGCCATGACAAAACTCCTCTGTGCTTTTTGTTTTTTTGTCAGAAAAGTCCTTGGAGATGTGCAGCAGTGTGGGACAGAATTAGCCCTTCATTTCATCTGAGGGCTTTTGAAGCAGAGGAAGAGCTTGGAAAGCAGCTTTCCAGTATCTGAAGAGGGCCTACAAGGATGCTCTTTATCAAGTTCTGTAGCAATAGGACAAGGTGTAATGGGTTTGAACTTAAACTGGGGAACTTAAGGTTAGATAGAAGGCAGAAGTTCTTTACTGTGAGGGTGGTGAGACACTGGAACAGGCTGCCCAGAGAAGCGGTGAATGCTCCATCCCTGGCAGTGTTCAAGGCCCAGCTGGACAGAGCCTTGGGAGACATGGTCTAGTGTGAGGTGTCCCTGCCTATGCCAGGGGGGGGTGGAACTAGATGATCTTAAGGTCCTTTCCAACCCTAACTATGATTCTATCATTCTATCATTCTATGATTCTGTGATTCTATGATTCTATGAAATAAGATGTGTATACAAGAACCAGGCACTTAAAATGCAACATAAAGCCCAAAATAAGTAAAATTTATCATTATTAATACTATTACTAATACTATTGGTAAATGACACTTCCATTCTGAAGAATGGTTCTTTCTTAGCCAGTGACAAAAGCAATGAATTTCTGAGTACACATTACAGGACAAATCTCCATCAGGCAGTGTCCTATTCACCCAGCTGTGAATACACAGCCATAGCGTCTTGTTAGATATCTATTTGCCTCAGCTTCTGATGTCAACCTTTAATGTTTGTTGGGGTTTTTTTTGCTGTTTGTCCTTGCGATGACCTGGAAACCTAAGGCGAGATTAAACCCAAGACAGTGTATAAGGTCTGGCTTAAAAAAAATAGTGAAACTGTGTTCTATGCTCCAATTCAGCTTGCAGTCTGGCAAATCGTGGCCTCTTCAGGATTAATGTTCTAACTTATATGTGAGTTATGTGTGTTCAGGGATAAAAATTCTTTGTTCATTTTAAGCAATGCTAATTTTAGATTATTTCCTCTCTGTTAAGATCTAGCAGCATTTTTAATGCTGGCCAAATATAAATGAAAAAAATAAAGAAAAACTTTTTGTCTAAGTGGCAAAACCATCCTAATCCTGCCTACTGTGAGATCAGTGGAGGAAATTCTGATGTGACTGAGTATGCCATTCATGGGACCAGATCTGTCTGCAGGACCAGAAACATTTTATTGTGAGCTTTGCTAATGCCAAACAAATGGTCAAGTGGAAACTTAATCTGAGCTCTGGAGTCTGCCTAAGCCTAGGAAGACCAAGCTCTGGTCCTTGCAATTGAGTCAGGAAGGAGTGTCTGGGCAAGGACACCTCAGCTTGACCACCAGCAGATACCTAGAGCTTGTCTCTTCACAAACTACATGTGGATTCTTTGGGCTGAAGCTAGAGCCAGGCTGCAGCCAGCTAAAGAGGCAGAAACAGATTTTGGGCCTTGCTGTATCTAGATCTACTGGTCTGGTGCTGGAGTTTGACGTTTGCTTCTGTTGACTGGGGAATTCACCAAATGAAAGCAGTATTCTGGATCTTATCTCTGACAAGTTTTGGATACCTCTTGAAAGAGTTCCCAAATCCACAGAGCAGGCATTTCACTTGCCTAAGAAACATGAACTCTACTGCTGTCACAGTACAATTCAGGCACAGAATATGTACTCAGGCAAGTCCACTCAGGCTGGTATGCAAAAACCCACTTTTTCTTTCTCTTTGTGTGATCGCAATAATATCTCAGAAATGGGCTCCTCACAAACGGGTTTGTGGATGATGGGAATTTTAATAACAGATTTATGCACAGCAAAGAAAATTGCAGAGGCCAAATGCAGAACCTAACAGGCTACATGCAAGAAAGAGCAAAGTAGGCAGCATAGGAAAGAAATGGGGGACTTCAAGAGCAATGAAAATATTGAAAATCACCTCCTTGGTACTAAAAGAAGAAAGTCTCAGGAAATTAGCATGAAAATGCAATCTGAAGGAGAGTTGAAGCCTGTGTATGTTACCCACTAGGAGGCACAATGTTTTCATACTAGAATTAAAGATGCTATTCAAGAGGCTGGAATGTACTTACAATGTTCTCAGAACACAGCAAAAGCAAATTAAAAATGATGAAATAGATTAGCAAAAAAAGGAATAAAAGTCCATAAAGTTCGAATGAAGGACCTAATTCCATCCCTATCAAAATATAAATAGCCACATTCCCATTAAGTTCAGTGGGAGTATTATAATGAGACTGAAGTAAGGTCCTTAGTACATGCTAAAATCTACATACATGCAAAATGCACTTAAAAAAAATAAAATTATTTTTTGTTTTACTTTTCTTCTAGAAGAAAAGTAGGCAGAAATAATCCCCTATATTTGGGTTGTTTTCCCAGAAACAAAGACTGAGTTACTTTTTATCTCCTAAAGCACTGCAATTAGTGTCAGCAGTCTGGTCCCAAGTTACAGGTGAATAAAAAGTTGAGAGGACCTGTGTCTGTGCTCTTTGCTGACAGCACGATTGCTGCAGGATGGTGTCCTCCTTTCAGGATACACACAAAATGACAATTGTCTGCCACATACTAAGTTGTTAGTGATGAGGCTGAGCCTTCTGTGTTTCTCATGTCAGCTTCTCAGAGCTTGCAAAGAATTGATGCTTTGGCTGGTCTCAGCATTCCTCTAGTGAGTCTTCAAAAGTCATATCAGCTTGAAGGGGATGGTACAAGGAGAAATGCAGAGAAAGGCCTGCATGGGAACTGCAAAAAGTCTATGTGGCTGTATTCAAAACTTAGCATTGTGACACATTTGAGCCCTTGTGTCCATGTAAGTACCTCACCTTGATCATGATGCCATGTCTGGGTGAGATCCATCCTCTTTTTCCTGGGTCTTTATTGGGAAGGCAGCCTAGCTGAACAAAATTGCAGGAGTAAGAGGCATGCTTTAATTAGTCCCTAATTTTTCCCGCTGGGGAAAGCAGGGTCCCAGGGCAGGCTGTGACAAACCCTTGAAATAACTGGGCAAAGCCAGTTCTGAGGCTTGCAGCTGGCTGGTTGACACCTGGCACTTTTGCGGAGGTGCTGAAGAGGAAAGGTTATACCTCCTCTGAGACCTGTACCAGGGCCACAGTTCCAGGTGTACAAGAATATGACTGTGTGCAGCTGAGGCTGTAGCAAACCTCCCATTCACCTCATCTATGCAGGACAAAGACCTTTGGGAGACTACCAAAGACATGGGCTCCCAGACAGCTGTTCTTGCAGATGTATGGCCACAAAGTGGGGGGATGTTGAGGACATCTCCATATGTGCACTATCTAGGACTTATGGGGGGCTCAAGGACTGTTTGCTAACTGTGTGTCTTCACCCCTAGAAATAGGGCAGCTCTTCACAGTCCTTAGCCTCAATCTGACAGAACTTGCTGACCCACGCTGGTTCTGCTTCTCCTCTCTAGAAATGATTTTCTGCACAGGTTCAACCCTTTGCTTATGTTTTGTATTGTGGTCTGTAGTTTTGCGGGGGCAGCTACTGTGACTTGATCATTACTTGTCCCACAGCTCCCAGTCATCTTTAATATTGCTCTGCTTTTGTGACATTCAAGTGCTGTCCACTATCTTGTCTGCAAGCCTTTGACCTTTCTGGGTAAGGACTGGTTTTTATTGCATGCTGAGTGTCATGTAGAACTCCCTCACTGAGGCCTTGCATACCACTACAGAGCAATAAAAGTAATGATGATGTTAATAAACTCCCAAGAAATAGCAGTATTCCATAAGGAAAATCAGGCACAAGCTGTTCTTAAAGCATGAAGGAAAGAGCAAAGCGAATCATGTCCAGTCAAGCCCAAAGATGTCATTCCCAAGTTGATGTGTTCCACCTACCCAGTACTTGCTGCAAACTAAAACACCCCAAAGATGAAAGTAGGCTGCTTGACGTATGCCTCTGGTCCAACCTCTAGCAGTTGGGATTTGATACAAATCAGGGCCGTTCTGCCCTCTCTCAATCCAGGGCAGTCTGTCTCCCTTCTCCTCAACTGTCAGGCTGATTTTGCCCAAGGATCCTGAAAACCATCAGCAAACAGCTATCTGCTTAGGGATGGATTTATCGCTCTCTCTAAGGGGTTTGCCTCTTTCCGAAGGCTGTGTAACTATTAGCATACTGAACCAAGCCAGGCTCAGAGAACACGGTTCATCTTACTTTCCCCGAGCGCTTTTCCCCGTTACTGAATGTTCCTGATCGGGGCAGAAAACGATCTGTTCGGGGCACTGGCACGGGGGGAGGCCGGGGGGCCGGGGGCAGGGACAACTCTGTGAAGCCGGTTTGTCCTCCTTCCCCAGCGGAGCCCCGGAGCACGGACTCATTTTCCTGGAGCGCTTCCAGCCCGGCGGGGTGGCGGGGGAGCTCCAGGGGGGAGGCCCGGCCCCGGGGGAGGTGCCGGCGGCATCGGCGGGTCCCGCCCCTCTCACCTGGGCAGCCGCACCGTAGCGCCGATCCCACTCCCTTTCGCTCCTTGGAGGATGAACGGGCCGGGGACGAAGGTAAAGGGTAGCCGGGCGGGTCGAGGGGCAGCGGGGCGATGGCGAGGGATCCCCCGGGGCGCCCGGAACCGCGGCACAGCGGCGGCGGGTGCTAGCAGTTTTCGGGTGGCCTCCAGCTGCGGGCGGCACCCCGGGGCCGGTGCAGAAGTGTCCGAGTGCTGGTGCTGCCGCAGCGCCTGCTGACCCCGCTCAACACGGTTTGTCTCGCCCGGAGCTGCGCTCAGCTATGCCGGCGCGCAGCGCCGGAGGCTCTCTGCGCATGCAGGGACCACTCGAGTGCGGTTTTCTGCCCAGATACTCCCGCACAAGAATAAATCAAGGGAGTTGTGTTACTAAAGTAACACCTACCAAAGAACAAGCTTCCTATGAAGAAACGAAGTCTTGATGGAAGACTTTTCAATGCTGGTAGGAGCGCCACTCTTGCTTAACTTTTGTTCTCCAGTTCTCTGTCCACCAAAGCAAAGGGTTTGGTGAAGAGCAGATAACTAAGCCTTTTAAATGTGATCGGATCTTGTTATAGTAGAAAATTTGCTTGTAACCACAAGTATCTGTCCACTGTCCTGCAAAAAGTTGAGCTCCTCAAGGGGAATAATGTTAACACATAGGGCTAATGCCGTTGGCTGAAGCCTGTAGTTACCGTGCTATATGTTACTCTTCCTCTTCACAGCAGTGTAGTAAAGGGTTGCTGTGTCTCCCGAGAATATGCTGATATTGACGACAGTGGCCCATTTTAGGAAAAAGTCCTGCAGGTGTCTGTCCCCAGGAGGGAATCTGCATCCCTGGGGCAGCTCATCACCTATCAGCACTGAGGAGCAAACACCCAGGACTGCATCTTCTCCTGCCCCTGGGGAGAAAGAAGCAGCTGCAGACAGGGGAGGACAGAACCGGTAGCTCTTCCCTGCTCACACACAAAGGGATGGAGAGGCAGAGTGCAGGAAGGTGCATGCCCCTCCATGCCCTCTCGATAGAATCTGTGCCTCACTGCCTTTACAGTGGCACAGACTGCTGGTGGAAGGGTAGCCAGACTGAGTTCCCTTTTCAGCTCTGCTTCGAGTGAGCTTGCAAAATTTCCATCGAATCACAGAATGGTTTGGGTTGGAAGGGACCTTAAAGTTCATCTAGTTCCAACCACCTGATACAGGTAGGGACACAGTCTAGAATGCAAAGTATCCCACAGACTTCTGGGGAAAACTGGGATAGCTGGCATTGTCCAAGCCAGTCAAAATCTGACTGTAAGAGGAGGCCAAAGATGGGGTTTATGGTATGATTAGGAGGCAATCCCAGCAAAACCTTTCTGTCTGAGCAATACCTACCTAGGGGAATTTTGTTGTAAGGTGTTGCTATTGGGAGGCTGTTATTCACAGCACTCACAGAATATAGCATGCAAATGCAGTCTAACCAACCCATGGTAAATGAAACCACAGCTTTGCTGCAGTAATTATTTTTCAAAGTTATGAAATGAAAGGAGTTTGGGGCAGGAAAACAAAAAAGGACTTGATTTTGCTTTTTGGTTGATTTGGAGAAAGGTGGTTGTTTTCAGTGAAGTTACTCTTGATCGTAAGGGTGAGATAGTCATTGGATTTGTGGGCTGAAAAATACATCCTGCTTTTCCTTAGGCAAAAGAAATAATATTCTCCTCTTGTATTTAATATCTGTCTCTTTTCCAGGCGCCGCTATTTCTTGTATTGATGAGTAAAAGCACAAGGTTAACGTTTGATAATCTATTACCAAATTATTGTAGAGGTGGTTTTGGTTTTTTATTTTTAACAAAATAGAGGTATACAGAGAAGAGTTCTGTTCTAGCTGCCATGATTATTTTCCTCATATCTATTTTAAATTAAAAATGTAGCATATAGTCTGGATAATTTAAGTAGTTTCTAGCTATTTACTTTGCTCTAATCTGGGAATGCAGCATGTTAGATTTTTAGTGTAGTTGGAAATCTTTTGGACCAGTATAAAAGGACACAGAAACTGTTGAGCTTCCTATGAGCCTAGGTTTGGTTTGGTTCTGTTTTTTGGTTTTTGTTTTTTTACAGGCTTATTTATACATTCTTAAACTGGTTTTACAGTAAATGAACCATGAATAGAGGTAACTGTCTTCAGTAGCTGGTTGTCAAGTACCGGATTTTTAAGTCTCTGTAAAATGTGACCTCTGAAGTAGTATATTCTTACTGCAATGAACTGGGATTTACAGATATTGCTTCAAATAATGCCAACATAAACTTACCAATCTACTCATAGCATAGAGTGTTAATATTGAGGTCAGAGTGAAGCCTATGACTGGCTTTGGAAGGGATATAAAGTTTGGAGGAGTATATCTTCTTCATTGTGGAGGGATTTGCAGGTGTAAACACCATAAAGAATGTATATCCACTGGTTTTACTGGGGGAAAAAAAAAAAGATGAGACACTTCAGGATTCCACTGACAGCTTCCAGAATCACTCATGCACTTCAATTCATCATGCTAAAATTAGTCACGTGTAAGGAATTGGTTAAATTGGTTAAATAAATTGTTAGGATTTATGCAGTCGCAACTAAAGGCAGTGAAGGTTCTTTAGTAGTGGAAAAAATGGTATATGTGAATATCTTCCAGAGGATTGACTTAATTCTTGGGCCATGCTAAATATGTGTTTCTGAGGGAAGAGTCTGCTTCAGTACATTAACAGTCCCTCACGGAAGTCCCTGTTTGAATTAATATGTGCTGCTCACTGTAAAGCCTTCTGCTTTAGTGGGTATCAGTCAGGGAAGGTTGCAGCAATATGCCTGCAGGAGTGTGACTTAAGCATGCCATAAAAGGTGGTGTTAGTATGCATGCATGTTTTAAATATTCCCTTTTCCCTCCCTGTCCAGTAAATCCATGGTTGTCCTCTCACAGGCAAGGTGCAAGACAAATACCAATGTTAGGAAAACGAATCTTTAATTTTCCATTTCTTTACTTCCTACTCCAGCAGCAGACAGACATCCCTCTCCTTTGCACCCACTCACTCTGCCCCATTCCAGTCTCCACTCATGCTATCGCCACTTGCTTGTTCCATCTCTCTAAGTTTCTTCTGAGCACCACGTACATGAGGAGAAGCTGAGACAGTTGGGACTGCTCAGTCTGGGAAAGAGAAGTCGCGGGGGCATCTCATTGATGGATGTAAATGCCTGAAGGGATGGTGCAAAGAAAATAGTGCAGGTGCCCAGTGACAGGACCAGAGGCAGCGGGCACAAACTGAAACATGGGAAGTTCCCTCTGAACATCAGGAGAGAACTGTGAGGGTGACTGAGCACTGGAAAAGGGTGCCCAAAGGGGTGATGGAGTCTCCATCCTTGGGCATACTAAAAAACCACCCAGATAGGCCCTTCCTAAGCAACAAGGGGGTTGGACCAGATGACTGTTCCAGCTTCAACCATCCTACAGTTCTGTGATTCTGCTGTCAGACAAAGCATTAAGTTATTCTCCCCACTTCTCTGTTGCTTTTCAGCAGTCCACATAGTTTCCCATCCTGCAGCTTTCACTCCTCTCAAACACTCTGGCACGGTGCACAGGCAGGATTATCCTCTTCAGTGGTGATCCTTCCCCATTACCCAGAAACAGCCAAGAGCTGCATTTAGCAGACATTCTCCAGAGCTATGGTTTTTTGTTCCTACAACTTGTTCTCTGACATCAACTCAACCTAAGCAAGGGAAATCCATGTAAGGATGGGCAGGTGCCTACAACACTGTCTTGACAATGTAGCAATGTTCTCAAAGTATTCAGTAGGACAAAAAACCTGGAAAAAGAAACCTGAGTGCTGGGATTTTAAGGAAACTTAGATATTGATGAGTGAAATAACTTATCCTTGATATCTACTCAGAAAAATGGACCTTGAATAGCTAGTAACACAGTTTAGGATGTGACATGACATTTTCACCAAGCTCAGTCTACAAAGTCAAAATACTCCTCCCTTTATTAAAATGATGGGTGCTGTTGATACCTGGGGTGGGTAAATTCCTATGAGCAAAGTCTCAAAATAGATAGTCAACAACCCCCAGAGGTTTTTTTGGGCAATGTCGTTTACACCAATGTGCATGTCCCGGGTGGCATTCCTGAACTCCTGGCTCTGCTGCACATCTAAGGTGTGGTCTAGGGCAGGTAACTCAAATCCCCAACTTCAGTTTCCAAACTGTTAATAGAAATGAAAAGGGACTTGAAAATATAGCAAGGAATACATACTATTTCTTGCTTTTTTGTTATTAAATGCAGTTTTAGGGTACATTAATATGCAACTTCATGTATTATGCTCTGGGAGACTGGGAGGTCCAGAACTGCAGCCTGAGCAGCAAGAAGGGCTGCATGGTTGGGAGATGAAGTGCAGTCTGTCTCATTTCATTGGTATTAAGCCCGTCTCCAAGGTAGTCCTCAAAGACAGCCACCAGCAGAGCAGTATGTTAGGATTTGAGTCATGACTTGGGTTGTGAATATCAACAACTAAAAGGAAAACTAGGGAGGTTTTCTCCAGTAACTGGAAAACCATAGTTTGTCAAATAGATTGATGTCAGTCCAGCTGTTGATGGATGAGTGAGTGTCCATATTGCCATAATTAGAATAAGCCATGGTCTGGATGGGCAGAGGCTAAAGGCTCAAACAGCCCTCTAAACCGAGGTGTTTTAGCTGTGAAGCCTCCACTTCTGAATAAACCAGTCGCTAATGCATGAAAGCAATCCAGGATCCTTAGGAACCAAAATAAAACACTTTCAAAGAACTTTTGTCATTCAGCATCACAATCCTTGCACTAACTGTGCTTCACATTTGTAGTATTTTAACATCACTTCCTAAAAACTAGGTGGTGAAACAGTGATCAAACATCAGGTAGTGCTCCAAGCAAAAGAAAAGGTGTATTCACAAGTGTTCATTGGTAACTGGGTGTCAGATAAATGCTTTATTAGGCAGGCAGCATGCTGCTTGGATGACAAGACCAGTACTTGAAAAATCTACAATGTGCCATTGAAAACAGGGAGATTTAAACTAGAATCTTGCAAAGACTTAAACCCCACATGTTTACCTTTACACTTCATAGGTAGTGTCGCTTAGGTCAATGAAACTATTCACTGTGGAAAGCTAAGAAGGTGTGTAAATCTCTGCAGCATTAAACATTTTGCTTGATTGTCTCCCCAGGGAGTGGAAACAGGGATTGGCAGCTATCAGACATATAGGTTAAAACAGCAGCTCGTGCCTTTGAATTTTGGCCTGATTGAAAAACAGCATTAAAAATCGTGGAACAATCCTGGCCTTTTTCCTGACTTGCAGTGGGTGCTCTGTGTCTCTGAACTGTCCCCAGACAATTGAGATTTGCTCACCCACGGCTAAGAAAAGTAGGTGCATTTTGACTGACAAAATAAGTATTTTTAACTGCTTTTAGGAAAAGAAAGGAAAACGTATTTGTCGCAATGGGGAGGCGGGGGGGCGGATGGTGTGATGCTGTGCGAGCAGACCCTCTGCCAGGGTCGGGAGGGGGCTGCACCGCTGGTGACGCTTCTCCTCCTTCGCCCCTGCCCGCACGGCTCAAGGACCCTGTGGTCGCAGGCGCTTCGTAAGACACTGCCGGGAAGGGAAGGGTCTGGGGTCCCTGTGGGCGGCGCGGGGGGACGGGCGGGGGTGCCGGGGAGGAGCCAGAGGGGCGGGAGCGGCCGGGGCAGGGGCAGCGCCAGCGGTGAGGGGTGGTGCCGGTGCCGCCGCGGGGTGCGCGGCGCAGGGGCGGCGGCCCCGCAGCCCGCTCGGTCGGCAGGTGGGAGCGGAGCTGGCCGGGCTGCTGGCAGTGCGGCGGGGCGGGGAGGGGAAGGGAAGGGATGGGCTGCGCCCCCAGCATCCACGTCTCTCAGAGCGGCGTGATTTACTGCCGCGACTCGGACGAGTCCAATTCCTCCCACCAGACCACCACCATCTCGCAGGGCGCCACCACCCTGCACGGCCTCTTCATCAAGACAGACGCGGCCGACTCCATCCCCTCCGTCCTCGCCTACCAGAGCCGGCAGCAGCCGCCACCCTCCGCCGGCCCGCGCCGCAAAGAGCGCAGGGAGCCCGGAGCCTCCGCCCGGGCCAGGGCCACCCCCTGCTGCGGCGTCGAGGCGGAGACCCAGACCAGCAACGCCAGCGTCAAGGTACACCGCTGCCGCTCAGGGAGGAGGGGGCCCCGGTGGGGCCGGTGTGGGTCCTCCCTGCCGGCCGCGGTAGAGGGAGAACGGAGCCGGAGTATCCACCGCCTGCGCCAGGGCGGGAGGTGATGCTTCCTCGGACGGGATGCGGCTGCGGAGAGCGGCTGCTCTGGCGCCCACTGACACACCGCAGCTGCGGCGGCCGGGCCGGGCTGACACTGCTGCGGGGGGGCCGCGCCGGGGCGCGCCTGGCCCACAGCACCCCAGGAGGCAGTGCCGGGCCCCTCGGGCTGCCCCGCGCCCCCAGCACTGGGGTGGCTCGGGGGATCCCCTCTGCTGCGATAGCTCCCGGAGTTACAGCGAGGGGGCGGAGGGCAGGGCTCGTTTCCAGGTTTGCGGCTGATGGCAGAGGTTGGGCGTCTGGGAGGGGTGTTAATGTGGCGGAATGAAATCTCCCCCTGCTCAGTTCTCAAGAGCAGAAAGCCCGTACTTGCTGTTGGGTTTTCTTCATCCCCTTTTTTCTCTCTTCCTCCCCTGTAACTGGTTAAAATGAACTGTTGCTGCGAGGCGTGGAACCGAGCCACTATGCTCTGCATACAGGCAAATACGCCTCGGGCTAGGAGATGCTCCCGGGAGGGGCAGGCAGTGGCTGTGCTTTAGGGTCCTCTCATCCACATCTGGAAGGCTGAGTCCCCCTCTCAGTTGAATAAGGCAGCACGGCTATAACTGCGGGTCAGCTTCCTCGCTGAAGTTTACCAGTTAAAAGAGATGACAGCTGTGGCAGGGTTGGAGGGGGGGGGGGGAAGGGAAGGTGGTATATTTATTTATTTTTTTTTCTTAGTATCAGGGCAGATTTCATTAATTCCCTGAAAATTTTCAGATCAGAATCAAATTTTACTTTGTTGCCATATTCCAAATCTTATTATGAAAACAAATGGTGCCTTGTGATCCCACTGCACCTTGGGTTACTCTTCTGTTGTACTAATAAAGCAGGGTATCATGTCACACAGTAATTCCAGGGGATTACATACATCCTGGTATTTTCTTAGACTATAATTAAGAATTTAAAAGATTATATAATCTTGCATAATTAAAAAAAAAAAAAAACGAACAAAAAGAACTCCAGACATCATCTAAGGAAAACACAAGTGACAGACATCACAGAGAAAGTAAACCTACTTTTTTGGACTTAGGGATTTATTTGTTTTTTTTTTCAGAGTAGAATACTTTGATGAAATACATTGTGGTTGGTTGGTTTGTTAATGTAGAGAAGAGCAAAATAGAAATTCTTGCACAATTCATTAAGTTGAGATATGGAAAAAAGATATTTTTTTTTTAAAGTGGTAATGCCCCTTTCTGTTCTTATGAATTGTTTATTATCAGGGATTGCATCGTGTGCTCTTATAAATAAACACTTTTGTCAGTTTTCTGGTTATTAAAAATGGACATATTTTAGATATTTTTGAAGTTCATAATTGGCACTGTAATATTACTTTGAATAATTTCAGTTCTTTTCACAATTTTAGAGTCCCAAGCATCTAAGGGGAATTATGTGGGTTGGGTTATTATTTATTTTTTTGTTTATTCATTTATTTATTTAACAACTGCTTCAGTGATACAATTTAAATGTTTCCATTCTCATGAGACTTAAGGTCTGTAAAATACTTTATGTATTTTTTTAAACTAAGCTGTTGCCTCCATTGTTGCTGGTATTTCTGACACAATTTCCTACAGGTTAATATCATGTTTGTCTGGCCAAAGCAAGGCTGGGGTATTGCAGAACTATCATGGTGGCAAAATACTACTTGGCACCTGATGGGCTATAAGAAATTGAAAATAATGGATATATGTTCTCTGGTTTTACATGATAACAATCTTTATTTCCATGGAAGTTCAAAATGAAGAAAAATACTAGTCATTTTGATACAGAAAAAGTGTCTAGTAATGCCACATGGTTTTAATGGATGTAGTGCTTGGGTGCATGCATATGCTGTGTTGAAATCTCATGTATTTAGGGGACAAAACAAATAAACGGACAAATAAGTTTTAAGGCTCTTGTTGCTAACATATAGCCTGGTGGGAAAAAAGACCCCAACCCTTTTCAGACTTCTGTTGATTACTTCATTGTATTTTTCTCCTTGAAATGACAAGTGCAGCTAGTGTAATGGTTTGGTTCTTCATATGCTGTGTTCTTCGTAGAAGAGAAAAGCCTGTCTGTGAAACTCTCTCGAAAGCCAGTCACACTAGGAACAGCTTTTGACAGTTTTTATTTTTTTCTATAGCAAAATAAAATTTCAAAGTAAAGCTGAGAAACAAGAAATACAGTGAGACAGTATCTTTTACCAATGTTGGTATGTCTTAAGTTCCAAGGTGGAAACACTGAGGAGAAGAATGCACCCCAATGTATGAAACACCTAGCTTTTCTGGGGGTTTTAGATCTGGGGGAATAGGGAAAAGGATTCAGCTGCCAAATACAAATTGCTGTGGAGAGTATTGAGAAATCCAGAGTTTCATCAAGTTCATGGATTCTGGAGAAATGCAACCCTAAGCATTGCCTTGATTTCAAATACAGTTCTTCTCTTTAAAGCAGTATTATGTTTAGGAAAAGTCACTTCTCACTTCTTGTTTTGTTTGACGTGTATTGCTGTTCAGCTGGCTGCTGGTATTCTCTGCAGAACATGGACAGTACCAGAAGTAGGGTAAACTTGGAAAATAAACCTCCCAACTCTGTAACTTAGTGTGATCAGGGTCCATTTCACAACTCAATAGGACACCTACCTAAGACATCAAAGTCCTCTTGAGCATACTCTGGGGTTCAAAAGACTTGGGCAGACCAAATAGAGTTGAACTATGATACAGTGCAAAGCATTTTTAATTTAGGTTAGCTATTCTCTGAGAGATGGTGGCCTGAGTAACTCTTACCATAAAGAAAATTGTTAGTAGAGGGATGCTTTATTTGGACAAAGCCCAGACTTCCTGTATTTTAATGAATACACTAAAAGGACTTTGGCAAGGTATTTGTCTCTGTGTCTGACCTTTCAGTTTCTCCTTCAGATGGTGTAGGTAACTTTAGTAAGCCCTGTAGATGTGCTTTTAGGTAATGCTGGACAGGAGAAGTGTTACTGAATGGAGAAAACTACTTCTTCAGAAAATAATGTATCTGCTGGCAAAGGAAACCGAGCAGCCTGGTAGATTAAACTTATTTGGTGTTGAGTCACACAACATTCTGGACTCCACAACTGTTCTGAGTGATAGGCATTTATATCATAAAATGTAAAATGCTTGCTTCTTTTTTTTCCCTGCCTTCCCTTGGTAATAGGAAAAGAGGAGTGTTGGAAGCTTGTCAGAGAGCAATGGACCTCAGCCATTTCAGCACTGAGAGTCAAGAGGTGCCTCAAGGACCCATGCACCCCTCTAAGTCCTCCAGTAAAAAGTTATTTTGGAACATTTGCTTTCACTGCCCAGAACACCAAACATTTGTAGGTAAACTGAGCATTGATAGTATGTTTTCTACTTTGTATCATTTGCTATGTGCAAAATAAGTCTCTGAAGTTTTACTGTCTGAGGAGCTCGATGTGTATTTTTTAACAATTTCTAATGCTCCATGATCATACTGAATGCAGAGAAGAGAGATTTCAAATAAAACTGGCCTGAAAGACATAATGAAAGCTAAGGAGCTGTGTCATAGACCATGGGGAATAGCATATGCTCTTGGGATGAAGGGGTAGGTTTGAATTCTGGCAGCTGAGAATGCTTAATGATTGTTAGGGTGTGATACAGAAAATGGGCACATAGTTTCTCATTTCTCTCCTTCAGCTGAGGAATAATCCAGTCATCTATCATCCTTTAAATAGTGGTTTAGACAGCATAGTAATTGAGCAGATTAACGTTGTGAAATTAAGCATCACACTTGCCCTGCAGGTAGTCTGAGAGAGACAAGGCTACCAAACACCTCTTGCACGCATTTCCTTTCACATGGCTTTAGTGTCCCCTCTGTGCCTTGGACATCTATCACATTAAGATGATGAGCTTGCTCTATTTGCTGTAATGAGCATTCGAGCACCTGACTCACAAAAATTTTCCTGTCACTGGTGGGGTCCTTCAGCTTCTCCAGGAGTTTCTTATTTCAGACAGGTTGCTGTACCTCTTCTACATCCATGGTTTCCTAGATGAGGTATTTGTACCAGGCTGGATTACACAGCCTAGGCATTCCTGAAGTAAGGAGTAATGCAAGTATGTATTTTTAATAACTTGGTAATTTTCTGCGAAGCAGTCCATAATTTTGTGTAATGATGCTTAAAGCCTGCAGAAGTTAAAAAGAGTATTATTTGTACTCTAAAAGAGATCATAGTAATTTCTGAAATGCTGGGTGCTCATAGAAAGCTTGTCAGATTAATGCAAGTGGAGCTGGGGATGTTCATAAGTCTTAGTCCTATGTGCAAAAAAAGCAGGAGAGCTGAGGGCTCTGGTTTGGTTTTGTGTTTGGCTTTTTTGTTTGGGCTTTTGTTTGGGGTTTTTTGTTTCTTTTGTGTGTGTGTGTTTTGGGGAAATTTTTTCTTTTTAATCAAAATCTTCATAGCACAAGGCAGACATGCTATTTGCATGAACACTGTAGTCCCTTTTTGGATTATCTGTGTACTCCCTCAAAAGTATTGCTGCTTGAAAACTCAAGGCCAGAAGAGTAAACTTGGGTGAAAATGTAAGTAGTGGTGTGAAGGGAATGAGAGGTGGAAAAGAAACCATGCTTTGGGTTAAATTCTCCTCTTACACCACCTCCACTGCTGTCAGATAGCAGTGTGCTTCAGTTTTCATGTTGATCATTCTCTGCTTTTATTTCCTGTCTGCCTGTTGGTCACACCTCTTATTTTTAAAAAAGATTCAAGTCTGTCTCTATTACAGGCTTTTTTTAGTGTAGCCCAAAGTGAAAGATGCATGGTGTATGTGAAGCCTGTAGAGTATTCTTTAATGTAACTTCCCTAAAATTGCCTTCAGTGAAGGCTGTATGTACCTATGTGGTTGCTAGGAAATAGCATGTGAAGCGTTTTATGCTGTAGCAGAGTTTAACTCCTTAGGGGCAGTATTGTCATGGTAACCAAGCCCAGTATTTTCAGGACTTCAGTATAAGTCAATAGCAGTGGGATTATGGCTTCAGAAAATCAGCAGTTGCCTTTACCAATGTAAAGATAAATATGCCATTATCCCATTGTGGAACACAGTCCTGTGTGTTTGAAGGGCATGAGCTTACAGTAATGACTGACACCTGATGATGTCTTGTGCAGTACTGTCTCCCTCTGGCCTAGTTGGTGCATTTCTAGCCCAATAAGTGACCAGTCTTACTAGGCAGCAGCAGCTGATTGGCCCCTTGCTTCTCTGAGAGGATCTTTTTTGGGACAATTCTCACAGGCCATAAGGTATGTTGAGCTCATTCTATAGGAGCTCGCACAACTCCCACAAAACACTGGTGCTTTTGGCTTGTGCAGCTTGAACCAGCTTTCGTTTTGTGTGAGAAAGAAGTGCTGTCAGAGATAAGTTATGAGTTCCAAGAAAGATGGCAAGCTGCAAAGCCTTCTGGAGATAGTGTCTATTGCAGATAACTTCTTTCACTTGAGAAAACCATTAGTCCATTTGCTCATGAGCTTTATATTTCACTTGCAGGTCAATCAGTATTGTCACTGCCCCAGTCTTCAGCATCCAATTACTTACAAATGCCTTTCTCTCACCTGTTAAAAGAACAAAAAATGTTAGAGACATTCTGTTCCTTTTGGTTACCTGTGACACTGCAAATAGAGAGGTACTGTGGAGAGTGTTTAAAAAAAACAAACAAACAAACAAAAAAAGCCCTGTGTAGTGTATCTCTACCCACTGATTTGGCCATCCAGTGCCAAATATTTCATATATTGAACATCATAGAATCATAGAAAAATTAGGGCTGGAAAGGACCTGCCATGGGAAGAGACTCCTCACCTTAGACCATGTCACCCCAAGGCTCTGTCCAGTCTGGCCTTGAACACCACAAGGAATGGAGCATTCACAACTTCCCTGGGCAACCCATTCCAGTGCCTCACCACCCTCACAGTAAAGAACTTCTTCCTTATATCCAACCTAAACTTCCCCTGTTTAAGTTTTAACCCATTACCCCTTGTCCTATCACTACAGTCCCTAATGAAGAGTCCTTCCCCAGCATCCTTGAGGGCCCCCTTCAGATACTGGAAGGCTGATATGAGGTCTCCACACAGCCTTCTCTTCTCCAGGCTGAACAGCTCCAACTTTCTCAGCCTCTCTTCATACAGGAGGTGCTCCAGTCCCCTGATCATCCTCATGGCCCTCCTCTGGACTTGTTCCAACAGTTCCATGTCCTTTTTATGTTGAGGACACCAGAACTGCACACAATACTCCAAGTGAGGTCTCACTTGGATCACCTCCTTCGACCTGCTGGTCACGCTCCTTTTGATGCAGCCAAGAATACAGTTGGCTTTCTGGGCTGCAAGTGCACACTGCAGCCAGCTCATGTTCATTTTCTCATCAACCAGCACCCCCAAGTCCTTCTCCACAGGGCTGCTCTGAATCTCTTCTCTGCCCAACCTGTAGCTGTGCCTGGGATTGCTCCGACCCAGGTGTAGGACCTTGCACTTGGCATGGTTAAACTTCATAAGGCTGGCATCAGCCCACCTCACAAGCGTGTCGAGGTCCCTCTGGATGGCATTCCTTCCCTCCAGTGTATCAACCGAACCACACAGCTTGGTGTCATCGGCAAACTTGCTGAGGGCACACTCAATCCCACTGTCCATGTCAACAACAAAGATGTTAAACAAGACAGGTCCCAACACCGATCCCTGAGGGACACCACTCGTTACTGGTCTCCAACTGGACATTGAGCCATTGATCACAACTCTTTGTGTGCGGCCATCCAGCCAATTCTTTATCCGCCGAGTGGTCCACCTATCAAATTGATGTCTCTCCAATTTAGAGACAAGGATGTTGTGTGGGACAGTGTCGAACACTTTACACAAGTCCAGGTAGATGACATCAACTGCTCTACCCCTGTCCATCAGTTCTGTAGCCCCATCATAGAAGGCCACAAACTTGGTTAGGCAGGATTTCCCCTTAGTGAAGCCATGCTGGCTGTCACCAAGCGCCTTGTTGTTTTTCATCTGCCTTAGCATGCCTTCCAGGAGAATCTGCTCCAAGATTTTGCCAGGGATGGAGGTGAGACTGACTGGTCTGTTGTTTCTGGGTCATCCATTTTCTCCTTCTTGAAAATGGGGGTTATATTTCTCTTTTTCCAGTCATTGGGAACTTCACCTGACTGCCATGATCTTTCAAATATGATGGACAGTGGCTTAGCAACTTCGTTTCCCAGCTTCTTCAGGACCCACAGATGGATTTCATTATGGACTTGTGCATGTTCAGTTTCTTAAGATGGTCTCAAACCAGATCCTCTCCTACAATGGGCCTAAGGTCCTCATTGTCACAGTCCCTGCATCTGCCTTCTGAAAGGAGAAGTAGAGTAGAAGTGTTTGAAATGAAAGAAAGGTTTGTCTTGATGTCAGGGGATCCCAGTGACACTTGGAAGTCTTGAGGAGATTTGATCGTCTGAATCTAGTGATTTCTGTCCAGATCTTATAGCTACACAACGAAAAATATAGCTTGCAACTCAGTGCTAAGAAATCTTGTGGATTGTAGCAATTGTCTTGAATATGCTATTTCTGGATTTTATTTGAGGTAGTCTTCATGAGCTTCTGAAACAATTCAATCATATGTTGGTTTCACTGCAACAGGAAATGCCTACATGGTGTTCTGTGCATAGAGTTGTAGTAATGTATGCACTGCTGCCTAAAGTCACCTAATAGTCTGTGGTTTTGTTTCCCACCCCATCACAACATCAGACAATGCCTATGCGATTTAATACTTGAGAGCAAGAAAGAAATACCGAAAATTTGTCTAAACAAATTGATGTCTGCTAGCCATTTTGTTTGCCAGGGCAAACTCCATACTCTTGGAAGGAAGAAAATTCTTGGCTTCACATGTTTTTTCTCCTTGTCTGGAGTACTGCTCCAGCCAAAGCATGCTGGTTTGTTGTGGTGTCATGATAGCTGGGGGAAGAATGCTGGCAGCTAAATGAATGCTTTACTGTAAAACAGGAAAGGGAGCTTTGACAGAAGGGGATGGGGGCGGAGGGGAAGAAACTCCAACCCCTCCCGCCCCCCAGAACAAAGCAAAAAATCCCCAAACAAACAAAAATCCCTGCCAAAACAAAAGAACAACAACAAACCACCACCAAGCAGGGTGTAACAGTCAATCAAAATTATTATAATACGGAGATACTTCTGGTACAACTTTGTGAAATAACAGCATGCACGCCTATATTCCAAGCTCAGATAGGATGTTGCGAGGAGAGGATTCAATCTATAGTCCATTAGAGCACAGTCTTATCAGCTCTGTGGGTCAATGCATGGGAGTGAATTTAATCTTAACGGCACTTTTTTCCTTTCTAAAGTGACTTTGTATAAATGTAATTTTATTTGGTGCAAGTTTCTTTGGTGCATTTTAGCGTTTTGGTCATTTCAGTGTATAATCTGGTTATTCAGGTGGGCCTGGAGAAAGCAACAGAGCTTGTTTGTTTCTCATACCATTAGTAGGTTGAAAACTCTTTGAGTTTGATGCTACTAAAGACTCAAGCTCAAGACAAGTTGTGACAGCCTTAAAAATAGTATATTTAAAATTTCATTATTTTAAATTAGACTGTGCATTCTAGTGCTAGAGATATCATGCTTTTTCTTTCAGGTATGAAGCCAGGTGTTTTAAAAAAGTGAATTACCATAAAATTATTTATAGCATAAAAACTAGTGGGACTGATCAGTATTGCACTCAACCAGAAAGCATTAGGATAACCATAGCATAGTTTGGGTTGGAAGGGACCTCCAAAGGTCATCTAATCCAATCCCTCTGCAATGATCAGGGACACCTTTGAACTAGATCAGGTTGCCCAGAGCTGCATCCATCTGGCCTTGAATGCCTTCAGGAATGCTGCAGCCACCACCTGTCTGGGTAAAATACTGTGCCAGTATTTTACCACCCTCGCTGTAAAGAATTTCTTCCTCTGCCTGAATCCCCTCTTTTAGTTTAAAACCTTCACCCCTCAGTCGTATCACAAGTCCTGCTGAAAAGTCTCTCCCCATCTTTCTCATAGGCCCCTTTTAAGAACTGAAAAGCCACAATAAGACCTACCCGTATCTTCTTCTTGCTGAGCAACCCCAACTCTCTCAGCCTTTCCTCACAGGAGAGGTGCTCCTGATCATTTTTGTGGCCCTCCTCTGCACCCTCTCCATCAGGTCCATGCCTGTCCTGTGCTGAGGACTGCAGAGCTGGCTGCAGTATCCAGGTGGGGTCTCACCAGAGCAGAGAGTCAGAATCACCTCCCTCCCTGCTGGCCATGCTCCTTTGGATGCAGCCCAAGATAGGATTGGCCTTCTGGGCTGCAAGTGCACACTGCTGGCTTGTGTTCATCCACCAGTACGCCCAAGTGCTTTTCCTGTGAGGTACTCTCAATCCCTTCATCCCCCCAGCCTGTATTGATATCGAGCATTGCCCCAACTCAGGTGCAGGACCCTGCACTTGCCCCACTGAACCTCACGAGGTTTGTGTGGGGCCATCTCTCAAGCCTGCCCAAGTCCCACTGGATAGCTTCCCATCCCTCAGCTTGGTATCAACTTGCTGACAGCACATTCAATCCTACTGCCCATGCCATTGATGAAGATATTAAACAGCACTGGTCACAGTACAGACCCCTGAGGGTGCCAATTGTCAGTGGTGTTCATCCAGACATTGAGCCATTGATCACAAGTCTCTGGATGTGACCTTCCAGCCAATTCCTCATCCACCAAATAGTCCACCCATCAAACCCATATCTCTCCAGTTTAGAGAGAAGGGTGTTGTGGAGGACTCTGTCAAAGGCTTTACACAATTCCGGATAGACAACACCTGTATCGCTGTTAAGATCCTAAGTGAATTAGATCTGTATACTGCTTTGGGGGGTTTAGATCTATATAGTACTTTGGGGGATTTGGGCCCTCACAAACATATGTGGAAAAATCTTGTATGTTCAGTGTGCTCTTAATACCTACCATTTTATCTCAACACATGGTTCTAGAGTTTGGGAAGAAAAGCTAGCAGGTGGTGAGAAACTCTTTTTAAAAATAGCCTGAACCACCAGTTTTAGACTTTTGACTTACATTTGTTTGGTTTTTTCCTACCTTACCAATTCAGAAGGTTCTTTTTTGTCAGTTTGCACATATGTGTTAACTGGAACAGCCAATGCACATGTAGATCCTTCTTGGCCCTCTGGCATTTTAGTGGCTTAGAAACTATCCATACAGTTCAAAGAGTTGAGTAATGAATCATCTTCAAAGAAGGGAATCGTTTTCATGAGTTCCACCAGATTTGTACAAAAGGCTATTTTTAGATCAAGGATTTCCCCCCCTCCCCGCCCCCTTAGAGCTATGAGACATCTGTGGCCTCACCTTAGATTTGAAAAATCTGTGCTGAAAGTAACTCCTTTAAGGCCATCTTTTCATGTTCACTTTGTTGTTATTTTTCATCTGATTGCAAATTATCTATCGATCACTTAAAATTGAAAAGGGCTCTATAGTTGCGTAGCTCACATGTCAAGTCTTTCCAGAGAACACTGTTTTCCTGCATCATTAATGGGGATGGTTCCCTGTGAAAGGATGACCCTTCATTACCATGCTCATGCTTACTCTCGGGTGTCAGTACATAATGCAGTTTAACTATCCAAGTCTGAGATATGTCTATGTTTACAAATTGGTGGTTTATGATAGACATAGAGTTTTTGGCATATAGCATGCTAAACAGCTGTTGAATAAAGAATGCCTTCAACATACCCTTGTTTTATTTGGGAATTCAAGTAGGACAGCTGCACAGGATCCACTGAAACAAAATTAACAAAATGAAAGAAAATGGAGGCAACTTGCTGACAGTTGCAAGGTGTTTCAGTTTCTGTTCTGTAAAAGGAATATGAGATAGGTATGATCTTCTTTGCATTAGAGAGCTACTCCTACAAGATACTGTCATTGGGCAGATCTGGGAATATCTGGGTGGTAAAGAGCAGCTATAAACTTTTGTGCACTTAAGAAATTTTTAGAAGAGAGATCAGGTCAACTCTGATTGTGTGTACATTTTAAGAACATCTAACAGAGCTGGCTTTCTAAATGAACATCAGAACATGTGCGATTTTCTTGTAAGGTACTCTTAAGGTACAAGGAGTACTCAGGATTTTTTGTGTTAACACTTACCGCTGAAGGAAGAACAGCATTTTATTTCAAAATCTAATGAAGGAGCTTAAAATACAAAACACTCTCTTACAGAACTCTTAACTTTTCACTCATTCACTGGGGAGGATAGTCTGTCTTCTTGGGATAATAGGTGATCCTTTTGTATGTTTGTATGCACACTTGGTGTAAGATTGTCTCCAGATTAGATTAGCCATATTCTGGCCTCTCCCCTCCAGTTTTGGTAGGCTGAGTGGGTTTTCTTCCCCCCATTTGACAAGTTGCAGAGATGTTGCCATTGCTGAGAATGGGATCAAAGCAGGATACATTTAAAAGTGTGGACTTCCTGCATCTTTTTGGTCATAGTTCACATCCTGCGTCTACCAGCCACCAAGTCTCTTCATTTGTTCTTTGATGAACATTCTCACTCTGGAGGAGAGCAGTTCTGTCTGCCTGTTCCAAGTACTGTCACAACTGGTAAGTATCTGATGACAGTAAGCTTATCTTCTTTTCTGATACTAGCATGTATGCCATGGACAGGAAAGATGTGACTTAAAACAGTACTTTTGTTGCTGCCTATCATAGGATTAAGCATAAAACAGGAAAGATAGTCTGCTCTGTACACTCTTTAAACTCCTTCCAAACTTTTGCTGCTTATCTGCTCATAAATTTGCTTAGCAAACTGGCCTGCATACTGATGGAAAACTAGTGGGAGTTGGATTTCCTGCTTATTTGGAAATGTCACTTCAACAAGAAAAGTATTTCAAAGATAGCATTCTGGAAAAATGTTTCAACATCAATCAGAGCTTACTGTAGTCAATCTCAGATAATATTTATATTTTGATAAAAATGTCCACCTGATTTACTGCTTCTTCATAAAGCTTTACTTTTAAGAAATTAAAATAGTCTGGTGCCTTGAAGGATCCACTGGAAAATTTATAACTGTCAGGCAATGGTAACTTTGATCACTTCATGTTGCAGCTGGGAGGTCCAAAGATGGATTGCCATAGAGATACCCACATAGAGATAACCAGCTTTAAATTACTAAAGCTCAAGGTCTAATGATTACAGCAACATCAGCTGTAAAACACACACTGAGAAGCTGGCTAGTTTTAGCAGCTGGCTGCTCTGGTTATACCTAACTACAGTCCAATGATGTATGCTTTTGAGGCTAGAATTATAGGACTGAGATCTCGTAGTCCTTGCTGAGATACAGCCAGCTTTGTACTAAGGGGCCTGACCAGGTACCTAAACACCTCAGTTGTGCCACTATTGTAGAGGACAAATAACTGGGCTTGGACAAGTGGGTTAGGTCTGTAAAGGCTCAGTGGCTCCACAGATGAGATTGCAGTGCTTGTTGCTGCTCTTCCTTCTCATCTGGTAACTTACTTGATTTTTTTTGTAGTTTGTTTTTGTTTTTTTTTTACTTTTTGCAATGATGTATTTTGCCTCTTTGTTAGAGGTTGCACTGTTAGATCAAAATTCAGGGTGAGAAATGAGTGATTATTTACTCTTCTAACCATCAGCCATAAAACATCATTTGTATTGTCACAGATTGGGCTTTGCTGTCTGTGTTTAGTGCTTGCAGATGTATTCAGTGAGGACATGTGGAATAGGGAAATCATTCGCTTTGAAGGAAAAGATGAAGTGGAGCACTAAGGTGAAGAAATTAGCAAGCTATCTTTAAATAAATACGGTTTCTGACTTGGTTTGCGTCTGAGTCCAAATCAGTCAAAAGAATCCAAGCAAGGTTTTAAATTAGACTAGTAGGCTGTTACTTGATCCATTGTCATTATGTTTCTTTTCATGGAGAACCTAGTCATATGAGGAAGCATATGAGTTAAATGCTTACTTGATATTACTGTCAGCAACAGAAAAGTAAAGTGAACAGCAGTCAATTGTACATAAAAATTCATGGAGACTTCTGTACTACTTCATGCTGTACACATTTCAGTGATAAGTAATAATCTCAGACAGAAATGTCTGCAGTCTACCTTCCAACAGTAGCATTAAGACAATCATTAAACCAAGCCATCTTAAATAAGATAGCTGCTGTTGCAGTTGTTTCATTTTCTGAGAGTTAGTCTTTTCAGTAGATCTCACTTACAAGTCCTTCCCAAGTACAGTGTATCTATTCTATTTCTGTACACCAGTGGCAGCATCTTCACTAGTCTTTCAAGGATAATAAAGTAACGTGGTGGGTACAAGGGAAATTACTATGTTCATACTATAGTTACTTGAACCTATGTAAAATTTCATTATAGCAAGTGTCTTATGCAACAAGGAAAAACTCAAGGTAACAAGCATGCATGAGAAATTGGGGAATGGTTCTTACTTGCTGTGAACGCAGGTAACGTTTCTAGTCAACATCATATATTCACTTTTGTAAGCTCATGATCCGTAACTACAAAATCATACATTTTATTGCATGTAGAAATAGGGTAAACTTTTTTCAAATCTGATAGAAGCAAAGTCAGTTTGAAAGTTTTATGTCCGAAGTTCTGAAATGGCCTGGTGTCTTTAATGCTGTGGCTTTTGCCTTCCCTGAGATGGCTGGATGCAGAGAGAATTCCTGCTTTGCCATCACAGAGGTTGTCTCAGTGTCGCCAAGTGGAAGCAAGCTCCTAGCTGTCTCTTCCTGGGCTGGATGGATAGTTCCCAATCTAGAGAGGAAGATCCCATTGTGGAGAAAAATGGGAAGTGTGTACCGAGTTGCTTTTAGTTACCCTTTGAAAACTTCCAAATGTATACTCCTTAGCTGGCTCATGGTAAGTGTTTTGGGGCAATCATACTTTACATGTGGTACAAGTGACTGAATAATGTTAAAATATTTCTGCATACATCATGATTTAAATTAAAATAACAGATGAGAGAATGACTTTTTTTGAGGTTTTTATTCTAAATGGCAAAGGAAATATTTTTGGGCTATTTTCATAAAGTGAAATATAAAAATGCCAGTTAATGCAAACATGTTGCATTAGAACTTTTACGGGAAGAACCGTATCTGCAAATGTACCTCTTTACTGCAAGCAAAGAGGAGTTAAACCACAAGAAATTTCTATAACATGAAACGAAGCATAAGCCAGCACTCAGACTTTTATGGAAAAATGTCACTTTTTCAGCATTTTGTATGTATTCATTACATATTTAAAAAAAAATTTGATGCTCAAATGGGTCAACAGTGCACACTTCTGTAAATTCCATACATTTCTCATAACTAACAAAATTATTTCTCACCTTCTTTCTCATCTTATTGCTAACTTTGGGGAGGGGGTGGGGTGTGTTTTCCTAAAGTCTCCCTAAAATCAAGTTATCCTGATTTGGATCTGAGAAGCAGCATCCTCAGTGTCTGTCAGTAAAAAGACCACTGATCAAGATTCATCTAAGTGATATATCAAGGCCACTTTTCTTACAGAAGGCAAACTCCCATTTCAGAACAGATCTGTCTTCAAGACAAATTAACCATGCTGCCTGTTAAACTGCCCTAAAGGCTATCAGAGCTGTTGTCTCAGACACACTGTGGATTCAGGGAGATGTCGATTTACACTAACTTTAAAAATACATCTTTATCTGCCTTGAAGACTTAAAAAATGGCTTTATTTTTAATTAAAGTTTTCTGTGTAATCTGTACCTGATACATGGCAGTTTCAGTGAAAAGCATAATGACTGCAAATTACAGAATGTGTCAGCCTATGCCTTTCTTTACAATTACATGTCTAAAAAGAAGGTAGTGTTCCATGAACCACATAACGTGAGTTCACCAGGACACTGAGTGAAAAAGAGATCTCAGAGATCTTTTGAAGACTAATAGATCAAAAATGACTTCTGTGAATTTGGTAAATCTCTTAAGGCCCACAGTGGGGAGTGGATGCTGGAGCTTTCATACATGCTTGTCCTGGCCTTGTATGTATTACACAGTGTTGATCATTCTCAGAGACATGATGTTAGTTTGGTGGCTTGATCTGACCCAGTGCACCTGTTGTGTGTTTGCAATCCTGGCCTCCATTGAAGCCTGACTTAGCAGAATATTTAAGTGCATGAGTCAAACCACCCAGCTTGGCTGGAAAAACCAGAGCACCACTTTGACTTTACATTACCACTGGGTCATTGCACTCAAAAGAAGTCTAAAACAGCCTTGGGGTGGTTATAACCTGTGTCTGGCACCTAAATATAGAACAATTGGTTAGCTCCGGGTCACAACAAAGGTCTAAAAAGGAAAAGTGATATTTCCCCTAGAAGAGCTTCATATGTGAAAATTTCTTGTTCTGATAATGTTATATGGATCTTAAGACTTGAGGCCTAAATTCTGTTAGGAGTACTAATATATTTGCACTACCATAACTGAAATAATTCATGATGCTGTTTTGTCACTCAGTGTGGAGGATTCAGCTATCAGTACTGTGTTATCACTTCACCACAAGGTTTCTGCAGATGGGACCAGTAAGCTATGGTCTCTTTTATGTGTGCCCAGAAGTGGGCTTTTATGTTCAATGACTGAAGCAATTACAGACATTTCATTACAGATGTATTTTGTTAGGATGCCTTGCAGCCTGTCAACTCTCATTTACTTTTGGAGAAGCATTTAAACTTTAATAGTAACTTGCTATGTGAAGTAAAATACAATTTCTGAAATGACTAGGAGCCGGCAGTGTGCCCTTGCAGCCAGGAGGACCAGTACTAACCTGGGGTTCATCAGTAGGAATGTGGCCAGCAAGTCAAAGGAGGTGATCCTCCCCATCTACTTGACCCTTGTAAGGCCACATCTGGAGCACTGTTTCTGGGCTCCCAGTACTGGGCTCCTCAGTACAAGAAAGACAAGGAGCCACTGGAGAGTCCAGCGAAGGGCCACAGGGATGATCAGGCCTCTGGAGCATCTCTCTTATGAGAAGAGAGTGCAGGAGCTGGGCCTGTTTAGCTGAGAGGAGACTGAGAGGGGAATCTCATTAGTGCATATCAGTATCTCAAAGGTGAGTGCCAGGAGGATGGTGCCAGGCTGTTTTCAGTGGTGCCCAGGGACGGAATGAGGAGCAATTGTCATCAACTAAACCACAAGAAGTTTCACCTCAACATAAGGAGGAATTTCTTTACATTGAGGGTGTCAGAGCACTAGAACAGGCTCCCAGGAGGGTCATGGAGTCTCCCTTTCTGAAGACATTCAAAACCTGCCTATATAACCTGCTCTAAGTGGCCCTGCCTTGGCAGGGGTTTGGACTAGATGATCTCCAGGGGTCCCTTTCCACCCTAATGATTCTGTGATTTTGTGGAAGGACTCTTGGGCCAGAGAGCTGACCCCTGAAACTGTAGGAAGCCACTTTTTATAGCCTCTTTAACTTCATCTGAACCTTGGAAAAGTTTTTTCTCTGACTTGACTGATGGGAGTCCTAAGCTGTCATTTCCGCTTTTTCTGTTGTATTCATCTAAGAAGCTTTTAACATATAGCAACCTACATAAGAACACAGTGTGGCACTTCACATTGTTTGAATTTCAGCCCATTTCTGCAACTCATGCCCTCAAGGTTTTCTATTACCCTACCTACCTTGCAGTTCTTTTATTCACTTGATTTTCTTCAGCTCATTTAATAGGATTACCTGTGGCATGCCAACAAATGCCTTTCAGCAGTCTTGAACAGAACAGGTTTATTAGTTTTCTTTTCTCTAGAAAATATTTTTTATCATTTTATACATTTTTATCAGCACCCATGTCAGGGTGACCCAGTAAGTTTGGTAAAATTAAATTGAAATGCATCTTCTGCTCAATATAACTGTATGTCTTTATTCTTCTATACAACTCTGGCACAGATTTCTAGCATGAGTGCCAATATGATGGGCCTATTATTGCCCAGACCACTTTCCCTGCTCTCTGAGCAGGTCATTTCCCCCAGCTTATGTCAATCAAATATTTCTCCGCTTCTTTGAAAAAGGAATGTTTTATTTGAAACAGAATGAAAATTGAATTTAGCAAGAAATTTATAGCTATGGTTTTCTATATTGTGATATGCACTTGTGAATAAAGACAATATTAACAGGAATTGCCACATATTACTCTACAGAGCCTAACCAAAGACAGTTGTAAAATAAAAATATACATATAAGAAAGATACATAACAGCAATATATTTTTCTGTTGTAATCTCATGTGCTGTTAACGTTAGATTGTGGATAATGCATACATAAACAGTTCTTCAGTGGAGCTGTATGGGATACTCAATCTAATCCACTAAAATGAAGAGATCATGCCCCTTAAAAACTTTGTTGTAAAAATTCTGTCAGTGAATTGGAATTCAGATGTTTAATGACTTTCAGAGACAGAATTTCTGGATAAAGCTGGTTGAAAAGTGTCAGGCTTTGAACTGTCCATGTGATCTCTTAGAGAGATTAATGTTCTCCTGCACTTCATATACAGATATGTATATAATTCCTGTTGCTTAATAGTTGCTTAATTGTGCAAAAAGTTGAGCATTTGCACCATGCTACCTTTAACTGTATAAGAAGCCCTTTTTTTCTCCAGTAATACTGCTCATAAAACAAAACTAGACAGATTGCTGAGTTGAGGCTGTGGTGCACAGAATTTGGCTTCTACATCATAAGGTGTGTTGAAAATAGGCAGCTGTAACTATTCTCTGGGTAGGGGAAGCAAGGCAGTTAACACTGCATTTGATGGCCAGACTTCTGCTTTTAATTCTTGAGTTTGGAAGTTCATACTGTGCACATGTGGAAGCCATGGTTGAAGATAGTTGCCGAGAGGTTTACAAGAAAGTTGTGTTTCATTATCTGATTGGTGAATAGAACTGTAATTTTTTTATCCACTCAGTATTGTGTTGGTAATGAGTTACATAATACATCCTAATGATGGACAGTCCTAATGGTGAACTGAAATGACTATATTCTGTTCAAATAGATGTCAGTATGTAAAAACTGCAGTAGCAGTAAGAGTTCTCTGTAGAATACTGGTGTGACTCTTGCAATGCTGGGTCTGGAATGCAGCACTTAATTCGGCGGTGCTTCTCCTGTTATGACTGGATAAAATGTCCAAAAAAACCCCCATCTTTTTCCAGAAAGCTTTTAATGATTTCCCCCACTACCACTGTGGGAATAGTGATGTGTGACAACAAAATGATTATTGCCTGTTATGTAAGTAATAGTTTGCCCTGGTGCAGCTAACTAGTACGTGATGTCTTCTCTTCATACTTCTGCAGAGCTTTTTTGGATTGCAGCCATGTGCAAAAGTTAAACCCTAACATAAGATGCTGATCCTGCCAGCATTTACATGAGTAGCGTAAGGGCAGTGAAACTAGTATGACTGCATTCAAGTTTGCAAGACTGGGTAGTTAAAGTTTCCAGGTATATAATGGCAATTCTTACTTGTGTGAGGTATGAATGCTTCAGATGCATCTAACACCCACTACTCTGTTCCTCTGGGTCAGATCTTCCCAATCTTTTGACCATTTCATGTGTGCCCTTATACCCACCTTGTATATTACTTTTACTCTTCCTCACTCTTCACTGTGTTTGGGTAGGGCTTATAGAATTAGTCAGCCTGTGTGCCATATTATATGGGGTAATATAAAAGTAAGTGCCTCTTAGGTTTATAATCTAAATAGATGAGACAAGCTTCATAACCACTTTATTCTTGAATGACAAAATGCAGAGGGTGAAAATGCTTGTTTGGGATAGCATCCACATGGCTCAGTCGCATGAATCACCATAGGGCAAGGCACTGTGCACATCCCAGAAGGTGATATCTGGATGTTAGTATTAGAATCTTAGATTCACACACTACTGCTGCTGTCTGGGTTATCTGCAGTGTCTTTCTCAAAGTTAAATTGGAAACTTAAATGTGACCATGAGTTACTCAGTCAGCATGAAAGCCTCCGTGTTGTTTATTTTGATGAGAATTTGGCTTTCGTTTTTGTTATCTGAACAGTTTTTACTGTGACACATGGCACAGACTTCCATGTTGATGATTTATAGATGCACAATAGCAGGTGGTGCTGTGCAGGAGGCTTTGTTACTGGAGACAGCATCACTGTTGATACTAAGATGGTAGGGTCTACTTTGGGAATAATTTTTTTATCTGTGGGTTTCTGATAAAAGAATCAATGGCAAAATAGTTAATTTTAACATATATTTATATGTTATTTTTTGACTTTAAAATCGATGAAAGATTGTAAAGAAAAAAGTTATCTTGAAAACTTGGACGATTTCATTTTCTATTTCTAATTTAATTTTCTGTTGGTGGTTGTACTGTGTATTTGCAATTTGGAGTTGTTGTTAGCTTTTAGAATCATAGAATCATAGAATGGTTTGGGTTGGAAAGGACCTTAAGATCATCTAGTTCCAATCCCCTGCCATGGGCAGGGATACCACATCCTAGACCATGTCGCCCAAGACTCCTTGCACCCTTGAACACTGCCAGGGATGAAGCATTTATCACTTTCTCGGGCAACCCATCCCAGTGCCTCACCACCCTCACAGTAAAGACCTTCTTCCTTATATCTAACCTGAACTTCACCTCTTTAAGTTTAAAGCCATTGTGTCTTGTCCTATCACTAAAATCCCTAAAGAAGAGTCCCTCTCCAACATCCTTGTGGGCCCCCTTCAGATACTGGAAGGCTGCTATGAGGTCTCCACGCAGACTTCTCTTCTCCAGGATGAACAGCCCCAATTTCCTCAGCCTGTCTTCATACAGGAGGTGCTCCAGTCCCCTGATCATCCTCATGGCCCTCCTCTGGACTTGTTCCAACAGTTCCATGTCCTTTTTATGCTGAGGACACCAGAACTGCACACAATACTCCAGGTGAGGTCTCACGAGAGCAGAGTAGAGAGGTCAGGATCACCTCCTTCAACCTGCTGGTCACGCTCCTTTTGATGCAGCCCAGGATACGGTTGGCTTTCTGGGCTGTGAGCGCACACTGCAGCCGGCTCATGTTCATTTTCTCATCAACCAACACCCCCAAGTCCTTCTCTGCAGGGCTGCTCTGAATCTCTTTCTGCCCAACCTGTAGCTGTGCCTGGGATTGCTCTGACCCAGGTGTAGGACCTTGCACTTGGCATGGTTAAACTTCATAAGGCTGGCATCAGCCCACCTCACAAGCATGTCGAGGTCCCTCTGGATGGCATTCCTTCCCTCCAGCATATCAACTGAACCACACAGCTTGGTGTCATTGGCAAACTTGCTGAGGGCGCACTCAATCCCACTGTCCATGTCAGCGACAAAGATGTTGAACAAGACCGGTCCCAACACTGATCCCTGAGGGACACCACTTGTTACTGGTCTCCAGAAGGACACTGAGCCATTGACCACAACTCTTTGTGTGTGGCCATCCAGCCAGTTCTATATCCACCAAGTGGTCCACCTATCAAATTGACGTCTCTCCAATTTAGAGACAAGGATGTTGTGTGGGACAGTGTCGAACGCTTTGCACAAGTTCAGGTAGATGACATCAACTGCTCTACCCCTGTCCATCAGTTCTGTAGCCCCATCATAGAAGGCCACCAACTTGGTCAGGCAGGATTTCCCCTTAGTGAAGCCATGCTGACTGTCACCAAGCACCTTGTTGTTTTTCATGTGCCTTAGCATGCCTTCCAGGAGAATCTGCTCCAAGATTTTGCCAGGGATGGAGGTGAGACTGACTGCTCTGTAGTTCCCCGGGTCATCCATTTTCCCCTTCTTGAAAATGGGGGTTATATTTCTCTTTTTCCAGTCATTGGGAACTTCACCTGACTGCCATGATGTCTCAAATATGATGAACAGTGGCTTAGCAACTTTGTTCCCCAGCTTCTTCAGGACCCACAGATGGATTTCATCAGGTCCCATGGACTTGTGCACATTCAGGTTCCTATTAGGGTCTCAAACCAGAACCTGTCCTACAATGGGCCCAAGGTCTTTATTCTTCCAGCCTGTGCATATATCTCTCAAAACTTGATCAGTGTGGTCAGAGCATTTGCCAGTGAAGACTGAGCAAAGAAGTCATTGAGAACTTCAGCCTTTTCCAAATCCAGGGTAGCCACTTCTCCTGTTTCTTTACAGAGAGGGCCCTTTGTCTTTTGTTAGTGACATACCTGTAGAAGCCCTTTCTGTTATCTTTAACATTCCTGGCTAGACTCAATTCTATCTGGGCCTTTGCTTTCCTGACCTGATCCCTAGCTTCCTGGACAATGTCCTTCTATTCTTCCGAGGCTGCCTGTACTTGCTTCACCTTATATAAGCTTCCTTTTTCCTTCTGAGTTTTCTCAGCAGATCCTTATCCATCCGCAGAGGCCTCCTGACATTTTTGCCTCAGTTTCTTCTTGTCAGGATGCAATGCTCCTGAACTTGGAGCCGGTGATCCTTCAGTATCAACCAATAGTCTTGGGCCCCCCTGCCCTCTAGGGCTATATCCCATGGAACCTTACTAAGCAGGTTCCTAAAGAGGCCAAAGTCTGCTCTCTTGAAGTCCAGGGCAGTGAGCTTGCTGCACGCTCTCTCACAGTCCTGAGGATCTTGAACTTAACCATCTCATAATCTCTACAACCAAGGCTGCCCTGGAGCATCACATTTCCAACCAGCCCCTCTGTGTTGGTGAGCAAGACATCAAGCATGGCACCTCTCCTTGTCAGCTCCTCTGTTACTTACAAGAGGAAGTTGTCTTCCACACAATTGAGGAACTCTCCAGCTGATCATTTACATAAATAGATACTCTCCCTCCCCATCTGCTGGGCCTGTCTTTTCTAAAGAGTCTATAACATTCCATTCCAACACTCCAGTCACAGAGCCATCCCACCGTGTTTCTCTGATGCCAATGATATCATACCCCATAGATGTGCACTTATCTCTAATTCTTCTTCATTACTTTGGTTTGGGGTTTTTGTTTGGTTGGTTTTAGTTTTATTTTTAATAGAGTTTCTAGGTATAATTCTAAGATCTATCATGTGGGTGGTAAAATTTTAATTAAAATGCCAAAGTAATTGGCTTCAGCTACCTTTCCCCAGATTTGAACAATCAAAACGCAAGAACTGTGAAGCAAACACTGTCTGGCAGTGTGAAGGAGTGGAGGGGAGAGAATCACCATGTCGTTGAAGAAGTGAGAAATACCCTATTCTTTACTAGAACTTGTTTTGGTATTTTTGTAAAATGTAGATCAACGTTCACAGCTGAGCTTTTTCTAAGAGAAAGACAACGCAGAAAACTTCAGTAAGTGCCCAGTGCTTATCAGAATATCTTTGTTCTGGCTTTGAGGTTTTTGTTTGTTCTTCTGTGTCCCAGAAAGAGAAATATGGTGTTGGGTTTAGGCCAAGATAATATGTAGGTACCTTATACTATCTAGAAAAAAAAGATATAAACACACCTTGTTGAACCAGGGAGAAATTCTTTCCAGCTATGCCCACCTGGGTTTAAGAAATAAGGGAAGATGGTACTAAGACAAATCTCTGATGTGAAGAGCATTGTCATGCATCATGCTTCCATCATGAATCTCTGAAGAAGCCTGCTAACCACTCTAAGGTTGATATTGAAAGCCAGAAGCATCTTCACTGAGTGGTGTTGGAGAAATGGTAGACTGAAAACATAGTACGTACCTTGGGTCAAAAAGCTGCTTTCCTTTTAACCCTTGGAGTCCATAATACCTATGCGTGCATTTTCAAGTGGTATTTGAGGTGCTGCTTCTGACTGCTGTCAGCTATTGAGGAGCATAATCTTAGTGGTTTTGAAGGCAAGAGAGAACCTGTGAATTCAGCTCAATCTTAATTTGTTCTCATTCAGTAATCTCATTCAGATTGCACTTCTTTAGTAGAAGTAGACTTGTGGAAAGCTCCTGAATATTCACATATTCCATGAGGAATTTCGAATATGATAACTATATTTCAGCAAACTCTTACTGACATCCCAGAGCTCTGGAAGTATACTCCTCACAACTCATTACAGAAGTGAGACTTGAAATTTGTTTTGGCAGCACCTTCCATATGAGCTGGAGGGAACTGAACAGTCTGTAGAGCAAATGGTGAGCTGGCAGCCCCTCTGGTGAGTGCAGACAACCTCCAGATGTTTTTTCTTAGTCTTTGGAAGTCAAAGTTAATTTTACATTTTAAAATTATTGTTTGATTGCAGACTAATGGTGTGCTTCATAAGTTGTGAGTATTTACTCAGACAAAGAGCTGACGTAAGAAGATTTGAATTATTTAGGTAGCAGCTTGCTACAAATTATTGTTCTAGCTTTTTCCATTCATACTTATATGATCATATTACCTGAATCTTCCAATATTGAAACTCACTTCATATCTTTTTTTATCAATTTTAATAGCCATATTCAGAGTTGATACACTATATTGAACCGTAAGTCTGCCAGCCCATTATCTTGCCTTGGGCAAGAGCAAAGAGCCTTATGCAAGAGATAGAAAAGAGGGCAGATGGAGAGGGATCACTTCCTGGGCTTCTATTAACCTGTCACTACAGTGCTTCTGCGTTGTGATGTTCCTACTGATGTATTTCACAGCAACTCAGGGGCCTACCTTTGGTAAATTTTGTTCAACTGCTTTTTAAACAATACCCCCTTCAGTGGCCTGATTGTTTAAGTGAAAGCGTCGTATTTCTTGTATTGTGAAGACTATTGATGAATCATTCTTCATTCAGCTCTACACCACTCATGATTTCATAGATGCCTCTTGTGCTCCTTAGTTACCTCTCTTCCTGGCATAGGCAGCCTAGTCTTTTGAGTTCCCTGAACATGTCTTGGAATATCTATTAATTTATTAAGTTACAGAAAAAAAAAAAAAAGATAATGTATAGTATTGAAAGTGTGGGTTCATCATAAATTTACATGTCAGCATAAAGTCATTTTGTTTGGCTCTTCATTCCTAACCTCATACTGGTTGCTTTTTTGGCTAGCTGAACATACAAGGTTAAAATAAGATTAATTTTTAAATTTTTCTGTGTTTATATTTTTGGATTTTGCTCTCTCCTAAATACCTCTGCATGTATTTCTGAAACAGTTCAGGTTTGGTTGCTGTATTTTTCCTTAAGATTGATATAAGAAGACTTGACTGAATTCTCCAGTAATATGTGCAACTCATGCTCTTACAAAGTTGAGAATGGACAGTAATGATAAATGGATCTACAGAAAGAGGTCTCACCAAGCCAAGTTCCACAAGCCTTGGGCGGATTCTGCTTACTTTGACAGATAATTGGAAGAGTTTTTTCCCCACTCCACTTCATACTTCAAGGACAGTAACGTAATTTACCTGCCATGCATATTTGCATGCTTACTGAAGTATGTGTGCTAACAAAATAAATAGACTTTGAGAGAAATTTCTGTGGACAAAGTCACTATTTATTTAAAATAAATCTGATGTTATTAGGGACTACATTCCGTAATTGGCTTTTGTTCCACAGAAATGTTGCCATTTGTGACATGAGTCTCTTCACTATCTCTGTGCTGCTGGATTAAAATGTGGAACTATATTTTTCTTAGAGAAGCCATTTTTTAACTTGCCACCATAGTTATACTGAGAGTTACTAATGTTTCTTATCTTTGGAGGAGTCCATAGTGTCTGTTCAATGTTCACTTTTTAAAGCATTTCAAACAGAAATCTGTTTGCCTGTTGATTTTTTGTTTGTTTTTTTTTTTAAAGTGCCAATTTGATCTGAACTTGCTCAATATTACAGTTAAGAGGAAGGGGTAAAATAAAAAGGGGTTGTGTTGTGAAATTTCTCTTACACAGTAGTTCAGAAGCATTTGGCCGGTCTATGGAATTTAATTCCTTTCTTGTCAGTGCAGGCTGGAGGTGATTGCCTGAGCAGCAGACACACTGGAAAGGGATAAGCAAAGGCATGGTTGACCCAACTGAGCACTGTGATAGCGTCACTTGGAGAGACTAAATGCTATTCAGGAGTTCCTTCAAGCCAACAGTTTTGTGTTTCTTTACTCATTGGTGTTCACTGGACATCTCTAGACATTAGTCAGGCCCTTCTTCCTACTCAGGTTCTGAGTACCTGGGGGAAAGGGAGGAAGTTCCCTACAGCTATAGACTTTGAGGCACTATAGGTAATCATTGGAGAAAGGTATGCTCTTAATTTATATGTCCTGCTGCAACGTGTGCAGGAGCACCTAGTCAAAATGCTACTTGAAAGCTATGCATTAGACTTTTTGCCATGTCTCAATCCCCTAATTAGGAACAAACGCTGCAAGTTGTTTTTTGCTTTTGTTTTTTTTTAGTGGTGGGTTTTGTTTGGGTTTTTTTTGTGGGGCAAGGGGATTGAAGTTTTAACAGCACCTGTTATCTTGAAAAGATACCTTGTCACAGTCAATATAATTTCTCAAATTTTTGTATTCATATGGTATAGCAATCCAGCAAACAAATGTACCTCTAAACTACATAAACACAAGAATAAAGAACCTGCAATACCTTAGAATAGCTTAAGGTAAAGAGGAATAAATGCTTAGCTTTCTTATCAAAAGGTAGGAAATGCCAACTATGCCATATTTTTCTTGTTTCTGTAGACTTGCATGTAAAACATTAACCAGAAAACCCATTAAGGAATATTACTTTTTTCCTAAAAATCAATACTGAATTTAGAGTGAAAAAGACAAGATGCCTTGAAGATAGAATTTTATGAAAGAAAAGTGTTTGTATCAGACTGTGATGCAGCATTTTGTAATTTGATGTATATTTACATCCTGGTGTATATTTAACCTATTAAAATTAATTTAGAGCTTTTTTTTTAAAAAAAAACACATCACTGGCATAAAAGCTTCACTGTCAGTGAGTACACCGATAATGATAGCTACATCTTTTGATACCATGCCCTTCTCAAGCAATGTGCATAGCTGACAAGTCATTTGAGCCACCTCTCTGGGCACTTTGCACTTGAACAAGAGACGTGTGGGTAGTAGATTTTGGGATGTGGGCCATTTATTGCTCTGCTGTAGGAAGGAGGTGAAGGAGAAGGAAAGATTGCTGGGTTGCAAGGTAAGCTTATTCACCCAAGGGTTCATGAGGAACATAAATCCGGAATTGGTGAACTACTAAGATGTATCTGCTATCCTTTGAACTGATGTCAGTGCCAGGGGGGTGAAAAACAGATAATGACACATTAGTCTTCCTTAGAGGGTACCAGAGATGATCTAGGAACTACATCTGTTTCTATACTGGGCAAGACACTATGTCTAGAGATACAGCACAGCACAAGTACATGCGGAATGTAACTGGGCAAAATGATGGGCTGGGGAAGAGTTAGCATGGCTTTTTCTGTAAGGAAAGCATAAGCTGAGGTTACTTAAGAGTGCTGAGGTTACTTAAAAGTACTGAGTTTAGGTGGTATAAGGGACAGTGTCACTTTGTGCTTGCCCTGGTTTTGTGGTTTTGGGTTTGTCATCTGCTTTTGGCCACTTCGGGAGGCAGAATGTTGGGCCAGGATTGGTTGTTCTGGCCAACTTCCGGTTGTTCCACAAAGACATTGTATAAAGGGCATGGGAATGTGTTTAGAAACCTCTCCAGAGATTTGTAGGGTTTTATTAACAGGTGTCCTAATCAACTGTGTTGAATCTTGGACACCAAAGCTAGTTTGTGCTAATATCAAGGACCAGAGTTGTGGTACTAGTCTTAATAGGACCAATGTTCAGAAGATGAGCCTTGAATCCATGTAAGAAAAATTTGGGAGTGAAATTTTATGTACAAACACCTGCAGGACTGCTTCCAGATCCTGTTGGAAGCATTAATTTGCAAATTATAGGAATAAGACACGGACCACTCTTTATGCATTGTGGGGTTTTTGGTAACCTATCTTCCCTTAACAGGTCTCAAAGCAGTTGCTGCTGTGAGTACAATTGAGGACTGATTGACAATGGTAGTTTGTATGCCAAATTTAACAAAATAATAGCCAAAAATAGTGTCTTTTCTACTTGATTGTTTTACTGGTAACGTATTCATAAGGAAGCTGCTACCAAAATGTAAGCAGAATGCAAAAAGTCCTGATATAATATTCCTTCTTCAGTTACCATTTTATACCAGGTACACATTAGTTATATTAGAGCTCACAGAATTATTTGGCAAGTGTCAGCTTGCATTTTCAAGTGATTACCTAAAATTGCTAGCAACTTGACACTGGTACATTTTTCTTTCTCAATTCTTTTTCTCTAAGGGTGATCCAATTTTTGTGACCTGTTTGTGCTATCTGTCGTTTGTTCCCCTTTCTCTTCCCCATGTCTTTCGGAGGTTTACCTGAATCTGTCTGGTTTGCTTTTCTTCCTTTACTACTTATTTTATATTGAAGCGGCAAGATCACTACTATCTATAATTGCTTAAAAAGCGACTAGTTACGTTGTGGGGTGGGAGGGCGGAAGGAATGGGAAACAAAGAAGAAATACTTTTCAAATACTTACTTCTCTAATTTCTTATTTGAAACACAAGCCAGGAAATCATATAGAGTGGAATGAGGATGAAGGAAGAAAGATAGGAATCTTAACATCTGTTCCTGAAGCTGACTCTGATCATACAGATCTTTGCAGCTTTGCAAAGAAACAGTTGTAGGAGCAGACTCTGAAAACCAAAGTCAAAAACAGCTTAAGCATCCAACATACTACCAACTGTGTAATTCACAGAAGCTCAATTTTAGCAAGTTGGTTTTTGGACTTCTGTTTTTATGAGAACTCCTGCCAATCTTTGCTCTACTGAGATACACAGTCTTGGCATACACGACGCACTGAAGGACATGTGGAGTTCACACCCAGAGACACTTCTGTAGCAGGTCCCCTGAAAGATCTAGTCAGGCTGGTATTCTCAGAGTTCATGGGAAATGCAGGAACAATAGTGGGCTGGGTCATCTGGTGTATGATAGCCTGTGTCCAGCCAAGTTTGGTTTCAAATGGTCCTTTCCCAGGTGAGTGCTCCCCCACCAGGGTAAGACATTGTTAGCTGGGAACAGGGAGATTGGAAAGGAATTTAGACAGTGCTTAATGCTCCTTTTCTGGCACAGGTCTCCCTCATGGGTGAAGGAGTCAGTATGCAATAGGAGCCTCACTTTACCACCCAGAGGTGAGGGTGACCACAGAAGGGAAGGCCCCTGACTTTCTTCCTCTCCATCACAAATTTTCAGTTCTGCTGTGTGCAATGACATATAGGTTTAACTGGAGGCATTGAGAGGGCCTCACCCCAATTTTGCTTCATTTTGAGAAGCAAGAGAACCAGTTGCAGGTTTGTGAACGTTACCCTTGAGCTAGGTGCATGAAAGTACAGCAAAGCCTGCCAAACCTACGTGTCTTTATAGGTTTGGGTCCAGGTTATTGCCTGCGTCTATAGTGTTTTCATGCTATGTGCCTCAGTGTGTGTTGTCACATATATTGTGAAAATCTAGCTCTTAAAAATGAGTATTTTTTACCAGTTCCTGTGTATCTGATGGGTGAGGCTTCTGTTACGGATGCTTGCAGCGTTTGCAGTTGTCAACAATGTCAACAAAGATGAAGCCTTATTTCTTCTAAATGCTATGTGTACTTGATCATTATTTTCAGTAAATAAAACATCATGACCTTACATTAACCTTAGAGTTGAGCTATCCAACTATTTAGCGCTCCTCTGGTCTCCTTGGAAGCGTGGCAATCGGCTGGCGTAAGGGGCGCAGCTTGTGGAGCAGAGTGAGTTGGCAGCCCTCTAGCGGGAGCCAGCGGAGTGCAGGGTATGAGCGGCCGGGGAAGGTGGGAGGCAAGTTAACCGAAAGCCACAGAAAGGAGAGGGCAGGGGGAGAGAAAAAACACTACCAAGAAAACCTACAAAAACCGATCAGAACTTCACAGCAGAGGTGCCAAAGAGTGGTGATTCATGAAAGAGAGTTGGGGGAGTAGCTGTATTGGTGGGTGGAGAAGATGAACAGAGGCAGCTTGTCAAATGAGTGAACTGGGGAAAGACGGTGTCTGGAAAAGCCGTGGCAGTCAGGCCAAAAGCCATCTAGCTCAGGACCAAGACTCCAGCAAGAGTGTGTAGTGATCTATCCTGTTTATTCTCACAGCCTTTGCCAGCTTATTGTTTAGGGGTTTCTTCAGTCAGAGGTAACATCTGACTGAATTTATCTTTGTGAATTCTTAAATTTTCCCCTGTAAATCGGCCCCTTCTTTGATACACACAAATTGCTAGATAGGTCAAGTGATATCCTCTGAAACAGCTGAAGCTTGCAGAGGAACATAGGAAGACTCCAAAAAGAGAAAGAGTGGTGAGGTATAAAACAATAGGAAAATTCCAGTGGGTGGGAGCTGAATAGAGCAGAGGTGATCATAAAGTAAAAGAACAAGAGAAAGATTGGGATATAATTCTTCTAAGAATGACTGGCAAAGAAAAGAACGGGAAAAAGTGAGTGGTAGAATGTTGCTAAACAGTGGAAGAGGAACTGGACACCCTGGTCAGAGGTGTTGTAGCAGGAACAGGAGCAAGACACCAGCTCCAAGGCAGGGATGTTGAAGAACAAGATATGGGCCCTGTGTCCTGTAAGGGAATTCAAGCAGGGATAAAGTCACACACAGTTGTAATCCCTTTCAGGACTGAAGATTGGCCTGGAAAAAAAGGAAGGGATTTGAGGCTGAAAATAGTGGTATAATTGAATATCTAACTGGTAATAGCCAAAGGATGTGCATAGGTGTCAACCCTCACTAACTGTGTGGATAGGGAAAGCTGAGCTGGAGAGAATTGTAAATGAGCCCTAGCAAAGATGGGGAGAGCTGGGTCAAAAAAGAGAGTCCTGTTGCCTGCTTACAAAACAAAGCATGTCTGAAAACATGCTACAAAAGTGAGGGAAGGGATGCATCATTGTGGGAGTGACTAATGAGGAAAGAAGATATAGGGGGCAGGGGGAATGGGCTTTCGGGGCAGAAGGGTGTCCATAGGATCCTTGGCATCTATGCTTCTCAACAGGCACACCCATCCTAAGCCTTTCCAGGAGGCTAAATTCACCAGCACCTTTGCTTCACTGGTTGGTTGTTTTAGTTGCTGTTGTTGCTCTGGAGCAATCAGGAATCGTTCAAGGAGATTTGCTGTACTAATTAGTGATTATTTTTACAGTGGTTGTGTTACTAACTATTGATGATTCATAAACTGCAGGGGCTGTAAATCTGCAGTCATAAGGGGGGTGAAAATTTTTGTGTTGGTGATTTAAAAAGGCAGAACTTTAATGAAGTGGTAAGTATGTTTTGCTTAATGGTACTGCTGTGATAGTAAGGAAATTGACGATCTCTGATTTACATAAAAACATGCAGGCTAAGAAAGTATCATTGACTTTGTCTTTAACTACTTGATTAATAGCTGATTCCCGGTGAGATTGCCTTGGAGGTTAGAATGATATTGGAAAGAATATGGTTTAAAATGTTAAAACAAAAATTTCTTCACTGTTTTGCAGCTTTTATTGTTTGCTCATGGTTAGTTTATTTATGATTTCTTTGCTTCTAAACATGCTCACTGAAATCAGGGTTTTTCTCACTGACCTCTTTGGAACCAGGCTTGTATCCACCGTTTTACCAGAAAAGTTTGTCATGAGCTACTGTTCTAATTGATTTAGGTTCCAGACCTACTATCAGCCCTTCCTGACAGTCAATCACACAATGAGAGATTTATTTAAATTGGAAATCATCAGCAATGAGATATTGACTTAAGTCAGGAAATGAACAGAGGTATGGTCATGGTATCACTAATATGCAACGTCCACACAATCAGACTCTTCTGGAGGTAGAAAGATGTGGAATTAATTCCTTCAGGCCAAAGAGAGATCTGTAGGACCTTGTGAAGGCCAGGCCCTCCTTCTTCCTGCATCCTGTTGCTGTGTTTTGAAAGAGAAAAGTGAGACAGTCACTTGTTCCCAGAGCAATTTGGGCATATAAATCCAAGGGTTTGATCTAGCTTGTAAAGTAAAAACTCAGAACTCCAAGTCCAGGTAGGAGGATTTCAGACATACTTTTTTCTGTGTCTGGTGAAGTTTATTAATCCTTCCTATGCTGAATTTCATTGCCATTTGTTTCCACGCATTGTATAAGCAACAAAGTTGAGCAAGTTAGGGACTTTAAGGTTATGGCAATCTTTCAGGTATAGCAGCACCTTTTCTGCATCCATGTGGTTCTGGCCCTATTGTGTTTGTGCAGAGCAGGATAGAGACAAGTTCACCTACACTGGGGCTCTCAGACTTTCTAATCTCATGAAGCTTTCGTACCCTTAGCAAAGGCAGGAACACCCAGAAACTGGGAGGGAGGAAGAGAAAGAAACCTTGATTTTTAGGTTCTTATATTCAGGTATTTTCTATTCATGACACTGACACAGAAGCAGTAGGAAGAGAAACCTCAAGTCCCAGTGGTGTGGATTTATTGTTGTTGTTATTTTAAAACAGTCAGGCTAAGACCAGTGGCTACCCTGTAAAGGAATCTCTATAAAAGTATTTATAGACTTCCCCGCTTCGATCTATTCAGCTGCGTTCAAGGCCAGGTTGGGCAGGACCTTAGGCAACATGGTCTAGGGTGAGGTGCCCTGCCCATGGCAGGGGGGCTGGAACTAGATGATCTTAAGGTCCTTTCCAACCCAAACCATTCTAAGCTTTTATGATTCTATGTCGGTATCCCATTAATAAATGGATAATAATATAAATATCTGTGTCCCGACTGTCTTTTGTGAAGGATGCTGGGCTCTTGATCAGTAAATTCTGGGACAATCAGAGCTTGTAAGAAAAGAAGGTTTTTCACTGGTACTGACCCTCCACTGGAGGGTAAATGTGCTGTTTTTCTTTTTTGGTGGGTGGGAAGAGCAGTCGGGAGCTTTCAGACAACTGTTTCTCAAACCTTACAACTCATGGTTAGTGGTGGGTGCTAGCTTTCATTTCTATTCTGATACACTTTCTGGCATTAAGTTACATTTTGCTATGGCAGGAGCTCAAGTGGGAAGTTAAGCTATTGTATGAGAAAAGGAGAGGTTAACTACACTTATATTGGGGGCAGTTTTTGCTTTGGAAAACAGTTGCAGGCTTTGTGGTTTGATCTTTTGGAGTCCTGCCAGTTACCACCTTCTGACGTACGTTGTTGGGCTGAGAAGAATGGATGCTCAGTGGTGCATGAAAGTCCAGCGTGTCAGTTGTAGCTATACATAATACCACTGTCTCATGTGCAGTCAAGGCTGTTAATGCTTAACACAGTATTGTATTCTCTACGGGAAAAAGTTGAATACCGGTAACCTCATCCATTTCGAATGTTCATATGCATTCCTTTGAAAAATACTGAAATTAAGAACAAGGTAATACCTAGACAGAAGTGTCAAACTAACAGTAACTGCAGAGAAAAATGCTGCACAAATTAGGCTCCAGGATTCCTGTGTGCCAGGGAGCAAGCCTGGGAATCTGCCTACAATTAGGGCTTCGTTCAGACTACTTGCCTTGAGGAGCAATTGCTCTAACTTGCCAACACCTGGGGTAACTGGTACCAGAAACGCAGAGAATCTGCCCTTTTGGAGATCACGAACTTGCAAATAATCCTCCATACACAAGAGGGGAGCAGTATTTTAAGGCTTCAAAGGCTCTTTTCCTTAAGTACATGCATCTGTGGGTGGACACAGGTATTGTTCAGTTGCTTAACAACCTTCTATGGCTAATGGTCTGAAGTGAAACAAATCAGTAGTGTACAGGAGAAGTGTACTGAAATGTATCAAGACACAAAAATTATTAACATAATTCAGCTCCTAGGAAATATTGGCAACCAAAGCAGCCACAGCCAATATGTGCTGGCTCTCTTACAGTTGCTTTAAATTATGATATGCTCTCATATCTTCTGAAAATGTCATGGTTCACATGGTAGCAGGTTTTTTCTTGCAAAATGAAGGCTATGGTTCTGAAAAACAGTTTTAAATCTGCAATCCAAAGAAGTTCTCTTGTCTAAAGAAGTAACTTTTTTCCTAACCAAACCGATTAAGGTATTATTGAATATATGTCACAAGACCTTTAGTACAAGTTCTGTATCACATTCAAACGAATAAGCAAATTTTGGCCAGAAAAAAAAAAATAAGCTTTCTGTAGTCCTAAGCAAAATACAAGTCCTTCTGTGTAACCAAGGTACTCTGTTGGGGCAAGAGGGGAAAGGAAGTGGTGTTTCTTGTTTCCTCATTTAAAACCTTACAATTTTTAACTTAAATAAAACAAAATTGGGAGTTTGGTAAAATATGCTCATGAACAATACCCTTCAAAGCAACTGTATTAGTGCTGCTAGTCATATGTCTGCCTGCCTTTGAGAGTCTTTCATGGTTCTGTTTGATCTTTCATTCTTGCATGTAAAATGCCATCTTGTTAAGAACCAGAGTGGGAAAAAATATCCATATTACTTTTCTTTAGCAGGGTTCAGCGACAGAAGTACAAATTGGGCCCATGAGACTGACACAAGATCCAGTTCAGGTAAGATGCTCTTTTCATTTCTTGATACAATCAATTCAGTGTTAATGGATGAAGAAATGAAGGTTCAACCCCTGTAGTTAAGCATAATGTTTTCATTTTACTTGTTCAAGGACTGTGAGAGGGGTAATCGGTGTTTTGGTATATCTGATTGCTTCAGAAGAGATGTACAAGTAAATTAACTTGGTAAACAAGGTGCTTAGATTTCCATTAACATGAAATCATTCCTTTTATAAGTCCTGTCAATAGGAGTGTGTGTGTATGTGCATTTGCAGGGGAAAGAGCTGCCTCTCTGGATCTAAAATCTGTTCTGTTCTGATACACAAAAGCAGAGAAAGCTCCATTATAAAATTTAAGTACCCTTTGAGTTTTGCTGGTTTTTGCACAATAAAACAGAGAACTGCTTCTACAGGTCACCAATCCAAGAAATCTCACCATCTCCAACAATACAGGTTGAACTTCAGCTTAAGGAGCACAGCTCTCACCCTCACTTGCTTCTGTACGTTTTGTTCCTGTGCCAGTAAACAGATGCCAAGTGTTTGTTTTTTTCCTTTTTAATTTAGCTTATAGTGGGTATTAGAGCTCTCAGATGTCAGGAAATTAAATAATCTTAGTCTTTAACATTGCGCTAGTGGCACAGCATTCGTTTGAATTAACTTTTTGGGTCACAGAGACATTTAGTCACCAGTCACCTTTTCATTTTGTGGGTTGGCTTCTTTCTCATTGTATCTGGCTATAAGAGGAAAAACCTACGAGTGGAAGAAATGCTGTTGCCAAGGAAAATAAATCATGTGTATATGCATCATAAAGCTTTACATTTTTATTTCTGTATTAAGCATTCAGTCTTAATGATGACTTGATCTGATGAAACTCTATATTTCATATGACTGTGGAACAGTGGCTTCAGCAGTAGACCAGTCTTTGGTTTTGCAAGGAATTTCAACATAAAAGTGTGGAACTCTTCACAGAAAAATGTTCTGTGAATGACTGTGATCATCTTCAGAGAGAATGTCAAGCAGATGTTTAACAAACACATATATACTCACTGCTTATGTCAGGATTTTACTTTGTAGAAACTCGATTTGCCAAAGTATTACAGTACTAGTCTTAGCTGTTACAAGGGAAGATTTTCCATATAAGAAAAGGAAAATGGGGTTTTCGTTCTTTCTAACTGTTTGGCATTTTTCTTAGTATCGTGTCAGGTGTGGATGTTACTTTGTCTCTAGGGTTCACAAGTGAGAATCTGTGGTGCTGCCACAGAAGTCCCTAAGTAAAGCAGAAAGCAGACCTGAAGTAAAACTATTAACTGATGTGTTTTCCTTAAAGACATTGCCATATGCTAACTTATTTACGGTAAAGGGAAAACACTTTATGTAAACTCACCTCCTTTGTGGAACAAGCCACATTATCTCAGCTAATTTGGCAAGTATTGCACACATCTATGCTTTTGAAAAATGTGTATTAATCTTTTATTCCATCTAGACAATGGAATTACGTGTTTCTCTATGCAATGCAAACAGCTACTGAATACCATATTTTAAATGTCTATTTGCAGGTGCTTAATCATGTTCACAATTGTCTGATAAGTCCATTTATTTTGTTACAACAATTGCCGCCAGAGTTTTTCTTAGCGGCTGTTTTTATTCTGGTGGGTATTTTATGCTGTTGCAGGACACCTGTGCCAAGCTCAAAATGGCCCGTATTTTTTGTCTTGAGAGGTGACCTTACTTGTGACTGTGACCTGCCATAAACCTTTTAATAGATTCCTCACTGGACTTCGTATCCATCTGTGTTGAAGGACAAATCTGGTTTGGTTTGTACTAGATTGTGACCCAGGTGCTGCTCGCCTTTAAGGGGCAAGGAGAAAATTCCAAAGAAAACCTACCAGCTCTGACACTCCAAACATCCTCCTCACATGCTGCTTGCACGTTTACCCTGATTCTGTGCCAAGACTTGCAAATAGGCGAAGTTGGGTTCTGAGACCTTAGAAATGATCATGATAAAAGTACATATAAATGCACCATCTCCAGCGGACACAGGAGAAGGGTGGGTTTTATAAAAGTTTAGTGCACATGAAAAACCCCCTCTTATCCTTATTATTTACCAAGGCTTGGATGTGTTTGTTCCTTCCTTTCCCACCCTTCAAATACTGCATTTTCTCACTTCTTAGGACATTCATTTGCCACCATCTCTTTCACAGCATTGACATCAAACTCCATTTCTGTTCTGATGATGGTCATCTTCCCTGCTGAGCTGCAAAGGAGGCATAATGATGCACAGCATTTTTCTGTCTCCCCATGCCTATTTTCAATGTAACAAGAACAAAGCCACTATGTGTTTTCCACCTTAAAACTCTCTTACTGAGATACAATAACATAAAAATAATTAAGTAACTTTATTTTCACTTCTTAAGTTGCTGTTTGTAATTTTCTCAGTTTTATTGTGGTACCCTGCTGGCTGTACTCAGCTGGTGTCTCTTGTTTTATTTTTAACTCTTTAAAGCAAATCTGTCTGTTTTCTATGTTTGTATGATAAACTGGGAACAATACTTGGGCAAAGCAAATACTCAGAAAGATGGTGAAAATTCCAGTAAATCACAAACAAATGTAAAGCTCTGCACAGGGGAAGGTCGCAGAGCTCCTAAACAAGGGCAGCACTGAGTAGAATGATCTTTTTACAGTTTTACAGTTTACTGACAAATTGCACACGCACACACACACAGAGGCTACATGGGGGGGGGGGGGGGTGTGTGCCAAGAAACATGGATTGAATTTAAGCTTTTCCTTGTAGTATTGTTTATATGTATTGTTATATTTTTATCTTGACTTTGAGAACATATCCTGCAATATACTTCTAGTTATAGTAAGCTCCATGCAAATGTTAATGAGAAAGCATGGTAGTAATACTTAAAAAAACCTTCAAAAGTTAATATTCTCAGAAGGATTCACAAACTGATAGTTAGCTACCAGTGGAAGATTAGGTGGTTTAATTAAACTCCATTATTATACAGCTGGTGAATGATCACATTTTGCAATCCTTTTAACATTCCCAGTTTGGAAATAGAGAAGGAAGATACCAAAATATGTGCCCTAAAAAAATCAGTTTTCTGAGCCATATTGTACCGATCAAAATAGGAGCAAAATAAAACTAATACCAGTTGTAACCAAACAAGAGAAAGTAAGGACTTTCCTGAGTATCTGCAGACAAAGTCTGCAGCTCAACTGTGTCACTCCTTCCCAGCATTTTGATGGCTGGAAAAAAAAACAGGGATTAGGTAGTGTGACAGCTGTTGCCTTGGATGTTGAGTATCAGTAGCTCAAATCTGCTTACTTTAACTGTAATTAATTACTTTTTTTTTTTTAAATTACTTTAACTGTAATTAAAAATACTGTCTCTAATAAATTGAAACTTCTTATTTCTTAATACTTATGGAAATTCCAAGCATACAATTTTCTTTCCCTGCTCAATGAAACCTTGACTGGTTATCCCACCAAAGTAACATTTATTGATTTGTTTATTGTTTAGAAGTTAGCAATCCAAACAGCTCAAGAAACAAGAAAAATTGTGGCCACTTTTTCTGGCTTCTAGACTGATGGTGTTGAACTTCATGTGGTGACATCACAGCTTCATAGAGAAGCACAGATAGAAGGTTATTGACATTTCCTATGGGCATTTGGGGCAAAATCTCACATTTTGCTCAGACAGTTGTTTGTTTTTCAGGGAAGTCAGGGGATTACTTTTATTTCTGAAATGAACAGGATATTGTTTCATACATAGATTATTCTCTGCCCATTGCCTTTCTGTGCAGTTCTGAGGCCTTCTTTTTCACAGCGTATTTGCACTAAATTAACTTTTTTATTTCATCTGTCACACAGGGTGGCCTGTTTAGTGATCAGTTGCTATGGCAAATATAAGCAAATTGTGAAGGGGTTGTCTATGTGACTTGTGTTCCTAGCTATATAATTCAAATGCTGATAATGCATGTATTATACAGCAAGGATGAAAAATCTGTTGCCTCTTAACAATGCTCTTTCTTTCACACAAGCAGCACACAAATAAAGCTGTTTTCAACCTATATTCTGTTACTCTATATGCCAGTTAGCAAACAGACCTCCTACAGCATCAATTTGATTTTTTGAACAGCGCCTTTGCACACATCCTAACTGATCTTGTGTGAGCAGTTCCTTAAGTGTTCATTTGAGGTTGTTGAAACTATCCCATATATTTACATAATTAGAGATAATTTATTGGGTAAAAATTGTTATGTTTGAAAGAAGGGTTTTCTTGCCGTGCTCCACCCTGTCTATTCCTACTTGTCTGTTTTTCTTTTCAGTTTTGAAAGAGCATGGGTTAACTCCATTTTGTTGTACATCAAAGAAGATAAAATGAATAAAACTGTGTTATGTTAATTGTCCCTGAAGAGTGATAATTAAGGCAGTTACATTTCAGACATGTCATTACAGTTAAAGGTGTGTGTAGCTGGGATGGCCTGATGAGAGTGGCTGTGATGTTGGAACACGTACCTACCTACTCTGGGTGGCTGCTGACTGACTTTGAATGTCAGATAGAAGAGACTCATAATCTGGCAGCCAGTTTTGTTCTAAATATCCATCCTATGCAATTAACTATTGATTATCTATTGATAATCTGTCTATTAAGAAAGTTGTGCTACTGCATCAGCTGTTTTACAGTCTGTAGATCAGGCTTTCCACTTTCAAAGTAGACTCAGTCTTTCGTGTAGCAGAAGTTTGTTAAGATTTGCACCAAGCAGAAAACTATTTTGTATGCATAATGTGATGCTGCTGTTTTGCATGCTCTGCAGGTTTTGCTGATCTTTGCAAAAGAAGACAGCCAGAGTGATGGTTTCTGGTGGGCTTGTGACAGAGCTGGATACAGGTGCAATATTGCACGTACTCCAGAGTCAGCACTTGAATGTTTTCTTGATAAGCACCAGGAAATAATTGTTATAGATCACAGGAACTCCAGATGTTTTGATGCAGAAGATATCTGCAGGTAACCTAAAGGATCTTATGCTCTATTGCTTCTCTTGAATTTCAGAACATGCTGAGCATTTAAAAATAAATAAATAAATAAGAAGCCCAAAACCTACAGTAAAAAGAAAGTTTGGGGATTGAGGCCAGGACATTTGCATGCATTTGTAAGAGTAGAACAATCAAAAAAAATACACTTTGACAAAGCTGAATTGTAGAACTGTCTCTGTAGATCATGGACTTCTATCAGAGCATAAGTGAGAGCTGTTGTGAAATTATTCCCTCCTGTCTGTGCCTGCTTCTTTCTTGGGTTACTGCTGCCGCAAAGTCTGAAGCTGTAGGGCTTCAAAGGAATGTGCATGTTTGTTCACTGTGTCAGGCACTGCCAGCTCTTCATAAAAGTTCCCATCACTCTTCTGGTTCACATGACTGTGTTAGTAGCTCTAAGGTTGCAAGCACTTAGAACTCTAAGTGATTCTTTGCTAAAATACACTGTGTCAGCTGAAGCATGTTTGTACCATACACGATTCTGTGCTACTCAGTCCACCCTGAGCTGAAATGTCCCATGTGTATGACAGGGAGCTTTTAAAAGCTCAAATACTTGTGCTGATGGAAGTTCTTCTGAAAGAACAAGACTGTTTATTAAGGAGAGTGTGACATGATTGAAAGAGGTTATCTTTAGCCAGTGAAAGGTGAGTGGGGTGTTCTTCTGATAGTTGGTCATATTTTTTTCAGTTTCTCAGTAATATGTAAAGTGGTAAAATTTTGTTTATTTGGCATTTCATAAATGATAGCTTATCATCTATATCTGCTATGTCCTCTTTCCTTACTTGCATGCCCCAAAAGCACTTTCCACCCTTTAAAGAAAATTTTACAGTATCTAGGAGGACTGGTAAATATGGAAGAAAGTGGTGGAGATTATTTAAATGAGCTAATACGTATTGAAAAGGCATTGTTTAGACTGAGCTTTCTCAACCCATGCATTCAAGGCACTCAGACTGAAATAAGCTGAGTAAACAGGGCAACCCTTTGCTAGGTTATAAGAGTGGATTTGAAGAGCTGCTGTTCTTGCCCTATGTTTTTGGAGCTCTTGCCTCTTCACTGCACTAAGGAAAATCTGAGGAATCTGGTAGCAAAATGGAAATTAATTGGCTAAGTTCGGATAAGTAGATTTTGGCAGTGTGATATCCCATTGTCTAGCCTCAATGGTGTCTTTCAGTCCTGGTTTTCATTTATAGTTTCTGTGAAGATATTCAAAGTAACATCGGGAAAGCATGTGGGGTAACTGAGAAATTTGTTTCTTTAGATCTATTCGTGCCACAAAACCATCAGAGCATACTGTGATACTTGCTGTGGTTCCACGCACGTAAGTATTACTGTTCTGTGAAAGATTTTTTTAATATAAGAATGTTATGTAGAATAGTTAACTAATTTGCAGACTACACCAATTTTGCTGGGAGTGTTGATCAGCTGAAGGATAGGAAGGCTCTGCAGAGCCTTCTGGATAGGCTGCATCGATGGGCTATGGTCAGTGGTATGAGGTTCAACAAGACAAAGTGCCAGTCCTGCACTTGAGCCACAACAACCCCATGCAATGCCCCAGGCTTGGGGAAGAGTGTCTGGAAAGCTGCTCATGGAAAAGGACCTGGGGGTGCTGATTGAAGGAGCTGAACATGATCCAGCTTGTGGCCAGGCAGCCAAGAGGCCAACAGCATCCTGGCCTGTATCAGCAATAGCGTGGCCAGCAGGGCCAGGGCAGTGGTGAGACTGCACCTCAAATCCTACGTTCAGTTCTGGGCCCCTCACAACAAGGGAGACACTGAGGTGCTGGAGCAGGCCAGAGAAGGGAAACAAAGCTGGTGAAGGGTCTGGAGCACAAGTGTGATGAGGAGCAGCTGAGGGAACTGGGGTGGATTAATCTGGAGAAAAGGAGGCTCTGAGAGGACCTTAATTACTCTCTACAACTACCTGAAAGGAAGTTGTAGCAAAGTGTATGTTGGTCTCTTTTCCCCAGGACAAGAGGAAGTGGCCTCAAGTTGTGCCAGGAGAGGTTTAAATTAGATCCTAGGTAAAATTTCTTCACTGAGAGGGTTATCCAGCATTGGAACAGGCTGCCCAGGGAAGTGGTGGAGTCACCTTCCCTGCAGGTATTTAAAAGACATGTAGATGTGGTGCTTAGGGACTAAACTTAGGTTTAGTGGTGGAATTGGCAGTGCTAGGTTAACAGTTAGACTCAATGATCTTAAGGACCTTTCCCAACCAAAATGATCCTATGAGTCTATTTTTGTTTTGTAGATCTGCTGACGAAGAAGAAACTTCTGTTCTTCCACTTCTTAATGCAGGCTTTGATAGGGTACGTATAAATTACATATTTAGTATAGTAATCATGATTGCTTCATAAGTTACAGACACTTCTAATTCCTCAAATTGAAAACTATACATTTGCTTCTGTCAAAAACTTAGTTATGAGAAACCAGTGGCAATTGATGGGGTATTCTTTTCTTTTCAACAGTGTATCCAAGAAGCATATGAAATAGAAGAACCTGTGATCTAGCTAATCCTTCCAGAATAAGCAGGAATACTGAGGTTAACTTCTTGTGGTCTGTGTGGGTGGCTTTTGTTTATGACTGCATTAAAAAGATGATGGGTGACCTTGATCACTGTGTGCTGCATATCGCAGCATGTTAACTAGTCACCCAGACACTTCTGTGCACTTCGGATTGCTGGGATTTCTCTTCTAAAGAGACTACAAACCCATTCCAGCTCCGTCTGATGTGAAGAAGACATTTTCTTTTCTTGTCATGAGGTCTGTTGTGCTGACTTGCACCCATTCTTCTCAGGACAGTGTTAGAAGCTGTCCTATACAGGCAGCTCAGGGGAACATACTGTTCATGCTGTTTCCCAAACAGATTTGGAGAAGAAGTGCGAAAGGCAGCAGTTCTCAGCTCTGAAAATCTGTGTTCAATTTCTTACCCTTTCCCAATGTTGGTATGCATGGCTAATATGCTCATATTGAGTCCAGCATCTGTGCTAACTCATATTTAGCTTGAGTTTCTTTACAAAGAAAGAGCATGCACTGGAGTCACCATTTGCAGATCATCTCCAACACGAGGTAGTAAATCTTGCCTTGCCTGTAAGGGTACTGTGGGTGCAAAAGCATTAAAAGCAAAAGCATTTCTGAAATGCTTCGATGCCCTGAAAATTTGAAAAGTTGAGGCTAAAAGGTCAGCCCCAGAATGCCAGTGCTTCCTTAGTGTAGTCTTCTCCCTCTCTCAAAAAAAAAAAACCAAAAAACCCCACCCAAAAAGCCACCACAACAAAATAACCAAACAAAAACCAAAAGGGTTTAAAACTTTTCGAAGAAATCTTTATTTCTTCTCAAGTCTGGCATTTTATTCAAAAGCAGTGCAGGACAATGAGTTTTGTGGACTAGATTGTAACTGTAGGTGTAGTACTGAATAGAACCAGAGGAGACACTGTGAGGCTCTGGGACGCATGTCAGTGGCACAATGTCTGCCTAGAAAAATAAAATCTTTTTGCACGTAACAGCTGCTCTGACTATTCCTTCTAGCTGTCCCAAATTTATCAGGGAGCTTGCATAATATAGTATTTCCCTAATGGAATTATTTTTAATCCTTTAAAACACATGTGATGTCAAATATCCTATTTTCACACTGGGGTGGACATAGGAATTACTTCTACTTGGATGGGGATCAGTAGGGACTAAAACCATTAACACACCCACACACCCTGCACACAAAGATTTTAAAATGCCCTTCTTCAAATAGACAATATTTTCAGACAATCTCTTCATCAGCAATAATATGAAATTTATTTTTGGAATAACTTATCTGTTCAAATTAGAAGTTTCTCTTCACTATTTTTATTTTTAGAGTCCAAACTTTCTGGTAGCTTAATTTTTGCATCATCACGATTCCTTGTGTTGGCATTTTTCCTGGTTTTGCTCATCATCTTGATTCTCATCCCTTGAAAAAACACTGAATGCAATTGCTGTGGTGGTGGCTTCTTCAAATGCATCTCCAACCTTATTAGGAAGGAGTCTGTGCATCTAGTCAATTAATCTGACACCTTTTTGTAGAGTTTTGTAGACAAAACCAAACTTTTTGCATCAGGTTTTCTTTCCAAAGAACTCCTTTAATCTTTTTTTGGAGATATTCTTGTAAATAACCATGAATGTTTTTCATGCAGTGAATATTTTATTTGAATCTGCTTTAAAATGTTCTGTTACCTTCATGTGTACTTAGAGTATTATCTTTCTATGTTTATGCTAAGATGTTATATATATTTTAAGTAATCTTAAATAAATCATTTTTAATTTCTTCTAATGAAATCAGTGATGATTGATTGCTATCCAAACCTGGATCACTACAATCACTAAAAATCTTATAACAGAAAGAGATTTCAGGAGTCTTTTCTGTTAGGTTTACACATTCCTTTGGCATTTTTCTTTATGCTGAATCATTTCTGGTTTTTTCCATCTCATTCTCAAGGAAGTGCATTATATTACACCTTTTGATTTTTTTCCCTATATCATCAGCACCTTCTGTGTTTGTCTTAATGGTGTTGTTAATGCAGCACATTTATTACACTGATTTTTTTTTTTTCCCTCTCAACCTCATAAATCTTACAGTAATGACCTACCTAAGATGAACTAATTTGGTTCAGTGATTTGGTAAAGTGATTTGGTAAAGTGATTTGGCATCCTGAATTATTTTTAACTGTGATTTAAATTAGCAAACAGAGGACCTTAATGATTGCAGTTACTCAATTACAATCTTGTCTTGTATTTTGAACTTTACTTCTTTCCCTAAAGACATGTTGGTTCTCATTGACCAGTTACTATCAAAACTTTCTGGTTTGCAACAAAATAAATCTTTAATATTAAACTCAGTACTTATTGCTAAGGATGAAGAATAATGTATTCCTACTACCTGATGGCTCTTGAGGCTTGTGTCACTTTCTGTATATATTAGTTAAATCAAAATGTAATGTATAAATACTAAACTTTTTAAACGAAGGTATTGTTGTCTGCCTTCTAATATTTGAGAGCTAATAGATTTTCATCTTCCTGTGCCTCATTTAGATGCACAGATTAGGGAAGGAAAGGAAATAGGTTGCCATCATTGTTAACTTGTATATTATTGATATATTTGGAGTTATATTGGTTTTAATTTAGCATAAGCATATTTGAATATTTAAAAGAGCAGTCTAAAACTGAAAATCTAAATCTGCCATGCTGTAGAAGGCGCATTTGTTTGCAGGCAGTTTGTTATGCAAAAACACAACATCCCTAGACCTTTGCTTCTGTCAGTTTCATATTGTGCCTTTTGGTTTCCCGTGCATTCACTTAGTGTGTCAAGTGAGAGTTACAGATGTATTTTGAGATCTTAACATTAAGGAGAGAAGCAGACCCATGTCAAGAGATATTTTTAATTTTACTTTTTTACATTTTGCTGACAATTTGGGATTAAGCCATTGGTTCCCAAAAAAATTTTTCATACAGGAGAGAAGCATAGATTTGTTTAAAGCTGTTGTTTGTTCCTTGGAGGTTTAGCATGCTGCCTCTAGACTCTGCATGCAGCTGTGCTGTGAGAACTAGTGACAACACGGGGTATTTCCTGTGAAAGGTAGACTTGGTGCATGTATTTCTGAAGGAGTGATTTAGCTTTTCATAGCAGAAGATTACTGATGAGCAGTAAACTTTAACTGAAGTCAGAAAATCTACTTCTTTCGTATCAACGTAAGTTTCTGATTTCAGCAGGACCAAACACAAGACCTTCCAGCTTACTACAAAGACAGGCTGTTCACTCTGGTCTGGAGTATATAAAAGTCTGTTAACTGTTGTCATCCTGCTTCTTACTTTATGTACTTTTCTGCACTTCTGAATTCAGTGACAGCTCAGTGAGATTACTTGTGGAGCAAAGTTACTTTGACCTTCTGAGCTTCAGCTGCAGTATTTTCTTGAAAAGTTAAATATCCTTTTTTTTTTTATTTTCTTTTTTTTAACATTTTTAAAATGTTTTATGTCTCTATTCCATTTCCATCCTGAACTAAGGATATATGTTGAAAATGAAATATCAAGGCAATACTAGTTTGTGTGAGACTGTGTCTGGGTTTGTTTTTTTGGTTTTTTTTTAGACTATCTGTTTCTAACTGGGTTGCTAAAACCAAACAAGAAAACTCACAGTTGAGGTTTTAGCATATTTTTGTACGTGCTTTGTATTTAGATAGCCATGTTGTCATAAGAACTATAAAATCATTCTTGAGAAAAAGGTGATAAAAGAATGCAAAAGGTGCAACTAAAGCTTTTTATTTCTACAGAATCACAGGATGGTTGAGGTTGGAAGGGACCTCTTGATGTCATCTTGCCCTGCCTCTCTGCTAAAGCAGGTTGCCCAGGACCATGTTCGCACAGCTTTTGAAGATCTCCAAGAATGGAGACTGAGCAACCTGTGCCAGTTCTTAGCGGCCCTCACAGTCAAAAAAACTGCTTCCTGATGTTCAGAGGGAACCTCCTGTGTTTCTGTTTGTGCCCGTTACCTTCTGGTTCTGTTAGTGGGCACTCACAGTCTCTTCAGATATTTTAATGCCTTGAGCCTTCTCTTCTCTGGCAGAGCAGTCCTGGCTTTTCCAGCCTTTCCTCACAGGAGAGATGCCTTGCCACCATCATAGCCTTTTGCTGGACTTGTGCCAGCTCTCTTTATAAGGTTAGAGTTTTAGATTCAGGAACAGAAATAACAGTTTTAAACCATTCCAGTCTATTTCATGCACTCTTGATTTGTCTTCCAGCAATTCAAGGAGAATAGCAGCATAACTGCTTGTTACAATGAACTGGTTCAAATAGAGCATGGGGAAGTGCGATCTCAGTTCAAATTACGGTATGTAGAAGTGTAAGAAACTGCAAACATCAACTTCTTGGTCTACATAATTTATTAGGTTATTTTCTGCTTCTTCCCAGCTGCCCATATATGTGTTTTTCATCTGTATCTTAACTAATATACTATACCATGCCCTTATTTCCTTATTCTGTTATTTTGTAAAGGACCAATGTAAGTGTCTTAGTAACTGGTACCCTGAGAAACCTTAGTCTGTGTATGTTTCATTCACTGGTGGTGTAAATGACAGCCTTCCTTAATGCAAAATGCAGTATATGTCTTCTGATGCTTCCTTGTGATGCTCCATCCCTGGCAGTGTTCAAGGCCAGGTTGGACAGAGCCTTGGGTGGCATGGTTTAGTGGGAGGTGACCCTGCCCATGGCAGGGGGGTTGCAACTAGATGATCTTAAGGCCCTTTCCAACCCTAACTACTCTATGATTCTGTATATCTTGAGGTGCCCATATTGAATTTGGCAATGTTCAGCAACCATTCTTACCAACATGAGATTCAGGGAAAGATCCTTTAGCAGAAATATTGCAGAACAATAACTTCAGCTTGTTTAATTGCAAGGATAACATTTTGAAAATGCTATCTCAGGTAAGGTTTACGGGCTGCAAACTTACATGACAGTAAAATTTCAAAAAGTCATTCTTGATCTTACGTGTGAGATTTCATATATGATGGCTTCAGCTAAATGCAATCTTAATCCAGCTCTTCATACCCTGAGTTTTTTCTTGCTTGGACAAGACTTGGAAAAGCAGCAGCGCAGTTTTTGTATCTTAGTGAGAAATTAATTTTCTTATCACTTTTTCTTTAATATGAAGATTCTAATTTTATGTTTAATACGTGTGCTTATACATGCACATAGATATGTTTGCAATACAACTGTATGGAAAAAAAAAACAACCTTGAAGCTGAGCTGCATAACGCAGAGGTGTAGTTACCTCGGTGGCATAACTTAATTCCATTTCTATCCACAGAAAATAATATCACTTCTCTAAAGGTTTCAGTGTTTCTGTTTAAGAAATAGATTTTTGTGAGGTTTTATTTGCAAACTGATCCCAAAGAGACTTCATGTTCAAGTGGCTACGTATTTGTACATGCAAAGTGCAATTACAGGGCAATCTTCAGGGGAAAAAAAATAGAATTTGGGCTTCCATGATTTTTAATAGGTGCTTTCCAAAACTCAACAGGAAAATAAAGCACCTGTGAAATTTTAGAAGTTAATTAGATGTTACGGTGGTCCTGACTTGGTTTGTTGTTCAGTTGTAAATGCAATATGAAATGAGTGACTTCTGAATTAAACCAGCATAGATCAGAAACACTAGTTTTATATAGAAAGATTAAGCTGTCATTCATAAACACAATGCTTGTAGTTTGTTTCATTTCAAAAACAAGATGCAAATACAGTTTGAGCATCATCTATACATGCAAGTATCAATTATGAATGCAGATAATTAAACCTCCAATACAGGGAGCATGATTCATATTGTCTACCACATTTTGCTGCAAGTTTGTGTATAGTCATCACCAAAAACATCTCAAAGTTCATTAAAACTGGAAGGAAACAAAGTCAGTCTCCAGTGATGTTTCATCTACTGACAGTTTTTTCATCCATATTGTTTATGGAAACAACATTAGACAACTCATAATTCTGCTTGCTTTTGGTCTCTTGAATGTAGTTACATAAACTGTGAGCCTACTTCTTTTTGATTTATGTAAATAATAACATTATAGAAAATGTATTCAGTGTTATAGTATCTTTTGTATATTGAGAACACACATTCTATATACTTATGTGTGTATATATATTCACATCACCTCTGAACATGACTGTTTTGGAAACCTTGGCAGCACTGCAAAATACTATGAAAAAAAAACCCAACCAGTGGTATTTTGGGGTTTGCTACTGCTGCTGCCAGATGCAGTCCCAGACCAGTCAAGTAATTTAAAGAGTTTAATAGATTCAGGCCCAGGATAGTTAAATAGTTAAATACTCCTCATCATGTAACAAGCACAAGTAATACTTATAAGCAACATTTGTTGTAATATCTGGGGGTATGAAGTAGACTTTTAGAAGATTACTCTTTTTGAAAAGGCATATATATAACTTAGAGAAGTCAATGTCTTGCAACAGAGGACCTCCCCCTACTTCTGCCTGGTTAGGTAAGTGCTCTAAATGAATTTGCCACTGAAAACAAAGCAGAACTAGCATTTGGTATTGCTGTGTAGCTATAATTTGCTTTCATCTGTGTGGTTTATTTAAGTGGGGGAAAAAGTGTTGCACTGTGTGTCTATTCCACTGGGTCCATGATCTATTTGCTGTTTCAGTAGGTCTTCTATGCAGATTTGTGAAAGTGAAAGGGGAGAGAGTATTTTCAGAAAGTTAGTCAATGGAATTAAAACCAGGATATTTCAGGTGTTTGGATACAAGAAAAATGTGGTGAGAAAGCTGGATCAGCCCAACAAAGCAGTGTATAAGGTCATGTCAGTGGTCAGAAGTGTCTTCCATTCCAAGCGGGTGCTCCGCTTCTCCAGAGAGCTGTTCCTGGTTTGAAGCTTGATTGGACATCTGTGGGAGGTGTGTATTAATCAGAGGATATGGGACATTTAAACCTGTAATTTCACTGGCTTGGTTGCCACATCAAATGAAAATACTGAGGTTTTAATACTGCAAATATAGATGTGTGTTTTCTTGCAGAAAGTTCATGTAATGATATTTGTTAGCAGCTGGTGTACCAGGCATGCACCTATTGCTGAGATGAATTAGTTATTTCACACAGCACAAAATCACGCATTAGAGCCAGTTTGGGCTGCTAGAAAATCACTTGTAAATTAACACTGGGAGTTCCATTTGTTGTATGAGCTGAAATACTGCTGTCTTCTGAATGCAACACTTTTTCCTACAAATCTTCATCTACGTGGCTGCATGTCTGTGTCTCTGTGTGTATTATCTCTTGGTGTATCTGATTTGATTTTGAGTTACTTCCATGATGGGCAGGCCTAGCAATGTCCTGTATTTCTTAATTCTCTAGTCATCGGTATTAATTCAAGCCCTGCTATGAAGTCTGGGAGCAAGGTGTTCCTTTTAGGTAATAACTATACAAGAATGTTTATGTATGGTGCATTTAAACTCCCTGCTATGAGAGGTACGCAGTAGATAATTAGTTTGTGTTTAGTCCAAATCAAAGGTGGAGTACTGTTATCTATCAAAGCAAGTATGCCTAGGTTGTTTCTTTTAGTATGCGCTCTCTCTTGCTCTCTCTTGCTCTCTCCCTTTCTACTTTCTCTCTTTTCCCTCTCTGCTCCCGCCCACCATAGTATTAGGAGCCTACATTAATGCTAATCCCATTCTGTGTAAATAATCATGTAATCAATTTATGTTGTGTAGCAAGAAGGTAAGGCTTTTGTTTTCCTGCATTAGTTTAAAGATAGCCCTGAAAATAAAGGAAAACAAAGATCATTTTGGCCCTTCATAAAAATCAGGATCTATGGAAAACAGGTCACTGAATTATTACTTGGAAGCAGGAAAATTGGTATTTTTCTGACTAGGACTTTGAGATGGTTTATACTGTTTTCTTTAATGATGTTGTATCATGACATCTTTGATAGCACCAAACTATTTGCTGTATTGAAACCTTTGTATATATCTATTGTGGTGATTTTTGTTTTCCCTGTCTTTAACGATCACAAATTTCTATTCTGCTGTAACAGCCATTTATTTTTGCTGTTGATTGTTAGCTCCTGCAGCCTAGAGCATGTTTGGAGAAAAAGGCATACTATTAACATGTTAAGACCCATGAATAATTTTACAGTGTAATCTGCAGGAAAAACACGTTAACAACATGGATGTCTGAAGCTGAATTTCGTGAAAAAACCCGTAATGGAGATAGTGATATGGTTTACTACTTTGTGGTCCATCTGCTGATAAGATAGTGATACGGTTTAGCCAAACCAACATACTACTTTGTGATCCATCTGCTGATAAGTACAATATAATAATGTATTTATATTAAGCAAAATGGTCTAACAATAAAACTAACATGAATCATTTGCTAATTTCAGGGCTTGTAATGCAGTGTTTACGGCATTAGACCACTGTCAGGAAGCCATTGAAATAACCAGTGAAGATCATGTCATTCAGGTAGGGGGGAAACGTTAGCTATTTTGTAGTATTTTAGTTTTGCTGCCCATTAGAAAGTCATGTACAATGAACTGTCTTATTTCTGCATGCTGCACATTGGTGCCTGCTGAAATTTTAAGACCTTCTTCTTCAGTAACTTTACTTAGATTCTAATTTTCAGTAATGTTACATGTAGTAAAACCAGCATGAAATCTGCAGCAGAACTAGGTAACCTGTACAGTAGAGTTTTGTTCTCTTTCTGTGCCTTCTGGTAACAGTTTACGTATTGCCTTCTGTGTTCAGCTCATTGCGTGAATAAAATGTTTCACCATTACATAGTATTATTATATGAAAATATGATTTATATGAAATGGCTCTAGATGCATAACTTGTAACAATTTAGTAGCTATAGGTGAGTAATTAACCTTTAAATATGTTCTTTTTCATATTATCTTAAAGTACTTTTGTTTCAGCAGTATGTTAATCCAGCTTTTGAACGGATGATGGGGTATCACAAGGGAGAGCTTATTGGCAAGGAACTTACTGAGCTACCAAAAAGTGATAAAAACTGTGCAGATCTCTTAGACAATATCAACACATTTATTAAAAAAGGAAAGGTAAGCAAATAAAATAAACCCATGCAAAATTGCTTTAAATTTCTACTCTGCTTCATTTTTAGTAGTATAGGTTTAAGAACACAAGATGTGGTTTTCATGGGTGTACATGTAAGACCAGAATTCTGCTTCTCAGATGTCTTAGAAGCACAACAGCCCACACCTCAGACAAGTGACTACTAGATTTCTTTAGCTTTGTTTTTAGGATCTGATTGAAGTCCTTTACTGATCTGTTTGCTTAAGAGCAGTGTAAGAACATTTTCTGTGTTTCTGTTTTGCCTAGAGCCCATGGAGGTTTTGTTAGTTGGAACGTAGTAACTTGTCCTTCAGTCAGTCTCTCAGGTGGTTGTGTCATCCAGCCAAAAGGTTTTACTGTTCTGTCACACTGCAGAGCCTTCACCACCTGCATGCTGTAAGCACCACAACATATTAGTACCCAGTGGGGTTTCGTTTTCTAACTGTAGTCAAAATATCTGCAGTGCACTATGAACTCCTGTCATGAGGGTGATGGGCCACAGAAGCACTACATTGTTCCTGGGGATATGCTCTCCTGACACATGCAACACATGCAACAGTCTCTTATCCCATCTCCCAGAGGTTGCAGAAGTACATCTCACCCTTCCTTGTCTCACTCTTTGCTTCATGAACTTTGGGGAGCTCTTGAACCTCTGAGTCACTTACAGCAATGATCAGAACTTTGGGGGTCACTGCTGGAGCTGTTTGCAGGTTTGCTTTGGTTCATTAGCAGCACCTGCAGGCCACTCTTGCTTTGCTCTTACTCATTTACATAGGCTGCCCAGATGCTAGCCCTGCCTGCTCAAAGGTACCCTGTGTCTTCTGCATCCATCTGTCTTTGTGATGGAGAAGGTATCTTCCACCCATTTTCCAGCTTCATTCTACTCTATGGCTAAATAGTTCCTTCCTTAAAATCTTTTTTGAGTTGTTAAGGAGAAAAATACCCTCTGCTTTATCTTCCTTTCTTTTTCAATCCATACTAGAGGATATCTTTTATCTCTGCATCAGTGGAGTGTTTGAGGATGGGGCATATATGGTTCTTGTTTAGCCTGCAGTCCTACTGATGCTCTCCTGTAGCAGTGGGAATGGAGGGAAAATGAGTGGCCAGTCAGAGAAACAGGCATTTGCATGAGAGACCAGGATAAAAGATGCCGTGAAGAAACTGTTTATTCCTTTTGCTGATCTAGAGCGCTTCAGATATTCATGGTCATGGGAAATGAGTCATGGAGTGAGAATAGGCTGTTGGTTACCTGAGATTAGTTGAAGGACATCCTTAGGTCAAGGGTTTCTGTGATTTTTGCATACATATTGCTTGATGATTGGCAACTTCAAAGCTGAATGGTATTCAATGCAGAGTTTGGTTCATCTGCTTCCAGGGGAGATATCCTCTGGATGTGTTGCAGCCAGCATTGTTTGTAACCTTCAAAACAGATGATTGCTAAAGTTCTCTGTAAAAATTGTATATTCTCTCACAAGAGAAACATACTTACATTGTCTGTATGTTAGGAAATGCCTATGAAAGGTGCTACTCTGTATTAATAAATTTTACACTTTTTAAAAAATACAACCAGAAATAATACATTATTATTTACTATGTAAGGATTATGTAATAATAAATGAACATTTCACTGCCAGCTGTGTATTCTTAGATGATGTCTTTGTTGTGTGTGTTTGCTTAGGAATGGCAAGGAGTTTACTATGCAAGAAGCAAAACAGGAGACAATATCCAACAGCATGTGAAGATAACACCTGTGATTGGTCAAGGAGGGTAACTTACTTGTCCAGAACATAATTGCTTTCTGCTTTTTAGGGCCTTCTCTCTGCTTTCCCCATCTGTAAGTTTAACATTAACCTCCATGTATTTAGTAGCAGGATGATGATGTAACTGCTGACTTCAAGCAGTCTGGAAAGAATAAGCAAAGTTAAGAAGGTCATGTCCATTTTAGTATCATCATTTGCTGACTAAAAGGACTGCAAAGTCATAACAATTAGTAGTGTTACTGCTATAGATACCTGCAAGTTGACATTTATGTTCATGTTACCAGGCATTTCTTTATGCAGTTACTCTACAGAATGGATCAGCAGCAGGGTAATGTCTATGTGCGTGTTTGGATGTGCTCACACCTTTGCCATGTGGTGTGGGCACATTGCCAGGTTCTGCTCCCAGATGTGCAGGTGAATGCCTGCAGGAGCAGAAGGATCAGGTGCAAAAACATAGCTGTGACACTGAAGAAGTGCTTGCCACCCAGTTGTCTGTTTGGTGTTGGATTTGGTACCTTGTTTCATGAGGGTTTGGAGACCTCTTCTTAAGAAAACAGCAGTATATCGCTTCACTTCTCTCTTTACCATTTGATATGGTAATGAGTGGTTATTTCTGTTGCTAGGAAAATAAGACACTTTGTGTCCCTCAAAAGGCTGCATTGCACCAATGAAAACAGCAAACAGGTATTGTATTTCTTTCATGTTGTAATTTTCATAGCTTTGAGTAAACTGATATTTTTGGTTTAGAAATAATGTATTTTTCCAAGAGGAAGTATCTGTATTGTCAATGAGATTCTCATCGATTGTTGGAGCAAGAAAATAACTTCATTTGCATGGGCTATTCTCCTTTTGTAGGACTGCTGAGTAGAGGAAGAATGGCTTTAATTTTTTGGAGTGTGGCTATGACAGTTGAGTCCATAATTGTGAAGCAACATAGACCATAGTCCAAAGGGAGTTCAGGGGCTTTTTTCTAGAGCTGCTCTTGACAGTCTGATCTGGTGTGTTCAGCTCTAATAATGACCTGTGTTTAGCTGTCACAAGGTTCACCAGTGGGTGAGGCGTGTAGCTTTCATGCAGGACCTGAGATACTGCGTCACAAGAACATGTTACGGAGGGGTGCAATCCACATCATAACCCAAGTAAAGCAGCAGAAGCAATCAACACTGGTCTCTGCAGGCCAGACATATCCACCCGAGCAGGTCCTACAACAAAGCTGGTGGCATGGGGAGCTGTTTGCTGTCATCTACTCCTGGTTCCCTCTCTCTTTGGATATTTGGAAATTTGGAAATATCCAAAGCAAATGATCGTATCACATGCTTTGCTTCAAAAATATTCCAGTACATGGCTTGTAAAGTAAAGAAGTTTGGATTTCTGTGAGTAAAGGAGTGAAATCTATATTTAGCCTGTGATCTGTAGGGGTGAGATAGAAAGTTTGAAGCGTAAGAAGTAGCTAGCAACAGTTTAGGCTGAGGATGTGTTTGGGAAACATAATGTGTTTCCATGTTCTTTCAGGGATCATGGGAAATAAAACAAGGGAATCTTGTTTTGTTTAGAATTTTAATGTTCTTTTATCTGTTTTGTGGGTAAAGATGCTTGGGCATAAAAGGCATTTAGAAAACCACTACTGTTTCTAGTTCATCCTTCTTCAGTGTAATAATGGTGAATATTAACACATTATGGGAAAACCTCTCCTACTGGAAGAAGTTTGTAAGCGTTATTCTGTAAGATCTGGCTGTTGAAACCATGCCCCTTGCACAAGTTTTTTGTGGCTACAGGGAGCCAAGGGAGAAATCTGCATATGTTCTGGAAGAACTTTGAAGGTTGATCACTGAAAAACAAGGCTCGACATACTATAAACTGACATCATCTTTGAAGTAAAACATGGATTTTAGTATTAGCAGCAAAGTACCATTTACTATAGCAGGATGTTTCAAAGTGCTCAGGCAGAGTGCAAGAGTTGTATAATAGAAGCAGTGCTAAAGTTACAGGTATTTCTTAGATACAAGCTGATTTTTTTTTTTTCCCTAGAATGTACACACAGCTGAAAGGCTGGTACAGGGAAGTGTAGATATGATACTCTTAGTGTAAGATAATGAGTACAGAACAGTTGCAAACTTAAAGCCATGTGTAAAATGCAGCAGTAGGAATACAGATAAAAGTCCTTTTCCTTCCTGTTTTTCTTTACCCTCTTTTTGGGGCTGCCAAAGCCAGTAGTAAGTGTAAGAAATACATTTTAGCTGGGGACTTGTGTCCAAGGCCACATTCATGTTCTCTGTACTACTGGAACTGTTGGAAAGCACCATCAATTCACATTTTTTTCTCACTGCTTCATGAGCACTTATCGGTAAAAAACCATGGACATGGTGAGTTACAGGTCTGGGGAGCTCTACACATTTGGTCATCGCAGGGAATATGGCTTTTTACAAAAATGCAGATAGACATCTACCACAAAGGTAAAAGACCACAGCCTAACAAGAAGGCATGGTCTGTAGAGGTTTAAGGTCCATTGCGGAAAAAAACAAGGTGCAACCAACAGAACTAGGTAGTTCTTGTGTTTCAGTTCTGTGGTGGAAATATCTCCTGCCTGGAGTAGAGCACCAGGTGCTCTCTGATTGCATGTCAAATTCACAGCATTTCTTGGAATTTTGGGAGGCTTGGGTGTGGTTTTGGGTTCATCTTGGGTTTGTTTTGCTTTTCTCTTTTTTCTTTTTTTTTCATTTTAGTTGGGCAGTGATGGTGACGTGAATATTTATTATATTCAAAAGACTCTTTAGAATTATTTTGTAGCAGTAATCACTAATGTGATGTTACCAATCTTGATCAACATTTGGACACTGAAGTCTCCTAAAATCCATGCCAGAATGCTTGCAGTAATAGACCTTTTCCTGGACTAAAAAAAAAAAAACCATTTTTCTCTTCAAGCCACAGATAATTCTTTACAGAGGAATAAAAAGAAATCAAATGAACTTTTAGTTACAGAGCAATAAAAACTGATGATCCAAATTTTAATGCAAATGTCTAATATTTCACATAATTATAAATGGCTTGATGTCAGCATTCAGACTCTGTGTGCAAATTTAGAGACACCCTTACATTATTCTGCATTGTTCCACCTTAAAAAGGTGTAGAAGTGTTCTTTGTCAATACCAACAGCCTCCATAAGGGGTATCACAGCATGGTTAGAGATCACAGTGTAAGAAGCTTCATGGATCTCTGTGACACATTTATCACATACAAAAATTAAGCATGTTAGATTTATGCATGGAAAAAAAAATATATCTGAGAGTCTATCAAGCATTCTTACAGTGAAGATTTATGAATAGGGATTGATTTTCATGTGACTGTTCCTGTGTGCTGAAGCCTAATGATTAATGCTGCCTTTGTCAATTTGAACCATGGCAGGATAGAGTCCAGTGTTTGCACATTCATAGATTTACAACAGAGATGGTGTTTCTTCTCTTAAGAACATACTGGCCCAAGATTAGCTGTGTAACTAGCCTCATAACATACCTTATGTGGCTTTTTCAGGTCATGCCTGCAGGAGGGATAATAGAAGTATTCAGAGTTCAATTATGATTTGTTATACTTTCTCAGTAGAGAACTTAAAGGACAGTAAGTAATGTTTTCTGCCAGTTGTGCAGCAGAGATATATGTGTAGGCTCTGAAGGAAGCTCTGGTTCAGGACCAGAACAAGTAGCTCAGATGCATTTTGTCATTGTACCATGCCTGATGAGCTTACTCGATTTTACCCTGTTTGGATGAGACCACTTATCTGAGTGTTCCTGCATGATTACAAGACAGGTGCTTAAGCTTTTAAAATCAGTTTTCCGGGGGAAGAAATGTTCCTTAGGCTCCAGATTTCTATGGACCATGGGTGCAGGATTTCCCCTTCCATTTTTATTTTCCTTCTAATCCATTGCAGAAAGCCACTCTTGAATTTGGGGGTTTGGGTTCTTGGTTGTTTTTTTTTGGGGGGAGGGTGGGAGGGTTGTTTGGTGGTTTGGTTTTTTTTGGGTTAGTTTCTTTTTTTTGCGGGGTGGGGGGAAGGAGGTTGGTTGGTTGGTTGGTTTGTTTTCCCTTTCCATTATCTTCTCATTCACCCTCATCTCTCCTCCCATCAATAGCAAAAAGGAAAAAATGTGGAAGTTGCACAAGAATGATGGAAAAGAGAATTTGTGTAATTCCTCACCACTTGCAATCATGATTTCATTCTTCCATGCAATCTAGTGCCTTGCTATAGGCAGGTGATGTGTTTGGCCAGAGGAACCAATCACCATAGATTAGATTGTGATGTGTCATGAATAGTGTGTAAGTGCAGTGTCAAGCACTGAAGTTTATTCATCTGAAGTAAAGGGTATGTATATATTTGCTAGTGATTACAGGGAAAAGAGGGAATGGTTTTAGCCCTTTTCAGTGTCTTTGTTGGCTTTACCTAAATACATCATGTGCTAACTTTAGAGGGAAGGCTTGAGGAACTGGAAGCTCTGCTCAGTTTTCCTACTAACAGCAAAAAAACTTTCTTGTACCTGTGTAACAAAGGAACAGAATGAAGTGATTAGCAGATATTAAATTGTCATGTAATGGACAGACTGTGCTTTTTGGGTCTAGCAGGATGGAAAAGCATGGAGAATTTATTCTGTGTTATTGTAGGCTAAGCAATAGGCATAAACTTCAAGATGATGGAAATACCCTATCCAGATACGAGGAAAGTTTGAACTATCTTTCAGTGGAGCTACCCAATATGTGTCAGAAGAACAAAGAATAAAGATTTTTTTAACTTTTCATTTCTGAGAATGTTTAAAAATTACTAGGAAATAAAGTCTTGATAAATGATACCTACTTCTACCCTTCAGTTGCTGGAGAGTGATTTCTGTAACTGAGTTTTTAGAAGTCCAATTTATCAGTCACCCATGAAAGGATGCATACAAAATTAAATAGTACTAAGAAAATGGTTTTTAAATTATTTTACAGTGGGCAAAAGTAAACTTACATGTTTGTGTGTGTGTGTGTATGTTTTATTTCTTGAATCTTTCAGGTTAATATGTAATTTGCACTTCAAACACTATCTAAAAATGAATGTAAGTTCTGTTGCAGGCACAAGCATTAAACAGCAACTTAGTACATAAAAGCACAATTGTATCTGTGATCTTCTGCATTGCATATCTGCTTACTTTCATATTATTTCTCTACGTCTGATTACACCTAAAGAAGAGCCTTTTCCAAACACTATTTTTTTAAATTGAACAGAAAATGCTGGATAAGGACAGTTGTGAACGTAGCCCTTTTAAAATATTTTTGTGTTCTTTTTCTTTACATATGTATTTCACTCTTCATGCATCTTCAGCTCTACAAGAGTCACCGTGATGAGAATTATACAGGAGACAATTCTCAGTCAGGTTAGAATTCTACCATTTACCTTCATACACCGCTGCACTTGAGGTCATGGCCAGGTTCTTTCCTGGTATGAAATGTTGTCTCTTCTCTCTGTCAAGTTAGTGGTCAGAGCAGATGGCCAGCGATGGATGCCAGCTGCTCTGATGTTGCACCATGAATTGGATTTGTAACCATCATTAATAATTCCATATCCTGTGCAGAGCTCTTCCCGTGCATTCGAAGTTAAGATGTATTGCTCTTCATTGTACTAAAACACTGTGTCAGATCCTGAAGCTGGTGTACCTTGGCACCTCTTTGTGTTTGAAATTAATGTGGAACTGTGCTGATTTGTGCCAGATCTGCCCTAGTGTTTTCAAGTTAGAACTTGTCAGCAGGTAACTGGTTTGGCTCCAGCACTGAACTAAGATAGTTGCCTGTAGAGCCAGGGTAAGAACTAGTCATGTCCAGTCAGCTCTGAGTCGTCACAGCATGCCTGAAGAACCTGTCTCCTGGGCAGGTTTGCTTGCTTGCAGACAGTACATTCAAGCTCTCAGTAACTTCTGCAGATAGTTTTTGACTAAAGGTATGGAGCATAAGGGGATAATCTCTTCGTCTGATGCTGTCTTATCTTGGAATAACACTTTTTGCTGAAGAAGGTGGCACTAAAGGACAATTTTAAGCTTGTGATTCTAGCAATCTTGAGTCAGATGCTCACTGCTCTTTTATTCTGAGTGAACAGATTCTCATGCTCTCTTACATTCTGGCACCTTGAGGTTCTTCCTGCTGTGAAACACTGGACAACATTGCTATACAATGTCAGGCAGCTTCTGATTTTCACATGAGAGGAGGATATAACATACCGATAGATGGGAAGTGACTGACATCCCCTACCTTTTCAAGCAGCATAAATGTTGGAGATCTTTGTGGTGCAAAATAATAATGGGCAGGGCGAAGAAGAGACAATATATGCAATTTGCTGTTCTCATTTCCATGGCCATCAGAACTGATCCACGGTGTGTTAAACTGCTTGTTCCTGTGTCCTTGTAATAAATGCAATTTTATTTTCTCACTGCTTCCTTCAAAGAGGAAGTTGAGAACACCCATGAATTAAGATGAAGGACGCTTGTAACTACTTAACACATTGCTACTAGTTTACTAATGTGTTTTACAGATAATGTGGGCATTTAGGTTTGCTTATTATAGTGACAGATTTCAACGAGACTGTGGACCCACATCCCATTGATGGCTACTGTGCAGTAAAGACAGGCAACCTTAGAGTCTTGTATGTGATGCAGGTTATCCTTCCCTGCTGTCCGTGGTTGTGCTCCAAGCGTAAATTCCCAGAGCCATGGGCATATACCAGTATGTGATGAGCATAGAAAATACTCTGTATGTATCATGCTGCTTGTGATGGCTTGATTTGTAATAAATCTGATAGGGAGACATTAAGCTCACCAGGCAAAGGACATTTTTCTTATTTAGGCATTTAAATATTTTCAGCCAGAACTGTCAGGTGGCATGAAGCAGCCTCTATACCCCTGTGACTTTTCAGGTGGCAAAGTTTTGGACTTGCTAGTTGGTATTTAACATGAGGAGAGTTGTCTTGTCAGCTACTGCCACTCCCAGTTGTGTTTATGCAAAAATGTTTGCTCCCATTTAAGTGCTTTATGTTAAACTCCTCCAAATGTTACTGCAGGAAAGGGATTCGAAAGAGAAGTCCTATCAAATAAATAAATAAAATCATGTAACACACTTTAGTTATGCCCTGCTCTTAGGTGTCAACAGAGGAAAAGGCTTGCAGTTTCTCCAGTCTGGACTGCAACAGAATAAGAAAACTCAAGCTGTCCTGTAAATCTGAAATACAAACAGAAACTGTATATCAGTAATTCATAAGATGCATAACTTTTTAATTCTGGAGAACTGTATATTACCATTTTATTGTGCCAAAGACAGGGTGCATGTAACATGTCTTCTAACAGTGTTATGCTAATTGGTCCTTATGTTGAGAGTATCAATTTTATGATATCTCTGATTCTTCACGTGATGGTTATCTCTTTTTTGAAACCCTTCTGGGGTCTCTGATCTTGGAGTATCATTTCAGATACTCTGGGAACAGGTACTACACCTATTCTTGCAGAGATATATAGATGCATGGTTGCTGTTTTTAAATACAAGGGAGAGTGTAATATTTTTGAGGATTTTTTTTTTTTTTTTGAGGCTCTTTGCAGGCATTTCATCCCACTTTTGGAGTTGTCTGGATGTGATAATTTCTCTTGCTTTAGCAAATGGCAGTTTCGAAAATGACAGCTTGGTGCGTAGTTAATTTTCACAGCAACTGAATTGATTGTTTATAATCATTCTCAGCATGTTGGATTTTTCTTACACACAGGGTACAAAAAATTATTGCAGTTAAAAGCAAAAGCTGTCAGAGTCTGAACTGTGCTTGGGCTGAAAGAGTGTAGAGGCTTTCATGGGAGATGATAATTTTTTCTTAATTGGCTAAATTTCTAGGCAGGTAAACTCAGGGTTGTTCAATGGTCAGTGAAGAACAAGAGGGACTTGCAGGAGGGGTTCAGCCCACCTGCCTGAGACATCTATTCTAAAGCAGGATCTCTGACAACTACCTTAGACAAAGACAGCCTGAAAGATTGCTGCTTTTAGGCAGTTAAACTTAGGTCAAGCGAGTCCCCTGTTCCACAACATCTGGACTTCCTTGAGAAAACAGGCTTTCCAGGCACTTCAGACAAAGTGATAGACAGTGCGTCCCTTGTTCTGACGTGCAGAGATTACAGTATTTCCCCCGCTAATGCGGTATTGTTAAGGTCATTTAATGAGATGTTCAGAATTTTAGGTGGAGGAGTCTCTGTAGAGGTCTTACTTGATGAATTTTTAAAGCTTTTGTTTTGTGTTTACAGAATCCCATTCCTTCAAATGCAAGAACAGAAGGAAAGACTCAATTGATGTTAAGTCCATAACATCTCAAAGTAGTGATGGTAAGAAAGTAAACTGTCCAGAATGACATTACAAATAAAGAATAGACTTGCCATAGGCAGTACAAATGTGGAATGAAAGAGGAGCCAGACAGATTCACATCTGATTAAAGAGATCACTCCATATTTTTTATAACTGCTATAAAATTTCTCTAGCATTATTTGCAAAACTGTTCCCCCACCTGAGTACCAGCGTCAATATACAATGCATGGCAGCATTCAGTGCCTTCAAGTAGAGGAGGAGTAGCTGTGCTGTGGGATAGGGGCAGCCTGCTAAAAGAGTGCATGGTGAAGCGTTAACTCCACTTCTCTCAGAAAGCTGCAGCTTGTGCTCCTGAACCAGTAATTTTTTTTTCATTAGCATGGGACATGAAGGGATCTATTGCTGCTGATAACTTGAGAGCAGTACTTCTGCTTCTGATCCCATCTGTAACTGCTTGCTGGGGCTGGGACAGTGGTGGCAGAGATTTCTTTCTGCCCCAGTATGTAGTGAGAAAGCACAGATTACAGGGAGCAGGAATGGTTTTTGTTACAGCAGCTGTATCACTGAGATGAGGGACATACTCTCACAGAAGGAGTCATCACTGACAGAGACTCATTGCAAAGGGCAAGTGGCAGGTACTGAGCATTAAGTATAATATAGCTTAAGTGTAGCTTCATTTCGCTACAGCTGAAGTGAAGGATGGATGGAAAAACTGACAGCAGAAGTGAAGTAGCTGCAAAGGAGGTAGACAACAGTGCAAAAAATGAAACAGTAAAGCAAGAACTTGCAGAAAGGGAGATACAGGAGAAATGGGAGATGAGGCTGGATTTTGTTGTGCTGTTCCCCAATGGCAACCTTCTGCACTCTTCACGTGCTGTCACCTGATTTACACTCTGTGGCACTTAAACAGTGCTCTCTTTAACAGCAGCTCCAAGTTTACCAACCCGACGGTACTCTTCCATGGCAAGGATCCACTCAATGACAATAGAAGCTCCTATTACAAAGGTGAGCCCTGAGCACTATCTTTTCCACTGACTCGGAGTTCAGAGTTTCTCTCATAGGGAATGCTGTAGTTTGTGGCAGGACAGCCAGGGGTTTCATGCACCTTTTATTTAACAGAATAACTTAAATTATTTTTTTCTTTAATTTTCTTACTACTTTCTACATCTCATTCTAAATCCTAGCCAAAAGGAAGAATAATAAACAGGGGAAAGGGGTGTCCTTGCAAGAGGCACTGCTTGTGGCAGGAAGAGGACCCTGCTTTGTTGAGCCATGCATGTGTAGGAGGACATGTGCTTCCAGTCTCACCTTTGCTTTTACCATGGATATTTAAAAGATAGCATGAAGAGGAGGGAGCACCTACACCATATTCTGTCCTCCATTTTCCTGCAGTCTTTCCTTCACTATCCTTGCTGTACAGACTGCTGTCACAAAATAGCTGCACATCACTTGTCCCACAAACCAAGGCGCCTGCCATCTCTGATTCTCAAAGTGGTTTTTTCCCCCTCTCCCCATCTTCTCTTCCTACCACCAAGCTCTTTACTTCCCAGCACAACCTTCCTGCTAGAACAGCTGACAACTTTCCTTTTCCTTCTCCCCAGGCACACCCACAGATGCCTGGAGTGCACCCACAGCAGCTTCTGGTCACTGCAGAAGAGAGCACTGGGGCTTTCTCCCTCAGTCCCTGCAGTCGTTGCTGCTGCTGTGTCATTGCTGCATTCCCTCATTGCAGCTGAGACACAAGGTGGGAGGCAGAGAAGAGCTATCTTCTCCCGAAACCATAGCCCAGCTGTTTCTGCTCTCTGCACTTAGTTTTCACGTTGATAAACTAAGGCTTTACATCCAGTATCAGGATATCTGAGTCACATCCAGGAGTCTGGTTGTTAGTTATTGTTATTGTTGTTTTTTCCTCTAGATGCTGAATGATTGCTTCTGAGCAGCCCTGGCTATGCTGAAGCACTGGGACATGACTAGTTTTTGGACTACCCACCTGCCATTTTTTCAGATACCCCACCCCCTTCTGCTTTCACTTCCCAGGAGTTTCCCAGTTATAAATAGCAGATGGACACCAGGGAATCTGAGCACAAATTTACATTTTCAGAGTTGTACTTCAAGGGTTGAGGAAAAAACATAACCCTTCCTGAATGGGAAGTAGCACAATCAAGCCAAGGATGAAAATTTTCTAATAAGAAAAGACAAAAGTGCCATTCAGTCTTCCTCACCTGCCTCTTTAATCTGTTTTCAGGTTATTAACATAATTAATGCTGCCCAGGAAAACAGCCCCATCACAGTAGCAGAGGCCTTGGACAGGGTTCTGGAAATCCTGAGGACAACAGAACTTTACTCCCCTCAGCTAGGTACCAAAGATGAAGATCCTCACACAAGTGATCTTGTTGGAGGTCTGATGACTGTGAGTAAAATTAATGAAGATGAAATTACCACTACTAGTGCCCTACATTACAGTTCAATGCTCTGCTGTGATAAAATTTCACAAGCAATGGGAAGGGGACTCATAATTCATCACCATCTCACTTAAGTATTTTGGTCTTTCTACGAACAGTAGACCCCAAGATGTAGTCAGGTATGGCCACGTTTCAGTCCATTCGGTGCATTCGTCCTCGTACATAAGTGAACACAGTTGCCACTGAAAACTGTATCATCCATTCTGATTTGTGTCAAGGAAATACTTTTTGGGAATCCTAGAAGCTTAGATGGGAATAGAGGGATTGCTCTACAGCTGGTCCAGTGTAAGAGGAAGGTTATTTTAATCAGGTTCTGACTTTGGTCCTGTAGTAGCAGCAACACTGTCTGCCAGAGACAGATTGCCTAGATTTCGTCAATGAATACTTGATTTTTTAACATACACTGAGCCAATCCTTGTCAAAATAATATAAAGAAAATGAAAAATAAGTTATAGTTGCTAATTTGAATGATGAAATCCTGCAGGTGCCAATGAAAGGGTCAAGGAGGGCAAAACACTGTATAGTTCATAATGTCCTTTCTGGAGATCTCAGACTAGTGCTCCTTGGATCCTTTCATGTCTGTTTTAAAAGAGCTTAAAAAAAGGATGGTGCTTATAGTGCTACAATAGGAATAGTAGCTAAGGAAAAAGTGAATGTAGTATTTTAGCAATTAATGATGGTTGCTCTGCCTAAAACTTACAGTAAATTTGCTTTTTCAGGATGGCTTGAGAAGACTGTCAGGAAATGAGTATGTGTTTTCTAAGAGTAAGCCACCATTTTAAATTTCCCTTTGCATATGTAACATCTTTGCTAGATGCTGGTAGCTAATGTGCAATAGGATGTCCATCTTTGGAAACGGTTGCTAACTGGCTGCAGAACAAGTACTAGACTGCCTCCATTCTGGAATTGAAGCAGATTGAAAGAAGTAAGAAAAAAGACTACAGAAAAGCCAATAGATCGTAGAAAAATAAGACTGTAGAAAATAAGACTAGGAAAATACTAAATTGTCACTCAAAGAAATGTTCATTGATCTTTTTAGTTTATGTCCAAATCACATATAATAATATAAGCTATGTATATTGTAGGCTTTATTACAGACTTTTTTATCGAAGGAAAAGAGTTATTTTACTTGAAAATGAGTTGTTTTCTAAATGGAAGTCTGCATGTGGGAGGTAAAAATAATCCAGGAATGTTGTAATTCCCAAAATCCATCTCAACAGATGTGAACCTGAGCCATAGTCACCTTTCAGTGCCAAACACCATCAATGATGTTCCGCCCTGTATTGCACAGCTCTTGGATAATGAGGAAAGCTGGGACTTCAATATTTTTGAGTTGGAGGCTGTTACAAATAAAAGGTACTGGACTCCTTTCCCGGAGTGACTGCAAAGAGGTTATTGAGGAGCTGTAGCTGCTTTGGCACAAGGCACAGCAAATGTGTGAAAGCAGTCTTCTTTGCGTGTGTGTGTTGATAACCACGGTCCCATTTAACAAGCCAGGCATGCACGATGGTCATGGATAGAGCTGTGCAGCCTGTTGTCTTTCCTGACAGCATCTGCAGCCCTCCAGGGTTGTCTGGGACATGACTCCCATCCACTCTGTCCAGCTGACGATGTCTGGCATAGTCTTGTGTCGTTACATGCTGGATACCCCACAGATGCCCCTCTCTTCTGCTGATATGCAAATGGTACTGCTGGAAAAAGCAAGCCTCTTGCTTTGCTCACCTAGATCCCCCTGTGATTTAGGAAGCTCTGAGGCAACTCTGGCTTTTGATTATAGGGATGAAAAGCTGAGATAGATAGAGGATAAACCAGGGATAGGGTCAAGAGCCTGACCTTTTAAAGTTTACGATGAAAGAAAATGCCAGTAGTTTTGAGGTCATGCAGACCACAAAAATAAACATGTCATGCACAGGCAAAAGTTATTTTCATTCCAAGATGCAAAGAATTGGAGAGACTACCTGGACTTTTGTACTCTGCTTGGAGAAAGTGGCCATTTTTGAAATTTGCATTTGCCTGTTTTTAATTTGCAGATGTTGGCTTTTGGTTATGCCTTTCTCAGCTCAGGAGCTTTGTAGATCACCTTGCAGGAGTGAAAAATGTGACTGATAGATAGGGGCTCTGTCACAGGCCACACAGAGTAAATGACAACCCAGAGTGAATTTGGACTTAAGAACCAAAAGGATTAGAGATTTTACTCTATTTGCTCTTTCACCCACCAGCTCGCTGCTGTCCTCCCCAGAATCATATTCGTCAGACCTCGAATTCCCTCTCCAGCCAGGAGATCACTACTGGTTAGGATTCAGGACATGCCACTTCTGTTTAATGCAGCCCATACCGCTTGAAGCAAGAAAGTAGAAGGCTTCTGCTTGAGAGTTCAGAAGTTCTATTTTAGACATTAAGCCCCTACAGACACACACACAAGCAGTTACCTACTGCCTGTTAGCATGTGGAATTCAAGGGAGGGCGGTTTACTGATGACAGATTCATGCCTCAGCTCTAGAAAGTGATCCAGTCCTAAAGCTAGAAGAGTTCATATGAAATATGAAATAAGAACTGCTCTGGGAGACATCAATACACTTTGCATATTGCCAACTTCAAACAGCCAGTAAGTAGAAATCTGGACCCCCTGAAGCCACAGGACAGACATTCGATCATTTTAGCCTTTTGGGATGTGCCTGCGTCATGTTCAAAGTCTGCTTTTTTCTCCTCAGGAAAAATATGAGTGTTTAAATTTTTTTCTGAAGCCAGAAGGATTGGTGAAACTCTAGTGGAACAGTGGCCTTTCTACTGAAAGGGTGTCTGAAAGGATAGTAGATATAGTGATTTGTAACCTTGGTCAGGCTTGTGAGAGGTTGTAGGTGTGCAATTTAAAACTGTTTACCATTCCCCTCCAACTTTCATATATAAGGTCTTACTGGTTCCTTTACCAAAACTCTCTCTTTAGAACATCAGAAGGTCCTGTTTTACAGCAGTGCTTTTTAATTCTATTGTTTTGCAGGCCGTTAGTGTATTTGGGCTTAAAGATTTTTGCCCGGTTTGGGGTTTCTGAGTTTTTAAACTGTTCAGAAGGAACACTGCGAGCGTGGCTGCAAATGATTGAAGCTAACTACCACTCCTCCAACTCATACCACAACTCCACGCATGCAGCAGATGTCCTGCATGCTACCGCCTTCTTTCTCAGGAAGGAGAGAGTCAAGGTGTGTCTCAGTGTGTTTGCCATCATATGTCTGTCATTCAAAAGTCAGTTGTTTTCTTTAATAATGGTCCTGACTTCATAAAATCTCTCTGCCCCTGAAGTATTCCTGTTAATCTTTAGATAAACTGCCCACACAGTTTATCTAAAGTCTATATGAGTAAGGAATTTGCATTTTTAAGTAGCAGGAATAGAGGGGATACCTGTCTCTTTTCTGTCACCTGGTAAATGGTTGTTACTAACAGCTCTTAACAAGGCTTTGTAAAAGCTTTGGAGAAGGAGGTGCTGAGATCTTCTCCCTGGGGTCCAATGACAGGATGCATGGGAATGGTTCAAAGCTGCACCAGGAGAGGTTTAGAGTGGACATTAGGAAGCATTTCTTTACTAAGAGGGTGGTCAAACCCTGGAACAGGCTTTCTAGAGAGGTGGTCAATGCCCAAGCCTGCTGGTGTTTAAGGGGCGTTTGGGCAATGCCCTTTATAACATCCTGTAACTTTTGTTTAGCCCTGAAGTGGTCATGAAGTTGGACTTGCCTGATCATTTTAGGTCCCTTCCAACTGAAATATCACATCCTCTCCTACCCTAAAATACACGAGCTGTATAGGAGCAGAGTCAATACAGAAGCATTCAGGCTAGCACACGAAGTAGAACAACACCATTAGATAATCCATCCACCATTAGAGAATTTTAATGCAAAGATATGGTTGAGGTGACAGCACAGTAAAAAGTTTTGTTAAGGAAAAAAGGGTTTGGTAACTTGGGGGGGAGGGTTTTGGAGTAGGTAACCTGTGGGCAGAGTGCATGGAAAATAAGTGTAAAGAATTATAATCCCTGCAGTCAAGCTTACACTTGTGTGTTTGTGGGTACCGGGAAATGATCAGAAGTTATTTACTTTAATTTTTGTGCCACATCATAATTTTTCTCTCTTCTTGTAGGGAAGTCTTGACCACTTAGATGAAGTAGCTGCACTAATAGCTGCCACCATTCATGATGTAGACCACCCCGGGCGGACCAACTCTTTCCTGTGCAATGCGGGCAGTGAATTAGCTGTCCTTTACAATGATACAGCTGTATTAGAGAGTCATCACACAGCACTGGCATTTCAGCTTACAATTAAAGACAGCAAATGCAACATTTTCAAGAACATTGATAGGTGGGTCTGCTGGAGAAAGGGGAGTGTGTGTGTGTGAGTTGCTTCTTTGGTGATTTTAGTTTGAGGTGGATTGAGAGCCTACCTTCTAAACCAGGAATATGATTTAGATAAAGACATCAATATTTTACCTCTTCCAGAATCCCATGTAAACATGATTTTTCAAAGCAGCTAGATGTGCCTGCGTGTGGCCCTATGCTTGCTGGCACTGCCGCATTCACATGGGACAGAAAGGGGGGTAAGTGGAAGGAGCTGAAACCTCTGGGAGAGTTGGAAACACCCTGTTGCTGGTGTGTTGGAAACACCCTGTGCTGTTGCTGTATGGGAACTCCCACATAGCCTGGGAGTTCCCATTGCATCAGCCTAGCTTTTGCAGGGACAGGGTGGAGAGAAAGTGATGTGTAAGAGAAAGGAATGTGAAAGGTGACGGGGCCTGACCTCAGGAAGGTGATGAATTTGTCTGCACCTTATAACACTTCTGGGTTTTGAAAAACCTGAGATTTGATTCCAAGCTAACATAGAGTGAGATGGAAATGTGTTGGTGCCATTCCTGGGGGAGTTGTCTTAGCGTTACAGTGTTACAATTATGAAATTGAGCTGTAAATTTTTATTGACTCCAGGGGATTGCTTTTCATTAGGTAAAAATAACAGAACAAACAAAAACCCAAACAAACCAAAACCAACCAACCAAAAAAACCTAGGTAATACGGGAATTCAGAGCTGGAGGAAGCCATAGGAGCATGATACAGCCCATTCCTCCAGTGCTGCTCTTCCCAAGCAGCATTCTGCAGTGCAGTCTGGGCAGGGATGAGAAAGGATGGAGCTCTGTCTGTCAGGCTTGCAAGCAGGAACTCTTTTCTCTTCCCCAGAAATCGCTACCGGACATTGCGCCAGGCCATTATTGATATGGTTCTGGCCACGGAGATGACGAAGCACTTCGAGCATGTGAACAAATTTGTGAACAGTATCAACAAGCCAATGGCATCTGAGGAGACCAGTTCACACGTAAGTGCTGCAGGTCTTCATGCCTTCAGGCATTTCAGTGAAGTTCTTCAGAGAGAACTTTAAGTGTTGTTTTCATTCATGTTGTATTAATTTGCACTGTGGTAGTGGCCAAAAGACGCAGCTGGGTTGGTGACCTCACATCTCAAACTGTGAAAAAATACTTTGCTGTTTTCTTTTCTATGTCTGGCTCTGCCCTTAGCTCATTTAAACACTTCATTTTACAAGCCTTTCCTTCAAAAGCCATCTTGTGTTCAGAAAACCTGTGGGTGGGTTCTTTTGTTCATGCAAAATTCTGCACATGGCACCAGATTTGTCCTTGAGCCTGTGGTCCTGCCTCCAAACAGTGGGATTGCCTAAACCCAGGCTTGCAACTCAGGAATCTGCCCTGGCAGTTTTGTGTCAGTGTAATCTGGAGCCCTCAAGCTCTTCACCCCATCCCCATTCCTCACTGTACCAAGAAATGGCCAAATCTTTATTCCCATCAGTTATACACCCTCATGCTCCATCACCAGCCAGGGTACCTTTCATAAGATGCTTCCAGGTTTCCCAGCCCAGGCCCCTCTTGATCTTCTCTTGTTGCCACTTGCAGTTGAGTGCTGAGTGCCTGGAGTGCTCTCCAAGGCACTGTTACTCACCTAAGCAAATACCATCTTATCACAGCTTAGCGAAAACAATGCTTAGAAAGACTGAAAAAAAAAAAAAAGACCAAATTGAAGGTCACTGGTATTAAAAATAAATAAAAGTAGCTTCTGTCAGTTCTCCATAACTAGACTTTTTGCACTGAAGGTTGTCATGTCATGCAGATTCTCGCTCCATAGATTGTCATGGGTGCAGAAACCAGTCAGTGTTTACAACTTTGGAGACAGCATTGCATCAGTTAACTGACCTGCTTCTAGGGATTGCTGAGCTCTGTTCGCCCAGCAGTTTGAGCTGGAAATCACAAATACAGCTGAACTTCACGGATTCTGTGGATACATTGCACTGTATGTCCCAGCGCTTCCAGTCTCTGGAGGCCTCACTGGATGTGGCACTGGGTCTGAATTAGCCTGATCATCTTCAGTGTCACAAGTCCCACAGCACAGGGGACATGCTTTGGGCACTGCTGACGGCACCTATCACTGTTTCTGCATGGCGCTCCCAGCACATCACCTGGTGCTGTGTTTCATGGGTTTGCCCTCCAGGCATGGACTAAGCCAGGACAGCGAGGATCCCACTTTAGATCAAGGCCCAGAGGAAAGGAGGGTCCACATTAGTGGAAATACTACTCAGATTTCTCTGTAGTTACGCGGTGACCAGATAGCAAGTTTTTCCACTGGTTTCTAAAAAAGGCACCTGAAGCGTCACTGGGAAATGTGGCTTCTCACAGTGCTTCATTTCTCCCTCTGACAGTTTAAGAATTATTCTGAAATGTCTCCTCAATCTACACCCCTTTAAAATGTCTTTAGTTTTCTGGTACCCCCACACTGGCCTGTGGGACTTAGATTCACAAGCCTCACTGAAACCACGTGTTTCCAAGCTCTGAACATATTTCTGGGAATCTTGCTTTTATACCATGAATGCATTTGTTCCAGCACTTCCTAAAGAGCTGTTCTTAAATACTTTTTTTTTACTCATTCTCTTTCATCTTACCAGTTTATAGCAGAGTCTGTTTCAAAATGTACAAGAATTGGAGGGCAATAAAAGTGGAGCACAGAAACACTTGTATTGCAGGCTTGATTTTTTTTCCCTGATAATAGGTTGTTCTGTTCCTCATGGTTAATGGTGGCTCTTTCCTACTTTTGGTTAGCAGCTAAGGAGCAGCGTTAATTTGGCATCTTTTTCAGCATGCTGAAAAGAAAATAAATTAACTGTTAAACATGACGTTAGAAGATTAAAGTCTGAATTGGCAAGAGTCACTGCAAAATATCTCCCCATAAACCACAAAGAGGTTAATTTAGCCATGAGGGTAAAAAGTATTTATGCTCGGGATTTTACTCCAGTTGAAACTGCAGTGAAGAGGGGCTATAACTACACATTATTTTGAGAACAGTGTTAATACCATAGTGAGCTGAGGTAGAGGCTTTTTATTACTCAATAAGGAACGTAATATACCTGTGCCCTTCTAAATTGTTCAAGACGCAGAAGATGATGCTATAGCAGACTTGTAACCACTACTCTGTCCCTTCACCCATTCTCAAGAGCAGTCGATAAGCAGTTTAAGTATTTTACTGCCTAGAAAGCAGGGACTCCCCACAGTTAGTCTGCCACTCCTGCGTTTTCCTACTGTTAATTTCAAAGATTATCTAAAACCTCATCCTAGCTGATAACTAAGACCAAAAAAATGAAGCAGCCACTACTATCACCATCCCTAAATCTAAACAGCTCAGCGAGGAGGACCATTTATCACATCACAGTTGGTGGATGCGTCCCGTCCTGGTCCTGTTCCAAGACGGCAAGGGTGGGATGCATAGAAGGGTAACTCACTCTACCCAATTAGGAGCCTGTGATTGTTTTATTTCACAGACTTTGCTATTAATCATGAAAATCTCCACAACTGTCATGTGTAATGGGACTTTAATTAGTTACTTAGCAAGGCTGCCGTTCTCCTTCGCAGTTCCTCCAAATTCCTGGTGCTCTGTATGAAATTAGAAGGCTTCAGGCAGCATGTCTGCTTACTGCCTACAAGTGCAATGGTAGGAACTGATAATGATGCCCTGCTCCTGCTGCCAGGGATACTGGCCACTGACTCCTGAAACCAACTCTCTTTTACAGAGTGAAGGCAGTGACTGTGAATGTACAGCCAATATAAAGAATTTTCCAGATAACCAGACACTGATCAAGCGTATGATGATTAAATGTGCAGACGTAGCAAATCCGTGTCGCCCCCTAGAGCTGTGTATCGAATGGGCAGGGAGGATTTCAGAGGAGTATTTTGCACAGGTATGTGTATTTTTATAATGACTAATGGGTTAGGTAAAAAAGCACACATGAACAGGTCTTCTGTTCCACATGGGGTCTGCCTGGCATCACTATGGATCCAGATGTATGCTTTTTTGTCCCCAGACCTTCAGTTTCATACAGAAGAATTCACTCTAGTCAAACTTAGCTAGTTTACTTACCACAAAGTTTGCAGTACAAAATGGTGAAAAGGAACTTTTATACTTTCTCCATCTGGCTAAACAAAAACTATTTGATTAGCCTTGGTCAATTTAACTGGCTGAAATTCAAGATTGTCAACATTCTAGTCCCAATACCTTCCCTGAAGAGAGCATGAAGATCCTGCTTGATGAAGCCCTCCGCTGAGCCATCAGGCTGGTCCTTTCTCTTCTAGGATGGCACCTGAACTACCGTCACAGTAGGCAGACGATGTGGTAGGCCAGTACTGCAGACATATGGGCAGTGTAAACTTAATAAATGGGATCTCTCTGGACAGCAATGGAAGCTCAACTTCCTTTCTCAATAATCAGTTTTTCTACTGGTGCACAAATGCACCAGTTTCCTGAAACGCTCTACCAGATCTTTAGTTGAACAACTGAGAGATTCTTATCCCTCTTTCAGTTGTGGCCACAGAGTTAAAGGGCATACACTTACTTCTATTCATCTTATAACCTAACACAGAGAAAGTAGCAACAGCAACATTCCTCTTAAAAGACAAATGGTTTGAAACAGACGTTAGAGATGTGGTAAAAAAGGAGATCCCTGGGAAGGTGTCAAGAGGATGGGTCCAGATGCTTCTTGGTGGTGCCAGACGGTATGACAAGAAGCAATGGGCATAAACTAAAATACAGGGTGTTCTACCCAAGGAAAAACTTTTTTACTGTGAGGGTGACTGAGCACTGAAATAGGCTGCCTGGAGAGGCTGTGTAGTCTCCTCCCCTGGAGGCATTCAAGAGCTGTCTGGAGACAGTCCTGAGTAATGTGCTCTGGCTGTCCCTGCTTAAGCAGGGAAGTTGGACTAGGTCACCCCCAGTGGTCCCTTCCAACCTCAACCTTTGTGTGATCAAAACAGCCCTCTGCTAAAGAATGCCGCAACCCCACTTCCCGTTTTTAGCTGATGTGCCCTAACCACCAGAGCTGAGCATTCTGTCATACTAGAGCTAAAAGCAATCACAGCAGGAGAGTAACAGAGCGAAGAGATGTTGATTTCAGTCCCTGTTGGGACAAAATAAAGCACATGAAATGAAGGCAGGTCACCTCAGGGGTTCTAGGGTGTGACTCAAATCTCCTACTGCAATTCATCTAATCCCCTGGCTTTTGCTGCTCCAGCATTAAAGCCAGCAAAGTTCTAGGGGCTAACTGGAGTTTTGTTTTCTTAGACTGATGAAGAGAAGAGACAGGGTCTGCCTGTTGTAATGCCAGTATTTGATAGAAACACCTGCAGCATCCCCAAGTCTCAAATTTCCTTCATTGATTATTTTATAACAGATATGTTCGATGCATGGGATGGTAAGTACTTCTGCTTTTTGTTTCCTTGCTCCGAGACAGAGAATTCAACAGACTAAACCAAACAAGCTGGCCTTGAGTCAGTTTTTTCCAGGGACAGTACCCATATATAAGTAGTACACGAGAAGAGCTAAGCAATGATGCTGGTTAAACCCAGTGCACTGCACACAACACACGTTATGAAAGTTGAACACTTACCAGACAATCTATGTAAAGGAGTAATGGATTTAAACTAAGCTTTTTTTCATCTAGAATGCTTAGGGTTTTTTTTTCCTTTAGCATTGTATTTCTTCTGAGCAGCAGAAACTTGAGGCCACAGTGGTTGTGTGTTAGCACAATTTAAAGAAGTCATCATACATTAAGAAAGTGAGTTGCTTGAGAAAGAAACAGACTGAAAAGATCTTTCCTCTTTTAGCATTAGCTTACAGCTGAAGGAAAAAGTAGGAGAATGCTGATTTCAGATTAGGTTGTGCTGTTCTTCTGCTTGTTCTGCACATAGTACAACTGATCCTCCTATTCATTTCAGCATTTGCACATCTGCCTGTTTTGATGCAACACTTGACTAATAACTACAAACACTGGAAAACACTGGATGAATTAAAGTGCAAGAGTGTCAGGCTCCCATCAGAAAACAACAACTGACACTAAACCAAGAAAACCAGACCTCTTGATCTACCAGTTTCACTGTGAATCACTTACAGACGTGGATACAAGAGGGGTGGTGTTACCTTTCCAGTGAAATTGAGACTTTGTGGCAAGAAGGAAATACTTTATTCACTCACTTCTAAGCTTCTCTGAATCCTGAAGAAAAACGTTTTCAAGAAGGCTACATAACCCACAGATTAATAAGTGCTCTTTGGAAATAACATTTTGTGGCAAAAGATTTACTTCTGATTTCTAATACTGAATATACATCTATCAAATCTTGTAATTGATACAACTGTATTCACTAACACTTCATACAGCTGTTTCTCAGAGGGGTAATCTCGTCACCAGTAGAGTAAGAATAGGTTGACAAATAAGCATAAAAACTTCCCACTTATCTAGCGTAAGCTTTCTCCAATTCTGTTGATACGGTTTAGAGAGCTGAAGAACAGTTCTAGAAGAGAACGTGCACAGTAGAACAAGTAACCTTGATAAACAGGACACAGTAAAACACAAACCCTGCACCATTTAACATAACCTCCTTATTATACAGACTTTCTCTTAGAGCACCACTGTTCTTTCTTTTCCATATAAAATCCTGGTAGCAGTCAAATTCCCTTAAAATTAGTCACAGATGTTCTATAAAATTGGTGCCATCCACATGCTTCTCTGCCATCTTAAGAGATGTTAACATGAGATGTTTCATCAAATTTTACACAAATAACATTGTGGCACTTGGTCAACATCCTTTTCTATAAAGTGGTGTTTATACACATCATCAATTTTATTAAACTGATCTAAATTTTATGGTAAGCCCATGTATGCTACTTACTCCTAGGATGAACCTGTTGCTTTTTAAAAGAGGTTTCCAGGTTACAATTTGTAACAGCATTATAATTTGTACTGCTTTTTCCCCATACTAAAATGTTGGTTTGTTTTGTGAGGTAAAAAGTATTTCAAAATATGTAAATAAGTTAGAAATCAAACATAGTTTTTCATTAGTTTTAAGATACAAAATTTATGCTTATGCTTCCAAAGCATAAATGTGTATTTTTGTACATCTCATTTTAACCCTTCACAGAACATGAGTTTAAATTTTAGACTACTCTCAGACTATTCAGTTAATAAATACTAGCTGAACTGCTGATTTTTAACACCTGCACTCCAGGCTGCAGGCAAGAGCTTCAAAGCTGTGGCTGCAGTTGAAGAAGCAGTCCACTACTCCTTAAATGGAAAGGTCTTGAGACATACTCTTTACCTTTCCTACGCTGTATCTGTATCATAAATTGAATCTAGTAAAGGTGAAAAAAAAAACCCAAACAACCAAAACCAAACACATAGAGTTTAGATCGCTGTAGAAGTGACAATGACTGCTGTCTACTGCAGGTAGCTTACATAATGTGCCAACCTTTTTTGTATGTTTTGTACCAAGTTCTGAAACAAAAGGAAACATTCATAAAATGTAAGTGCAGATAAATGTATATAAGCTATATTTTTGTTAGAACTGTAACAGACCCTTACTTTTGTCATAGCTAAGGCAGGTCGCTGTGTATTAAAATGCTGCATTGTGTATATCTGAAGAATGGTGTTTCTGGTGAAGTATGTTTATTCATTCTTTATTATTATCTATTGCAACATTCCTCAATGAATTTTTAGTCACGTAAATTGAATCTGGTTTTTATATTGTAACTGTTTGCTTTTACCATTCCTTTGTTTAGAACTAGTGTTCTCGGTGGCTGTATCTTAAGTATTCTGATGACTAAATGCTCACTGCAGCTTGCATTAGAGGAAAGGATTTCAGAAGATTTAAAGCTTTGTTATCTTGATTTGTTAAACATAGCAACACTGTAAAACCACACCCATGTAAAACATTCATTTTTTTTGTCACACTTCTGTCACAAGGAAGAAAATGGCAATGGTGGAAGGAACCTAAGAAATAAAATTCAGCCTCAGTTCTGGTTCACAAGTTAAGGCATTGATGTGTGATCAGTATATTTGTTGCAAGAACCTGTGTTTCTTCCCACAGACAGAGGCCTAAATAAAAAAGTAATCTATGTGGCAGTATGTTCTTTTTAAGAGCAAAAGAAATCAGCAAGAGTAACTGTCATCTGCCAGTTGTGTCAGATCTCCTAGACTCTGACCTGTCCAGTTGATTAACAGCTGCGTCAGAGTTACAGAAGTATTAAGAGCAGGTCTGCTGGTTAACTCTGTGAGGTGAACATGGAATTCTGCATTGCTGAGATGTGGAAAAAGAAATTTAAAAGGACAAAGCGGAAGTAAAATTTCTAATCTGGTTACCCAAATTCTGCTCACTAGACTTTCCAACAGCAAGTGACAAACTTTTATTTAACAGGAGTGGGCTACTATAGCCTCACTGCTATGCTCAAAGTTCACCTGTAAAAGAAAGAACTCAATGTAATACTTTCAGTTCAACCACATTTAAAGGAAAAGACCTGTGGGAGCTCTATTACCAATAGAGCATTATCTGAGAACAATGGCACTTTTGATAGAAATACTTACATGTGCATGTAGGACCATTTAAGGCTGAATTACACCCCTGTAAAATACACAGCGAGTTTTTTGACTAGAATTGTTCAGTTAAATAGAATCATAGAATCATAGAATAGTTAGGGTTGGAAAGGACCTTAACATCATCTAGTTCCAACCCCCCTGCCATGGGCAGGGACACCTCACACTAAACCATCTCACCCAAGGCTTCGTCCAACCTGGTACTGAACACTGTCAGGGATGGAGCATTCACTGGAATAGCAACCTATTCCAGTGCCTCATCACCCTAACAGGAAAGAATTTCCTCCTTATATCCAGTCTAAACTTCCCCTGTTTTAAGTTTTAACCCGTTAACCCTTGTCCTATCACTACAGTCCCTAATGAAGAGTCCCTCCTCAGCATCTCTATAGGCCCCCTTCAGATACTGGAAGGCTGCTATGAGGTCTCTCACCAAATTGGTCAGGCAGGATTTCCCCTTACTGAAGCCATGCTGGCTGTCACCAAGCACCTTGTTGATTTTCATGTGCCTTAGCATGCCTTCCAGGAGAATCTGCTCCAAGATTTTGCCAGGCACAGAGGTGAGACTGACTGGTCTGTAATTCCCCGGGTCATCCATTTTCCCCTTCTTGAAAATGGGGGTTATATTTCCCTTTTTCCAGTCATCGGGATTTCACCTGACTGCCATGATTTCTCAAATATGATGGCCAGTGGCTTAGCAACTTCATTCGTCAGCTCCTTCAGGACCCGTGGATGGATTTCATCAGGTCCCATGGACTTGTGCACGTTCAGATTTTTAAGATGGTCTCGAACCAGATCCTCTCCTACAGTGGGCCCAAGGTCTTCATTCTCACAGTCCCCGCGTCTGCCTTCTAAGTCTTGGGTGGTGTGCTCAGAGCCTTTGCCAGTGAAGACCAAGGCAAAGAAGTCATTCAGAACCTCAGCCTTCTCTAAATCCTGTGTAGCCAGCTCTCCTGAGAGCTTCCTGACAGGGCCTAGGTTCTCCCTTGTCTGTTTTTTATTTGCTATGTACTTGTAGAATCCCTTCCTGTTATAACCCTAGCCAAGTTTAATTCTAACTGGGCCTTAGCTTTCCTAACCTGGTCCCTAGCTTCCCGGACAACATCCGTGTACTCTTCCCAGGCTGCCTGTCCTTGCTTCCACTTATTATAAGCCTCTTTTTTCATTTGAATTTTCCTCAGGAGCTGCTTATCCATCCAAGGGGGTCTCCTGGCCCTCCTGCTGCACTTCCTTCTAGTTGGGATGCAACACTCCTGAGCTTGTAGCAGGTGATATATCAGAGTGAATAGCTGAACAGCTCTGTTTCTCTACCAGATATTCACTCAAAAGCAGTCACATAAAAATTAAATACTTGTTCTCATGGTTTTCACTGTTGAGAACATAAGCTTATCATGTTTTCAACTGATACACTGCAAGTGACTTATTCCTAAGATGTTTAAGTGCTGGATCTTCTGAGTAGACTCAAGCACCCTCTTCTCATAGCTTTATGACCACTAAGCTCCCCAATTCCCCCCTTCCCTAGCTCAAATGGTAACTTACCACTCATTATATCATCCTCTCACTTTCTTTGTATCAGCTGGGGGAGGAGGGGGGGGGGGGGGGGAGGGGTTTGTGCTTTTGGGGTTTTGTTGCTTTGGTTTGGGGTTCTTTAGTTTGGAACTTTTTCCCCACTCCTGTTTAGTTTTCAGATTACTAATGCTGTCTCAGACTCGAAAAAGGCATTGTGTACTTACTTAGATGCTTTTTATTTTTAAACTCTAAAATACTACTTATACTTACAAACTTGGTGCAGATTTCTCTGCAAACTTCAGCTGAGAATTTAAAATTCCTCTGGCAGAAATGTTTTGCTAATACTGAACACATCGACTGCTACTGCTTAAGAAAGTATTTTACATCCTGAAAATCCATGGTAACACTGGTGCTTTTTATTAGATACAAATTAATTTGATGAATGTTTTGTGGAAAGACTAAGCTAAGCCAATGAAACTTCATGCTAAACATGATAATGGTGCTACATAAAATCCAGTAGTGTAGGTTAACCCACAGTAAAATGGCAGCTACTGCAATTTAGGAGTAGCTTTGCCAAAAAATTAAAACCTGACAAACCAGTATTACCTAATTTTCTTTCTTGCACTTACCGTTAGTGCAGGATAACAACTTAAAATGGAAGAATTCTATCTCAGAACTGTTTCTTTGGGGTTTTTCTCTAGGTACATATCTCAGCCATAACTGACTGAAGTTTAGCTTCAAGAAATATGTTACATCAAGCAGGAAGACTCGGTGTTTTTTAATATGCTTCCTTTCTGCACATAAAACTGCGGAATGCCCCCAGCTGCTTTACTTTTGATCCATTTAAGGACTTTCACAAATCTTAGTTTTGAAATCTGACCATGATATTTTTAAACATTAGGAATAATATTAGAAACTAGCATTATCTTCAGTGTTTCAACAGAACACCATTTCTCCTGACAGAGTAAGCAAAATAAGTTTCAACATGCAAAATTCTCCTTTGAGAAGAGTAGCAGCAACTAACAATAACTCTAATATAATAAATGATATTACTGGTAGTTACTGGTAGTTATTCCAAGTAGTTCAGACTTTCCTTCACACTCACACTTAACACGCACCCAGTTTACACATACATAGCCTGTACCCAATTTAAAATTTGAGCTGCAGAACACCATTTTGCGCTAATTTTTGAAACAGTGTTAAACTGCGAAGTCTAGATTCTCGTTCACCATCCTTCCACAAAATGATGAGGTGGTCAGCAGAGCACGTAGCCAGTCCCAGTTCACCAAAGTACAGGAACATCTGCAATGAGACAATTACTATTACCATGATGCTCACAGGAGACTGTCAGCTTGATTAGATGTCTGGTGTACAACTGGACTAAACAAATAGACATTTTGCTTGAACATAAATATGCAAAATTACAATGCATACTTTCTGTATGTTTGAGATATCATAAAATCCCCACATGAAAACAATTCCTTAATGGCACTTCACACTGAAAGATCTCAGTTTAGAAAAACCAGTAAAGCCTTACAGATAGGAAAGCTATGGTACAGAATATTGAAGAAACTTGTTCCAAGTCAGCAGCAGTGAAGTGAGTGACTTGCATGAACTCTGATCGCCTGGTTTCTTAGGAATAGAAGCCACTATCCTGTTCTCTTGCGTACACTGTCCCCTTCCCACGCAACACCATGGGCTACCATCACCAGGACTGGAAGGATCACAGAGTAAACAATTGTGACAGAAATCAGAACATACAGCATACAGCTGCAGTGGAGGGATTTTGCAAGAGCAATGGAGCTGACAAGTCATGTAGTCATCCCTGTCTTCAGAGCCCTCCAGAAGGCTGCCTCAAATTAGCCACTAACCACAGTTCAACAGCCAATGGATCCAGGTCATTAATACCACTATGGCATGTTTGCAGTGTCCTGACTCTTTGGCTTATGAAGGGATCTGCCCAGGGGAGCATTCAGGCCAAGGACTGTGCTACAGCCTACCAGCTCTGGCAGTAGCCACTTACTAGCTATGAAGTTCCAGTAGAATAGTCTGTCCAAACCCACATCTTTGACAATCACATTTCATCACTACTCAACATTTCCAGCCTCCAGCCTGTCCAGAATTTAAAAATGGAATTTTCCATATGTAGAACATTGCAGGAAATCATACCCACCATTATCTCTGTTACTCTGTGACCCTGCAGTATCCCAGCAAAGACCCACATGTGCCTTCTTTACTATGGCTCTTGCTGAATTACACAGTATGTCCTCTTTCTCCAATGGCAACTTTTCTTACTGATATAAGGGCTTCTTTCAGCAGTTTTTCAGGAAGCTGGTAGAGAAGGGCAGAAAACCTTGCAGAAATCCCTGTAGCAGAAAGGTTCACCTTAGCTATTACTGAAAAGCTTTCAGCTCTTGGAAGTAGCAGTTCTGAAATCCAGTCAACCTCATGAATATTTGTGAGAAGAACTACTCCAGAACCACACTATTCCCCTACCTGCCCTTCTCCCTGCTCTTGCCAAGAATGTGTATAAAAGTCCACAATAAGAAAGTGATTTGTTACTCCAATAGGTTTGTCAAACACAAAAAAAGCATTGAGAGAAAATGCCATTTAAAACAAAAACGTAATTTATTAGGCAGACAGGCACAGAACAGTACCCGATACCAGTTAAGACTCACAGCACAGAGGGCTACAAAATTCCTGATTGTTTTCCATGAGTCCTTGTGAAGACTGCAAAATTAAGATGAAATCTGGAGCAAACACACAGTTCCCAGCTGTATGTTTTGCAGTCCATTAAGAAACCAAAGACCCTACATGTATGGATAAATCTGCACACACAATCTTTGGGCATCGGTGAGTGTTTGAGTTCTCATTAGAACTTTAATTCAGTATGTATTATTGTTGTCACACTGCACTAAATGTCCTACACAACTGATGTGTTCCCAACCTTCAGAGCCAGTCAGAAGTTACAGTTCTTTAAGAAACACTGCCAAATTACATCAGTAAGTGATACTCACTTTTTCTTGTTCTTACTAAAATTCACCTACCTGCACAGCTGATGAATGACCAATCAAATCACCAACGAGCTCCAAGAAATATACGGGTGTATTTTCCTGCATCTTCTTAGCAGCCTGGTTTGCCTGCTTGTTTGCCCTTCCAAATCCCCACATGTTGAAAAACCCTGGAGCGGGGGACAGCAGAGATAATAGCAAAAATGAAATATTATTTTTTTTTCCCCTCTAGCTAAAGAAAGAACTACAGGAGTCACTTAAATCTAAAAGCAGGATGGTCGGCATGGCAAAATGACAGAATCGTTGTCCCACACCATGCTTTTCTATCTGGATTATTCACCTTGATAGGGCAAAGAAACATAGCTAGTTTGTCTTTTGTCCTAGGTAGATTTAATTTAGCAAACATGCTGAATTACTCACCTGGATGAGATAACAGATGGATTTAACAAGAAAACCAAGGACTGCCACAATTAATTAGCTGAACAGCAAAGGCAGACGCAGCTCAGTGATGTTTACCTTTGTTCTATCTTTGTCCTCCTAAACTGTCACTTTTATAAAAAGAGGAGAGAAATGAGGTGCCAGTCTCTCCCCGTGTGTCCTGCACTGAAGCATTAGAGTGCTGGCATTACAACATAAACAAGCGAGTTTCTGATCCTGAATTGCCTGTTTTTACAGTGCCCACTAGCTTTCTCCCTCAGACTTAAAACTATCAGCTAAACTGGAGTGTACATATTGTACTCCACATGTTCCATTTAGATAGCAAGAAAATATACATCTGTGCCACAGCTCCTAGGAGAACTGTGGAATAATACTGGCAGAAGTAAGAAAGTTGGGTTCTGAATACAGTGCATATCAGACTTTCCTGCTGATCCTTCCCTCGGCCCCATCAGCACACAAAACACATGCCAGACCACGGCCCCGGTGCAAGGGAGATAACGGGAGAACTGAACAACTACTCAAGGGATTCTTAGAATATAAAAATAGAGCGAATCAACAGCAGTCCACCTATCTTACCGTTACGTATGTTTTTCTCAAATGCCTCCAATCACAGACATTGTAAATTTCCAATGTGAAACCAAACACCACTTGTCACAACAAGAAACAAAACTGTACATTAGCTGTCACCGGCAATACTGAAGAGAGAAGGTTCCTGAAAAAGTCTTCCTAAATCAACCCAGGTAACAAACCAGTATTTTAAAAAAATGAAATAAAAATTTAAAAAGCAGCCAGGTAGACAAGATACACCAAGAAAATTATTCACAGCTTGGATTAAAAAAAAGTCCTACAAGAGAGATTAACAGCGCACTACTGTTCCCAGTCTACGATACTAACTATATTTTCCAGAGCACCAGTCCAAGACCACAGCTATTAGAGCACAGGGAAGCTGCTGACCTGGTCAAATTACAGCAAGCACTACCCAGGCAGTGTCTGTACTTGGCAGAAAACACTTCCTAAAATACCTGCAACTAGCCCTGAGAACCGGGATGCCCAGAGTTAGCATGTAAACGATGTTAGATACAGCTCAAAGTAAGTCCCAGTGTAATTCCAAGTTCAAGAAGGAGATGTGGAAAACACATTTTTCAGTGCCAGCTGCTCATCTGCAAGCTTCTCTTTGGCTTTCTTCACAAGGTCCTGCAACTATTTACCCCTGCATGGAAGAGGATCCAGCACAATTCAGGGCAAGAAGTGGATGAAGGTTTGCAAGGAGAGGTCATAATTTTTGTTTAATCAGCTGATACAACTGTAAAGTCTAAATAAACTTTATGGCACAGAACTGCTTCAGCTGGACTTTCTAGCTTTCTGTATAAGATCTTGGAAGGCTTGTACACCTGTCTTCTTCAGTTTCCCACCCACATCTATTACCAGTTGGTTGAATACAAGACATTATCTCTTCTTACAAAGCCTGTAAGCCTCTCTACTACTGTATGGTGAACATCAGCTTTCCCAGTATCCTTTTTAAATGTTCTTTTTACCCCGCACTATATGCAAACCTGTTGGAACCACTTCAGCTGGCAGCTGCTGCTTTTCTCGGAGCTCCCAAATGCGCACACTGCCATCTTCTGAACAGGAGATCAGCTGCCTGTAAAAGCAGTTGTTAAGCAAGACTAGCATGGATACTTATCTGCACAAGTCACCTTGTGATGTTTCTATAGAAGAAATAGCAAGTGCCTCAGGGTCTACACAAGTTTGCTAGAACTCTCAAATGTAGCAGGACATCCAGGTGTTTTATACAAAACAAGGTGCGTTTTTATCAGGTGCAAAATAGGTGGAAAAAAATTACAAATTTTCAATCCCATTTTAAAATCATAGCACTCTGTAAAACATAAAATAACAAGTCTAGACTATGCAAACACAGTTCCACTAATGCCTTCCATAAGCTTACTTTCATTAAGAACAAACTTTTTTTCTTATGGGAAAATAACAAAAAGAAACATACTTCTCTTCATTACATATTTAGAACAGTTTAGAACAGCACATGCATTTGCAAGGCCCTAATTTTTATTTTCTGACAGGCTTCTTCTTCATTGAAGAAGAGTATAAGGGATCTAACAACACAACTATGGGATACATATAAAGTAGCAAAATGTCCAACTTGGCTGTCAAAATAAGTTACATCTGGAAATTCAACTGGACAATCGCTGGAAGTTATTACTATTTTTTGTTTAAACGAATTTCAACTGTTACAAAATATTTAGTGAAAAATATTTACTGAACAGCCATAGGCCTTTGCTTTATAGAAGTAAAATGCTATTGAGCTATATTTTCTCAGTGTAGACAAAAGTGCTTTATCAGGTCTAATTTTGAAAACAGTCATTTAAATCTAAGCCTGTGAATTAAGCATACTGTAGTTTTTTCACACTGAATTACCATGTTGTATTTTCAAAAATCAGAACAACAAGCTCCATCTAATATAGGCAGATCAAACTAAAGATCATGTCCCTGCCCCAGAAATTAGATGTAGCTTTGCAGACTGACTCTAGCCACCCTTCCAAGTTCTGCATTTCTTTACTGCATTAACAAAATGTACCATGACTTGTACCTGTTTGGAATCTTCGCAATGTGCAGTACAGAAGAGTCGTGAGCAGTTTTTTGGCAGGCAATCACACGCTTCATTTGAAGATTATATACGTATATGCCTTTCCCAACAGCAGCAAACACACACTAGAAAGAAAATTCAATGGAACAACTTGCAGAAACAGACACTGAAAGATCACTCTCCGTGTAATGGATTTCCAGCAGTACTATGATGTCATCTGGCCTGCATTATCCAGTTTGTTTCTGTCCTTGTGTTACTGCTTTATCCCGAACGTATGGAATCGGCAAGTAACAGAAAAAAAAATTGATTTTTTGAGGAAATGAGAGACATGTTCCTATATTCTAAGCAGTTGTTTCATTCCTGTATTGTCATCCTGTACCTTACAGTCTAAGCAGAAACACATGAACACATTTCTGCAATTAAATGTTTATGTTATTACACTAAAATAATACTCTGTGTTTTGACAAATTCTTGTTTTATCAAGAAAGACTGAGAATACTGGAAGCTGTTCTGCATTTTTGCCTTATTTTTTTTAAACTTAACTGAAGCTGTAAAAGAGGTCTTGCTTAAACATCTGGGTTCTAGAGTGTAGAAAAGGAATTCTCTCACAGAAAGGTATTACGCAATACTGCAAAAACTTGGAACCGTTTTACATTCAATGCTCTTCAGAAAAAGTGCAGGGATTCTGTTTCATAGCCATCATGGCTTTAAGAAGCCACAAACAGCCAGACCCTCTCATGACTTGTAATGATTTTAGACAACTGCATGTGCGTACACACAACAAATATTTGGTACCAAACAGAGGAGTGCAAAATGCTTCCATTCAGTACATATTTGGATTTTGAATCTACCGTGTTTAGGTGATAGTAGGCTGAATCACTTCCCTGAATGGCCTGCTTCCATCTACACAGCCCAAACATTAATGCCTCATAAGCAGTCAACATTTTGTAAAACTGGTAACCCAGTGTCTTTGACTAAGATTCCATATACTTAATATGCATTCAACCATGTTTTGAAACTCTTCTCGAAACTCTTTGTCCAGGTTTTTGTTGCATTTTAGTTTTAGCTGGTTTTTGGGGGGTTAGGTTTTTTTTTGGGGGGGACGGGGACACGATTGTTTTGGCTTTTGCTTGGTTGGGGTTTGGTTGGGTTTCTTTCTTCTTATGCACATGTGTGGTGGGACCTCAAATAGCTCTGAAACTAAGCTTAGATTTCTAATAGCACTCTACTAAATCAAGCAAAACCATTATGCCCGTTATTATTATTTTCCTGGTTTTGTACTACACTTAATTCAATGGCCTTCCATACCACTTTGCCACTTAAGTATCTCAGCCTTTTCTCCCTTACAGTCTTCTGCCTTAGGACAGGCTCTTGAATTCCATATAGTCCTTACAGCTTTGTAAGACGCTCTTCACAAACCACTCTTCTTTTTTTTTTTTTAAACACAAGCCCCAGCAAAACTCTGGTCATTTCAAACCTGATGAAGCATAAAGCATAAATTTTACACCTAGCTTGACAGGCAAGTTAAATACACACACACATATATCAGGACAGCAGGTGCACTCCTTAGCATGGTTTCCTAGTATTGCCAAACCTTTACTATCCCATTTATCTCTGATGATGTTTTGCCTACAAGCTTGGTGTCAAATTAGACATCTTCTTCAGTTACTTAACTACCAAGCTGCCTACATAGTTCCCAACAGAGAAAATACCAATTTTATTTTTTAAATATGACGAAGTGTTCTGCTTTTAGGTAGCAGGTAACAAAGTAATTCATTATAGAAAGTGGTGAAGAAATGTATTCCTATGTAGGAACTTTACAATACAGAGAGCTCCACTAAAAGCACCTTCTATTTCAGGATATTATGCTACAACTACCTTTTCCTCTGATGATTCAGAAGTATCATAACAATATTCTGCAGCAATTTGTTTAGCTCACTTCCATGAAAGAAAGAAAATCCTCAGCAGCCTTGGATTCCACACTCAATGTTTTAACTGCCTCTCAACTTCCCAAAATTCCTTCCCCCTCCCTTTAAAACCCATCCATGTAGCTTTCAAGCAGGGATTCAGAATGTTCTGAAGACAAATTTCAGAACTTCTGAACAGGACTGGCTTTTGCTCCCTCTAGAACTAAAGCACCCACAATAAAACCACAGAGACAAGTACATCTTTCACACACATACAGACACACAAACATACCAATGTTTCTCTCTCCAGTGTTTCAGGAATGCTCTTTTCACAGACAAATGCATCAGGTAACTATTTGGACCTCAGCCTACATTCAGGATTTTCCACAGCTTTTATTTTGTTACAGTTTGCGTCTTTGAATCCATTTCCAGGAATCCCTTTCTTGCACATTTTAAATAAACCTCTCATATTAAAACAAGTAAACTGAAAACACAAAACACTTGACCTCCTGTGGTAAGGTCATGGTCATGCCACCTCATTTGAAGTAGTTCACTGTTTAAAGCTTTTTACCTCCTCATCAGATGTTAAGTGTTGAACTGAAGTTTCATTTGGGCTTTGAGATAACTTTATTTCTGGCTGTATATCTGGATGAACAGAGTCGTCACAGAAGTTGCACTCAGATGCCTGCTTTGTCCAGTCAAGTGCATCCCAAACTATTAACTCACCCACATGAGAACCTGTCACAAAAGTAGAGTCTAGAGGGGAAAAAAAACACATACATACAAATCACATTATATTTAAAAAAAAAAAAACAAACAAAAACCAACAAACCATTTCACATAAAATTACAATCCTAAAAAGCTAAAAAAGCCTATTTTCAAGTGAAGCTATGTAGAATGTGCAGTATGTAACTGATAAAAATCTCTCCCTTTGACTGATTTGATTACATAGCATAGCTCTGATGAGCAAAAGGAGATGAGCTCTCTCTTGTAGAATTAAAACTAAGAAGGAGAACATCCACCAGCCACAGGGCACAGTTCAGTATAGCAAAGGCAAGGAAACCTGTCAAATGTACAAGTATTTGAAGTTTATTTGTTGCCTATATACAAAACCCTTCTATTCCTTGCACAAGGAGGGGTATCAGCACCATAAACTTAAATACTGATGAAAAACTAAATGGACGAGTTAATGGCAAGATTGAAGCAGCTGCTCATGAATTTGTTAATCACACATGGAAAGAAGCTGCTTCAACAATACTTAACACAGGTAGCGTTTTGTCTTTTTAAGGCCAATACTGTTTTCCCTTTCATAACCATAAAAGAGGAAATAACTGCAATGCATACACATTCTCTATCACATCAGAAATAGCTTGTCCTGGGCTCTGGGGACGCTCCATGAAAACAAAAAAAGACAGGGAAGAACAAAGTACAGATGGTTTATAGCTGTAGTAGAGTAGACAGAATTTCAGGTAGTAGCTCAGTATTGCACTAACAAGCAGCAGAGATCGCACCACCTTCCAGGGCCTCTAAATAATAGATCTATATGCAGGCTCTCATCTGCACACCCTGAACTTTCAGTTACCTTGGGACTACAACTGCAAAGGATGTGACATTGCATATTCCATTTTAAGAACCAAAAGGAATGAGAAAAAAAAAAATGCATTTTAAAGTTTCCCAACAGGAAGAAGAGTTCTCACCAGTGACATTGCCTCTTTTGTACCCTTTCTACATCACAACCTGCCTGATTTTATTTCACTGTTAATCCATAAATAAAGTCACTATATTTTCACATTCCACTACTGTTTCAGCTACACAGAAAGGCACATCTACTAGCTATGAAGTTTCCCTCCAGTTAAAAGTTTGGTCCATAGTTGCAATATCCCACTGCTAACTAAGAAAAGTAGTTACATTATGAAGTGACTCTTACCATTGACACTGACTAGTGACAAAATGTTATCCTGATGGTCAACAAGGCGTTTTACTTCAACGACATTCCAACCTTCAGACTCACCATTACAAGCAATCAACCTAAAAATTACTTAAAAGACAGACAGATAATGTTGTTTAAATTGTTTAAATGAGCTTTATCATTCAGAATAAAATGTAGCTATAATTAAGTAAAACACAGTTTTTCAAAAGACACAAACAAAAACATAAGTGAGACAGCATAAGATGTGCAAAGCCACTTATGACCATTCATAACACAAAAAAAAATTGGAATAAATTATTTCAGTGTTATTCTTAAGGCCTCTTACTACCGCAGCTATAGGCTAAAACACTTCAGCCTACCAACACTGAAATTCAGATAATCTGTCTACATCAGAAGTTGCAGAAAGTAGAAAAGTATAAACATCTTTACTGATAAGTAAACTAAAAGCAAAACATACTTCTTAATGGCTCATCTGACTGAAAACTATCATTCAAAAGGATGCAATATTCTCTAGTAAGGCCATAAAGATCGACAGGAATTAAGACTTTATTTTAACCAATATTGGAATTTCTTTTATATCTCAAGGGCACTGCAGAACTGTGGGAAGTTCAGAAGGAAGTCAACATTGCATACCAATGTCTAAAAACAAGAAGACTATTCGCTCGCAATTCTCTTATCAGAATATCAGATTGCTATTTTTTAGCTAAGTGTTTAATCATATTGAACAAAGTCTGTTTTGCTGATTCAGTGCTGTACTTTCACTCCTGGATTTTTTTATAAAACATTCTATTTAAAAGACTGTATCAACAGCTAGCTGATGATGTACAGTTTGCACAGACAGAAAACCCTGTCCTCAACTGAGCAACAGAAACTGTCACATTGTCTCATTATAGCTTTGGACAGTACCATGAGATTGCCAGTATCTCACATTCCTGATGCTAGGATAAGGAGGCTCCAGAGAAGCCTAGTATCCGACAACTCAGGTAATGAGATCCTGACCTTCTCCAGAACAAATGTAGACCACCACAATCAGATCTGGATGGGTGGCAATAATAGTAATTACAGTAACAAAGAATATAGGAAAGTTTTGTCATGCAGAATTCCTGAATGAGATCAGCATTGTCTGACTGTCAAATAACAGAAAAAGGAAGGCTGCTAATCACACCCTAATACCATTCACTGGTCCTATAGAATTCCAGCAGCATGCTCTTTACACATATCCCTGATAAGCAGCTGTTATAGAAGTATATGAACATCTAACAAAATGCAAACATACTCACTTAGCTCTTTGCCAACAGCTGCCGCAACACAATTTTTAGGCAATTCAACCAAAGCAGTAATACCTTTGAAAAAAACACAGGAGATAAGGGAGAAAATTGACCATAATAAAACACAGCAAACTGTTAATTCCTTATTAATAAAGTTGTTCATAGTCTTCCTTCCATTTACAAGGTATTATAAAAGCATATTACCTGAAGTGAAAGTTGAACAGCATTAGACATGAACAGACTACCTCAGATGGAGACAGAGTCAGAAGTTTTGTTCCTGAATCCAGGAGAATTTTGAATGTCAAACTTGAAGCTAAGGATCAATAATCTTTTCACTTTAAATACACTTATGATATTTATGCCCTAATTCTGGACAGTATTAAGGGTAACTATTTAGACTCTCAACATATGCAGTACCAAAGTTTCTAGATACTGCTACGACCACAGTATGCATGATACTAAAATACTGTGCAGAGCCAGCCAAAGAAGAATATGTCACAAGATAAAATGCCCAGCTTGCTGTTACTGTGCCTTCACCCTGCACAGAATTCCCTCAATCCGTGCTGCCACACCATTAAAGGAAAACTCCCCAGTGTCTTTCCCCATAAGAGAAGAAAGAGATTAGGAGGGAAGAGGGTGCATGCTGCACATCTTACTGATCAATTGTACAACAGTTTCAGCAGCCCCTCATGCAAAGCACTACAGTGCCACTTCCACCTGGTACTTGGCATGGTATTTCACATTGGCCTAAAAGAAGCATTAATATACTCGAAGATTCAGAAGCTTTTGCCTACCACTACTCCATTCTATGACAAAAATATGAAAAATATTGGTTCCAACTTTGAATTTTGTTCACAGCTTCATAGGTATCTTTGTAAAGTATGCTAATAACATGCAACAATTTTCTTTGCATGGACAGATAATATATTAGCTTATTAACAGAAAAGTGTGACTGACATTAAGATCTGATTACATTTACTGCATTTGTATCAAAATCTGCACTATCAAAAGTATTAATTCTTAATAATAAGAAGAAATCTTTACTGGTTTACTACTAGAAAACTTTACTTAGGAATAATAAAACTCCCACTTGCTCACAGAGAAAGGCAGCCAAAGCATCTAGTCCACATTAGAGCAAATATGTACAAATCAGCATCCAAGGTCTAAGCCTGTAAGACCAAGCTAACTACACTTACTGATGTCTGACATATTCTAAAATTCACACAGCACAGGAGACTAAAAGCAGCCTTAATTCTGAAATGATTAAGTCTGACATTTAAAAAAATAGAGAGTGGCTTTAATACATAATGTTATCATTAGAATTAGAGAGAATTTGCCAAGTTGGTTTTGCATCATTATACAGATCCATTTTACTTGCACTTTAACAGATATAATGAGTCATTTACATTTTTACCTGCATCAGTAAGATGACTGGTCTTACACAAGAGATCTAATTTTCGGTTCCAAACACACAGATCACTCCCTCCAGACAACCATACATTCAGTCTTTGAAGAACTGTCAAACACTGCAGAACAAAAATCAGATATATGTCCCCTGCAAAAGTTCTACAGGGAATTTCTCAGTGAAATGATCATGAGCTTTAGCTAGATAAAGCTGTAAGTACTATAAAATACAGTATTAAGATGTCACTTTCGTGAGAAATAAGATTTAATTATATACTATATGTTACATTTGTCTACCAAAAATGCAAAAATTGATTTTTTCAATTTTTTTTTTACTATTAACATTCACGAATTAGTTTGACTGTAGGTTGCCTTTTCAAACACAGTAACAAAACCAAGCCATAAAGTGACCTTTGTTCTACATCCTTTCAGAAAGAAAACTGAGGTATTAAGAATTCAAAAAACAAATTCAGAATTGTGCTCACTTCTCAGCCACCCATTAGGTACCTGTTCTTAAACCAACCACTCATGTTCATTTTAACACACCTGCCCATATGGTCCATAAGCCACACATAATAGGTACTTATATACAAGAAAACAGCAGACATACCTAGGTTTTCCTTAACTTACCTTGACAGTAGAATGGAAACATGACACTTTCTGAACCTGTCTGCCACTACTGCAATCCCAAACCTGACTTTATTCAATAAGGAAACTGAAAGGTTTTTAATACATTATAAATATAACTGCTGTGTTTGTAACTAAATGACAAATCGGGAAATAGGTATGGAGAATGTCAGTCTTTTAAATACTGATTTTCAATATTTGTCCAAATTTGTCCAAAATTGTGTTTTCAATATTTGTCCAAAATGAGATATTAATAATAGTCTGTTATGGATTCACTTTTGTAACAAGGATTTCATCTACCTGTGAGCAATAACTAGTGAAATCCTAGTGTAATTAGATTATACCTACTAGATATTATCAGCCAATAAATTTAAACAACCTGCACCCTGTCTCAATGCTACATTTAAAAGTAAAAACACAAAAGCCCATAGAAATTTGAATCTTCTCCAGATATAAGGATACAATAACTGTTCTATCAGCTGATGCTGTTAAAATCAAGTGTTTTTTTTCTTCAGAAGCATCTGATGAAGGAAATGGTGCTACAGCTGTAATTTTTTGGGTGTGTCCATGAAGTTCAGAAAGTTTTTCTCCGGTCTGAAAAATAAAAACATGGAAAACTAAGGTAAAATTTGGAAAATGCTTACTATAGCATACAGCTGTAGTAATACATGTCACATAATTTTTTCATAAGGTTTTTAAAAATTTTACAGTCTGAGAATTCTGCCTTAATTTGAAAGTTTGATACACACTGTTTAGACAGCACAGTATGTATCTATTTTAGACTTCCTATCAAACAATCAAACTTGTATGCCAGCTCTCCTTAACACAATTCTAGTGCTCATCCCTTCTCTACAATTTTGTTGATGATACACAGACACAAAGCAGAAGAGCAGAACACATATCATACTTACAGCACTATTTCCTTGATACAACTAATGTCTTAGTATGGTTTTCAAAAGTTATAAGAAAGTTTTTATCACAGCAAGTAAATAAAGCCTTGGTTCTGCACTGCATGAAACATTTAACTTCCACTGACTTTGGTGTCTTTCCAATATCGCTTTGTGTCGCCTCTCTATTTAGTCTAATCAGCTATACTACAAATAGATATCGGTAACAGAGCCACTGTAATAGACTTAAAAATGTAAGTACATATATAAACCTTAACAGGATTGCTACATATTTGTTGAGTAACTAGTCAACATTTGAGTGTTTACAGCAAACCCAAACATATTTTAAAGGAAAGCTTAAAGACACAAGTTCATACACACTTCTGCTTTTCATATCATCAACTCCTCACAGATCTCTATAAAAATCACTATTGTCTTTCCAAAACATTCTAACTTTTAGAACTTACTGTTCCTTGTGTTCACACATCTTTTACTTTCCTAGCTCTCCTTTGTAAACTCAGATTTGACAGACTCCCTCCACTTCTACATTTTCAAGCCATAACCCTCCAGCAACTCTTATTAATTCTGCTTCTTCCCTACTAGATGCTGCTAAGTCTTTTCTAAGAAGTTAGAAGAAACTAGCTTCTACCCTCTCCAGAGCTCCCAAAAAATAGCTAACCTGAGCATTCCACAGAAATATATCGCCATCATCTCCTGCAGATGCAAACCTAAAATAAAAATAAAAAAAGTGAAATCTTCAGATGTAATGGAAAAGCCATAAACAGTTACGTAAGAAAAATATTTACAATATACGTACATATATATATATCTCTCAGTTTCCAGCTCTGAAGAATAATCACATTTGTAAATCACAAATTTGTAAATCTCAGTTTATAAACTGAAGTCAGTACATTTAAATAGGTATTTATCAACATACACATAAGAGCAAGGCTTAAGAATTTCAATACATAGTATTATAGAGAATCACACATTATAGAAACAATTCTTTTGTTTAAAAATGTGAGATCTTACACACCAAAGAACAGCGAAAAACCAAGTACTATTATTCAGAACTAACAAACTGCAAGACATTTAACAAGTTACACTCATCTGAGCTCAGCCACGAGCAGAGGAGCCTGGTATTTATCATGATACTTTAAACTGTAGCTTAAGTTGCTTAATTTGACTTCTGCTAAACATCCAGCTTTAAGGCATACCACATGAGGAAAAAAAAAAAAAGGTTCATATTAGCTTGTTAATTTCACATTAACAAAGTTAGACCTAAATTCAACAATTTTCTTTAGGGTAGACTGAATATCTAACTACCTGCCTACATTTGCACCTTACCACCACCACAGTGACACTGTAGCTGGCACACACATCCCAGCTATCTCAGTAAATGTGTACTACGAGTTGAGAAAGCCTAGAACAGAAGCAAAACTTTCCAAAGATAATTTAATTCAGTTGTTACTTGCAAATATATCTACCTTATAATTTTTCCTTTTGTTTTAAGCCTTCGCTAAGGGTGAAGTCGGTATTTAGAGAACAAAGATTCATCCTATGTGCAAGAAAGTCATGAATAAGAGAAGTTACATCCCTTCTGATTGTTCTTCTATTACCAGCTGTGAATGATTTCATTAACAATATGCTTGTTCTTTCTTTTAGACTCTTTGCAATTACACTGATTGTGAAACTTGCTAATGTGAAACTGCTAATAGAGTAAGTTTTCTGACATAAAGCCACAGGGTTTTTTCCCCAGTCTTTCTTCCATATATCCTTCTGGTTTATTCTATTATAGGGAGGAAAAAAAAAAAAAGTGTAAGCTGTATTTTCTTCATATATGTCATTACTTTAAAACCAAACAAGCCCCTTCTTTAAAAAGATTTGAGCAAAACAACAATCTTCAATGCACACTTCTAATTACATTTCTTATCTTTAGTTGCCTTTTAGCTCTATTATACCCTGTTTTGTGACAATGACAAGAACTTAAAATAGTAAGACTCTCACATTTCAGGAATAACTTTAAATTCCAACTCCCTTCTTGAGCAATATTGGAGATGTGTGACACTTGAACAAAATTTTGGGAAGAAAACTGGTCTTTGAAAGATGGCATGACTGTAATTTGTCAACATAGAAGCTCAATAGAGTGCTGTTCTGTGTATTTTCCTCCTCATCTTCTAACCAGGATTTCTGTTTAAATATAAAGGTATAGTTATTCTACAGTTAGATTCTGTTCACCAAGCTGGAGATTCACGGGTCACCTGATTCTTTTCCAGTCATGATCACCATCATCTATAACCTTCTCTGCTTCCCCAAGGAGCAAGAGATGGTCAAATGAGCAACAAAACCACTATTCTTCAAATGTATTATGAACTCAGCTTAGTTTAATGTGTCAAATGCCGGAGTATTACATGCAATTTTATCTCAGTCCAGTTTTTTGGAATATTCTTGCTGAGGCTTAGCCTTCTTTAGTGATCTTCCAATCAATATGACCCTTACCTTATGTTCAAAAAGTACAAGAGAAAATAATAATAATTTTTTTTTTTTTGAAAAGCAGTTTTCTGTTACATTTATACAGGATTTATTTAGTATCTTCAAAAACCAATCTGAGAAAATTTTCCACTCACTGGTTTTAGCTGAGCCACTGAGAAAACAAGAAAATCCTTCTGCAAAATTCTCACTAAGATGATATTATCTAAAGACCTGAAGCGTGAAACTTGGCTTACAATAGTTGACAAAAAGCACACAATGGAACAGCTGCAGAAACTAAATAAAAACATTTCAGAAGCTGAGTAACAATACTAATTTTACTGAAAAGAATCAAGTGAAAAATACTATCAGCTGTTTAACAATCCAGAAACTACTATATTTTTGATAAATAAAACCTCAGCATTACTGCCCAGTGAAGGAACTCCCTTAAATTCCTCAAACCCTCAGAATATTAACCAGCTATATAACTTACTTGTTATCCATATGCTATTTTTATAACCTATCTTCAATGTGCCCATGCAGAGTTTAGTTTTACACTGATTATCATTAGTTTAGCTTCAATAATTTACTTCAATAAAGCCCAAAATTGTGAAAGATGTCTCTGCATCCAACAGTGCATGCAATCTGAGAATACTCTGATATTTCCATAAAGATCAGGTATATTTATTACGTGTTCTGGGAAAAATGTACTTAGAGGAAAGGTTTTTTTAACAACTTGTCTGGGAAAAAAAAAAGAACTGCAAAAAGCCTCACAAGACTCTTCTATTTTTATGAATCTTCTGGTGGATTACTGTAATGTAGACAAATAAATTTCATGGTAATGCATGTAACTTGTCTGAAATACGTATTTATGACATTAAGAATGAAAACTGGCAAGTTAAAAACTCTCCATGGACTCTTCTGTGAAATTTTCACCACAGCATCATGGAACAGTTTGGCTTGGAAGAGACATTAAAGACCATCTAGTTCTAACCAGCCTGTCAGGGCAGGGACACCTTCAGACACCTTCTGCTAGACCCATCCAACCTGGCTTTGAACACTGCCAGGGATGGGGCACCCACAGCTACCCTGGGCAACCTGCACCAGTGACTCACCACACTCACAGTAAAGAATTTCTTCCTAATGGCTAATCTAAATCTCTCCTCTTTCAGTTTAGAGCCATTCTCCCTTGTCCTGTCACTACATGCCTAGTACTTCTCCAGATTTCTTGCAGGCCTCCTTTAGGTACCAGAAGGCTGCTCTAAGCTCAGCAACAGAGCCTTCTCTTCTCCAGGCTGAACAAGCCCAACTCTTTCAGCCTGTCTTGATAGCAGAGGTGCTCCAGCCCTCTGATCATCTTCATGGCCCTTCTCTGGACTATCTCCAACAACTTCATGTCCCTTTGGTTAGAAGCCCCACAGCTGAACGGAGCACTGCAGGTGGGGTCTCGTGAGAGCATAGTGAAGGGGCAGAATCCCCTCCCTCAACCTGCTGGCCACAATTCTTTTGATGCAGCCCAGCATACAGTTAGCCTTCTGGGCTTCAAGCGCACACTGCTGGCTTGCTTTCAATTTTCCATTCACAATATCCCCAAGTCCTCCAAGGGAGGGCTGCTCTCAACCCAGTTATCCCTGTACTGATCTTGAGAGTTGCCTCAACTCAGGTGCAGGACCTTGCACTTGGCTTTGCTGAACTTCATGAGGTTTGCAGTGGTTCACCTCTCCAGCCTGTCAAGGTCCCTGTGGGTGACATCCCTTTCCTCCAGTGTGTTGACTGCACCACACAGCTTGGTGTCACCAGCAAACTTGCTGAGGGTACATCAACCCAATTGTTCATGTCGCTGACAAAGATGTTGAATAGCATCGGTCCCAACACTAGCCCCTGAGGGACACTGCTCATCCCTGGTCTCCACTTGGACGTCAATACATTGACTGCAACTCTTTGAGTGTGACCATCCAGCCAAATCCTCATCCACTGAATGACCTATCCTTCAAATCCACATTTAGACAGATCCCTGCCTGATCAATGTGGAGAAGAAAAGAACGTCCCTACACAGAACACCTGCTGTACACTGCAAGGACGTAAACAAAACACTTACCCATGTTACCTTAGTGTAGTGTATTGATTAATATATCAGAAATCCCCTTCTGTGCCTAATCCATAAAAGGTATAAATTACTAGAACTCCTTAATAGAGAGACTATTGCCTATTACTTACATTCTTAGTTCTAACAGTTTTCTATTTAATTCTCTACATCAGCCAAGAGCCACTATGCTTATTATTGACTAAAGGTTTCACAACCTTACTTTTAAGGCAGATAAATATTTCTTCTCTTTCAGGATTAAGTTAAATTAAAGAACATGCAAGGTTAACTTATACAAAACTAGGCTAGAAGCTAGGTCATAACATAAAACTACCACATTTTGTTCTCTCAAATGAATTCACACTACAAAATGATAATGCCAACTGTAGTGACTTCATCTCTGCTTCGTAACCAGTTTTCCAGTTTTTAGAAACCTCTGTCCTCAGAGTTCAAAATAGAGTTGGACTTAATTACAAGGAACTAAGAAAGGAACAGATAAAGACTGTCAGGGAATATATAAAACGAAAGCACAAAAAGCTAAGAATTAGATGAGAGAAAAAAAGCAACCACTAAGCTATAAAGAAGAACAGCAAGTTGAACAAGACCAAATTGGAGGAGATATTTAATGCAGAGGTTAGGCATATGTTGAATTTTACTAAGAAGTCATTCTAAATGAAGCGTTGAAAAGTTCAGAAAAAAGTTGCATTAACTGAAACTCAAGTGAATTAAGCACTAAAGTTTCAGAAGAAAGTATAATACAAGATTGGAAAGAAACAGCAACATTCAGTATTGCTAAAAATGCTGAGAATGTCATGTTCAATTGCTATAGTGTATCTGTAGACATCTATTACATTCTTTTGTAGAACCAAAAGATGAAGCAGCAGCTGCCCTCAATTCAAAAACCTAATGCATGCATCCACTCAGAACAGAAGCAGACACTACTGCATATTGTCCAGGGAGAAAGCCTGAAAGAGAAGGGCGGAATTAGTTAAAGGTATTTCTTTCAAACTATTGAATTTTTACCAAGAAATGTAACTCCATCACCATTATTTTCTCATGAAAGTATAACTTACAAGAGAAGCTAAAAGATGTAGTAAAATACCAAGAAAAGGCCTTTTTTAACTCCAGACTTTTCCTGCCCTCCCCACCAAAAATGAAAAGATTGAATTATAAATATTACAGAATTTTCATATTTTCTGAAGTATTGCCAAGGATGCTGTGAAACAATTTGAAATTAATTTTCATACCTGCAATCATCTATTTGCACAAGAAATCGTACTATGTCTTGATGACCTTTCAACACAAGAAGCTCCGTGTAAGGATTCTGTATTTGTTCTTCACCAACTGTCTGTACAGATGATTTCTAAAATTCATAAAAAAGAAATGAAAGTTATTTTGTACTGACATCATTATTTTCATTAGGTCTTTGTAATGTCTAACAACCTACATATGAATCATGCAAATGTACAGTTATATTCGAAGTTAAACTAAGTTACTGAAACATAATTTTACCTTAATGAAAATTGTTACAAAAGATAATGTATTATTTCAAGTAAATAATATCTTTCTATAGCATGTATTTTGAATGATAAGACAGCATTTTCTGTTTAACAAAGAATTTTGTACTGCTTTAATCACTGATACACCAAGATGAAAAAACAGTTTAGTCATGAGCTGTCATGTGGAGTCACCTTCATGACTCAATATCCACACATTCAGTTTTTCATTAAAATACACCTCTCCTGAGAGGTTTGTGAACCTTTCATATCTTTCACCTGCCATTCAATTTTAAAATCCTATATAAAGATGACATATTTAAAACAAACAAGAATAAATGCTGTTCTGTTACATAATATATAAAGCATCCATTGGGAATCCATTCACAAAATACCAAAGCAAATCATATTAAAAAAAAAAAAAAAAAACACAAAAAAAAACAAGGACGGTTAATCATTTTACAGAACAGCATCTGCAATTACCCCCAACTAGACTATTAATTAAAAGAACAATCAATCAGGCTGATCACCAGACAGGGTCAATAAAATATTGCACAGGACTGTAGTCTCAAAGTGCAAGAGTTGTGCTTATCTCAATCATCAGTTTGTTTCAATAGATGACAACTCTTTTACCTTAAAGGCCTTCCACATTCTGGAACAACTTGCTATTATTCATTATTTTAAAAATATATAAATCTAAATAGCTCAGTACTAACTTAGTGACAGCACTCTCCTCCTAGATTCATTTTATGCAACAGTCAACACCATCTTACTTTCAGGACTGTCTCTTCTTTGAGGACTTCAACAGAACCTAGACTGTAAAACAGTAATTACCGAATACTGCACAACATGCAGCATACATGACTAGGAATTCTACATGAAAGACATACATATTATCCCCAGAAACTTCAACATTTTCTTTCAGTAATATAAATTATATTCTATTACTTCCATAATGGTACTATGATACTGCTCTTCAGAACTTAAGAATGACAAAGCTAATAAACAGGGAAAGAAATCTTGTTTATTTTTAAAATGAAGAGGTTGTCAAAATGCAAGTTCTTGTGATTTTATCTTGGTTTTGTGCTATCTGATGTATTTCATGAAGCAACTGTTCCTCATTTTATGCAATTATGTGAGAATAGTAGTTCCCATTTAAAATAATGAAGTAGAGTCTGCATGGTTATAAAGAAAAGTTGGACAAACATGAAACTTGGGACTTCAGATGTCAAAAGCTCATCAAAACATTCCTTAAAAAAAAGTTCTAAAAATCCTAAGCAAATCTCAGCATCACTGGATGACATTAGCAATGCTGTAGAAGACTTCCATTTTTATTTACTAATAGAAATACACATTCAGAAATCAATTGCTTTTAAAAAGTCAGAATTTGTAGCATTAACATCCCAATTCTATATTCTGTTGTTGTCTTCTATTTAGTACAAGACTATTTACTACAAGACTACTTCTTTTGAACAATGTGTCTAATCTTGCTCTTTCTAAGAATGCCTGTGAATACTGAAAGATACAGTGCTGATGATATACTATAGATAACAACAAAATAACAGTTTTTCCCCCAGTACTGTCATACGACAAGCTATATTCTCTCTTCAGATCTTTACTAATATTTACTAGTGTGGGGTTACATGTACATTCCTTCTCTTAATAAATCCATCTTTTACATAAACTAATAACTGAACTCTCCTGTTGCAACACCAAGTTTTTAGAAGAGAAGGCTAGATGCTGACACTAATGGAATCCACTGCCAACTTGCATGTTTTTATGCAGGACCTGTAAGCATCATTACATCAGTAAAAAATGCACAATGTTCATCTCAACCTCAGAACTTCCTACAACCCCTGTGATTTCATGTCCTTAGAAGAGGGATTTTCAAAAGCAACTCACTAAAAATATTAAAACAACAGTATACAGATATATTTATATGTATATCATGGAGCATGAGAAATTAGCTTATGTTGACGATGATGCTACTGAAGTTAGGCTGTTAGCATTACCAGAGCCACACTACTAGAGATGTACACCAACTGAAAAGATTCAGGAGCTTAAGCCTTCAATGATTTTCAACTCCATAGTAAAAAAAGAAATGGGTAAGGAGAAATCTATATTTCATAAATTTAGGACAGCTTTGCCAGAAGGTCTGTCTATCCTATTGACGGTGTTGGTTGATGAGAAAATGAACATGAGCTGGTAGTGTGCGCTTGCAGCCCAGAAAGCCAATCATATCCTGGGCTGCATCAAAAGGAGCGTGACCAGCAGGTCGAAGGAGGTGATCCTGCCCCTCTACTCTGCTCTTGTGAGACCTCACCTGGAGTATTGTGTACAGTTCTGGTGTCCTCAACATAAAAAGGACATGAAATTGTTGGAACAAGTCCAGAGGAGGGCCACGAGGATGATCAGGGGACTGGAGCACCTCCCGTATGAAGACAGGCTGAGAAAGTTGGGGCTGTTCAGCCTGGAGAAGAGAAGGCTGCATGGAGACCTTGTAGCAGCCTTCCAGTATCTGAAGGGGGCGTATAGGAATGCTGGGGAGGGACTCTTCATTAGAGACTGCAGTGATAGGACAAGGCTTAACGGGTTAAAACTTAAAAAGGGGAAGTTTAGATTGGATATAAGGAGGAAATTCTTTCCTGTTAGGGTGGTGAGGCACTGGAATAGGTTGCCCAGGGAGGCTGTGAATGCTCCATCCCTGGCAGTGTTCAAGACCAGGCTGGACGATACCTTGGGTGATATGATTTAGCGTAAGGTGTCCCTGCCCACTGCAGGGGGGTTGGAACTAGATGATCTTAAGGGCCTTTCCAACCCTAATTATTCTATGATTCACCCAGTGCAACGTCACTTGAATACATGTGGCCTGTTCGTAACTGGCTGATGCCATAGAACATGGAACAAACTTCGTCAGTCCATAGCCCACACACTGCTTTATCTATTTAAGGAGAGTACAGAGATAGTTATGAAGACGACCTTTAGATAAAACAATACTACATAATGCAGGAGAAAAGTACTTCCAGGACTAACCCTTACCAGTGTTTGTTCTTCACTTTTTCAACAGAGAAGCAAACTGATAACCATCTTTCAGCAAAACAGTGGTAGGAATGGAAACAGAACCATGGCATAATAGAACAGTTAGAGTTCGAAGGGACATTAAAAAGCATCTAGTTCCAACCTCTCTCCCATGGGCAGGGACACCTTTCCCTAGACGAGGTTGCTCAAAGCCCCGTTCAACTTGGCCTTGAACACTACCAGGGATGGGGCAGCCACAGCTTCTCTGGGCAATCTGTACCAGCGTCTCACAGCCTTCATAGTGAAGAAATTTTTCCTAATGTTTCATCTAAATCTCTCCTCTGTCAGCTCAAAGTCATTCCCCCTTGTAAAAAGAACTTCTCTAGATTTCTTGTAGGCCCCTTTTAGTTACTGTAAGACTGTGATAAGGTCTCCCCAGAGCCTCCTCTTCTCCAGGCTTCATAAACCAAATTCCCTCAGCCTGTCTTCAGAAGAGGTGCTCCAGCCCCCGACTGTCTTCGTAGCCTTCTTCTAGGCTCACTTCAACAGCTCCATGTCCCCCTTGTGCTGGGGGGATGGGGGCAGAGGTGGACACAGTACTCCACGCAGGTTCTCATCAGAGCAGAGGGGCAGGATCACCTCCCTCAACCTGCTAGTCACACTCCTTTTGCAGCAGCCCAGCATACGTTGGCTTTCTGGGCAGTAAGCACACACTGCTGGCTCATACTGAGCTTCTTGTAAGTCAATACCCCCAAGCCCTTCTCCTCAGGGCTGCTCTCAACCCAGTCTGTATTTGTGCTTGGGACTGCCATGACCCAGATGCACGACCTTGTAGTTGGCTAGTTGAATTCCATGAGATTTGCACATGCCAACCTCTCAGGCCTGCCAAGATCCCTCTGGATGGCATCCCTTCCCTTCAGCATATCAACCAAATCACAAGGCTTGGTGTCATCAGCAAACTTGCTCAGAGCACACTCAATCCCACTATCACCAACAACGACCCTGTCCACCATTTACCTAAGCTACAAATGGAAGAACTGGAACACATCTTGACTCATGCTTTTTTCAAATCACAGAATACTAAACAACAGCGAGAGTTTAAATTTTGGAGAGGAAGGCAGACCAACGTAGTTTTCTAGGATATGTTAGAAAGCTGTCCTGTATTTCCCATACTCTTCTAAAAACAACTGCAGACAAACCTGCTAATTATGACTGCAATATAACCAACATTTTGACTAATGATAAAGGTCAGTGGCATTTCCAGACACTGTCATTCCAAACTGGTGCAGACTCAAATTTGCACCAAAGTAACTACTGGTGTTTGAAAGCCACCATGATACTGTCATGACTTGTTCCTGTACAGCAGTCTGGACTACAAAACCACTAAGTGTAAGGAGCCCTGCAATAGTGTTAATGAATTCTAGTTAACTCCAAGCTCAGAACTTCAGCAGTGTCTAAGGGACAAGAACATCAATCTCTCCCCCAAACCCAGTAAAACTCTCTTCCCAAGTGAAGCAACAGGATGTATCACCACCTCACATAACTTACTTTATGATGAGAAACAAAGAAGAAATGCTGCAAGACTACTACAAACTACAACTAGGCCACACAAATAATAACTTACTGCCTATAATTTACATTGACCGGGAAATCCCGAGGGCAGGCCTCCATACGCTGGAAGCTACAAAACATAACCCCCACTGGCTCAGGACGCACTGAACAGGCAGAAGGAAGCTGGAGCCCTCCTGACAGTGACAGCTCCCAGTCCCTTCAGACTGCGGGATTTGCTATTTGCTTTCGTTTTTTTCCCCGTCAACTCCTTCTCTTCAGCGGAGCCTGTAACCCCTTCTATCGGCCAGGAGGTTTCACAAGCTGCGCGCCAGCCTCGAAGGCCCCTTGCTCCCGCGAGCTCTGCGTAGGTCCCACAGGGCCAGCGACCCGCCCCGACGAGAAGGCCGCCGCCCTCACACCGGTCCTCCCACTGCTGTCTAAGGCCCTCCACCAGCGCGGTGCCCCAGGACAGCGGCTGTCCACAGGAGCAGCACTCCGGCCCCGCCGGCGGGGACACCGCTTCCCATAGCCCCGCCTCCAGCTGATCTGCCCCTTTCACCACGCCAGCCCGCCACCCTACCTCCGCCAGGCCCTGCGGCTCACGGCCGCCGCCGATGAGCCACCGCAGCATCGGGAGCAGCTGCTGCGACCGCCGCCGCCGGCGGCTCGGTACGGCAGCGACGCTGTCCCTGTCCCCCGCCGACGCCGTAAGCTCGGCACAGCAGCGGCGCGGCCCGCGGCCCCCGTCCCCCACCGCCCGCCGCACCAGCTGGCCGGCCGTAGGCGGGGCTCCCGAGGAGGGAAAGGCCGCCTCAATCGAGGACCGCGCGGAGACCAGCCCTCCAGCGGGCGGGGCCGGGAGGGCCTGAGCAGTCGATCGCCGACAATGTGGCGTGGCGCCGCCGAGAGGGCGCGGCGAGGCGAGGGCCGGTGCAGTGGCGGGAGGTGCAGCGTGGCTCACGTCAGCCTGTGGGCAGGGTCTGCAGCGTAACTGCCAGGCGGGTTCCTTCCGTGTAATGGACGAATAGAATACTATCTTTGTACTTGCTGCCTTGCAATTTTATGCTACTACAAAGGAATAGTTACTACCGTTTTATAGTGACCGCCTTACCTGTTTCCTGAAGTAAACAACCACCATTTTTTTCTGCCTGTAACAGATCTCCCTTGCTGTGGCTGTTTTCCTTCGCTGAACCTGCTTTAGTTCTACGGTATCCTTGTCAGGATGGAGTAACAGCTCCTGAACAAACACTGTGTCTTAGCAGTGTGGCAGCACCACGGGACTGAATGCAGCCTCCTTCAGTCTGCTCTTCTTGGTCCTCAGTGCCATGGTCTGGGCAGCCTTTCTGAACTCTCCATGCACACAGAGCAAGGTCACAGAACCCAAGCCAAAAGGCTGCACAAACCCCATTCTAGGGCAAACACAGGCAACAAAGAAACCCTTAATGTGTATAAAGGCCTCCAACAGGCACTGCTCTGTGTACCTGAATCAACACAATTCACCTGCCGGGTTGCCTTTTCACCAATGCTGTTTCAGGTAATCAATAACACATGGTATCACAAGACATACCTGAGGTTTCCCAAATACGTAGGGCAGGAGATAATGGTGATTTGCTAAAACCTGAACTTCTAGTAGTGACCAACCTGTGTGTGGAAAGCACGAGAGGCATCCAAGGTCTAGGATGAAATGCCACTGTCACAACACAATGTGACAAGTATTGGTGGCGTGCAACCTGAGTATTGCCACTTGTTAACTACTGAGACTTCTCCGCAGCTTTTCAGCTAACTAAAGTTGATGACAGCCATAAACTGTTTTTAAAACAGATGTTTAGCACACTCCTGCTTTTCCATTACAGTTCAGTTGTGCTAGATTCCCAGCTCAGAGGTGCTGTCCTTGCAGACAAAGGGCTTAGCTGGTACGATGACTTTGTGTATACAGGTATATCTGCCAGGGTTTCCATGGTAATATTTTGTCATCGCCAATCTGCTTTTCGTTAGTCTCACTAAATAATTTGATATCTTCCCCAAACTGGCAAGTGTTGACTCATTTTGTTGCATTTCATTTATTGGAAGGACTACACAGTGTAACACTACTTATAGTTCTGTCCTGTAATTCTCAAATACTTATCCATAGGTAATGTTTTTAGAGGTATACATAGTAATACCTCCAAAAACAAAAGAGAGGGAAGAGTTCTTACTACACCAGATACAGAGATGGGGAGTGGTGCTTGCTCAGGTTAACAGCATAAGTAAGGATCTTATTTCTTTAATACAGGGAGGAAAATACACTGCTTGACTTTACCTCTCCTTTCAAGCCTCCCTGTTTCAACCTATTCTGCTGTATCACAATTCACACATCTGGAGGAGACAGGACAGAATACATCCAGTGCAGTACCACACCAAACAACATCTGTTTTTATAAATACACTGGCCTTCATGGCAGCATCTGGAGGCTCTAGGTGTTGCACTGTCTTTGCAAAGACCGTGCTGGAATGTGTTCTTCAAAACAGATGGAAATGCGCTAGGTTCCTGCACGGTGAACATGGAGCTTTGCATGGCTCTGATGGTGTACTGGGTTTGTGTCGCAAGGCTTTGGTAGCAGGGGAGACTACAGGGGTGGCTTCTGTGAAAAGGTCCCAGAAACTTCCCTTGTGTTTGACAGAGCCTGTGCCAGCCAGCTCCAGGAGGAACCCACTGCTGGACAAGGCTGAGCCCATCAGCAACGGTTGTAAGTGGCTCTGGGATAGCATGTTTCAGAAGGGGGAAAAAACTGTGCTGGAAGAGGGGAGTGAGAATATTTGAGAGCAACAACTCTATAGACAGCAGGACCAGTGCAGAAGGAGGGGAGGAGGTGCTCCAGGCATGGGAACAGAGATTCCTCTGGAGCCTATGGTGCCGCCCATGGTGAGGCAGGCTGTGCCCCTGCAGCCCATGGAGGTCCATGGTGGAGCAGATCTCCACCTGCAGCCCATGGAGGGCCCCACACCAGAGTAAGGGGATGCCCAAAGGAGGCTGTGACACCATGGGAAGCTCACACTGGAGCAGGCTCCTGGCAGGACCTGTGCCCCCGTGGGGAGAGGAGCCCGCACTGGAGCAGGATTGCTGGCAGGACTGGTGACCCCTCAAGTGTGAGGAGGAAAGAGCAGCACAGACAACATGTGATGAACTGATCACAGACCCCATTCCCTGTCCTCTGTGCCACCAGGGGGGAAGAGGCAGAGAAAATTAGCAGTGAAATTGAGCCTGGGAAGAGGGGTGAGGGGAAGGTGTTTTAAGTTTTGGTTTTTATTTCCCATTATCCTACTCTGATTTGATTTGTAATAAATTAAATTGATTTCTCCAAGTCGAGACTATTTTGTCTGTGAAGGTAATTGGTGAGTGATCTATCCCTGTCCTTATCTTGACCCACACATATATTTATTACATTTTCTCTCTGTCCAGTTGAGGAGAGGAGTGAACAAGCAGCTTGTTGGGCACCTGGCATTTAGCCAGGGTCAACCCACCACAGAAGGATTTCAGGAGAGTGCCTTGTGCCTCGTTAATTAGACCTGAATTTAGAACTCTGCTTCTGAGCATCTTTGAATAACTTCTTTAAACAACATGGTTTGCTTCCAGAGTTTTTACTGCATTTTCCATTTCTCTACCTTTGTATTAATTTCTGTATAATTCTTTTTTAAAACCTTCTTGTAATATTAAAAAAAAAAATTCAACAGAGTTGTTATTCCAAACATCTAATGTACTGTACACTTCCTGGAAGCAGAAACCTCTATTTTGCAGTGCAGTTTCTACAGGTGCTATGTTTATTGTGAGATCAAGGTAAAGAGTGCGATCCCCCATAGCATTCTAGTTGTCAGGCCAAGATGCAGAATATTGTGCAGTGTAATGGCTTGTTGCTGTCAACCACTGGCCGTTGGCAAAGGGTTGTATTAAGGTTCTTAGTACCTTAATACAGGGTCAGCTTGAGGCTAGTTGTCACTGCAGGATGTTTGCAGCACAAGTTATGATTACACTTGCAACAGGAGACTCTCTTCCACAAATGTGGCGCTTCTTGTCCCCAGGCCTTTGTAGCTGAATGGAGGAATACTCTAGCTTCCAGCACAATGGCTTCTCTTTTAACTCACCCCAGTGTGATCCTGGCCTCTGCTATTGTAATTAGGCATAGAAACTGTTTGGATTATCTCTTCCTCTCTTAACTAACATTTCTAATATGTCACATTAATTGTATATATCTCTTGCCTAGCTTGTCTTATTACATCAACCAAATACACTAAGATAAACCTTTAAAAATTCTGAGTCTTCAGAGTGATTTTACAGTCACCTCAGACTGATAACATAAATGCTCCTTGAGTCTTGCAAAGTAAAAGTACTGTCCAGCAGTACCACAGGATTTGGATGCTTAACATTTGTAAGTCTCCTCCAAATACTGTCACTCTTGTGTCACATTCATATATGGCATTTTCATTTTCCCATCATGTTATCATTGAAATAATCATTAACAATGAGAACCTTTTTGCACAGTCATCTGCAGTCCTATCACTAAACTGCATAATACTTTAGTTTACTGCAGGCATCAGGACACTTAATCAAATGGACCGATTTGTTTGCTGCATGAACTTGCATATATATATATGCACAGATATCTGAACGTATACACACAGACGCAGAAACACACAGGTATAACTCTGTAGCTATCATATATGTACATCAGAATTTAATTGTATATATAGGAGAGAGAAAAGCCACTTAATGAACTGATGTTGCTTTTCTGTTTACAAATTGATGAAGCTTATTACAATTCAAATTTTTCTACTATGAACGGGGCAGCTAGGGACAAGTAAATAGTTTACAATCAATCTTAGAATTACTTGGAGAGATTTTTACAAAGAAGGTACTAAAAATTTTATTTTAAAGGTGACTTCTCTAAACCAGGCTATATACCTTCAAGATACAGTTAAGTGTGATTCAGTTCATGCCTAATCCAGACAGTATTTTCCCTTATGTCGTCTAAATACATCAGTTGAAAAGTGCCTGCCAAGGCAACAAGATCAAATACAGTCTGAAACACTTTACATATTAAAAAAACAGAGTTAGAAGCAGAGTAGCCCAGCCAGCAGATGATATTTCAATGCACATCATATGTTACACTCCTCCAGGACCACCATATGTCAGCATATGTGCCTAAGAAGATCCATTCTACTGTTCCTTATGCTCAAGGCAGCTTATATTCAAATCCAGCCCCTTGGGAAATGGGTATCCTTGCATTCCCCAGAGCAGGTGAGTGATACAAATGCTCAGATATCTGTTATTCCTGCAAAGAAGTTATCTTTTGCAATCCATAGGTCCTCTTAGAGGTATGATGTGACCGTGGATGATGGGGGATAACACAGTGAAGTGTCACTTGTACCCTTCTAGTGCTTGAGACCACACTGTTCAACAAGCTCATTTAGTGACTGAAAATACTGATTAAAAAAATGGACCCTATGGCTCTCACCAGCTTAAGGTCAACCTACAACATGCCACCAGGACAACCTGAGGGCTTTCCTTCAAGATTTCCATGAATTTCATCACATCACCACCTGTTTTGCATCTAACCATCAGCATACGGAGGTTTAGGAGGCAGGCAGGAGATCATCCAACAACAACCACCTAAGCACATTGAGTTTCCCTTCCTAGCCTGAACCCAGACCTGGGCTGTTAGCTTGATTTAAGTGAAGGTAGATCTCAACTCCTCTACGAACTTGCAAGGGAATGGAAGTTCAGCTATGGCTGATAATTAATTTGACCCTATATATCCTAAGAGGGCATCTGCAGCATCAGTCTCAGTGTTGTCTCCGAGAGTGGATATGTTTCCTCCCTGAAGAAAAGATGATCTGCTCCTATCAAGAGCTGCTGGAGCTGCCCATGGGCCAAAGAAATGCATGGACTCAGATTCATAAGTGCAAATAAATAGTTTTGCATTTTAATCAGATTTTTTTTATAAAATGCAAATTTTTATCAAAAATACATTTCTCACCCCTACCAGTCAACAGCTTCGGATACCCTTAAAACCACACTAGAAACTCACATGTTGCATGCTGATTATTTCTCTGTTGATCAAGTGATCCATTATGTGAGCATAAATACATAACACCTCTGCCCCTAGAAACAGACATCATTCATGATCCACCTTGCTACAAGGACAGCCAAGTCCTCAGGCCTTTTACCCAGGAGCAGCTGGAAGGATCCAACAGTAGGTACATGAGTGCTTTAGGGTCTTATGATTGTGATGCAGCTCATCATATAAGATGAAATGGAGTCAGGTAGTGCAGTGCTCCCATCTGCCCCTTCATGGAGAATTTCAAAAGACTGGGGAAAAGTGAAAGGTATCTTATTGTGTTTGACTGAGGGAAAATTAAATGGTGACTTACTAAAATTCTCATGGAAATGGGATCACCTCTCTCCCCTTGGTTTTACATTTAACATCTGGGTGTACAAAATGTGTATTAAGTTCTCCTATCTGGTCTGAAATATAAAAGTTCACTAAAAGTGCACATGAATATTGCATTGTGGGGAGAGGTTACCTACATATTTCTAACAAAAATTGTTATTTACGTGTAATTTCTGGCAAAGATTCAGGTCAGTTCTCACTTTTGTCCCACTGAATTCACAATCCCCAAATGTAAAATCAAGGAAATACTTTAAATACTGATTTAATAGATTAGAGATATGGTCTATATATTCCCATTTTTAATGTTTTGATTTGCGGCATTATGCAGTTTATTTGTGCTTGGATTATTACTTTTCTGTCTCCACAAACTTCGTGGCCTTCTCTGTCGTATGTCTGATGTAATCTGTTTGCTGCGGTATTTTATGACTAAATATATGTATTTTTCTGTATCTTGTATTTCATTTGCATTCTTCTGTGAAAAGAAGCAGAAGAGCCATTAACACACAGAGCCATAACCCTGTGTTTTCCTTTGCAAAGCAAACTGATTTACTTCTTCAGTGCCCATTTCTTGTATTACATTCTTGCTGAACGACTGAGGAGTTAGGTGCCATAAAGCAGAATAACCCCTTCATGAGTTCCTAAAAGTCTGACTGTATTTTGTGAAGGAAATGGAGCAAACTTTTGGGTTTTTAATCTGACAGTACAAATTGCAAGCTGCTCTACTCCGAAGTGAAGTGTGATGGCAATATAAACCCCCAGGTGGCATTCTAACCTTGTTTTTTCTAAATCATTTGTTTTCATGAGGAACAGATCTGATTCTTTTGTTTAAAAAGAAATTTTCTTCACCCTCATGGTAGATTTGAACAAAAAAAATTAAAGCTGTACTCTGATTTTTTGTTTTTAAATTTCCAATTTGTATACATTTTGATAATTCAAATGCAATAGCCTCAAACCCAGCTTGAAGTCTGATAGACATTTAATGGAATCATGTAGATTATACTATAGTCCAGATATTAAAGCCCATAAACTTATGATGAACAGCTATTCAAGAAAAGATACCATTCAAATTTTAAAGATCACAATTACAGTAAAATTAGTTACATTTCAACAACTTTATGATGAAAGCGTAAATCCAATTATGACTGGTACTTTACAACACATGGATATTAACTGATGCTGGATCACAATGAAATCCAGGCAGAATTTGATATTATGGCTACATGAAACTAAAGTGATTCTGATGGGATTTCTGTTCCTTTCCAGGAAGAAAAAATAGACATTTGCAAAGAGTACAACTTGCACCTTGAAATTTAGGCACCCTTTTAGCTGCTGAGGGTGCTGACTGTTGATCTTCAGCTCCTTCATTCACCAGGGCAGGGGTGGCTCTCACAGAGACTTAGACTACTCCAGGTAGCTCCTCATTTGAGTTGCTCCCTAGTGAAACATTTCTTTCCTCAGATTCATGGCTCAAAGGCTGGGGTCTCATGTTGCTCTTTCAGTGTATTTTTTCCTTCTCAGTTATCTCATGAACAGTCATGACTTTGCTGGTGGACACCAATGTGAGTCCACACGAAAAATATCACTGCCCCCTTGAATCCCTTCTTTCAATTCACCTTTGCAACAAAACCCACAACATTATTAGAAACCACTGGGCTGATATACTGCAGATTGTCCTTATAGGACTAACCATAATTGTCATCTAGTCACGATCACCATGGGCTGTCCACCTGCATCTCCTTGCAGTCTCTTTGCTTGTGTTTGGATTATAACCTCTTTAAAAGGTGGACCATTCTCATTTCTATTTGTGCAGCACTCATACAAATGGGATCTTTGTATCTCTTTAAGATTCCAGTGGCATACATCAGCACAAATACACAGTAATCATATTTAATATAGCAAATTGAACTAATTTAAATTACTGCTTAAAATACATTGGTATGTAATAGGTCATAAATAAAAACCAACCTATGCACTGCCCTGGATATTTTTCATAGTGTACTTTAGGAGGAGTCACTAAGTCAGAGTATCATCAACCACACTTCCTAAAGCAACAAAACCCAAATTGCTGTGGCACTGTGAGACTGTGAGTAGCCAGGAGACACAGAAGGAAAATTTGAACTTCAAACTTTCATCTGTCTTGTGTTTCAGCCCTAAACCCCTCAGCAGTTCATCTGAAAAGTCATTTTGCTATATTTTTAGGGATTAAGTTGTAATTCATACCAGTCACTTGCGGGTGGTATCACTGGGCTTTGGGCTGGACAAATGAAAAATTTCTTTTAATTTAAACATATTTTGAAACAAAGCCATATATGTTTGTGCACAAGACTTATGACAAGCCTTTTTAGACTGTCTTGCACTGAACAAGTGACATATTTCTGCTCAGTTATCTTCCTATTTATCAATCACATTTTCTTCATCCTGTATTTTCTAGTGGGATTTAGGTATGGTTGTGTTAAGTCTATGTTAAGCATAGACTTATAATTTTAATGGCTTGTCTCCTTCACAGTGAGTGCAAAAATTGTCACAGGGTGTTCTCTTCTTCCCTAATTCAGAAATGGTCGAGAGATTCCTTTGCCATTTTGTAATTCCTCTTGAGAGGTAAAGGATAGCCTGACAGCTGATCACAATAAAGTTTTATGCTTGTAGGAAAGAGGTTCAAAATGGAAGAAGCATCACTGCCTTAGCTGTCATGAATAGCCCAGTGGCTACAGCAAAAGCTTTCAATACCTACAGCAGCACAGTAAGTCACCATGACTAGAGGATTGGTCACTTCCTGATGTCCTCTGGGGCCTTGCCAAAGAATAAGTTGTTGAATGTCCTCTGCTGTTAATTGTTTCATTTCTTTGGAGTGACACTTGGTTCCTGGCCGTATGAATACATCGGCAGTGTGACACAAATGTGCAACAAATCTGGGTGAAATACTTCTAGTACAGATATGGATTCATGAAGACCAATATACAGGATGCTAGCAAGACCTGACTCACTGTGTTATGTACAAAAGCCTTGTCCTCCAGTCAGAAAATGTTAACTCACACACATATGTGAGCAGGCAGCAGTCACTGTAACCCTAAGGCTGATCACATCAGATGACAGCAGAAATTCAGTTCAACCAAGCACAAGAGGGAAGAGCGGAACAGCTCTCCCTAGTGTATCGTGGAGACCCTAGAAGAAACCTGATAATGGAGAAGGGTTTTTAACCAAAAGCAAAGTTTCGGTAGGAAAAGCTCATAAGAGGCTGTGCATATGAACAGCCTCAGAAAGGGCCTGTAGGGACAGCGGTAGTGGTTGCCCTCTGAAATCCCTTCCTATGCTCCTGTCGTGCTGCACCAGGCTGGCACAAGGCCACTAGGTACCCACTTCTGCCATACAATCAGACAGGAATAAAAAAAATGCATATAGCTTGCTTTGATCTCTAAACTGAGGGTGAGAGTGATGGGGAAGTTTCACCATTTATGTGCCAAGGTCCAATCTAGCAAAGTATTTCCACCACATTTCTGATGTGCACTATCTGAATTGGGTCACCAAAATATTAAAAGGCCTATCTGTGTTTAAGTATGTTGCCCAAACATTATGTGAGCCACATGCTGATAGCTAAATTTTATGTGGCATACCCTTTCTGTTATTCAAGAGAAATCTGCCCACTCAGAACAACACAATAAAGACAAATCCTTGAAAATGTTTCATTATTTCACTCATTTATTCCCATCAAGTTACTGGGGAGGAGATATCCCCAGTAAAAGGTGATATCTGGCGTGACTGTAAAGTCCAGCACTCCAGTTAAAAAACACGCTGGAGCGTAGGTTACATGAGCACCATATACTGAGGTTTTTTCTTTCACATTTCAGTCTGCACAGTTTGAAATAAAATGTCATTCAACTTTGCATAGTAAGTTCAAACAAAAATTATAATTGATGAGCCATAATGATTTAGAAGATTAGCTAGGGAACAGTTCCTTTCTACGTGTACCATGGTTAAAAAATATTGCTATGTTAATTCACACTATATCATTAAATAAAATGGTTTTCTAATTCTGACTCCCTTCTATGTATGGAAGTACTGAAATGCCACAAAAAGACGGCAGTATTAGGCCATATCCTTTGCTCCCTTTTCATACAAATTCCCCCTTGAAGTAATGAGTAAGGTTAAGTCAGAAGAGGGCCCCATTTTCTTTGGCCTTGATCTCATAAATCCTTGCACAATGTACAGCTGGAAGCTTAGAAGTGTTGCTTTCAAGGCTAATTTTGTGGCAGAAGAGTCTGGATGGTGTAGCATAGGGTGTCTGAGTGCCAGCTAACCAGCTGTGTCATTTGTCCTCTTGCTGTGCTGGCTTTCCTCACCTCCACCCATATGAAACTTGCCATGGTTGTTTTCCAGAACAAGTACAGGCAGATGCTGCACCTGGGCTGCAAGGAAGGTTACATGACAGCTGCAATCTTTGGCTTAGTGCACAAATTATTCCCAAAAGCCTGTTCTCTTGCACTGTTCTCTTCATGATAAGAAGGGCAAAAGAAGAATGTAAGAACAGTTAAGAAGGGTGATGGATGAGACCAGAGCCTTGGTCAAAACAACAAAGCTTGTGTAAAAGCAACCTGAATTTCAGGAGAATCAGTTCCTCTGACTAAACAGGGATCCTCAGAATCATATTCCTCTTCTCTCACTTTCATAGAATCATAGAATGGTTAAGGTGGAAGGGACCTTAAAGCTCATCCGGTTCCAACCCCTGTCACAGACAGGAACACCTTCCACTAGACCACATTGCTCAAAGTCTCATCCAACCTGGCCTTGAACACTTCCAGGTATGCGGCATCCACAACTTCTCTGGGCAATCTGTTTCAGTGCCTTACCACCCTCACAGTAAAGAATTTTTTTCCTAGCTTCTCATCTGAATCTCTCCTCTGCCAGTTTAAAGCCATTCCCCCTAGTCCTGTCACTACTTGTCCGTGTAAAAGGTCCCTCTTCAGATGTCTTGTAGGCCCCTTTTACATAATGGAAGACTGTTACAAGGTCTCCCCGAAGCTTCCTCTTTTCCAGGCTGAACAAGCCCAGGTCTCTCAGCCTGTCTTCATAGGAGAGGTGCTCCAGCCCTCTGACCATCTTCATGGCCCTACTCTGGATGTACTCCATCAGCTCCATGTTCATTTTGCATTTGGGGCCCCAGAGCTGAACACAGTACTTCAGGTGGGGTCTCATGAGAGCAGAGTAGAGGGGCAGGATCACCTCCCTCAACCTGCTGGTCACACACCTTTTGCTGCAGCCCAGCATACACTGGCTTTCTGGGCTGTGAGCACACACTGCTGGGTCATGTTTAGCTTTTTGTCAGCCAACATCCCCAAGTCCTTCTCCTCAGGGCTGCTCTCAACCCAGTCCGTGCCCAGTCTGTATTTGTGCTTGGGATTTGCCCAACCCAGGTGAAGGACCTTGCACTTGTCCTCGTTGAACTCCATGAGGTTTGTACGTGCTGACCTCTCAAGCCTGTCAAGATCCCTCTTAGAACAGGACAGGCTGTACTGATGCCAACACCAGGCGAGGTTATCTCTTCATTCAATACTGTTTTCTTGAGTAGTGCCCTGGTCTCCTTGGTGTCCAGGCTTGAAGGACATTTTAATAGGCTTTCAGTTCTTTCTAAACGTTTCCACTTCTTTCCTCTTGGCCATTCTTCATGAAGAAGTCTAACTCTTCAGAAAAAAATTAAGCTGGAAGGAACTACTATATTGAGTAACTCCCATCTTTCTTATTGCACAGAACAGAAATCTTTACCCAACCATTTCTATAGCAAGCTTCCATGCAAGCTGCAGCGAGTCCTCATAAAGGCAGCTGCTGTCCATGTAGGGATCTCCCATGATAGAATCTGACACAAGTGTGGTTCAGAGCTTGATTCACTTCACTGTTAAAAATTTTTTTAAAACCTCTTGAAATTTGTCTGGTTATACCATCCAACCACAAGGATTGTGGTGTGTCTTTTTCTGCCAGATTTCAATAGTTAATTCATTCATTCCATGTTGAGTCAGCAAAGTGAGCAACTAAGTACTTTCCTGCACGTCCATGTACTTTCTTGTACTTCCTTTGGTCAATCTCCTGCTTTTCTCTGCTATAGACATTTTCAGTGATTAGACATGTTTCCCATCAAGAACTACCAAGACTCTAAATACAGTGCACCTTTACAGAACAAAGCTCAGTAGCTTCCATCTTAAATGAACACATTTGGGGGTGTTTTGGTTTAGGGTGCCAGGCTTTAGGCTCACTTTCAGAAATGCTTGCGCTGCCCACCAAAGGAGGGCTGCCCACAACTGTCAGTGCTCAGTGCCTCTGGAAAACATATCTCAAGGGGAATTCTAAACAGCCAAAAATCAGGAAGAGCTTTTGAAACATGCATGCTTTCAAAGTAGCTAAAGCAGCTCTGCACCTAACCAGCCAATGTGCTGCACTGCCAGTCAGGCCTTCTCCAGCAGCAGCTTTTAAAATCAGAGTTGATTATTGAACAATTTTATTTATTTCCATTTCTGCAAGCGCTACATTTGTGCAAGTGCTACTCCTTTTTTGTTGTAGCAGCACTTACACCCACATGGTGTCTTAGCTGGATCAATTCTGCATCCAAGGAGAATTCAAGAGAAGCAAAGGAAAAGGATGAGGGTAATTCTTTTTCCTTCATACACCAGCCAAGGAAGAGCCAGGCTTCCCTGCCTTCAATTCTTAGACATCTATCTGGATTTCTATGGATATTCACCTGGATATACATAGAATTGTAGAATCATAGAACAGTTAGGGTTGGAAAGGACCTTAAGATCATCCATTTTAACCCCCACCCCACCCCCCACCCCCCCATGAGCAGGGATGCCTCAGAGTACACCATGTTGCCCAAGGCTCTGTCCAACCTGGCCTTGAACACTGACAGCAATGGAACATCTATCACTTCCTTGGACAACCCATTCCAGTGCCTCACCACCCTCACAGTAAGGAACTTCTTCCTTATATCTAACCTGAATTTCACCTCTTTAAGTTTGAACCCATTCCCCCTTGTCCTATCACTACAGTCCCTAATGAAGAGTCTCTCTCCATCTGGACATGCATCTTAGCATTATCTGCAGTTGATGGCACAGTTTTTTTTTATTCCAGTGGAGCTAGAAATTTCACTTAAATTCCTGTTAGAGTCAAGGAAAATTGTGCATGCATCCTTGGGGTGAGAGCTTTGCCTTCTTGTGCAAGGTATAAGAATCCCCAAAACAGCCCAGCTGGGCAAATGAAAAAAGGACAAGATAGGCTTTCATGGGCAGCAGTGTGGTTTGGAGGCCAAGGGACAGTGTGTGTTGGAGAGAAGACTGGCTCCTGTGCATGGTCCTTGGCAGCACCAAGACACCCAGCCCAGCCTTCAGATCACACCAATGTATTGCTGCAGTTGATACCAATGCTGCCACCACTTCCGCTCTGCTCTTCATGAGAGCCATTGAGTGAGATGTGGATGCACAGTTTACTGGATGACCTTTTTGCTTTCCCAGCTTTGGGTTAGAGACAGCCTTTGTGATTAAAATTTCTGTGAAGCAAAATGAAGTTACTGGATTTGTGATTTAAGCCCCCTCTTGTGTCACACTTTCTGATATGTCAGGCTGCTGTTTCTCTCTCCCTGTAGCTGCAGGCAGTGGGAAATGTTTTCCCCTTGTCTCAGGCAGCCAAGAGGTACCAACTGCTAAGCGAATACAAAATGAAGAATACATAAAACTTGCGGCTCCATGTAGGCTGACATCCCCACCTTTGCCAGACGGCTCAGCTCCTCTTGTCATCTCTCAAGTTAGACAAAGAGGCTGTCAAAGCCAAACAGATTGGTACATTCAACAAAAGCCCCTCTGACCCACTCTCTTCTCCCGAGAGACTTCAGCTCCTCTCAGCTTTTACATCATTATCACTCTCAGGGCAGGCAGGGGGTCATTTCTAATTTGTGAATGCCCTTGGATCACAAGCTGGGATTTTTAATTTGTTTACCTTGCATATTAAACAGTACTTTCAAAGGTACTGTCAATAAATCCTCTATGAATAAGGATCTTCATTCCAGACCTAGTTGTTACTTTAACTTTTCAATTTGACTAGAGGAGATTAAAAACAAAATACAAAATCTCAGTCACCAAACACAATGCCATCACTGAAAGCCCCAGAGGGCTGAGGGAAAACCCTAGGCTATATGATGTGAGGGAAGAGCACTGCTTTGAAAAGGAAAGGTCAAACAAAGCTGCTGCTTCAGAATCAGAAGTGGACATTCAACTTGCAGTTATGTGGCAGTGAAAAGTACCACGTGGGGGAAGCTCACATCTGGCTTCTGCCCACCAAGAGGGACAGAGGGGTCTGTGTCACCCTGCCCAGAGTGCCCTCAGGAATGTCTAGACCTGTGCTATTAATCCCGTAAGTGCCATGCACAATGATCCAACAAGGAAATCTAGGAGCAACTAGTTCATCAATCTAACCTTCCCTCAGAGCTGCATGCCATGTGGGCAAGCATAGCCCTCAACCCAGCTGTTTCTCCAACAGGTTTTGCGTGCTGTCGAAATCTTGTTTGTACGCTTGTCCTTCTTGTTTCTTCTCCAAGAGAAAGCAGGAAGTTTTACTTACTGCTCAGCGTTTCATCTTCCAAAATACTTTTATTAAGCTTATAGGGTGAAAAAAGGGGATGCTTCTGTATGTTTAAATGTAAAAGCATAACAGTAGATGAGTAGCACTCACACTTGCTCCCCCTCTCTACCTCACACATGGTTCTGCATGGCAATGGAGCTGTATCACTAGTGTCACATATACATCCATGTGGAACTCAGCAGTTTGGACAGGGTTTCTGATAACCCTGCTCCCACATTTAGCTCCTAGGAAGTTTGCTCACACATATACTCAGGCCTGATTTTCAGGACATCTAAAAAAAGTTGGAGCAAAACTTAGCTGCTAAGTGCCCACTTAATCATGAAAAGTGTGGCAAAGCCATAGAACATTTCACAATATGTCATCAAATGGTCATTTGAAAGAGGTCCAGTCAAAACTGTCCCAGGTTTACTTCTTTTTAGTCTCAGATTAATTCAGAATGGTGCCCCATTTCTCAACGATGTAGAAACTACAGCAAACATGTAAGGAACCAAGAAAGCCCTGCCGAGCACAGGTACATTTATGATAAAATGGCTTCCTGGTCCTTCTCTCTGCTACATCTCAGTAAATTTCACTGGCTGCTTCATAGAAAGCTGCAACAGGGAAAAAAGAAAAGAACTAAAAAAGGTCAATAAAAAGCAAAGCAAACCAGAAACTACTCTGCATACAGTTATGACATGACCTTCTTCAGGGTAGGAGATAAGCTGCCTTTCAAATTACTATGTTTAGAGGTTAACCGACATCCTGAAACATCAAGAATTTTCTGTAATGCAGCATGGAGAAATAATCATGTTGGCAAACTAAATGCAAACTGAGCAAATGCTGTCAGCTGGAGGACAACTATAAGCTAGGAAGACAGTTGTTTCCATTTTCAGGGAAGGATGAGACTTGCAGTGGCTGCTGTCACACAGGCAGCCCCAGCCATGGATATAGGCACCTCATGGGCTTCCCCTCTGCCTCAGTAAGAGCAAGTGCTGCAGTGGTCACAGCTCCCTCTTCTACCTGCTGGTGGCTGCAGTACCTTGGGTCTTCCAGGTAGGGCTGCTCCACCATGGAGAGGAGATGGTTTCATCAAGCAGACTGTCCACTGGGTGTATCAGGTATCTTCCCAGGTGGATCTTCTCTCCAGTGCTCTTCATTAGGTGTTTCCTTTCCATGATGCTGAGTGCAGAGGTTGTGTCCTGCCTGTAAACTTTCAGCACATACACTTCCACAATGTGCAACACCACTGTCCCATGGAAAGTCAATGAGTGCAAATGACCCTCTAATGTATGTCTAACACAGTGGCACAAGCAATGCTATAGGTCCTCTGTGAGCTGGGATGCAAAGCCACACTGGTGATGGGAGCATCACCATGATGAGCAGCATCTCAAGGGTTCTGCACAGGCACCTCCTGCAAAGTGGTGTGCTGGAGTTGGGAGACCATGGCCGCACCTTCAGGGACAGCCAGCTTAATAGACCAGAGCCCCTGGAAAGGAGAGGGAGAGTCTAGAAGAGTCCCTTAGACAATGAATTACCTAAATCAGGCACTAAGATGTAGTACTGATTGAAAAGCTTGTTCAAATTGCTTTCACTGTGATTCATAAACTCTTCATGTAAATTCATATGTTAGGATGAGCACAAAAATTAGAAAGCTGGAATAAGATTGCTTTAATTTAAATAAGAGACATGGTTGTGAATATTAGGCTTTTACAGTGTTAGCAGTAACCCATCAGATGTTAACAAAATCTGATATGCAACAGTTTTACATATCCCCTTGTGGGAGAACGATCGACTTGCAAACCGCTTTATAAATCAGCCACACTGTTAGAGTTAGGCTACTGTATCTAAATAGCTTTTAGATATGCTTCCTGTTTTAAGCTACCATATTTACAAATGAAAGCTTTTTCAAACCACGTCTTTTAATATAATTTGCATATTTAGTAATACATTGATTAACATTAAACACGGATTATTGCAATCTATTTCAGAAGCAGATGGGATGCATTAAGTGAAAAGCCAGAGCGCTTAAAGAGACCACGCTCTCAGGATGACTCCCGATAAATAATGAATACAAAAAGTTTATTAACGAAAAAGAAACAGAAAAAGGAATTAGGAGAGGACGCTTCATGCTGGCTCCTTTTCAAGCGCTTCCGTCGCTTGAGAGTCTGCAAAGCCCCCGCTGAGGAGAACTTAAACCAAGTAATGCCGTTCAGAGGCGGTCATGGTCTTACGGAAAGCTCTGGCACAAGGAAAACAACATCCTGACCCTGGCTCTCAGCCGAAGGGCGCAAAAACCTGCGCAGGAGCCGCAGTCTCGCCCCGGCTCTGGGCTCGCCGCTGGTGCCACCAGGTGGCAGCCGTCCCCAGCGCACGTTTTCCCGGCACGGTGCGGGGTTTTTCGCGATCCCGGGAACTTCTCGCGCTGGAGGAAAACTCCGCCGGGTTTCCCTCTGCTCGCAGTGGCCTCACAGCACGTGGTATTCAAATGCGCTGCCTTTAGTTGGCACCTGGTAGTAGGAACGCCTACGACAGGTTGTGGAGCTCTTGTGCGTGTTTGTGTATGCACGCACGTAGATGGTACGTTTATAATTTTGACACAAAAATGAGAGGTATATAACCTGTATAAAATTTAATCTATGAATCAGCCCATATACGTGGATGTACATTTTTGCAAATGCAAAAAATGAGCATTTAGGGCAGCAATGTGATGTTAACAGGCTATTCATGTATACAAACATTCTCCTCCAAGAGAAACCTTTATTTGCCCGAAACACATTGGCAAGTCTTTCATCTTTATTTATGAAAGTATATTGAAATAGTTTCAGGAGAGGAGCAGGTACTCATGTGAAAGGTATGTTCGTTGATGTTTTTTAACCACGACAGTCCAGCATCTGGCTGAGCCATAGAAGAACACTACAGAAGGGATTACTTCTGTATGCGCCGTTTCTTGCACTCTTTTCTTCAGAAAATCTATCCACTGGTGGGCACTGATTAACCTGTAGCCTGACCCATTGCATTGGTTTGCATCTTATTTAAATTAGCTTTCTATATAATTAATAACGCAGTCAATTAGTCTGACAAAGGCTGAAATACCATAGCTAAAATAAGCTTTGATAGTTCAATAGATCTGTTCAAGTAGATTACATGCATGTTATTTCTATACTACCCATTCAGGGTCTTTCCGTTTGTTTTACACATTTCATATTTCTAACAGGTACAGTCCTTCCCAAAACTGGAGGTGGAGATCTCCAAGGGGAAGCAGTTCTACCTTTCTTCTCCTGACATTTTATTTCTAAGGGGGCCTCATTCTCCTCTCACACAATTGCATATGAGCTTTGCAGTTTAGGATGGTGAAGAAAGAGAAACCATCCTGAGCTCTCACACACCCTCTATGCCACAGACACACAAGCAGTATATTTGGTTGGGTTTTTTTCTTTTTAGCCTGCAGAACATCAGTTCTGAGGAAGTGAGACTCCATTAGAGCACATAGCTCGTTCTGAGGGAATAGAGAGGAAAGGGCTCCCCTTGAGCAAAGCCTGAGGAAAGAGACCGGGAAAAGGGAAGGCTTTTTTCTCTGAAGTTCACTTAGGGAGTCTACTCCAAAATTTGCCCAAAGAGAAGGGGCAAAATAAATGTAATGGTGCTAGAGTTTAGCTCCCAAGTCCTCCAGTTTCCCAAAGCTCTCTGTGAACCTAGGGGGAACTTGCAGAAGGCCAGGGCACCCCAAACATAAACCACTGTACTCAGGTCCACTGTGGATCAACCCGCCCTTCCCTGAGGCCAGGTGTCTGTGGGAGGAAGAGGAGGCCCTGATCTCCAGCCCCACTGGTGGCCACAGGGGAAGGAATTATTTATCTTCTCTCCTCCTTCACTGTTCTCTCTTCTCTGTACTCTTGACCCTAAGAACTCCTTTAGAGGGAAATAGTTTTTGACGCCACTTTCTATTGAGAAAAGATGAAAGCTATGTAGGACATGGGCACCTTGGTGCAAGACCCCAGTAAGATCAGCCTGTGCATGTCTGTACCAGTGTGAGGGTTCATACACAGCACCTGCCAGACACCTCGTTCCTCTCCCACAGCCTGGCTGACAGAAGGCACACAGCTTGGTCAGTTCAGATCCTGCCGTTTGATCTCTCTTCATGTCCTTTCAGCTCAGGCAGTAGTCTACCTTGACTGCCTTACTTAAACCTCAATCTCCTATCCCTGTATTTCTCCCTTATTTAGCTTTGTGCTGCTTTACTGTACACAACTGAACATTGCTTTGGGTTATAGTTTTAGGAAAGATGGTATGCACAACTATATCTTCACTTAAATCTCTTTCAGATTGACCAACCACTTCAGGATACTTTCATAAGTTTCTTAGCATTCAATAGAGAAAATAACACTGAATAAGGCCATTTATTTAGGGGGAAAACCTGAGTACAGAGAATTAGTTAGTGAGCTTTTTAAAACATACAAGCTCTCCCAGCACAAGGAGAGAAATTCTTTGTTAACATTTTGGGTTGTTGCAACACAGAGCCAACGCTTCAGTTACATTTTAAAAAGCACCCAAAAATTGCCAACACCTCTTTTCCCCATCTTCAAACTTTTATTAAATACTCAAAAGTATTTAAAAGGTCAGTTAAGATTTCACTGCTATCAGGGGATTACTCTAACATGATGTGTTTGTCTCCTATTGTGAGTAGTGAAAATCCCCCTGTATCCAGCATGTTTTGTTTGGATTGAGATGGCATGCAGCTGATGGCTGTGACCTTCATGGTGGCTTAGATCCCTGGCTGGCACTGATTTTTGATTTAGTGCCGATCTGCTGCGCTTGTCACAGGCTGCAAGGTGCTTTCCATGCACTAATGGAACAGCTCAAGGGCAGAGGGGCCCTGTAAATGTCTATCTTTCACCAACACTGTGCTAAATAGAGAGCCGAGTTTTCTACATGTGAATGACAGACTCTGAGATTATATACAGGAGTGAACTGGGAGTTCTTTCACCTGGGCTGATGCTGGGCGGTAAATAAATGTCACTGTAAATGGGAAGTTTTTATTATTCTGAGTGGTAATGAATATAAGTGTACATTGTTAAACAGAATACTTTATATTGCCCATATATCCACATCTGATGGCAGGAACTATACAGACCACATGCCCCATAAGCAGTTGTGTATTTCCTTCAAACCCTAGAGGACTTGCACTAGAGTTCAGTTTGACTCTGTCTGCATTAATAAGTCATTAATAAATCCTGTTCCTTAATGACATATTCAGATGAAAATGAATTCACCCTGAGCTCTCCTAGCAGGAAATCAGCACACCAGATTGCAAATGGCAAAGGATTCCAGGTTAACTCTTTGCTTATTCACCAATATTAGGAACAGATAAAGGGGCAAACCAGTGGTGTCTGCATAGGGAAAATCTCGTATTAGGCTTGATGGAAGTTTCTTCTACTTTCGACCACAGGGAGAAGCCATTAGGTTTGTGCCAGCAGTGTAGGGAGTAATGCAATGCATTTTAGTGTCATATTAACCTTATCACTCATTTTTAACAAAACAGGTCTTTACAGGATAAGCATATTCCTTGCACTCAGAACATCATATCAAGCTGATTTGTAATTTCCATATATTAGATGCAAGCTGGAATATTCAGATAACATAAATAAATGGGATAATAAATATATGCCCTCTTAAGTATAATGGACCAGATGATACCATCAGCTTCTGCACAGAACTCCTGAGTGAAATCAAAATGAAGAAGAGCTCTGCATGGGCTTGGAGAGGAGTAAAGAATTCTGCTTACAAGACAGAACTCTCTCTCTCTCTCAGCTGATCATTTCATTATTAATGGAAAATGATCTGTTCATTAATTACTTAGCTGCTTTTTTAAGTTGTTAATTTAATGAGTAAGGTTGCCATCACTGATTTCTGAGGTGGGAGAGTAAAGAAAGAGACCACTGCCTCCTTGTTCTGCCTCTTGAAGTGCTTTCTCAAGGCTGTGTGAAAATGTGTTTTGCTGCCTGTTGCCCCATAAAGAAGAAAGGAGTAATTGAAACCCAGGAGCTCTCTGGCCATAGAGTGATGCTTAGCACAAGTTGCTGACTTCATTCCATGTACTGGGTGAAGCTACATTAAACCAGTTTTTCAGGCAAAGGGACACAAGCAAGCCATGGTAAAAGAAAATCATTCAACCCCCTTTTTCAATTCAGACTTTCTGCTTATAGGGAAAAAAGCCAAAACAAAACAATGATGAAGTTGAATTAAGATATTCAGTGTATGTGAATTTTGAAATCATCCAAGGAATTTCATAGGGAAGGTAGAGGGAGTAACATCCACTGTGGAATTTTGTAATACAGAGGTTTAGAATAATTTTCACAAACCCTTTTTGTTTCCAGCAATAATGAGTACTCTATAAGTTTCATCTATAGGAAAAGACCTATAGAAGAGGACCTCTAGTCTTTTCATTTGGCCCATGAAAGCATTTTCACTAGTTTTTACAGAGGACAAGCAGGATCAATCTATGGGATACGGAGCCTCAGTTTCCTCATGTGTGACAGAGAAGCGCTTTCCCTAAGGGTGTTGTTGGGCTAACGAATTACCATTACCAGAGTCTTACATGAACAAAAGAGTGAGAAAATCAGTTCCATCTCAGGCTGAGCTCTTTGCTCAGCTTCAGCCTGAGCGCTGGCTCAGAGGGAGATGGTTGGGAGGGATGAGGGTGGCACAGTACAGCTTCAGGCTGTGGAGTACCGGGCTTTCCCTCCAGCACCTGCTGCTCCTGGGGTTCATTTGAGCACTGTGGTTGTTTGGAAGACCTTGAAGAGGAACACCTGGAGCTGTCAAATCATACACCACCCAGAGCTGCCAGGCTGGCACCCTGCTTATGTCCATATTGCACCTGGGCACTCAGCTCCCTCCACCACCTGTAAGGGAGCCAGCATCTGGCAGCCTCGTAGAAAGCCTAAATTCTCCTCTGCACTTGAACTCAAGACACCACAAGCTCAACAGTTCAGTCTTGAAGTTTAGTCTTGGCTGGCATAATGAAAGAGCTTAGTGTTTTTAGGATGCTGTTCAAACACAGCAAAGGGTACTGTGCTGTGCCAAAGCCCCAGCCTGCTTCCAGCATGCTTCATGCTGAAGCACTGAGGGCCACATCCCTTGCCCTAGCACCTTGCCCTTGGTCTGTCCCTATGATGCCAGGACCCTCAGATATCTGAAATTCTGGCCACTGCTGTTTGAAAGGTGCAGGGAGAAAGCTGGTCCTGGTGGTGAAATCGGGATCCTGGAAATAATTGCTGGACATCAGCAGTCAAGGCTTGATGTGGAATACCATAGTAGCTGTCAGGCTGCTGGGAGACTGCAATTAGGCATGCCTAGTGATGATCATACTTAAAAGACAGTATACTTTTATCTCTGGTGTGAACATGATGCTTTTACACAAATTAGCATTCCTGGATACTCTTATGTGTTCCATAGCATGGGGCTAAGTTAGAGGAGAACCATAAAATGACCCAGTACACCTCTTAATTTCTTCTTACGATATAGAAGAAATCAGATCTAGAGAGTAAATGTTATTTGCCCCAGCCACAACAGAAATATCATTAGAAATTCAAGACATATATGGACAGCATGTGAGAGCATGGATTTACTTAACACACAGATAAATTGTCTGAGAATGCTTCATCTTTACATTAACTTTTCCCCTGTACAGCAGCCAAGGTCAGTGAGACCTTGATTCATCTGCTGCACAAGTGCCACTTGCTAAAGTCAGAGCTGCTGTGGGACAAGTCTTGAAACATTCATAGCTCCCATATCTGTGAATTAGTGGACAACCTCACAGATGTGTGTCACATCCTTTCCCAGCCCTCCTTACCTGCTACTGCCACTTACATTTTATAATGCAGCATATTTCCATGTGTTTTCCTCTGAACATACCTGCCCTCTGGGGTGAGGAAACAGAGCATTAGCTAAAAGCCTGCTTTGCAAAACTTACCAGAAGTGCTCATCGCATCCTCTTGCTCAACTGAAGAGCAATATACACAGTACACCACACATGAAACATAAATCCCTATGGCTGATCCACTCTGCAGAGGTGTCAATAGTTGGGTAATGCAGTCACCACGTCTTCTGGAAAACCTTTTTGTTTATTTTTAATCTTCTAGGAGGTGGCTTTTCTAAGTTTTTAACTGAGGTTCATATACATAAGACCAAATTCTGTGCGAGTCCCTGGGACCAGGGTCTGAGCTGGCTTTTTGCGTGCTTGAGGCTGAACACTCACTTGCTGAAATGGCTGGAGAGTCCCAAAGTGAAGGATATTAAAACCTAATTTTCAGCCTTAATTTTAGAAAAAGCTGCTCCAGTGTTATGTGGTACAGAGATATCTCATTAGCTCTTACCAGATCCCTGCCTTTGGGGGGCTCTTTCATTGTGCTAATGGCACTTTGACATTTTGTGGATTACTCTTTCAGGTTCCATAATCAATTTAACATTAACATTCATGTAAACTATTAATGAAATAATATTAAAAAAGAAAAATGTCCCTACAATACTGCAACATTTTAATGCCTCATTAAAATCATTAGTAATGCTAATATTTAAGAACTTACTTCATCATTCAGAGAACCCCAAAATAAATCATAATCAAATGTTTGCTAATGTACAGCCAGAGAAATAATTTATACATTGCTAGCATATAGGCATCACGTATGCTAAAGATGACACTGTAAGGTCATATTATTAAGCACTCACAACTACTTTTGGCTTTGGAAACTCATTGTACAGAGTATTATTTTATAATTATCATTAAACATGCTGAATATTGTTTGTGTTTTTTATTTATGAGAAAAATATATAGTGTGCCTTTCAGCCAGTCAGTGCTTTCATGGAATTCAAGTTGCAAACAATGACATGCTTCACTGACCTCAATGACTTACAAAAGCCATTTATATTCAGTACTCTCATTTATGCTATCTTTAAAAATGAGTAAGAGACATATATTAATAGCAAGAAACTGGGAGAATGATTGCATCACTACCCGTCTCCAGACTTATTGCAGCACTTCATTCTCCATCAGTTGAACTGGCATGGGAATGTGAATGTCATGTGTAATAGTTACATAAAATTTTACTACACGTGGAGGGGGGGAGGTCTGTGCTCACCCCTGTTGTTGGCCAACTTTTTGCACTTCATCCTGAAGAGCTGTAGCCTCATGAGTAGCCTTTACTCAGTGACTTGTAAGAATGAATCCAAAGCAGAGCCCCGATTTGGGGCATGCAAGGGCTTTAGCTGTGTAACAGGGACTTCCTTTACAGTGGGCTGGGAGGAAAGCTGGCACTGGCATTGGGGGGGGGGGGGGTGCAGCAGCATTTCACACCAGCACCCTCTGGGCACATAGCCTAGAGAAGCAACAAGGCAGATGCTAAAGCTGAGCTGGAAAGCTATCCCAAATGAGTGTATTGTTTGGCTTAAGCCAGTGTGGACACCCAATGACACCAACATGACCCCCACTCCCAGACCAGCGGTCCTGCAATATAAGGTGGCAAACAGGTGGGTAACTGCCCATCCAAATCTGCAGCACGGAACCAGAGAGAGAAACCCTGTGGCCCTTCCCTGAGATCCTGATCCTCCCAAACAGCTCAGCAGCCCAGTCTAGTCCTGTCACAATTCAACAAAAAGCTAGATTGCCTGGTATGCTCCCTCCATTAAGACACAGCATTCAGTCCAGCCCTTGATCTGGAGCAAAACACGTTCAACTTTAAAAATCACCTCCACAACATTAGGATTTGCTGGTCAAAGCCCTCAAACAGGGACTTTGGTCTTAACTTCCAAAAATGAGGTATCTGACCTTGCCCAGGCAGTCTGCAAGCCACTCACAGAACACCACCTTCCTTTACAGCAAAGGGCAGCTTGCACGTCCTCTATTATTTTGAGCACTGCCTGACCCAAGTCCTCATTGCTGAAGAGGTTTTGCAAAGCTCTCCTAGAGAAAGCTCAGGGAATAAATCCAGCAGCATAGCCTCGTGAATTCAAAATCAGAGGGCTGATTCTGGCATGTTTTGCGTTTTCTGTTTTAATTTATCATTTGGTTTAGATGAAAGGTTAATTGTGTTTTCTCTTAATATATTTAATACATTGTGGTAACAAGCAAGCTCTAGAAATGATAAAATCATTTGTTAAAAATCCCAGCTACACCATCTTTAGTCATTCATGTTCCCTTCAGAGAGAAAATTAATTGTTCCAATCTAGTAAGCTACAAAAGAAATACACCCGACAAAGGGTGAAATATGAACATCAATGGTAAGTTTCAAATTTACCCTATTTATTTTGAATGTAAGATCTCATGACCCACTAAAATTCAGTTCACAGTGTTTTATGAAAAATAATGGCTGAAATTGAATGTCTTAATTTACATTTAATGCAATTAAGAATGGTTCAAATTATGACTGATGAACAGCACACACAGATGTCAGTCAGTTTCATCAGAATAAATTGAAGTCAGTGTCAATGAATGCTCCACTGATAAATCCCACTTTACATAAAATTAATAAAAATAAAGAAATATAATCCTTAGCTAATTGCAAAATGGTCTGGAATTCCCCTGAATTTTGAAGGGGGGAGGTGGTGGGAAGTGTAACTAGAGAAAGCCACTAAGTGGTGTATGAAGAGTGATTTATTTTCAAAGGTGCCCTGTGTGAAACTGTGAAATGGTTTAAAAGTTTGCTACAAAAGGTGTTTCTGTGCAGAAATGCCTCGCTTTACTGAAATGAGTCATGGCAGGGTGACGAAGACACCTGCAACATACAGCTCTGCATGACTGCAAGAGTGCTGTGCTCTTCATGGCAGAGAAGAGGGATGTGCTATGCCCCTGCACTGGGCACGGAGTCTCAATTGTCATCTTCCCTGCTTTCACAGCTTATGGAGGACCTGACTTACCTTTGCCGAAGGCATCAGACTTACCTGGTGCCAGCAAGAATTACCCCAGAGTTTTCCACCCACAGAGAAGACATGATGCAAGCATCATTTAGTGCTCTCACATATAAAACAGTATCGACTCTTCCACATAGGCATCATCTTTTGGTTCTCTGTTTGCACAGGGCCTGGCACAGCAGGCTGTTGGCTCATTACTGGTCCCCCTAAGCAATTCCACAAGATGGAGGAGAACTTTTTAAGAAGTAATACAAATGCAGGCTGATTTACAGAATGGTTTTGAGTAAAGCAAGCATACACCAGAATTTCACCAAACATTTGATAAATGTTTCTCCTGCTAATACACAAGGGCAGATTTCATTCTGCATTCCTGTCCTGGGTTCAGCAGTAGCAGTCATTTTTCTCCTTCTTGGTAGCTGGTGCAGTGCAGTGTTTTGACTTTTGGCTTGGGAACAGAGCTGATAACAAGGATGTTTTGGTTTGACCAAGGACTTTGTGAGCCTCATGCTCTGCCAGGGAGGAGGGGAAGCCAGGAGGAAGCAGAGACAGGACACCTGACCCAAACTGACCAAAGAGGTATTCCATACCACAGCACGTCATGCCTGGGATGTAACTGGGAGTGAGCTGGAAGGGCTGGGAGTCTGCAGGGTTGGAGGAGGTATGGGTCGGTGCTTGGTCGGGCTGGGGGGGGGGGGGGGGGGGGGGGCTAGTTATCGGTCAGCTGATGGTGAGATGTTGTATTCTCTTCCCTTGTTATTTCCTTTATCATTATTATCATTGGTGGTAGCAGTAGTGATTTGTGTTATACCTTAGTTACTAAACTGTTCTTATCTCAACCCGTGGGAGTTGCATTCTTTTTGACTCTCCTGTCCGTCCCTCTGGGAGTAGCAGGAGGGCAAGAAGGGGGGGGAAGTGAGTGAACAAGCTGTCTGGCTGGGTTTAAACCATGACAGTTCCACATAGAGGAGATGTTGTTGCTTTCTAAACAAATATGAAATATATGAACTATTTTTCAGTCTGTTTTCCAGGAGCAAACATCAAATATAGGGAGTGCTGAAAGCTCAGACTCAGCTCACAAAGTACTTAAGGTGTGGCCCTGTGGTGCTAGTGCAGGAGAAAAAGAGAAACAAACATTGAAGTTGGTAGCTTTTGAGGATTTCTTCTTGTCTCTGTAAGGGCTGTAGAGGCTGATTTTAATAAACCTAAATTATCAGGGTAAGCCAAAATTCTTTCTGTGAAAGACTGAAGAAATGCAGGAAAATGCTGAGGTTCCTCATCACAAAAGCCTACCTGTGCTCATGACAATCATAACCACCAGGAAAGCTCTGGAGCACAGCTCATCTGAAACATATGACCTGGTCCCTACAATTTGAAAGTTATGCATAAACACTTCCCTGGGTAGAGGTCATGGGTTACCATTTATTTGTGCACACATAAAGACAAATGCCTCTGAGATACTCCCATCTTCACATCAAACTGGTTTTAGCCAAGATGTAATTGTTCTTTTATGTGAGGGAACCTGAACCTTCTAAGACCAAAACACCACATCTTCTAAAATGTGTGCAAAGGCAATTTATGATGCTAGTATAACTAAACCTCCCAATAATATTTTCACAGGGCAATTTTAAAACAGGTGGCAACATCCCAAGTTTAAATTGGCACTTAAATGCACAGGTTATATGTTTTGCATAGGTAGAAAATTACCTCTTTCACGATGTATCTACTCCCCCTTGTCTGTCTGTTCTGTGATATCAGATTAATCAGGATGCCTTAACCATGTATTCTCTCTGGGTGCAGGTGTTCATTGTCTGTATGTTAAAGAGTTGAGTGTCCTACCTGCCTTTATACAGTATGGCCACTGGGCCAATCTGTGCCCTAGATAGGTCAGTTGAAAAACATGTTGTCCCAGGGGTACTGGAATGATTTATGCAGCCCCTTTCTGGTGCTCAAAAGCAAAGGGATACAAGTTTAGGCCACCACAGCATCATGCTAACCTGCTCTCACCTTCTACCCCTGCAAAACGTTTTCCAGGCATGCCAAGCTCAAACTGCTGGACTTGCATTTCCACAGCCCTGTGTGACACAAGCCACTGACCTGAGAGCCATGGCAAAGACCTGCCACCAACAGGTGCTGAGCGCTACCACTCCCCCTCTAAGCCAGTAGGAGCTGTGGGTGATACACACCTGGTTTTGGCAGTGTCTCCCACTCCACATGTGGAGTGTATGGTTTCTAATGCAGTTCGTTCAGTCCTTGACAGAGACTGCAAAGGTAGCAGACAAAGCACCTACGTAGGGGCAGATGCCTGAGACTACAGATCAAAAAATGAGGTATGTTCAAAAGTGCACTCAGAATTGCATGCAGTATTAGTACAATGTGTCTTTGCTATGCCCTTATTATCTTGTAGATATATAGTGTAATTTATGCTAATACACTGACTCCCAAATTTACCCTTGCTGTGCTAGTTACTTTTCCAGAAAGTGCAAATGGCACACTGTTAGCAAAGAACCAGAAAAAACTGGAAACAGAGCGTGGGGGGAGCAGCCCCCCACTATCCAATCCAGCCTCCAGTGCACAGAAGAGTGCCTTATATTTTATTCTCCTTATATTTTCTAATGCTTTTCCAATTTAATTTTAAATGCACAGGGCTTTGTGTGATGAGGCTCCTCTGCTTCCCATGAGAAATTGCTCCAGAGCTGTATTATATATTTTGCTGTCAGGAAGCTTTTCCTGATTCCTAACCTAAATTTTTCGTTTGTTAACTTCATCCTATTACTCCTACTTATATATCCTTTGTCAGCCTAAATAACTTTCCCACCCTCATTTGATAGCTGTACCCTTCAAACATTTGTAGCATGCCATCCTGTCCTCCCCACTTAGTCAAGCTACACATATTTTGTTTTTTAACCCTTTTTATCAATCATTCTCTCCATTCTTTTACATTTGTTGCTGTTCTCCACAGTTTACCCCTTTGTTCAGACCAGAACGCAAATCATATTCCATATGTGTGTTTCTCTCAAAAATAAATGCTATGTGTTTGCCTGCTTGCCTCATGTGTCCACAAATTTTCCCCTATTCAAGCTAAACATATGGAGGGAAGCACAAATGGAGGTAGGATTTGCATAGGCATGGAGACTGCATTGAAGTGACACAGAATGCTAATAAAACCGGTTTAAGGGCTTTTTTTATGTACATTTTTTTCCCATTTGACTTTAAGAGATCATCACTCAATGTTATTTCTTAAACTGAAGAATCTAAGGCGAATGCTTTGACTTGATTTGAAAGACACTGAATTTTTTCTGCTGGTATAAATAGTATGGACACAGTAAAAGTACTTGAGAGAGCCTAATGAACCATTTCTTACACCCCATTACCTTTAGTCTGATATGACTGAGAGTACGGGCACTAATTATCCTCTCTTTCACAGGCACCGACATAGATCTACAGTAGGTCTTAAAACACAATATTCCATACAACTCTTAGCAGTTCCTCATGTAATACATTTCTGTATTTTTTTCTAATCGAAATTTAAATTAGAGGCATGCCACTTCCCATCTACCTGCCACTTATATATATTTTATGAACAATTCTTTAAGATTATTTTCTACAAAAAAAAGTGCATGCAGCACACAGCCAGTCACAGGGCGAGTCCTAAAAATTAAAGGATTTTCCTTTGAAAGGAGTGAGGAAACCATGCTGCTCTAATGACAGAGCAGCTCTGCACAGTGGAGACTCGCACAGAAAGCCTGCTGGTCTGGGGAATCAAGGGAGTGTGAGACAAGCACGAGATCAGAGCTCATCTCCCCTGGGTCCCTCAGAGAATGGAAAATTGCTTTTACTAGTTTAGCTCTGCTCTTCTGTATGAGAACAGAGCAAGGAGCAGGGCTGGTGTAGGGGGCCGGGAAATAATGCATTGCTCTGCATTGCTTTGCATTTTGCAGAAAGCCTTGCTGAGACAGTGCAGGTGCACCAGGCAACACGTATGCCCTGTCATTATCAGTGACTGTGCTTTTGCAGGTCATTTGTTCTCCTGTTGGACTTCCCAGACTCAGCTCCTGTGAGGAACCCTGTCTCTCTTGGCACACTCCAAATCCTACCCTTGTCAATCCACCTGGAATGGAAAGCGTAAGGCACCAACACCTCACTGCCATGGGGTAAATGCTGCTCTCAGCTGGGGTGCTGCTTTGCACAACTGTAACTGAGCTTGAACCTTTATCTCATGTCAGAAGGAAGATGAAGTTTTCTGCTGGTTAACGAGGAAGCACTTGGAAACATATGAGCTGCATATTGGGATGCAGATGGTTCTATAAGACAGTACATACATTTATAAAGGAGACATGTAAGGTCATTGGGAACCATCTGCTTTAAATATTTAAATGTCCTTACACTAAACGTATGAGTAGTTTTGTCCTGGACTTGTAATATTAGCCATCTACCAATTTTTTATAATAACGGTGAAACAAAAGAAAAATGGGAAGGTGGGAGACAAGGCATGGCAACCAATTTACAACATCTGGGCCCTACACGGCCAGCTCAGAAGCGACTGAACCTGTCCAGCAGGAGCAGTTTGCACTCTTTCCAGTGGTCCACCCCCATGCAGAGGGCATCTTCTGGGGGTGTCCTGAAGCCCTACACCCTGGACACAACACTGGTCTGACTGCGGGAGGAGGGCAGGCACTAGGCAATCTAGCTATCTAGATCTCAACGATACTCCTCCTCCCTGTACAGGGTGTTTCTGTAGAGGGTATTTTGGGGGTGATTTGTTATTAAAACTTAAACAGGGGAAGTTTAGATTGGATATAAGGAAGAAGTTCTTTACTGTGAGGGTGGTGAGGCACTGGAATGGGCTACCCAAGGAAGCTGTGAATGCTCCATCCCTGGCAGTGTTCAAGGCCAGGCCGGACAGAGTTGGGTGACACGGTTTAGTGTGAGGTGTCCCTGCCCATGGCAGGGGATTGGAACTAGATGATCTTAAGGTCCTTTCCAACCCTAACTATTCTATGAGTCTATGATTCTATGATTCTATTCAAACAGCAAGATTTCTGAAGCTCCTTTTCTTGCACCAGTCAGAAGCCTAACACAAGTGAAAATAGGGAAGTTATGGTAAACCCTTGTGTCTGCTTACACTGCAGTGATGTCCACCAGTAAACAGGTTCCCACCTTCCTTCAGTTACCCCCAGTAGCAAACCTAAATAAATCTGCTGTCTCCCGCTATGTGTTGTACTCCTCACGCGATTTAAGAGTGCTGTCCTTGCAGGCAGTCACACTGGCTCTCAGAGAACACCAACACCCTTAACTGCCCTCAGTCCAAGCCACACAGACCCATGCTATTTGTGAAGACAAATGTAGTGTTAAATCACTTTTGTCCTCCTTTTCTTTTTGAAGAATTTTCTACTAAGAAGAAACTCCAGGTAGAGAGAGAGGAGCTGGAGGGCTCCCAGGAACACAGTGACGTCCCAGCCCTGGCTCTTGGCTCCACCTCTAGGGCCAGAAAGGAGGATGCCCACAGCCCTACAGCGCTCCCAAGAGCATCCCAAGGAGGAGTAGTGTGAAAGGGTCCACATACACTGGGTTTAGTTCCTTAGTGCAGCTCCTCGCACAAACATGGGAAAGCAAAAAGCACCAGCTTATTTCCATTTCTAGGTTTCTCATCCGGGTTTATCTAAGCCACATGCCTTCAGCTTCCTGGGCCATGGCATCTCATAGTGTTAGATAACACCATTGAAGGGCGATGCTGGGAGAGGCTGGACATGCTACCTACAGAAGCAGAGTTGTTGCTAATACCTGTGCCCTCAACAGACTAGCTTCTTCATGTACTTTGTGTTTCTTTAAGTCTCCTCCATAATCTGAGGAACAGCATCAACACAGCAACTATCAAGCTTCTCTGTCTAAATTATCATCTGGATTCACACCCTTTGATGGGAGCATACAATATGCATTATACATATAGTTATGTATTTATTACCCCTTGAGTCACAATTTCCCTGAGGTCTGTCACTGCACTGTGGCTCTTCCTTACCGGACTCTGTAGAAAACATATGCAAGTATGGGGATTAATGAAGTCACCAGGACAGGTGGATTACTTTTGATGGTTAAGATCTGTTACCAAAAATGGAAAACTGATCTATTGCTCTCTCTGGAAAGGAGTTAAGAGTAAAACTACAACCAAATCCATTCATGATGGAGTTTTTGTCTGAAACTTCCTTTCTCTGACTGCTCTGGGCTGTAGGAACAGCTCTCCCTGCAATTACTGAAGCCTAAGGGCAGACCAGGATAACATCCTTCCCCAACACAAAGCCTTGAATCGTGCAATTGAAAAACAGTCAGTTGGTGTTGTTATTGCATTTCTCTGATATTGTCATTTAGAGCCTTGTCTTGTGCCTACTGAAGAGAAAAGGCAAACTTCACCAGCTTCTGGGAGCCCCCATGCTGTTCCAAATTCTCTTTGAGATTGCTTTTTTTTCCATTTTCCCCAGGAGATATTAGTCTGTGTTATTACAGATTCACTACATCTATCTTGTTATCTTCATTTCAGCATTTCTGTCCTTTTTAAAGATTCCTTTACAAATATTGTTTGCACCATCTTGATAACAGCTTTCAATTCACAGCAACAATGCCACTTCTTAATGAAATTTGTGCATCTATCTATTCTTGGATAATACTTGTAATGAGCCCCAAATGGATACCAGGAGAAAGAGTAAAGAATCTGAAGGAAAGAGGAGCAGCAAAAATAAAAGATGAAAAGGAAAACTGTGATAAATAATTGCACTGCTCTGTTCATGCAATTAAAAAGCGTATCAGAGGAAAACATTAGCTTACTGAGTGCTTACAGGAGTTTTAGAGCTCTACTGTCAGTTCAATTAAAAAAAATACCCCAATAACAGCACACTGATTTCTAAAAGAGATGACATTCTCCATCAGCCTGAGATGGTCTCTGCGACACTGACAGCCACCTCCATGTCCTTTAGAGCATTATAGCCTACCCAGGTTGATCTCAGACTGTCAGGGCTCAAACACAGCTGTTCCTTTGCTGTAAACCAAACAGCCCAGCCTTCCACTTTCTATGGCAACAACAGTGAGCCCTTTGCAATCTGACCTGCTGAGGAAAACCTGCTGTTAATTAAATGTTAATTGCCTTAATGCAGTCTGCATTATGTGGAAAAACGTAAGTTATTTTAAACTGTATTTTAAAGAAAACATCTGAGGCTTAAAATGTCAGGCAGAGGCACCTTATAAATTGACAGATAAATATTGCTTTTGCCCCTTTGGTGTTAGAAGAGATTCTTCTCTTCTAGATAGAGACATGTTTTTCTATTACTTTGCAGATGTTCAGGTAGCAACTGTTTCAGACAATTTAATTTTTATTTCTGTGAAAACCACAAATTACCATCATTAGTAGCCAATTTTAAATGATATTAAGATGTATTGATTCTTTCTATTATATCAATTATTTATTTTTATTTTAAAATACATCAGAAACCCAGTCCTTTCTAACTTCAGCAGACTGAGTGTGCGATTCAATTGAAGGATCTTGATTTCTGGATAAACATGGATGCCTCTGTGCTGCCCCTTCATGCAACCACCTTCAGAGGGACCATGCCACCTGTGAATCACTGACAGGAGCCCCAAGAAAATAGGACTGCCCACTTCCCAACTCTGAGAGTTTCTCTAGAGCAACCAATTCCCTCCTGCAACCTGCTGCTTAAACAATTTGCCTTCTATTAAACTACTTAGCACCTCAGCAAGCAGACCTCATTACTGCAGCAGTTTTTCTGCTAGTTTGGCCCAGGCTCTGCAGGGACTTTCAACCCCTGAGAGAGGGTGGTGAAGGAAGAAACTAGAAAATGCAAAATGACCTTTGGGGCGACAGAGGAACACTCTCACCCTAGACGGTTGCACTGGCCAAAATTCAGTTTAATGGCTGACAGTCTCAGCTCTATTAACCAGCATTTAGAGCTGGAAGATGGGTGATGGCTCACTCCAGCCCCTGCACTGTCCACATTTGCAGGGCAGAAGTAACTGCCTGGGTGTTCACAGGAGGAAGCTGAGACCCACCAAGAGCCACGGGCACAGAGCTGGGAAAGGTGGGCCTGACTGAGTTTATTACACTGCTTTTCCTCCAGACTGAGTTTATTTCGTATTTTAAGTTATGTGGACTGCTGTGAATGCTGTGATGGTCTGTGCGGGCATTACATGTAACACAACCGCAGACTGCTTTGGGGATACTGACATTTCCTAGAGAAGCTATTTGCCCTGTGTTTGCCATGTGGTCTTTCTCTTTTGTCCTGATACCAGCCATGGTGATAGCTGAGACTAATTTCTAAGATTTCACTGAAGATTGACTTGACTTGCTTGAACTGTGCTGTAACTTCTTTTCTACTGTCTTTCTTACAGAAAAAAAAAGGAAAAAGAATTAAAGAATTAAAGAATTTGGTTTATTCCCATTTAATGTTTGGCTGACTCAAGAAGCACAAGAAGCAGTGTGGGTGAAACAAGGTTCCCCACCATGGGTGCTTGTGTAAAATCACTGATCATGTACGTATGTATGTATGTTGCCCAAACTGTCTTTCAGGAAGAACGATTTGGCAAGAGTGTAAAAGACAGACTGGTGGCACCATCTACAAATGTGTAATTCTTTCTCCTTTCCTTTTTTACTCATATACGATATGCGAAGGCAAAATATCAAAGTTGAACCACAGTAATGATGGATCGACTTCACCTTCTTTGCCAGTGCAAATGGGTGTAACACACCAGGTTCCAGTGGTTTACACAGGCAGCACACGCTGTGTAAAATAAGCTGCATCTGTGCTGTAGTAGCCTCTGCACAGGGATGTGGAAATACTGCTTCTGTGATTTGATACAAACCTATTTATAGCCTCAGAATTTAACCCCACAGAAAGGAAGCTACCGAGGGAAGAAGCTAGTAGAGGCAAGTGCTGTTAGGGAATCACCGGCACTGCCAGCACAGCCCAAGGTCCCATCTAAACACAGAGCCGGCATTCATGGGCACACTGATTTTCCAGGGACCTGTCCCTCTCTCAACCACATCTGGATTCAATCCCCAGTGTTTACAAAGCTGGGGAGTCTCTCGGTGGTTTTAGACTGTTATGTGCATTATTTTTCTCATCTTAAAGCAGCCCATGTAGAGAAAAATACAGGACTTCAGTAACAGTTACCAGCATGATTTGCTTTTATTACCTTTCTGTTCAAGACCCTTGTTTCCCCTTGTAGCATGTCAAATTGCCCCCAAAACCATATTATACAGCAGAGAAATGTCGTTCACACTTCACTGGCTATTGATTTACTTTATTTATTGGTACAAAATCAGCCTGAGATAAACATTTTGTCCCCTATTTCCACTATTGTAAGCGATATAGTTCACTGCAAGGTAGGCAAACCCCAATGTGCTGGGTCACGATTCGACATGGCTTTCTAATCAATGTGTGAAAAATTACCTAATGAATAATGGGTTGCACATTTCCACAAACAAATTAACCAGGGTGAGAGTGAAACTAATGATTATATTTATCTAATGTAATTTCACATCTGTTACTAGAGCTAGTAATTTTTTTTCTTCTTTCCATGGCGTCCTTAGAATTACAGCCCAGCTTTTGAGAGACAGACGTTTTACATCCGTTTAAAAAGATAATGCTCAGATTTATTAGATACATACTTTTAAAACCACAGGATATTTGGGGAGTTTGTTATTTTGCAGTACTTCAAAGGGGTTGAACTGCATTTTGAAACATGACGTGGCTCTCAGACTGGAGCCCAGGTGCTCAGACTCACACCTCCTCCTGCACAAGAAACAAAAGTGATTTTCTTCTCCAATATACAGCCAGTTGAGATACATGCTGATAATTTTCACTGAGGTTAAGCTAGCCATTCACAGATGAAAAAGCATGACAGTGGGAAGGAACCTCATGGTCTTGTTCTTTATCTCTTTCTTAAAGCAGATTTGCCTCTTCCTGGTGAAATTATCAGTTTTGTAAAACAAATGTTCCCAGAGCCCAACTGCCGACTCCATACAGGATCAGCAAGAGCCTGGAGCCTAATGCGGCAGTTGCTTCCCAGAATGGGTAAAGCAATTGGGTCTGTGGGGTTTACTTTCCCATGGTGTTTTCATTCTCCAGCCACACTAAAAAGTTATGTTTGGGCTGTCAAAAGTGGGGTTTGGGCACCATTCCTGGCCTCCAAACTATGAGGCATTAATTCATCTGTCAATATTCTTCTAATAGAAGTGTTTCAAAGAAGGACCTGTAAGACAGGCCATGAGGCAAGGAGAAGGAGGTTTCCTCCTTCCTGCTAGGGTTTCCTCCACGTAATGCTGACTCACCTTGATCCCCGTGGGGAGATATAGAGTACCCCACTGCTGCAAACACCTTCCTTCATGCTGCCAGGGGCTGTGTCTGCTCTGTCATATCCAGCAGCTCGCAGCTGTCTTTAAAAATCTTGCAAGAAAACCAAAAGTCTCCAAATGATGTCACTACTTGAGTCAACATTATTAAAAAATTTCACAACCTGTCTCAGTCGTCTTGGCAGCTTTCATAAGGATTTATTATCCAGAGAGAGAGAAGAAAGGGGGCTGAGAGTGAGCAGAGGTTTGAAAGTCATTGTACCGAGAGTTTAATTATTCTGTTTTTCACTGAAGTTGAAAGTATTGAGGAAAATCTAGCCAATTTCATATTACCTCATTTGATTAAAGAAGTTGTATGATTGTTCAGAATATGTAATTGCCATTCAGCACTGCTGAACTGAAAAAAAATCTTTTTGACTTCACATCCTTAATACTTGGCGATATTTAGTAGCCCTACTGGATTAGCCAAACAAAGCTTAGAAAATGACACCAGCTTTATTCTGACGACATTCTGATAGCTGATTTGGCTGAAAATTATGAGTAACTCATCGTGTGTTTCTGTTTGGATTTGTTGGGGGGGGGGGTAATTTTTAGTAGTATACATTTTTCTCATGAACATTAGGAAAACTCCTGTATTGTCCCACGCCAGAAATGGGACAACGTGTAACTTCATGGGTGGATTTCCAAAACACAGGGAATAAAGCTTGGTACAATATCATGTTTATTACATGGAGAAAGACATGCAGACATGCCTTAGGTGCATGCTGCAGTACCAGTTTCCATTTGGCTTCTTTATTGACAGACTCTAAATGTGTACCACTACATTTAAAAAAAACAAACCCTGCAGATGGCTCTCATTCCCTTCAGTGCTGGGTCCAGAAATAAATTACCTTGTTCTAGCCGGAAGCTTGTGGAACAGCTGAAGAACATTCTGTCTGGGTCAGCCTTAAGCTGTTTATTTACGAAGCAGACTTCTGGCTCTCTTGTTTTGGAGACTTCTTGTTCCACCAATTGCAGGCAAGGTAGTCCATGTACTGCTAGCACATTACCCTGTGAATAATGGGTTGCACAATTCCACAGAGAAATTAGCCAGAGACACAGACACTAGCAAGTATCAGCCAGCCTGGCGATGGTTAATCAGACCCCTTCTGTGGCAGCATTTTCTGCAGTGGCTTGTTATCCTCCATCTGTTCAGTATAGGACCCTGGTGAAACACCTGAAGAGGAATGTTTCTGACCTCTGAGGTGTGAATGGACTTGATGCATGCATTCCAGCTGCTGTCAGCTCATGGAGATTGAGGTACATGTTGCCACTGGGGCAGGCAGGGAGGTACCTGTGCCAGATACGTCTTCTGCTCCAGGCTGGCTGAGGAGCTCAGCAGACACTGCCTGGTTCAGGGCTAGCTCCACCCAGAGCTGGTGGAGTTCTGAGGCACATGGGATGGAAGCTGGAAAACAGCATGAAAACAGCAGGCACAACCCTAGAGATGGGCTCTTGTATAGCCACACTGCCCCAGCCTCGTGATTGCTTAAACATACCATTCTTCCCAAAACAGCTTTTCTTCCCTACCCTGAACACGATGGCTGTAGCAAGTCCTGGGCACAGGCCTTGCACAGCCTGCAGAGCATGCAGTGGGAGGGCTTTGACAAGGCACTGCAAACCCAGGCTGTTGCTTTATTGCTAAGGACTGCCTTGACAAGGACAAAGCAGTTGTGAGCAGCCATAGGTAGAGTTGCTTGGGGACTGAGCTCAGGGAAGTATCTGACAGTTGTTGACAACAAGCACCTCATTCAACAGACTCAGTTATTTTTTGCTTCTCCTTTATCTAGCTCATTTGATTCAGTTAAAGCCACTTAGCCTAAGTCAGGCTCTCTCAGTCCTGGAGATGTAACTCAATACAAAGAAGTCCTGGTTTTATAATAATTCACTGATCACTGCATGGACATTTGTTGATGGAGAAAGTAGTGAACTCTGTTGACCGAAGAACACAAAGGGTGGTCACGGAAACAAGTCAGAGCTGTCCAGAGGGACTCAGAGCATCTATATCAAAAGCACACATGGCAAGATAAACCAAGCATCAGCTTCTCCAATACATGTGGTCTGAGTGTCTCAGCCTGAGTACAGAAGGAGGTCACACTGGAGAGGCGCAGCGTGACTTCAGTCTCCATGCCTCTTCTTGGTAACCAGGCTGCACGGTTTGCATTTCTCGTTTCCCCTCTGGTAGAAATTTCTCACTGAGAGTTTTGACAATTTTCAAATAATGTCGTGGAGAGTGTGACAACATGAGAGTACAGCACAATGATGCAGTAAATAGTTACATTATTAGAAAGGCAGATGCTGGCACTGAAGCAGGGTTGTTGGCCTAAAAAAATAGATTAGGAGGAAGAAAACAGAAAAAAATCTGTGAGGTATCAGAAGCGGTTGATAGCATAATAACATTCATATGCAAGCAAAGGTTTTCTGTGGCAATGTGAATCAGCTTACATGCTAATATGACCAGTAAATAAACCATGGTAAGATTCTGGAACTGATATTCTTACTCACCAAATACAACTCTAGGCCAGTGAATCATGTCTGGGATTGCATTTTGGACTCCAAGCCCTGGTGCTGGATCTCAGTGTGCAAGACAAAGTCCTGCAACGGCACCCAAGTCACACCCAGCCATCTACAGACAATCTAAATTCAACCTAAAAACCTGGTATTTTGTATTTCCTATTGTTTAAAGTCCTCAGAGGTATGCCCTGAGCAAGCACAGGGACACTTGAACATGCTCTAAACTAAACTGAAGCCAGCAAGGGGTGTTTAGAGCAAGGCTGCTGCAACCTGGCTTCCCACTTCCATGATCAAGAAGATCAGGGTCTCCTCACCATGCTTGAAGGCCTATTATCCATCTCTTGTGCCTACTCTCCTCTCCCCAAACCACTATAAACTGCAGTCTGAATTCAGCCGATACTAATTAAATTCAAGAGTATCTGAGGATTTTCTGAGTGCCCCCAGAGTCCAGCGGCCCATGCACAACCTAACAATCTAATATTTGGAGAGCCTGGGCACCAGCAACTCCAACATAAGGCTTGAAGATTTTCAGGTACCACTACCTTGAAAATCGCCCCTAACTGCATTGATGCAGGCACCCAAACCAACTGGGAATGTGCTGAAAACACAAGTCCACCTTTAGCAAATGAAGAAGTGCTGCTATAAAACTTGGTAAAGTCTACTGTTCTCTAGGATAATGCCGTAAAGCAGAACACTCAAAGAGCAATGCAACAAAACTCAGGAACACTCTAGCTGCCACCATGTCAGCTGCCTGTGCTTAAGTGCAGGACATTGTAGGTCGCTACAACATGCTCCATTATGGATGTTTTTTCCACAGGAATGCAAAACTGAGAGAAACTTTCATGTGTTGCTTTCTTGTACCAAAAGGCAGGGAAGACTCAGGAGTAAGCAAAGGCATCTCATACAGGTATTCACAAGAGAAGGCTAGTCTCTCAAAAGCTGTGGAAGTGATGGCCTGGCATCACACACAGCTACTCTGGCCAGCACAGCTCAGCTAGAGCACAAGACGGACTCTGACTGCCTTTCCAGTCAAGCTGCTTCCCTGGCAGCCTCTCAAGAAACTTGTGCTGAGGCAAACAGGACATCATCAAGATTTGCCGCTGCTACACAGACCCCGATAAGAGGCAGGGTATCTGTCTCAGTACATAGAAGGAGGAAGGCTTTTGCCACTTAACAGTTTGCTGATAGGTCAAGTGCCAGCTCATCTGAATCTTTTCTGCCAGTTTGGAAATTAGAAGACCTATATGTTTTCTAGGTCTTCTAGAAGACATCAAGGTCATTTGGTGCATCAAAGTCATCATTTCATGGATGCATCAAAGTAATTTCATGGAAGTTCACCACTGAAGTGGCACACATGATGTTCGCTAAGGTGAGGGTGAAAATCACAGCCAGGGATGGTGTGTTAAATCCTTTTTCAACCTGATGTGATTCATACAGCTAAAAACAAGAGTGTGTGATGTGTCAAAATCATTAGAGGCATCAGTGAAAGCAGAAGTAGGCACATAGACAATCTTTCATGTAAAGGATCCCAAACTGCCTTACTCATAAATTAATTCTGAAGCTAGAGGTAAAACACAGGATCAAGAACAGAAAGGTGGCCAGGATCAGAACAGTGCAAAGAAAACTCTGTATTGGTAGAGACTTTGGGCAGAACAGTTGGGAAGATGTTATTTGGTAAAGAAGAAAATTCTGAACTAGTTGTGGAATTTTACAAGAAGCTAGTGAAAGTACCAAGAAGATTAAAATTGATGGAACTTGGCAGCCTATGTTACTTTGAAGAAGAGACTTTAGCTACCAAAACACTTAGATACTTTTCAAAAAGAAATACCTGCAGCACTGGATGCTTTAATTTAGCAAGAAATGGTGTAAGCAGCTGCTGCCGAAGTTATAAAGAAAGATGTGTATGGAAGGCATCAACAAGTAATAGGCTGGCTTTATGTTTTGGGGGTAATTGATTGACTATAGCATCCATGAATGAAGTCTACAGATCTGCACCCTACTGGAGAGGCTAAGAGAGGAGAAGATAATGAATGAAGAACTATTAGAGCAATTTATTCTGGACAGAACAAAAATAATCTCCAACAGAAATGAGAAAAGTCTGATTTAAGTGAGGATACAAACCACATGATGAGTGGCAGCAGCTTCTGAGTGTGAGAGCTAAGAAGGCAGCAGCTTCTGGTGTGAGACACAAAGGCCAGAGCAACCATCTCTGATCCCACATCTTTCAGAAAGCATCTCCACTGTAGCTGTCTCTACCTAGGTGGGGTCCTGCAGGGCCCAGCAGGATTCCCCACACCTGCAGGGATCTGTCCTGCCACAGTTCTGGCAGACATGAGCTTAAAATTGCCCAGGAGTTAAAGCAGAAAGGGCAAAGTGACAGTAACATAAAATATAGCAGAATTATCTTTTGAGTATTTCTTACAGTAATTAAAATTTCAAGAATAAAGTATGAGTCATTTATTTGCTACCAAGACCTGAAGATAAGAACACAAGCTGACAACAAATACAGCTGTGGGTGTTAATTACTGCTTATAATAGACACAAAGATTAGAGTCACTAACTGTACCAAGTGTAATTCTTTACTTAGTAATTTAATATTCTTCCCATCATCTCAATGCATTTTTATATGTCTGACCTTCTGTAGACTTCTCATTTTGTTCTCCAGTTGAAAGAGCAAAGCTGGTTAATTTCTGGTGACATTTTGTGGCCGTGTAGCTGCTGAAATACATTTTTACACTTGGTTTTGTTTATAAATCCAAATTCTGTGAATGTCTGCCTAGCAATACAGTCCCGTGAGCTAAGTGCCATTTCTGAAATGAGAGCACCCTCCCTTCCATTTCTGAAATGACAGCCTCCCTTCCAGGCACTCCCTGAGTGAGTCCTGGCCTTGAAGGCACAAGGGACACCCAAGAGCACCATGTAATGGCTGTGTCTATGGGAAAGAACAGCTAGACCATACTATGCCCCCTTCAAATATCATGTCTTCCACTCACTTGGCGTATCATTGACTTACATTGTGACTGTGGCACAACCAAATCCTCTGTATACCATGACATGAGGAGTCCTCATGATACAGTCAAATTTTGTTTTGCCCAGACTGCAGTATCAGGCAGAAAGTTCAGTATCACAGCTCTCCACTATATCAGAATTTCATCATAAAATAATGTTTATACCTTAAGATAGGTAATGGTGCTTCCTCTTAGTTATGAGATACCAAAAATAGGGGAGGGTGCTTATAGTCATTTTGAAATGCTCTTTAAAAAGTTAGCAAAAAAATAAACCTTAAAAGCTTGTAAAAGAGCCACAGGGAATCATAGCTGCCACTTAAATTATATTAAAGGGCAATAAATTGAAACCAGTAAAAAAGAAATGTGTCCTTACAGGGTGCATCGTCAGCTTATGAAATTCACTGTAGCAGGAGGTCAGTGAAAGAAAGTCCATAGTTTGTTTTTTTCCAAAGTACTTTTTGGATCACTACCATGATACTTCCAGCGCTGTGAGAAAAAGCTAATCAAGCTTCATACTCCAAGGCACAGACTGCGTATGGGGGTCAGGAGAGAACGTCACCCTCACAGACAGTATATTAAGCATATTCTGCATTTTCCCCTCGACCTTCGAAGAAGGCTAAGGATCTCTGCAGAACAGTTGCGTAACCTCCAGTGGCAAATCCTACACAGACACCTCTGGATTCCTCCCTCCCCAGGAGTGATTCTCCTCTGGCAGATTTCAAAGCTCATAAAAGCGTAATTTTAGCTCTGAAAACTGTATTTAAGCATAAGCATTGATGAATGATACAAGGTAAAGGTGAAGCAGAGCTCTTGAGCCACAAAGACGGTCTCAGGAGAAGCTGAAGCAGGCACAATTTATTGGCAAATAAGAGATGCAACCTCCCATGCGCGCCATTGTACAATATCCCAGGTGGAAGACAAAGACGAGTTCATCTGGGCACAAGCCCTGGCTGTGAGAAGCATGACAAGAGAGACACCCTCCTGTGTTTTTTCCCTAAGGAGTAGTAGTAAATCTCACAGAGGGCCTTATGTGGCTATTAATGCAGTTCTTTGAGCACTACTCAAATAAAAGAGGATGACAGTTAATCAAAGAGAATCCCCCACTGCATCCCAGGCATGACCAGCCCCTCTGGCACTTGCTGCTATTCTTCTTGTGAGGAGGTGACAAATTAAAACCATGCTGTCCCTACTCCCCCCATCCACCAAGATCACCTCTGTTTTCCTCTCACAGCTGCATCACTGCCAGTGATCATCAGTCCGTGATGTTTTAAAGGAGCCTATGGGTTGTATGTCTTTTGAGGCAAATTCTGCTTCTCTAAGTTAAGCCATGGCTGTCAGCTGTCTTTCCCAGAGATTCTGGGTACATTGCATGTGTTCCTGAAGTCAAACTGACTCTCAGGCCCCAGCTCCTACCTATGGCTGGATGGGCCATTGTGGCACAAGCTGTGGTCAGACAATTGAACACGGTCTGTGTGTGGTCCTCTTACTCCTTTCAGTAAAGAGAGTTTATAGAATGGAGGAAAGCTTTCTGGCAGAACAGTTTAGAGCACAAATCCCACAGATCTTCATACATACATCTTCTGAACTTACAGCCAGGTCAGCATGGGCTTTAAAGACTGCTGGATCAGGACCATTGTTTCTTTGTCCCTTTTGTCCAAGCTGTAGCTCTATTACAGCTATCACACAGTTGAGATAATTCTGTGATACTACAGTATGCTAATTCCTAAGGATTCCTCTTCCTTTTGTAGAATTCAGATTTCTCCTATGTTTGTAGCACACATGGGGAAAAACTAAAATTCCTTTGTTCTTTCTTCTGTCTCTATGCTGAAAGGCTGAAGAGGCCATGCTTCCCAGACCAACCACTCTGAGCTCAGCCTTAATGGTAGGCAGGGGGTGGTTGCCTCCATGTCAGGGCTTGCTTTAAAAAAAAACAGGGATCTTAATTCCAGCTTTGGAAATGAAGAAGAGTTTGCTATTAGCTCTCATATTAATAATTTAGAAAATACATGCCCAATCACTTGTGTTCTCTCGGTTCTCTCTGAACACAGCTGCAGACTGCATTAGGTGTTAGGGTGAATGGATATATTTCAGATGAGATATTTGTACTGAATTATTAGGGTAGTCTGTATTACAAAATTACTAATAAACATTGCTTCTGGCTCAATTTAGCCTGAACTCAGTGAACCTAGCCAGTGGTGAGAAATCAAAAACTCCGAAATACCCGATGAATGAATCTAACTAATCAAGAAACCCTGCAGGAAGTAGATGCCAGGATTAATGAGCCAGTGGTTTCACCATGCCATGCTGTTATTTCTTCACATAAATGCCCTCAGATGAGATTACCTTTGTCATGAAAAGGAGAAAAGGAAGGTTACATACTTTCAACTGACAGGTTAACTGCCATACCTCCATTACTGCAAGATACATTTTCATGTGCAAAGATTTTTATTCTGAAAAATGAAAATTTAAAGACCACAACACAAATTAAACCACATTTTTATTTCCAGAAGCAGGGATCATTGCTGCTAGTACAATAATATAATCCTGCTGCAATGTTATCTGATCCTTTGCCTTGCGCAAACTTTCCTCTGATGTTAGTAATTGCTCAGTGAATGCAATCTCCAGCAGCAGGTAAGAGCAGATTCTGCCTTCCACAGGGATTTGAGGAGAGGAGGAGAGGAGAGAGAGAGTGTCAAAGCATTTCATCAAGAGAGCAAATGAAAGGTTCAGTGACATTATCGTTATGTATATTCCTTAGACATTAGGGGTGATGTTGTGTTTAGAGGGAAGTAAACCTACGTGGATATGTGCCGGTGTGGAAATGAATCCATATATAAAAACGTAAATCTCAGTCAACTTACATGCTGTGTGGAATTGCTCAAAGCTAAAATGCACCTTAAAATAAGCAAAGAAGCCTAGCTTGTAACAGCCCCAGTGCCTGGTGTTAGATACTTAGTCAGTAATAGGCTAATTGTTATTCAGCATAAATGTTCCCTCTCAATTTACATGGAATTCACTCATTTATTTTGATCACTTTATGTGAATGAAGTAAAGCTGTTCATGTTGTTAGGCAGAACTGGTCAGTGCTGCTTAATTTTTATCTCTTAACATCGGCATGAGATTTTTGTAATAAAATCATTCACACACAACCTGTAACATGTATGCGTGAAACCTGAGGCCCCTTCATTTCATCCATGTTAAATACATAAGAGCATCAGCTTAGATGCTTTGTGTTGCAAAGCTTCGGCTGGTGCTAAGGGTATGTATAATTTCAAAAATCTCCAGGACTCAGAACAAGAAGATCTATTGCCATGGAAACAAATATTGTATCAAAGTTGGGTAGGATCAAAAACCTTTGCTCATAACCAGAACAGTTGCATTAGAATATGGAAGAAATGATGGATGTTTTAGGAATGAGTATTATGCCAAAGGACCTTTGTAAGACCCCTTCTATAGAGCTTCAGCATTCAGCGTCAAGAGTTGGCTCTTACAGGTTGCGTCTCAATCCTCTGCCCCCAGCCAGAGAGAGCATTTTCCTCTACCATTAAAAAGCACATATTTTTAAAAGATCTTCCATAGCAGACTTTATGATGTTCCTACATCATAAAGCTGTCCTGCTTATAGCAATATAAAGCAACTATAAAAATTACGTGCTTGTAAACAACCCTCCATACATTTGGAAGAAATAGAGTGAGTTTTGCACTCCTCTGTGCATACATGGAGACTTCTTGTCTCCTTGGCTGACCATGGCATTGGGAAGGCACCGCTGAACAACTGAGAATAACCAGGGACACCTAGATGGGCCAACGCTTCCCTTGGCCCAGGCAGAGGCACCCGTGGGACAGAGGAGCTGCCAGTGCATTGACCAGCCCTGCTCCATCGGCACCCTATGGGGTAAGGAGCCTGGGGGTGCTATTGACCAGTCCTGCTCCAAAGGCACCCTCTGTGCCGATCTCTTTATAGCTGATCTCTATACTGATCCTGAATTTCAAACTCAGAAACTAAACTGATCCTGAATTTCAAACTGGGTGCACAGGAGCAACTGCTTGGCCACACTTGGAAGCAGAGGGAGGGCTGAAAGAAGAGACAGGTCATGGTGACCTCTTACCCCAGGCATCACCATGGTGTGGATTATGGTAGGGGACCTGTTTTGCCTTGCCTGTCCTACTCCAGGGGGAGCATCCTGGGCTGTTTCAGCACCTCCATGAGCAGGCTCCTGCAGAAGGGCGCGGGGCTGCTTCCTCAGGTGACCCCCAGTGGACTCACTCACGGCCTGTATCACCAATAATTTATTCTGCTTTTATTTCTCTTTTAAATTAGATATGCATGCATAATAGGCACTTTGGAGCGGGCAAGGACCCTTCTGCGGGTGCCTATGGAGCCGGGTACTCTCAGGTGTGTAATTAAGAGGTGTGTAATTGATGTACAAGGAGAAGAGATCTCAGTGCATTGCATTAAAAAGAAGCAAAGGGCGAGCGGGGGAGGAAGAAACAAAGAAAGAAAACCAAACTGTGCTGCACGGTGACCACCGAAGCCCTCCACTCTTTTCTCCCTTGCGGAGAAGTTTACGCGGATGTGAACAGAGGGGTTCCTCTTCCGTGGGGCTTGCCCCTCAGCAGCCACTCAACTCATTTCAGAGACGGCAGAAAGGTCCGGGGCCAAGCGCCCTCTGCTCCTGCTGCCCCCCGCTCTCGCCCCTTCACCACTCAGCTCACAGTTTAAAGACAAACCACGCAGAAAGATTAACAAAAGTTTATTAGTCATGAAGTATTAAAATCGTGATAAATGAAAGGCTTCAATGCAAAGTTCAAGCAAGCAAACTATCCCCAAACTTGAGACAAAGGACTTGGTGAATCCTACAGAAGGAAGTCCTGTCTTTTTTTTTTTTTTTATGTTTTTTGCCTGCGGTTCAAGACACCTCTCATATCTCACACATCACATCAAAATCTATATTTTTTCATATCACTTACTGAAAATGATTTTATTTATCCATTCACATTAACTTGATATAAACGTGTCCGGAAAAGTCAAGTAATATGTTTTATATTAGATCAAACATTTAAGAAACCCAAAATTCAATAAATAAGCACAGACAATAAGTTAAAACATATCACGAATCGACCAGTATGTAACGAGAATGCTTTATCTACACAAAACATCCTATTTCACATCGTATGATCATTCCTCCAGCGGCCCTGCCCTGCGGCGGGGTGACCGGCACATGCAGACGGGCAGGCCGCGGGGCCGAACCGGGCCGGGCCGATGCGGGCCGGGCGGGGCGGGAGCCGCGGCGGTGCCTCCGCCGTCGGCAGCGGAAGATGCAGGAGGGAGAATAGCAGCAAAACGTAAATAAATGCGTAAATAAAGGTGGGGCGGATCGGCAACTCAACTGTCACGGAACCAAAGATCCGGAAAGGGAAGTGCTCTTGCCTTTTTTTTGCCTTCCCCCCCCCCCCCATTTTCCTCCCCCGCGTGCTTTACTTTTAGAAAACTTTTTTTTTTTTTTTTGCTTGTTTTCCTTTTTCTCCATCTCTCTCGCTTGTAAATGCTTTATCAAAACGGATTTGATTCTCTCTGGGGTCTCTGTGCCGCTCCGCGCACCCGCCCGGCCGCCCCCATAGACGGCGCCCTCTCAGCGGAGGGGGCCGGCGGCAGATCCTGCTCTTGAATAAGCATAAAAACTAGGAAAACAAAACCAAACAAAGCATTTCTTTGCAGAGCCGGTCGGGGGCCGGCGGGAGCGCCCGGTCGTGGCGCGGCAGGAAGGAGCAAGGGAAACAGGGAGGGAATCAGAGCCCGGGGGTTTCCGGGTGCTCCCGCCGCCGCTGGAGGGGACGCGGCCGCCGGGGGGGCAGGGGACGCGCGGGGGGGGTCGCGGGAGGGGGGTCGGGGGGTGTACGGGGGGATGGGGGTGTTTCTGGGCCCACAAACCAGCCCTTTGGCGTCTGGTTTCAGATCCTGAGTCGACTCCCTGGTAAGTCAGGTGGGGGAAGGCGGGGGTCGGGCATGGACGGGCGAGCGACGCGAGGGTGCAGGGCCAAGCGGCGGCGGCGGGGGACGTGGCGGCGGCCATTAGGTGAAGCTCATGGAGACTGTGTGCTCTAGTGCTTTGCGGCGGAGGGAGGCGATGCTCGTTCCCCGCCACACGTCGCTGCTGTCCGGGGAGCTGCAGAGCTGGGGCGAGCCGGTCACGTTGCTGGGCCCAGGCAGGGAGGCGGGCACCATGCCGGGGAAGGCGGGCTGGTAGAGGTGCGACTGCAGCCCGGCCCCGTTGGAGCCCGCCAGGCTGTTGGAGAGGCCCATGGAGTTGGGCGGCGGCCCCGCCGCCAGGCTGCACTGGGAGAGGGACTGCGCCATGGCCTGCTGCCGGCCCAGCGCCGGCGGCAGCGGCAGCTGCGACACGCCCGGCATGGCGGCGGCGGCCCAGCGGGTGTCGTTGGCATGGAAGGAGCAGAGGCTGTCGCCCATAGCGGCGGCGGCGGCGGCGGCAGCCGAGGGGAACTGCGGCAGCCCCGGCGTCGGCAGCAGCGTGCCCGGGGCGCGGAAGACGTTCGTGGTCTTCTTGCGCTTCTTCCACTTGGCCCGCCGGTTCTGGAACCAGACCTGCGGGCGGCGGGCAGCGACAACACAGTTAGCGACACCAGCCAGCCAGCCCGGGCGCGGCTCGGTGCAGCGGGACCCGCCACCCGGCCCGGACCCTACCCCGACTCTCTCCCTTCTCCCCCTCCGGCCTTTACCTCTCACACAGCTGCTCTTTACACCCGCAGCCCTACGCGTATTCCCCGTCACCAGTTAATGATACTGTTGGAACTTTTTATAGCGAAACCCGTAGATGCGTCAGTCCCAGGACTGAGCTGCCTGCGGCCTCCCTCGGGGAGAGGGTCCGGGAGAGGAGCCAGGCCTTCGCCCGGAAAAATATATGAAAAATAACAGTTACACCAGCAGAAAATAAATGAGCGGCCCACGGCTCTTGCCCTTGCGTGGAAGCGCTCCCTAGCCGCCACCGTAGCAGACCCCAGTGCAGCGGGGCGGGGAACCGTGCCCCTGGCCGGGTAGTGTTGCCCGAACCCATCCAATCCAACCGCCCGTGTTCGGGGCTTTTCTATAAAAACAAAACCAGAAACCCCCCAGAAGATGTTCTCGGTGCTCGGGAGGTGGTGCCGCCCCGGTGACTGAGTGGGTGTCGCCGCGCCACCGTCGAAATCACAGGGGGAATTGCGAGGGGAGAAAAACGGGTCCACTCGAATTCGGAGGATCCCTGCTGCCAGAGGTGCTGGAGCCGCGGTTTTGTGCTACATACGTACCCAGATGGAGAACGACCGGCGCGCGTTAGCGGGATTGAACAGCCGTTAGGGAGCTAAGTGTTATATCGAAAAATCCGTTCAATTATCTTTTAGGGTTAATAGTTAAATTGCGGCTACAAAATCTTTTTATGTTTCATGGTTTACTGGTGGTGTAAAGAATCTCCATCAGGTCTGATCTCCTCAGCTCATAGCTACGCCGCATATGCTTTTAAAATGTGAATGTTTCCAGATGAAAACTGGTGCATGACAGATTAAAACGCAAGGAAAACCTGGGGGAGATGTTGAAAATGCACACATGACAACTCTAGAAATATATTAACCACGAGCGTTTGGCAACTTTGGGCTCCTTCTGAAATGCAGCTAGTCCCTGAAAATTATTAATACAACAGTGAGAATCTAATGGAGGTTGGAATCTAAAAATCTGCCTTGATGATGTCTGCTGTTACAGTAATATAGACGTACTGTAAATGTATTTTAAAATATATAGCCCATTTAATTCCCTAGCTATAAACGGGTTAGAGAGAAAGGGAGAGAGAAGGGAGACAATATCACTTTTGTTTTTCTATTTTTTTTTTTTTCGCTTTCATGAGCCGAAGCTTTATGAAGATCTCATTGGAATCTAGTGGATGATTAATGTGAAGATTTAGTAGGAAATCTGGAGAGCTGTATTAAAGCTCAGATCTCAGGTTCATTTCGATCAGTCAGCCGTGAACTCTGGGCCGAATTCATTACACTTTAATAGTGCTGGGAGAGGAAGAAAATGCAATTTCTCATTCCATTAGAAAACTAGAAAATACTTTCAGCTTGTCCCCTATTAAGATGTGGCAGGTGACGGGACCATTGTGGGGGACACGGTCAATGGAATTACAGCACATTATTTTTGTTCGTATAAAATATTGAAAGGCAAGCCTGACTGTGCAGAAGTTATTTCACTGATTTGGTTTTTATGTAAATAAAATATTGAAAGTTAATTAATCCGTGCTAGAGACTAATGATTATGCTTATTATATTGCATTTGATCGTGTAATTTGCATGATTCTCGCATTGCTGCTTAATAAGCCATTCCAGGTTATAAATAATTCTGAAATTGGTTTCTAATAATGGCATGCTATAAAAAGAATGGTTTTATTACAGCAGCCTGAAAAGCAGAGCAATATCAGACGTGGAATTGGACTCCTGTTTAAGCACCAGCCGCTTTAATAATTATTTAAATGTATCATATACATTAAATACAGCTCTAAAATGAGGAAAATGGTGATTTATCCTAGCATCTAAAACCCTTAAAAACATATACAGCCGCTATAAATTAACTGTTTGGAGCATTCCTTAATCAGTGTGGAGCCCACATGCTGCAAGGAATGTGTAGGCAATCTGTTAACTATAAAGAAAACTGTAAAGTACTGGCATAAGAACATAAACCAATTACTATTTAATTTAAATTTGGTCAAGGAGCGGTGATACATCGGATTGTGAAGTAAATACATTAAATAAATTGTTTTGCCTTAGATTACATAATGTTAATCATTTTGAAGTGTTAATTAAGAAGGTTATGTTGATCTGATTACTTTTTAAACTACAGAACATTATTGTAAAAAATATTTAAATTACCGCTCTATTAAACTGTTTTTATCAGCAGTCTCGAGCTATTAGCGTTGGTTTAAGATTATGCAGAGGCCATTAAAACACTTTGTCTTTCTTCCTACGAAACTCTTTGATGTGCTGTTAGAAAAATAACTATTTCCATTTTATATTTTATATTTTACTTCATTTACCACACTCCTAATATTGAAATTGGTATCATTAACCTTTGGAAACCCAATAAAGTTTAATAGACCTCGTTTTCTTTTTTCGTAGAGTCAGTTGTCCAATTATATTTTATTTGTGAACCTAATTTCTTTCTTAATTTAAACTAATTATGGTCCTGTGTAGGCTGAGTCAAATTGTTTTACTTTTGAAAAGCAAACGTGCTTTTTCTGTCACATTCAAGAACAGACTGTTTTCGTTCATAAAACCCGCTCATTTAGGGATTTCTTTTGACGTGTCTTTATTTAACTGAGGAATGTAACCTGGCTGAGAGGAATTTTGAACACCGGCTGCAGTAAAGTGCGGCGGCATTTCCCGTGCGCTGTGCTGAGCGGGGATGCACATCCCACAAGTGCTTCTATTGTGCAGGATTTCATTCCGTGGAAGGAACTCACCCAGAAAGTCGATAAAATATCATTTTACACACAAAAGCTGTATTGGAGCAGTCTCGCGGTTTATATTTGCCTAAAGAGTTTTTCACATGACTACGTGCAAATGCATTTATGTCTGTGTGCACATGTGTATGTACGTGTATGTACTTTAGAGAAGAAAGTACACCCTACGTGTTAAAGTTACTCGCTACCTCTCCTGTCTCTAGGCATTAGAAAGGTGGCAGTCCGGGGAAACTGCGAGTCCAGCTAGAGCTGCCTTTGACCGAAGAGCCTTTTTAGCAGCCTGTGTGCCTTCCCCCGCTCACCAAGGCGACCCTCCCGCCGGCAGGCTCCAGGGGACGCCCGTTCCGGGCTGCGACATAGCCGCCCGGCTATCAGTACCCTGGAGAGCGGCCCTGCCACCAGCAGCCGGGGCAACAACCCCGTGGCACACTGCGCCGCCGGGAAGAGGCGCGATTCGCCGGCGGTTTGGGATCGCCTCTTAGCGCCGCGCTATTACTGGGAGGGCTGAGACTCGCGCCACCCGGGCTGCGCCTTCCCGGGCCCTTTCCTGCCGCGAGTTGGGCCGTGGAGCGGGGGGAATCCCCGCCCGATTCCCACTAGGGACCACCGAGCTGTGGGGGGCTAGGGGACAAGGGGACACCCCGAAGGGACATTTTTGTGGAAAGGGGGGGCGAGGATGTCCGGTTTCAAGGCTTCCTGAATGAACTGTTGCGTTAGGGCTGAGGTTCGGGGACACCCGCCGCCCGCCCCGTTGTGACTGGCCTCGCCGCCGTCCGGCCCTGCTGCCTTCGGTGCGATTGGGGAAGGTGCCGGCGGGGTGGGAAGTGCGCGGGGATCGCTGCTCATACCTGCACCCGGGACTCAGTGAGGCCGATGCGCAGGGCCAGCTCTTCCCTCATGAAGATGTCCGGGTAGTGGGTCTTGGCGAAGCTTCTCTCCAGCTCGTTCAGCTGTGCCGGAGTGAAGCGGGTGCGGTGCCGCTTCTGCTTCTGCTGCCCCTGTTGCTGACCAGCCTGGCTGGGGTTCTGGCCACCCTGCTGGCCTTGCTGCTTGTCGGGGTCTTTGGCGCTGACGGCTAAGGAACTGGGGTTGGATCCCACCGTGGTGATGTCCTCCCCCGGCAGCAGGGTGGTCCCTTCTACCGTGTCCGAGTTGGGAGCCATGTCTCCCGGGTGTCCCCCCGGATCCGAGCCCCCTACGCCCAGCCGACACTTCACCGCCTCCCGGTGTCCCAGCAGCTCGGCCGCATCTTTCATCCCTGCGGAAGCAAAGGAGCTGCGGTCACTCCCCTGCAGTCGGGCATGCATCCATCAGAGCCGCTTTCCAGCGCCCTGAGCGGGTGAGAAGCACCCGGCCACCGCCACAGTCTCCCCCCGCCTCCCCACGGCCACCCGCAAGCCCCGCAGCCCGGATGGGCTCGGCTCCACGGAGCGCAATGTCCCTGGCCTAGCGCAACCGGGGCGCGGAGAGAAAACTTTACACCGAGGAGCTCCTCGTCATGCTTAAATAATCAGCTCTCTGCCGGGCCTTCCCTTCCGAGACCAAGAGAGGGAAAGAACAAGGGGGGACAAGTTTTGTCGGGTTCAGACGGCTTTTTCCAGAAGAGCTGGTAAAAGAAAGAGATGGAGAGAGAGAAAGAAAGAAGGAAAGCTCGAACCGCCCTGCTGCCAGGAGCTTTACCTCCCTGACAGATGTGTGGGGACCTCGGTCACCCTGGCCGATCTTTCCCCTCTCCTCCATCCACTCCTCTAAACAAACTAATGAATAACCATAAAGAGCCAGATACAGGTATTTCTCTTTAAGGAAAAGAAGGAAAGGGAGAAGCGAGCAGGAGAGCAGAAAAAGGCCACCCAGAACTCCCTTGTCCTAAAATAATCATCATCATCATCATGATAATAACGTGTAGGTATGTATATAAAAACAGGGGAGAGGGAAATTAAATGATCCACAACTCGCTGTAGATCTACATACTCCTCTTTTTTTTTTCTTCTTTTTTTTTTTTAATGTTAAATCAAATTAAACTTCAATACAGTACAATTACTTTTAAAGGAATTAGCCCATTTAGATCGCATTAAGGTAAAATAAGGAACAAATTGTCAATTTCCTGCTCCGGCTTTCTCCCCGCTCGCTGCCGCCGGCGGTGCAGCAGTCTCAGGGCGGGGGGGTGCTGGGGGAAACTCACCGAGACGGGCGTCCAGGAGGTCGGCGTGAGACAGCATCGCGCACCGCTCCAGGGCGAAGGCTGTTCCCCCCCAAATTTTAGCGGCCTTAAGTTATTTAAAATAGATATAAGATATGAGATATATATATATATATAGATCCCCTAAATGAAAGAAAATTCGGTGTGTGGTTAAAAAGGGGGTCTCTTGCATTATAATGTCCTTTAGAGAGACGGGGAGGTGCTTAACACTTCAATGAACCTGTGAGCAGCTCGGCGCGGGGACCAATCAGGAGGGCAGCCTGCAAATGTCAGCGCCCGGATCGCCCCGCTCCGCCCGCCCGCCGCCCGCCCGCCGCCCCGGCCTCCCGCCGCCCAGGCCCGGCCCGCGCCGCGCCGCCGTTCCCTTCCGTGCTCCGCTCGCCCTCGCCGCCCTCCTTACCCCTCTTCCCTTGTCTTCCAAATGCACATTTGCCACCCTTCTCCCGCTCCAGGTCACCCCTTATTTATTGTGGTTTTCATTTCTTTTTTTTTTTCCTTTTTAATGCTTCCCAGGAGCGCACCCTCGCACCCGGCCCAGTCAGGCTCCTAGAAGTGGCTGGCAAGCACAGCGCCGACCTAGGGGGATGTAAAACGTTGAGCAAGGGCTGGTCCTGCTCGCCAGCCGCCCAGGGGAACGGGACCGGCGGCGGGAACCGCGACCGGCTCTCACCCACCCGCCGTCTCCGCGGGGCCCCGACGGCTGCGGGGCGGCGGGAAAAAAGAAACTTGGGTAAGCTCCCACAGTGCCCGCGCCGCAGAGGCTCGCCCGGCTCCGGGGCTGCCCGCCAACCTGGTCTCGGTCTCTTTAGCCAGGTGCAGAAGCACAACGGCAACGCAGGGAGAGGAGGGAGGGAAGCACGGCGCGTCCCCGCCGCCCCGGGAGCGCTGCCTCCCGGGCCGGGATTTAAAAGCCCATAAACCCAATTTTCTTTTTTTTCGGGTAAAGTTTCTTAAGTTCGCATCGCCTACAAACTGAATTCAAAGCAGTAAATAAAGTTAAATGCTTTTTATTTTCCTCTTGAATATGTTAAACTACTCGAACAATTTAGAGTGCTTTGCACAAGTGAAGCGAACCATTTCTAATGTTCTGATTTTTCAAAGCCAGCCAACAACAAAGTTTAGATTAGTAATATATTTCTAACCAGAGTAATTTTCAAGATCATTAGGCATTTATGTAATTAGTGCCAAATCTATAAGCTTTTATTACGATTATTAGAGTAAAATCAGTATAAATTTGTACTAATTTACTACTGTTTAGACTTGGCTGTCAAGCCAAGAGGTTCTTATTGTAAATGATAACTGAGGAAATTAAGTGCAAAATTCTGTACCATTTCTGATCCGCTCCTAAACAATCCGTTTCAATTGTATTTGTAGCAGAACATAATGCCCTTTTAAAGTTATTTGACTTGTATTTTTATTTGCAAAACAAGAAAAATACCCTCTAACCGGGCACAATGAAAACTGATATTTACTATTTCCAACTTGATTAACATTGATTTTTAATTCAAAAGTGATGCAATTAAGATTATTCATTTAGTGCAAATAAAGCTTCCACCGAAAAGGGAGCCCAGTGAAGTCTGTGTTAAATAATACAGCGCCAATGGCTTTTTTTATCCTCGCCACCCAATTGACTTACGCAAAACATTGTAAATACTGCATGCGAACAGATGCAAGAGTGGTTTTGTTTGCAGCTCAGATGTGCAGGGGTTTCGGCAGCGACTGAACAAGGAGACAAAGGAACCGGCCGACCGATCTCGAGCGCAGTTTTACTGCCTTTTTTTTTTTTTTTTCCCCTCCCTCCTCCCTGCTCAGGCTACATTGATTCAATCCAGCTTTCGAGACGTCGGGCTGTTGCAATGAACCTGGGTGCCCGGAACGGCCGCTAAAAGCAGGGAGAGAAACCCAGAGCCGGGCCACAGTCTAGCTGCAGAGAGGGAGAAAGAAAGAAAGAAGTGGAGGTGGGGTGGGAGTTTCGGGATATTTGTTTTCCCCTTTCTTTCTCTTTTTCCGGGTGGATGGGAGACGGTGGAGATGGCTTATTTGTTTTGCCTTCTTCCTTTGAAAATCACTGTGTGTCTGCGGCTCCGGGGCAGGAGGGGAAGCCCCGGCGGTGAAAATTCCCGACAGCCGCCCTCCGGCCACTGCCAGGGCCGGGACTCGCGGAGCGGAGCCGCCGGAGGAGGGTCGGGCCGGGGCCGGCGGGAGCGAAAGGGCACGCATCCTTCCGCGGCCCAGGGGGGGTCGGGCCCTACCTGGGGCCGGAGTTATGCGAGTGCCGGCCGGAGTGTTTGGGGTTCAGTTTTAGCTGTAGCTGCTGGCAGAAATGACCGGGCGCTGCAGGCGGCCGAAGCCTTCTTCTGCCGAGCTTGGTACTGGCAGGGCGGCACGGCGAGCCTGCGCGTCTATTCTGTGGTGTTGTATGTTTCGGATCGATAAATAAATGTGTAATAGTTAATGTGCAGACACATCAGAGTAATAACAATGGGATGAAATCAAAGGATTATCAATCTGTGTTAGTAACTGCTGAATAACAATGTTGCAGTGTGATTGATAGCGCGCTTCATTTTATGACTTTTCTATTGCTCTTGATTTTTATAGCAGTATAAACAAACTAAATCATTTCTTCGAAGACTTCAGAGCGAAATCGTCTTAAGGGAAGGGGGAAATCAGAGAAGGAAGTCCGCGGGAGAGAACGGAGCGAGCAGGGCTGACACTCTAGCGTGTCAGAAAGAAAATGACAATAGGGCATATGTAAAATACCCTAATCGCATTCTGCTTCCGCGCACTCCTGTTTTGTCAAGTGCCTGAATTCACCTGGGCAGTGTCGGAGATGTATTTACAAGGATTTTATTCCCCGTCATCTTTCCATTTTCCCAGTGTAGCCAGAAAACTGCCAGTCAAGTCCGTTCCCTGTTACAATTTACGGTATTCCCCACATGATCATAGGAACT